>NC_086213.1:10381862-11647487 GCF_035770615.1 Melospiza melodia melodia | reverse complement strand
ACAAAAGATCCCACAGAAAGAAAACACTCCAGAGGAAAGGCCTGGTACCTTGAGAGGTCATTCAGAAGGCTGAGGACATCCTGCAGTGCATCATTCCCTGCAGCCTGGTTGCCACAGCACTCAGTGGCTCTGGCCAGGTGGTTGGTGAGGAGGCTGGAGACCTGCCTGGCCAGCCCTGAGTGAACAGCATCTGTGGAACCCCCTTTGGAAGGGATGGAAGAATGCACAGCTGTAATCAACAAAAATCAATGTACACACCACAAAAATAACCCCTGATACATCCACCATTAGCCAACAGCCACGTGTAGGTTTAAGCGTCTTATGGGTGAATTCTACCACAGAAAAAATGCCAAATGATCATTTAATCTCCAGGTTCTCTGACTATGTTTAGAGAGAATCAAGTGGCAAAACTTGAAATTATTTTCATGGGGAGGAAAAATAGGCAGTATTAAAAAACATGAAGAAGAAAATCTACTGAATTTTGTATTCAGAATCCATTCACCCAAGTCATGGTGAATGACTGCCCTCAGGCAGTTGTAACACACAGAGCAAAGATATTCCCAGTGTTCCTACCTTCTTCCTTTTCCCACTCCACACAGCGGTTGGCCAGGACCTGGAAGGCAGCCCAGGCCATGGTGGCCACCTTCTGTTTCTTGGTCTGTTTTTCATTTGAGCTGGACTCTGTCTGGCTGCTCAGGCTGCAGAGCCTGTCCATGAGCTGCACCAGCCCACTGCGCACCAGACACTTCTCCTCACTCCTGCAGGGGAAATTCAGGCTGGAATCAACTTCTCCATCACAATGGCAATGCAGAATTTGCTGTTAGCTCAGTAATTAATTAATTCACTTGAGAAAGATGGTTCTGCCTCTCCCTTGTCCCCCCTAGATGGAATTGTGAGGGAATTTAACTGGATGTTCTCAGATGCTCCTCATGATGAGTAAAGGGGATGTATTTACACTATTTAACACTTTTCCTTAAAGCAGAGCCTACTAAGGCCAGGTGTGGATGTTCCCCATCCCCTCCCCAAGCCCTTGCCCACCTTGTGTAGGGGATGGTGCACAGGAGGCCAATGCTGTTGGCACAGGCGATGGGGTACCGGGCACACAGGGACACCACTGATGTCATTGTCTCTCCAAAAGCCTCCTGGACCTGCTCCACCATCCCACCACACGTCAGCTCTTCAATCCTGTTGAGGGTTAAATATTGGGAATTGAAGGCTTCAATTCACAGACTTCCAAATGTAGCTTTAAGAAAATAATGACCAGTGCATGTTAAGAATCACTCAAGAGACACTTGGAAGGCAAACTGCAAGTCACTCATTTTTCATAGGAAACATGAACAAGGGAGTGTGGTAGTTACAGCTCAGATATGATTACATCCCACTACAGATACAGAATACAAAACATTCACTACATTTCGATGACAGTATCAGCTGAATCTACCACTAATACCTAATTAACATCAATTTAGAATTAAATCAAGAGAGAGGGACACCCTCTATAAACACGTGGGTTCAAAAACATTTCTTAGAAGTTTCTGCCTTTTCACCCCACAAGAGTCAAAGTATTTGTTGCAACCTTAGCTCTGCCAACTTGTGCCCTCCCAGCTACTCACTTCTGGCTTTCCCTTGTGTAAAGCAATTTATTCCCTACCACAGAATTCTGGAGAAATGCACCCACCTTGGCCCTCCCTGGAGCACCATTGTCACCGGGCCCACCAGGTGGGTGACGCCCCCGACGCGCACGGCGGCCGTCAGCAGCTCCCTCATGTGCACCAGCGCCTGTTTCCTGGTGTTGCCACGTCTCCAGCGGGTCTGGGCAGCCAGCAGGAAGCTGCTGCTGGACACCTGCGAGGTTTGGGAGGGGATTTTTGTTACACACAAACAAGGCACCTCCTGTTTCTGAGCCAGCTGGAATTTGAAACGAAATAACAACATACAGCTTGGTCGGGGTTTGTCCCGATGAAGGCAAAGAGCTGTCCCAGCAGGACACTGTAGGTGGGTTTGTCCCGGCTGTCCTCGATGGCCAGGGACTGCAGCAGGGTGAAGGAGCTGCTCCTGTGGCTGGTGACGTGCCGGCGCCTGCGAGGGAACCGCGATGTTACACCTGGCAGCAGGGAGCTGACCCAATCATCACAAATACTGTGATAAATTTGATCAAGCTGATCACTGGGACACACAGAGGTGGGAAGGGAAGGGGAAGGGGAAGGGGAAGGGGAAGGGCCCTGCTGTACCTCTGGCTGGCCCGGGCAAACTCGATGTCCTCGTTGCCGATCATCTCCAGGTCGGACGGGGCGGACATGCTGCGCAGGAACACGGGCTGGCGCACGGCGTGGGAGATCACCTTGGCCTCAGAGGCTGACTTACAGGCTGAAGTGTTATAAAATAGTAATAAAAAAGATCATTCCTAGTTCAGGAAAATATTTACAAACTGGCTTTCAAATCACTGGTGGATATCCCAGGGGAAGCTGAAAGACAGGATGGGGAAAATCCAGTCTAAGCAAGAATGTGGAACTCAGATCTGAGAATTTTCCTGTTTTCAACCCTGTTGAGAGTTAAAGATTTGGAATTGAAGGCTTCAATTCACAAACTTCCAAATGCAGCTTTAGAAAATAATAATCAGCACATGTTTAGAATTACTCAAGGGAAATTTAGAAGGAGAACTGCAAGTCACTCAAGTTTTCATATGGAATATGTAAACAAGAGAGTGTGGAAGGTAAAGCTCAGACATGATTCAATCTCACTACAAACAAAACACAAATCCAGCTCAGAGGATTTCCCAGTTTTCAGGTGTTGTTTCAAATCAGATTTCTTTTTATTTGGTTAAGTATTTTTTCTCAGTAAATCAGGAGACTTAAGTTTAAATTCCACCTATTATTACTCATCTTTTTATTTACCATCATCATGGCAATCAGAAAACAAAGACTTGACCTTCTTTATTTTAACTGAATTCATTTAATTTAGGGAAAAATAGTTTAATTTAAAGCAAAAGAGGTAAAAATAAGAGGTAGAAAATGTTGGTAATGAGAGAGATACCTGGAGTCTCTGCAGGGGTCCCAGATATGCTCCTTGTGATCCCAGACTGTGCTGCAATGGTCACATGCAACAACAGCTCTGCTCTGTTCATCAAGCTCTTCACCAAGGTTTTTGTCTTTGCTAAGGGATGAGAGGTCTTCTGGATCAGTGAATTCACCTCTTGGAAAAACTTCTCCCTAGGATTACAAAAGGGAAGTAAAAGAAGCCAAGTCAATGTTTGAATGCTTTCAGAAAGGAAGTGTTACTGAGGGAAAGGTCAGCTAAACAGAACTTATGGCCTCAGTCTGTTCTGTGCCAGCAAAGGAGAAAGCAGAAAAAATGGAAGAAATAAACAAGTGATTCCTTAGCAAACATAAGGAGTTGCAGGTTAACATTAATATATTTAGCACGTAAGTTTCTAATAATTTCATCAGATTCTTTTTGAACTGCCTGGAATCTCCCTGAAGCTGCCTAAATCTTCACTAATACTGACCTTAATGCCAGGACCACGTTCTCGAGATCACTCCCATCAAAAGAAACTTCCTTCATTGAGCACAGAAGCTCCAGCTCCTTCATCTTGCTCTAAACAAAGGCAAGGAGAAGGATGAGCAGGTTTTGAGGAAGCAGAGTGAGGCACAAGCACCCAGAGCAGCCCCAGGGCTCACCTCATTGAAGTGATAATCATAAAAAAAGGGGACGTTGTTCTCCAGCTTCCCGTGCATGGCATCATCCACCTCGTTCTGCCACTTCTGCTCCAGCTCAGCCACACTCTGATACAGAGACAAAAATCAAACTTGTTGCATTTAAGGTGTAGAAGGGATTTTAAAAGAAGAAATCTAAGTACATTTTGTATTTCTGGTGCTAAAATACATCTTTACTTCTAAAACAAGCTTTCTGTTGTTTTAAATGATTTTCTTTTTACCTGCAGTTGTCTCTCCATGGCATTCAGCTTCTTAAAGGTCTCTCCCATAATTTTACAAAGTAAATCATATTCTTCAGCATGTTCCTCCTGATATTGGAAATTTATCAGGGACTGGAGAGCATCAACCAAATTGAGATGTTTAATCACACATGAAACCACCATCTCCTCCATGACTTCTGGCTGGATCACTTCCCTAGGGTTCCAGGGAAAGCCAAACTCATTAATCAGGAGTAAGAGACCAACTTGGGCAATTCACATTGATAAATCATCAGATGCTGCATTCACAAACAAGGTTAAAAACCCAGAGGGAAACAAAGGTTCCTTACTTTATACTGGGTCTAAATTGAGGCCGAGCACGTCCAGAAATTTCCCTGAGCTTGATCATGATTCCTGGGGGCAGCCTAATCCTGGGCAGGTCAAAGTAGTGTCCAACAGGAGGCACGAGCACGTCAGAGGGATATGTGAACTCCCTGTCCTCCTCGATGGTGAGAGGCAATGGAGAAGGGCTTGGAGTAAGGGCTGGAGAGATCACCCCGTTGGCTTCCACCTGCCACTGGCACCTGCAAAAACGAGAAAAAAACCATTATAAGGATTTTTATTTCCCTCTCTATTTCACCCCTCACTGAGAAAGACACTTCAGTTGACACATTACAAAGATTAAATATTAATATTTGAAGTGTGGCTTGTACCAAGCATAACCCAACCCTCCTTTTACTCTCCCCCACTATGTTTTGGAGAATATTCCCTCCGTTTTAGGCAACACAAACTACAGGAAAAATGATGCAAACACCACCTAAAGCACAAGACTTGAACACAAAAAGTCACTTCCCCTCAGAAAAAAAAAACAGATTAAAATTGATTTTTTTTTTACCTTTGTAAAAGTTTAGATCTTAAGAGCTCTTGACAGGTTTCTTCATCTTTGGTAATTTCTGGCCCATTGTACAAAATCCTCAGCATGGAACAGGCCAGCACAGAGAGGCCCAGGGCCAGGTCAACCAGGAATGGCAAACCTCCTGACACATCCTCTGAAGATTCCTGCAGCAGGAACAGGGAGAAGGTTCAAGCAACCCACCAGGAAGTCCTTTCCAATATAGGAGATTTTTATATATAACCTTCTAAGTGTAAGATATAGCTCAACAGATCAATCTTACATACAAAATGCTTAAAAATTAATAGCAACTTATAAGAACAACCCAAGACAAGAAGTAAGGGATTTAAACATTATTTTCCTGAACCAAGAAGGAACAGGTGAAGTTATTTTTAGTTCAGTCACCCCAACTTGTAGTGGGATTCAAGATTCCCTTTGTTTGATCCTGGAAACCCTCCCCTCTCTTCTTCATGGGCTGGAATCATTATTTCCTCAGGACTTCTCTGATTTTCAGGTTGTTACAAAGAAATCCTGGAGTGGCTTCAGGAGATAGGTAAGTCACATTTGATAACTATCTCCAGGAATCCCTAAGTGTGGCCATGATATTTTCTGAAAAATCCTTTCCTTAGGATTTTTTCTCCTGAGAAGCTGAGAGGCCCCAGGAACAAAATGTAAACAATGATTATCTGCTGCTGTGGAATGCAACAGGTGGATCTGTGATTGGTTTCATGTGGTTGCTTCTAATTAATGGCCAATCACAGTCAGTTGGCTTGGACTGTCTGAGAGTCACGAGATTTTATTATAATTCCTTTCTTCTATTCTTTAAGTATAATTTTAATACAATATACATCATAAAATAATAAATCAAACCTTCTGAAACATGGAGTCAACATTCTCATCTCTTCCCTCATCCTAAGACCCCTGCAAACACCACCACACCTGAGTGCCAGCCCATCCACAGGGATCCCTGCATCCCAAACTCATCTTCCTTTATTGCCAACACCAGATTTGTCTCACTGCCCAAACCAGTCACTGCTGGTTTCCATCCCAAAGTGCCAAGCTGGAAGCACATTTCCCTGGATCTGGAATGTGCTGGGGCAGGCAGGAGGCAGTGGAAGCTGAAGCTCTGCCCTGGGATCCCCCCTGGATACCTGTGCTCGGACAGTGCAGGCGAAGCCCCACATGGCTTTGTCCGGGGTGTTGTGCTCGCGCCCGCTCCGCATCTCGAAGGAGAATGTGACTGTGTCTCCTTCCACCTTCAGGGGCAGAAAAGAAAACAGATTTCATGATTGAGGCAAACAAACAGATTCTCCACACAAGTTGTGATGACTTTCAACAACAGTTATCTGGGGGTTGTTTTTATCTCAAACAAAATATTCCCATTTAACTTTGTTGTTCCTTTTTGTAAAGGTGTCTTTTAGTGGAAAACTTAATTTTGCTGCTGGCTAACTACAGTAAAACAACAAGAACCATGATAGCTGCAAAATCAAAAGCAGAAATTATCAGGGCATTATTTAGCCTTGATTTTCACCGTTTGTCTGCAAGAAACCAGGCAATAATTAACAATTCTCTTCCTGAAGGAAGACAGACAAGCTCTTCAATTAGAGAAATGACAACAAATTAATCAAGGAGCTTGCTAAAAGAACAGCATCAAAACCTGTGTGTGAAAAATAAACCAAATTTCTTAATTGTGAACAATGGAGTTCCTGTCTGAAATTGCTTTCCAGTTTATTACCTCTTGATTTCTTTCTACAAAGTGTTTTTGTTATGTAAATAAACCCAGTTTTAGCGTGGGACAATGTAGCAGCACAAATATATATTAAACAAAAAATAAAATCACACTGCAGAGAGTGTGAGGGGACACACTGCCAAAGCATTGAAATGCTGAGGTTTCAAGAAGTTTGAGAGATTCTTCTTAGTTTTATTACCAAAAGAACCAATGAAATTTTAAAATCCAACAGAAATGATTGAATTTTACTTGTTATATTTGCTACTTGATATATTTGGGGGTTATTATCCAAAAAATTGATTTTAAGAGAATTTGCCTAGAACTTCTCCTAGGAGGGTGGGAGAAGAGCAATGCCATTAGAGACTGCAGACTCAAATATCTCCATCAGGAATTCCAGGAAGACACAAAACAAACTCCAAGGGAAGCATCACACGGAACACAGAGCCGAGTTTTAAGTTCTCCCCCAAGGACACAACAGTTCACTGAGCAGGGATCTCATCATGGATAACTGTACACTTAAAAGCTTGGAATGCAGAACCATGAGGGTAAAATGGGCTGGGCATGGTTTCCAAAGGGGATTTTCTATGGGAAAAAGGGGGATGGGAATACTGTACCTTCACTAAGTCCTTGGGCCACCCCGTTCCTAAGACACTACGGCTGCCATATCCCAGTGTATTGCCTCCATACTCAGCAACCTTCCTACTGTTTGTGCTAGGACCAGCATAGATCACCAACTTCAAAACATAAAATACACTGTTAGACTGTAAGAGAAAAACAAGAAAACCTAATAATAATAATAATACTTAGCACTTCCACCGCGCCTTCGACTCTCGAAGCGCTCCATGCACGTGAACCGATCCTCACAGGCTCGGTGAGGGCAGCAGGGTTAAGTATTATTATCCCCATTTTACAGATGGGGAAACTGAGGCACACAGGGGCTGCAGGGGCTTGGTCCCTGCTCACACAGCAGAGCAGGAGCAATCCTGACTGCCAGCCCTGAGGCAGAGAACAAACTCCTTCCCTAGCAGCGAGGGGCTGATCATGATCCCAGCAAAGGCAAAGTTTTGGCATGACTTTGGTGGGATCAGGGGTTTTTGGGGGAGTTCAATATTAATGTCACCCATTACTAATTAAAGATACTCCCCTTAGTTATTTATGAGCATCAGGACTTGCTCTATGCCAAAGAATAAACAGCAGCACTCAGCAAGCAGCACAAGCAGCTAATACAAAGTGGATAAGTGCTATTGGTTGTTTTCTTAAAATTAAAATATTTGTTCCTATTAACCCAGGTAAACAAGATCTTTATTATCAGGGAAAAAGGAACCTCTCCAGCTCTGTCCAGTTTAAACCAACTTTGCTGATCAAAGGAGGCAGCTGGATTAAAATTTAGGAAATAAGGAAAACTGAACATGAATAACAATGAGAAAAGTCAAACTTGGACAGTCTAGCCAGCCTGAAATAATTTTTTTAAAAAACCAGAACTGATAGAATTTCTGAGGGGAAAAACCAACCCAAACCACCCCTCAACCCCCCAATCCCTAGAGCCTCCCACACTTGTCCCATGGCAGAATTCCCACTTTTTTGGAGGGAATTCCCTCACTGCAGAGGTGCTGAGCTGGCCCTTGCTTACCTTGTCATAATCATACTGGGAGGAGCATCTGTTGTCAAATCTAAGATACAAACAGCGGGCTCCTGGGATGTGCACAGTCTCCTTGAATTTATAGTTATCCCTGACAGGATGCACTGTCTCCACAGTCTTGCCAGCAGCCCAGGGAGCAGGGATCTTCAAACCAGTCAGGAATCCTGGCTCTTCCTTCTCTTCCAGCATCCTGAAATTAGAGTGAGAAATTGGGTCTAAAATACAGCACAGAGATTTCTGTCATTCAATAAATTACTTCAAAATCACCTCTCAGTATTGACACAGAGACAAGGAACTGACTCCTGGCTTTAGGCAGAACTGTATTGAGGGAATTCATGTATTTCATCTATTACCATCATTATTCATACATTACATATATTGTTATTCACAAAAAAAAATCCCATTATCATGAATTCTTTAGTATTGCAAATTCTCCAATGCTGCAAATAAGCATTTTTATTTGATTTTAGCTGTTTGTTTCTGTTCCTAAGCAGGAGCTGGGAAACTTTGAGCTGAGACACAGCATTTAAATGCAGGAGTTAAAAATGTTATTTCTCTGTAAATTAAACCATTTAATAGCTTTGCAATGGTTTTAATTCTGTATCTCATGCTGCCAGAGCAATTTACATTTTCTCCTGATGGTCCTCCCTAGCCTAATTTATTGTGAGAGAAACATTTAGATTCAATTTCTAATGCTTGAAATGAGGAAAAAAACCAGAACAGACCACACTCTGTGTAAACAACCTGAAGTTATTAATAGTTTAATTCTATATACAGAATAAAATTTGGAACTAACCGCCTTTTGCAAAAGCTTATATAAAACTGAGACAGCCTTAGAAATCATTCCAGCACACCTTTAAAAATTAATTCAAATTAAAAACTGCTGCTTTATCCCACAGCAATGGTCAAATAGACATTATAGCTCAGTTTATCCCATGAAAAGACCCAAATGTAAAGAAAATCACCTCTCATCAGGTAACTGCTTCCCTTTCTGCTCTGGAGCACAACTGGGGGAACTGTTCAGTTCTGAGAAAACTGGAGACTGGGTTTTAAGCAGCAGTGCAGTCTGTGGCCCAAAATACACAGTGTTAGGGACATGCAAACTGTAAAGCATTTTAAGAGCTCATTATTGAAATAATTAACAATTACTGCTGTTATTGACAATAAATCATGACTGAGTAGCTCCTGGAGCAGTCAAATTGAACATTCAGCATCAGCAGCTCTGGCAGCTGTTGAGGAGCTCTGAACTCTGCTGTGGATGAGTGTCTGGAGGAAGCTGAGCACATTTTGGGCCCTGCAGGCCCCAGTTTGGCCCTGGGCAGCCCAGGGTGGCACAGAGCCCGTACCTGGCTGGTGTAAAGGACCAGCTGCACCAGCTGAGGCATCAGGGCATCAGCCATGGTCAGGGTCTGCAGGTTTGGGTGCATCAGGGATGTCAGCAGCACAGGCAGCAGGTGGCCAAGCATGGTGGCCTTGGTGATCTGCTCCAGGCCTTTTAACCTGGAAGGAGAGCCAAAGTTACAGAGGAACAACTCTTTTCACAGAGCAGCACTTCTGCTTTTAGTGACTTCTGTTTCATCTTGTAACAGCAACTCGAAAATTCAGCAGAGAATGTTTGTATTATATTAACAAAATCCCCAAAACAATCTTGAAACCACTACAATTTCTCCCAAGTGCCAGTGACCTTGAATTGTTGACAATTTTTACTGAACAATCTGAGAGCAGAGACAGTAAATCAACAGTTTAATAATTACTCAGAGAAGGATAAGCTCCCCTGGGCACAGGATGAAAGTCCCCATCAAACACAAATGCACCAGTGTGGATATCAGCTCCCAGCACATGGAGCTCAAAGGACTTGAAAAGGATCTGCAGCTACAAAAATATATTTGAACACGAACTCATATGAAAATATCACCCAGGAATTGTGTGCTGTCAATAAACACAACTAATCTTGCAGGCACAGAGAAGCAGAAAGTGAAACCTGGAACACAGCTGGGACAGGGAGCTGTTTGTTTGAGGAGAGAAAAGTTCACAGCTTTTGTTTCCACTCCATTCCCAAGGTGGATTTTTAAGAGGAGGGGAGACAGGGAAGGGCAGGTGATGGAATTTGTGGGATATAAAACAACACCCAGGGATTGTCATGGATAAATATCTAATCCAGCTACTAGGGATGTAATAATCAGAAAATTTAAAATAAACAGATTGTTCTAGCTTACAGGAGGATTCCCAGCTAATTACAGTTTATTTCCAGCTATCCTACTCATAAATAACATTATAACTGACTAAAATCTTCTCAATTTGAGGTTCCTACAGAAATATCAACCTACAGATGATCAGCACTGACACAGAGAGTGATTCTAAATTCTCCACCAGCTGAGTGCAGCAAGAAACAGTTTCTGTGCATTCAAAGCTCAAATCTGAAGTGATAAAGAATAATTAATGCTAACTGTGCTTGCACAATAAATCACAAAGAGCAGCAGCTCCCTGTTTCCAAATTAGGATCCTCCCACTTGTCTTACCTTTGCTCCCTGTCAGAAATGTCACTGTTAATTAGTGCTGTAGTGACTTGTTGCAGCATTTCCAAGACTTCATCACATCCTGTGAGAATTTGTGTGGCAAGAGACAAAATGCTGGTCTTGAGTTCCTAAGTGACAAAAAAGAGTTACAGGATACTTAAATTCTTAGATAATCCCCCCAAAAAAGGACAACAGAACAAAAAGATGGATTTCCAAATGAAAAGAATGATAATGTGACCTGGCAGGCCTGCAGCAGGAGATTCATCCAAGACTTAAATTTGATTAATGTTAAGCCCCAAAGTGCTGGGAGAAACTAGGTGCATGTTTTACAGGATGCACATCCAGTTTCTAGAGGGAAGGAAGCCCCAAGTCCCGCACAGGAGAGAGCTGAGAGCCAGCCAAGGTACAGGACTGGTGACACAATGTCCTAGCAGGGATGAGGAGCACTGCAGAGAGAGAAACTGAACAATGAACACGGCGTGAATAGTGAGACAAGAAAAATACTCCAAATATTCAGCATTTACTCAATGAGCCTGAACAAATCACTCCCAACTGCAGCAGCTCACAAACACACACAGCCTCAAAGAGCAGCAGGGAAAACTGGCTTAGCAAAATACCAGAAATTCAGAAATCAATTCCATTAGGGTATTATTCTTATTCTTATTATTCAACCTGCACTCCAGGGCAAACCTGGGAGTTGGATGAAGCAGTGTGAAATGCAGCATTTTAATCAACTTTTACCAACCAAAGCCTGTCCTCTAACAGTTTCCTTGCCACAAACTTTGGTGTCTCTATTTCAGATAAATGATGGGAGGGGCTGTACATAAGCTTTGTTTAAACTGCAAAAATCACTAGCCAGGTAAGGCAAATAAACTCCTTTTCTATTTATTTAATAGTATTTTTTTCAAGGGCCACCTGAGTGATTTGGAGAGGAAAAAGTGTCTGGAAAGGAAATTCCCAGTCCAGGAAAGGAAATTCCCATGCCAGGAGTCCTTCCAGCACATACTAATTAAAATCTACTTAAAATCTCATTATACATATATTTAGGAAGGGAAGTGTCTGCTCTCATTGATAATAGGGAATACAAGCTGGAATCCTGAACACAGAATAACTACAGATTTTACTCTGGACTGTTTTTTTTCCCTGATCTCCAACTATTTAACTCAACCAAAAGGAAAAGAACCACCAGCAAACAGCAAATGCACCGCAGGAACAAGGTGTCACAGGCACACTGACAGGAGAGAGCCATACTAGAATAAAACTTGGTGTTTACCTGTACCTTCAATGTCTCTCCCTGCAAGGAGCTGTCACTGTCATCATTGTCATCAGGTTTAATCAAAATAGTGTTACTGAGGAGGTGGTTCTGCACAGCCATCAGGTACCGCAAGCACGAGGACGCAGCCTTGAACACAAATAAGTAAAACTTTGCATTATCCAAACCCTCCATCAACCCTGAGTCAGGAAAGCCTCAGACTTGGAAGTTGGAGAGAGGAAAAAATAGTTGAGGAAGAAGAAAAGAAAGAACAAAGAATTGTATATATTTAAGGAAAGAAACTGGTTGCAAAATGTTGAATTTTGTGAAATAACTCACAAAAATATAATTTTGTTCAGGTTTGGAACATTACAGCAATAATCAGGAACTCCAAGAATTGATTAATTCTGAAAAGATTGTGCCACCAGGGAGATAAATGTAATTCCCACTGCTGAAGGTGATGGTTCCATGCCACTCCTCCTTCCCCACATCCTGTCCCCTCCCAGGGTTTTATGGAAGCTCAACCTGCCTGTCCCAGGGAGCTGATCCTGCTGGAAACACCTGCCCATAGTTCTACCATCAAATGTCAGCTTTAACTCATTCCTGTCTGTCACTGGTGGCTCTTTCAGCCTGAATGAACCACAACACACAACTGCATGTTTGATTCTTTAACTGTGTTGAATACTGAGATCCACAAACTTTGCTTAAACTGAACAGCAACCAGAAAATAAATCCATGTATAAACCCATTCCAGCATTACTGAATAACTTCCTTTGCTGTGAGAAATTATTCTTGAATAATTTGAATATTGAGATCCACAAACTTTGCTTAAACTGAACAGCAACCAGAAAATAAATCCATGTATAAACCCATTCCAGCATTACTGAATAACTTCCTTTGCTGTGAGAAATTATTCTTCTCTTCCCTGCACAGCACGAACAAAAGACAATTCTTCTCCTGAGTTTGTTAAAGTTTCACCTCCTTGTACTCAGTGAAGAGGATGGATTCAAGGAGGAAAAGAAGCCAAAGGCAGAGATACTTTTATCAAAACACATTTTACTTACAGGCACGGTTGAAAGAAGCCTTTGAAAGTCATCTTTAGATACAGTTTGGCACTTGGTGATTAAGACACAAGATTCTCGGACAACAATCTTGAGGATGTAGTGCAAGAGCTCATCATTGAGTCTTCAGGAGAGGCAAGAAAGGTGGAAAATGTAAAACATTAATTATTGTGCATTTTGTACAGCTCAGCTCACTCTGCAAGCTGGATCCCAAATATGAGAAACCCAAAAAGGATCAAACTTCAAATTCAGGCACAAAAAACCCCAAGGCTGGAATGTTTAACAAGTACAACAGATTTCCAGGGGTTTGTGCACTGTGCTGATGTAAATCTCTGATTTCTTATGGTTCAAATAAAAGACTCCTCCCAACTTGAACAGGTACTTGAGACCGGCAGTTTTACTGCTGGAAAGTCACCTATGATATACAGAGAAATGCTATAAAATCATATTTATGAAATCATCATTCAAATTTACCAAGAACATGGCAAAGAACAAGAAATTCCAAACCCAGGCTGGGTACAGAAGCATCCAAAGTTTGTCCTAAAACATCAAATCTCTCCCTCACCCTAATGAAACTTTCCCCCACAGACGCAAACAACATTCAGGAGCACACCAAGCAATTCCAGAAGTTCCTGCAAGTTCACCTGAAGCAAATAACAGAAAAATACCCTATAAACAGAGGCTTTTTACCTATAGTGATCATCATCTTCACTTCCAAATCTGTTGTTCTGCAGCTGCTCAGCCAAATTGGTCAGGATAACATCCCGGAGCTGGGAGAGGCCGCTGTTCCTCTCTCCTGGAAGGGAAATAAACTTTTGCAAAGCTGCATTTTACAGAAGAGATTTTGTTTCCCCAATAGCTCACTTAACACAGGCTAGAGCACAGGAATGGCTGCACTCCCAGGGGGAGCAGAGCTGCTGGCCCAGACTGGGAGCACTTTCCCTGCCCGTGGCACTGGGAAAATTGGGAATTCCCAGCACTGAGCTCCAACATTTTCCTGTGAAGTAACAAATGACTGAGCATCAGCTGCTTCAAGGCCAGGTTCCCATTTCCTGGTGAACTCAAGGACATTATTCCCCTCCACTCAGGTCTAACATCACCTCTGATTACTGGGTACTTGCAAATATTTCTTTTCCCCACCTGACCTACCCTAGGCCATGCAGCCTTTTGGAGCATCCCATAATTTCCTACAAAAGCATGGATTTAAAGCAGAGTAGGGCTCAATACCCCACACTGCTCCTCCCTGTAAGCCTGAGATGTACTTTGATTTTTTGTTCTCAGAAAAACCCCACTCTCACCTGGCAATGAGACATTCTCACCTTCAGTTAAGACCAATTTCAATAAATTATTGATTTCTGCTTCTCCAGGATACAGGATATTTAAACCAGAGCTAAGGAAAAAATAAAACCATGCATTACTTGATGGATTTAGAAGTGAACAAAACCATTTCAGTGGACTTGTGACAAATGGCACCACACACTCAGCATCTGATGGAACATTTACAATGTCTGTGTGAAGGTTTAGAAGAGCATCCTCCACATTTTAACATCAATATTAGAACATAAGCAGCTGTTTTCTCCAGGAATCTCTTGTAATCAATTATATTTTATTGTTTAGCTTCTCCAAGAGGTATTTGCTTCCCTCTGGAAAACTCCCCATTCACCACTTGCACACAGGGCAGCACAATCAGTTCATAAGAAACAGAGATGTCAGGAAAAATGATGATGGCCCAGAGAAAACCCCCAAAAACTCTGGTGATGGGGTAAGAACTGAGGCTCCTCTGTGCTAAGAACAGAGGAAAATACAAGCACAATAATCAAGGAATCACTGCTGCTACAGTTTTGCACTTTTTGGAGACTGGCTCTGTAGAAGTCTTAGTTTAAGCTCCACAGAGGATTCTGGAAGGAGCATTTCAGGAACACCCCAGCTCTGCAGAAACATTCCAGGTGGAGACTTTTTCCCTCCAACTTGTGATGAACTCTGTCCTTTCTGTGTGAATTCCCCCATTGAGATCACAATCACTTCAAAGGAGCACTTCATGCCTGTGTGAAGTGCTGGAATCATTATGCAACTTTGCCATTTCCTTTCCCTTTTCTTTTTTCAGTTACAGAAAAGAAAACTGAGATGTTTTTCAGCTTCACACTGTGAGCAGAGATTAGTGCAGCTTCCTTCCCTCTGGCTCATGCTGATCCACTCTGATAGAAACCTCAGGAAAAGTTATCACACATTGCCAGCTCCCTTTGAACCCCCCAAGGAGGACACAGGAGGGAGGAAACATCACCCAGTGCCCACCCTGGAGCTGCTTCACAAGGCACAGCAACACACAGGTATTACACTTTGCCCTGTCAGAGAGCACAGGTAACCCTCCTGAGTCAAACCATTCTTCACTCAAGGGTTGCACAGAGCCACAGAAATTTGGGATGTTGTGATTCACACCAAGAAAATTCAGGTTGATCTTCAAAAGATTTTGTTCTCAGCCTCTGGAGCACTTCCCACTGGAAAATGCAGGTTCTGTTTGTCCTTGGCACACTGGAGCCAGCATTCCTTGGCCCTGAGGTTTCCATTATCTCCTTTTCAGGAGATACAAGCACACTTCTCTTTTTCCCCTGGGCCTTCAGTCTCAGAGCATTGCTCAAGTATCATTAACCCCTCCAGGATCATTAACCCCTCCAGGATCATTAATTCTGCTTCTCCTGATGTTCCCTTTGCTCAGGAGAACTCCAGTGTTACACTGAGGTAAGAGCTGCCAACACCAGCAGTGCCTTTCCCTGAACACCACGGCAGCCAAATAAGGAACTCATTCAAAGAAATTCTGCTTGAATTTAGCAATTACTTTATAATAAATATTAAAAAATCCTTAAGAATGCAAGTAAAAAAGAAAAAATTAAAAGAAAGTAATTACTACTTGTTATTTCATCAAGACCAACACACATTGTATCTCTTCTCCCACAGACACAAACTGAAGTAATTTTACCATATTATGTCTTAAAATCCATCACACTACATTTCCTCATATTAATGTAAAATCAAACTAAATACAATGTCAATGTTCATCTGTCACTATATTTCAAAGAAACTAAATTCTAAGTTAAGTTGATATTCACCTAATAGCCAGACAAACTTCCTTCTGGATTTCAGAGCAGATCTGATCCCTTGGGGCCATCAGTAACTGCCACAGCAACAGCCCAGACCTTCTGACAATGTCTCTGTTCCTTTCAGTTTGGGGGCTGAAGAAAAATTTAAAAACTACCTAAGAAAAATGAAAGACAAAAATATTAATATTAAAAATTCACATATTATTTATATTAATATTTTCTGCAGTCAGTTTTTCAACTATTTTTCAAACTATATTTCAAACTATTTGTGGGGGTCTAGAAGTCTGAGTCAGAATCTGATTTTGAATCAAAAAAATGGAGGGAGGAAATACAAAGAAAGAAGGATATAACCTCTCTGTGCTTTATTTTAATCTACAGAGATTGTATTTAAATTAGGGCTCTTAAAGGAATACATAAAATATTGCGAAGCCACTGCTAAATCAACTTCCATTACATGGATTCCAATGGACAAAAAAAAAAAAAAAATTAAATAAAAATGAAACCCATGGTTGTCTGTACTCCAAACCAAGTTTCTCACTTTTCCATGTGAGTTTTTAGGCCCATTTCAGGTTCTGTACCTGGAAGACAACGAGGATGCAGCGGATGATGCAGGTGTCCCCATTGACCATGGCCTTCTCCATAATGTCACAGATGCTGCTCAGGTGATGGGCTTCAATGGGATGCTGCTTGCCCAAGAAATTGCTGATGGGGAGGTTGTTGCTGGCTGCCAGGAGGTTGAGCTGGTGGATGCACATGGCACCAACATGGTGCAGTAACTGGTTAATCACCTCATTTGTGGTTGTGGCATCCCCTGCAAGGACAGGAGAGTTCAAATGTCTGTAGACACAGACTGGATTATCAGCCTCTGCTTCTAAAATGCAATAAATCAACTTCAGGGCATAAAAGGATTACCCAAACCACCTTTTTATTGTGCTGAAGGCAGCAAGAATCTGGAATCTTCCCCATATCTCACGTTGTACTTTTCCCTCTCTTAAAGAAAAGCTAAACCATGACCAATATTTACAACTCTTCAGGAATTAACTCAGCTGTTAACAGCAAGGCAGTTTCTGTCTGTTTATTCTCTGCCACTCCCCCGTTTCATTTCCCCTTTGTACAAAGTGCTGACTCCTGGGTTCCCCTCACCTTTGGGCTCTGTGATGACGTGGCTCACTCCCAGCCTCTGGCACACACAGTGGAATGCCTGGTTTCCAGGATTGCACCACTGATCAATATAATCATTGGAGCACGTCCAGATCATGTTATTCATTGTATCATAACAAGCACCTGAGAGAAGGAAAATATTTCACACATCAATTTAGCAGAAAACCAGACTGAAGCATCTTTACAGACATCATAAACCCAAACTATTTGCTTTAAAAGTTTATTTTACCCCACCCCACTGCAGAGTTGATGGCTGCCATTTCAATCCCAGATGGATCATTTAGGATGTGAAGGACTGACAGATTCCTTACCAAGCCCTGGCACCAGAGCCCCCCGTCCGAGCGAGCTGCCCGCAGCATCGATGAGATCTGCCCTGCTGGTGAACTGCCCATCCGAGATGTTGAACACCAGGCTGGAGGCAAGAACTGCACACAAACACAGCTCCAATCAATCAATTCCTGAGAAATTTATTGCATCCCAGACAGCCAAGGACTCCCAGTCTGCCACCAATGACCCTGACTTACTTTTCAAGGAGGACAAAGCGCTGGTGCCCCCGAAGAGCGAGCGCGTGGCCGAGCTGCCCGAGCCCCCCGGGGGTGGCACCAGCATCACCAGGTAGGTGCCACAGGTGTAGATTGGGGTCTTCCTCAGCATCTTCAGGGGCAGCCCACAGCTCGTGTTGGCAGCTGCAACATGCACCAGAGAAAGGTCACAAACTGCACTTCTGCAGGACAAGGCAGAGCTCTGCTCGGGGCTTCAAAGGAATCCGTATTTAGAAGGTTTGCTGAGAAGGTTCTACAGAATTCCAGAATGGTTTGGATCAAGATCATCCCATTCCAATCTTCACCCCTTCCATAAGACCAGGTTGCTCAGAGCTCCATGAACCTGGCCTTGAGCATTTCCAGGGATTGAGGCATCCACGATTTCTCTGTGGCCTCCCAACCTCACACATCCAATCCCCACAAGGCTACAAAGATTTTCACGGGTTATTCAACATCCAATCCCCACAAGGCTACAAAGATTTCCATGGGTTATTCAACATTCAATCCCCACAAGGCTACAAAGATTTTCATGGGTTATCCAACTAACAGAAACAACTTCAAAATAAAATAAATAAAAAATTAGGGTATAACCAAAACTATTAAGAATTGTGTGGTGATAATTACATTGAAAGCATTTGGAGCCAAATGGTCTCCTCACATCCACAGATCACTTGAGATTCACTATGCATTTACTATTTTAAGTTCTCCTGCTCCTCATGAAACGTAGACAGCCCAAATGATCTCCTTCCTGCAACAGCTGATCAACACTTTTTGAGTGCTGACTCAAGAATTAGCCAAGAATAGCCACTTACTCTCCTTTTTCTGTAGCACTTGAGTTGTTAAATGGCAAAACACAACCTTTAAAATAGCTCTCTGAGCTAACTCCTTGCCAAATTCCCTGGAAGCAGAGCCATTTCATGTATAATTTATTTTTATGGAAATACTTTCAATTGTTTTGAATTGAAAAAAGAAAACTCATGTACTTGTGAAGGAAGAAGAGAAATAATTCAAGATAAACTGAATAAAATCTTCAGAGAAATCTAACAAAGCTCCAGATCATCCTGAAAGCCACCAGTGCAACTCAGTCAAGATTCCCTCATTAACTTTGGCTGTTTTCATAAAAGAAGACCCAAACATTGTGCAGATAACCTAAAAAAGTGCAAAATCACCTAAGATTTGTAATATTCCAGTGACTGGTGAAGCAATAATTCCATTTTCTAACCTGCAGGCCATTTCTACACACCAGTTAGAAGCCAAACTGAGCTGCAAGCAGAGAAATGCAATTACCAGATTTCCCAAACTAATGCAATAATGGAATTGGAAAATTCTTCCAATTTTCCATCCCTAAACTTCCTATTTTCCATCCCTAAAGTTTCCTCACAATCCTAATTCAGCAAAGGAACTCATAATTCCAGCATTAAGCAAATACTTATTTGTGAGGATCTTCCAACTACGGATTTAGGGGAAAAAAGATAAAAGTGAGAGGTTTTTTTTAAACCTGTGCTAAGAGGTCAGTAAGAAGCAGGATGGATGCTGTGTGAGTCAAGAAATGAAAAGTGAAGTGTTTCTGACCTGCCTGGTCCTCCTTGAGGGTGTTGGAGATGGTGGAGCCTGTGAGAGCAGCCAGGGTGGCCGAGGGGGAGGCGCGGTACCGGGACAGGCGGCTCAGCAGCATCTCATTGATGCTCTTGGCAGATTCCCCCTCTTTCCTCATCAGGATAATTCTTTCCTGCAGAGGATTTGCTATACAAATGCCATTTTCTACCTGGTAAAATGGGGGAAAAAATACTTTAAATGTTGGAATCCGTAGGTCAGAGATCACCTGAATAATATCAGGCAGGAATATGAAGCGACTTGCAAAAACAAAGTTCTGAAAGCAAGACAGGAATATTTTTTTGTTTGTGACTTCATGGTTCAATAGAATAATTTAATAGAAGATATCTAACATCTTAGAAGATATCCTATTAAATATCTTAATTTATGCTTCTTCTTAAAGATAGAACTGCTTCTTGTAAACTTGAGTTTATTTAGGAAACTCTGCTTAAAAATATATAATCCTCTTGTATTGTCTTAGTGATGTTTCACTTGCAAATCATTTGGCTCAATCATTTTTCAGGCAGAAAGTGAGAGCAATGATTTCTTCAGACTATGATGTTCAGGGGATGTTTTACTGCAGAATGCATCTCTTAATGAAGATGTGATTTAGAGCATTTGGGATTTTCCATGAGTTGTACTACTACAGCCTCCCAATTCCAGCTCCACCATCCCACTCCATCCTCCTCTGCTGAGCAGAAATGCAGACATAAAAACCACATTTTATGCTACAAGAGAATTCATATTGCTAAATATAATCATCCTCTGGAGATGCAATTGGACAGTTCACCTTCTGTTCTGTTCAGTTATTTCACATAAATCCACTCAGATCACACCCATAAATATCCAAACCTAATATGTCAATTAAAAAATGCTAATATTTAATTAAATTGGTTATGCTACCAACACCAGGCATAGAAAACACATGATTTGCTTACTATAATTTCAAAAATATCCATAAAGACAGAGTGGCCTTTGGGGGTTTTTTCATTGAGGCTTGCAGGAGACCAAATCCAGTAGAAAAAGGTTCCATCTGAAGAAAGATGCACGGTGGTCATAGTGCTGCCAACTGGGAAGTGATTTACTGGCATTGGGATTATCTGACATACCTATGAGACACAAAGCATCTTAACAGGTCAGATTGTGCAGTTTGGCCTTACAAGTATGAACAGTATGAAAAATAAATAGAGATCAAATGCAGTTAGTGAAGAAGAGGCTTAATATTGGACTTAGTAGTAGCATTTCATTGATTTATTACCAACAGCTATTCTGTGATATTTGCCAAATATCCAAACCAGCTCACAGATCTCAAATTTAACCTATCTAAAAATAAAAGGATCATCTCCTCTCTAATGATGGAGAACAAACCCACAGTACCACGAGGAAACTACACATCCTATTGAGTCACCTACTTTCTGCAACTTCTCTTAAACATTGCTTGAAACTTGAGAAGAAAAAGGGAATTAAACACACTCAGTGTCAGGAAACACACTGGACATAAATGTGTGTATCCATCCTTAAAACCACAGCAGGAAAAACCCCAAAGTAAACAAACTACCCCAGTTTTACAAAGTTGTTTGTCTACAAATCACAACCAGATCTGAAATAGTATCTGAATTTTGGGACAGAGGGAGAACAAAGAGCTGTTCAAGAAGAACACATTATTGATTTAAATCAATTAAAAGTGCATTTTGCTGTTGTTTGACTGCTTTAAGAAGTGACCACACTGGAATCATGGAATATCCTGGGTGGGAAGGGACTCATAGGGTTCATTATCAAACTCTGGCCCTGCACAGACACCCCAACAACCCTACCCTGGGCATCCCTGGGAGCATTGACCAAATCCTCCTGGAGTTCTGGCAGCCTTGAGCATTCCCTGGGGAGCCTGGGCAGTGCCCAGCACCTTCTGGAGGAAGAACCTTCCCCTGATAGCCAACCTAAGCCTGTTCTGACACAGCTCCAGCTGCTCCCTGGGTCCTGTCCCTGTTCACAGAGATTGGAGCTGCCCCTCCTGAGGAAGCTGTGGCTTGGTCACCCCTCAGTCTCCTCCAGGCTGAACAAGCTCTACCAGTACCCCATAATACAGAACAGTGTAATTATAGATAAATACATGTATCATAGATAAATTATAGATAAATACATATATTTATACATAAGACACATTGAAACAGTAACATCTCCACCATAACTTCCACATTCACCACAGAGTCACTTCAAGGCAGGGTTAGAAAAACGCAGTTTCACAAAACAAGAAACTTCAAGGATAAAAGCAATTAAAGCTAAAATGAGCATGATTCATTCAGCCTGCTTGTTCCTGTCCCCTTTACCTGCAGGGTATGTTGATCCACGAGCTGGAACAGGTAGTGAGGTTTGCTATCAAAGGACACGGGCCGATGGAGCAGTTTGCCGTTGCCAAAAGCCACCCAGCCCGTCTCCAGCTCCTCGTTCCGGCAGTACACAAACCCCCTGCAAAAAACCCACCAGGATGTTCAAACTCCATCAACCCTGCCCTGCTCCTCTGGGTTTGATTTCAAATAACAACCACAATGCAACCACAGCGCTGAACTTTGACTGAACTTATTCAAGTCAGCAATTTTTGTTGTGAAAGGCTTTAAGCGTAAAAAGCCTCGTGGTTTTCAAGCAATGAAGAAGCAAGGAGGTGCAGTGAGTCACAGCTGCACTAATTACTTAATGAATGACATAATTAGCAAACAAACACTCACAAATTCAGCTATAAATAAGAAGTCACAGAACTGGTCTGTAGTATATTCCTCTCAGCAGAGAATCAAGCAACATACTAGACATTAAAAAATAAAACTGAATTTAAAATTCTGCTGCTGTGGAGATTGAACTAACTAGCCTCTACAGGTCCCTTCCACCTCAATTTGTTCTTTAATTTTAGACAAAACACACTTGTGACAGTGTTCAGAGGATGAGGGAAGAGACAAGGATCTGACTCCATGTTTCAGAAGGCTGATTTATTATTTTATGATATATATTATATTAAAACTACTAAAAGAATAGAAGAACGGATTTCATCAGAAGGCTGGCTAAGAATAGAAAAAAAGGAATGAAATAACAAAGGCTTGTGTCTCATACAGAGTCCAAGCCAGCTGACTGTGACTGGCCATTAATTAGAAAACCACATGAGACCAATCACAGATCCACCTGTTGCATTCCACAGCAGCAGATAATCAATGTTTACATTTTGTTCCTGAGGCCTCTCAGATTCTCAGGAGGAAAAATCTTAGGGAAAGGATTTTTCAGAAAATATCACGGCTACACACACTCAATAAGAATTTCAGATGAGAAACCCAACACATTAAAACAGCATTTAATGAAAATTCACAATATCATGGAATCACAGGCTGGTTTGGGCTGGGAGGGACCTTAGAGATCATCTCCTTCCAAGCTCCATATCCCCCCAACATCCAGGAGAGGTGTCCCAAATCAGGAACCTTTGTGTTTCAGCAGCTGTGCAGAAGAGGCAGCACTGCAGTGTCCCTTACCTGAGGGTTCCATGCAGGCCTGAGCCCAGTTTGCTGATTCCCCTGCCCACAGAGTTGGTGGTGTACAGGTAGAGCCCATCGGCTGCGAGGCACCGGCCCAGGTCTGCATCTGCAGCAGGAGCAAGGACAGCAGAGAGCAGCTCTGTAACTCTGGAACATTCCAGCTGGGAATTCTCCCTGGGGGCTGCACCCCAGGGAAACCAGCACATGCTCATGGCAGGTCACTACCAACCCTTTTTTAATACTAAATTTATTATTTGGTGCTCTAAGAGCTGCTGGAACACAGGCACAGCCCAGCAGACCCAGTGGTTTTTTCACATCTTTAAGCCTCAGAGGTGCCCAGATGGTCTCACTCAGTGTGAGAGGGAAGAAGAATCTAATACTGAGCCTTGATCTCTTTTCTGCCAAACTCTGATTTTCCTAAAGCTGTTCAGATCCTTCCACTTCTGAACACTTCAATTAAGACAAAATGTATTTGAATCACAGAGCAGTAATTATTAATAATCAAGATGGGACACAAGTCCAGTCAATCTATTGAATTTCTCAGCATCTGGACACTCAGCTCAGGAAGGAAAAGTCCACTCACTCTCCTGCCTAAACACCTAAAAAGAGATTTCTCCAATAAATCTGCAGGTAAAATAACAACTCAGATTTTTAAACTCCTATGGATTGCATTAAATGTCATCAATGCTTGAACTAATATTTCAAAAACCATGTGAACTCTTATTTATTACAAAAATAGTAAGCAAACAAAGCAGTAAAAACTGAGAATGAATTCAGGAAAAGAAATACAAAAGAAAGCATAAAAAAAAACCTTCAAACTCAACTGGGTAGAAACAAAAGCAGAGTAGGGAAGAGGGGAAAAACAAAACAATGAACTTGTACTTCTAAAAATAAACGTGCTGTGCCACTGATAGCTGGCTGTTGAACACAGGGATACTGCACAGGGCAGTGATTATGCTCTAACGAGGGGATAATATCCAAACTCTGTCTGACCCCTCTGAAACATTCCCGCTGGAGTCAGGAAGGGTCACTGGATCAACTGCCTTGGACTGCTTCCCACAGCCTGACAGTTCAAACCAGCAGCTGCTCTCCAGCAACATTTTTTGAGCCCCAACTCTAAAGTTTTCCTTTATTCATCTTTAAACAATTATTAGCACTTAAAGTATCCTGTTCTCTGCTGGTGGTGACAGGGATGCAATAATTCACCTTTATTCTCACTGCTGGCACCAGTGTTGGCATCAGGGGCAGGTAACATGTCCTCAAAGCCCCAGGACACGATGTGCTTCCCTCCAAGCAGGCAGGAGGGGGATCCAGGGCCTCCCTCCAAGAGCAACAACCTTTAAGCAGAAAATAAAATAAAATTTTATAAGGAACAGCAGTAGGAAAAATGAATTAAATTAAAAGTTAAGCCCATGATGTATTTAAAGTAATTATTCTGTCAGAGTTCACAAGTCATTTAAAGGAATCATCAATATTTAATGAAAAAATAAAAACAAAACACCCAAAACCCAATCAATGCTTTTAGGTTTGATTTTCTAATGTCTTCTGCACATGACTAAATCTTCCCTAAAGCTTTCAATAACTCTAAAGCACTTTTAATCACTTTTAAAGCCATTCCTCCCTACATGCACTTAACACATTTTCAGAGCTGCTGGAAAAGTTTACAAGGAGAAAAGTTCTACAAACCTGTAGAGAACATCAGCCACAGGCAGGGACCCCAGCTCAGTCTGTTTCTGTAATAGATGCACTGTATGAACAAAGGTTTTCAGCGACCCTCTAAAAGGACAAGAAAAACATGAATTAAAGATGTCTGCTGAAGGCAGACTGAACACACACAACAGCAGCCATGGAGAACACCCACAGCCACAATATGGCATCAGCTTCTCTTCTAACTGGCATCTCTTTCCTGCAGGATGTTCATTCTTTGGGGAGGAAGGGGAAGGAGGAAGAGAGGGGGACAGGCAGAATGCTGGGGAAGCTCTGGCCTGAATTCCACCTTGTTATGGAAGGGGCTGAAGCCCCAGCAGGGAGGGAGAGCAGCTGGGTTATCAACAACACATTCAGAAAGGCAATCCAGGCACCTGATAAAACACCTCAACCTTGCTCCTGGCAGCTCCTTCAGGACTTTTTGTAGCTGATTAATCACACTCAGATCTCCAGTGCAACCCAAGGACCTTCCTGGCTGAGACCAACTCTGAGCAAGGGCTGCTGCACTCCCAGCTGGAGATGCCTTTCCTAACTCAAACAGGACTCATCCATTTCTTACCCAGATTCTGATTTCCTTTCACCAAATCATGGAATATCCTGAGCTGGAAGGGACCACAGGGATCACCATCCAGCTCCTGGCCCTGCACAGACACCCCAACAATCCCAGGCTGTCCCTGAGAGCTTTGTCCAAACACTGCTGGAGCCCTGGCAGCCTCAGGGCTGTGCCCATCCCTGGGGAGCCTGGGCAGTGCCAGCACCTTCCCCTCATCACAAACCCCCCTGGCACAGCTCCAGCTGCTCCCTGGTCCTGTCCCTGCACTTCCCCTCTTGAGGAACTTGTGCATTGGGATGAGCTCTCCCCTCACAACCCCAAATTTGGAAGATCCAGACCTCTTTAAAAATCTGTATTTTACAATTTCTGTTTTAAAGGCCAGGGCCATTTTCTGGCAGATGTGGTATTTATTTCCAGGCATCACAGCCCACCTAAGCAGGAGAATTTGGCTGTGTCTCGGGTCAGTTATGAGCTGCTTTCTCCACAACAGGAGTGATCAGCTGAGGAGGTCCTTGCCCTGCACTCTGCTGAATCCAACCTTTTGCTGTCACTTGTGGTCACTCAGCTCCCAAACTTCCCTCCTCCACACCCAATCCCTGCTTTCCCCAGTGACATCTCAGCTCTTTGCTTTCACTGACAAACCTCAGCCTGGAGAAAATTGACATCAAACACATTAAAGCACCTCAATTAATTATTTAAAGCAATATTTACCCTGTGGTTTTATTTTTAGCACTAAGAAGCACCCAAGATTGCAACTAGGAATGTCAATAATGGTCTCATTTTCAAGGTTTTTTCTTCAACACATGACTTAGATATTTAAAGGAAAAGTGTGAGGCTTTCAGAGGTGAACAAAGCACAATGGGATATTTCAACTCTCTAAGCAATGCAAGGCAGACTTGCAAAGAAAATAAAAGATCAACCTGAAGTTCAAAAGCTCTACTTGAAATTTAGTTCAGCTGCAACAGAACATCCCATATTTCCTGCAAATTGACATCTGGGGAAAAAAAAAAAAGAAATGAGATTGTGTTTATCAAATCCAATTTCTCTGAGCTATGTTCAAGTACATTGCCTTTCAGATAAGGCAGTTGTCAGGACAGAATAATTTGCCACAAACCATAAATTTCTCATTGATTTCATTAAAACAAGTGCAGTAGAAATTAAGTAGGTTTCACTTGAATAAACCTTTTCCTAAAGCAAATCATGCCATATCCTGGGAACTCCAACATCTTAAATCAGAGTTAAACTTCACAGACAAGGCTGTGACCTGGAGAAACATCGAAAACAATATTTCCAAAAGGCTTCTTGTGACTTTAAAGCCACATTCATGGGGTTTTGCAGAGGTTTTGTATTTCCTCTCCCCAAGTCCCATTCTCTCAAAATAGTAGGTTTTGATTAACAGCAAATAGATCCAATTTGTCCTCAATCACTTGATGCCAAACCCATGCAGGACAAGGGGTATTTTAATCCACAATGGTTGAACTCTTCACTGGCAACAAAATTTAAAAAATACCTGCAGATATTTGAGAGACACCACTGAAATCAAATCTGAAAGGAATTGCCCTGAAACCTGGCAGTTCCACCTTCTCCAGCCAAAGAAAGGTGCAGGACAAAGGGAAAGGAGACAACTTTTGTCCCTGATAAACACACTTGGAGCCATTCCTAGAGCAGCTCCCTGCAGGAGAAGCAGCAATGTGCACACGAGGCATTGCTAACCCAGATCCCTCTGCCTTTGCATATGCTAAACACATGCAAAAAGAAATGCTTAGCAGTTTCACCCTTTCCAACCCAATATTTTTCCAACCCAATATTTAAATATCAGAAAGAGAAAGGCTGGTGCAAGCTAAAAATATCACCAGTGCAGTCAGATCATTTTTGATTCGTTTCAATGGAAAGAGAGAATGAACCAACCACAGCATTGCCCAGGGGTGATGGAGTCACCTCCGGGAAGAGTTCAAAAATCATGGATGTGCAATTTGGGGGTATGGTTAATGGTGAATCATGGCTCTGCCAAAGTTCCTTCATTCTCTATTTTGCCAGTAAACTTTTGTGTGCTGGTGACCCCTTTGAGAACATCTGGTTGGGATTTCACCTTACACCAAACCTCAAGAACCTCAGAGCAAGCCTTGAATTTAAGAACTCCAGGGTGTTACATGCAACCTTACCAATCCTGTTGTATTGCACTAAACAGTTTATTTAGCTGTTGTTTTGCACTGGGTGATTTGAAAGTTGTACTGAGTATGTTATGTCAGTGGATTGCCATTTTCCTTCTGCCATCACAAGGGACCCCTCACACTGCTGATTGCCCAAGTCTCCCCAAGTGAACACCAATTGATGGGACTTGCCTGAGCCATTGGTGAACACTGTGATGGCGTTTCTGATGGGAGTGTGACTTTTGAAAGATGTTGGGGCCAAACGTAAGGAATCTCTAAATAACTTGTGTTCAGGATAATGGATTGAAAGCTGGCCAGGACAGCTATCGGGAGAAATTTGCAAATTTTCATTTGTCTGTCATAGGAATTCCAATTTTTCCAAATCAAAAGGTAGATACATGCACCTCGGGTCACATCCTGCGAGGGTCCGCAGGTGGCAGCGACCTTTGATAATTAGTTTTGAAATTAATTCTTGTGGAGTCACAATAGTTTTTGGTGACTGGGGAGTGTAACATCAAATAAAGTAACCCAGTGTCACCCCAGGCCTGCACTGCTGCTGTGGCCTTTTTGTTCTGCCTTGTGCCTCCACTGGTAGCTGCAAAAAGAGCTCCAAAAGAGGGGGACTGTCACCATCTAGCCAGGACGTGTGACAAGGGTCCATAGTGTAGTAGATAGGGTCAGGCGCTCGGAAAATCTCGCGATGTCACAGAAAGCAGCAAGATTCCTCTCCCCCTAATGCCTAGTGATAAAGAATCACCCAAGAATGTAGTCTCCCCTAACATTAGTAACTTTCAACTCCTTATTAACCAATTACAGTAAAGTAAGACCCCCTAACGTAGAAAAAAACCTTCCCAAATATAGAACCCGACGAGACGAAACAATAAAGGCCTTTGAACCGTCCACCACGTTAGTACTAGCATGTGTTCTTAGCCCGAGTGACCCTAAAAAATTTCAGTCGCCGTGCCGTTTCCTCAGAACCAAGTCACCTTGCCTTGCATCAAAAAGCAACACCATAGCCAGCCAGAGTGGGCTCAAACAGCCCAAGAGGCGCAGATCTTACACGATCCCACAATTCTCTGTCACTCCAGCTCCCTTACCTTGCACAAGCTAAGGCAACCAGGGCAGCAGCAGCATTTTCCTTCTGCTTGTAGGGGATGTGCTGGCCGGAGGGCGCCGCGTCCTCGAGCCAGGAGCAGAGCAGGGCCTCGATGCCGTTGAGGCAGTCGGCCGGTTCCTTGGTCAGGCTCAGGGGCTGGCAGTCCCGCAGGCAGTTCAGCAGCACCTCAGCGGTGATGTTACACAGGGAAGGGTCCGTCCTGCTCTGCGACTGGATCAGCGGGAACACCAGCAGCAGCCCCATGCGGGAGGTGAAGGGAGCCTGCTCGGGCTGCTGTAACAGCCCCTGGCGCTTGAGCAGGGCCAGCGCCTCCTCGTCGCCGGAGCCGTCGCGGTCGTGCTGCTCCTCCAGGGCCAGCTGGCGCTGGGCGTTCCAGAGCCCGCGCAGCGCGTTCAGCCGGTACTCCAGCAGCCGCGCGTACGCGTTGCTCTGGTTGCCGCACACCGAGCGCAGGCGCTCCGCCAGCTCCGTCGGGTTCTTGGTCTCGAAGGTCAGGATCTGCAAAGGGGAAAGTTGGGTGTTTATAGAGGGTTTAAAGGGGGAAAAAAAATAAAATTTCATATGGCTGTGGTGTGAGTTTTAGATGAGCTGTTCTCTGTGGCAGATGTAGGGATATTGTTTTTAATTTTTGGGTGAGCGGTGCTGTGTCCATCTTGGGATGAGGAGTGATGGCCATAAACTAAAACACAAGGAATAAACTAAAACACAAGGAATAAACTAAAACACATGGAATAAACTAAAGCACAAGGAATAAACTAAAAAACTAAAGAACATGGAATCCCATGAACCTCTATCCATGGAGGATGGCAAGGACTTGGACAGCTGGCCAGAGAGTGCGGAATCTCTCTCTCAGGACGTTTCCCTGCGTCACCTGCTCCAGGTGACCCTGCCTTGGCAGGGGTTTGGACTGGGGAATCTCCAGAGATCCCTTCCCAAGATCCCTTCCCACCCCACTGCTGTGGGATTCTGTGAGCCTCCTACTGCTGACTCAGCATCCTCACCAAACCCAGGTCTGAGGATTTTTAAGCTTTCAATAAACAACAACACAGATTGTAAAGAAAAACACGCACACAAAAGAGCAGCTTGGAAAACAAACATTCCACTCTCCTCTGGAGCTTTCTGTAATCGAGGCAATTTTGCTAAAAACTTGAAAAGAACTCCAAGGTTAGAGGGTCCCAGGGGTTTAGAGCCCTTCTATGAAAACTGAGAGGTCACAAATATTGTGTAACAAGAACATGCTTGTTCCAGTTTTGGAACTCTTCAAATAAACAAACAAACCAATGAACCAACCAGTCTATTCCAATCCACCCAGAGTTCTGTTACACTCTCTCCCTCCCCTGCTTTTTTCTGTCTTAAATTTTATCATCTTGCACTTAGCTACACCTTTCTCAAAATACTTCAAGTTGCTGCTGTAGTTAAAAACCCTAAAAGTCTCCTCCTCATCATTTCAGACAGAAGAAAGAGGCTTTTTTGGCACTTCTAAATAAAACTGGAAACCAAGCTGGAACAACAGAAAACAAATAAAGCATGACACAAAAATATATTTATGGTTTAATACCCATCCTAGGACTGGAAAATTCAGAATTTAAAGTAATTTACAGACAACTTTTCTCCTTCCAGCAAACAACAGTGGAGATCAGCAAAGTCACTGAAGCTGTGGCAAGCTCAAGGAAAGCCATGAGCCAAGCATTTTGTGATACTCTGGATCCAGTGTCCAAAGGGATTTGGTATCCAAAGGGCTTCTGGCCATGCTCCAAAGTGCCTCATTTCATCCCCCCTCAAACACAATTTCTGGCCCATCTTTATGCTGTAAAACTGTCCTTCTCTCATTTAATAAATAAATATAAACGTGGGAAGGGGAATGTGAGAGACAAAGCTGTCACAGGGAACGGCATCCAGGGCTGTTTGTTTTGTGGGGTTTTTAATTGCAGGCAGCAGTCACAGAGATCATGAAATAAATGTTCCTGGCTAATTGCAGCCTCCTGAACAGCTTGTTAAAATGCTGCAGGACAAATCACATCTGCCAGTGCTGCACAGCCCTTACTAAAGGCAAAGAAACAGCTTTGCAGGACTTTGACCACTGGAGCCAGGAAAAGTTCACCTGAAAGGAATTCCCATCATAATTACACTTGAATGGATGTTGTATTGAGCTCCTTATACCTAATAAGCCTCCTTTAATTAACTTCTCCAAGAGATTATGAATATTAATTCCTAAACCACATATTACACATTTAAAATAACCACCTCCTGTTGTGTGTTCTGTTGCCTCAAAAATAAGTTTGTTTGCTGTTCTAGATGGAATCACTTTCTGCAACAGTTGGCTTTTGATTTTCTTGAGCTAAACTGGGTGGATTTTCCACTAAGTGACAGCAAGCTGCAGAAATGGAGGAAAAAGAGAATTAATTTTTGCATTTTCAGAGTTAAATACTGAAGAAAAGAGGTCTGTTTGTTAGTAACAGAGATACCACAAAGGACAAGCTGGGATGTACTTGGTGTTGCATGTCTTGCGCCTCAAATCCCACAGTTTAACAGGAAAATGAATTTTTTTGCCTTTGATATGGCCCTACAGCTCTGAGCCTGTCTTGTGGCAATCAGGACGAGTCAGTGTCATCAGTTTTGCTGATGAAAAGACTTTTCCTGCTGAAGTTTTCGTTTCTCCCTGATCCCACAGTTCCCAATTTGCTTTAAAAGCGTGCATGGTCTGTCTGGGATTTTGCCTCAGTCTTTGATAAGGGAAATGAGCACTAATTTGGGTAAATGATACAGGAAGTACATCAGCTTCAACAGATTCACAGGATCATTCCAAAGTGGGACTTCCAGACTTTTGATAATGCAGTTTTCATCATCTGATTTCCATACAAGGTTTATGGAACCAATGGAGAAAAACCTTTAATTATTCAGCATCATCTGAGGGTCTGAGCAGGAATCTGCACTTCCAGAAAACAAGAGGATGTTGAAGAAAGGTGTGAGGTCATTGCAGCACAGGACACTTCAGCAAATTAAACTAAAGGCTGTTTTCCTCAAAAGCCTTTTTACTAGAGGTCAGCACTCAGAGCTACCTCCAGAAAGGAGCTGGAAAACCAAATGTCCCCAGTGAGGCTGGAACAAACCTCCCAGGGTTCAGACTCAGCCCAGGGAACTGCTCTGGGAGCCAAACCCAGCCCTTCCCACCCCAGCAGTGCCAGAGCCTCACTTGGGCCCTGCCAGACCCATCAGTGCTTCCCTCTGGATCCATTAAAGACTCCACACAGGAATCCCAGCCCTTGCCAGGATATCTCCAGGCAAAGCTTGTCATCTTCCAAATATCTGAAGTCAAAACAAGTTAAAATAAAATACAAGAAACCCTCATCATGTTCTTTCACAAATTCTGATATAAACAACACAACTAGCAGTGTTATAAAAGGTAAAATTCCCTTTCCTGCTGCCTCAGGATTTACACCGGAGCCCCAGCTCTGATTTGGGATTTGGGGTGCCTCGAGATTTCCTTGTGCAGCACCTGGGGAGGTGTCAGGGGCACCAAACCCACTGAAGCAGCCCCTGATCCATCACCCCCAACTCCAACCACTCCTGACTGACAAGGCTTGAGCAGAGTCAGAGAGGATGAAGAGGATGGAACAAACATCACTTTGCCATAGCACAAGTTATCCTGTAAGAAGCTACCTGCAAATCACTAAAAACATCATTAAATAGTTTAATTGTCACTATTTTAATTTTACAGTATCTTATCCTTACACACCATTTCCTTGTTTGATCTTTAAATCAATTTTAGTCAATATTTTAATTAGAAAATGGTAGAGCCAAAGTTCAATCACTCTAATTGGCTTCTTCAACACTGAGGAGCACAAAAGGAAACTGATTTTAGATGAACTATGGGGAGGTGCCATCCTCCCACTGTACCCAATATTTATCTTTTTACATCACCTCACCCAGGTAATTCTTCCCATCAAACAGAATTTTTGCCAAATCTGCTCCAGGAAGGAGTGGCTGATATTCTCTATTTTCAGGGCAACATGTTTCTCTGCTGACAGTAAATCCCAGACCAAGCCAATTAACACACACTAATATACATGGAGAGTTTTAGCCTGAGCTTTTATGACCCCATAAAGTAAATTTAAATGTGAGCTGTCACTACAAGGCAGCTTTCTCCTCTGGCTACAATTCCTGCCCCTTGTCCTCTCCCTGGTGCCTGTGGGGGGGTTTGTATTTTGTATTTTAATTCTGCTACCAGGAACTGAGGAGCAGGGAGTTGTGCACAAAGAGAGGTTTTTATCCTGAACTTGCATATTGGAAAGGGAAGCCTCTAAATCTCCCCAACAACATTTAATTCTTTCTCTCCAGAGTTCAACGGGCTGAAGTTCACATGTGAAGATGAGGATGATGGAACATTTATCAGGATCAATTACACCCCTATACCCCCCTGAGTATTAAATATGGATTATTCCCATCTCACAGGAGGTACAAATCTCAAAATTGGAAAATATCTTTAAAAGCAGCATGAAAAGATTTAATTCTATTACTTTGCCCACCCCATAACAGGTACAAGGTCATTCCTCTTGTACAGAACTAACAGAGGCAGCACCACTTGTTTACTGGGCTCTTTTGTCTCTGGAAACACCAATAAAACAATGTAAAAACGAGTGAATTACAAAAAGTATGGATTATTCTGTAAGAGGAAGAGCCCAAGTGACAGTTTTAAAGGAACCCTGAAGATTGAAACACACATCCCAGCTGAGCCTGCTCCATAAACAACCCTGTGTCCTTGTGTCCCACTGTGCTGAGCCCTCCTGCTCCTGGCATGGGCTGGGACATCAGCACGGAGCTGCCTTGGTGTAAAACCCACCTTAAATTCCTCTAAAACATTTCCCAGCCCCTCTCTAAAACATTTCCTAGCCCCCCTCTAAAGCAAAACCCACCTTAAATTCCTCTAAAACATTTCCCAGCCCCTCTCTAAAACATTTCCTAGCCCCTCTCTAAAGCAAAACCCACCTTAAATTTCTCTAAAACATTTCCCAGCCCCTCTCTAAAGCAAAACCCACCTTAAATTTCTCTAAAACATTTCCTATCCCCTCTCTAAAGCAAAACCCACCTTAAATTCCTCTAAAACATTTCCCAGCCCCTCTCTAAAGCAAAACCCACCTTAAATTCCTCTAAAACATTTCCCAGCCCCTCTCTAAAGCAAAACCCACCTTAAATTCCTCTAAAACATTTCCTAGCCCCTCTCTAAGGTTTTTCCTTGCTACACCACATGCTAAATACACAAATATGTGTGAACATTTTCTCCCTGATGCTTTATCAGCTTTAGTGCTGCAGTTAAAAACTACAAGTCTCAAGGCTGTTCCAATTTTTTCTGCTCCAAGAAATTTTAACCTTATCCTCTTGTTCAAAGCCTCTGTGTGGAGCAGTGAAGGTTTTTAACTACTCAGCTAAAAGCAGAAACTATTTTCTTTTGTGAAAGCACTGGAAATCTCATTGCTCACAAATAAGCAGTAAGACATTGCTATCTTTTACAATTTTATCCCAAATCATTTTTGTAACCATACAAATTTATGAAATATCTGAGATGAATTACAGAAAACAAACAAGCTGTAAATAAATAAAATGCTATAAAGTGTTGTTTCTTTGTTCATTAAAATATTTCTTTGGCTCTTACTCAAGTAGTAGGTGAAAACAACTGCAAAAGGTAAAGAAAATCTTTGTAATTCAAACATCTGAGAGTGCAGATCACTGAATTAATAAGCTGCAATTGGTAACAAGATCTATATTTGGGAAACAGATTTGCAAAATCATCCTTGAGAAGTTTCCTCATGTTTCTCTCCAAGGTTACCTAAAACACAACTTCCACACCCCAAAGTCAGAGGCCCAGGGGTCCATATGAGAGAAGTTTAATAAATTCCAGGTCCTGGCAGAGGATGAGGCTGCTCCAGGCCCGCCACACGCTGGATCAGCACTTTCCAGTCAGAGGTCACCACCCCAGGAAGGGTCACCCACTCAGGAAGGAGTCAATTGTTGATGGTGGCATTGGGGACCTGCAGCATGACAGAGGTGACGCCTGGAGGTGGCACAGAGGTCACAAGCAGAAAGGTTTGGGAAGCACTGACCCAGATAACTGCAGGCAACTGCTCCCTCCCTCAGCAATCAGGCAAAAGTGACAAAATGTTTTCTCTGGGCTGGGAGGAAAATGGGTGAAAACTTCCAAGTTTAGCAGAAACCTTCCAGTCTAAAGCATTTCATGGCAAACACAAGTCAGTCACAGGAGAGGCACATGCTGGGAAAAGAGCACTGGACTCCACTCTTCACCCTCTCTGTGGAGAGCCAGCCCAGGCCATGCTGGGGGGAAGAGGAATGGCCACCACTTTTTCCTTACTTGTTTCATTTTTATTATTTTTTTAACCTTCCACTCGATTAAAGGTAATTTTTTTTCAGCGCAGAGCCACACCTGCCCAGTGGCACCTCTGTCCTGCAGAACTGAGCTCAGCAAGAGTCCAAGCACCAGATGGGGACAGACAGACAGACAGACAGACACGATCCCAACAGCTGCTGAGGGAGGGGCTGCACTCCCAGCCCCGTGGGAATCCAGAGCAAGGCTCCCTGGGAGGCTCCATGGGGATCCAGAGCAAGGCTCCCTGCCCATGGAGGGGGGGATTCTGGATGATCTTTAGGGTCCCTGCACCCCAAACCATCCTGGGGTTCTGTGGTGAGCTGGCAGATCCAATCTCCCTGCTTTGAGGGACCTCTCCTCCTCCTGACCACGCTCCTGGTGTTGCTCCAGGGAAGGTGCTTGGCTGGAAGATTCTGGAAGTGCTGCAGGTCCCTTTGGGCCACATGAAGAAACTTAAAGGGAACATTAAACCCTTCCTGTGCCAATGTCCCCCCTGGGTGGGCACTGACCAAGCACAATGTCATGGTAACACCTCCAGCTCTGTCTCAGGGCTGTCTCCAGGAAGGACAAGACTTTGCTCTTTCAGAGATTTCTCTGTGTGAAAGGTTTAAAAATAAAGGTCCAAAGGCTTCTGTAATCACTGACTAACCCAGGTCTCTCCTGACTAGAGGGTTTTAGTGGGAAGCCTGCACCAGGAGCAGCTGGTTCATGTGTAACATTACAAAATTCTATCAAATTTTTAAAAGCCCAAATATTTTGTAAATATGCTGAAACAATCTAAGAAGTTGGCGCACACCATCACAGAAAAAAAATAAAAAAGCAAAAACCTCCACACCCTTTAAAACTCAATATAATCTTCTCTTTCAACTTGTTCTAGGAATAAGGCTCGTGTAACACACCATTAAAGTATATATGTATAAATACAAGTGTATACAAATACACAAAAAGATAAAATCAAAGCTGTATGGGAGTCAAAATAACAAAATCATAAGTTTCCATAAGCCTTTCCTGGCATAACACCAGCACTGTAACATTTTTTCCTCTGCTTTTCTTTTTATAAATAGATAGAACCTTTGAACAGAAGGACAAAGGAAACACATCCAAACACACTGACATTAGTCACCAATACACTCTTTAAATGGATATTTAGGCAAAACAGACCAGAATGATAATTCTCCACCCAAAAAAAAAAAAATCCATTAAAGTATTAAACATTATACATTTTTAATTAAGCACTTCAGCTCCTAATTCAGCCAGGCTTCTGACCACCACTGATGAAGCACAAGAAGTGAATTAAAGAAGTTTCCTAATCAAAGCAGCAGCTGCAGCATCTCCTACCCTTGGCCAATAGCACATCCCAAGAGATTTCTGTTTGGACCATTTTCAAAGATATTTATTACACTGCAAGTAGGAGTAGAAAGAGTGTAAATGAGCTCTTGTGTAGCAGTCGATTGCATGGCCACGCTTCAATCAGATGTGTGCACCTATTCCCACAAAATGGCTCCTCAAAGCCATTCCACATCACCAAAGGATCCCTTATTTCAATGAAAACAGCATTTCAAAAAGGCAGGGAAAAGTTATGAGCAAAATTGTTTACATCTGCACCACGTGAAATTTCATTTTGTGAAAATCTTTCCCCCTCAATACCAAAGTCTAAACCAATTTGCAGATATCTGAAAATGAAACTGATCACTTGTGATCATCAATTCCATCAGTGGATGGAAATAAAAGGTTTTTATAAGCTGTGACTTAAGAATAAAGATGAATATAAGTCAATCAGTTCTTATCAAAAATAAGCACCACAGCAAAAAGTCATATTTAATTATTTATTTCCAAGTTTTGCACTGCAAACACAAACAGGAAAAGAATCTCTGGAGCAGAAAAAATGAGGTGAATCAGTGGCACTGGATTGCTGCAACACTTGTTATAATAAATGCCAAAGCACAAGGCACAGTAGCACCAATTCCATTCCTATCTCTCCCAAACAACTGGAGTTTCAGAACATTCCTAACACTAACAAAAAAATTCTCCAGAGCTGAAGTGTTTGTCAAGTGAAGCTGTGTGTCAAGTTTCAGGCTGGAACACACTTCTGGCCTGGCTGGCAAGATCTTAAAATAAGGTCTTGTTTGTTTTTTAAAGGATATCCTCCTTTCTTGTGATATAACCTGAAAAATGCTGTGGGAGCACTTTATTTTTCTAGCACGGTTTTTAAACTCAATTCTTCTTCTAGAACCATGCCATGGAATCAAAATATTTTCTTGCATCCAAGCTGCACTGAATGCCAGAGCAGTTCTGATCACAAGGGAGAATCATTCCATGTTTATACACACAGAGATAAGTCAGCCACCTTAAAAAATCTCCCTTTTCCCGTTCATGTGATATTTGCCAACATCCATTTCAGGGGAGCAGCTGATTTCTCCATGCCATTCCCCAGTGTCCCAACACACAGGAGACAGAAAACGCACATTCTGCAGAAAATATCTTTCCTTAGATAAGGCTGGGGGAAGTTTCCCCAAAGCCCAGTGAACAATAATGTTGTCAGCACTGCTCAGACAGCCCAGACAGCAGCCCTAAAGCCTCCCTAAAAATGGTTTTTCGGCCTAAAATGCCTGGGACTAAACAGAGGCCGGAATAAAGCTCCGGCTGGAGCGTCCCCTGTGCGCTGCCACCGCTCAGCTCCGGTGACAAAGCCCCTGTGTCATTGCGAGCCACACGGCCGGGGAGGAGGGTGGGGTGAAACAGGAGAAGGGAGGCACACAGGGGGGAAAAAAAAAAAAAAATGCAGTCTACCAAATAGATGCAACCTATAATCCGTGACATTCAGTCCTTCAGCGGCTCCTCCTAAGATAAAACAGCTGCACCGCCTGCCTGCAGCCAGCAAACACCAGGGGCAGTTCTGGGAAGGTAAAAAGCTAGGGATGAAAATCGGGGCTGCCCTCCTGGGTCCTTAATAACAATCACTGTCAACAGCTGAATAAAACACCCGGGCACCCCTGAGCGTGTCGTTGTAAGGCTGATCAATTACAAACCGTCTAAAAGTAACAGCAAGAAAACGCAAAACCTTCAATAAAAATAAACGGGCCAAAGGCCACGCTGAAATCCGTGAGCTCGGCTCTGATTTCCAAGATTCAAAACAAGGAGGACGCACCAATACTTCACCCTCCATTTACATCAGCACCTCACCATCCTCCTGCCCAGCTCCACTTTCATTATTATCCGAAATAAATCAGATTGACTCAAGACAAGCAGAACGCCTCGACACCGGCTGGCTCCGGACTCCAGATCCCTCACCCGGCATCCGCACGCAGCATCCTCCATGCCGGCCCCCCATCCTCCCTCCCCGAGTCATCCTCCCTGCTCCCCCGTCTCCCATCCCCCGTCCTCCTCGCCTCAGGCCTCCGCTGCCACCGTGCCCCTCTGCCGAGGGCATCCTCCCCTCAGCCCCGGCCCTGCCCCGTCCCTCCCCTCAGCTCGGGGGGCCGCCTCACCTCCAGCTCGGTGTCGCCGGGCTCGGCCACCCCAATGATCTCGCTGGGCAGCTCGGCCAGGTCGGTGACCCGGATCAGCCCGTCGTGCAGGAAGATGGTCTCCTCCTTCACCGACAGCCACTGCGCCGAGTCGGTGGCCGCGGCCGCCGAAGCGGCCGCCGGGGACCCCATGGCGCGGAGGGCGGGGGGGCTCCGCAGGGCTGAGGCGAGGCGGGTCCCGCTACCCGCCCATGGCGGGGGCAGGGCGGGGGCAGGCGCGTCCCCAGCGGCCTGAGCGCCGGACAGCCGGGGCGCGGCGGGCAGCAGCGAGGAGCGGCGCGTTGCCACCGCGGCGGCGGCGCTCCGGGGAGCTCCGGGAACCGCCGTGCCCGCCCGCAGCCCCGCGTCCCGCGCCCGCCTCACACACACCGCTGACAGCGCGACGCCATGTTGGGGGCTGAGGCGCGTCCGGCATGCACCGCGCGAGGAACAATACAGCCGGCCCCCTCCCAGCCCGCGGGGCCCCGCCCCGAGCGCCGGGACCCGCCCCCAGCGCCGGAGCTCCGCCCCCCGGCCGCTCCCGCCGCTCCGCCCGCACCGGCGGCGATGCCGGCAGCGCCTCGCCCGCTCCGGAGCGTGTGCTCCGCTCGGTGCTCCGCCCGCACCGGGCACGGCGGATCGTCCGCACCGCGAGGAGGGTAGCAACAGCACCGGGAAGAGCGGGTCAGCGGCACCGGGCGCAGCGGCGCACCCGCACCGGGAGCGCTCCCCTCAGAGCTTCACCCCGCTCATATGGCACCTCAGCCGCGCCAGGGAGAGCGGATCGGAGCGCATAAACCGCACCGGGTGTTCTCCCCTCAGCGCCTCACCCGGGAAGCGGATCACCCGCGCTGGTGTTCTGCCCTCAGCGCCTCATCCGCGCCGGGTGCGCTCCCCTCAGCCCCTCGCTCATCCCTCAGGGGTTGCTCCCCTCAGCCCCTCGCTCATCCTTCAGGGGTTGCTCCCCTCAGCCCCTCGCTCATCCCTCAGGGGTTGCTCCCCTCAGCCCCTCGCTCATCCCTCAGGGGTTGCTCCCCTCAGGGCCTCACCTCACTCCCTGGCACTGCCCGGGCTCTCACCCTCATGCAATGGCCGCTCCCTCAGCCCTTCTCCCTTCAGCTCCCTCCACCGAGAGCTGCTCCCTCAGTGCTGTTCTCCTCAGTTTCCCTCTCAACCTCTTGGATTCACTTACTGGGCCCCTCTGAAACTCCCCATTTCCCTCCAGGGCTGGTCCCCCTTGGTTCTCCCTCATGGTTGTTTTTCCTCTCCCATACCCCTGCTGACCCCTATTTTGTCTGTCCCCTCACAGAATTATTTCCCTTTCTCCTCTCCCCTTGCCCCGCTCTGTCACTATCCCACAGGAATCCTGTCACCTCTCAAGGAGCTTTTCCCAAAGAACTCATGAGCAAGCAGGTACGTCCCTTCAAATCTGTACCTCTGGATTTATGGATTCCAGAGGGTGTAAAGCAGAAGGGTTGCAACACCTCAGTGTGTGTGGAAAAAAGGGATCCAGAGGAAAATTGATTCTTCTTTCTCAGCCTAATTTCACCCTCAGTTCCCTCGCCCTGAGCCTGTTCAGAGGCACAAAGTGTCAGAGGCAGCTGTACCTGGATGTTCAGCAAAGGACGTGCTGTGAGACAAATCATGTTAATGAGAGAGACGTGGTGATAAATGTTAAATAGTTTTAGTGGATAATTGCTGTGGGGATTCCCATTGCAAGTGTCTGCTTTTCATGGAACAGTGACTGTGCACAACTGAGCAGAGATAGGGCTCTATGCATTTATTTACCTGTTTGATCAGATTAAATTATTTAACATATTAGTGCATTATAACAAATGTGCTGTGCTATTGCAGGAAAAGCTTATTCAGAGCAGGAGTAAAATGAGATCTACCACCAGTGCTTTATATCCTATTAAATCTGGTTGGGGAAAAGCATATTTTTCCCATGTAATGGATGACCACTCAACATAGGACCTATGCAAAGCCCTTTTGTAGCCCTGATTCAGCAGTGTGAGCACTCACACCATTGTGTAGCTTGTTTTTGAGGCCAGTTCAGTTGACACAGGGTTCAGGTAAGTTCAAACAAGCAGTAAGTTAGAGATCTGTGTGATAGCTCTGTGCACTGTTTGCTAGGACATCCCTGCTCTTCATGTGCTGGGGAGTAAAAGAGTCTCCAGGCTTGGTTTATTCTAGAAATAGGTATTATTTGCCTCTGTGCAGCAGTAATTTTTGATCAGGGAGAGTGTGCAGAGCTGCTATCGAGAGTTTTTATGAGGGAGAAGCTTCATGGGCATCTGTTATTTTTGGTCAAGACGTGACAGAGAAGAAACAACGGCTGCAGACAGACCCTGATCCTCCCGCGGGAGCCCTGGGAGGAGCCAGAAGAGAGGGAATGCTGAGATTGGAAGGTTTTATGGCAGGTGGGAGGTGGCAGCTGAGTTCTGGCAAGGGAGATAAGCCAGGCTCCCAAAGGTTCTTCGGAGCAAGGGGAAAACTCCTGGGGTTGGATTAGTCACAGCATTTCACGGGGAGACAGCCACTGGTGGCTTTGTTGTTGTTTTGTTCCCGGAGTGGGAGTTTGACATTGTTTTCATTCATCCACACGTGAAAGGAACAGAGGGAGAGAAACAAAGTGTGTGTGCGTTTTAGTGGGAGTAACATTCCAGCAAAAAAATCATTCCATCTTTAAATCTTGTGGTGCCATCATGGTGCTGGTGAGTACCTTCCACAAAATGAACACAAACAGCAGAGCTGGGAGTCAATGGGATGTTCCCTTCACAAGCAAGGAGAGGGACATCAGCAGAAGGGGTTTGCAGTGTTTCCCAGAGGTTTGGGTGTACCTGTTCTGTGTTTCACAGGCTGGGTAACCCAGGTGAAAATGCTGCAGCTCTTCCCAAGGCCTCCTGGGCTGCTTTATCCCATGGAGAATCCGTGTTTGGTGTGGCTGTGGATTCAGTCCTGCCTTGGGATGCAAGCCAAGGCCTTTGGCAGCAATGAGGAGCTGACTCAGAGCCAGGAGAGGCTCTGGAAGCTTCCACAGCAGGTGAGGCACTGAAGGAGCTGTGTGGCCACGTTATTCCCTGGCAGGGGCTGGGCTTTGTCCTTTGTCTGGGGAATGGTGACAGTTTCTCCCAGGAAGGATCCTGATCCATGTGGGATCTGTGGGAGGTAACCTGAGCTGCCCCCCTTGGCTCTGACCTGCACTTTGTGTTCAGCTTCCCCAGCTGAACAGAAGGGATATTCACCATTTTATAGTTATTGATTTGCTTGTTTGGAGTTCTTCTGAATTCTATTGACTTGACAATTCCAAGTTAAAAAGCAGTTATTGAATGAAAACAATGGAATAAACCTGAGAAATGTACCCTGTCCTGCCTCACTGCAGGTAAATAACATAATTACTGCTGAATGAAATTTCCTGAATGATTTGAAGTGGCTGCCATTCAGGAATTGAGAGTGTACAATCTATAAACTTTCATGGAATGAGAATTCCTACATGGGATTTTCAGCACTGGGGCTGCACTGGATGCAGCAAACCCCATTCCAGTTTGCCTGGAATGTGCTGCAGAAGATGTTGTGTAATGAAATGAAAAAAAAATCATATTTGTGTTCTGCCTGTCACCAGCAAATGTCAGCTTCAATGTGCAGTCAGAGGGGCACAGCAGAACTACAAAGAACTCTTGGAATACTTTATGGGATGACTTAAAAAATAGACCAGAATAACTTTGTGACACAGATCATGAAGCTGAAGGAACAAAACTCAACTTGTAAATAGGCTCCTACAGAAAACCACTGTTTTGCTTCCATTATTTTGCTTTTTTTCCCATTATTTTGGAGCAGATGTTGAGTGTTCTTTGATGTGCTGTGGTTGCCTCAGCCTCTGGTGGCAGGATTTTGGGATCAGCTCCTTCCTGTGCAGGTCTCCTGTGTCCTTGTGCTTCTCTGGACATCACAGATACTGAGATTTAGCAGAGGATGCTCATGGGCTGTGGGCAAAAATTCCCTCCTGTGAGCTGCAAATGGAAATTCCCTATTCCTGCTTGGAATTTGCCTGTTATGTAATGGGATTTAAAGCAGCATTGTCTCAGCCTTCAGTTAAATTTTACATTTACAGCTATTATAAGTGGGGAAAACTCTTTTCATCCCAAGGCTTTGCTGTGTATCTTTCTGTTCATTTAGAAATGACACTTTCAGTGACCATTGTGGCACTAAGAAATGTGTGAAAAAGAAAAACAAGCTGCTATTTTTATGTGATTTGCAGCCCCTGAATCCTGGCTCCTCTGCCTGGTACTTGTTATTTAGGGAGCCCAAATGCCATCATTAATAAGGCCACTACCCAAGGAATACTGGCATTTCTTGGCACATTATCTGGGATTTAAAAATACAGTTTCTCCAAGTAAAACATAGAAAGGACTGAATTGGGAAAAAAAAAAATATCAGTGTTTGACAGAGGAGAAGGAAGAAACTAGACAGTGAAATCAAATAATTCCAAACCTCAGAAATGTATTTTAATTGCAAATGGCAAGATTCACATTTTTCCTCATTTAGAAGAGCAATAATTGCTGAAGATTGCAAGGTGGGCTTGAGGGAGGAAGAACAAATGGATATTTTTGTTAAAATGAATAAGGGTTATAGGAAACAGAGTATGAATCACTACCTTGCAAAGATGGCCTTACTTAAATTGGACAGGAAACAAATGGAAATTATGGAATCACAGAATCTGGGAATCCTGGAATAGTTTGGGTTGGAAGGGACCTCAAAGCCCATCCCCAGGGGCAGGGACACCTCCCACCATCCCAGGTGGCTCCAAACCCTGTCCCCAACCTGGCCCTGGACACTTCAGGGATGGGGCAGCCACAGCTGCTCTGTTCAGCCTCTTCCACTGCTGAATTCTCTTTACCTTTAGGGAGTTTCCCAATCCATTACTATTGCAATTTAACCCTTTCCATTTCCTTTTCCAGCTGTTGCAGACACAGAGAACAGTTTGTTTTCCCTCTCCTGTTGTCCTCATCCATGAGGGCTGTGAGCAGAGCTCCTCCCCGCCATCCCTGCACTAAATCATCCCTGTCCTTTCAAACTTGGAAGGTTGGAAGTCTGATCTTTTCTTTGGGATTTCCTGCTCCCTTGAGGTGCTGGCATTGAACAGTGCTCTCCCAAATTTCAGGTTTAATTTTCTTACTCAAGCAGCCTTTTCTGGAGGTACCTAAATGCTGCCCATCAGTGAGAAAGAGTGGCTGGGAGCTGAGCAGATCCCTGAGTGGTTGTCCTGAATTTTTGAATCTTGAGTGTCTCAGAAGACTCATTATTACTATCCAAAAATAGGTAGGTTTAAATACAGCTATTCTGTGCTGGTTTAAAATTCAACCTTTCTAAAAACTGGTGCAGTAACATGAGGGATAAATAAATGGAAAAAGAAGAATCTGGTACAATATTCTGCTCAATATTGTAAACACATAAACGTGACAAGGTGGCATCTCTGCTTCATATTTACCTCATATTTTACTTAAAGTTTTATTTAAAACCTTGGGAAGAGAAAGTGCCATAAGCTGGTTTTCTCTTAGTTTTCTCTTAGCCCATCAAGAAATATTTGAGTGTCTACATTTGTATTTGTCCAGAATTTTCCCTGATTTCCCAAGTGAGTTGGTTGAAATACTGATCCTGCAATCCCTGTGTTTGAGGGATTCCCCCAAACAGGGATTGGTTCCAACACAGGGGAAATTCCTGTTCCTTCACCCTGAACAAGAGCTGTAATGGCCAAATCCCAGAACTGATATCCCTGGAAAAGTTCTCTCTCCCCACCCAGCCAGCTCCATGCACACATTGGCCAAAGCTGAGATTTGGACACACGATATTTATTAACAATGTTCAATCCCAATCAGAATAAAAAGCTGAAATGTTGACATTTGCAATGTAACATTCCAGGGGGAAAAGAACATTTTGGAACAATCATTTGGGACAAAAATACAGTTAGGGACAATTTCCTTTTCCAGGTTGGAGAGGGCTTGGAGCAACCTGGGATAGTGGAGAGTCTCAACCAACAGGACACCACAGCAAAGAGGGAAACCAGGATTTTAAATGAGGATTTTAAAAGGGGTGATGCTTGAACTTTCATCATCTTTTGTCTTTTACTGCAATTCCTAAATCAGATCCAAGAGTGTGAATTCCCAATTAGCAGCTTTGCACTGGCATTGCAGCACTACCAACCCCTTTTCCTGGCAAAGGAAGGCAGGGCAGTGAATCCCTGGCCTGAGTAAATGTTAGTCTGTGCTGATTTTCTCTTCAGTGGTGACAGGCATTCAAAACAAAGCTCAAACTGAAAGCCACTAATTGAGAGCTGAAGGCAAGCTGTGCAAAGTGGGATAAGTGCAATGGTTTTCCTCTGGGAAGAACAATTTTGCTCTCTGTGTGGTGCTGTCTTGCAGCTCTAAGTGCCCCCATCTCCAAAGGTGCTCTTCCCATGGAGCCTTCCTCCCCTTCCTTCCTTGCTTGCAGCATTTCTCTTGTTCTTTACAGTGTCTCTTTCCTCTTTCTCCAGCCAAGAATCTGCTTTTAAAAGAAGAGTAATAACAATTATACAATAAAGAATCTGCTTTTAAAAGAAGAGTAATAACAATTACACAATAAAGTCCCAGGGAGTGAGCATGTTGACAGGATATAAATATGAGGGAAACAAACAGAAGAGGCTGGAGATGTGTGCTGTGGTCTGGGATGCTGCTGATTTATGTGAGAGGTGCAGTCCTCTTGTGTTCTCTATCACTCACCTATTTTTTTCCTATTTTCCTTCCAGCCAGATGGCACAAACCAGGAAAGGCCAAATAATTAATCATTCCACATTTAGGCTGGACTGGCCCCTGGGTGAGGCCAGAGTGGTTGAGAATCTTTTCAGCTTCAGGAGAGTTTCTTTCTTTGTGGTAGAGGTGAGTTTATGGCGCTGCAGTGCTTATAAAATCCTGGTCCTGACAGGGAATAGGAATTGTTTTATAAACCTTCACTTTATGCTTAACAACACCACAGTGTTTCTTTAAAAAGAACATTACAAAGAACCTACAGAGAGCCAGGAAGAACTAAACTTCCACTAAAATAACCCCACAATCAATCAATTAACCAACAGGAGAAGCAGAGCAGTGCTGTCAGTCACCCAAAGCCACCAGATCACCCTTTGATGAGATTGTCATTTCCCAGGCAGGTGACACCAGCCCAGCCCTCCCTGCAGCACAGGGAGCACATTTTGTGTGCTGGGCTCCATTCTGTTCTCATGTGCCTCCTGGCTGGGCCTGACAAACACATCCAAAAGCCATTTTCTAGGCTTGATTACCCAGTCTGCCCAGGCTTGGGGTGGTGGCAATTGAATGACATGAAAAGTTGAAGCTCAGGGTGACAGGATGGGAAGAGTGATAGAAATTCTAATGAGAATTATAAATCCCCAGGAGCAGCTGCACTGCCTGGCTCACACTGGGACACCCTTCTCAGGCACTTGTGAAATCAGCAGTTATTTCAAGGGAGCCCAAACCACACAATTTGTGCTGTTGTTTGGATTATTTTAATTCTGTTTTTTATTCAAGCTGTCAGGCAGTTTGGGGATTAATGGGTTGTCTGTGTTAGAAGGCAGTTGCAGAATGATGTGAGACATTGCCTTGATGAAGTTCTGTTTAATTACAAAGCAGGCAAGTCTTTCCTGGAGTGCTGGATTAAACAAACCACACATTTTTATGCTCAGTGCTTTGACCAAAGCCAGGATTTGAACAAAAAACAAAACCCAACCCTCTCAAAATTTCTCTTACATCAGCAGCCTCAAAAGGCAATTTTCCTTTTTCTCCCCCTGCTCTGGACATGTTTGGCTTTTTTCTTTCCACAAACACAAAGCTCCAGGTTTCCAGTGGCCTTTTTGCACCTTGTCAGCCCCCAGGGAAGCTGATGTGGGTGATGTTCACTGTACAGGAGCTCTGCCATGTGCCTCTCCTTCGAGCAGGAGTTGCTGTGCTTTCAGTGCCCTCATTCCACAGGGACATTTGTTCAGGTTTGTGTTTTCTTGAAGGAAGAACTCTGGTTCCCCACCAATTTCTATGAAATTCCACAAAAGAGATTTTCCTTTCAGCTCAGCAGGACGCTCTCAGCAGAAATTTGAATGGTGCCATCATTTTGAGGGTGCATCACCTTTTTTAGGGCCTTATTCTGAAAAATGCCTTTCCTCCCTTGTGAACCAAGGGCTGATTTTGTACATTTTATCTTGGGTTTTATTTCCTCTTGTCCAAATGGCCATTTTGAACAATAGGATCCCATGTGCAGCACATGGTGATACTTGAAAGCCTTAATTTTAAAACCTAAAGCATCTGTCAGGCCAGTGGAAAACCTCTACATCCACTAGGACTGACAAAAGAGATGAAAATTAAATTGCTTCTTGTTTAAACTTTATTTTCTCCATCAGATTTAAGGGCATTCCTTGGGGTGGCTCTCTGCATCCTACACATTTGTTCCAATGGATTGAAGAAATCATTTTACCTTTGTGTGGTTTCTTGGTGTTCTTCTTTTGCCCTGTGCTGGGTGTCACAAGGCCAAAGTGCTCAGCAGATGTAAAATATGAGAATCTGGTTATGATCATCCTTAAAACCAATCTGCAGGCAAAGCACCAGGAACTGCTCATTGGGCAACTGCAGAAACACCCAATGGATCCAGAGTTTCTGAATCTTTGAGCTCTGCTGCCCTGGACAAATAAAACAGCCTCAATTCTGCAAAAAAATGACATTAAAACTGATAAATAGGACTATGAGAACATTTATTCTTTGTGCTACCTGTGCCAGTCTTCAAGACAGCACAACTTTTGTACTTTTTAGTCTGAAATGTTGATATGATCTCATAGAACAAGATCAGATTAATGGATCAGGTTCCCTCTCAGTGTCAGCCAAGCAGACACTGCTTATTCTTTTATGTACTTCAGAAAATGGACATAAATTTTCCATTTTCTCAAGTTGAAAACACTTCTTGAGACCAGACTGAGAAAGTATTTCTGCTTTCTGCAGTATGTGAGCACAGACCTCTCTGAAAATAAGTGACTTGCTCAGGATCACACAGAAAATCAATATTGCTGAGGAAAAACCATTGAATTTCTTTCATCTTAAGTCCTATTTTGACTACTGTGCTTCCTCTCTCCTCATCACTATTACAACTAATAAGTGTTTATGTCTGATGGAGTGTGAACCATGCTTAGGTCAGAGAAGCTGCTGGCTCTGTGTGCAATCCATCATGCAAAGTCATTTCCCCTGAGATAAACACTGAAATAATGGGGGGAAAAATAGATAAAGGGGGCAGAAAAATCCAGCCAGCTGCCAAAAATGGGGGTTTTGACTGATAGCTGGGAGAGGGTTAAGACTGCTCTGATCTAAACACCCCAAATTAAAAAGCAACTAAATAAAGATAAATGTCCTGGCTGCACCCATGTCAAATTCCACATGCCACCACCCCAGACCCACCCTCTGCAGTGACTCAGGCACTGCCTGGCTTTGCTCAGCCAGTGCCTTCCAGAACAAAACATAACAAGGACTATTATGAATAAGATCCTTAGAAAAACAAGGATTTAATTGCTGTAATTGCTTAAGCAATGAGTTGTCAAGTGCTCAGTGCAGACTGCAATGCAGGAGAACTGGAGAAATGGAATTAACAGGTGAATAGTGGCTGGGAACCTCAGTTCCTCTTCCCAAATCAGGAGCTCTTTATGGTGTATCCATAGGATTGGAATTTATTTGATTATTTGAGTTTGTGGGGACATCCACAGTGAATTTCTTGGCAACAGTTCTGAACTCTGAGGAGAGGGAGGGCAGGGATCAGGTGGAAACAGGCTGGGAGAAAAAGGTTCAGCCTCTCCTTCATGACAAGGCACATCCTACAGCACAGGTGAACTGAGCAGCCAGTCCCTGGACATCTGGGAATTTGGCAGATTATCCTCACCACTTGGCCCAAAAGGTGTGGGAGTCCCATAAAGCACCTTCACCCTCCAGCCAGAGCATCCTCTCTTGATTGAGGTTAAACCCAAGAGTGTCACAGCTGAAATGCCACAGGTAAGTGTTCTCTACAAACCTGGCACTGGAAAGGATTTTGTCTTTGTCTTGCAGATCAGCCTCAGTTTCTCCTGAGGATCCTGTCCCAGCAGGACTCTCATTCCAGAGGCAAAGGCAGTGGCTGCTCCCTGAGCCCTCTGTGGCAGCTGGACAGAGCCTCACTGGGCTGGAGCTGCAGCCACCAGGTCACTGCACAGCTGACAGGTAAAAATAGGTGCCTGGAGATAACAAGGCATCACATCTTATTATCAATTCCCTGGGAAAGCCAACATCCCTCTCTCTTTCCTCTCCAAAGGATGCTTTATTATAATTACATCTCACTTTATTAGACAGCTGAAGCAAAGAGCACATTTGATGCTAATGAAGTGCTGCTGTGGTTGAGGCTGTCACTATTTTTGGAGCTGCACATCTCCAGCACTTTTCATTGGGTGATGGAGGCTTTGGATGTCTCTGGCTCCTTCTGTGGGGGCTGCCCAGGAAAAAGCAGTGACTCAGCGAGCCCAGCTGCAGAACTGCTCACATGGAATGGGAAATGCTGGGGCCAGCCAGAACACACACAAAGGCTCTTTATGTGCTGCAAGTTGTGCTCAGGTAGGGGCCAGCATTATCTGGATTAAAAAAATCCCTCTGTGCTGGTCACCTGCACAGGCCTCGTTTGTCCTGTTTTCCATCTCTCACCCTGCAGCTTTTCATAGAAGGCAGATTGCACAGAAATCAGGGAAAATATTTGGGAGGTTGGAGACAGACACATCACTGCTGATCACTGGCTGCCTCTCCTTTTGCAGTATGAGGGGTTTGCCATCTCCAATTCCTGCAGCAAAGCCCTCGGAGCAAGGCAGGATTTGGTGTTCCAATTTCTCTGCTCCCACATCCCCTGGTGTGACACTGGCATCCAGCTGGGCCAGTGACTCAGCCCAGCCACTGACAGGAGCAGAGATCCCTCCCTCCCTCCCCACCTTGCAGGGTGTGTTTCTGTCACCACCTCATCACACAGGTGACAGGAACAGGGCAATGGCAGCCCTGCTCCAGACCAGCAGCTGTTGATAACCAGCTCCCATTTCCAAATCACTTCCTGACAGCACTGGCAGACACAGCCTCCCCTCCCAGCAAACAAGGTTAATGGTTCCTCCTGATCCACAAAGCAGGAATGTGTCACAGCAACCAGGAATTCCAAGAACACCACTGCATCTCCACACCCAACTGGTTTTGGGGCTGTTTTGTTACTGCAACTTCCCCACTCCCCCAGGGAAGGGAATGACTGGAGCATTAACATGTCCTGCAGTTTTCCCTCAAGAGCACAAGGGTGTGACTGAATTTACAATAACATGTGCCCATACAAACTCTTCTGAGTCTCCTTGCTGGATGGGGATTTCCCCATTTTGTTGTTCCCACACACCATTTTAAGTGAACTTTCTAAGCATATTTGGTTAAGGTTTTTCTTAGACCTATCTTAGGAGTAGCAGGGAGATGTCTACAACCCTTCTGTATCATTTTATAGCTGATTTATATCAACAGGCCATTCCCAGAATTGCAGGAGAAACTCCCTTTAACTTAAAAACCTGTGACTAATCCCATTAACCAGCAAAGCACACACAAGAGGAGATGTACTCAATAACAGACAAAATTCCAGTGTCAGGGAAAATAAGGAACACAGGGCAGAACACAGCACAGAGCAAGAGACTCCTCCCAGCCAGGCCAGGAATTGTGCACAGGGCACAGGCAGCTCACTGCCTCCCTCTGCTGAACCTCACCGATACCTCACAGAGAATTCCAGGCTGGTCGGGCTTGGAAGGGACCTCACAGCTCATCCTGTCCCAACCCCTGCCACTTCCACCATCCCAGGGTGCTCCAAACCTGGCCTTGGAGACTTCCAGGGATTGAGGGGCAGCCACAGCTGCTCTGGGCACCCTGTGTCAGGGACTCGCCACCCTCACAGGGAACAATTCCTTCCCAATATCCCATCTAACCCTGCCTCTGGCAGAGGGAAGCCATTCCCCATGTCCTGTCACTCCAGGCCTTGTCCCAGGTGCCTTTCCAGCTCTCCTGGAGCCTCTTTGGACATTGCAAAAGGCTTCAAGGTCTCCCTGGAGCCTTCCCTTCTGCAGGCTGACACCCCCCAGCTCTCCCAGCTGGTAATTAGCAACAGGAGGATGGTGGGAGTGCCCAGAGCTTTCACTTCAGACACTTCAACACCACCAGCACCAGACTGCAGCCCCTTGGTGCCAACCAGGTATTCCACAGGTGTCCAAGTTCTCCCACTGCCTCTGGAGCACTCCAAGCCCAATTCCCACTGAGCGTGGCTTCCACCTCAGGGAGGGCTGCATTGCTCTCTTCCCCATCCTGTTTTCATGGAGCCTGGGTGAATTTGTTGAAATCTCTATTTCTCATCAAGTCTAACCCCGTTGGCTACCTCAGCTCAGAATGACTGGGCAGATGGTGCAGTTACATAAACCTGGATTCCTGCAGGATCTGGCTAAGGAAGAGCTCCAGAGTGCCAGACTTGGTGAACTGTACATCCCTGCTTTGTGTAGAGCATTGATTTCTGCTGAGTTCAACACAGCACTAACCTTCTCCACTCACTTTCAGACACTTCTATTCTGCAAAACTGTGGAGCATTCCCAGCATTTCCACTTCAAAATCAAAGCATAGCTCCTGAAATACCTCTCAGAAGTTATTCAGTATCTGAAGTTCAGCACAAAAATATTCTGTCTTCATTTTATCCTGCACTGAGTCCAGCCTTAGCTGCTATTCCAAAGCAAAATCTGTTCAGGATCCTTTCCCAGCTTATTCAGAGTTAAGAAAACTGAATTCCTGTTTATGTTAAATAGTTAAAGAAATTCAACAACTACCCAAAACTACAACAGCCAAAACTCCTACACCCCAAACTTCTCCAAATTTTGATCACTACCCACAACCCCTCAGAGTTTCACCCAGCATCAACAAGCACTGCCAGAGCCGTACAACACCTGCTGTTGCACACTGCAATGAACACACCACAAATCCTTGCTTTTTTTTTTCCCTTGGGAGTTTAATGTGGTGCTTGCAGGAGGCTCAGAACACCAATTTGTGAGGATAAACTCCATTTGAGAGAGAGAACGTGGAGCGCAGGTACCCCCGGAGCTGAGGCACCTTCCTGATCCGCGCCAGGATCTGGGAATCCACGGCCTTCTGGTCTGTCTTGCGCTGCTCCGTCAGCTCATATTTCTGTAAAGCACAGAGAGCAACCTTAAAATCCTGGGAGAAACTGCAGGATTCTTTAGAGAGAGGAGGAAATTCAGGGCAAACCCTGAGTTTTGGGATTTTAAAAAAATCTTTCACCCATTTGTTCTCGATAACGGGAAGGTGGCGGAGCACTGACACGCTCCTTGGAGCCAACACAGTGACAGCATTTCTTGGTCAAAAGACCTTTAACTCCTCCTCTGAGAAAAATCCCCAAATTTAAAAGGAGGTCACCTCATTTTAATGGCATCACCTCACTTTTTTAATGACCACTTAAAATCCACCATTTTTTTCCCTGCTAATTCCCCCTTTCCAGCCTGGCCTGGAGCATTGAGAAAGAAAGAACCACCCTGTCCCTTACCTCTTTCTCAGTGTCAAAGATCTCTCCTTCCTGGTGCTTGGGCTTCCTCAGCCTCTTCTTCTTGAAGTAGGAATCCGTGAGATGCTTGGGAATTTTCACCCCAGTGAGATCCACCTTTGTGGATGTGGCAATAACAAATTTCTGGTGGGCCCTGCGCAGAGGCACACGGTTGACAGCCAGGGGGCCTAAAGGCAGAGAAGACAAGAGAGAACAAAGTCAGCTTTTCCTGGGGAAAATCACTGCCTTGAAGCTGAATTTCTGTAGTCTATGTGATAACCAATTCCTTCAGAGTTGCCTACAGATAATATCTCAACAGTCAAAGCCCTCTAGAAATACAAAAATCTCCTTTCTGAGCTCTTCCAGTCAGATACTCAAGCTTAATTATCTCCTCTCCACCTCCCTGCAAAGTCACAAATGGCAGAATCGTTAAGGTTGGAAAAGATCTCAAAGATCATCAAGTCCAATTTTGACAGATCACCACACTGCCAACTCCAGCAGAGCATTGAGTGCCACATTCAGCTGTTCCTTGGACACCTCCAGGAGTGGTGACTCCACCACAAAACGTGATTCCACATTGATGTGCCAAACCAAACACATGCAGATCTGTTGTACTACTGACTCCAGAGACAAACTTGAACTTAAAAGACCCAAAGAACTCTCCCAAAACAAAATTACTGTGCTTAAATACAATCTTTTACCTGTAACAAGCAGAAGGCCAGTATCAAGCTGCTTCAGGAACACAACACGCTGTAAAGAAACGAGACAGGACATCAATCCTCAGGTCCCAGTGCTCCCACACCACAGCCAAACTGGGATTGTGCCTCTGTTACTGGTACAAGCACTGACAGTGCTCCAGGTGTGGGTCAGCTGTGCCACCTGAGGAGCTGCCACCTCTCCAGCCAAGTGTGACTCTCCATGAGCTTTTCCTCCCAAGGCTGAGCAAAGGAAATTACTCCAGTTTAACTCTTCCCCATCCCATGGCAACAGCCATCTGAGCACCCAAATCCTTTGTGTGAGTTACAGGCAGGAACTGGATAAACACCACAAGGACTCTGTAATCTCACACAGTCAAGAGCCATTCCCCTGTTGTGTTTTGCTTCATCTGGTCAAGGTTTCCTTCTCTGACAGCATTCTTTATGGAACCATGAACATCAAAGACAGAGAATTCAAGACAGGAATTCAAGATGGTGACAAGAATTTAGGATGGTCCATCCTGAGGATGGAGAACCCAATATAACAATCCATTATACCCTGATAATTAGATTAAGAATGAAACTCTGTAGGACAAAGTTTTGTCTTTGCAGGAGCAGAAACAGGCACTGGCTTTGCTCTGCAGCAAAACTCTTTGCACTGTGTCCAAACAACTGGCTGAGCCTGTTTTACTTCCAGCTCTGCTCAGAACAACCTTAATTTACAAACATTTCACCCCTAAAGGCTGGACAAGGAGAACACCCAGACAGAAGTCACACATTTACACCCAGTGGCCCAGCTGGGAGACTGAGGGTGCCTGAAAGGCTGCCAGAGCTGGGAGCAGGAGCAGTGCCCACCTTGCCGCGGTGCCGGCCGGTGAGCAGGATCAGCACCGTGCCGGGGGTGATGGACGAGCGCAGGCGCCGCTTGTGCTCGCAGAAAGGCTTCTTGCCATGGCTCAGCAGCTTCCTGGGAACGTCCTCCGTGGGGTAGTACCTGGGCTGGGAGCACAGGACAAACATCTTGTACCAACTGGGTGTCTCACAGCACAGCAACTCCTCAAAAAGCGTCTCCCTGTTTCCCTGAAGTTCAGCTTTCTGAAGGATTTCTGCTGCACATGGGCTTGGATATTTTGGAATATTTAGTGTCCAGCTCTGTATTTGTGCATGTACTTCCACCATGGCACAGAAACACACAAGACAGAGAATTCCCACCTGAATTCCCACCACCTCCCACAAATGCTGGGTCCATACTCACAGAAAGCACAGCACAGGCTGAGGCCCCTATATTACCCCAAGCATAAGACTCCATCACCCAGCCTAAAGCCCCCTGCAGCAAACCACGAGCATCCCGGTGCTTTTCCGTACCATCTTCCGGATTTTAACCACCCGACTGCCTCCATTCTTGTCTCCACCCACTGGCTTAGTGATCGTGGCACGGGGCATCTCCTTCTTCTTCTTCTCTATCTGCGAGCAAAGAACGAGGAAAACTCAGCACATTTCAAACCAAAGGCACCACGATAAACCCCATTAATCCCCCCAGATCTCTCCACCCTACCTTTGTCTCTGGGGCCGTGTACTTGCGCTTGTACAGGGCTTTCCTGGCGTACATGGCAGAGCGGGAATACCTCCCGATGCCGCGGGCCAGGACGGGGTTACGGCTGGCATGGTATTTCTTCACCCTCTTCTTCTTGTCCCCAGCTGCTTTCTGGCTTGGCTTCTGCTCCGCCGGCTTCTTCTCCCCTCCCTTCTTCTTGGCCGGCTTCTTCTCACCTGGCTTCTTCTCCGGCGCCTTCTCGCCCGCCATCTGCGATCACGGACAGCAGGGTTTAGAGCTTGTTACAAAGCACACAAAATAAAAATAAAACAATCCAAACCATCCTTCACACCTTTCTAGTAGCTGTCAGCCACCTCCTCCGGGCGCAGCTGCCCCTGTGCGCCTCTACACGGCTTAAGCTGCTCCTGCACGCTGGTTACAACAACTCCAGCGCACATCCAAGCGCTCCTCGGTGGGAAGCGCGAAGACACGGAAACACATCCCGAGCCTGCAGCCGCCTCTGTCCCGGCACCGCTGAGCTGCCCGGCCCTGCCCCAGCGGTCTCCCCCGTCCAGCCCCAGCCCAGCTCCCGGGAAGCTCCGGAGCGGCCTCCACATCCCGCCGCGGCCTGGCCCGTTCGGACCGGCGACACTCCCGTTCCTCCCCACCCCCGCGCCCATCCGGGCCCATCCGCCGCTCCCCGAGGCTCCCGGGCCGCGCCTGTGACCGCAGCGGGGCCACCGGCGGGCGGATGGCGGCGGATGGAGAGCGATGGGCCCGGCGCCGATAGCGGCAGCTCCGCCATCCTCACCTTCCGGGGGAGCAAAAGGAGCTCACATCCGGGTGCGCGGGCTAAGGACAGCGCGGCGTCTGACGTCAGCGCGCCGCGCGGGGCACCATGGGACTTGTAGTCCGAGACCGTCCGCGCTGCCCGGGGCAGCCCCGGGTCACCAGCGAGGGGGACACCGGACCCCGCGCCCGCTCTGGGGGCTGCGGGACCCCCGGCCCGGACAGCGGTCCCGCCGCGCCGCCGCCGCTTAACTCGCGTCCGCTCGGGGCTCGGCGGGCTCCGCGCCCTGCCCCGTGTACGGACGAGGCTCCGATACCACCGCGCTCCGGTGCCGGGGGTCCCGCAGCCCCCCGGGCGGAGCGGCGGCGCGGGGCGGGGCGCGGCGCGGGGCGATGACGGCGCGGGCGGTGACGCGGGGCGGGCCGCGCCGCGCTCGCGGGCCCGAGGCCGCCGTTGTTCGCGCTCCCCGCAGCGCCCGAAGGCCGCGGCCCCGCCGGGACCCCCATGTGAGCGGCGGGCGGCGCGGGGGGGCCGGCGCACCGCGACCCGCCGGGGCCACGGGGGAAGATGACATCGCGGAGGTGAGGCGGGAACGGCGGCCGCGCCGGCGGGGAGGGCGGCGGGCAGGGGCCGCGGCTGCCGGGGCTGCGGGGACGGGGCTGCTCCCGGCGGGCGGGCAGGAGCCCCGGGAGCCGCCCCGGCAGCGCCCACCGCGCCGTTCCCGCGGGGATGTCCCGGCTCCCGGAGCCCCCTCCCGCCTGTTCCCGGGGGATGTTCCCCTCCCGCAGCCCCCACCCCGCTCGTTCCTGAGGGATGTCCCCGCTCCCCGATCCCGCTCCCCGCCCGTTCCCGGGGGTGCAGGGATCGGGGGGCTTCGAGTGTCTCGTTGGCACCGGAGCTGCCCCGGTGCCCCCGGTTTGGGGGGGTTCCCGTGAGTGTCCCCATGGAGCCCGAGGGGTGGATTGTTGGTGACTGGGACCTGCTCAGTGCCGGGTTCGTGTTCCATCGAGGGCCAGCAGCGCTGATTTACCGACCCTAAAACACGGCCCGGCTACAAAAGGAGTGTCCCTGAGCTCCCCACACCTGCGCTCTTAATCACTTATCAGCGTTCGCTCTAATTTCAAACCCTTGTGGCACTGCTACAGCACGACGGCAAACAGCCAAACCCGTTTCTTTGTTGTAGCTTCTCGCTGTCCTTAATGGATTTTGATATTTTTACCCGGTGTCCTTTTGGGTGAGCTTTGGGCTTTAGAGGAATTATTGTCATAGGAAATGCTATAAATGTATTTATCCTTTTTAACCAACCTATTCTGAGATTCCCAGAATGGTTTGGGTTGGAAGGATCATAAAGTTCATCCCATTCCACCCCCTGCCATGGGCAGGGACACCTTGCACTATCCCAGGTTGCTCCAACCTGACCTTGGACACTTCAGGGATGGGGCAGCCACAATTTCAATTGATTCACCTCTATAAGTAATATCTATTAAATTGTAATTTCTCCAAGGGTAAGTTGTCCTCTCTTTTCTCCTCAAGATGGTGAATCGGGGTGAATTGTTTTAAATCCATGGTCATTTATAGTAGGATTTGGGGTTTTTTGAGCTGTATGGAGAGTTTTTTTGTCTATGTTGTGCTCTCTGGATGTCCCTCCTCACACTGGGAGCAAGGTTACAAGTTACCTTTTAGCTGCACTGTGAGCTTCCTCCTTGCCAGAATAATTACTGTGAGTCTGCTCAGAGCCCTAAACTGTAACTTGTGAGGGAGACTGAAAAAAACTGGGAAATATCAACTGATGAGCCTATAAATAGGAGTAATTAAAGTACCCGTCAGCACATCCCCAGTGCTGGGGCTGTGACAGCTGAGACAGAACTGATTTCATCTCTCCTTTGCTCTTGCAAAGGTGATTAAAAACCCCAATCACTGCATGGAAAATTGTATCGATTTATTTCTTTTGGTTTGGTAAGAGAGAAATGTGCTGGCAGCGTGTGACTTAGGGAGCACAGATCCTGCTGGACCATGACAACAAAAAAGGGATAACTGTGGATTTTCCACCGTGGATTTTTTTTTTTTTTTTCCCCATCAGAAATTTCCTTGCTTTGCTGATACCCCCTTGATTTTGAGCCCCTTATTTCCCACCTTGCTGTGGGCTCATTATGGGCTGGCAGTGATGCATTCCAAGCCCCTGAGTGGGAATTGCTGCGGGAGGGATGGTGAGGAGCAGCTCTGCCAAGGGCGTGGGTTTGGGTGACTCCTGGGATTGTATTTACTGCCCTTGGCCGGGGCACCGACTCTGCACCTGCTGCCACGGCCATGGGCAGGGAAAAGAGCACAAAAAAGCCCAAAATGCATTCCATCCCTATAAAAGGAAGCGTGAGAGCAGGTCCTGGCTGTCCCCTCCCCGTTTGGAAGGGCTGCAGCCCCAAGGTTGGGAGCACAAGGGATGGCAGCACTTCAAGGAGGATCCTCCTGGCGGCCGGAACCGCTGGCAGGGATCCCTGACACCCCCATTCTGCTATTTGGGGTGCCTGACAAATGCAGCTTCCTACTCAAAGCCAAAAATACGGAGCTGAGGGAGCGGGAGGACGAGGTGCCAGCAGAGCCACAGTTACATAAAGTGCAAGAAACCCTCCCAGGTGTAGCTTGGCTCTGCTGCATTGGGCTTTTGGCATCTTTGTGTGGATGTGGGAGAGAGATTTGGGACCATCTATAGGGTTTTTGAACCGTCTGTTGTGTGTTTAAGCTCTCCTTTAAATGCTGGTTAAATAAAAGGTTATTTGTAGTTATCTCTGTACATAAATTATTATTTTTCCTTGGCTGTAACAGCTCATGCACAGCTTAAGGTTCAGGGTGGGATACAGAAGATATTTCACTGGTTGGTGTTTATGGAATGTCAATATAATAAATCTGGAGAAGCAATCCCAACAGTTTCTCCTCTATCTGTTTAAGACAGTGTTTTGCTATAAACTTCAAAATTTCTTCTCTGTCTATTTAGACAGTTTTTTTGCCATAAACTCCAAAATTTACCAAGGTTTCTCTTGAACCTTGTGCATATTTAAAAAGCTTGCCAAGTGTTCAAATTATTACTGCACATTTTTTGTTTTGTTTTGCTTTTTGGTTTTTTTTTTTCCATTTTGTTTTTGTTTTTTCCTAATGGAAGTAAAATTTTGGGAGTGAAAATGTGGTAAATATATGATCACCTTCTCCAGGCAACCTGTTGTGGGCTGAAATGTGTTATTTAATGTTCACTTCATGCCAGATACTGATGTTTGTGCAGTTTTTCTTGTGAGAACTTTCCTTGACCTTTGAATAATTGTTAGATAAATGTAACATTATTCATTAGTTCATTCCCATTTGCTGTGATAATTTGGAAGTATTTTTGAATGGTTTTTTCCATGTGCATAAATTTGATATTTTCTGTGTTGTTCTTCAGGGAAAGATGGGGACTATTCACTAGATTTTCATGGTGCAAGTAGAATGTTTTTAACTAGGGGGAAAAATATTCACAAGAAGATTCACACAATTTATTTCTGAAAAGGATCCTAATGAATGACTTGCTAGCGATTTGGATTTTCTAGAATCCTAAAACTCCAGAATATTTCTGAAGAGAATGCTCTGGAGAAGGCTTTGGTGAGAATATTGGCAACTCTTCAGTAGAGAAGGAATTGCTGCAACAATTGAAATAATAACCCTAAATTTAGACCTGTGCTCTCATATTTTGCTGATTTAGCAATTTAGCCTGAAATGCTGACTGGATCAGGAAGGATTAGGAATGCTGTTCCATTTTTCTGGATATAACATTCCTCTCTCTGTGATGAGCCTGGCTGTGGAGTTTTTTGGATATATTTTGTTGTACTTTGGAAAAACCCAGAGGTGAAGAGAGAGGAGCAGGCTGGGTTCTTTCAGCACACAACAATGAGGATTTAGCTCTGAAAATTAAAGGTGATTTTTAATTGCTGAGTGGAAAAGTGACAGAGCTGAGGTTGGGGTGCTCACACCCAATAGTTTATTCTTAGAATTTTCTTTCTAAAATTCTCCCCAAACCTTTTTATGCACAACTCCCTCAGGGCTGCAATAAAAATGGGCAAATTCCAGATAAGAGCAGAGGCAGCGGTGACACCGAGTGCCTCCAAATAAGTCCCAAAGTCAATGCCAGAGGTGGGGACACGGAGCTGCTGGCCCCAGCCCAGCCCCAGCTCTGCCTGGGCTCTGGGATAGTCATTGAGAGCAGTTTGTGGGTGGTGAGGATCAATGGGAGATTCCTCTGGGGTTGTATTTAAACAGGACAGATCCGACCCCGGCTCCACATCCCTGCGAGGAAGAGCAGTGGGGTGTCCACGCAGGGAGTTCCTTCCTGACCCCCTCAGCTGTGCCCTAAACCATGAGGTTTTGTTCAGTTTTTAACCTTCAAAATGTTGTCGAGTGTCACTTTGGATGTTTTGTTTTATTTTTAGGTATTTTTCCTGTTTGTCTTTCAGTTTCTTTGTGTGCTGTGTTTTGCTGGAGTAAGGAAATACCACTTCTGGTCTGTGTTTATGTTGTGTACCTTTGATATCATTTTAATCCAGGCACTCAGAGTGGGGATAAGTGTAATTCTTAGGCTTACAAAAAGTTGCAATATATAAAGTTGCAGTGTGAAACTAATAATGAAATTTTATTAATTTAGGTGCAAAACTCAGTTTGCAAGCTGTCACATTGCTCTCTGTGAGTTAACTCTGAGAACCTGCTGTTTATTTATTAACATTCTTTATTTTTAACCTCTTGTAGATGGTTTCATCCAAACATCACTGGGGTGGAGGCAGAAAACCTGCTGTTAACAAGAGGAGTCGATGGCAGCTTCTTGGCACGGCCCAGCAAAAGCAACCCAGGAGACTTCACACTCTCTGTTAGGTGAGTTTGGATCTTCCCAGTCTTGCCCCAGGTTGGTCATGATCTTAATTTGCTGCTGTCCTGTGGAGAAATAGTGGATGAACTCCTTGAAAGAGGTGAAAGAATGCTCTGGTCACTTTTTAGTGTTGTTCACTTTTCCCTCTTCTTTTTCTCCCATTTTCCCTGAAGAACTTCTCAAAAACTTTTACTCAGCTCTAAATTGGAGGGGAGTGAATTCTGATTTTACAGCAGGACAAAAATGCTGAGGGGAAGCAGAAATAGGTTGATAGCAACATTGCTTTTAGCCCTTTACAAATCCATTTGATCACCAACTGGAAGGAGCCAGAGGTGTTGGGAATTAGTGATCCAGCAGGAAATCCAGACTCTCCTTGCACAGGAAAAGTCAGCAAGTTTTTAAGGGCAACTGTGGCTTTTTCAGCTTCCAAAATAGGCCTTCTGTGGCAGTTGTCCCCTGACACTGCGTGGTAGGGATGGGGGAAAGACAGCAAGAGGAAGTAGATAAAGGAAAAGGGAAAAGTGGGATTGGTGATAAGAGTTGTGCTGCTTGGATACTTGTGAGATAACAGCCCTTGTGGCACAGGAGGGGATTCCTGCTGGGAGCTGCTCTTCCTTAATATTAATTGAGACTGTGGCAGCAGGCAAAGGCAAATATTTCCTGAGGGAGAGACTTTGGGAGCTGGTGGGAATTCTGGAGAAAGGAGCAAACCAGCTCTGCTGGATCTCCAGCATGTTCAACTTTCACCCTCCACTTTGTGCTTGTGTGTGGAATTTTGTGTGGCTCTGAGGGGTTTCTGGTGGGGCTCCTGAGGCTGCAGGGTTTGTGCTGCCACTTCCAGCACAGAACTCTTCTCCTGTTCTCCCTGCCTGGTGGGCAGAGAAGCTGGAGCAGAGGAGCAGTAGCTCCATGCTGGAATTGTGAATATGGATCTCTCCACCTCAGGCATCACCAAATCTAAAAGTGATTGATTGATTGATTGATTGATTGATTGATTGATCAGCTGACTTGGGAAGGGTTTTTGTGTCCTCTCTTTCAAATCTCAGACGAACTGGAGCTGTGACCCACATCAAGATCCAGAACACAGGTGACTACTATGACCTCTATGGGGGAGAGAAGTTTGCCACGCTGGCTGAGCTGGTGCAGTACTACATGGAACACCATGGGCAGCTCAAGGAAAAGAATGGAGATGTCATAGAGCTGAAATATCCCCTCAACTGTGCTGATCCCACCTCAGAAAGGTCAGAGAAGTGTTCTTGTGCTGCTTAATAAATGCTGTGTTAATCCCTCTTCACACTCTGCCTCCCTCTGGGAAAAGGGTGGCCACAACTTTGGATTTGTTTCAGGGAGGTTTCTTGCAAAATAGATGAATAAATGTGGTTAAAGGTGAAGAATCCAAGCCTCAGAACCTGTTCCCTTCAGGATTCTTTCTTGGGTGGGACAGGACTGAAACAGAGGGCAAAATTCCCTTTATTTTTACTGGGAGAATGTTTAATCTGAGAAGTTCTGATGTTGTTGCTGCTGCAAGAAATCCCCAGGGATATTTCTGGGCATAACTTTTTGTGGTTTTCCTAGCAGTGGGTAGAAAGTGAGGGCTGCACAAATCCTCAGATTCCTCAAACTCCTCTTTTGAGGAGTGTGGTTAATAGGGAGAATTTGGGACTCTGGATTTGAGGAAATATCAGGGGTCAAAACTAAACCAGCAGATGCCTGTTTATTCCTTGAAGTGAAAAAATGAGGAAAAATAATCAAACAAGTTCTCTTAATGCCTTAACAGAGGTGGGGAGGATTGTTGTTTTTTTGGCCCTATTTCCTGAAGAATTGAGGTTGCTGGGATTGCCCTCTCCAGTTCCTAATGGGATAGAAGGGTGGGGTCTCAAAACTATGAAGTTTCCACAAGTTTATCAGGGAAATTTCATGAAGGAAATAAAAGAATGAATGCCTTGACTGAGGGGAATATTGGAGTGTAACCTGGTGTTTATTTGGATTGTTGTGAAGGATCCAAATCAAAGCTTCACTGGAAATGCCATGGTAATGCTTTGAAGTGTTTCTGTCCTCACTGATGTGCACCTGGACACTCCCAAAGCTTATTTTATTTATTATTTTTACCAACTGAGGTTTTCCCTAGACCTGGCTGTTGCTGAGTGAACAGAAGGATTCAATTCCATAACAAACACCTGGAACAAATGGATTCAGCTGGAATGCTGAGCAGGGTTTCTCCCTCTATGTCCCTTCATTTCCAGGTGGTTTCACGGGCATCTCTCTGGGAGAGAAGCTGAGAAACTCCTGACAGAGAAAGGAAAACATGGCAGCTTCCTGGTGAGGGAGAGCCAGAGCCACCCTGGGGACTTTGTCCTTTCTGTGAGGACGGGGGATGACAAAGGAGAGAGCAACGACGGCAAATCCAAAGTGACACACGTCATGATCCACTGCCAGGTAGGAGCAGCAGGGACTCCATGGGCACAGGAGCTCTGGATCCACTCCTCTTTTCCCTGGGCTTGCTGCAGGTCATCCCTTTGATCAAAATGTCTCCTTTGATGGCATCAAAATTCCAATATTTTTTGGCTGACTGGCTCCTGTCAGGGCCTTCTGGCTCAAATCACACTTTGCTGCGCTCAGGGAGCCTTTGCAGTCTCCTGGATGGGTTTTATCAAAATAGGAGTGATTGGATAAATGGAGATCTATCCACAGATGTCTCTCTCCTGTCAGTTCAGGCAGTTACACCTGATGGATGATCAACAGTCTGTGAAAATGAGTGTTCACTCCAAGGAATGCCCTGAAATCTAAATCTTCTGTTTAGTATAAGGTAGTTCTTCACTGAAATATTACTAAATTACAGTTTTCATATTTAATCTGTCTCCATGGGCTGCTATTTAAAAAATAATCACGGATTTTAAAAAAACCATGGATTTTTCTTATTCTCTTTTACTTCTCTTGTGCCCGAAGGCAGTGCAATAACTAAATTGTATAAAAACACCTAAAGTGCAGTAACAGAAGTAGTTTGGAGGTAGAAATGACCCACTGGGACTGTAAATGCTGAATTACCAGAATATGTTTATTTTTTCAAGAAAACCTCTCTGACTTGCAGTTAGCATTTATGCCTTTGAGGAAAATAATTTGGCATTTGCTTCCTTAAAATAGAGATGGTGCCAGGCAGTGCCAGCCTTTCAGGACCCAATCATACACTTAACTTTGGAAATTAATTCAAATCCCTAATTCCTGAATTCTCATCCTGTAGCTCCAGAGCTGCCTGAGCCCTGGTTCAGAGGGAATCAGCTCTCTAAAAAAAGCAGATAAACAAATTTTCAAGGAGATGGCAAAAAAGGAAATGTCCTGCAGTGTGTCTGTTTCTATTTATTAAAGTTCTATCCTTTAGCAGAAGGATTTCAGTAGAGCCTTCTGCCCATAATTTTGGAGGTTATTTCTGATGCAAGGCACAGCCTAGAGGTGCTGTGGCTGTGGTGGTGGGAAGTGCATTTATTTGGAGGAGCATTTGTCTTTTCAGGATCTCAAATATGACGTTGGTGGAGGGGAGAAGTTTGACTCTCTGACAGATCTGGTGGAGCATTACAAGAAGAACCCCATGGTGGAGACTTTGGGCACTGTGTTGCAGCTCAAGCAGGTGAGAAGGACAGGCCACCCCTGAGCTTTGCCATCTCCAGGATATTTGGTTGAAATGCAGCTTTTCCATATGCTCTGCAAGACTTTTTTTCTGAGGGAAAAAATGAGGAGTTGAACTTCATGAAATGGATGAAAAAGTCAATTTTTGTTAGGCTTGGGAAGGGATTGTGTTGTCTCTGATGTGCAGAATTTCCTGGTGTCATCCTGGTCTGTCAGAGTTGCAGGGCATGTCCAGAAATGAGACAATTTAATGCATTAAATAATTAAATGAATAATTAAATAAAAACCGTGACATTTTAAAACTGTTCACCATCCCCGTCTTCACTGCCCTTTGCTCGAATCCCAAAACACTGACATCCAAAAAAATGCCTGGATCCTAAAATCCCATTAAAATATCCTCATCTTAGGGGATTTGTGTTTGAGTTGTCTTTCCATGGCTGTTCTTTGCTGAGCCTGTGCTGTTTGTGTCCCCCCAGCCCCTGAACACCACCCGGATCAACGCTGCCGAGATCGAGAGCCGAGTCAGGGAGCTCAGCAAACTGGCAGAGACCACGGATAAAGTCAAGCAGGGCTTCTGGGAAGAGTTTGAGGTAATTCCTTACATTCCAAGGAGTGTTTCCTGCAGTGTTTCCTGCAGTTTTTCCTGCAGTGTTCACTCTCACACTGCCAAAGTTGGGTTCTGCCTTCCTGGTGTTTCCTCCTCTCCATCACCTCAGATCCCTGGTTTTGCTCCCATCTCCAGGGCTTTGCCAGCTCCACTCTCGTGGCTTGAGATATTTGCCTTTTTTCCCTGATTCTCAGAGTGCTTTTTATCCAGGATATCCTCCTGGATATCCTTCCCTGTTTGTCCCACCAGGACAATCCTTCCAATTCCTTCTGCTGTTTGGGAAGGTGGGAACCAAATTGTTTCCCATTTCTTTAGGGACACTTCCATTTCTCAGACCATCCATTGCCCTTGTGGCTTTTTGATGCTCTTTTTTTTTGATCTTAAAGCCATTGGGAAGTGGTAGAAAGCTCTGGGATGAAACAACATGGATTATATGCATTCCTTGGACTTCTGGAGGTTTATTTTTGGTTTGTTGTGGTGTTTCATTTCTCTCTGTAGGAAAAATTCCAATTTTTTTCCAGAAGGAGTGTGTAGGGACAGGACAAGGAGAATGGCTTCAAACTAGAAGAGGTTTAGATGAGATATTGGGAAGAAATCCTTCCATAATCTGGAAGAAACTCTTCCCAGAGAAGCTGTGGGTGCCCAGTCCTTGGAAGTGTTAAAAGCCAGATTGGCTGGGGCTTGGAGCAACCTGAGATAGTGGAATGATTTGGGTTGTGAGGGACCTTAAATCCCATTCTACCCCACCCCTGCCATGGCCAGGGACACCTTTCCCTATCCCAGGTGGCTCCAAGCCCCATCCAGCCTGGTCTGGAGCACTCCAGGCTGGATAATGGACTGGTTTATACCTCACACACACAAAACCACCAGTGGAGTCTGGAATTCCACCAGCAGATGGCAACAGGAAACTGGGAAGTTCTCAAGGAGCTCCAGAGAGGCTGCTGTGAGAAACTTCCTGAATAGTGGTGGATTTGCAAAGTGACCATCCTTGGAGAAACCTTCTTTGATCAGAAATATCCATTAGCTAAATGTGCTGGCCAGTGTGCTCTGATTATTGCCAGGAGAAGGAAAATTAATCAGTGAAAAGTGAAGGAATTAGCACAGAGGTGTGTGAGGGGCATGTCAGATGGTGAGGTGATGGCATTGGGAAATGAGAAAATGAGGATTGAGCTTTCTCCTTTCTCCTTCCAGAGAGAGGGGACAGTCCTTGATGCAGGGCTGCTGGATGGTCAGAATGGCCAGAATTCCATCTGGAGAGGGAAGGAAGTCAGCAGAGGTTGTGTGTGTGGGAAGGGATTGTTGGTTTGGCAAAACACAACTGAACTATTAATTCACAGTTCTTTCCTGACCTCTGCTACACGTTAAAGGAATTTTTCTTGGAGTGGATTTCTCAATGTTTTCCTTACAGCAGGAAAAGCAAATAAATGAAGGATTTTACCTGTGAGACATTGCACTTCTTTTTCCCCTTTGCTGCTGTCACTGAGGTCAGCACTAACCCTCATTTTTTTGGGATTGAAGCCCTCTCCTAGCAGTTTCAGTGCCCTGTTTTCCATTCCCTCAGGGAAGCTCCAGCTGTCCCCCATGGTGGCAGGAGGGGGGAGCACACTCCAGGCTGTCCATGGATCCCTGTCTGTGCTGCTCAGGAGCTGCCAGCCCAGATGGTGAATTTAAATTACTTGTCTCCAGGCAGGAATGAGCCTCTTGTCCCAGGAAGCACCAGACAGGGATGTTCACAGCCCTTGTAGTGTTTTTCCTTCTGAAAAATGGTTATTTCTGAGCTTAGTGCTGGGATGTTGTGGTGAGGTGGAGGAGAATATTCAGATTTATGGCTGTGTTGTTCCAGCTCTGAATGGGCTTGTTGGGATCACTGCTGCTCATGGATCTCTCCTCTGGGATGCTCCAAGCAATGATAATTAACTCTAGGAAGGAAGATGTGGTTTCCACACACATTTAATTGCTCCAATTCTTTAACTTGCTGGGAAAGTTTGGCTCTCAGACCTTTTGCCTGGAATTCCACAGGCTGGAACTTGGGGGCTGTTTCCTGCCCTTTGTCACAAGCTTGAAACTTTTCATCTCTTAAATTTCTTTTGCTTTCCCTGCCTTTAGGATCAGCCTAATTATCCAAGGTCATCAAGTGAGGGAGTATCAGACTGAGACAGGAGTGAGCAAATGTGCCAGTTAAATAAACAGTAAGAGTCTGGAGGGTGGGAATGCTGAGGGGAGCAGCTCCCAAAACCTGAATCTTCCTTTAAGTGGGACCAGAACTGCTTTCAGGATGAAAACTTGGAGCAGAGCATGGGGATCCTGGTGCCTCCAGCTCCAGGGAGCTTTGGGAGTGGGGAGATTTGCCATGAGCAGCCTGGCTGTGCAAGTATGGAATTGCTGCTGTCCCTGGGACATTGTGTTCCAGAAATCCCCGCTGCAGCTTGTTCCTTCACTGGGATAATTAATGGATAAATAAATTATGGATAAATAAATTATGGATAGCCCACCAGCTAATGCCCCTCTCCTCCCTTTTCTCTGGGATTGCTGTGGGCATGGGCCAGTCCATCCTGCTTTTTCTGAGCCCCCCTGTCTGTGCTCTCCCCTCAGACCTTGCAGCAGCAGGAATGCAAACTCCTCTACAGCCGTAAGGAAGGGCAGCGCCAGGAAAACAAGAACAAAAATAGATACAAAAACATTTTACCCTGTAAGTATCGACCCTTCCTTGCCATTTAATGTTACTCTGGTTTATTTTCCTCATTAGTACAGGGTTAATTAAGTGCCACTGGCCTTTGGCTTCTCTTTAATGATAATTTCCCCTCTTATCAGGATTATCCAGTGATTTCCAATTTGGGTTCACACATTTGCACTTTGTAGATATTTGTAATATTGGTTTTTATCTTCATTTAAAAGCCTCATATCCCTCAACTCAACAGGCTGGAATACTTAAATTTAAGAGGATTAATTTGGGGGCCAGAACTGGCATATGCAAATCCCAAAGCTTTGCCTTGACTTGGTGTTTGAGTGTTCCTGAATTCCCAGACATGGACATGTTTTGGTCCAGCTGGTCACAGCCACTTGTCTAAAGGAATCAAAAGAGGCAATTTGGAATATTCTGATCACTTATTTACTAAGTTTGATAATTAATTCATAGCTGCTGCGTGTTCACAACTGTGGAATGCAAGTGCTTGACATCCATGTGTGTTTTTGCAGTTGATCACACCAGAGTTGTTCTCCACGATGGTGATCCCAATGAACCTGTTTCTGACTATATCAATGCTAATATTATTATGGTGAGTGTATTTGAGTGTATTCCCACCTCCTCTTCCCTAAATCCAAGGGAATCTTGTCACACACAATCTGTTGAATTGCTGGTTTGGTTTTTTTCCCTCTAGCCTGAGTTTGAAACCAAGTGCAACAACTCAAAGCCAAAAAAAAGTTACATTGCTACCCAAGGCTGCCTGCAGAACACAGTGAATGATTTCTGGAGGATGGTGTTCCAGGAGAATTCCAGAGTTATTGTCATGACCACGAAAGAAGTGGAAAGAGGAAAGGTAAAACCAGACATTTGGGAAAGGCCCTTGTACATTTGAGTACAAGTAGGAGCTGATCTGACAGGGATAAGTTGATTTATGACTGGAATCAGGCACAGGATTCCTTGGAATTCTGGAAGGTGCTGAGTGTCCTTTTTTATTGGTGTCTGTGGGAATTGGGGATGGACTCCTGTCACATCAAGCCTCCCTTTCTTAAGGTTTGCCTGCAGAAATTTCCGCTGGTGGATGTGAATCTCTGTATTTCAGACTTAGGGAAGGAGGCACTGGGATGGGAGATGTGGCTAAGCAGGAGTTCTGGGTGCTTGAAGGGAAAAATTCCCTTCTCCTGCAGCAAAAGTCTTGCCATTTATTTTATCTCATCAAGCCTGGATGGACCTCCCTAAAAAAAGCAGAATTATAGGATTTTATTATTTCAAAACTGAACATAGAGGTGTTGCTGCTTAGCTGGGAACTGCCCTGGCAGGATTTAATGCTGTCAAGAGGAATTTTCCCTGCAATGGTGTATCCCAAAAATCCCCACTTCCCTTTGGAGCACAGGAATCTTGTCTTGCTCCCTGGCCTCTGGCAAACCTGGGGATATTTTAATTTTTTTCTGGTTTCTAATGACACAAGGCAGGAAGGAATAGGAATAGTTGAACATTGATATCCTGGCAGCAGCCACACACAGCTTCCTGGGGTTTGTAAGGATTTATCTTTGGAATTTGTTGCTTCTGATCTTTTTTCTGTTTGATAAATACTGTCCCTTCTCTCCTTTTAAATTTCTCTGCTTCTTCCACACACTATTGTCCACGTTTTTACCTTTTTCCATGTTCTCATTATCTGTTCCTGAATAGAAAACTGTTGCTTTTTTAGGGGAGCACATTTGTGGGAAACATCAAATTAAGAGCTGAAGTTTTTCTGTGGGTGACTGATGATTGCAGGGGGTCCTCACTCCCAGGAACTTTGTGTGTGTGGGCTGAAGACAAATAACAGAAAATTTTACAGAATTCTCTCCCTAATTAAGGTGTCAAAGCTGCCACTGGTGCTGTTTGTTGCAGCCATTAGACTTTGTCTTGTGTATTTATTTTTTAAAGTCTTTGTAAAGTTCTGCCACTTCATCACCCTGATAAAGGGGCAGGATTTGTGTTTCCTTCCTTTGAATTCACTGACAGAGGAGAAGCTCCCCATTCCCAGTGATAATCTTTGTTTTGGAAGAGGAGAAATAAATTATGGAGTTGATTTGAATACACCTTTCTTCCTAAAAGTTATTTATTATTTTTTTAAGAACCTCCTGAATGGCCTTTGCTCCTCTGCAATTTCTCCATTTTTTCCCCCAAAGTTTGCTCATCCCTTTTGCTGGAGAAAACACTTTAATTCATCAGTGCTTCATTGCTTCTTCTTTCTGTACCCTTGATTGTTTTGTGATGCCTATTTCACTTCTTAGAGAATTGCAAATGCCAGTCCTGGTATCAAATCAAAGCTTTTTTATCTCAGGCCAAGCTCTTTGCAGGAAGAGAGAACCTTTGCAGCAGAGCTGCCTCCATAGCCTGAGGAAGGGAGGAACTGTGGAACATCCCAGCCCTTCATCAAGTCCTGGATGTGCTTTAAAGTGCAGAAGCAGCAAATCCTTAGAAATTAAAGGAGTTTTGGGCTTTTGGAGGCAGTTCAGCAACCCAGCCCTGCAGAGTAAAGCTTATTTTAACATCATGTTGCTGCTCAGAGCTCTGCATTGAAAACTGCAAAGTTATTTCTGCTGGCACCCCCCAAAAATCAGTGTATTTGCTTCAGTTTCAGAGTATTTGCTTGTTTCTCCCCTTGTGACAGGGAAAAAAGGGCAAAAATAGCAGGAAAGCATCTTGTTGCCTACGTGGGCATGTGTTCAGCCATCTTCTCTGCCTTGGGCTGGCAGAAGGAGCTTCCCTGTGCTGTGTTTTTTCCTGAATATTCAGGATAACTGCAAATAGACCCTATTGCTCTGTAGGATTTGGTGTTTGCTCTGTGTTTGCTCCTGCAGTAATTTCTGCTTTGATGCTGCATTCCCAGGAGTTGCTCTTTCCTGACCTGTCACAGCAGCCAAACCCAAGTGCTGATAGCTGAATCCATTCCTCAGTGGATGGAATTTATCCCTGGGCAGAGATAATCCTGATGGAGCAGCAACACACCAAAAACTCTGCATTTTAGAACCTACAGACCCATGAACTGCTCCCTTTGCAGGGGCCTGAGCCCTCTTTGGTGATGGAACCAGAGCTGGGTCAGCCCTTCCTGCTGCAAGCCATGGAAAAGCAAATATCCAAGTTTAATTTCCACTGGGAATGATTTATACCTTTGACCTTTCTTCTTATGCAGCCTGTAGGGCTGTGGGACTGAATTCTGGTGGAATTTTGAGATCTGTGACAGGGGGTACAAAATGCATGATTTTAATCCCCAGCTTTTGAAAATACCCAGGCACAAAATATCCCAAAATATGCTAAGAGGAGAGGTGACCTGTACCTGTCTGAAATTATCCAGTGGCTGTTATGGAGAGGAGAAACTCCCCATTAAAATATTCTTCACCTCATCAGCTGATTGTCCTCTGTGGGCTCTGAAACAAAACCTTCAGGGTTGAATTAATCAGTTTGCAATGCAACTTTTTTTTTTTTTTCCTGCCTGATTGTTCCTTTTCTTTTTGTTGTTTTTTTTTTTTCCTTTATAATGTGAAATCTTGCAGAGTAAGTGTGTGAAGTACTGGCCAGATGAATATTCCCTGAAGGAGTACGGGGTGATGCGTGTCCGGAACGTGAAGGAGAGTGCAGCCCACGACTACACCCTGAGGGAGCTGAAACTTTCCAAAGTTGGCCAGGTGAGAACAGAAACAGCTCTGTCCTTTTAGCCCAACTTGTGCATCACCAAAGGAAAAATGTCAGGATTAGCCCATTTCTCTGGAATCAATGAAAGCACTCGGAGGTGAATAAATGGAGCCCTGCCTTTCTTTGAAGCTCCACGTTCAGTTCATCCATCTTTCTCTTTTTGCCCTTGGGATAATTGAAAATTCTCCTACCTAAGCAGCTTTTGGCAGGAGAGGAGCTGCTGCAGAGCTTGCAGGGAATCAGGGAGGAGGGAAAATGCTTTTAACTGAGGGCACTTCAATCCAGCCTGGCATTTGCTCCCTCATGGAAATGGTTGCGCTGAAAGGAAAAGTTGTGTGTGGAAAATTCACTTAAGGGAAGGGATAAAAAGGGTGAGAAAACTGTCTGGAAATGGCAATTCCTGTTAAGGAACAGTTTGGATCAGGGAGGAGAAGCAGAGCAGGGGAATTGGGGATGGATTCCTGTCACATCAAGCCTCCCTTTCTTAAGGTTTGCCTGCTGAAATTTCAGCTGCTGGATGTGAATCTCTGTATTTCAAACTTGTGGGAGATGTGGCCAAGCAGGAATTCTGGGTGCTTGAAGGGAAAAATTCCCTGCTCCTGCAGCAAAAGTCTTGCCATTTATTTTCTCTCATCAAGCCTGTATGAACCTCCCTGAAAAAGCAGAACTATGGGATTTTATTCTTACAGGACTGAACATATAGATGCTGCTGCTTAGCTGGGAACTGCCCTGGCAGGATTTAATGCTCTGAAAGAGGAATTTTCCCTGCAATGGTGTATCCCAAAAAATCTGGAGAGTACAGGAATCTTGTATTGCTCCCTGGCCTCTGGGATATTTTAGTTTGGGGGATTTATTCAGCTTTAGGGATTTAATGACTGATGTGCCAGGCCAGGGAGAGCCCTGCCTTGTTCCTTCCCTTGGGATTTGTGGAGCTGTGCTCAGGCTGGATTTGGGGGATCCCTCTGTGCTCCGTGAGGACTGGGCTGTGTTTTGAGCAGCAGTTTTGTGTCCCTGTGCTGCAGGGCTGGGTTTTGAGCAGCAGTTTTGTGTCCCTGTGCTGCAGGGGAACACGGAGAGGACGGTGTGGCAGTACCACTTCCGCACCTGGCCCGACCACGGCGTCCCCAGCGACCCCGGGGGCGTCCTGGACTTCCTGGAGGAGGTGCACCACAAGCAGGAGAGCATCCCTGATGCAGGACCTGTCGTGGTCCACTGCAGGTGAGGCTCCTGCCGCTCCTCCTTTTGGCCCAGGGAGCTGAGACTTTAAAAAGAACAACTTCCCCTGGGAATTGCTCAGAATTCTCTTATTTTCTGTCTGTACAATGTCGCATCCTGGGTGGGTGGCACAGGGTCCCCTTGGGAAGGGATTTCAGGCTCTGAACCTTTGGATAAATGAAAATTTCTGCTGTTGGATGAGAAGATGGGATCAGTCTTGGCTGGGGCATTTCAAGTGCAGGATCATGGGAATTCTGGCATCTCATCCCACCTGTGAGGGCTCTCTCCATTTTGGGTGTTCTCACCTTGTAAATTATATCATTTCTAGGCAGAGAAATGTTAGATCTGACCTTACAGTTTTTTTCTGATTTATAAACACTGAGGGACAGAAGTGCTGATTTCTGTGCCTTCCCTGGGGTCTCTGGTTTGACTCTGGCTGTAATTTGGAAGCCCCTGGCTATAATTTGCAAGCCTCCTGTCTCCTAATGCCAGAATTGCTTTACCTGAGGTTTTGCTGTGCATTCAGAAAGATCAAAACAATAACATTCCTTTTTTTTTTCCCCTTCTTCCAGTGCTGGGATTGGTCGAACAGGAACTTTCATTGTCATTGACATCCTCATTGACATCATCCGAGAGAAAGGTACCTTTAACCCTTTGATTGCCCTGCCCTTAACCCTTTGATTTCCCTGCCTGCTCCCGGATCCACCCCGGCACGCTGACGGAGGATTCAGGTGAGCTCCACCCTCACCTTGGTTCTTTTCCTGCTCTCCCCAATGCCGTGGATGTGCCCAGGGGTGGACTGTGACATCGATGTCCCCAAGACCATCCAGATGGTGAGGTCCCAGCGCTCAGGGATGGTGCAGACAGAGGCCCAGTACAGGTTCATTTACATGGCAGTGCAGCACTACATCGAGACCCTCCAGCGCAGGATCGAGGAGGAGCAGGTGGGTCCACCCCAAAGGATCCCAGCAGGGAGCAGCAGTGCTGGGGATTGTGTTCTAGGAAGGCTGAAGGTGTGAATTGTCTCCTGTATTTTAGTTCATTGTGCTTAAGAAATAATTAAATTGGTAGGTGGGATCCTCTCCTTAAGATATCAAGTGGAATACTCTCCTTAAATTTGGTGGAATCCTCTCCTTTCATTATCGGATGGGATCCTCTCCTTAAATTATTAAGTGGAATCCTGTCCTTAAATTATCAGGTGAAATCTTCTTAAAACATTGTGTGGAATCCTCTCCTTAAATTATCAAGTGGGATCTTCTCCTTAAAATATCAAGTGGAATCTTCTCCTTAAATTATCAGGTGGAATCCTTTCCTTAAAATATCAGGTGGAATCCTCTCCTTAAATGTGGTGGTATCCTCTCCTTACATTATTGGGTAGATTCCTCTCCTTGAATTATTAAATGGAATCCTCTCCTTAAATTATCAGGTAAAATCATCTTAAAACATTGTGTGGAATCCTCTCCCTAAATTGTCAAGTGGAATCCTCTCCTTAAATTACCAGGTGAAATCTTCTTAAAATATTGTGTGGAATCCTCTCCTTAAATCAATTGGAATCCACTCCTTAAATTATCAGGTGGAGTCCTCTCCTTAAGATATCAGGTGGAATCCTCTCCTTAAATTATCAGTTGAAATCTTCTTAAAACATTGTATGGAATCCTCTCCTTAAGATAACAGGTGGAATCCTCCTCTTAAGATATCAGGTGGAATCCTCTCCTTACATTATCAAGTGCAATCCTCTCCTTAAATTAAGTGGAATCCTCTCCTTAAATTATCAAGTGAAATCTTCTTAAAACATTGTGTGGAATCCTGTCCCTAAATTATCAAGTGGATTCATCTCCTTAAATTAAGTGGAATCCTCTCCTTAAATCAATTGGAATCAATTCCCTAAATTATCAGGTGGAATCCTCTCCTTAAATCAATTATAATCCACTCCTTAAATTATCAGGTGGAATCCTCTCCTTACATTATTGAGTGCAACCCTGCCCTTAAATTACTGAGTGGAATTTTCTCTTCAAAATATTAGGTGGAATTCTCTCCTTAATTTAAGTGGAATTCTCTCCTACCCTCCCTGTCCCCATATCTCAAATTTCCTTCCTGTTATCAAATTTCCTGTGGAGGAAGAATAAAAGATAAGGGTCTGTTAATTAAAGCAGAACCTCGTGCTCTTTGTGTTTCAAAGAGATTTCAGAGCTTGTTCCCTGCATTCCTAAAAGGGAAAAATCAAATGCTGATCACTCCAGTTCCAGTTTTGGGAGTTTATTGGTAGGAAATCAGTTTATTGGAGTGGAAAATGAAAGGGTGAGTGTGGTGGTCCAACAAAAAGCACTTCCAGGAGTGTGGTAGGAGCAGAAATGTTTGGGAATAAGTGGTGACAACCACAAAGACCTTCCCCTGCCCCTTCCTGCTCAGGGAATTCCTTGCACTCCAGTTCTGGGGGGTTTTACAGCAGTTTCCTGGTTTTGTGATAAAGAGCTCATGTTTTCTCCTTGTCCCTGCTGCTCCCTGCCCTGACCTCAGAGCAGCTGGGATTTGTACCTTTTGCTTTCTATGCTAATTAGTCCAGATTTTTACTCTTTTTAGTATCTTTTTCCCTGCTGGGGACTTTCCAACACTTACTGAGTTAGTTCCTCTTTATCAGCTGGTTCCTACAAAATGTCCTTGTGGTCCATCCCACAAATCCTGCATTCCCTGTGTCCACCAATCCATCCATCCCACAAATCCTGCATTCCCTGTGTCCACCAATCCATCCATCCCACAAATCCTGCATTCCTTGTGTCCATCAATCCATCCATCCCACAAATCCTGCCTTCCATGTGTCCACCAGTCCATCCATCCCACAAATCCTGCCTTCCATGTGTCCACCAATCCATCCATCCCACAAATCCTGCCTTCCATGTGTCCACCAATCCATCTTTCTCTCCCAGACTTTGTTCGATGAAGCAAATCCAGGTTTGCTCAACAAATCTTTTCCCAAGCTGTGTTCCCACAAACTGCTCAGGACAGCTTTGTCATAAATCCCGGCTAAGAGGGGTTTAGGAATCAGCAGAAGGAGCTGAGGGAGTTTCAGGAGTCCATCCTGGAAAAGCTTCAATCCCAGGAATGTTCTTAATGGGAATTCAGGGGCCAGAACTCCCCGGAGGCTCCGCCAGCTTCTGCTGTGAGATTGGGTCAGCCCTCAGGACTTGTTGCAGCGTTAAAAAACCCCAAATAAACCCACAAACCCCTCCCCAAACCTCAAATTCTCTGCAAAACTTCGATTTCCACCTTGCAGGTTTCAGTGTTTGCAGGCATTGTGGATGCCTGGGAAGAGGAAAAATCCATCTCCCGTTTCTTTCCCAGTGTGGTTCCCTGGCAGGATCTGGAGCTGGGTGCCAGCACAATTGGCTGCAGCCTGGAGCATATGTGCACAGTCCAAATAACAGCTTGGCTGCTTTTTATATCAAACCTAATGGGCTCAGATATTATTTTATTAGAGCTCCTGCAAACAATGGTGTTGCTCTGTTGGCCCCAGCTCCGAGCTGGAAATGAGGTCAGTGGGAAGCCCACTGGCTGCTCAAGAATGAAATGGGGACTTTTCTGCCAAGGAGATGAGGGTTGAGTACGTTCAGAGGGTTGGTGTGTCCTGCTGGAGATGGTGGGATGGGGGAAGATGGGGATTTTCAGGTTTAGGTGTGCTCAGTGATGTGTTCACTGCAGGATGAGCTCTCTCCTCACAGATAAACCTAAAAACACCCATGGGTGTCTCCTTGTGGAATTGCTGCACTTTCTCAATGATTGGTTGCTGGGATTAACCCCAAACCTGGCTTTTTGTTGTGTGTTTTGCTTCACAGAAGAGCAAGAGGAAAGGTCACGAGTACACAAACATTAAATATTCCTTATCGGACCAGACGGGCGGGGATCAGAGCCCTCTCCCCCCCTGCACCCCAACCCCAACGTGTCCAGAGTAAGTCCAGCCCTGCCCTCAGTTTTTGAGCTGTTCTGTCTCATCTTCAGAGACCTCAAACGAGGCTGAGTTACCCCAGAACCTGCCCTGTTGTGCTGGGCTTGCCTCTGAAAATAAATCAAGTGAAATTAATTGTCTCTGAATTATGGGGTGTGTATTATAGGACATTTGTGTATTTTTGATGGGACTCTAAATCCTGATTTCATTTCAGAATGAGAGAAGATAGTGCTAGAGTATATGAAAATGTGGGGCTGATGCAGCAGCAGAAGAGTTTCAGATGAGAAGATGTTCAGAGCCTTCCCAGCCAAGGCAGGTGTGTATGGCCAGGGGAGGGGCTGTGTCCATTCTGGGCATTTTTGGGAGAAAGTGCCCCCAAAAATGCCCAGAATGCTTGGAATTGATCCCCACAGGGTGCCTGAGTTCCAAAAGCTAATTTAAATTTAACTTTAATGACTTTTATACACAATCTCATCTTTTACTGCCAAAGCACCCACACAGTTTCTAAGCCAAGCTTGAGACTTTGAGTTGAGTTTAAACTTTATTGAGTTTAAAATCAACTCAAACACCTGCTGGGTTTTTGTCCTCAATAATTCTTCTTTTTTGTTTTCCTTTCCCAGACATGAAAATGGTTTTTAAAAAGGTCAAGAATGAGATGGAAGAAGCTTCACGTGAGCAGTGAACTCTGAGGGCTTGGTACCTTTTTATTTACGGTTTTAATCCTTCAGTAGGCAAAACTTCAGAGCATCTAAAGATTGTTTTTATCTCTTCTCTCCAATTTCCAATTGCTCATTTTCCAAATAAAAGGAAATCCTTTCTACAAGGTAGACAATTACTTTGTAGAGTCAGTTTTGAATCCTGCAAACTGTTGGACTGTCATCCATTTGTTTTTTTAAATAGTATTTTGGTTTCACAGTATGGCTGTTAGTGGGGTTTTGTTGTTTTTTTTTTTCCTTATTTGAGCAGTTGTGGGGTTTTTGGGGGGCACTGGGTGGGGGGTGGGTGGTGGGAGAGCAATGCCATGGATAAATCCATGCCATGAAATGTAAAATACTGATGGGAACAATGTGGATTGTTGGAAAACAGTGGATCACCAGCGTGGATAGAACCAAGTGCATGATCAAATTAGTCCTGATACATTTCAAACTCAGACTGAGCTTCCTGGGGTGAGCAGTTCTTGAGATGAAGGTGCTTTTTTTGTGATAATTGGTGGCTTTGATTCCAATTTTGCTGTGTGGCTGGATGGGCTATTTTGGAGGAATTTATGCAAAGTTGTTTTTTACATCAAACAAAGTTTCTTTTCCGTGATCTGTGCCCAGAATAGGAATTCCTTGTGTCCTTCAGGAGACTCAGTGACCTGGGGGTGCTTTGTGAGGACACTCTGTGGTGACTCTGTGCTCAATTAAGTGAGACTGAACCGGCAGAATTCAGGTGTTAATTAAGAATTTCAGGATGTTAAACCCAGTGAAACCAGTAACCGAAGTGGAAGCTGTGCAGGAGCCTCCTGGATTTTTTTTTTTTTAGGGAAGGAAGGATCCCAGGATTCCTGGTGGGACAGGGGCAGCAAGGCCACACTGGGGGCACTGTCCCACCCCAAGTGCCTTTGGGAGCTGCCTGCACTTTTCTGTCCCAGTGCATGGAAAACCCCCTGGAACCACTTGCAGGGAGACAGAGCCTCTTCCAGAGACTCCCCAAGGAAGATCTGGTGAGCTTCCATGTAATTCCTTCCCCTGGCTCTCTCCTGGACCAGCAGCTCCCCTTGGAGCTGTGGATGGCAGGAGTGGGGTCTGGTGTCTCCCCAGCACCTTGCCCCTGATTTTGGGGACATTCTGGGACTTCAGTGACATTGAGGAGTGATTCCCATCCCCACACAGGATGCCTGACCTTCCTGTGTGGCTGGAATGGGGTTGTTGGCCTTGCTTTGCTGGTGGAATCCTGCTGGAGCCTGGAATGTAATTAATTAATGCAGCTTTGGGAGAGGTGGAGTGGGAGATGCCATCACTGGTCCCGAGTGCTTTGCAAATCCCGATATTTGAGCAGTTTGTTTGGCCTGAGTGAAGGTGCTTCATTAATATTAAACAGAATTTTGTTCCTTGGCCTCTTGTCCTTTTTGTCTTTGAGGGCTTTGGGACTTGATTTTTTGGAACTCCTGTCACCAGCACACCATAAATGTGTTTGACTGGCACAGCCTTATGCTCTAGCCCTGAATCCTTGTGCCCTTCCTAGATGGGAATAGATGATGGAAGAGAGAAATGTGGTGATTTGGTGGAGAGATTCCTGTTCTCCATCCCCTGCCAGCCTGTCCCTCTTCCCAGCTGAGCAGGGATCACTTGGAAGTGTTGACATTTGCATGGAGTAATTAAATATTTGCCTCAAACTCTGTGCAAAGTCAAATTCTGCCCTTCAGAGGTTGGAGCAAGGTGAGGGACACACCCAGGTGGGGTTTGGAGCTGCTCTGCTCCAAGCTGGAGGGGAAAAGTCAGGAGAGAGGAGGGAAGGATCCTGAGGGAATCTCAACTCTGTGCACTCAGTTCATGTGAAGTGTCTTAAAAGCTGGGCCTGTGCAAGCCGCAATCAGCACAGTGTGGCCTCCTGAGCTCGTTCAGAGCCTGCCTCTGCAGGGTTTTATTTGGAATTGTTCTCCTTGGGAGCAGGGAGCTCTTGTGCAGAATGTGTGGGGGAATGTCAGTGAGGGGGGAGCAGGATCTGCAAGGTTGTGACTAAAGGGATGAATTCTCCTTTCTGAACCTGGTTTGGGTCCTGGTGGGCACCAAAGGGGAGCCCCTGCACCCTAAAATCTGTCCCCAGAGACAGGGAGGGTTCTGAAAGCGTCTCCTGCATTAATTCCAGCTTTAATTCTCCCAAATAACTTTGGGGTTCTGGCAGGTGAACAACAAAGAGAGCCATCCTTTGGCTCAGGGGAGATCATGAGTGTGGTTCAGGGATTCCCAGGTTTAGGGAATTCAGTGGGAAGCTGTGCTGGCTGAGCTTGTTCTGGAGCAGGGCTGGAAAAGGATCCCAGGGGAAATTTCCCCCAACTCCCAAGGCACAATGATTGATGCCAGTGTGAATTTGCTGCAGACTTCATTTACTGAATGTTTTAGAGAAATACACTTTAATTTCAGCTAACTCCTGTTAGGCCTGATTGGTTCTATTAATCCTGACCAAACTTTCATTTTTTCCTCCTAAAAGATGTGTTTGAGACCTGATTAACCAGGACACAGCTAACAAAGGTATCCAACCTGTTCCCTTTTTTGTTGTTGTTGTAGGGCTGAGGAAATTTGCAACTGGGACTAAGATGTGTTGTCAGGGTTAGATTTTCTACCCATAACTCCATTATTTCAAATTAATTGTTCATTTCTCCCTTTTCAATAGTGAAAGGTAATGAATAATTTCAAGCCTGTTTATTTATGACATTACTGTGATTTTTTTTTTTATTGCAGTACTAAAGACTAATGAAAAAGGATCTTATTAGGTGGAATAGGCCTTGCATTTATTTTTTTTTCCTGCAATGTATGAAGTATTGTACCAGAGTATTAAATGAAATGTAATATTTTATTGCAAAATTTCTATCCTTTAGAAGGAATACATTTAGGATGTCATCAATTTGATGTGAATCATGTAAATGTTGAGAAATGAGCTGTTTATTCTACATCTGGTGTTTCAAAAGGATTTCACCTCTTGCCTTTTGCCCACAGTCTGTAGCCCATTTACAGTTGTCAAAATGTGACATTAAATAATAGTTCCTGTATAGAAATAGTGGTGGTTGTCCATTGTTTTCTGGGCTGGTATTTATGGGGTTTAATTCAGTTGCAGTGGGTTTGGTTTGTTTTTTTTGTTGTTTTTTTTTTTTTTTTAATTGCTGCCAAGCTGTGTTGTCAGAAATAAACCATATCTGTAAACAGCAGAAATTCCATTAAAAAAAAAAGGGAAAAAAAAGAAATTCAAAATAGAAAAAAATAAAAAAAGAAATAAAAATCATTTTCTTACCATGATTTGTCAGTCCCTGTGTTCTCCAGCTGCAGGCACCAAGGATGGGATATTGAGAAGAAGAAATTCATGCCAATTTCTTGGGAATTCTTTCCCAATTTCTTGGGTGGGTGGGGAGGGACTGGGATAGAATTCTCAGAGAAGCTGTGGCTGCCCCATCCCTGGAGGAGCCCAAGGCCAGGTTGGACAGGAACACCCTGGGATGGAGCTGGATGATCCTTAAGCTCCTTTCCAACCCAAACCATTCCAGGATTTTGTGATTCCTGCTCAAAGCTGGATGGGGCTTGGCCTCTCCTCTTGCTCTTTGTGTAGGATCAGTTGGAATTGGGAAGGAAGGAAGGACAATCCTGTTCTTTTCTCTCCACATCCCACTCATCACAGCCAGCTCTCCTGGGATGAGGGAGAGGAGATTTTGCTCCCACTCTTGCTGCTCCTTCCTTCCATCTTCAGCTCTTGCTCTGTTTGTTTTTGTGGCTCTGCTGTTTCCGAGGTATTTTCATTCAAGGAGGGGTCTGTGCTTGCAGCAGGAGCTGGATTCTGTCCCAGGCTCCTCTGCCAGCTGCTCCTGCCACATTTCAAAGCTCTCAGCATCCCTGATCCCTCACACTTGGAGCCACACACTTCCCAAAGTGTCACTTCCCCAGGGCCAGAGCAGAGGAGTGAACACTGCCCTGAGGTTTTCCATTTCTTACCTCCATCAATACTGGTTTGTCTGGTTTTCACCTCTCAAATCCATTGGGAATGCTCCCACTTGGGATGTCCTTGCTGTTGTTGATCCCAGAAATCAGCCTGCACGAAGGGGTTTGTATTCCAGGGAGATCCCACCGAGTGCTGCCTCTCCCTCCATCCCGCTTTAACAACAGACCTGAAACTTTCCAGGGAATAAATCAGCTCAGCCTGAGCAGTGCTGGTTGAACAGCAGCAGAATCTGGAGTAAAACAAGCTTTAATCTCATGGCAAAGGCCCATCCCAGGGATAATCCAGTGAAATGGCAGGAAGGAGGCAGAGCCCTGGAATCCAAACGGGGCCCGGAGCTCTGTGGAGCAGCAGCTGCCTCTAAGGCGATTATCCCACAGGGGGAAGGTTGATTGATTTGTTTTTATGAACACATCCAACAGTTTGCATCCATCTCTGGGAGTTTTTATAATCCCTGCCAGGGCTGGGGAGGGAGGGAAAAAGGGAAGGAGGGGAGGGAGGGACTGTTCCAATCTGAGAACTTTGACGAAGATTGAAAGTGATGCTGCTGGGGTGACACTTGGTGTCTCCTGGCTTTGACTCCTGCTTTGTGGTGACACTTCCAGCCCTTTCTGCTTTGTGGTGACACTTCCAGCCCCTCCTGCAGCTCCCAGCTCTCTGTGTCTCCCACGTAGGTGAGTACAAATCCATTTATTCTCCCGGCGTCCTCGGTGTTTGTACAAACTGAGGTGATCAGATACTGCTCAAGGACAAGTTTCTTATCTCCCTAAACCCTTGAAACTTTGGCTGACTTTTTCTCCAGGATGAATTCTTGCTCGCTTTGGGGTGGGGGAGTTCTGAGTCACGCAGGAAAGGGGAAGGTGTCCTTCAATCCTCATCTTTGCTGTGACCCAAGGAATTCTTTTCCCAGCCCAACTCACTTGGCAGAGCTGGTGCAAACCAGGCTCTGTTTGCAGGGTGGCAATTCCTGTCTCATATCCCTGCTGGTGCCTTTGGAGCCTTCCCATGCTCACTTTTGCTCAGGATCACCCTGGAGCTCCCTCAGCTCTTGTGCCTCAACTTTGGGAATCTTCCTTTGCCTTGAACAGGGGGGCCTGAGGCTCAGCTGTGTCTCTATTTTTTCCTCTTTGGTAAATCTTGGGCAGGATACCTTCAAAGGATCCTTAACATGCTGCTCTCTTCCCGTTTTCCCCACGGAGCCAGGCAGCAGAACAATCCCAAGATCAAAAGGTTTGATTTGAAAATCCCCAGCTCTCCCAAGGAATGCCTCAAGTGTTGGGAGGGCTGTGACATTTTTAGCACATCTCATCCTGACAGCTCCCTGCTTTTCCTGACTTTCTGCAGGTTTGTTCCTGATGGAGGAACAATCCTTGGATTTTTGGTGCTTTTCTCAGTCTCTATCTGTGTCATTGGGATTGGGAGGGGGAGGAACTCCCCCGTCTCTCTTGGGCTGGAAATCAGGCTGGGAAGTGCTGTGACTCCTTCTGTTCTTTTTATTTAACAGTGTTATGTCTGAGCTGGAGTTCAGGATTGTTTTCCTGGCTGGAATTTTTAATTTGATGGCAGTCCCATGGATATTTCCTGCTGTGGATGACAGCTGAGGGACACAAAGTGCTGCATAAAAAAACAGGAGAGGGAAATCCAGAAGAGTGCTAACTTTTCTGAACTCCTTGATCCCACTGTGCATTTGATGTTTTGTATTTGGGGAATGGCTGCCAGGGTGGGTGTGGGATGTTCTCCCATCCTTCAGGCTCCTGCCCATCACAAATTTGGGATCTTGCACCTTGATTCCCATCCCTCAAGGCTGCTGAGCTGAGGGAAGGCAGCACTTGGAGCATTCCTGCTGGATCTCTGCCATTCCCAGTTGCTGCTGCTGCCCCTGCTAAGGAGATTGGGCTAAACACTGCCTGGAACCAATCCCTGAGGATTCTCCCACGAGGATCTGCTGGAAGTGAACCTCATTGATCCCCAGCAGCTCATAGTTGTCCAAATCAGCAGTGGCTGCAGGAATTCCTGCTCTCTTTGGTCCATTTCCCAGGCTGAGATCTACCAGGAATGTCAGGCTGGGGAATTGCTCCCGGAACTCAGCTGAGTCCATCAAAGGGCCTTGAGTGGTGACTTCTATTGAAGGGATGAAACTTCAGAGGGAATTCCAGGCTGGTTTGGCTTGGGAAGGGACCCTACAGCTCATCCTGTCCCAATCCCTGCCATTTCCACCATCCCAGGCTGCTCCAAGCCCTGTCCAACCTGGCCTTGGGCACTTCCAGGGATCCAGGGGCAGCCACAGCTGCTCTGGGCACCCTGTGCCAGGGGTTTCTCACCACCCTCACAGGGTGGGATATTCCCAATATCCCATCTAAACCCTCTCTCTTTACCCCAATGAACACCATAAGAACCTGAGTGAGACATCAGGTGCTGGATTGATAAATCCACCCCCTGGAAGATCCAATTTTGCAAGAAATGAGATTATTTTGGGCTATGTGGGCATCACCCACAGACTCCAGGGCAGCTCCCAGCAGCATCTCCCAAACCATCCCAAATCCAGGATCCCACTCCTTTGCAGCCCAGCCTCTCTCACACACACCTAGGTGTTAATTATTTCTGCTTTAAATGTGCAAAAATTGCTCTGAGTTGGTGTTCTCCATCCCTGCGTGCTCTGCCTGCCTTCCCCACGGCCGGAGTTGTGTTCTCCCAGCCTTTCCCTGGGGTTTAGCAGCTCTGCACCCTCCCAGAGCTCCTCAGGCCGGGGCTGATCCGCGCCGGAGCTGTTTTATCGCTATTAATAGTGATTTCCTCACGGAGGATTTTTCTGCTTCCGTGCACTTAGGGAAGGGAAGGCTGCTCTGAAATTCTCCCTGCCCATGAACGGTGCGGCAGCTCCGGGATAAACAGGCAGGATGGGGGAAAAAAAAGGCTTTGCCATGGCAACGCAGGGATTTCGGTGATTGGTCTCCATGGCGATCGTTGCTAAATTCTGAGAGGTTTTAAAAACGCTTTTTTGATGTTGTTGTTGTTGGGTTTTTGGGTGTTTTTTTTGGTTTTTTTTTTGTTTTTGGGGAGCACACGCGGGGCTGTGGCCGCACACGTGCCGGCTCCTGCATCCCGCCGGGAATTCGGCAGGAGTGGGCACATACTGGGAGGGTGTTTGGGTATTTTAAGGCCCTTTGGATGCTGTGTCATGTGGGATCCTGCCCTGCTGAGGATCCGAGCCCTTGGAAAGGGTGGGAGAGTGTTTGGGGTGTGGGAAGGACACCCAGGGCCGCCTCTGTGGGGTTATGGGTGGGAATAAATCACATGGGCTCCATTTCTCTTCATGGTGGAAAAAGCCCCTTCTTTATTCACAAAACTCCTTTTTATACAGTTTTGCAGACCTCCAATTGGTCAGGAGCTTTCTTGCTAATTAGTTTATTGGTTAATAACAAGTTGTTACCCTGTATTGATTGGTCACTCAAACTCTGGGTGTGTACATGCAGGAAAAGTTGTTTGTGAGAGATAATTTTAATTTTTCTATCCAACAATGTACAAACAGTTATATAACTGTTATTATATATTAAATAGCAGTTTATACAGGTGCAAGTTGGTTTTTTACCCAGGAATGGATTGTTATGTTAACGAGCTGCTCACACCAGGATTGCTTTCACATGGGAACTTGCAAAGTGCCACTTTGACAAGGCCAGCCACTGGTTTAGGAGAGCAGGTTTGAGTTTATGAAGCCTTTCTTTATGATTTTTCTACCTTGCTGCGACACTTGTGGTGATGGGAGCTCCTCTGGATGGCCAAAATGTGGGGAATGGTGGTGAAATCAGGGGTGACCTTATCACTCTCTACAGCTCCCTGAAAGGTGATTTTGGTATGGTGGGGTTGGGCTCTTTCTCCAGGAACTGACAGAACCAGAGGACACAGCCTCAAGCTGCGCCAAGGGAAATACAGGTTGGATATGGAAAGAGTGATAAAGTTCTGGAATGTTCTGCCCGGGGAGGTGGTGGAGTCACCGTCCCTGGGTGTGTTTAACAGAGCCTGGATGTGGCACTGGGGGCCAGGGTTGAGCTGAGGTGTTGGGGCTGGGGTGGGCTCGATGGTCTTTAAGGTCTCTTCCAACCCAGTGACTGTGTGAATTCTGTGATTCCACCCTGGAGGCTGCGTGGGATCACTGCTGAGACACCAGGGATGAATTCTGTGCCTGAGCAGAGCCCAGTGAGCCTCGCTGGGCCCGTTAGTGCCGCCTGGGTGACACCAGCGGTGTCACTGCGGGGACACCCGGGGCCGTGTCCCTGCCTGGGGTGACATCGAGTCCCTTTGTGTTCCAATGGAAACACATCGAGTCCCTTTGGAGCCACATCCAAACCCTTCGTGTTCCTGATGGAATCCCGACCTTGGCTTTCCATCTCCTGCCCAAAGCACCTGAGCTGCTCCCAGAGACAGGATCCCAGGACAGTGACAGGATCCCAGGACAGTGACAGGATCCCAGGATGGATGGCTGAGCCCGGCTCGTGCCTCTGGCAGAATGCAGAAATCTCCATCCTTTCCCTGTCAGAGCTGCTTTTCCTTGGGAATCCTTCAGCTCTGGCATCTCCTGGGTGTCCCTGGGGGCTGACAAACCCAGCATGAGCTGCTGATCACTGTTGTGTTTGCTGGGAATGCCCAAGGAAGGCAGGAATGATGATTCTGTCTCCATGTTCTCACAAGGCTAATTTATTACTTTATTATACTATATTATATTAAAGAATACTATACTAAAGAATACAAAAAGGATACAGACAGAATGCTAAAAAGATAATAATGAAAACTTGTGACTCTCTCCAGAGTCCCGACACAGCTTGGCCCCGATTGGCCAAAGAGTGAAAACAACTCATAGCAGAACCCAATGAAACAATCTCCAAACACGTTCCACATGAGTAAAACAGAGGAGAAGCAAATGAGATAAGAATTGTTTTCCCTTTTTCTGAGGCTTCTCAGCTTCCCAGGAGAAAAATCCTGGGCAATGGGATTTTTCCAGAGAGTGAATGGCACAGATCACCGCAGTGGGCTTGGGAAAGGAGCTCTGGATGAGCTGATCTGCACAATTCCCCTTCCCAGCTGTGACAAAGCCCTGCTGTCCGGGCTGTCACGGGGATAATTGCTTGGCAATATGAATCAGGAAAGTGGCTTTCCCCCTGGAATCTTCTCCTGACATTTGATTTAATTCCTGCTGACATCCCTTCCGTGGCAGCCCGATCTGAGCAGAGACCAACAGGTTACTCCAGGAGTAAAGTGGTTGTCAGCAGAGCCTTTGCTCTCTGCAAAGGGAAAAATCCCTCTTGGAGGAGCTGGAAATTGGGAGGAAGCAGCTCAAGCCTGTTGGTATGAGGGGAGGTGGCTCTGGGATCCGTGGGATGGGATGGATGGGGATGGGATAGGAAGGAAAAGGGGTTGGGTGGTTTTGTATGGCTGTGCTTGGTGTCCCTGTGCTTTCCCATTCCCAAAAAAAGGCCTGGAGCAGGCAGGGTGCTCTCTGCATCCTCCTGGCACCCTTGGGATGGTCCTGGAGGGATGTGCAGCCCAGAGAGGGTGAGGATGAGGATGGGGATGGGGTCAGCCTCTTCCCTGGATGAAATCCTGTGTGACAGCAGGGCCAGGGACCAGCACATCCAAGGGCTGGGAATGTGCCACAGTGCTGCCAGGAGAGGCATTGGGTTCCTGGAGTTTTAAGGAGCTTTGTGGAAGGCCCTGAACACACTGGGGGCTCTGGGAGGCAGGAGAACCCCTGGAGCCCCCCAGCCACTCCTGATGGTTCTATTTTGGCACATTGGGATTTCCAGTGATATTCCCAGCTGGTGCTGGGATCTGCTGCTCCAGAGGGTCCCAGGGTAATTAGTGCCAGTGTGGGATCCTATTAATTGCAGCCATTGTCGTGTCTGGATTGATGGGATAATTGCTGGTATTTGGTGTGATGTTCTGATCACAGGAATGAACCTGCTCCGAGGGGGATCAGAGCTCATCCCTGCATCCTCCAGGACAGATCCTGCTGGGAGCCCTCCCCGTGGCTGCTGCTGGGTGGGAATCCCCTGCAGAGTGTCCCCTCCACACACTGATCCAGCAAATCCCTGGGAAGCTCAGGGAAGCTCGGGCTGTGCTGCTTTGCCCTGGGAGCAGCAAAGCCGCTGGTCCGCGCCTTTGGGAAGGGCTGGGATCCGCGGGTCACTGCAGCTGGGTGAGCATCCCTGGGTGTCCTCCCGGGGCTGAGTCACCTCTGGAGGCTCCATGCAGCCTTGTCACAGCCTGGCTGGGTGTCCCTGGGCACCGGAGCTGCTGTGATCCATCCTTGGTGTGGGGCAGGGCGCGGATGGGCACAGCCTGGAGCTGAACCACGAGACCCTGTCCAGGTGTGGAACTCTCCAGGCAGGTGTGTTGGGTGTCGCAGACATTTTTTCACAGAAATCCTTTCTTTTTAGATTTCTGCGTCTTCTGGAAGGCAGAGGCCTCAGAAGAGAATGTAAACAATTGTTATCAGCTGCTGTGAAATGCAATAGGATCATCTATTTTGACCTGTCATTGGTTCATGTTCCCATGTTTATAATTAAGGGCCAATCACAAGTGCAAGCTAGGGACAGAGTCCCTGGACACAACTTTGTTATAGATTCTTTCTTTCTATTCTTAGCTAGCTAGCATCTCTGCAACTTCTCTCTTTATTTCTATTAGAATAGTTATAATGTATTATATATCATATATCAATAAATAAATTGATTTCTTGATCAATAGATCTTGATCAAGAAACAAGATTCTCGTGCATCCCTCACCCTCAGCGACCCACTCAGGATCCTGTAATAGTTGGGAGCCCAAACAGTCATTCTGATAAAGCCAAGTGTTTTTGGCACCTTCAGTGTGCTTCAAAGTTTTTAGTAATTTTCATTAGAATGGGCATAAAAAGGAGAAAGTGTCTTTTTTTAATAGAAATCTTTTGAACTATAGATCATTGGGTTCCTTCCAAGTCTTATCTTCAACTCCTCTTATGAATTTTATAAGCAAACTGATAGATTTTGATGCTTTCTTCTCTTGAATGATCTCTATTTTTCCCTTATTTTCACAAGTCAGCACAGGAAAATCTTTTCTCCTAAGTAGTTGCATGGTTTTTTTTTTTTTTTTATTGCTGATACATTAAGATAGAAGAAGAAATCAGGTCTCATAGCCAATAAGGCTACATGGATAGCTGAACATCTCTTTGGAGCTTCATCAGCATTCCTTTTTTACTATTGTCTGGAAAATAATTCAATTTTTTAGTGAATTTATTTGTTTTCATGATCCTTTATCAAAACTGCATCAGCAGCATCCCACATCACAGACTTTTCCACAGCTAACCCAGCTTTCTGATCAGTTCCATGTTCTTTAGAAATAGAAAGTGCACTTTGTATTTTTACCTCCATACAAGCCTTCCATGTTTCCCCCATTGGCTGAGGTACTTGAGAAATTCAGACTTGCTAATACACCTGATACCAAAGATTTCCCTAATGTACAACCTCCTTTTAACTTTTAATTCTTATGGAATTTAGGGGGTTTTCTTCCCCATTGCTTCTTTCATCTTTCACGCCTCATTTCATCTATCAGCAAACCTAAAATTTATCTGTAAAAGCAAATATCCTTTTCCATTCATCAATCAGTGGAACCCTTCCCTTTGTTTCTTTTATCTCCCAGTGCTGGTTTTATCCACAGCTTGTTTGGAAAGACAAATCCAATATTCCTTTTGTGGGGAACAGCACAGGAATGTTGGATTCCCAACCTCGTGTCCAGAGGATTTTGGGGAGCAGCAGCATCCCCATCCCTGATTTCCAGGAGCAATTCCAGGGCTGTGGGCACAGCTGGACAGCTGCTGACAAACGCATCCCACCAAATCCGCCTCTGGCCAGAGGTTTTGTGCTTTTGGATCCTCCCGAATGCCATTAGCGGGTCATTTTCGGGAGTAAATAAAAACCCAATTCCTTTGAGAGGCTCCGAGCCGAGGGATTTGCTCTCAAACATTCACTCGCTTCGTTCCCGCTTATTTTTCTTTTCTTTTGGAGTGGATACGCTCAGCCTTGGGGGCGAAGATGCACAATCCGCGATTGTCCTTGGGGATTTTAAAAATCCTTTAAAATTTCCCTTTCTATGCTCTCTCTTGAAGCCTCCGGTTCTTGGCTCTGTGGGGCGAGAGGTTCCCGGGCTGTTGGAAGGAAGAAAGGGAAAAACAGGCTGGAAAAGAAAGGAGAAATGGGGGAAAAAAAAAGTAGACAGAGAAGAAAAAAAGAAGGGAGAGACAGAAGAAAGAGGAAAAAGGAAAAAAAAAAAAGAGAATAAAAGGAAAAAAAGAAGATAATAAAAAAAGGAAAGAACAGAAGAAAAGGGGGAAAAAAAAAAAAGGAGAAAGGGAATAATAATAAGAAGGGGGTGAAAATTTGAATCCTATGATCTTAGAGAGGCCTTTTCCAACCTTAACGATTCCTTGGAAAAGAACAAAGGGAAGAAAAAGGCGGGGGTGTAAAGGGAAAGAGAAGGGAAAATAGAGGAAGAAAAGGAAGATAAAACAGGAAGGAAAAAAGAAGAAAGGAAGAAAAAGAAGTCTCAGGCAGCAGAAAAACTCGATTTTGCTTTCCCCTCTTGCTCCTTGTCTCATCTTCCTTTATTCTGGAATATTTCACAGCTTGTCCTGGAACGTGGTTTGGGTTCAGTGGGAATTAAGGAAAAAAGAAAGGAAAATCCACAGGATGTCTCCTTCCTCCGTGGATGCTGTGCAGCTCAGGGGGTGCCCAGTCCTGCTGATCCCAAATCCTGGCAGGAAAGGAAAGGAAAGGAAAGGAAAGGAAGGAAGGGAAAGAAAAGGAAAGGAAAGGAAAGGAAAGGAAAGGAAAGGAAAAGAAAGGAAGGAAAGGAAAAGGAAAGGAAATGGAAAGGAAAGGAAAGGAAAGGAAAGGAAAGGAAAGGAAAGGAAAGGAAAGGAAAGGAAAGGAAAGAAAGGAAAGGATAGGAAAGGAAAGGAAAGGAAAGGAAAGGAAAGGAAAGGAAAGGAAAGGAAAGGAAAGGAAAGGAAAGGAAAGGAAAGGAAAGGAAAGGAAAGAAAGGAAAGGAAAGGAGAAAGGAAAGGAAAGGAAAGGAAAGGAAAGGAAAGGAAAGGAAAGGAGGGAAAGGGAAGCCCCAGTTCTCATCATTGAAGCCTGCAGCCATGCCCCTGTCCCCATCCCTGGTGGAATGTGTCCCTGCCCATGGCAGGGCTTGGAACCTGCTGATGTCTGAGGTCACTCCAGCCCAAACCACCCCAGGATTCCATGGTTCAGGGATTCCCAGGAATTCCTGGGATCACCCCTTTGAGCTCAGCTCCATCCCAATGCTCATCCCAGCCACTGGAGCCATCCCAGGATGAAGGGATGGAAGGGAGGGAAGGGAAGGGAAGGGAAGGGAAGGGAAGGGAAGGGAAGGGAAGGGAAGGGAAGGGAAGGAAGGGAAGGGAAGGGAAGGGAAGGGAAGGGAAGGGAAGGGGAGGGAAGGGAAGGGAAGGCCGGGAATGGGGTCAGGAATTTCCCCGCTGCCGGAGGGGGTTTCTCCCCGTGCCCTGCAGGGAGGAGCGGCGGTGCTGGCAGCGATGGCGGGGAGGGATCGCTGCGCCACCCCTGATTTATCCACCCCTGATTTATCCACCCCTGATTTATCCATCCCTGATTCATCCATCCCCGCACTGCGGAGCCGCTCCGTCCTGTGCCTCCGGGGCTGTGCAGAATTCCACGAACCCTCCGGATTTCCATCCACCCCCCCGCCCTCCCCTCCCTTTCCCGGCTCTTAAATCCCTTGGAGCGGGGAAGCGCCCGGTGAATTTTAAATAAGCTCCGGGAGATGTGCATTAAAACCTAACGAGGCAGAATATCAATTATGCCGAGGGAAATGGTGGCGTCGGGTTGGGGGTGCTGGTGAGAGACCGGGACCTGCTGAGCCCCAATCTCTGCCCTCAGGGGACTCAGAATTAAACCCAAATCCTTCAACTCCCACCAGCAGGGTCAGGGATGAGCAGGGGGAGCTGGAATGGTTAAATCCTAAAGGGGAGAGGGGGAGCTGGAAGTTCAGAGAGGAGTTAAAATCTGGGTTTGCTGGAGATGCTCTGGTGCCTTGGGAAGGCAGGGATGTCGCTGAGCATCACCCTGCTCCCCAAAATTCCCTCATTTTCGGGCACCTCAGTGCCAGTAACTCAGGGAGGATCTGGCGGGGCTCTGCCCTGCAGGGGAATGCACCAAAATCCTGCTCCAAAATCCCCATCAGCTCTGATTGGGAACAGGAGGTGCCAATTTTTCCCTGTGAGTGCCAGCTCCTCTGGGATTATGGATGTTCTCTCTGTCCTGGGGGTTTGGGAGCTCAGGAACACCTCACCCCCGAAATTTCAGCTGAACTCTTTGCTCTGAGCATCATTTCCATCTAATAAGTTTAATTGTGCTGCTCATTTCTCCCCTGGAGCAATTAAAGCCCAAAATGCCAGAGCAGGGGTTTAATCTGTGTTTAATCTTTCATCAAAATGCCAGTCAGGAGCTGGCCACAAACTCCACGCGGCACTGTTGGATCCAGCTCTGGAAAATCCTCTGGTTCGGGGTCACCAGGCTCTGTTTGGGTGAATTTCTGACAGTTCTGGGTGGGAAACCTCTTTATCAGCCAATTTTGGTAGCACAGGACTGAATCACAGGAGTTGGGACAGCCAGGATGGTGCAGGGATATTATGGGAATAAATCCCACAGACCCAATTGTCTCCATGATGGAAAAAGCCCCTTCTTTATCCCCATAACTCCTTTTTATACAGTTTTACAGTTTCCCTTTTTATACAGTTTTACAGCCCTCATGTGTGACTCCGATTGGTCAGGAGCTTTCTTGCCATTATTACCATATTAATTATTTCTTTTTATATCTTATTATTTCTAATTATGTCTTTCATACCGTATTAATTATTATGAACAGGTTGTTATTAATAGCAATTATTAATAACAAGCTGTTATTCTGCATTGATTGGTCACTCAAACCCTCGGTGTGTACAAGCAGAAAAAGTTGTTTGTGAGATATAGTTTTCATTTTTTTATTTAAGCAGTTTATACAGGTGTAAGTTGTTATTATTTTAGCCAGGAATGGATTGTTTTGTTAACAAACTGCTCAGGATTGCTTTCACGTGGGAACTTGCAAAATGCCAGCTTGACTTGGGAGAAATGACAGGCCAGGCAGAGCAGGCCTGATTTTATAATTTTTCTTTATGATTTATAATTTTTCTTAATTATTTTTCTTTATTATTTTTCCCTCTGATGTTATAATTTTTCTTTATGATTTATAAGTTTTCTTAATTATTTTCCCCCCTGATTTTATAATTTTTCTTTGTAAATTTTCTTCATGATTTTTCCCTCTGATTTTATAATTTTTCTTTATGATTTTTCTGTATAATTTTTCTTTGTAATTTTTCTTTATGATTTTCCCCCCGATTTTAGAATTTTTCTTTATGATTTATAATTTTTCTTTGTAATTTTTCTTTATTTTTTTCCCCTGATTTCATAATTTTTCTTTATGATTTATAATTTTTCTTTATGCTTTTTCCCTCTCTTTTTATAATTTTCTTTATGATTTATAATTTCTCTTTGTAACTTTTCTTTGTGATTTTTTCCTAATTTTTAAAAATTTTTCTTTATGATTTTTTTTTCTTTATATTTTTCTTTATGATTTCTAATTTTTCTTTATAATTTTTCTTTATTATTCCCTCCCTGGTTTTTAAATTTTACTTTATGATTTATAATTTTTCTTTATCATTTTTCTTTGGGGTTTTTTCCTCTGATTTTATAATTTTTCTTTATAATTTTTCTTTATAATTTTTCTGTATTATTTTTCTGTATTATTTTTCTGTATTATTTTTCTGGTTTTTTTTTTTTTTTTTTTTTTTAAAGTATTTTTCTTTAATATTTTTCTTTATAATTTTCCCTCCCTGATTTTATACCTTTTCTTTATGATTTTTCTGCCTTTCTGCAGGGATATCCCTGTTCCAGCTGTGCTCCTCAGCCCTTCCTGAGTGCTGGATCCCCCTGGGAATGCATCAAAACTCAGCTGGGAAGAAAAGGAAAAATGTGTTTTTAATCCACTTTGGGGAGTGAGCTGAGGCAGGAGAAGCACGATGTGGGTGGGAGAGGCCCAGCAGCACACCCTGGCTGTAAATTAAATTATAAATTGCCTTTCCCAGCCCCATCCCAAACTTTTGTGTCAGTCAATTCACAGAGCCCGGCTCTGCAGCGGAGAAATCCAGGGCAGGTTTGTAAATGCTGCATAGCTGGCAGCCAAAACACAAATACAACCTGAACAGCTGCCAAATGGGAAAAAGCAGGGAGAAAAAAAATAAAAAAAAAAATCTCTGTGTCAGGATTTACAGGCCGGGAAAAGAACAGGCTCAGCCTGGGTGGCTGGGAAGGGGCTGGCACCGCTCCTGGCTTCCCTCCTGGGGCAGAGATTTGGGAAAAAGAAAAAGAGAAATGGTTTTCAGGCTGCCTGGAGCTCTGGAGAGGGTCTGGGAAGGGATTTGGGTCTCTGGGACGCTGCAGGCTCAGGGAGAGGCACATTTGGGAAGGTGGAGGGGTAAAAAGAGTGTTAAATTCCAGTTGTGGTGCAGGATTGGTGATTCCTGTCCTGGCTGGAGCATTGCTTGCTCTTTCCTTCTTCCTTTCCTTTTCCTTTTCCTTTTCCTTTTCCTTTTCCTTTTCCTTTTCCTTTTCCTTTTCCTTTTCCTTTTCCTTTTCCTTTTCCTTTTCCTTTTCCTTTTCCTTTTCCTTTTCCTTTTCCTTTTCCTTTTCCTTTTCCTTTTCCTTTTCCTCTTCCCTTTCCTTTTCCCTTTCCTTTTCCCTTTCCTTTTCCCTTTCCTTTTCCCTTTCCCTTTCCCTTTTCCCTTTTTCTTTCCCTTTTCCCTTTTCCCTTTCCTTTTTCCTTTCCTCTCCTCTTTTCTCACAGTGTTTGTGCATTCAGGAATATTCCCATTTTCTCCTGGTGTTTGTGCATTCAGGAATATTCCCATTTTCTCCTGGTGTTTGTGCATTCAGGAATATTTCCATTTTCCCCCGGTGTTTGTGCATTCAGGAATATCAAAGCCCAGAGGTTGTTTTTCCCTTTTAGCAGCACCGAGGTGACTCCACTGAAGATCAAAGCCACAGTTCTGGCATCTCTCAAACCTTCTCCCTCCCCTTGGAGGAGATGCAGGTGTTGGAGAGAATATTCATGGAGAGATGCTCCAGGATTAACCCTTCCAGGGCTGGGGAATTGCAGAGTTTGCTCTGTGAGGAGCCTCCTGCCTTTGCTGGAGCATCCCAGGATGTGCTGGGATATAAACTCACATCTGTTGAGTTTATTCCCAAAACAGGGCACTCTGGCAGCTCTGGATATCCCAACCAGCTCCCAAATCAGAGCCTTGTGCTGCAGGCCCAGCCACCTTCCCATTCTCCTGTGGGAATTTCGGCTGCTGCTGCTTTAATTCCTCAGAGCAGGGATCGATATCCTGCAGGAATTGCTGGGAGAAAAAACAAGGCAGAAAACAGCCCTGGAATGAGCTGGTTCCTGGTGAGGTGCTGAGCTGGGGTCCCAAATCCAGCTCCTGGATTATTCCTGGCCAGGCTGGGATTGGCCCCTGGGATGGATCATTCCATGCTGGGAACACTGAACAGCCAAACCCCTGAGGGGCAGAATCGATCCCTGGGCTTGTCAAACACCTCCTGTGCCTGGGGAGGCTCTCCCATCCTGCTCATTCCCTTTGGGAATGGTGTGTGCTGCTGCCAGCTCCTGATCCAACAGGGAGATTTTCCCCATTCCATGGGGAAGTGAGATTTTCATGGACTCCTAGAACAGTTTGGGTTGGAAGGACCAAAAAGCTCATCCCATCCCATCCCATCCCATCCCATCCCATCCCGTCCCGTCCCGTCCCGTCCCATCCCATCCCATCCCATCCCACCATGGGCAGGGACACCTCTCACTATATAAATAATATAATTCTTTTTTCATTATTTTGTTTTAATCCCAGGGTGCTCCAGCCTGGCCTGGGATGGAGCAGCCCCAGCTTGTCTGGGAGAGCAGAGCAGAATGCCCAGGGTGTGGGAAAAGGGACCCTCTAAAAATCAGAGAGAAGAGAAGAGAAATAACAACAAATTTGGGACCCCAAATCCCACCAGGGAGTGTCTGGATGGGATAACAACGGGATGGTGGCTTGGAGAAACCTCGGTGCCTCTCCCTGTGATCCATGTGCTGGGAAGGGGCGGAGGAGCCGCCAGCTGAAATCCCCTTCTGGACAGGCTGATCCCTGTTCCGTGCGCTGCCAGAACGGCAGGATGGATATTCCTGGAGCCAGCAGACACCCGCCGTGCCGGGCTCGTCCTTCCCAGTGTAAAATTTCCATTTGGGAGCGGGATGAGAGCGGGGCGATGCTTCCCTGGAGCCGCCCCCTCTGCACGGGAGAGCGCTCCCGGCTCTGGGAATGCAGCCTGGACACGGCTGGAGCTGGGAATTGATGCGGGTGGATCAAAAATCGGCCTGAGCTGCGAGCTGGGATCTCTTCCCATCAAATCTGCCACGTGGGGATCGTCCTTGGTCACCGGCTGGTGCCACAGGGACGCGGGTTTGGGGACAGCAGCACATCCAGGAGCCCGGGCACATCCTGGGGCTGGCGATTTTGGGATGCCCACCCCAGCATCCCAAATCCCGGGACTGCAACTCCCTGTCCACCCTGGGGCTGGCGATTTTGGGATGCCCACCCCAGCATCCCAAATCCCAGGATCGCAGCTCCCTGTCCCCATCCCTTCCCCGGCGCTGGCGATTTTGGGATGTCCACCCCAGCATCCCAAATCCCGGGATCGCAGCTCCCTGTCCATCCTGGGGCTAGCGATTTTGGGATGCCCACCCCAGCATCCCAAATCCCGGGATCGCAGCTCCCTGTCCATCCTGGGGCTGGCGATTTTGGGATGCCCACCCCAGCATCCCAAATCCCAGGATCGCAGCTCCCTGTCCCCATCCTTTCCCCGGGGCTGGCGGCTCCCCAGCCCGGGCACGGCAGCAGCCCCCGGCCGCGGGGATGGGGAGTGCAGAGAGGCTCTATTTTAAACCACCGCTGTGGGTTGGTGACCTAGAAAAGCAGCTCCGGGAGCAGGAGTGTGAAGTCCAACCTCCCCCGCTGCGAGCGGGGCCGCCGAGCACAGGGTGACCTAAATAAAGGCACGGAGAGGGGTCGGGGGTGCTGAACCCCTAAATTAAACCGTGGAGAGGTGTTTGGGGTGCTGCTTCCCCAAGTAAAATCAGGGAGGGGTGTCTGGGGTGCTGATTCTCTAAATGAAATCATGGAGAGGTGTCTGGGGTGCTGCACCCCCATATTAAACCATGGAGAGGTGTTGGGAATGCTGTTCCCCTAAACAGAACCATGGAAAGGTGTCAGGGGTGCTGCTCCCCCAAATTAAATCAGGGAGAGGTGTCTGGGGTGCTGATTCTCTAAATGAAACCATGGAGAGGTGTTTGGGGTGCTGCTCTTCCAAATTAAACCATGGAGAGGTGTTTGGGGTGCTGCTCCCCCAAATCAAACCATGGAGAGGTGTTTGGGGTGCTTCTCCCCTGAATTAAACCACGGAGAGGTGTTGGGAATGGTGCTCCCCTAAATTAAACCATGGATAGGTGTTTGGGGTGCTGCTTCCCCAAATAAAATCAGGGAGAGGGGTCGGGGGTGCTGCTCCCCCAAATTAAACCATGGAGTTGTTTTCGGAATGCTGTTCCCCTAAATTAAACCATGGAGAGGTGTTTGGGGTGCTGTTCCCCTAAATTAAACCATGGAGAGGGATCAGGAATGTTGCTCCCCTAAATAAAACCATGGAGAGGTATTTGGGGTGCTGCTCCCCTAAGTAAAATAATGGAGAAGTGTCAGGGGTGCTGCTCCCCCAAATTAAACCGTGGACAGCTGTTGGGAGTACTGTTCCCCCAAATTAAACCATGGAGAGATGTTGGAAATGCTGTTCCCCTAAATGAAATAATGGAGAGGTGTTCGGGGTGCTGCTCCCCCAAATTAAACCATGGATTTAATTGTGTCAGGGGTGCTGCTCCCCCAGCCCCAGGTTTGCAGCTCAGCACCCTCCCAGCACCATCCCTGCGGGTTTCAGAGGGATAGGAGGAGTTTAAATGGATAAATTCCCATGTTTGGGAAGGAGGCAGCAGGAGCAGCTCTGGGGGGTCCCTCCCTCAGGAGGTTATGGAATAAATCCATGGAATATTTCAGCAAAGCTGCTGCTCCTCGTGGAGGGGTGGGAGGGGAGATGAAGCTGAAGAGGAAGCTGCTTCCTCCCCTCTTTTTAAATGCGCTGTCAGGAGGAATTTCAATTATTTAAAGCTCACAGGTACGTGCTCCTTGCAGCCTCAGAAATGAAACAAGGCCCAGCTCTCCCCAGCCCCAAACCCAGGAAGGTTCTGGGCCGCTGCCTTCAGCTGAGTGCAAGACAGGCCAATTAATTAAATCAGTAAATAAGTTCTCCTAATCCCATTAACAAAAGAGGAGCCGGAGATTAAATCTTTGATGGCACTTGCTGCAAAATTAATGCAGGCAGCCTGTGAGGAAATGTATTCTTCCCCTCACCTCGGCAAGGATAACAGCGCAGTTTTATAGGGCAGGGCGTTATCAGGGATGGGAAATGGATGTAAAACCAGCAGAGAACTCATTAAAAGGGTGTAATGAGCTGCAGACACAACGAGCTGGGCCTGCTGAGCTCGGGGCTCTGCCAGATCCTGCCTGTGCCACCACTGGGAGGGGACATGGGGGTGCTGCTGAGGGGTTTGGGGTCCCTGTTTGGGGTTTTCTCAGCTTTGGGGTGAGGCAGGAAGTGCCTGGGAAAGGGAATTTTCACCCAGGGTGGGAAGGAGCAGAGTGGGATGGTGGAGCTGCAGGAAGTGCCAGGGAAGGGGAATTTTTCACCCAGGATGAGATGGAGCAGGGTGGGATGGTGGAACCTCCTCCCTGCAGAATTTCCCTGTGATTCCTGGCAGGTTGGGAGCAGGGGACTGACAGCCCAGGGGGAGGCACAGGAGGTGGTGAAAAACACCCTGGAAGCCTCCCAAGGTGCTGCTCCTCCTCAAGAGGAGAAAATCCCTTCCCCAGCCCTTGGAGCTTCCCTGCGGCACCGCCGAACCGAGGGACAAGGGGGGAAATTCCTTTCTTCTTTTTCCATATTTTTGGGGTTTTTTTTAATCCCAGCACTTTCACTGGGGGGATGAATCAAGGATGCCTCCTTTGGCTTGTGCCTGGTTTGGTGTTTTCTCAGGGTGGGATGGAGGGTTGGAGGTGTTGATGAAATGGGGGAGGATCCAGCTGTGTCCTTCAGAGAATTCCCAGCAATGGTTTTCTCCTGCTCCAGCCTAAATCTTGGCTTGGGGTTTTCTCTCCTGGAAAAAGGAGATGCAAACTCTGTGGTCCCCAAAGTTCTGGGACAACATCACTGGATTCAGCTCCTGCTGCTCCCATCACTCCTTCTCCATTCTCCTCCTCATCTTTTCCCTGGAGGAGCTGCTCTGGGAGGCTGAGCGTGGATTTGGGGTGCTGGATTGTGGATCCTTTCCCATCTTTCTTGTGTTTTTGAATTTAACTCATTGGGGCTGCTCAGGGAGGGCCTGAAGTGCTCCTGATTTATTTTCCCAGTATTGGAATCAGTGACAGCAGAGTTATCCAGAGTTTTTTTGGGCCAGAGAATTTATCCATTGCCACCGGCACTCTTTTCATCCTTCAATGAATATATAAATAAATATACAAATGAATATTTTAAAATAATATAAATAATAAAATAATTATCATATAAATAATATATATAAATTATAAAATAATTACATTGTAAATTATAAAATATAAATGAACACAAAACCAAATAAATGAATATAAAATAAATATATACATGTATACAAACATATAAAATATATGTATATACAAATATGTGTATATAAGCACAAATATAAAATATATTTATATAAACGTATAAAATATATACATAAATGTATAAATGAATAAATAAATGAATAAATGAATATAAAAATGAATATATAAATAAATATATAGCCCTCCCTGCTTTGATCCACTGGAGGATCTGCCAGACTGCCAAACTGTACTTCCAATTCCACAACAAAAAAATTCCAACTGGCTCTTTTTATTTCTGAAGAGGGGCTAAAAAAAGGAGAGTGGAAGTGCCAGGGATTTAGAACAGACAAGTGCAGGTGTTGCTTTGTTTCCTTTCTGTAAAGCCACTTTTAGATCTGATTTTCAAATTGCTGCAGCTTTTTTTCTCCAAGGAAGGTGTCAAGACAGATCAGCTTGAAAGTGCCTGTGCTGCTCTCCCCGAGTGTTTTGCATAAGTGAGGCAATTCTTTTTGCTAAATAAAAACACAGAGTTGGGCCTGGAAGAGGAGAAAATGTCCATCAAGGATCCAGCTGATGCCAATCAACACTCAGCCTTCAGTGCTGCAATCCTTGCCTGGCTGAAGGCAGGGAAAAGCTCCATCCTTCAAGGATTTCTCTCTCCAGGGATTTCTGTTTACATCCCCCCAAAAGCAGGGTTTCCACGAGGGAGGTTTAATTGCAGCTGGGGAAAAAAACCTTTTATGGGGAAAGTGGTGAAATGCAGCTGGAGGAATGAGGAACTTTGCTCCCCCGAGGTCTTGGCCAGAGGCAGCGTGGTCCTGGGGCTCAGGGGGTCTCTGGGATTTGGGAAGGGCTGCCAGGCTGTGGGATCTGCAGGAATCTGGGAGGGGCAGCAATTCCCACAGCTTTTGGGGGATGCTGCAGATGAGGAGACTGTGGGATCTTAAAGCTCATCCCATTCCACCCCTCCATGGGCAGGGACTCCTTCCACCATCCCAGGGTGCTCCAAGCTCTGTCCAACCTGGCCTTGGGCACTTCAGGGATCCAGGGGCAGCCACAGCTTCTCTGGGCACCCTGTGCCTCACAGGGAGGAATTCCTTCCCAATATCCCATCCATCCATCCATTTTGGCAGTGGGAAGCCACTCCCTGTGTCCTGTCACTCCATCCCTCGTCCCAATCCCTCTCCAGCTCTCCTGGAGCCCCTTGAGGCACTGGAAGGGGCTCTGAGCTCTGCCTGGAGCCTTCTCCTCTCCAGGTGAACATTCCCAGCTTTCCCAGCCCTTGGGACCTTCTCTGTGTCCCTCTGGACCTGCTCCAGCAGCTCCAGGGGCTCTGGGACCCCAGGGCTGGGGGTGGCTCTGCAGGGGAGGGGGGCTCACCTGGGATGGGATGGGATGAAAGCGGGATGGAAGATGAGGGTGGGAGAGGGTTGTGGAGGAGAACGAATGGAAAACACAGGGAGGGGATGGGCTGGAGGAGAGGGCGAGCGCAGGGGGTCCCGCTGTCCCCCCAGGCCGGGGGGCAGTGCCAGAAGGGGCCGAGCGGCTGCGCCTGGGCGGGGGGCGGCTCCCGGGGGCGGCCCCGGCCGTGTCCCCTCCCGTGTCCCCTCCCGTGTCCCCTCCCCGCGCCCTCCGCAGTGCTGGAGCCGGAGCCGCGCAGCGCCAGCGCGGCCGAGCGCGGGGAGCGGCCCCGCAGCGCCGGGACCCCCCAAAACCCGGCACCCCCGGGACCCCCAAACCCGGGAGCCCGGCCCAGGTAAGGGGGGATCGGGGCTCCCCCATTGCCGCAGCGCGGGGGGATCTCCGGAGGTACCGCCGGGACGGGGATGGGGATGCGGCTCTGGGGCTCGGGGCGCTGCTCCGGGGGTGCTCCGAGCCCCGCACCCCGCTCCCGGCCCGGGGAAAGTTGCGGCATCCCGGAGCGCGGGGCGGCCGGAGGGGACACCGCCGGGGGTGGCAGCGGCCGGAGGGGTCCCCGGCGGGGTGTGGGGGTGGCAGCGCCCCTGGGAGCGGGTGGGGCGAGGCTCTGGGTGCTGCGGCTCGTCCGGGCAGTGTGCGGGCAACTTTGAGGCGCGTTGGGCATTTGCGGGGGTTGAAGCCCCCAAAATTGGGGTTTTTCCCCCGTTCCCGGAGCGTGCCCGGCGGTGGCACCAAGGCTGAGCCCCTTATCCCAGAATCCTGGCAGTGAGGGGATGGGGGGAGAGCCCTGACGCTGCTGCTGGGACATTTTGGGGGGCTCTGCTCCCTGTCGGGGCTCTGCAGGGGCATCAGGGTGGCCCGCGGGCTGTGGCAGGTGCTGCTCCTTTCCCAGGATGGACCCAAGTGATGCAAACGGCACCAAAAACCTTTCTGGAGTAGCCAGGAGGCAAAACCTCCTCGGGAATGAGGCTGAGGCTGCTGGAAGCTGTCGCTCCCAGCGATGCGTTCTTCCAGAAAAGGCACCTGATTGTGTCGCTTTGCTGGTGTCTTTCTAATAATTCTGGTTATAGGCTGGAGCAGCAATTTGTCTTTGTGTGGTGATGAACGCTCCTTGGTTTCCCTGCTCTGAGCAAAGGCGGCTGCCCCGGCCGTGGCTCTGCTCGGGGCTCGGGCCATGCCACGCTGCTCCCGGGATCCTGGGAATGTGTGTGGATCAGCCTGATCCCCCTCTTCCCATGAGGTTACAAGGGAAAAAAAAAAACTCAAAAAACCAAAAATCAAAATTAACAGATAAAGCTTCCAAACGCGGCCAGTTGGCTCCAGGGATGCAGAGACGAGAACAGATGAACCATTTGCTTTAATTACTGGTATCAAAAGCCCAGGCTGCAGCTTAAGCCTGAAAATAAATATTGTTAATGTTGTGACACTGGGCTCTGTTTGATGATGCATCACTCATCCGGGAGGGATCCGGCGAGCTGCGAGGCTGACTCAGACCCGCTCAGCCTTTCCGTGGGGAGCGCTCAGCCCCACTCGCGGCACCGGGAGTCGCTGTCGCATCCCGTGGGCGCCGGGCCGGGCATCCCGCGGCACCGGGAGCGCCGCAGAGCCTCGGGCAGCGCTGGGCGATGCGGTGGGAGCTGCTGGTGTCACCTGCAGGGTGGGGACCCGGGGAATGCCAGCCCCACAGCCCTGAGTGTCACCTGCAGAGTGGGCATGCCAGCCCCACAGCCCTGAGTGTCACCTGCAGGGTGGGCATGCAGGGAATGCCAGCCCCACAGCCCTGAGTGTCACCTGCAGGGTGGGCATGCGGGGAATGCCAGCCCCACAGCCCTGAGTGTCACCTGCAGGGTGGGCATGCGGGGAATGCCAGCCCCACAGCCCTGAGTGTCACCTGCAGGGTGGGGACTCGGGGAATGCCAGCCCCACAGCCCTGAGTGTCACCTGCGGGGTGGGCATGCAGGGAATGCCAGCCCCACAGCCCTGAGTGTCACCTGCAGGGTGGGCATGCCAGCCCCACAGCCCTGGGTGTCACTGCAGGGTGGGGATTCGGGGAATGCCAGCCCCACAGCCCTGAGTGTCACCTGCGGGGTGGGCATGCGGGGAATGCCAGCCCTGCTCAGTGCCGGCTCCAGCTCGTCTCCCTGCTCCTTCACACACTTCTCTTTGCTCTCCTGGCCGTGGCAAAGGTTTTATTTTTTGCTGTGGATGCCCCTTTGCCAGCGAGGGTGACAGCCCGGAGCCCACTGAGGGCTCTGCGTGGGGTGAAACATTCCCGGTTTTGGAAAGGGTGAAGGGTGGGAAACTGCTGCGGGAGGGATGGAGAACTGCTGCGGGATGATGCGGGGTCTCACCCGGCTCTGTGCTCAAGTTTGGAGGGACCCGTGGTGGGCATGGCACCGCTCCTTGTCCCCCGTGTCCCCCGTGTCGCCACAGCAGCGGTGACCCCCGGGCCAGCCCCGGCTCGGTGCCCTCCGCAGCCCGGTGACGCTGTCACTGCAGTCACCGCTAATTAGCGCTGATGGTAATGAACCGCTCCAGGTGCTCCCAGCCGAGCCCAAAAGGGCTGGGAAGGAGGAAGGGAGGGAAGGGAGGGAAGGAAGGGAGGGGGCTCGGCTCGCCCAGGCCGGGCTGATGAATTGCCCGCCTTCCCCAGGCCGGGGAGTGGCCGTGCTGGCTGATAAAGGGTCACTGATAGGGGCAGCGATTCCCGGCTGCAGTGGGGCTGTGTGGCTGATAAGGGGTCACTGATAGGGGCAGCCATTCCCTTCTCCATCCCCGGCAGGTTTGGATGCAGCTCTGTGGATCTGGGGTGCCGTGATGGGGGCTCCGTGAACCCAGGTACGGAGTGGGGTGTGGGGAGGAGAGAACGGGAAAAACCGGGAGAACGGGATGAACCGGGAGCCCCGAGTGTCCCGGGCTGGTGGCTTTGTGCTCCTCCCTGCCCGTGGCCCTTGGGGACGGCGACATTGCGGTGCTCAGGGGTCCCCCCAGCAGTGGGACCCCTCCCCACAGCCCAGCCCCGCTGTGGCTCCTGCGGGTGACACCGCAGCCCTGCGCCACCCCTGCCGGGCACTGTCACCCTCCTGCGCCTGCCGCCACCCCCGAGCTCACCTGGATCTTCCCAGCCTTTCCCCAGGGCTGGTCCTGTCGCTGCCCCAGGGTCCCTGCTGGAATTCTGGCGGCTCTGGCCACTCTCCCTGTCCCTGGCACTGAGGGTGCGATGCCAGCTCGCCGTGCCCGAGCCCTGCAGGGATCTTCCCGTTGCTAAGCAGCTCCTGAGGAGCGATGGCAGCACCGGGTGGGCTCAGAGCTCACCTGGATCTGCCCGGGTGAGGTGGATACACCCAGCAGTGGGTTATTTATTTAATTTTTAATTTTTTTTTTTCCGTTGTCTTTCCTGTAATTAATCAAGGGGAGTAAATCCTTGTGACAGCATCCTAACAGTGTTTGGTTTGAGAGGGAGCTGCTGGAGGAAATGTCAACGTGCTGCTTAAACAAAATTGACTGAGCTGCTGCTCAGCTGCCTTTGGGACGAGGCTTTGTCTGGAGGATGAGCTGGGAATTCAGGGGGCGAGGAATAAAGGCAGTTCTCAGCACCTTGTGGGGGTTTGGAGGCAGCAGTGCCATCAGCCAAGCCACAAGGAGTTGGTGCTCCCCAAGACTCCCAGAGGCTGTGGTGTGGATTTAGCCGGAGGGCACTGGAGGCATCGCTTTGCTTTGCCTGTCTCTGCTCCCTCACCGTCACCTGTGGGCTGAGGCTGTCTCACTGAGCTTTAATTAACTCATTAGCAGCACGCTGAGCAGGGGAGTTGTGGGGTTCCCTGCGAGGGTTTGGTGTGGAGCTCAAGGATGAGGTGAGCCCAGGGCTGTGGCTCTGGGTCTCTCCCAAAAGCTGCATCCCCAGGAGCCCTCAGCTCCCGTGGGACAATCGAGGGTCTGATTGATGTGGGGACACACGGGGTGTGCTGCCATGCCTGTGGCACCTCTGGGACTGTCCTGTCCCTTGCCCAGGTGTCTGGGAGGGGCTCCAGCCCCAGCAGCTCCAGCCAGCTGAGCTCTGCCTCCCTCCTTCCCTGCTGCTTTTACAGCAGAGCCCGGCCTGTGGGCTGCTCCCTGAGCACCATCCGTGGGCAGATTGCCCAATTTTGCCCAAACTTTCTGAAAGAATTTGCACATGATGACACCAATGCTGGAATTTTGGGATTTGAGGGAGTTTGGGTGTGTGGGACCCTCTACGGCTGGGCTGCCCTCCTACCCCTCCCTGCTGATCCCCCTGCAGTGTTCCACAGCTGCTCCTGCAGCTATTTTGGGGAATATTTCCCCTTTTTCCTCCCCTCTGCAGGTAAATCCAGCAGTGCTTGGAGCAGAGGACAGTGGGGACCTGCTGCCTGTCCCTGCAGCCATGAGGGCGTTCCACAGGGAATGGTGTGGGGTGGGCAGTGGGAAAACTCCTTTTCCTGGGAAAGGACGAGCCTGGATGTGGGGTGTGGTGTCTGTGCCAGGTGTCTGGGCAGCATCTGGAATTCCCTGTGGTTTGCAGCCCTTCCTGGGTGCCAGGCATGGAGCAGGGCAGGATCTGGTGCTGGTGGAGTCTGGGGATGGCTGGAAATGTCTCCAGGAGCTGGGAAGGGTTTCCAGCCCATCTTGGTGTTTTGGGATGTGTGCCCTGAGTCCTGGGGAGACAATTCCAGCTTTGGCATCTGCTCATCTGGGTGGGTCCTTGTCACCCCAAATTGAGCCTCATTAATCAATTCCATCCTCATCCCCAATTTTTCCACCCCTGGCTCCAGCTGTGGATCATAAACCCACTCTGACACCAACATGCAAACCCCACCATCCCAACAGAGAATCAGTTTGGATCCATCCCACTTCCAAACCTCCTCCTTGCCGAGGACACCCAATAATCTCCCACCTGGCACCAGAGCAGCAGCTTGGCTTGGTTGGTTGGGGTCTGGCTGCTGCTCCGTGTCCCAGGTGAGCGGACGATGCCCCAAAATCTGCATTTTTCCACCCGGATTAATCACATCAGGCTTTGTCAATGGAAAAATTACCTCATCATTGGCACTGGCAGGTGGTGAGAGCAGCAGACTTATTCAATATTTAAGAAAGCTGCATTGCAGAGCTCAGGAGGCTGGAGGGAGAAATAGGTTGCCTGTGTCAGTGTCTGCTGCTGGAGACAATCTCTGCAGGCATCGGCTGGCAAGCGTGGAGCTGGCTGCACAAACCTCACCCTCACCCTGGCAGCGTGGGAAAGGTGGGATTTTCCCTCTCCCCCCCTGGTTTGGCACTCCCAGGTGGCTCCTTGGGGACGCTGGGCTCCCTGCAGGTGCCCAGCTGTGGGTGGTTCTGTGCCCCGCAGCTCCATGGGGTGGGACGGGCTCATTCCACGGACGTCCCCCTGCCTTCCCAGCCCTCCCACAGCTGCCAGAGGGTGAGTGGGACCTGCTGAGCCCTCACACTGCCCCTGCCAGGTTCTGGGTGCTGGCAGCGAGAGGGATCCACGGGAGGCATTCAATCCCCTTCTACCAAAGCACGGCCGAGTCCGGGGGCTCTGTCACACAGCAGCAATGGAGCTGCATGATTGGAGTCATGTGGCCCTTCCTCAAGGCCACAAATTAAGACCTCACTGCTATTCCTGGCTCTGCCCAGGACGTGCCACGCTGGCGCCGGCAGGAGCTGCCAGCATCCCTCGGAAAACCTCGGCGTGAGGCACCTCCTGCCATCCCCTCCCACACCAGGGCAGCAGATCCGGGACCCCTCGGGGTCAGCCAAGCCCTGGAAGGTCTTGGCACCCTGCTAGGTTTGGGATATTTCCATTTCATTAAGGAAACGCTGCTGCATCCCATCGATCCCCGCTTGGATGGCCACATCCTGCTGCTCAGGAGCCAGGGTTTGGCAGGGGAGGGGGGAAGAGCCGCCCTGAGCTGTTGTTTTGTTCTTTCCCATGTGCTAAAAATGCTGGAAGAAGCATTAGGGCAAGCGGGGGTAGTTGCTGGAAGTAATGCAAAGTAGATTTTTCCGAATCTATTATTTATAGGTGGAGAAAGGGATTGTGTATTCCTCCAGGAGCAGCAAAAGCAGAACAGAAGGCTCCTGGCCTCGCTCTTATGAGCACAAAGTTCCAGTTGGGCTAAAGAGTTTTCCTTCCTGATCCTTCTTGGCTAGGAAAAAAACAGGGACTTTCCACTCTTTTCCCCTGTTGCAGGGTTGGGGTGGACATTGGTGGCCTTGGGACAGTTCCTTTCCACCTGCATCTTCCCAAAAACAGGAGAGTCCCTTTCCCACCTGCATCTCCCCAAAAATTGGACAGTCCCTTTCCCACCTGCGTCTCCCCAAAATGGGACAAATGGGACAGTTCCTCTTTCCCACCTGCATTCCCCAAAAAATGGGAGAATTCCCCTTTCCCACCCGCATCTCCCAAGAAATTGGAGAATTCCCCTTTCCCACCTGCCTCTCCCCAATAATGGGAGAATTCCCCTTTCCCACCTGCATCTCCCCAAAAATGGGACAGTCCCTTTCCCACCTGCATGTCCCCAAAATGGGACGAATGGAACAGTTCCCCTTTCCCACCTGCATCTCCCTAAAAATGGAACAAATGGGACCGTTCCTCTTTCCCACCTGCATCTCCCAAAAAACAGGACAGTCCCTTTCCCTCCTGCATCCCCCCAAAAATGTGACAAAGGGGACAGTTCCCCTTTTCCTCCTGCATCCCCCCAAAATTGGGTGCTGGCACCGTGGTGCTGCCCCTGCTCAATCTCTGCCCACCCTGGGATGTTTCATTCCCAGCAGGAATTCTGTGCTGCAGTGTGGGTTCTGGAGGTGGTGGTGGGGACTTAAATGAACAATTTCCTTCGTTAAGTGACCTTGTTAATTGGAGCCTCCTGCTCTGGCACGGGAACAGGCGCTGTGTGAACCAGCAGAGCAATAATTACCCACGTGCTTCGCTTCTCCTGCTTTTCCAAAAATACTTTTTGTGCATCCCCCAAGTTTTCCATGGAGCCAAGGTGAGCCTCAAGCCTCCACAACTCCTCAGGGAGTGATGAGGAACCTGCAGAGCATTTTTTCCCTTTTTGGGTGTTGGGTGTTTTTGCCTGGCTTGGAGCTGGAGCAGTTTTTGCAAGCTCCCGTTTTCCATCATTTCCTTGGTATAATCCCCCAAATTTCTCTGCTGGAGTTTTGCTGGAGTTGCTTTGTGCCCTACAAAGGTTCATTTTACCAGTGTGGGCAGAGCTCTGGTCCTGCTGGGATGCTGATTTTAGGATCTGGTGGGATGAGGGGAACTGAGAGGTCTCTTCCAGGCATGGAGGAATCCAAGGCAGCATCATCCCAGGGCAGCAGGATGGGAAGGAAAATTTTCCATGGGCTGGGAGCAGCCTCATTGTCCATGTCTGGTTTTTTGTGAATTTTTTAGCTCTGCTGCAGGCAAATCTATCAAATCCCTGTTTTTCCCTCAGAAGAGATGATGGATGAATGGATCCATCCATCCCCATCCCCCTGCAGTGAGTAGGAGCAGTGGGTGGATGGGCAAAACCCCTCCAAAAATTGGAATAAAGCAACAATCAGGCTGTGGATTCGACATCCATTGGGATTTTAAGGAGAAGGGTTTGGAGAACCCTCTCTGGATGAGCCTTTGGGGAGGAGTGGACAGATACTCCTGTTTGAGTCCTGGTGCTGTGTTTTCCCTCCTGGATCCACTTGGCAAAAAACTTCAGTAAAACCAAAATGGGAAAGGAGGAGGTTTTGTTTTTCTAGAGGGGAAAAAAGGTGTTGTTTTGGTTTTTTGTTTTTTTTTTTTTTTTTTTTTTTTTTTTAATGCTGGAATTTGGGGAGAAAGTTTCCTCGTTTGCAGCTGTTTCTCCGAAATGGATCCCCCTCTTCCCTCCTGGCTCTGAAGCCTCATAATTAATGTGAGGTTGGGCATTCATTAATTACATCCAGGCTGTGCTGCCCTCATGGGAAGGAGGTGACTGGAAGCTCTCAACACCCAGACTCAAGTGACATTCCTGCTCCAAACCCCCTTACAATCCCACAAACAAATCCTTTCCCAGCGTGATTTTCAGGGATATTTTTTTTTTGCTGTTTTTTTCCTACAGCCTGGCTGGGAGCTCCATTCCCTCGCTGGCCCCTGGCAGCAGAGTGTCTGAAGTCCCTGCAGCGCCGGGTTGGTGACAGCCAGCAGGGCACTGCTGTCCCCAGGCTCCGGTGTGGCCGGCGATGACCGACGCGGTGCTGGGCGGCTCCTCTGACCGGTGGATGTGCCCCAGCGACAGGACCATGTCCCTCCGAGCCAGGTGACAGCAGGGACACTCCCAGCGAGGGTGGGGACACCAGTTCTCCCTGTGGGGACACCAGGAGTTGGTTCAGTGCCGTTGCATGGGGGCGTTTTGCTGGGTTTGCTCCCTGAGCTGTGAGCGTGTTCACAGGGGTCTGGGGATGAGGGAAGAGATGAGGATCTGGCTCCATGTTTCAGAAGGCTTGATTTATTATTTTAAGATATATATTACATTAAAACTATACTAAAAGAATAGAATAAAGGGTTTCATCAGAAGGCTGGCTAAGAATAGAACAGGAAAGAATGATAACGAAGGTTTGTGGCTCGGCTCTCTGTTCAAGCCAGCTGACTGTGATTGGCCATTAATTAGAACCAACATGAGACCAATCGCAGGTGCGCCTGTTGCATTCCACAGCAGCAGATAACCATTGTTCACATTCTGTTCTTGAGGCCTCTCAGCTTCTCAGGAGGAAAAAAATCCTAAAGAAAAGGATTTTTCATAAAAGACGTCTGTGATATTGAGCAGGGTGGAGGGGACAGAGCCGGGGTGTGCAGGGACATGGAGCTGTCCCTCTGTCCTGGCACCCTGCAAGGTGATGCCATGTCCACTCTGGAGCAGGATGGGGGCTGGGTTTGGTGCCTGGAGGTTTGGGGTTGCTCTTTGGGGGCATTGGGGCTCCATGGGGAGGGACCAGGAGTTGGGGACTGTCACTGGCTGGGCTCTCCTCATCCCTGCTCTCACCTAATCCTTGTTCCCTCTCCCTCCCTGTGCTTCCCAGCAGCGAGAAGGAGCAGTAAGTATCTTTTATTTTTCACTTATTCCTCTTTTCCTGCTGCTTTGATGGTCAGGAAAAAAACTGGGTTTGCACGTAAAAAAAAAAAAAATTAAATTTGGGAAGTGTCGCACTAAGGATTTTAATGAACTTAAGGCTCAAGGCCATGTGGGTCTGTTAATCCAGAGAGGAAAAGAGCCAGGAAAGGTCTGTGGACGAGCAGGGAGGTGAGGAATGTTTGCCTTTTGCACCCCTGAGTGGCAGACGTGTCCCTGTCACCAGGTTAGCACTGCCTGACACCCAGGCTGGGAGAGAGAGAGGATCTTTGGGAATGGTGTTAGAGGGACAAACACTCCCATGTTTGGAGAAGTGTTCCCAAAAAAAAGCCACCCACTCCTGCAGAACCACCCCAGTCCCGTGGCTGCCAGCACTGGTGTTCCAGGAAAGGAAAGATGCTCCAAAGGAAATGTGGAAATAATGGGAATGGCTCTGAAAGGGGGTTTTCCCTCTGTATGAAACCAATATTTCCATATGAAAGCCCCTAAAAATGGAGATCAGAGCTTCCAGCTGTGGGTGGGGGCTCATTGCAGGCTGGATGGGATCTGGAGGACGGGGAGGTGGATTTGGGGTTTGGAGGATGGGGAGATGGGCTGATTTTAGGGTCTGGAGGATGGAGAGGTGGGCTGATTTTAGGGTTTGGAGGATGGGGAGGTGGGCTGGGTTTGGAGTTTGTAGGATGGGGAGCAACGCTGATTTTGGGATTTGGAGGATGGGGAGGTGAGCTGGGTTTGGGTCTGGAGGATGGGAGAGCAGGGCTGATTTTGGGATTTGGAGGGATGGGGAAGTGAGCTGATTTTGAGGTTTGGAGGATGGGGAGGTGGGCTGGGTTTGGGTCTGGAGGATGGGAGAGCAGGGCTGATTTTGGGATTTGGAGGGATGGGGAGGTGGAGTGAGTTTAGGGTCTGGAGGATGGGGAGGTGGGCTGGGTTTGGAGTTTGTAGGATGGGGAGCAATGCTGATTTTGGGGTTTGGAGGATGGGGAGGTATGCTGAATCTGGAGGATGGGGAGCAATGCTGGGTTTGTGTTTTGGCACCTGGGCACAGCCAGGGGTGGGTTTGCAGGATGGGGAGCTGGGCTGGGTTTGGGTTCTGGAGGATGGGGATCTGGGCTGGGTTTGTGTTTCGGCGCCTGGACACATCCAGGTGTGGGCTGGATCCGTGTCTGGATCCCTGTCCCCGCTGTCCCCGCAGGCTCCCGGCGGGATGGGCGGCGCAGCCCGAGCGGCAGCGCAAGGGCGAGGAGCTGACGGACGAGGAGAAGGAAATCATCAACCGGGTGATCGCCCGCGCCGAGAAGATGGAGGAGATGGAGCAGGAGCGCATCGGGTACGGCGGGCTGGCGACACCCGGGAGGGACACGGGGACCCCGGGGTGGCTCCGCTTGGCTGCTCTGCTGGGCAGCAGCCTCTGCACTGCGGAGCCGCTCCTGGAGCAGCCTGCGGGGGATTTTGGGCTCTGGCCAGGAGGAACCAGGCAGGGAGGGAGCGGCTCTGAGTGCCTCGGGGGGCTGGAGCCTTCTGCTCCCATCCCAGGGATCACTGAGATTTTTTATCAGTGAAAAGGGATCATTGATAGCAGCTCGCTGCTTGTGCAGTGCTGAGGCAGAGTTGGAGGAGTTTGAGTTCTGGGAATGCTGTTGGAGGGGTGATGGATCCATCTTTGGGGTTCATCCCGCTCTGGAAGGAGCTGTGTGGTGCCCAGGGCTGTGATGCTCGGGTTTGCCAGGCAGGGAGGCAGCAGCAATGCTGACACTCAGCTGGCCAGGCTGCTTTGGGGAGCTGCTCACGGAAAGCCTGATTTCCTGGGATTTTTCTCTTCTGGGATTTTTCTCTTCTGGGTCCTGGGGTTCCCAGAGCCACTGGTACTTCATTTTCCACCAGGGGCATTCCTGGTGCCCATACACAGGCTGGGAAGTGCCCGTTTCCTTTCCTACCAGGAAACGAGCTAAAGCCAAGGTGTCCATCCCCATCCATCCCCTTGCTCTGCTGGGAATGGTTTTCCAGAGGGGATCTCCCCGATCCCATTGGAATCTCCACAGTCCTGTTTTCCTGACAGAGGAGCAGTCTCTTCTCACTGACTTTAAGCACCCACTGCTCCTTTTTATTTTTTTTTCCTAGCAGGGAAAACCCACTCAGCCCCAGGCAGGAGCCACACTCCCCTCTGCTTTGGGAAGCGTCAAATTCCCTCTCACAGCTCAGGGACAGCTTGCTGCCCCTTAAATTTTGGGATGCTCCGGCTGTGGAGAGGCGCTGGATTCATTTCCTCGTGTTCAGAAATGCCAGGGTTTGACCATCCTGGGAAGGTTTTGCCTCTCCAGGGGCAGCTCTGCCTGCCTGGGCTCGGCTCCTGCCCCATGGATGCGCTGCTCCCTCGGGCTGGAGGCGCTCGGCATCACTTCCCACCTCGCTTTTTGGCAGAAGCCAGGTGAGAGCGGCTCTCTCTCTCTCTCATTGACGGTGATTCACACCCAACGAGAGCTCACAAACAGCTCTCCCTGGCGTTTCCCTTTTTGCAGCCCGCTGCAAAAGAAGGAGAGAAAAGAACCCCTTCCCAAGGCGCGATGCTCCTTGGATGAGCCGCAAATCATCTCGGGGAGGGATTTATTCCGTGCAGCTGTTTCCCAGCTCTTGCCTTTGCCGAGCTGGCGGAGGTTTGCTCATCCTCATTCATGAAAAGCCGGGCGGAGGGGCTGCTGGAGCCGGGAATTCTGGCGGATGTGCAGCTGATTCCCCGAGGAGGAGGAGGAGGCGTAGCGGGAGCCCTGCCAGCCCCTTTGTGTTTGTCGCCTTGCACAACAAGAGCTCTGTAGGATGTTCAGCCCCGGGAATGTGGGACAGCGGCTGGATCAGCCTCGCAGGGAATCGGGAATCATTCCCTTATCCTGGGTGGCTGCTTCTATTACAGAATAATCCGGGCTGGCCTCTGGCAGGGGGGCAGCGGTGCTGGCTGGCCCTCGGCTGGCCAGGCTTGTCGTGGAAAGCCTGATTTTTGGGGGGGGATTTTCTGGGGTTTTTCTATTCCTGTAAAAGGAAAATTAAATCCATTAAAACTCACCCAGAGAAGCTGTGGCTCCCCCATTCCTGGAAGTGTCCAAGGCTGTGTTGGAGCAACCTGGGATGGTGGAAGGTGTCCCTGCCCATGGCAGGGGGTCCTTCCCAACCCAAACCATTCCATTATTCCATGAAAACGCTGCTTTGGGTTAATATTAGGGATAGCTCACACGGAGTGAGATTCCAAAGGGGGAATTTGTGGTGAATACTTGGAGGTGCCTCAATAAGTGGAGGTGTTTGAGGGATTCATTTGAGCTTTACATCCAGTCCTTGAGGAATCCTGAATCCCACAACCAGGGCTGTGGATGAACCTCCTCATGCCTCAAATCCTCCCCAAATTTTTTTTGCCCTCCATCTCCTGCATCCTCCACCCCCCCAGCCCCTTGTCTTGGGAAGAAATCGATGCCTCTCGTCGAGCTGTTGTTTGTGGAATCGGACTCGGTGTCAAACCCAGCTCAGATTAATCCTGTGCAAGGAGTATTTTTAGCTCTGAGGGTGGCTGGATCCTGTGGGAGACGTGAGCTGGGTGCTGATGAGGCCTGCAGGACAGGGACACTCGCTGTGGGGGAGAGTTTTCTGTGTCTCGTGGCGCAGGGAAGGACGAGAGGAGCTGGAAAATCATCCTGGACGTGACACAGCAGGAGCTGCTGGGTGACCAGGATCAGCCTTTGGGATCAGGGACACGGGGCTGGGAGTTTTTAGGGAAAAGGGATCATCCACGTGGGCAGGGATGGATCTGTTCTTGTCCAGCTCTGTGCTCGGGGGTCTCTGTGGTGGCTCTGGTGACACTCTGGTGACAGTGCTGCAATTCCAGCTGCCATCCATGAGGATCCTGTTTTCCAGGAGCACCTGCAGGCACTAATTGACTCCGTTCTGCATCTCTAATTGGGGGCCATCAATAACCCAGCCGGGCTGCTCTGCTGCCTAATGAGCTCCAGCAGCTCCTGGCACTGAGGGAAGATCTGAAACCATCCCAAGGTGGGAATTGTCAGCTGGCTCTGGCCCTGTGGTTCCCTCTCCAAGCACAGTGGCCTGGCTGTGCCCCCCTGGGTGCCACCTTTGCTCTGCAGCAGGATTGGATTCCAGTTTAATTCGGCTGCTCATGGCCGGGATGACACAGGGACAATGCAGGAGCAGATGGGAGTCCCTGGGGATTAAATCATTAACCCCAGTGGCAGGGAAGCTGTCTGGGGACCACAGCCTGGGATCTTCATCCCTGTGTGCAGACAGCACAGGGATAAAATTCAGGCTCAGGGCAGGGCAGGGGGGTTACTGCAGACAGCTGGGAGCATCTCCTGCAATGGCAATTTCTGCAGGAGATGAGGTTCAGTGGTGACCAGGGGAAAGCTTGAAATTTTGTGGGGGTTTGGTTGAGATTTCCCCTCCTAAAAACCCCTCCTCTCTTATTTCCAAAAATTCCCAGCCTGCTGCAGCACATCCAGCAAGCACCTGGATGAGCATGGGATGGGACACTTGGAATAACCCCAGTGGTGCTTTACCTTTAACTCCCTGCCCATTTGGAGGGGAGGAGAATTGCTTCTCATTTCTCATCCCAATTTTAATTATGCTTCCCTTCATCTGGAGCTTGGCTGCTTTTCTTGTCCCTTTCCCACCAGGAAAATGAGCCTTAATTTAATATTCATCCCTTTAAGGCACACGATTTCCCCATGGAGACGAGGCTGGGCTTCATTCTGGAGGCTCTTGGTGACCTCCTTTGTGTTTCTCTGGAGTTTTTTCCCCATGGATGTGGTGGCTGAGCCCATCCCTGCTGCACTGAGGAGCACGTGGATCTTGGTGGCCTGGATCAGGTCCTTCCTCGTGGATCAGGTCCTTCTCCCACCCTTTTTGCTGCATTAAAAGTCCTCCCTGCCCACAATTTAAAGCCCGTTAAGGACATCCTGGCCGTTCATTTCTGCAGCGCTGATGAATATTTAAACGCAGCAAACTCCTGCTCTGTTGTTAAGCTTCATTTCCTGGGATCATCAGGGCTTCATTCTGGTCACTCTGTCCCCTTTCCCATCCCTCTCCTCCCGCTGCAATGCTGAGAGTTCCATGGGATCATCTTTTAGGTTGGAAAAGACTTCTGGAGTCATGGGATCCAACCTTAAACCAGTCCTGCCAAAGCCACCATGGGTTCTGTCCCATCCAGAACCCAGCTTAAGGCGATCCCTCATCCCTGTGGGATCCTTTTCCTTCCAAAAATCGTGGAAAATGTTTGGATGTGTCCCTGAGCCCTTCCCTGCCTGCTCCAGGGCTCTGGAAAGGGGCAGGAGCACCCAGGGATGTCCCTCAGTGCCCACCTTCCCCATTCCAAACCACATTCCAGGGACTGGGCTGATTTCCATCACCAGGGCCCTGTTTCAAAGCTGATAAAGCTGCTCCCTTATCAGTGCCTAAACCCTGTAATCCCTGTTTTCCTGGCAGGTGAGGGATCTCTCCCATTCCTGGGCTGGGCTGAGCCAGCTCCCTGCCACTGGCTCCAATTACTCCACTCCCAAATTGTTTCCCCCTATTTTAACAATTGGAAGGATATTTCCTGCTTTTTGAACTGCAGATAATGGGCAGGAAGATGCTGCTGGAGCTGTGGAAGGCAGAGGGATGAGCTGGAGGCTGGTTGCATGCAATAAAAGTGAGGAGGAAATGCTCTCCAGGGGAGAGAAAAGCTTTTGGGAAGGCAGAAATCCCATTCCTGGTGAGGGCAGGGCTTCCCTTGCTTATTAATGGGAGAATGGGATGGATTTGGATCTCTGGAGGTGCTGGACGGAGCTGGAAGCAAACCTGGGATTTTTTAATCCAAATTTTAGCCTTTATCAAGATCTTCTCACCCCAAGGGTTTGGGCACAACCCCCCTTTTCTTCCTGCCAGGTTCACACCAGGACTTTAAATTGAACTTTTTCTCTCCCAGCAGCATTTGAGTCATAGGGAAAAGAAAAAAGAAAATAAAAAAGCCCAATTTCTCCCTCTTGAATGGATGTTTTAATTAGGGAAATGTACTTGGCTTGCAAGTGGTGCCACAGGTGTGTCCTGGCTGCTGAGCTCTTCCAGTGGTTCAAAAATCCCACTTAAGGAGCAGCTCGTGGTAAATGAGAGCCTGGGAGAGATTTTTGCAGCTAAATAATGAACCTCTTGAAATGCAAAGGCTTTTTCCTCTTTTTTTTGACTTTTTTTCCTCCCTCCCTTTGATTGTGCCATTTGTTCCAGTTTCTATAATAAGTTTGTTTGGGCTTGCAGATTTCCAACTGGAAGCTGCTTTGCTTGGAGCTGCTGCAGCTCAGCAGGAGGAACTGCAGGGGATTTGGTGTTTTTCATGAATAAAAGAGAGGGTTTTTTTCCCCCAAAATGTTCCCCTTGGTGAGGTGGGGGATGATAAAAGCTGGCTGTTGTGAGGATCATGCACTCCATGAGATGTGGGCTGGGGTTAATTGCTTTAAATAACACTTGGGGAACAGCCAGCATCCAGGTTTTAATTGGAATTGCCGGCTGGGTGTTTGTGGGGTGATGGATTCTCTGGGATTTCTGTGTTTGCCACGGGCTCTGGAGCTTGGGAAGGCACCAGGGGCTGGATGGTGGCTCCAGGGCTGGGTTATTCTCTGGGGAGGAACCACCCATGGATGTGAAGGGCAGGGATGGGACCACGAGTAAATCCCAGAATGGTTTGGGTTGGAAGGATGTCCAATCTCCTCTCATTCCATGGGCAGGGGTAGCTCCAGGGGTTGCATCCCACCCTGGAGCAGGGAGTTAGACTGGCAGGAAGTGGGGAAGCACAAACCCCCCTGTCTGTGGTTCTGAGGGTGCTGTTTGTCAGCACCAGCATGAGAACCGCGATTGCTGCATTTCCAACCTCCGTGCTCCTGGCGCTGGCAGGAACCCGTGAACTCTCCCATCTGCTGTCTGGTGACACCAGAGCTGTGAAAACAGAGCCTTGTCCCCGCTGCTGGCTCTGTCTGGCTCTGCTGCTGCCCACCCAGCCCAGCTTCCAGCTGGGAACAGGCTGCAGGTTCATCTGGAAGTGGCAGGAGCCCAGCGGGATCAGCCCCCGCGTGGGGAGCAGTGGGAGATCCCTGGCTGGGTTTGGGCAGAGCTGAGGTGTTAACGTGGCTTTGCTTGGATAATTTGTGGAATTATGGATCCACGTCCCTGAGTGTGGCTGGGCTTGGTGGCTTTGAGGCGCTCCTGTTGGCTGCAGCGAGGATTTTTTGGGCTGTGATGGGCTGCACGTCCTAAAATGCTTCATTTTGGGGAAAAATTCCTCCCTGGGAGGGTGGTGAGGCCCTGGCACAGGTTGCCCATCCCTGGAACACCCTGGTCTAGTGGGAGGTGTCCCTGCCCCTGGCAGGGGTGGAACTGGATGATTTTAAGGCTCCTCCAAACCAAAACCATTCCATGCTCAGACAATTTCCCCTCCTCGTGCTGCTGTTCCTTTATTCGCCTTTTCCCCACGGAATTCTGGCTGTCCAACCCCAACCCCAGAGGCATTTTTGTGTGCAGGGAACCTGTGGATGCTTTATGAGCATTTCAGAGGCCCTGGCAGCCGAGTCACCACAAATCTGAAGCTGTCACCCCTCGTGGGATGTCTGTCACCCCTTTTCCACGCCAGCCGGTTTCCTTTTGCCGCGGCTCCGTCGGATTTGGGTCAGGCTGCCACGGGGGGCTGCTCCCTCCGGTGGGCTCGGGTCTCCTCCTCCCTTTCTCTGTTCCTTCCTTACTGAATGACATAAATAATGCAGCTTTTTTTTCCCTTGCTGTGCTATTTTTAGGGCCAGGATTCTGGGTTAGCTGAGCTCACGACACCGACGCTGCAGCTCCTTCCTGCTTCCCAAACTCCTTCAGCCAATGCTGCCTTCCCAAAACTTCCTCAGCTGATTTTGGTTTTTTGGTTTGTTTTTTTTTTTACCTTTGCAGGAACCAGGTGTGTTTTCACAGCCTGATCTCCAGTGGGCTTTCGTTTCATTGGAGGAATTGTCATCAAATATACGCAGCATTTTTTCCTCAAATAATAAGAAAATTTATTAATTAAAATTCAGTCCTCATCTGAGCCCTTCCAGGATCTCCTCCTTCAGCTCTTCATGGGCAGCTGCCTGGACTTAGTGGAAAGGCTTCCATTTGGGGACAAGTTGCTCCATGCAGAGCTGCTGCCTTGGATGGATTTTCCATGTCCATGGAGCTCCCTGCAAGTCGATATTGTGCCATATACACCTGTTGGAATCTTCTTTCCCTCTGGGATGCGCTTTTGTCCCATAGCTGGAAAAGGGAGATGCTCCGTGGGGAGCAACACCTGGAAAAGGAACAACCAAACCCAAGGCAGTGGTCACCCCCAGGGAGCAGGGCCTGCCCCTGTATCCTGCCCTTTTCCTGACATTCCCTGTGCCCTTCCTGACATCCCTGTCCCCTCTGCAGGCGCCTGATGACCCGGCTGGAGGACATGCGCCGCAGCGTGCTGGGCGACGGCGTCAACCGCTGCATCCTCTGCGGGGAGCAGCTGGGGACAAGGGGCTCTGCCTGCGTCGTCTGTGAGGACTGCAAGAAGGTGAGACCCCCCCCTCCAAACCCCACAAACCCCCCCAGCTGGGGGCACAGCTGATTTTGGGTGCCCATTTCCATGGCTGGCTGGCGGTTGCACGGGCAGAGCTCTCCTTGCTGGTGTTGGGGACATTTTGGTGGCGCCGGTGTCACTCAGATCTTTGCTTCGCCCGCAGAATGTGTGCACCAAGTGCGGGGTGCAGACCACCAACAACAGGCCCCAGGCCATCTGGCTCTGCAAGATCTGCAGCGAGCAGCGGGAGGTGAGTGTGGCCCCTGCCCCCTCTGTCCCCACCCCACTCCTCCAAGGCAGGCCCGACTCACCTCCCAGGGGCCTCCAGTCTCGCCCAGCGGCTGTTCGAGCACGGTTCTTACAGGATGGTTTTGTTTTCTACATGAAATGGTGTTTTATTTCATGAAAACAGAGCTTCGGGGCTCAAAGGAGCTGTTGTGAGTTCATTGATTAATTAATTAGCAAGATGGGCTGCAGGGTGGGGGTGTGGGGTCACTGGAGGAGGACCACGGCGGTGTGAAGCCCTGAGAGGCCTGACCCTCTTCCCGCAGGTGTGGAAACGCTCCGGTGCCTGGTTCTTCAAGGGTTTGCCCAAGCAGATGCTGCCACAGCCGATGCCCATCAGCAAGAAGGGACCCCAGACCCCGAGCGAGCCCTGCCCGGCCGAGCCGCCTGCCCCCGACCCCAAACTCCCCTCCCGGGCACCCACCCGAGGTAGGTGACAGCAGGGGCTGCCCCCCAGCACTGCCAGCGAGGCTCTGAGCTCCTTCCCATCCTCAGCAGGGGAAAATTGTGGGGGAAAAGCATCCAGAGCAGTCGTGTGGCTGCTGCCTGTGTCCTAAAGGGGGTGGCAGTGCAGCTGGAGGTGTTTGATCCAGGTTTTATCCAGATGGGTGTGATGGTGGTCACAGGGGTCTCAGGCTGAGGGAAGAGACGAGGATCTGACTCCATATTTAAGAAGGCTTGATTTATTATTTTATTATGTATATTACATTAAAACTACACTAAAAGAAAAAGAAAAAGTTTCATCTCAGAAGGCTGGCTAAGCTAAGAATAGAATGGAATGAATAGCAAACATGTGGCTCGGACAGAGAGAGAGCCAGCTGTGCCGTGATTGGCCATTAATTCCAAACATCCACATGAGACCAATCACAGATGCACCTGTTGCATTCCACAGCAGCAGATAACCATTGGTTACATTTTGTTCCTGAGGCCTCCCAGCTTCTCAGAAAGAGAAAAAAATCCTAAGAAAAGGATTTTTAATGAAAAGATGTCTGCGACAGATGGGGTTGCAGGACATCCTCAAATGAAGCACTCCCGGGTGGGGATCAGGGCCCTGCTGAGAGCTTGGGCAGTGCCTGGGTTGGGATGTGGTGATGGGGAAGCCTTCAAAAAATAGGGAAATCTGGGAAAACGGTGGCAGGGCATCCTGGGATGGGGATGGGGGTGCGTGAGCCGCAGCTTCACCCCCTCTCGCTCTGTTTGTGCCCCCAAGGCCAGGCGGATGCCGAGGACACCGAGGGTAAGCACCGGCCTTTGTCCCCTCCCTGTGCTGAGCCCTGTGCTGAGCCCTGTGCCTGCCTCCTTCTCCTCCCAAGGCGTTTTCCTGCCCAGTTTCCCTGGGGATGCTGCAGCAGGATCGCTCCTTGCTGCTGCTGCCGCCCACCCTGCGGGGGTCTGGGTTATTCCAGGGTTATTCCAGGGCTTCCCCACCTCCCGCACACGCCGGGGCTGAGCCGGAGCCGCCTCTGTGGGTGGTGGGTCCTGCTGGGAGGGGCAGGTGGGGTTTGGGGGTTTTTTTTTCTGGTTATTTAACCAGAAATCCTTGGAAAACCTCCCAGGGAAAGCTGAGGAGGTTGGTGGGGGATGGAGCAGCCCAGCCTTGTGCTGTGCACGGTGCAGCAGTGGCTTGTTCTGGTTGTTCCTTGCACCCTCCGGCACTTCCAGTGGTGGAATCGTTCAGTTTGGAAGAGCTCTCAAAGCTCATGGAGTTCAACCATTCCTCCAGCACTGCCAAGGCCACCACTGACCCATGTCCCCAAGGGCCACATCCACGGTGCTGTTAAATCCCCCCACAGGGATGGGGGCTCCTGGGCAGTGGTGTCAGGGTTGGACAATCCTCCCAGTGAAGAAATTTTCCCGAATATCCAACCTAAACCTCCCCAGGCACAACTTGAGGCCGTTTCCTCTTGTCCTGTTGATTCTTGCCTGGGAGAAGAGCCCAAACCCCATGTGGGTCCCGCCCGGGAGATGTGGAGAGTGAGAAGTTCTCCCTGGGAGTTCATTTTGAGTAACAGCCCCCATTTTCACACTTCCACATGGGATGCCAAGGGGATTAGGATCCCTGATCCCCCTCCAACACCATCTGCTCCTCATTTGGGCAATAATTAAATTGGGAGCAGTGCAGTGGCTGCAAATTCTTCTCTTCCTTGGCTCCATGGAAGAGGCAAAGAGGGGCTGAGGGGACAGTTCCCACCTGCAATGGTCCCCTCTATCCCATCCTTCCTTTAGCACAAGTTCTGATGCCCCAACTGATGATCTCCCTCTTCCCATGCAGCAGCAGTTGGGGGAAGCACTTAATTAAGACAATTTAATCACTCCCCTAGCAAACCTCCCAGCCCCAAGGGCAGCTTTTATTAATCTGGACTGCTCCTGGAGTCGGGAATGCTTTGCCAGCTCCGCTTGTCCCTCCTGGTGCTCAGCATGCTCCTGCCGTGCCCATGATCTTCCTACAGCTCCCTCGGAAAATTATTTATTGCACGGCTCTCTCTGCACCACGGGGCTCCTGCTCCTGGCTGCTCATTCCCCCCCCCTCCCTGCTCTTCAGCATTCCCGGTGTTTTTCCCCTCTCTCCCTCCTCCTTTTTTCCCCGCCACAATCTGTTGCTTTGTCCTCGCGCCCGGTGACCCTGAGAGCCCAGCCAAGGAGAAACAGCCCATTTATGTCACGGCAAAGATTTATCCCTGGCGTCTCCAGCAGCAGCCAGGTGAGCGCCGGGACCTTTTCCGTCACGTCCGCGGGGTCGCCATCCATCACCCCGGAGCGCCGGGCTGCGATGGATCCGCTGGGACTGCTGGTGATGGAAGGGAGAGGCACAGGCAGCTGCCACGGCTGTCTGCTTAACAAATGGGACATGATCGGCTGAAGGAAAATAGGATTCACCCCTCAAATGGAATGTGGAGCTGTGGTGCCATCAGGGGTTTGTTTGTGATGGGTGCTGAGGATGGTGATGGATACCTCAGGCCTTGTTTTTCCGTGTCCTTGGGGATTTCCTGAGTGCAGGGTTGATGGTGCAGAGCCCTCCTGCTGCAGTGGCTGTACCCATTGTCCCCCTGTGATGGTGTCTTGGGATGAGGGAAGAGACGAAGATCTGACTCCATGTTTCAGAAGGCTTGATTTATTATTTTATGGTATATATTACTATATACTAAACTATATTACTATATACTAAACTATACTAAACGAATATAAAAAAGGTTTCATCAGAAGGCTAGCTAAGAATTGAATAAGAAAGAATCATATCAAAGGTTTGTGGCTGGGCTCTCTGTCTGAGACAGCTGGACTGTGATTGGCCATTAATAAAAAACAACCAACATGAGACCAATCACAGATGCACCTGTTGCATTCCACAGCAGCAGATAATCAATATTTACATTCACTTCCTGAGGCGTCCCAGCTTCTCGAGAGGAAAAATCCCAAGAAAAGGATTTTTCATAAAAGATGTCTGCGACATCCCCCTGCTGCTGGCACCCAGGCCAGGCATGGCAGCTCGCTTTTCCGGCCTCACTGCCCCTTCCTCCCTCCCCCTGCAGGCACCGAGGGCACAGCGGCCGCCCGGGGGAGCCGCAGAGTGGCCGAGGGCCGGCCGGGTCCGTGTGGCAGCGAGGACACCGCTGGGGACAGCGACAGCCGGGACTACGCTGAGAGCGGCGTCAGCAGGAGCCCCGGTGAGAGTGATGCTGCTGCCGCATCCCTGGACGGACAGATGGATGGACACAACGCCGGGAGCCATCTGCGGGTGCTCTCTGCTGATTGTCCCCTGTCCTTGCAGGTGTGAAGAGAACCAACTCCGTGCAAGGCCAGCGGCCACCCCCCCCGGCCACCGCTGCAGCCACCGCTGGATCTGCCCCGGCAGCGGCAGCGCCCGCAGGTGGGATGGGGATGGGATTGGGATGGGATTGGGATGGGATGGGATTGGGATGGGATGGGAGTGTGGCCAACGGTTCTGTACCTGGGGACACCCCACGGGCATCAGCACCAGGGGATGTCCCAGGTGCTGATGCCACCTCTGTCCCCAGCAGCAGCAGCAGCAGCAAGGCCAGGTCCCGGGGGTCCTGCCCGCTTCCCGGACAGACAAGGTAACCCCGGGCTGGCTGTGGGGTCTGGGGGGCACCGCGGGCTGGGCACTAACAGGGTCCCCCCTGCCCGCAGCGAGCCCCCCAGAGCCGGCCCGTGGAGCTGCCAGGGAGGAGCGGGGAGGGGGCTTGGCTGCGCCCCCCGGCAGGGAGGACAGGCCGGGCTGGCAGCCCCCTGCCCCCAGCCAGCCCCAGCCTGCAGCCCCAGCTCCGCAGAGGCAGCAGCAGCCCCGAGAGGAGGAGGAGGAGGATGCCAACAGCTATGACTCGGATGAAGGCAGTACGTACCCGGGAAGGGAGGGAGATTCTTTGGGAATTCTGTGGGATTTGGAGGAGGGTGGGTGTGACTTGGGTTGGTGTCTAGCAGGGAAAGTCCTTGGGGAATGATGGATGGGAGTTTGATGGGGAGGATCTGCAGTAGAACGTCCTGGGTGAGAAGAGCTGCTGGGGTCGGGATCAGGTGCTTGGATTGGAGCAGCTGATGCCCTCTGTGCCTGCTCTTCATCCCTGGGATGAAGGAGCACGAGCCTGAGATGGTTTCCAGGGAGCCAAGAGAGGAGCCAGGTGCTGAGCCCAAGCTGGAGCATCTCCTCAGGGTCATCCAGGGTGGAATTGCTGTGGGAAGGGTTGGTAGGGTTACTCCTCCTTTGCCTGGAGTCAGCTCCAGAGCCCCAGGCTGCTCTCCCTGGGCTGTGCAGAGTTCCCAAATCCGCCTGGATTTGCGGCGCTTTGGCCGCTGCCAGCACAGTGTCACTGCATTAAACTGCTTTTACATTTGACCCGCAAATCTTTCTAATTATTACTAATCGGGGATGATTAAATGCAGTTATTGGCTGGGCTTTTAATGAGGTTGTTTCCTCCTCTTCTTCCCTCGCTGTCAGCCACGCTGGGAGCTCTGGAGTTCAGCCTGCTCTACGACCAGGACAACAGCTCCCTGCACTGCACCCTCATCAAGGCCAAGGCAAGAGCTCCTCTTTTCCCCCTCTTTTTCCTGATTTAAATCCATCTGGCTGCCAGTTTCTCTGGCGCAATGGGAAGGCAGCCATGTGGCTGCTGGCAGAGGCTGCTCCCTTGGGAGGCTCCAGGCACAGCTGCTCCTGGCTGGGAAGGGTTGGGGGGCTTTTCCTTGTGTGGATCCAAGAGATCTGTGGGAGTGGTGATGCCCTGGAACAGTCCTCACAGAGAAACTGTGGCTGCCCCATCCCTGGGAGTGTCCCAGGCCAGGTTGGATAGGGTTTGGAGCAGCCTGGGATAGTGGAAGATGTTCCTGCTTGTGGCAGGGGTGGGATCTGGTGATATTTGAGGTCTCTTCCAACCCAAACCATTCTGTGATTCTACAATGCTGATTTTTCCAGGATGGGTTGGTTCAGCACATCCTGGCACCCACAGCTGCTCAGGGCAGAGGATCCTGGGTCACTGAAAACATTTTCTCTCTGTGCTTTTAATGAGCAGATTTTTCTCTTTGCTGAAGGAGGATTCACACTCTATCATTCCTTTATCATTTTTTAGGGCTTAAAACCAATGGATTCCAATGGCCTGGCTGATCCCTATGTGAAGCTGCACCTCCTGCCTGGAGCCAGCAAGGTGAGGCTCTGACAGGTTTGGTGCTGGGGATGGAGCAGAGGTTTCTCAAATCAGATCAGATTTTCCCTGTTGATTTCTCTGCTGGCTGCTGTTTTCCCTGGGGGTGTCTCTGAACAGGGAGGATGCTCCCAGATGCTCTCCCAGACCCGAGGAACAACTCATCCTGCAGGCAGGAATCTGCTCAGGAATGGAAGGGAGCTCCAGAGGAGGCATTGCTGTTAATGCATCACAAAACATCTGCCCAAAAAATCTAATTATGCCCAGGGTTGGAATTATTCATTTGCTTGGAAGATGCAGCACGTTCTTTTTGGAGCTGTGGGGAGAGAACTGTGGGGGAAACTCTGTCTCCATCATGGAAATTCCTGGGAATGTCCCTCCCCAGCCCAGCTGAGCTGATCTGGGTGGGCAAATCTTGAGGAAGGAATGAGCACCAGCAGTGCTGGCTCTTTGCTTAGAGGGTGCAGCAGAGTTTTGCTCAGAGGAACCAGGAGTAAAACCAGGGGAAAACTGATAATAAAATCATTGTATTGATTTTACAGCCTTGCTTTATGCGTGGGGTATTGGTATTGTTCAGAGGAAATCCAGGTGTGATGTTGGGAATTACTTTGATCTCTGCTGCTCTCATTTGCTGATATTTATATTAATTTTATTTTAAATTTTGAATGTGTGGCTGTGAAAGACACTCAAGGAAAGTAACAGCTCCTCAATCCCTCACTGTCCCCTCCTTTAGACCATGAGAGCTGTGGGCTGATACCCCCCATCCTGCCCTGGGCACCTTTTCCCCTCTCCTTGAGGGAATAAACCCCAGGGAGTGACAAAATCCAGTCTCTCCTGGCCACCACATGTCACCAAATTCCTGATGTTGTGCAAAATTCCACCTTGATCCTCCCTGAGAGCTCACCTGTGCCAGCTGTGATGGGGCACCCCTGCCAGGAGCTGGGATTTGGGCAGGGAGGAATCCTGGGGTATTGCTACCACCAATATTGTGGACAGAACGTGCCTTGGCTTGTCTGGCCCTTGGTGCTGAACCAAGCAGTGGCTCTGTGGTGTTTCACCCTAGAGACACTTTGGGCTGATGGGTGTGTGGTGTTTCACCCCACAGACACTTTGGGCTGATGGGTGTGTGATGTTTCAGCCCACAGACACTCTGGGCTGGCTGGGTGTGTGGTGTTTCACCCCACAGACACTTTGGGCTGGCTGGGTGTGTGGTGTTTCACCCCACAGACACTTTGGGCTGGCTGGGTGTGTGGTGTTTCACCCCAGAGACACTTTTGGCTGGCTGGGTGTGTGGTGTTTCACCCCACAGACACTTTTGGCTGGCTGGGTGTGTGGTGTTTCACCCGACAGACACTTTGGGCCGGCTGGGTGTGTGGTGTTTCACCCCACAGACACTTTTGGCTGGCTGGGTGTGTGGTGTTTCACCCGACAGACACTTTGGGCCGGCTGGGTGTGTGGTGTTTCACCCCACAGACACTTTTGGCTGGCTGGGTGTGTGGTGTTTCACCCCACAGACACTTTGGGCTGGTGGGTGTGTGGTGTTTCACCCCACAGACACTTTGGGCTGGCTGGGTGTGTGGTGTTTCACCCCACAGACACTTTGGGCTGGCTGGGTGCTGCAGCTGGGCCTGTGGGGACAAGTCCAGGCCTGCAGGAGCTCTGGTGGTGCTGGGATGGAGCTTCCCCCCATAACAGGGGCTGCTCCTCAGGTTTCCCTCTGGCAGAGAAGCTTTAAGGGGATGGTGAAGGAAAGGAGTCGGTTCTGATGGAGGGTTTGGATCCAAAGCTTTATTCTGGCCCACAGGCCTCTGAATGCAGCACCAGCTCCACCAGAACTCCTGGACCTTGTGTTTCCTTTTAACCTGGGGAGAGGGGCAGGGAAGGGGTAGGGAGCCACCAGGCAGGGACAGGAGGGGAGGGACAAAGGGACAAAGGACACCTGGATGGCCAAATGCTCCCCAGGAGCAGAAGGCATCTTTTGAATCTGCCAATCCCTTCTGGAATTCCAGGGTTGACAGACCCTGGGAGGGGAAAGGAGAGGTGGATGACACACCTGGGAGGGAATCTTCAGGGGAGAAACCCAGGGTTCTGGGGTAAACCCTGAACTCCCACTGATTCCCCTGTGTTTGTGCGACCCCACAGTCCAACAAGCTGAGGACGAAGACGCTGCGCAACACTCGGAACCCGGTGTGGAACGAGACCCTGGTGTACCACGGCATCACCGACGAGGACATGCAGAGGAAAACCCTCAGGCAAGGCCAGCAGGAGCCCGGGGGTGCCACGGGGTTGGGTTTGGGGTGTCCTCACCCACAGCACCACCCCCAGGAGTGCAGGGAGGGTTAGGGCTGTGAGAAATGCAGATTTGGGTTAAAATCAACGTGAGTTTGGTCACCTGGATGGTTGTTTGAAGACAGGAGAACTGGCATGTTGACCTTGTAATTTAATAGTAAATCATTGATTATGCTATCATTTTTATCATCATAGAGATGTGCGTCTCTGCTGATTTGACAATAACCCAGAAAAAAAAGTCTATATAAATATCTCTTAAAATTTATGGCTCTTTCCCCCCTCAGAAAACTTCCACCTCTTGATTTCTTGCCCCATCACAAAGCAAATATTAAAAATGTTGATTTTTTTTTTTTTTTATCAAGACAGAAATTTGGGGGTTGATGGCTGTTGTTCAGAAGAAATCCACATCAAGGGTGGGTTTGGGGGATTTTGTTTTGTTTTTCCCTCCCCCCAGCAGTGCCCCTGCAGGGATGGGTTTGGCTCTGGAGTCAGGCACTGCTCCAGCCTGGTTCATGTTCCCTTTCCCCTCTTCCCTCCAGGATCTCCGTGTGTGACGAGGACAAATTTGGCCACAACGAGTTCATTGGAGAAACCAGAGTTGCCTTGAAAAAACTCAAAGCCAACCAGAAGAAGAACTTCAACATCTGCCTGGAGAGAGTAATACCAGTGAGTGTCCGTGAAAATCCCTTCTGTTCCCATTGGAAATGGCACCTGAGGGATGCAGGGATGGGCTGGAGGTGCCTGACTTCCCTGGCACCTTTAAGAGTTGCATTCCCACCTGTGCCTGGGCTGATGTGATATTCCAAGGGCAAGAGATGAGAGCCTGATGGGAATCCATGGGAAGTGACTCCAGGGCCTGCTCCTGTTGGCATTGCCAGCCCTTGGGGATGGATGTCACCGTGGAGGAGGGCACAGGTTGCTTTGTCCTCCGTTGTATCCGCTGGGATGGGGATTGATGGAGCAGGTGGAGATTCCTGAGGCTCTTCCAGGAGCTGGGCTGCATGCATTCCCAGGGTGTTTTTTGCTGTGGGATGGTGCCTCTCCCAGTCATTCATGGCATTCTCCTTGTCCCTTTCCCACCCCAGACGAAGCGTGCCGGAACGACCGGTGCGTCCCGTGGGATGGCTCTGTACGAGGAGGAGGTGAGTCCTTGGAGCAGCACAAGCTCCATCCATGTCCTTTCCACCATCCCTTGTGTACAACCCCATTGTCCCCCTGTCCCAGCAATCCCACATTCCTTGATATCCATCCCGTCCCTTCTTCTCCACGCCAAATTTTCCCTCCTGATGCAAGAGAGGTTCCTTGGCACAAGAGATGGCTTTGGAGGGAAGTAACTGAAAGAGACCAAGGGAGAAAGAGAAAAATTAGGAAAATGTAATGTTCAAAACCAGCTCTGACCTTAATGTTTTGTTTGCTGCACCTTCATTCTGAATGGAATTATCAAATAGGCAGTAATAACCCACAATAAAAATAAATAAATAATTATATATACACACACACATAGGTGACATAAATTATAATTAAAACACAGTCTGACATAAATTATTATTAAAACACATAGGTGACATAAATTATAATTAAAACGCAGTCTGCTCTGTCTCATAGAACACCAAATTAATTTAAAACAAAAAAAAAAAAAACCTGACTGAAAACTTGACTCTGAAAACTGCACTCTGATCTGACAGAAGCTTGGCAAGGAGAAGTAAAAATTAAGGCAAAATATGTGCTCCCATGACATGAATACTAGGTGTAATATTATTATTTTTACTACCTTAAGCCTAGGTTGGGGTCTAGAGGCCTCAACCAAGATCAGGGCCCCAGTCTGGTAGATGCTATTAAAAAAGATTACAAGTCCTTCCCACCAGGATTTTACAATCCATAGCTGTGATCTTAACTTACAGCAGGTCATTTCCAGCCCATGACATGGCTGAGGTTTCAAACAGATGAGCCAGAGAAGAGGTGTGAGGAAGGAAACTTTATTACCACATTTGACACCCACACCTGTGGTGGTGTTTTCAGGGGTCCCAGGACGAGGGAAGAGATGAGAATCTTGACTCCATATTTCAGAAGGCTGATTTATTATTTTATTATATATCTTACATTAAAAGAAAATTATATACTAAAACTATACTAAAAGAATAGAAAAAAGGATTTAATCAGAAGGCTTGAAAGGAAAAGAAATGGGATGATAATAAAATCTTGTGACTGACCAGAGCCCTGACACAGCTGGGCTGTGATTGGCCATTAATTAAAAACAACCACTCGAGACCAATCACAGATCCACCTGTTGCATCCCACAGCAGCAGATAATCATTATTTACATTTCCTTTCCGAGGCCTCTCAGCTTTTAGGGAGAAATAACATCCTAACGAAAGGATTTTTCCATAAAACGCATCCGTGACCCGCTTTTGGCGGCTCCTCCCGCAGGTGGATCGCGGCGGGGACGTGGAGGAGCGCGGCAAGATCCTGGTGTCCCTGATGTACAGCACCCAGCAGGGCGGGCTCATCGTGGGCATCGTGCGCTGCGTGCACCTGGCGGCCATGGACGCCAACGGATACTCGGATCCCTTCGTCAAGCTGTGAGTCGCCAGGGGCGGCTCTGGGCTGGAGCTGCCCGCTTTCCTTCCTCTGGAGCAAATTAAGGGAATTCGGGGCAAACCCGGTGTCACCGGAGTCATCCTGAGGGTCCTGCTGGAGCTTCACCTCTGGTGGTGTCCCCAGTGTGGGTGGTGTTGGCCCAGCCCTTGGGTCTGTGGCTCTCCAAGCGCCCAGATCTCTGTGGTTGCCTCATGGAGAATTCCAGAATTGTTAAAAGGCTGGAAAAGACTTCAGGAGTCCGAGCTTTGACTGATCACCTTGTGTCTGCAAGCAGAGGGCACGTGGGGGGTGTGGGATGGGTTTGGGGCTGGTGCCAGCTTCCAGTTTCCAGCTTCCAGTTTCCAGCTTCCAGTTTCCAGCTTCCAGTTTCCAGCTTCCAGTTTCCAACTTCCAGTTTCCAACTTCCCTGGGATCCATAGGTGTGGGATTCCCACCCGTGACTCACCAAGGGCATGCTGGGACTCCTGGGACAGTGGAAGCTGGAGGAAAGGGAATCCTTCTCTCCAACTCTGACCAACCCTGGCTGCAGGACAGAGTTGGCTCCGTGTCCCTCTGTGCCCTGCTTGCTGCCCCATAAACCCACATGGCTCCTGGGAATCCTGTGGGGTTTCTATCCCAGCCTCGTGAGCTGCGCCACAGAGAAATCCCTGTAGCCATTCCTGTTTTTTTCCTTTGCCTTCAGAAAAAACCTCTATTCTTGCTAAAACTCATTCAGTGACTCTCATGTTGAACATATTCTGCTCATCTTTTTGTAGCTCAGTAGAGCTGAGCAGCTTCCCTTCCCATTCTCTCTTAATATGTTGCATTTTCCATTTCCAGAAGCAGAAGATGGTGGCTTTATATTTTTAAATCAGTGATCTAATTAATCCCAGCCCTAAATTGAGTTCTGGATCTGCAGCCAGGCTGCACAGCCCCAGCCCCACACTTTTCCCACATCCTCTGGAAGGTGGGAGGAGAGACTGGCTCTAAATAAATCTCTTCCAGCCCAGAAGCTCACTTTTTAAGCTTATGAACTTCCACTGTTCTTGCACTTGAATTTTGAGCTGTTTTCTGTTGCCCCCAGTTGGCTGAAACCTGACATGGGAAAAAAGGCCAAGCACAAGACACAGATAAAGAAGAAAACGCTGAATCCTGAATTTAATGAGGTATGGATGGATATTCTTTATATTATTAAATCGATTCACTGAGTGCTGTGTTGAGTGGAGGAGGTGGAAGACAAACTCCCCAAGCTTTGGCTCTTTGCTCAAGCTCCTTTCCCACTCCTGTGCCCAGGAATATTTTTGGGAATGACTTTGCCATGGCAGCACCACACACCCTGAAAGCTCCCTGCATCCCAGCTGGGGATGTGGGTGGGATCAGCATTCCTGGGGGTGGAAGCTGCAAATTCTCCACTGGTTCTGCTTTGATGGGACAGCTGGAAAGGGCTCACGTAGGTGCAAGGGGTGAGCTCAGCCCCTGGAAAAGAGGTGCCACAGGGAGGGAGAGTTTTTCCTTCATTAATTACATTAATTACTGCAGCTTTTAGGGTGTGTTTTCCTTTCTGCAGGAGTTCTTCTATGACATCAAACACAGCGACCTGGCCAAGAAATCCCTGGACATTTCCGTCTGGGATTACGACATTGGGAAATCGAATGACTACATTGGTGAGCCTTGAGCTGGGAGGCTCTGCCCTCTGGGGCAGGGTTTGGTGCCTGGAATGGGGTTTGCTGGATGTCAGGGGGGTCCTGGGTCACCTGCCCTGGTGGGATGATGGAATCTGGTGGGTGCACCCCTACACGGCCCCGCCTCCAGCATCTTTTGGGCAGGAGAAGCATCTCCAGGTGTTTCCATTGGATTTTTGAGCCAGGAGATGGAAAAAATGTTGCAAGGTGTGTGAGGTGTGTGCCCATGGCAGGATTTCCTGGCACATCAGCACCACTGTGGTTATGACTCCATGAGGGGATAATCAGTGCCACTTACTGGAGGTCACCAAATGTGGCAATGTTCTTCACTCAGGGTTCACTAAATGTTGAATTTGCAAGGCAATCTTGACATGGGAAGAGATGAGAATCTTGACTCCATGTTTCAGAAGGCTGATTTATTATTTTATTATATATATTATATTAAAAGAAAATTATATATATATAATTTCTATATATGTCCATACTAATAACAGTATATATATATATATCTATATCTATACTAAAAGAATAGAAAGCAAGATTTCATCAGAAGGCTAGAAAAGAAAAGAAAAAATAATAATAAAATCTTGTCACTAACCAGAGAGTCTGAGACAGCTGGACTGTGATTGGCCATTAATTAAAAACAACCACATAAGACCAAACAAAAATGCACCTGTTTCATTCCACAACAGTAGATAATTTTTACTTATGTTTTGTTTCTAAAGCCTCTGAGCTTCTCAAGAGAAAAAAATCTTAGCAAAAAGATTTTTTTCATAAAATACATCCATGACAGCACCGCCTGTGGATACAAACTCTGCTCTTCTCCCTTCTCCCCAGGCGGTTGCCAGCTGGGAATCACGGCCAAGGGCGAGCGCTTGAAACACTGGTACGAGTGCTTGAAGAACAAGGACAAGAAGATCGAGCGCTGGCACACCCTGCAGAACGAGAACCACGTGGCCAGTGATTAAAGGGAGCCTCTGCCCAGCCCTCCCTGCCCTCTGCCACACCCCTGTAGGTCCCTGATGTCCCCAATGTCCCCGATTGTCCCTGGTGTCCCGTCTTCCAGCGCAGCCACGCCTTGCTACAGCCTCTGATCCCAGGGTCCTCCTCTTCCTCCAAACCCCCTCCACTGGAAACTCCCCCAGATCTTTTCTATTCTCCTTTATTTATTTTCAGCTGGGGGAGGGAGGCTGTTGAGTTCTCCTGGTGTGTAATTTTGGCAAGCAATAGTTCCCTCCTGACTGTTCCCCCCTCTCTCCCCGTTCCCGTCGCGTTTCTGACGCTCCGTGTCCCTCCAGCCTCTGCTCCTCATATCTCCCTATGGAGGAGACGGGAGTGCTGGGCTTGGGAGGGAGCATCAGCCTGTCCTCGCTTGTGTGATCTCAATACCTCAGTTGCAATAAGGAAAAAAAGCTCCTTGGCTTTGGTGTGGGTGTCACCGTTCGCCTGGTGTCTGTGTCGTCGTGGTTAGGCCAAAAAATCCGGTGTCACCGGAGTCATCCTGCGAGTCCTGCTTGAGCTTCACCTCTGCTCTGGCCCACCTGAGCAATGTTGTGGCACATCCTTTGCTGAGAAGATCCACCACCAACACCATGACAGCGACAAGGAGGGTTTAGGGAGCTCTGTGCTCGCAGGGGAGCAGGTTTGGGTTGGTTTTTGTCCTTTCGCCCAAGGAAATTGGGGGCTCCGCTGCTGTAGGAGCCCAGCTGTGTTTTAGGGTTGTGACTACCTCCTCCTCACCCCTGAGCTGTGTAGTAGTGACTGGCCGAGCCCTGAAGGGGTCCTAGGTCCCCTCAGACCCCTCCTGCTCCCAAGGATTTTCGGCTCCTCAGGAGGGAAGCTGAGGGAGCTGCTCCTTCCCTCCAAACCCCTGATGTGTGCAAGGATTTTTGCTTTAAACCTCCACAACTCCTGGAATTAGCTGGAACAATCTGAGATCTTCCAAACTTGGGTTGTTTTGGTTTGGTTTCCTTTTGTTTTTCCCAGTTTTCTGCACAAGAACCCCTCAGTCTGCACTTTAAGGATGGCCTGGAGCTGTTGGATCTGGTCTGGACAGCAGGAGAGCACAGGCTCTCTGCTGCTGCTGCTGGGCTCTGGAACCTTTCCCTGGCTCTGGAACAGTTCCCTGGCTCTGGAACCTTTCCCTGGCTCTGGAACACCCCAGGCCCTGTGGATAGGAGCACACTAAGCACTAATGGAATATATGGAATTTTTTGTCACACTGAGCATGGTGTGTGAAACCTCCCCCCCTGATCCCCCTGCACCCTCTGCTGCTGCTGCTGCCCTCTCTTTGAGTTGGATGAATTCTGGTTTTCCTGGTATTTTCTTTATCTCCCCCCAGCCCTAGCAGAACTTGCTGAGGTGCCCTGAGTGTCGCCAGCCCTGGGTGACACAAACCCCAGCCTGGCACAGGTTTCCCTCCCTCCTTGGATCTCCAGGTGGGAAAAGCCAACCCAACCCATCCCAGAGGGTCCAGCCAGAACTGGGAATCCTCTTCCATCTCCCCAGGTGATTTGATGGTTCTCGGGGTGGGATGGAAGAGGATACCTGGAAATTTTCCTCTTTTTCACGGAATTTTTGTGCCAGTCACGGTGGCATCCCTGAGCTAGGACCAGACTGAAACAATTCCATTTTTTTTTGGACTGTTCCCCTCTGCACCCCGTGCTGAAGCCTCCCTGCTCCAGGCCCAGCTGAGCTGTGGGATGGTGGGATCCAGGATCAATGGTTGGATTCTCCCTTTTTCAACCTTAATGACTCCAAGCTGCCACCACCCTTTCCAGAGGGATGGACCTGGCCCAAAAAATTCCTGTTCATACCCAGAGCAGCCCTTGGGCACGGAGCTGTGCTGGGGAAATGTGTGGCTGAGGGTAAAAAAAACCTTTAAAAATCATTATTTAAGCAATTCCTTAATTTCTCCCAGTCCTGCAGCAGCCCAGCCTCCTTTGTATGTGCAGAACAACTCACTCGAGGTTACCCTTTTCCCATCCTGTATTCCCATTCCCTGTTCAGCCTGCTTTCTTTGGGAAAAGGATACTCAGATCATCTCTTTGCACCTCCAAAAATCAAGTGCAACTTGCCAATCTCCTCAGTAATGTGCAAAACCACAGCCCTGGTCTCTGCCCCCTCCTCTTCTCAGTTTTTCTGATGGTTATTCCTGCCCTGAATGAGTTCTTTTTGTTGTAAATAAAGCATGCACCTATGGATTGGGAATGGTGAAAAACAAACAAACGAAAAAAAAAAAAGCAAAAAAAAGAAAATTAAAAGCCTCTTCTACTGCTGTTTGCATTCAGACTCGCATGCAGTGATTTTACAGCCAAATATCAGTTTACAACTGTTAAAGAGAAAAAGAAAACCTTACACAGGAATTAGAAATCCTCCAGTCTTCCGCTGCATGCAGCACAACATCCTCTCTTGATGTGGTATCTAATAAAGTGAGACTATTGGAAAAGAACAAAAAAAAAATTACAGATTTTTGGCTTCTTTCATTGCCTGTGGGAACAGGAACCTCATGGGGTGGACAAAGGGGCTGGTTCTGGGAATTCCTGGTGGGTTGGGGCTGCTGGAATTGGATTGGGCTGGAGATGTTGAGAAGTTTGGGGTGGTTGGGAGGGAGATCCTGGCTTGGGGTAACAGGAATTCCTGGGTTTGGGAATATCCTGGGTAAAGCACTGCAGGTTTAAATCATCCATGGGGTCCCCTCGCTTGGTGCCTGGGAGTGAAAGCCCTGAGGAAAAGCAGGAATGGTGCTGGGAGAATTTTTTCCTTCCCAGTTCCCTCTCACCCCCAGTTTGGGGAGCAGAAGCTCCTCCCTTGGGAGTGGCAGCTCCAACCAAGAAAGGACTTACTTTTATTTATTTCCTTTTATTTATATGCTTCTATTTCCTTTTATTTCTATCCTTCTATTTCCTTTTATTGGGGCATTTTTAGGCTCCATTCCCAGGGCAGGGCTGGTGGGTGTCATGGACATATTTTTAAAAAAATCCCTTTGCCAGGACTTTTTTCTCCTGAGATGCTGAGAGGCCTCGGGAACAAAATGTAATCAATAATTTTCTGCTGCTGTGGAATGCAACAGGTGCATCTGTGATTGGTCTCATGTGGTTGTTTTTAATTAATGGCCAATCACAGTCCAGCTGTGTCAGCCACAAGATTTTATTATCATTCCATTCTTTTCCTTTGCTAGCCTTCTGATGAAATGCTTTTTCTTTCTTTAATGTAGTTTTAGTGTATAATAAATAGTAAATAATAAATATTTTAGTAAATAATGAACAATAAAAACCATAATAAAATACTTTTAGTATATAATAAATAAAAATATAATAAACGAATGAATAAATTATTAGTATATAATAAATAGTCAATAATAAATAACACGAAATAGATTTAATTTATTAATATTAATAGTAATTTATTATAAATAATATTTAATTAGTTTATAAATATTAATTTAATTTATAAATATTTATAATTAATATTTATCAATATATATTTAAAATATATATTATTATATTATATTATATTATATTATATTATATTATATTATATTATATTATATTATATTATATTATATTAATAATATAATATAATATTTATTATAATATAAAATCTGAATTATTTATAAATATATTTATATATAAATATATAGATATATAAATAAATAAATAAAAATAAAAATAATAAATCAGCCTTCTGAAACACGGAGTCAAGATTCTTGTCTCTTCCCTCGTCCTGGGACCCCTGCAAACACCGGGCCGGTGGCGATGCCCGGAGACGGCAGCAGATGTCACTGGAGCTCCAGGCATGGAGCGGGGAGGATGTGCCGCAAGGATGTCCCGATATTTTCAGGAATTCGGGAATTTTTGAGGCAATCGCTCCTCCTGCCGCTCAAACCTTCAGCGGCATGGAAGAGTTGAGGCTTTGTCCTCTGGGAAAAAAACCTTCCCAGCAGCCTTAAAACTGAGCTTTAACTTCTTTTTATAGTTTTGTTTTCCAGCGTTGTGTTCTCCTCATTGATTTTTCATCCTCTTTTCCATTTCCAGCAGAGAAATCCCAGGAGAGGAATTCCAGTGCCATCCAAGACCTCCCAGCCAAGAAATCCAACCCAGGAGATCCCAGCTGAAGAGATGGATTCCAGAGATGAAGATTGGGATGAGGATCCTCTGGGATGAAGGTGCTGTGGTGTTTGTGGATGAGGCAGAACCAGCCATGGTTGTTGTGATTTCCTGCATGGGAAATTGTTCCAAAGAGGAATTCTGCTCAAATCCATGGGAATAAGAGAGGAACATTTATTCCCTCTAATTCCTGTTTCTCCTCCCATTTTCTTCTCAGCCTCTCCAGGAGGAATTGCAAATTTGGCTCGTTCAGGACCGTCCTTTGAGTCTCCTGCTTCTGTAGGTGGCTCTCCAGTTTTAATTCCACCTCAGCACATCAGAACCATTCTGCTCTCCCAGCCCCTTTCCTCCTGTGCTCGTTGGATTTGCACCTTTGGAGCAATCAAAATTTGGATTCTCATCCTGGTGCTGGCCAGGCCAGGCAGGAGCAGGAATTTGCAGTGGTTGGGAAATCAGTTCCAGTTTGTTCTTCCTCCAGGGGCTGGGAAATGGGGATGGCAGCAGCACCTTCAGCAGCTGCCAGGGCCTGGGGCAGCTGATTGTTTCCTGTGGCATAATTCATTTAAAATTCTATTTTATGGAGCTCTCCTCATCTCCTGCCTGATCCAGGGGCATCAGGAGCAGGACAGAAACCTTCCCTGGCTTCCCACCTCCTGGGAGGAAAAAATTAAAATAAATAAACCAAGCATTTCCTCTTCAACATTTCACTTAAAAAACAGAGGAGCTCAAATAAATAAATCCCTCCTCTATCCGCTTTTCCAAAAGCCAGCAGGGAGAAATCTCTTTATCTCCCAGGGCAGAGATAACAATGTAATTAGGAGCTGGGATCAATGGCTTTCATCTCATCAGCCTCCAATAAATGGTTCTGTTCCCACCCCTCCTCTGGGCTGCTGGCCACTGCAGTGCTGAGGGTCTTGCTGCCATCTGGAGAGGCCGTGAAGATTTTCCTGGGGGGAAAAAAAATTTGAGTTTTGGGATGTTTATTCCACAGGGGAATGTTGGATCTGGAGTGGGAGAGGCCAGTGGGGACCCCCAGGGGATGCTCAGCTCCTCCCGTGCCAGTGAAATTCTGAGCTGTGTTTGAGTGGTTTGAGAATTTCCTGACTTTTTTTGGAAAGGAGAATCCAGACAGTAAATATCAGATTTTTTTTTTTTAATTTATTTTTTTTTTATTGCAAGCAGCGGAATGGGAGTCTAACTTACAGCATTTGGAGAGAGGAGTGGTGAGCAGCTGCCATAAATCCCAGATTCCAACAGACTCCACACTCCAAGCATGGGAAAATGGGAAGGCAGTTGGAAAAGGAAAGGGAATCTGATTAAGCCCAGCTTAAATATTAACTGGGCACAACGGTGACTGGTTTGTACTGGGAGAGAGCCCAGGAGGGGGAGTCAGAGTGAGGGATGCACCTGGGGATGGGATGGGATGGGATGGGATGGGATGGGATGGGATGGGATGGGATCTCCAGCACACAGGAACTGTCTCAATGCCACTCTCCCACTTACCTGGGATGATTTGTGCACCTGCCCATGCTGCCCAACGAGGAAAGTGGCATTTCATTAGAAACAAGCACAAAAATCCAAATTTTCCACCCTGCTCCCATCATCCCCTGGCTCTGCTTCCACGATTTTGCTGTTTTCCAGCCAACCCCACTCCATCCCAGCCTGGCTGTGGTGCTGAGCTCACCTCAGCTGTTCCTGGGGATGCATTTCAAAGAGCAGGACACGGGGAACGGGTTTAAACTGGGATGTTTAGCTGGGATGTTATTCCCAGCAGGGGTGAGAAGGGGATCACTCCCTCTCCCACTCCCTGTGATGTGCATCCAGCCCTTCCCATCCTGCTGCTGAACCAAGAGCTGGAAAATTCCTTTTTGCTGGAATCCAGGTGGGTTATGATCGTCTGGGAGTGGGAAATGGGCCTGGCAGGAGCAGGATGGGAGCTGGGGAGCAGCAGGTGCTGCACCCTCAGTGTGGGGACACAGCCACACCTCCTTTGGGGACATTTTTGGAATGCTGGGCAATAAAAGCAAGCCCCTTACCAAAGGTCAGGATGCCAGGATGCTGGACGGAGCAGCTGGAATGAGGCTGGAAAACTGAATTTTCTGCCTTCAGAGATCTGAGCAGCTCCCTGAATCCATTAGGGCCGCAGAGATAACGGATTTCTCAGGTTTGCTGGGAAAAAAAATCCCCACAAAATCTCCTTTCAAAAGCTGCGTGAACAAAAAGGGAATAAAAGCTGTGACAGACAAAAAGGAGAAAAAAAGAAAATTTAATTTAGTTCGGGTCAAAGGGAATTGCCACTGAGAAGCCTTGGGGGTGTTTGCAAACAGGATGGGCCGAATTTGAGAGGGAAGGAGTCTGAGAAATTCGCGGGTGTCTCTGTCACTCCTCTTTGTCCCCTGATGAGGGTCAGCATCGTTAATTAGGGGCCAGCTGATCGGTATCACCCCGATAAGAGCCCTGTCATGGAAACCCTGAGTGCCACAGCCAAGATCTCCAGAGCCTCGGCAAATCAGCGCTTTATTCAGCCTTCAACAAAGAGTATTTTCCTTTCAGAACCCGAGTTATTCAGCTCCGTGTGACTCCTGCTCCTTTGTAAAGGCAGGTGGCGCTTCCAGAGGGGGAATTCAGGCCCTGCCTTATCTCCAAAACTCTCCCAAAGGATGAGTTTCCAGGAGCTCTCACCTGGCTGGAGCTCGCACCTTTCATCCCCAGCTGCTCCCAGGGTGTTTTCAATGTCTTGGCCTCACAAATTGGCTGTGATGGAGCAGCTGGAAAGTTTTTTTCAGGGGAACAAGGCTTTGGAGACCTGCAGGAAAAGCGGGAATGAAAACCTGCCTGAGGGAAAAGCTGCTGTGCCAGGTGTAATCAAGGTAGGTTATACCCCTGGAAAATGCATTCCTTTCATCACTGCAAGGGCTCAGGGTGGGGTTGGGGCAGCCTGGGACAGTGGGAAACAACAGGAGGGAGGAATGGGGTGAATTTTAATTTCCCTTCCAACCCCAATTTTTTCTGGGGTGTGAAAAACGCATGTATTTTATGATTGGCTTTTGCAAATATTAAAATGAATATTATACGTGTTGTGTTAGAAAGTGATGCTGTATTAACTCTCTTAAGTACTGCATTAAATATAGTTTTAGGTTATAAACAATGTTAAAATAGAAACGATGCTATGTAAGATGCTTTGTTTAACAGAAAGGGCTTGCAGCGAGATAGCAGCCACAGGACATCTGAATCTTTCAGAGAAAGAGAATTTATTGCCGTCTTAGCAGAAGAAATGAACTTATTCCCATCTCGAAGGCGCTGTTGGGATTCAGAAGAAGTTGATGCTGACCAGACAGAATCCTGTGTTTGAACAGAATTTATGCATCATGCATGAGGTGTATGAATATGCAACAGGCTGTTGTTTCTAAGGGTTAATCCTCTGTTAACGGGGGGTCTTTTTTGCTGCCCAGAAAAAGGTACCTGGATGTCCATAACTCTTTGTATTTATTGTCTCATACTGTCCTAATTCAAATTGTCCAAATTATTATCACTCTGATTGCATTACTATTTTAATAACCATTTTATTACTATTAAACTTTAAAAATTTTTAAAAACAAGTGATTGGGGTTTTTCACCAAACCTGGGAAAAATGGGAAATAAAGCCCAGCAGATCCTTGGGAAGGGCTCAGAGGAGCTGGCAGGCTCCGGTGCTCCAGGATAACCCTGGAGTGGGAATCTTATCGATCTCCTTTGTTTTACAAGCGCCGCTGACGTGATGATATTTGGCAGCGGCGTTAACGCTGAAACATGAGCCGCGCTCGGGCCTCGTTATCTTTAATTGTTTGAAAAATGACCCGGGCATGGCGTGGGTGCCCTGGAAATCATCCCGGGGCTGAGGGGGAGGGAACCTGCTGGTGGGACACAGGTGGGGGTCACTCTGCCTTTTCCCAACCCCTGCACGCCAATCACTTGTTTTTAAAATTTTGAAAGTTAAGTAGTAATAAAATGGTTGTAAAAAATAGTAATACAATTAGAGTGATAATGATTTGGACAAATGGAATTAGGACAATATGAGACAATAAATGCAAATACGGACATCCAGGTAGCTTTTTCTGGGAGGTACCTTTCTGTCTTTTTCACGAGCCCGAAAAAGGACACACGTTAACAAAGGATTAACCCTTAAAAGCAACAGCCTGTTGCATATTCATACATCTCATACATGATGTGGAAATTCCATTCAAACACAGGATTCTGTCAGGTCAGCATCAACTTCTTCATCCGAATCCTAACAGCGCCTTTGAGGTGGGAAGAAGTTTGTTTCTTCTGAAACGATGGATGGATGGATGGATGGATGGATGGATGGATGGATGGATGGATGGATGGATGGATGGATGGATGGATGGATGGATGGATGGATGGAGACCAAAACCATCTCCACACCTTGATAGATCTGATCCTGCACCAATGGAGCTGGGATTGGGAGCAGCACCTGGAATGCTGCACATTTATTTAAGGGATATCCAGGGGGGGATAATGGACTGATTATCCCGTGGTTCTGGTGTCCATCTCTCCTGATGGAGCTGCTGACGTTCCTGCTCCATTTCAGAGATGAGCCAGGCTGTGGGTAAAATAATTTGCTGAGAATCATTAACCTAATGATGGAGGTTTTGGATAAACAGCTGCTGAGCCTGGCCGGGGGGAGAATGAGCTTAATTGTGGCTCTGGAAAAAGACAAGAAAAAGAGATTGTGATGAGTGCTGGGGGGTTTGGGGGTATCAAGGCTGGGGTCTCCTCCCACCTTCCCCAATTCCAGCCCCATCCCTCTCCTTCCTGAAGGTGGAAAGGAGCGGGAATGAGATGGGAGCACCAGCATCCTGCCCAGCCACGGATTTATGGATAAAACCCCAGGAACATCCCAGCCCTGCTGCAGGGTCAAAGGGGAAACTGCAAAGCAGCTTAGGGACCTGGAGCTTTTCCTATTTTTGGAAATATTGGAGATGACGGGAAGTGGCACTGGGCAGGAGGAAGTTCAGAGTGAATATTCCCATTTATCCCAGACAAGCAGGTTTTCCAGGAAAGGAAATGTCACCAGCTCCATCTTTAGGTGTCGTTGCAATCCTTCTATTTTTATCAGAATTAACTTTGGAGCTCTAAATGCCAATAATTAAACCCAAACAGCCCCAGGATCAGGTGCCACCCCCTGTCCCCAAAGGGGCCCTGGCCCTATTATTTGAAATTGATGCAATTATTCTTCTGGCAGAGTAATAAGTTTCTGTTCTGCAGTACCCAGTGGACCCTAAAGCAGAACAAATGCTGTAATAAACCCAGGATGGGCCTTCCTGGAAGCCAGAATTTCGGGTTATTATGGAGAGGAGCAGGTTGGGGAATGTTTAATAAATGATTGCCTGGTATTTCTTGCTCACAGCCTACCTCTCTGATTAGTAAATGTTTTCTGCTCACTGATTAACTTTGTTTATTTCTTAATTAGGTTCAGCGCCGGCTGTCTCGTGGTTCCCAAATAATTGTTTGATTAATGGGCCTGGATTTGCATTTTCATTAAGCCCCCCCTCCAATTAGCAGTGCCAGAACAGGCAGATCTGGGCCCTCAGAATGACAATTTTAGCCCATTAAGTAATAACTGTTCTATTGATCGGGGATAATGGAGCACAGGCAGTAAATCCATGGCTGAGCCACAGAGTTCCCGGGGGAAGGTTGGGAATGCGCCCCAGCTCCCTCTGCCTCCACACGGTCATTAAGGGGTTAATTGGTTCCAGTTTGGGCATGGATTGGTGAGGGAGGGCTCCCAGTCAGGGAGTGGAATCACCAGTTTTCTGGAGGGGATGGGGAATGGGAATGGGGTGGGGAATATGGAATGGGATGTGATGAGAATGGAGAAATGGATGGGATGGGAAATGCGGGATGGGGAATGGGATGGGATAAGATGGGATGGGGATTATGATGGGGATGAGAATGGAGAAATGGGATGGGATGGGATGGGATGGGGATTACAATGGGATGGAATGGGGAATGAGGAATGGGATGGGATGGGGATGAGGATGAGAATGGAGAGATGGAATGGGATGGGGATAAGAATGGGATGGGGAATGGTGAATGAGGAGTGGGATGGATGGGGATTAGGATGGGATGAAATGGGATGGGATAGGGAATGAGAAATGAGGAATGGGATAGGATGGGGATTAGGGTGGGGATGAGAATGGGAGAGATGGGATGGGATGGGGATTACAATGGGATGGAATGGGGAATGAGGAATGGGATGGGATGGGATGGGGATTAGGATGGGGATGAGAATGGAGGGATGGGATGGGATAGGTAATGGGATGGGGATAAGAATGGGAAGGGGAATGGTGAATGAGGAGTGGGATGGGGATTAGGATGGGATGGAATGGGATGGGATAGGATGGGGATTAGGGTGGGGATGAGAATGGAGAGATGGGATGGGATGGGAAGGGGATGAGAAATGAGGAATGGGATGGTGAATGAGGAATGGGATGGGGATGAGAATGGAGAGATGGGATGAGGAATTAGGAATGGGGTGGGATTAGGATGGGATGAAATGGAATGGGATGGGGAATGAGAAATGAGGAATGGGATAGAATGGGAATTAGGATAGGGATGAGAATGGAGAAATGGGATGAGGAATGGGATGGGGTTAAGAATGGGATGGGGAATGGTGAATGAGGAGTGGGATGGGATGGGGATTAGGATGGAGATGAGAAGGGAGAAATGGATGGGATGGAGAATGGTGAATGGGGATAGAATGGGGGTGAGAAATGGGGCTGGGATGGAATTGAATGGGGAATGAGGGATGATAACAGAGTGGGGATAGGGATGAGGCCATAAACAGGAATAGGGGCAGGAATAGGGGCAGGAACAGGGATGGGATCACAAGGACAAAGAGGAGCACACTGCCAAGGAGCCGCTTGGCTGCTCATCCCCAGGGAAGGGAGAGGAGCTCCTGCTCGTGTCAGCCTGAAATGTGTCTGGAGATGCTTCTCCAGTGGGGAGAGGAGACTCTGGGGGACAAACAACCCCTTTTCCATATTCCCAGGGGACATGCCAGGCTGTGGGGATGTCACTGTGGTGAGGATGTCACCCTGGCAGGGCTCTGTCACTCGTAGCACTCCAGAGGAGCCCGTTGCTATATTTGCTCTCAACACAACAGTGCCTTTTTCTCTTTTTTTTTTTTTTTTCTTTTTTTTTTTTTTTTTTTTCTCCTTTTAAATACTGGATTCTGCTCTCCAAAAGTAGGACACAGCCATTCCACGTGCCTGCTCCAAAGCTCCATAATCTCCTGCCTTTGGCCAGGCTGGGGAATCGTTGTGCTGGGAGCTCTCTGGCCAGGAGCAGCTTTCCAGGTGCTCCAGGGCTCTAAATCCAGCAAGAAGAGGTTGGAAGGCATGGATCTCCCCTGGGATCTCCTCCTGTTTTGTGGGAGGATGGCTTGGGGGCCATCACACAGTGATGTGGCACTTCCTCCTTCCCACTGCCTTCATCCCGGCCTTGAGATGCTCCTCATCCTCAGAGCAAATCCCTCTGCCAGGAGCTGCCAAGCTGCAAAACGAGGCAAAAATTGGGATTTTGGAAGGTTTTCCTGAGTTTCCCCATTCCACATTGGAAGAAATCCGGATTTGCCTCGCTGCTCTCCAGCCTTTCCCCCTCTGGAGTGCAAAGCTGGAGGGTGAGGAGCAGCTCACAGCTCATTTATCAGCCAGAGCTGGGGGAAGAGCCAAAATCCTGTGGCAAAGCAGCTTTGCCTCTGGATTCACAGCTCCGTGGAAGCGTGAGGATGATCCCAGTGCACACAGATGGTTCCTCTGCTCCCCCCCAGCCAAACACCTACGCTGCCACCAGGGTTTGGGCACCTGCTCCAGCTGGGAACGTCCTGATCCACACCAAAAGCGCCACCAAGGAGCAGCCACAGCCTCCAAAACTCCAAATGTTCACTGGAAAACTTCCAGCTCTGCCTTCCTGTCCATCCGTGATTGAGGATTTACGGAGCTGCCTCTTGCCCAGGTCAGGGCAGATCATCATCCCTGCCTCTGCTCCAGCCCTTCCAAACATCCATCACCCTTATCCCGGGGGTTTCATCATCCCTGAGGCTCCCAGGAGCTGCTGCAGGGTTTATTTCCCTGCACCCAGGACATGCTGCCCTTCCAGGGTGGGTGCAGCTGGGGAACCCCTCGCTGATCCGAACCCCTCATCCCCCCCCAAAATTCCCTCCTCCAAAAGCCCTGAGTCTGCAGGGCAGGAAGAAATTCCAATTTGGTGATGCCACCCGTGGATTCTCCTGGCAGGACCTGGCACAGACTCATCATCCCCGTTCCTGCTGAGCTCCCAGGGCAGCTTGGAACGACAACAACAACAACACGTGAGAGACAAACCCAGATCCATGAATTAGTGGGAAGAGATGGAAATTTGATCCCTTTTTGAGGTTTAAAGGGAAGGTGCTGTGCCTGAGGGGGGCTGGGGGAATGGGATGTGCCTCCCATCCTCATAGAGCACCAGGAATATTCAGGACACTCCTGATAGGTATCTCCATCTCATTTTGAATTCCACCAGCTCTGGAAAACAAAGCCCTGAGCCCAAAATCAGCAGCAGGCAGGGGCATGGATTGCAAAATGCCCTTTGCTTGGGAATTCCTGCCTGGCTTAAGGAATGCTTTGTGTTTTGGGAGAGAATTGTGCTGCAGGGGGAAAGCAGGTGTGGTTTTACACTAAAAAAGGAGGGATTTAGATTGGATTTCAGGAAGAAATCCTTCCCTGGCAGGGTGGGCAGGCCCTGGCACAGGGTGCCCAGAGAAGCTGTGGCTGCCCCTGGATCCCTGCAAGTGTCCCAGGCCAGGTTGGATGGAGCATCCCCTCCTGCCCTAAATCTTTCTTTCCTGACCCAAAATGTTTCTCCCGCCCCCCCCCACCCTGTGCCAGCAGCACGATCCCAACGTGTTGGTTTTTATAATTTATTAGCAGGACAATCTCATTTAGGCCCTGCTGACAAATGGGATGTTGTATTCCAGGAGTTTATCCCCGGGGAGCAAATAAACAAACACAGCGCTGGAAACCTCATGAATTTTTTAAAGAGCTTATCAAAACCTTTTTTTTTTTTTCTTCCCCTTTTCCCACAGGCACGGTGGCTGAAAGGGGAAATATCCCCTCCATCTGCATTCCCAGCACTTCTTTCCCCTCCAATCCCTTAATCCTCTTCTTTCCAGCTCTAATCCACACGGTTGCCTCTTTCTTGTTTGGTTTTTTATTAATTCCCCCCACTCCAAATAATCACAAAACCAACACCGAGACTCCAGAGCTCCGTGTCCAAACTCCCGGCTCCGCGAGCATCCACAAAAGCCTGAGCATTACATCATCCCAATTCCTATTTTTTCCCCCTCTTTTTACCCCAGAATGACCCCGGATTTGCATCCCCGGGGCGTTTTTTCGGATTGCAGGCAGCGGGAATTGGAAATCCATCACCGGGAGAGGCGCTCCCCCATGGGCACATCGCTGTCCCTGGAATCATAATGAGTTAATTAAGGAAAAGCGGGGCAGGAGAGGTGCGAGCCCTCGGGGAATTCGTGGGAGAGGCTCATGGAATTCCCAGGAAAAGCCTTCAGCAGCTCCAGGGGGACCACGGGGTGTTGGATTTTCCCGTTCCAAAGAGAGGATTTCCAAAATTCCCCCGCAGCCGCCCCGTCCTTTCCTCGCACGGATCTCCTGCCTCCAACCCCTCCAGATCCCAAAATTTGTCCCTAAAAGCAATTCAAACCCATCGGGAAAACTGCTCAGCCCCTTTTTCAGTGATTCCAGCTTGTTCCTGCCCAGGCTGTACTGCTGGAAAATGAATGTGGGAAGGAAGAGCAGGAAAGGCCACCAGGAGTTCATCATTCCACAAATTTCCTGATTCCTTGTTCCCTTTCCTGCCCCACATGGCTCCAGGTGGAGCAGAGGCACTGAGAGTGTAAAGTTTGCTAATTATGGACTTTTAATCAGCTGATAAATTGAGTTTTAATCCCTGATAACTCAGCCCAGCTCTCCAATCTGGGAAAACCAGGATTGCAGGGATATTCCGCCTGCATTTTCCACCCTGGGAGGTCAGCAGGGATATAAATCCACCAAGAAATGAAATGAGGCTCCTTATCCTGCCCTCCCCTGGATGTCATTACACTCATAATCCAGACCTGGAAGCACAAGCACAGCCTCATCCTTGGGAAGGAGGCAAAACCTCTGGAAAAGCAAAACCATAGGAAAAAGCAGGGACCAGCAGGAGAGAAATTCCCTTTCAGCTGCACCCTGCACCCCCCAGCTGAAAAAAATAAGTTGAATTTCCACTCCCAAAAGGCCCCACATGTGGCTTCAATCCCAAAATTAGTTTTCCCACACCCCCAGCTCGTTATGGAGCAGAGCACAACAGCAGCAGGCATCCCATTTAAATTGGAGATTCTGACCTTTCTGCTGAGGATCTTTCCAGCCATCCTGTTTCCAGCTTTTTTTATTTATTTTGTGTGCGTGTGCTGGCACTTCCTAATCCTCCAAATGAGATTGGATGCAGCTTTTTCAACATTAAAATGCACTGCATCCTCCTTTTCCAGAGCCCTCAGGTAATTAGAAGGTTTTTTAATGCCCACAAATGAGGGGTGCAGGGCTGGGGAGGAGGGGATTGTCACTCCAGTGTCCCCACAGGGGTGGGGACCCAGAATTTGCCCTTTTCCAGTGAAATCCACCCCGGTGCTGGGCACTGGGAGCCACTGGCTGCATTTCCCTGGATAAGGCTGGTGCCAGGAACCTCCACAATCACTTTTGGCTCAAAACCCAGCGTCCCTGACGTAGGGATTTATCTGGGGACACTTCAGGCCAATGTCAAAAGTCCCTTGTCAATAACCTCGATGTTTTTGGGATTAAAAAACCCCTGAAAACCCTGTGGGATTGGGTCCTTCTGGTACAGCATTGCTGGGAGCAGGGATTGGGAATTGCTTCCATTGCACCATAGTCCATAAGGACCATTCTCCTTTTCCATAAGGAAAATAGATTTGCCGTCCCAGGAGGGTCCTGGGAAGGCAAACTTTATTCCAACAGATGGTGATCCCATCAGAAGAGGGATCTGGAATTGCAAACACCCCTGAGGAGCTGCAGAGGGAGGGGATATCCCTGTTTTTAGGAAATACAAGGAAGAATCGCTGGGTTTGGGGAGAATATGGATGAGTTTGTAAAGCCCTTGGGCAATGGGATCCACTGGCCCAGCTCATGGGGGGTCTCACCTCGCCCCATTCCCGCAATTCCCAGAGTTTATCCCGAGGGAGGGAGCGCTGCGTGGCCGAACACAATCCCGGGAGGATTAAAACAGCACAATCCAGCTCCTCATCCCCAGGCTGGCCCTGAGGCAGCGTTCCCTGAGCATTCCCTGAGCGTTCCCTGCCTGGTTTCCTATGAAAACGAGCGCCGCGTCCCTCCCGGGTGAATCTGGGCACAGGGATGTGAATCCCGCATGGATCCGGCCCTCCAGGAATGGGGATCCCCGCGGGATGAAGGAACCCCCGTGGATGTGTTGGACACCCCCAGTCCTCCTGGTACCGGGAAAAACCCGCGCTCCCAGCTCGTATCCCTGGGTGTGGCTTTGGGAGCCGAGATTCCCAAAAATCTGGGAGAAGGCGCTGCCCTAATCAGGTTCAGGAGTTTCATCTGGAGCCTTTTGGAATTCTCTCCTCACCTGGAGGGACTCCTTGTGTGCCACAGACGGGAATGCTGAGGGATTGGGATCACAGCAGAAGGAAATGAGGGTCCCAGCTGCCACCGGCATCCCCTAAAATCCTCCCCAGCGATTAAAGTTGGCAATAAAAGGGATGGGAAAAAATTCCTGCTCAAGTTAATCCCTTTTGAGTCGCAATATTTTTATTCTCAGGCTCGGGAAGTTTTGGAATTAATTTTTAATTGATCTGACAGCACCCCAAAAAAAAAAAAAATCCATATACGCAAACAAATATATCCCACAGATATATCCCGTTATATATTTATATGTTTATTTATTTTGATATATTTAGCTATGATATATTTATTTAGAATAAATATATTTATATATTATTTATATTTTATATGATTTATTATTTATATATAACTAATATATACTTTATAATAATATATATTTTATAATATATACTTTGTAATAAATATATACATATATGTATTTGCATTTATACATGTAGCTATATATATTTATTCTAAATAAATATATTTAATTAGAATAAATATATTTTTATACTATTTATATTTTGTATATTATTTATTATCTATACATTTCTATATATAAATATGCATATTAAATATATAAATACACATTAAGTGCTTATATTATATATTATATACTATATATGTTTATTATTTATGTATTATTTATATATAAATAATAAATATATATTTAATGATAATATATATACTTCATAGCACATACTTTATAATAAATATATACATACTTTATAATAAATATATATGATAAATATACTTTATAATAAATATATATATAAATATATATAAATGTATTTACATTTATATATGTAGCTATATATGGAATGTACGTGTTTATCTTTATTTATTTATTTATTTATTTATTTATTTATTTATTTATATTTTAAATGTTGGTTTAATCCTTGCTGCCTCCATTCAATAACCCTCGAGCCGGTCCCGAGTGCCGGGAGGATGGAACCGGATTCCCGGGGTGGGGGGATCCCGATCCTCAGCATCCCTCGCTTTGGGCGCTTTGGCCGGGGCCACCCGAGAGCGGCTTCCCGGCGCTGCCGCATCCCTGAAAAACAGAGAAAACAAGAAATAAATTTTAAAATATATATATATATTTCCCATCGGGGCGGCGGGAGGGAAGGGGTTAAGGCCGACAGCCGGCGGAGGGAGCGGAGCCGCTGGATGGAGACGTTAAGAAGCGGCGCCCGGCAGCGGCTGCGGGCAGAGCCGGGCGGCAGCACCCGAGCCGGGCCGGGCTCTCCTCGGCCCCAGCGGCACCAGCGGAACCTCCCCGGGCGGCACCGGCACCGGCGGAGCCCCCCCGGCAGCGGGGCCGGGCCGCGGGCAGCGCCCCGAGCCCCCCCGGCCCCGCCGCTCCCGATGGAGGCACCGAGGGATGGATGGAGCCAGGGATGGAGCGGCCGGCAGCAGGGCCCGGGCACGGTGAGGAGGAGGAGGAGGAGGAGGCGGGCGAGGAAAAACCGCTCGGGGGAGGAAGAAGGGATCGGGGGAGGGAGCAGAGGAGCTGCCGGTGCGGGGAGCGCATTGAAACCGGGGCTAAGGGGGGGAAAAAAATGCAAAAAAACCAAAAAGCCCAAATTAACAAGCAAAAAATAAGAGGAGAAAACAAACAACACCGCCCCCACTCCCCAGCCCTCCTGCGCAAAATAAAAATTTTTAAAAGGACCGGGGAGCGCGGCGAGCGGGGGTCGGCAGGAGCGCGGCCCGCCGGGAATTGCTTTTGGGAAGCGGCGGGTGCGGGAATTTGGGGGGCACCGGGTCCCCCCCGGCTCTGCGGGAGCTGATGGTTCCCGCCTCATCCCGGCAGGGATTTTTCGCTGGTTTCCGCTGGTTTGGGAAGGGTTTTGCTTCGCTGAGGGAGCCAGGCAGGAGAGAGCTCCCCTCATCTTCATCCTCCTTCCCAGACTTTGTGCAGGAACATCTCCGCCGGGGAAATAAGGAACATAAGGGAACGTAATCCTGCCAGAAGCCTCTCCCCTGTTTATTTTCCTCTTCCCACATCCATGCTGGCAACTTGGGGGAATAATTTAACATAGAGATGAGCAGGGAGAGCAGAGGCAGTTGCAGAACGGCGTGAAGGTAACCTTGAGCTGAGCCCTGTAAACCCCGGCCTCCGTCAAGGCAGGATTAAAGAAACTTTGCTGGCAATGCAGAGCTGGGAATCCCAGCCTGGCCCTGGGAATTACAGCCCGGGGTGCCCCCACACAGCCTGGCCCTGGCCCACTGCACCTGCTCATCTGGTGAGTGCTGCATCCTTCCTTCCTCTGGGAATTTAGCTGGGAATTATCCTTCTTGAGGGGCTGTCCCTTCCCTGGGCTTGGCAAAGAGCTCTCCCTTGGAATATCCAAAGCTGTTGAGCTCCAGGGGCTCCTCCAAGATAGGATTTGTTAGCATTTGTTAGGGTTTTTTTAATGCATATTATTATATTATATATATTATTAGCAATTATTGTGGTTGTATATAGATTGTATTACATGTATTTTATATATTATTAGCAGATGCTATGGTTTTATATTTATTGTTCTATTATATTCGATTATAATATTGTTATATTATTAGCCTCTACCATGGTTTTTATATACATTATATTATAATATTCCACTTAATATATTACTAGCTGTTATTAGGCACAGGGAGAATTCCCCAGAGGGTTTTGCTCTGGTTTTTGGGATGCCTTTCCCAAATCCTGATGCTCAAAAACCCAAATCCAGCTGCAGCATCACGGCTGCAGGTACCTGGGTCCAGTGGGGCTCTTCCACGTGAATGCCTCTGTGTTTTAGGGTCCTTGATGTTTGGGATCCTGGCAGATGGGAACCCCCCACAGGGGGATTTGGGGATGGATTTTCCCTCCCAGATAAAAGCTCATTTATTCCTGGGGGATCTTTTCCCCGTGGAAAGCTGTGTCAAGCCTCAGCAGCTCCAGGCTCCCATCCAGAGTCACAATTCCCATGGCTGAGGCAGGATCCAGGAGTGTTCAGCACCATTCCCAGCTCAGTCCAGATCCTGGGAAAATCTCTGCTTCTCCCACCCCCCCTTTGGCCAGCAGGGACTCACTGAGCAGGGCAGGCAGCTCTGGGGTGGGAATTTGTCCTTCCCAACATGTTGGCTCTCTCTGGGGCTGGGGAGGGAGTGTGGGGCAGGAGGTGCTGAGGGATGAGCCTGCAGCATCCATGGGAATGGCAGATCCCTCCCTGGATGAGGGGAAAGAGAGGAATCAGCTCTCCCGGGGAAGGAGGTTTTGAGGGAAGTGTTGCACGAAATCCTCCTTCTCACTCCATTAATGTCTGTGGGCTGTGCAAGGCATTGTCTGCTGCTGCAAAAGCTCGTTAGTTAATTGCCCCAGTGCTGCTGTAATCCCAGATTAACGAGGGCTGAGGCAAATCTCCATGGAGCAGACCTGAGCGTGGGATTTGTGGGGAGGCTGGATTCTGCTGTTCCCTACCTGGGGAGCCCTTTGGGGCTCCATCCTGGGCTGGATGTGCTGGGTGCTCCCATGGGAAGAGGTTTCTGTCACACCCATGAGGGGTCACACTTCCCAAATTCCCCCTGATTGTCCCCATGGATCCTACAGGGATGGGATTTAGGCATGTCCAGCTGGGTGCACCTGGATTTCCATCTCCTTTTGGTGTTTCTCATCATCTCCACATGAATCCTGGGGAGCGCCTGGGTTCTGGTGCTCCAAACCTCGGGGTGAAACCCTTTGGCTGCTGCGGGGTTTGTTCCTCCTCGTTAAGCACAAGGAGGGGAACAGCAGCGTCCTGGCTTTCCCTGGAATCAGGAGCTGCCAGCTCGGGCTGTGCCAGCAGCTGAGGCTCAGAAATGCTCTCCCACAGCCACAGGGACGTGCAGGTGTCATGGATGGAGAGCCCGGAGGATTTGGGGAGGGTAAGCAACACAGGGAGGGCCGTGCATCCCTCCAGCCCCAGCACTGCCTCTGGAAAAGTCCATCCCGTGTGTCCCAAACCTCCTTCTCCTCCGGGATTCAGGCGGCTCCGTCTGGGGGGGAGCTTTGCTGAGCCAGCAGCTGGCTCGCATCCAGCTGTGCTTCCCTAGGGAACAGCCCCGGCCTTCCTCCCGCCCCCCTCCTCCTCCTCCTCCTCCTCCTCCCTGGGATGCACATCCCGGCTCCCCAAGCCTGACTGAAAACCGTGCCTGGATTTTGCAGGCTGGGCATGAAACCCCCCGAACGTGAGACGTGAAAGCTGCTCGGGCTAAAGCCTGTCACAGACACTCAGCGTCCTCCGAAGGAATTACATCACCTTTTCCGAGGGCTTGAGTGTCGGGAGGGTGGGAAGGAGCGGGAGAGGGAGGCTGGGAGCATCCCTGGGTGTCACTGACACCCCGCAATTTGGGGTGGCCTCTCCTAAATACCACCCAAAAATAGGGAATTAACGGGGAAATGGAGGTTTCTCGACTTTGGTCGCATGGACGGGGCTGATGAAGCAGCAGGAATGCTCAGGGAAGGGATGCTGGAAGCTGGCAGGGATGTGGTGGGGGAAGGTTGGGATCCTGCACCCAAATTTAATGACCCTGATCCCAAAGGAGGGAGCTTCCTGCTGCTTCCACAGCCTCACCCCAAACACCCCGGGCAGATGGGATAACGCTGCTGGCGAGAGCTGGAACACCCAGACCCCCGGGGTTGCTGCAGATTAATTAATTAATGAAAATCATAACGATGCTGGGCAGGGGAACAGCGAGTCCCACAGCTGGATCCCGGCTGTGCCACCTCATTTCCATCATCCCACAGTTCCCTGGCCCCTCTCTCTGCCCAAATCTCAGCAATCCACAGCGATTTCCTCCCTTATTTCCTTCCCTGCCTTCGGCAGCGCCGGGTGCTTTTTTAAATGATTCATGGCTTAAACCATTTTTCTTTATGAGCTGCTTTTCACACTTGTGAGGGGAATTCAGCCTCCAAGAACCTGGAACGGGCTTTGATGGAATTGTGGGTGGAGGAGCAGAATGTGAAGTAAAAAACTCCCCATTTTCAGCTCCACTTGGGCCATTGTGGAGGAGAATACCCAGGGAAAGGAGCAGAGCCATGGAGATGGGATTACCTGGGAATTAAGTGGCCTGGAGGCCACACAGATCTTTGCTTTTGGGAGCTGGAGCATCCAGCTGGGATTGGGTTTGGGAGTCTCTCAGCTGTCCTACAGCAAATTCCCACCACCATCACGGTGATCCCACCCTGTGCCGGCCCATGGGTGTGGGGTTTGGGCAGGAATCAGCATCCCTTGGGCAGGAATCAGCATCCTCAGGGTGGAGATCAGCATCCTTTGGGTAGGAATTGGCATCCCTTGAGCAGGAATCAGCATCCCTTAGATGGAGGTCTGAGAATTTGCAATGCCAGGCAGCTCAATGTCATAATTAAAAATGGGGTTAAACTTCCTTAAATAACTTGATTAAACAAAATTGCCTTTCTGGGCCAGGCTGCAGGCCCTGGGCTCGTGCAGCTCTGTCCAGTGAGTGGAATAAGCCAGGGCAGGATCCATCCTGGTGTTCCTGGGTTTATTTATAGCTCGGCCCTGGCAGAAACGGGGCTGGTGCCCTGTGGGCTCTGTCCTCTGGAGAGCACAGGGAGCACTGAGAGGAGCTTGTGCAATTAGCACGACCTCGTTTCAGAGGAGCCTTTTAGAGGAGGCCTTAATCAATTAGTCTGGGGCAGCCCTGAATGGATCCTGGATCCTGCTGGGTCTGGATCCCTCTGGATCTCGGTGCCTCACGCCCTGGGAAAGTGCTGAGGCCACCAATAAATCCCCAGAATATTTAAAAATCGGTTTTATATCCATAAACAAAACCAGCTCCTTAATTCCAGTCCAAACTCCTCCATGGACTCCCAGCAAGGAGGAGGATTTGCAAACCCCACAAAATGGAAATCCCCCACAAAAATCCACCAGCAGATGGGCAAATCCTGCCCTGGATCTTCCAATTGAGCCAATAATTCCCTAAGGAGATGTTTTCCCTTTGCATCCCTGGCTGGTTTGGCCTGGGGAGGGGATTTGGTGGCTCCAGAGGGAAGCCCAGGCTTGGGAAGTGTCTCACCCTTGAGGATGAGGATCTGATCCTGGGATGAGTCTGGGAGCTGCTGACTCAGCTGCTTTTAAGGCTTCCCCCAGAGGAGAGGAGGCACAAATCCATTTCTCAGCAAAACGGAGGCAGAGAGAAGCAGAATAAATAAACTTGGCTTTGATTTGAGGGCGACTGACAGCTCCCTGTGCTCGGCTGGCCCCTGGGAGAGGCACTGGAAGGTTCTGGATGCTCCAAGTCTGCCCTGCTGGGCTGGAATAATCCTGTGGTTTATCTCAGCTTCATTCCCAGCCACTATGGGGTTTAAATTCAGCCCTGTGCATCCCATTTGCTGCTTCCTTAACGAGTGGAAAAGGGTGAAAATCCATTTCCACCGGGCTGGAAAAGAGGATGGGCAACTCCACCTGGAATTTGGGCTGCCCAAACCTCTGCCTGGGCAGCAATTCCAGGCTGGCACTGGGGGATGGAGGCTGAAAGTTTGAGGGATGGCTGTGCCCAGGGTGCCCAATGTCACTGGGGGTTTGAGCTGGTGTCTCTGGGGTTTGTGCTGGTGTCACTCTTTGGTGCTGGGGAGGATGTGGAGCTGCAGGAACTGCTCTGGGATACAGGGACATGGGAATTTCTGGTGGTCCCTGCACCCAAGTGGGTGACTTTTGGTGACAGCAAGTCCAGGGAACCTCCATGCCCTGAGTTCTGTGTCCCATAAATCCTGCACCCCATGGATTGGGCTCTTTCCCCCATCCTTCACTGCATTTCCAGGCTTGGCACAGGCATTCCAGCACTCCCAGGGTGCCCAGAACCTGCTGTCCCCATGTCCCCATGGCGTGGGACCGGGTCAGTCCCTGCGTCACAGCCCTCCCGTGGGGTCACCTCGCTGATGTCACCACCCCTCCGCTTGCCAGCCCTATTCTCTCGCCGTCCCTGTGATAAGAAATGTTAACGAGGGGGTGAAACTGGATATTCCCGTGGCCTTCTCCTCCTCCTAATGGAATTCTGCTGGTGGTTAATTTGCTGGTTTTAATGGGCCCTTTGTTCTCCCTGGCTGGGGGAGCCACGTGAGGGTGTTTGGGAGGTGGTGCCTGAAGACCAGTGAACCTTGGCGCCCAATAATTGCAGGGCAATTTGAAGACAAGCCCCAAATCCATAATTGATGGGCCCTTCACTCATCGAGCTCCCGCCGCTCCCGGACCTGCTCCCACCTCTCCAGGCGCAGAGGGATGGATAAACCTGGGAAAAGCTGGTAAATTATGGAGGATTCCTCACCCTGGGGACAGCTGACATCGTGCAGGGAGGTGGGTTGGGTGTGGAGTGATGCTGAGCCGGGTATCCCGGGCTGGGATGAGGAATTTGGCTCCTGGTGGGATTATTCTGAGGCAGAGCCAGGTGTCCCATTGATGGATGAGGATTTTGGCTCCGGGTGGGATTATACTGAGGCAGAGCTGGGTATCCCGGGCTGGGATGAGGAATTTGGCTGCTGGTGGGATTATACTGAGGCAGAGCTGGATGTGCCATTGATGGATGAGAATTTTGGCTCTGGGTAGGATTTTACTGAGGCAGAGCCAGGTGTCCCATCGATGGATGAGGATTTTGGCTGCTGGTGGGATTATAAAGAGGCAGAATGGGTGTGCCATTGATGGATGAGGATTTTGGCTCCGGATGGGGTTATACTGAGGCAGAGCTGGGTATCTCAGTGCTGGGATGAGGATTTTGGCTCCTGGTGGGGTTGTACTGAGGCAGAGCTGGGTATCTCAGTGCTGGGATGAGGATTTTGGCTCCGGATGGGGTTTTACTGAGGCAGAGCTGGGTATCTCAGTGCTGGGATGAGGATTTTGGCTCCTGGTGGGGTTGTACTGAGGCAGAGCTGGGTATCCCATTGATGGATGAGGATTTTGGCTCCTGGTGGGAGTGTGGTGATGGATGTAGGCAGAGAATCATTCCCTGATCCCGGCTGGCCCCACATCCTGGGAAACTGCTGTGCTTTGGCTCTGGGGGGGCAGGGAGGGACTCCCCAACCCTGGCACTGCCAGCCGGGGGGGATTTGGGGAAATTTTCCCACACTGCAGCTTCCAGGGCTGGGTCCCTCCCCTGGGCTGGGTCACAGCGGGTCCTACCCGAGCAAGGGCTGACAGATCATTCCCTGGTGGATAATTCCCTCCGTTCCCTGCTGCCCCAGCAGTTTTCCATCCAGGCAGCCGCGGGAAGGCCAGGCTGAGGCCGCTGCACTGCGCTGGCTGGGGACTGTCCCCGTTTGCTTCATTAGGCCGGATGACAAAGTGTGTCACCGCTGTCCCCCGGCCACGCCGCGGGCTGGGCTGGCACCGAGCACGGCAGGGTTCAGACAGCGGGGTCGGCGACACGATGGGACCCCTGGGGACACCGTGGCGGTGACAGTGGCCGTGGGGACCAGCGGTGGCCGCTCCTTCACCCCAGCGCTGCTGCACGGGGTGGATCCATCCTTAAAACCCAGGATGCAGGGAACGGCGCTCTGGGATGGTTCCTGCATCCCTCGGCTCCCGATACCTCCAGCTGATACTGGGAGCATTGGTGTCCGTACTGGGAGCACTGGTGCCGCCCCCGGCAGCCGGGAGCCCGGAGCCGAGCCCATTATCCGCTCCAGACAATTAGCAGAAGCATTAATGGAATATATGCAAATGCGCAGTAATTGACCTGTGACTCCGCAGTTCACGATGGAGAAGGATGAGCTCCAGATGGCTTAATGAGAGTAATTTAAGCCCCTTCTTTATATTCTGTGCCAGAGCCTGGCAGCGCCCAGCCGGGGAGGGGAGGAGGGCAGGGAGGTGGCACTGGGGACACTGGGGACCCTGGGGAGCAGGGACAGCCCTGGGGACGCTCTCTTTGCTCCCCAAACCACCCCGAATCCAGCTCCCATCCCAACCCCGGCAAGGTGGATTTGTTCTGGCTAAAGGAGAGCCAGAATTCCTGGTCAGGGAGTGCAGGACAGCAGCAAAAAACCCCCGGGATCATCGGGCTGGGGGCTGCACTCCCAGCATGGCCATGGGGGTGCCACATCCTGCACATGGAAAGCCCAAAATGCTGCTACTCCGACGTTGCTCAGCCTTTACTCCAGCTCTGTTTGGGGTTGTGCCCCTCCACTGCTCTGCCCCAGCCTCTCCAGCCCTGAGCTGCACGAAATTCCCGCGGCAGAGCCGGAGGTATCTGAATAACCACTCTGGGAAACCAAATTAAAATATTGATGTATAATTCATGCCATATGTTCCACCAATATTTTTTATTTAATCAACTGAAGACAGATGGCAGGAACATAGAGGCCATTAAACTAATGGCACTTTGTCTTTCCATTTATTTCCGTCTCCTTTCCTAAAATAAGAGGAGGCCGTGACAGGCAGCACACCCCGGGCACTGGGATGTGTCAGCAGGGGCATTTCCCACGTGGAATTTTCCCAGGAAGGGCTGGAGCAAATCTCCCATAGCTGGGGAGGGGGCTGGAAGGAGAGAAATCCAGCTGGATTTATAGGGAAATCCATCCTGGTGGGGCTGGAGGGGACTGTCCCATCTCTGCCCTTCCTCTGCCAAGAGGCACCAGGGATGGTCCTGGTGCTCCTGGGACAGCACCATCCCGGTGGCAGGGTGGGAATGCCACCAGGGAATGCTCCTGGCTGGAGGATAGAGGATGGCGTGGCAATCTCCAGTCCCTGGGGATGTGAGGAACTGGAGGGACACTCAGGGATGTTGTGCTCCTGACCCCGTGGGGTGCTGGAATATCAACTGGGGTACCCATGCACTGCCCATGCATGGATTTCACCTGGGATCTGCTGCTGCAGAGATGTTTGGATCTCGGGGTGCAATGTGTGTGTGTGCACAGCTCATCCTTGTGGGGGTGAAACTGGAAATTTTCCACATCCCAGAGCCATCCCGGAGCACCTGTCCTGTATGATAAGACAGAGATGTGCAGGCTCTGGGATTTGGGCTCACCCCACCAGCACCGCTCCCACCGCACCCAGTTCCTCACCTGGGAGAGGTGGAGCTGCCCCTCCTCGGGGGTGGAAGGCCATGAAGACCACAGGTGGCCTTCCTCACCACCTGGAGGGACAGGGCCACCATCCTGGGGCGCTTTCCTGAGTGTGCCTCTCTCTCTGACTTGCAGGTGGAGATTTCTTGCCCTGGGAGTGAGCTGAAAGGGGTTTCCTTACACAAAGGGTGCCGGGCAGCATTCCAGGCTCCAGGCGCGTCCAGGCACCTTCCATCCTTTGTCTGAGCGGGCAGCGGGGCCGTTCCCACCCCAGCGATGCCTGACGGAGCCGCTGCCGCCGGGAGCGAGGAGCTGCGGCAGCCGATCGGCTTTCAAATCACCTTCAAACCTCGATTCCCTTAACATGATCCCTCCATCAGCGCGGTCCCCGGGGCACAGCCGGGCAGGAGAATAAACCGGGGGCTGGAGGTGACAGCCAGCGCTGGAACACCCCGGCCACCACGCGGGGTGACAAAATCCACCTTCCCCAGCGCTCCAAGACTTTTTTAGGGTCGGGCAGCAGCTCTGCACGACCTCGCCCTGCAGCTCTCACCCCAGTTGCTCGCTGGGATTCCCCTCCAAGCCAGGCGGGATAATCCCCACGCTCAGAGCATCCCCGGAGCCGCAGAGCATCATCCCCGCGGCGCCGGCTGCCGGGGAAGGGATGAAGACGCTATGGCCAAGCTTTTGCTGAAACTCCAGCGCTATTTTCGGCGCAGACCCGTGCGTTTCTTCACTCTGCTGGCGCTGTACCTGGCGGCGGGCAGCTTGGTGTTCCTGCACTCCGGTTTCTCCGGGGAGCCCCGGGTGCCGGGGAGCCCTCGGAGCCCCGCGGCCGCAGAGGGGCCGGGGCTGCCCTACCTGGGGGTGATGCAGCTCAGCCGCGGCTTCAAGGCGGCGGCCACGATGCCGGCGGGGGCCCGACGACACGGGCCATGGTTCAAAAGCACCTCCAAGGAGCCGTCGGACAGGGGGAAACCCCGGGAAAACGGCGGCACCAGGAGCCGGACGGTGCGGGGCAGGAGCGGCCGCGACAAGGAGGAGGACAGAGGTGAGGGAAGGGGACCCTGCTTTTTGCCTCTCCATGGGGGCATCACGAGTTGGGGAAGGGGTGTCTGAGCTAGGCAGGACGACAATCTCCCCCAGGAAATGTATATTTATTTATTTATTAATCCATAAACGACATGCATGCGCTACTGGAGCGCCAAGGTTTTCTTCCCCCATCCCTCGGGGATGCTCTGGGGAGCAGCATCCCACTCTGGAGAACATCGGTCCAAAGAATATTTCCAGAAGGATCTTCTCCCTCCTTCTTCCCTCTTTCCTCTCCTCCCTCCCCAAGTGCCAGTAATGTGCTTTTATTGTTCCATCTTCGCTCTTTCCCCCCGGTGCATCACCGAGCTCTGAGCCCCCCCTTTGCTGTTACAGGTGATTTTGGGGGGATGCTGTGCCCCATCTTCCTCCCACTTTTTGGCTCTGGCAGGGGCCAAATTCAGTTTTCATTCTGTTGGCCTGAATCAACCCAAAATCCAGGTTTGTGTGGGTGTTGTGTCGAGGCAGGGGCTGGCTGTGATTCCCATGGAAGTGCACACAGGGCTGGGCTCTGGCCTCTGGAGCCAGGAGATCCCTGCCTGGCTGGGGTCTTGTCAAGTGGGTCCATTATTAACGATCAAGGATGAAAAAATGGAATAATTTCCACTGATTTTTAAAATTACATTTATTTATCCTGAAGGCAGCCAAAACTGTGTATTCTGTGGGATTTGGGTGGAACGCCCAACCCCAGAGCAAACTGGGGCTTTCCCAGGGGTCCAGGCTTGATCCCCCCAACCTGGGCTGCTCCCAGGGCATCGAGGGCTCCTCCTCCTCCTCCTCCTCCAGCAGGATGTGGTTAGTTCATTCCAGGAATGATGCTTGGTCCAGGAAAAGTGATGCTCACAGGATTTTGTCCTGCTAAAAGGAGCTGGAGGGGTTCCCCCATTGTGACCCCGCTCTGAGGGGTCTCTGGGGTGTTTTGGTGTCTCTCTTAATGCAAACTGACTGCCGTGCAGCCTCGGCAGAAGGTCCCTGAGGCCAGGCTGTCTGTCCCTATAAAGACCCCAAGCAGCGCCCATGTCCCAGGCCATATGTCCCATGTGCTCCAAGATTAACCTCATCCAGCTCTGCCAGCAGGGATGGGATGCTGGCCTTGGGATTCCTGGGTTTATCTGCTCCCAGCTGCTCTGGGAATATCATTTTCCCCTTGGAGCATCTTGGCAGCTCCTGAGTGGGATGGTGTGGAGAGAAATGCAGCATCTTGAGAAATCCCACGTGCCCGGTGTTCCTGGTGTGGCTGGCAGAGCTCCCCCCTCGCTTCCCTGCTCCTCTGGAGCCCTGGGATATCAGGCAGGAACAGGTGGATTTAATGGTGCTGGTAATTAAGTGGGGACAGCTTAACGAGGTGGTTGCCACGTGAAATCATTCCAGAGGGAATACTGCTCCAAAAATCAGGTTTAGGGAGTGATGTGCAGCTCCCTCTTCCTCCTCTTCCTCTTCCTCCCTCTCCCAGCAGTGTCAGGTGAAGGTGTGGGTGGGGAACAGCCCTGTCTGCCCATGCAAATCCCTGTGGGAAGGGGCATCTCCTGCCTCCATCCAGGGAGGATTTTTAGGCAGTGAAGCCAAGGGAAGCAGGAACAGACCCCAACCCTCAGCCACATCCATCTCTGGTGCCTTCCTGGACAAGTCCAGCCATTCCCACCTCTGACACAAAACCAAGCAATTCCATGAGGATGGAGGGAGCAGCCACCCCAGGCAGGGAGCTGGAACCATCCCTGTATCCCCAGCTCTGGGAAAAATGGGGTGCTTGGGGAATTTAGCGACAATCACTGGGTGGATGTGTGTGTCTGTTCACAGCTGTGTTTCCAGCAGGCTCCAGAATTGCTCCTGGAGAGGTCCAGCTCTCCCTGCAAACTGCCAGTCCCACTCTCCCCCTCCTCTTGTGTCCTTGTCTGTCCTTAATTATTCCAGCTGGCTTCCCAATAAGTGGCAGCACACATATGCCAGGAGCACTGGGTTGAAGGTAATGCACATCAGTCACTGGCTCCGTGCAAGTGTCTGGAGCCATCCCACACCCACTGGAACCCTCTGACCTGCCAGGACCTGCTCATCCCTGTGGGAATGCTGTGTGGAGTAACTGGGAGTGATGGCTCTGCTGGTTGGAGTTATCTGGCACATTTCTCTCCATCTTCCTCCTCTTTGGCCTCCAGGCTGGCTTGGGAAGGAGGCCCCAGCACTGGTGGGGTCTGTGCTGTGCTGGAATAATTGGGGATGGGGGATCTGTGCTTGGGGCACACCATGGATGGGGTGAGCTGGCTCAGGGACCCCACGGAGGTGTGGAAAGCAGGGAGGAGGTGAGAAGTGTTATCCCAGAGCGTGGCTTGGAATTGGAGTGGCACAGTGAAAGAAATTCCTTCCTGTGAGGATGGACAGGCTCTGGCACAGGGTGCCTGGAGAGTCTGGAAGTGTCCAAGGCCAGGCTGGACAGGGCTTGGAGCACCCTGGGACAGTGGAAGGTGTCCCTGCCTGGTTTGGACCCGGAGTTTCCAAACCAAACAACCAGGGAATGCTGCTGCACATCCCTACTTAGGGATAAACCAAGAGGGGTGGGCTCAGAGGGTTGTGACCCTGTCCCCTGTGTGTCCCCAGCCCGGTACGTCGGCTGCTACGAGGACAACACCCGGCAGAGGACCCTGCGCGGGATGTCCTTCTTCGACTACAAGAAGATGACGGTGTTCCGCTGCCAGGACAACTGTGCCGAGAGGTGGGGACGGGGACAGGGCCTCCATGAACCCCTGCACACTCCACCAACCCCTGCACACCAGCTCCAGCAACCCTTTCCATCAACCCCTGCACACTCCATCAACCCCTGCACACCAGCTCCATCAATCCTTTCCCACCATCTCCATCAATCCCTGCACACTGTCCCTCTCAATTCCTGCCCACCAGCTCCATCAATCCTTTCCCACCATCTCCATCAATCCCTGCACACTGTCCCTCTCAATTCCTGCCCACCAGCTCCATCAATCCTTTCCCACCATCTCCATGAATCCCTGTGCACTGGCTCCATCGGTCTTTTGGGTTGGGATGGGATGGGATGGGATAGGATAGAAATGGAATATCATATCATATCATATCATATCATGTCATATCATATATCATATCATATCATATCATATCATATCATATCATATCATATCATATCATATCATATCATATCATATCATATCATGGATTAGGATATGATAGGAAAATAGGGTAGGATGGGACGGGATGGAATGGAATAATAGGATAGAACAGACCAGGAAAAAATAAGGATAGGATAGGAAAGAATTGCAGAATGGGATGGAATAATGGGTAGGATAGGATTAGGATAGGATGAAATGGAATTAAATTATATGATATTATATGATGGATTAGGATGTGATAGGAAAATAGGATAGGATGGAATGGAGTGGAGTAATAGGAGAGAATAGACTAGGAAAAATAAGGATAGGATAGGACAGAATTGCAGAATGGGATGGAATAATGGAAAGGATGGGATGGGATGGGACAGGATAGGATAGGATAGGATGGATAGGATAGGATAGGATAGGATAGGATAGGATAGGATAGGATAGGATAGGATAGGATAGGATAGGATAGGATAGGATAGGATAGGATAGGATAGGATAGGATAGGATAGGATAGGATGAAATGGAATGAAATTATATGATATTATATAATGGACTAGGATATGATAGGAAAATAGGGTAGGATAGGAGGTAGGATAAGATAGGATGGAATGGAGTGGAGTAATAGGATAGAACAGACTAGAAAAAATAAGGATAGGATAGGAAAGGATTGCAGAATGGGATGGAATAATGGGTAGGATAGGATTAGGATAGGATAGGATAGGATAGGATAGGATAGGATAGGATAAGATAGGATAGGATAGGATAGGATCAGGATAGGATAGGATCAGGATAGGATAGGATCAGGATAGGATAGGATCTGATGTTTGCAGTTGGAAGTGCCCTAAAAGAATCATTAGCCCAAAACCAAATGCCTGGGAGGCACTGCTGATCCCAGCACTGGCCATAAACAGGAATGCTCCATGGAATGGAATGAATAGGATGGGATAGGATTAGGATTGGGATTAGGAAAGGATAGGATATGATATGATATGATAGGATAGGATAGGATAGGATAGGATAGGATAGAAATGGAATTAAATTATATTATATAATGGATTAGGGTATGGGTAGGATAGGAGGTAGGATGGGATAGGATGGAATGGAATGGAGTGGAGCAATAGGATAGAACAGACTAGAAAAGAATAAGGATTGATAAGGATAGGATATGAAAGAATTGCAGATTGGGATGGAATAATGGAAAGGATGGGACGGGATAGGACGGGATAGGACGGGATAGGACGGGACAGGATAGGATAGGATAGGATAGGATAGGATAGGATAGGATAGGATAGGATAGGATAGGATAGGATAGGATAGGATAGGATAGGATAGGATAGGATAGGATAGGATAGGATAGGATATTTTCAGTTGGAATTGCCCTAAAAGGATCATTAACCAAAGCATGAATCCCTGGGATGCACTGCTGATCCCAGATAAGCAGCAATGCTCCTTCCACACCCCCTGGAGCCGGGGGGGATGTGCTGAGACCCCGTTTCCCCTGGGCAGGGGGTACCTGTACGCGGGGCTGGAATTCGGGGCCGAGTGCTACTGCGGGCACAAGATCCAGGCCTCCAACGCCAGCGAGTCCGAGTGCAACATGGAGTGCAAGGGGGAGCGGAGCAACACCTGCGGCGGCATCAACCGGCTCTCCATCTACCGCCTGGAGCTGGCCCAGGAGTCCGCACGCAGGTGTAAGTTGGGGGCTGACCCCAGCTCAGCTCTGGGATGGGGGGGACTTATCTCGGTGCTGGAGGGGTGATCCTGGCATTCCCGAGCCAGGTCGTGGCTCCATGGAGGTTTTTGGAGAGTGGTTCTTGAGTCCGGGGTAGTTTTGCTGCTGCAAACATCAGGAGTCTCCTTGTGGGGATGCTGCTGGCTGGGGTTGAGTGGAATGAGGAGCCCCAAGGATTCCTGCTGGGATTCAGGGAATTTTGGGAGATTTTGGGTGGAGATTTCTTTCCCCATGGCCAAACAGGACCGTCAGTGTCTCCTGTGTGTGCTGCAGGATGAAGGATGCGTGGGAATTCCAGACAGAGCTGAGAGTGCTCCCTCGTTTGGCTCCCAATTATAATTACCCACATTCCCTGCTCACCTTTCCTCATGTCCAAGGAAAGGGAAAGGGGATGGCAACAACCAGGAATGCACAAGGGGCTGACGGTATCCAGGACCAAGGATGGGATCCCAGACCTGACCAAACCTGGCCCTGCTCCATCCCTGGGATCACGGAGCTGATAAAAACAGCCAGGAAAAAAATTATCCCTGATTTTGTTACCAGTGTTTTGCTCTGGTTGTGGCTGCACTGCTGGAGCCGCTGGAGCAGTTGGGAACGCCGTGTCACACAGAATGGCAGCAGTGGCATTTTTGGAGTGTCACTGGGGCCTCTCTCTGTCTCTCTCTCCCAGATGGAAGCGCGATATTCCGGGGGTGCTTCCGCCGGCCGGAAAACGTCTCCATCGCCCTGCCTGCCAGCCAGCTCATGCTCAACATGTCCGTGGATAAATGTGTGGATTTCTGCACAGAGAAGGTACTGGGATAAACTCCTCTTCTTCATCTTTGTTTCCATTACCATCATCAGAGTCACACTGGGAGATCTGGACCTGGTTTAGGGATATCATTTTTGTGTATCCAAGAAAGGGATAAATGGATTTGTGTCCCTGCCACAGGAGGGAGTGGAGTCAGCAGCAGCCCTGGGAAAGTTTGGGAATGAGCATCGCAGAATTAGAGTTTAGGTTGGAAGGGACATTTAAAGGAGCCACCATGGGGTCCTGCTCTGGTCCAGGGGTCTCATCCTGGGGCGTGGTGCCTCCAAAAAGGAGGGGAAAAGTTGGCAGTGGGAACTGATGGAGGGTGGATGCTGGAAATGGTCTGGAATGATGCTTGAAATAGGTTGGAAGGATGCTGGAAATAAGGCGGAAGATGCTGGAATTGGAAGAATGCTGGAAAGGGTTGGAAGGAGGCTGGAATGCGATGGAATGGGCTAGAACAACGCTAGAATTGTCTGGAAGGATGCTGGAATTGGAATGATGGTGGAATGGTCTGGGAGAATGCTGGAAATGGATGGAAGGAAGTTGGAAATAAGGTGTAAAGATGCTGGAGTTGGGAGAATGTAGGAGTGGTCTAGAATGGTGCTGGAAATGAAAGGATGCTGGAAGGATGCTGGAAATGGTCTGGAATGGTGCTGGAATGTTCTGGAATGATGCTGGGATTGGGAGGATGCTGGAAATGGTCTGGAACGATGCTGGGATTGGAAGGATGCTGGAAATGGCCTAGGAGGATGGTGGAAATGTTGTGGAATGATGCTGGAATGTTCTGGAAGGATTCTGGAATGGCCTGGAAGGATGTTGGAATTGGAATGATGCTGGGATGTTCTGGAATGATGCTGGAATGGTCTGGAAGGATGTTGGAATTGGAATGATGCTGGGATGTTCTGGAAGGATGCTGGGATGTTCTGGAAGGATGCTGGAATGGTCTGGAAGGATGTTGGAATTGGAATGGTGCTGGAATGGTCTGGAATGATGTTGGAATGTTCTGGAATTATGTTGGAATGGTCTGGAATGATGCTGGAATTGAAATGATGCTGGAATTGGAACGATGCTGGAACGTTCTGGAAGGCTGTTACAAACCACCCCGCCCTGCCCAGCGAGGGCGAGCGCGGGGGCGCGAAGGCTCTGCCACGGCTGGGGGGCGGTGCCAGCGCCGTTCCCTGTGCCCACCCCGGCAGGAATTCCCGCTGGCAGCGCTGGCGGGCACCACGTGCCGCTGCGGCTTCCCCAGCACGCTGTTCCCGCTGCACGAGCGCGAGGACGAGCAGCTCTGCGCCCACAAATGCGCCGCCGAGGAGTTCGAGAGCTGCGGCTCCGCCGACTTCCTGCTGGTCTACCAGACACAAGTGCAGGGTGAGCTTCTCCCCCGATCTTTTCCCCCCCAAAAAAATGAGTTTTTATTCTCCTTCTGAGGATGGAAATTCATTATAAACTTCAAAATTCCCATCGGGTTAAAAATGATGGGAATTTCGAGTGAGTAAAAGGGTGTGAGTGTGTTCATAGGGGTCCAGGGATGAGGGAAGAGATGAGGATCTGACTCCACGTTTCAGAAGGCTGATTTATTATTTTATGATATATATTATATTAAAACTATACTAAAAGAATAGAAGAAAGGATTTCATCAGAAGGCTAACTAAGAATAGAAAAATAAGGCAATGATAATAAAGGCTGACTGTGATTGGCCATTAATTAGAAACAATCACATGAGACCAATCACAGATCCACCTGTTGCATTCCACAGCAGCAGATAATCATTGTTTAAATTTTGTTCCTGAGGCCTCTCAGCTTCTCAGGAGAAAAAATCTTGAGGAAAAGATTTTCATAAAAGATGTCTGTGACAGAAGGGAGACTTCTACTCACTCACCTTCTTCCCTATGGCTCTGTTTGTGTCATGATCTATTATACAATTTGCAACATGATTTTCCTCAGACCCTTACATCACAAAATTCTTCACTTACTTACTATTTTCCTTAATTGCAACACTCATCCTAATCATTGCCAACAACCTCAGTGTGAGGATCCCGTTAAAAATAAGTGAGTTTTAATTCCCCTGGTGAGCTGTGGTTGGTGCCTGGCTCAGCTGCAGGGCACAGCAGATTCTGCCTCTGGCAGGATTCCTCCTTCCCAGGGTTTTCCCTGTGTTCTCATGGGAGTCTGCTATCCAGACAAGCTCCAGGGAGAAATGTGGGGTGGAAAAAGGCAGAACATTCCTGAGAGAGCAGTGAGCCAGGGAAGCATTGGGAGAAAGGAAAACTGTTCCCAGGAGAGGAAAAGGCTGAAGGGAGCAAGTGAGGACTCAAATTCGGGTGGTTTTGGGTCTGTCTTGTCAGACAACGATCCTTTGGTGTTTGGGGCTGTGCTGGAAATGCTGTTCCATTGATTCATTGAAAAAGCAGGAGTGTTTCTTGGCACAGGAATCCCTGTTAGTCACTCTTCCCTAAGCACACAGCTGGGAATGGCAGAGAACTTGCCATTGGGAACTTGGGAAAAATCCTCTTAGGACTTTTTGAGTGTTTAGGGCTCTTTGAGATGCCCAGAATCCTTTGGGAAGTCTCTCTAAGCCTTAGGCAAGGCCCCTTTTCCCTGCCCAGCCCCTTCCTCAGCGTTTTCCCGGGAGAGGCAGCGTTTCCTCAGACATCCCAGTGGGTCCAGCAGCTTTCCATGACACATTCCTGACGCGTCTCCCCGCAGACAACCGCTGCATGGACAGGAGGTTCCTGCCCAGCCGTGCCAAGCAGTTGGTGGCCCTGGCCAGTTTTCCTGGAGCTGGGAACACCTGGGCCCGGCACCTGATCGAGTTGGCCACCGGCTTCTACACCGGCAGCTACTACTTTGATGGCTCCCTGTACAACAAAGGTGAGGGGAGGGCACTCCTGGGGTGCCACCCCAGCTGGGGACAGCCCTGGTGGCATCCCAGGGGCTGCAGGAAGGGCGAAGCAGGGCTGGGTGTGAGCGCTGCTGCTCCATGGGGTGGTTTGGGCTGGAGTGTCCTGGTGAGGGAATTCCTGCCTGGGAGGGTGGGGAGGTCCTGGCAGGGGTTGCCCAGAGAAGCTGTGGCTGCTCCACCCCTGGGAGTGTCCAAGGCCAGGCTGGACAGGGCTTGGAGCAAGCCAGGGTAGTGGAAGATGTTCCTTTCCAAGGAGGTGGGAATGAGATGAGCTGTAAGATCCCCTCCAACCCAAAGCATTTGGGGATTCTGGTTCTAATAACCCGCCCCATTTCCAGCTCCCTCAATTTAGAACCACTCATGACAATTTTATCTGGAGACCTTGAAGATTTCCCCTGTTATTCCTTCATTTTTTGTGGCTTTGAGAGGAAATTTCCCTCCTCCTCCTCAGCTGTGGTGGAGTTGGGATCTATGCCTGTGCCATGTTGGTGGGGTCTGTACCCAGGTTATTCCCTAAATCCCCATTTTCCTGACATTCCCTCCCAATTCCTGCCAAATCCAGCCTTGCAGGAGGGCGATGCTCAGTGAGGGAGCAATATCCCAGCCCCCAGGGTGCAGCAGCATCCCAGGGAAGGCAGCAGCAGTGGGAAAAGCCTTGGCTGGGTTTTGCTGAGCCACACGAGCGTGGGCTCCGTGTTCGTTCCCTGTCGGAGGGGCCAGGAGGTATCCAGGCAACCAGCAGATTTATCCACTGCTGAGAGCCAATTACACCTCTCTAATTGATGGAATGCAGCTCCTTCCAGCTTATCCCCCACTCCAGGTCCCTTCCAGGGGCTGGGATTGATGCTGGCTCAGCCCCATGCTCAATGCAGGGTCCCCTCTCTGAACCCCCCCATGGCATCACCCCCACCTTGGGCTGATCCCCTGCCCCACAGGCACAAGGGTTTCCCTTTCTTTATTTATTAGAGGTCTCTTCCAACCTCATTATTCTGTGATTTCTGGGAGAGTTTCAGCTGTGCTCAGGGAGGTTATAGCCATTAAATCTGCCCTTAACCCCTCAGAACAGGCACAAGAGCCGAGTGTAGCCAGGGAGATGTCACCCTGAGAGGCCCCTGTTCCTGTGAGCCACCCACTCATCAATTTTATGAGACTCATAACATGGGAAAATAAATTATTTCCATCTGGGAAAGGGATGCAAATCCTCCTTCACGCCCCAGCTGCTTTCATCATCCAACTGGATTTTGCAACCTGATATCCCTGTGATGTTCCCTTTCATGGAACCGTGGGATCCTTTGGGTTGGAAAAGCCTTCTGAGGCTGAATCCCGCTGTTCCCCCAGCTCTGCCAAGGCCACCACGTCCCCAAGTGCCACATCCACAAGGCTTTTAAATCCCTCCAGGGATGGGAGCTCCATCACTGCCCTGGGCAGCTGTGCCAAGGATTGATCACCTTTTGGGTGGGGATATTTTCCCTCATATCTCATCTAAACCTTCCCAGCACAGCTTGAGGCCATTTCCTTTAATCCTGTCTGGTTTCCCCTGGGAGCAGAGCCCGACTCCCCCGTCTGTCCCCTCCTGTCAGGGATTTGTGCAGATCCAGAATGTCCCCCCCTGAGCCTCCTTTTCCCCAGGCTGACCCCCTTTCCCATCTCCCCGTTACTCCCATTAATCCCAGCTCTATCCGGGCAGGATTCAAGGGCGAGCGGGACCACTGGAGGAGCGGGAGGACCATCTGCATCAAGACCCACGAGAGTGGGCAGAAGGAGATCGAGTCCTTTGACTCTGCCATCCTGCTCATCCGCAACCCCTACAAGGCCCTGATGGCCGAGTTCAACCGCAAGTACGGGGGGCACATCGGCTTCGCCGCCCACGCCCACTGGAAGGGCAAAGGTAGGGCAAGGAATCCTCTGGGAATTGGTTGGGTGTAGGAGCGTTGGGGGGTCAGGGTGGACGGAGACAAGAGATCTCTGCAGCCAGGTTGAGGAACTTGTGGTTTATTGCAAAGGGCCTGGGTGCAGGGCCCTGCTGGGAGCCGCCAGCCACAGCTCAGAGCAGGCCCCAGACAGGGAGAGAGAGATAAAGAGAGTGGTAAAGAGGATGAGAGAGCAAGGTTCCCATTACAATACAATAAATTTTCTGGTCCTGGAACTTGGGGTTTATTGCAAAGGGCCTGTGTGCAGGGCCCTGCTGGGAGCTGCCAGCCACAGCTGGAGCAGGCTGAGAGAAGAGAGGGGTAGAGAGGATGAGAGGGTGAGAGAGTAAGAGGGTAAGAGAGTAAAAGGATAAGAGACCAAAAGTGTAAGAGAGTCAGGTTCCGTTACAATACAATAAATCTTCTTCTGTGTTGAATATCCTAATTCTCACTAACCAATCTAGTACAATATACAAATCCTATAGCATTTCCATACAGCCTATAAGAATCACTCATCACCATACTGTGTTATATTTTAAACCCTAAAAACTCCTCTTTGGGCCCCTTCTGCCAAGCTAGTAGGGTCTGCTCTGACCCGTGGACCTATCTGCAAGCAGAAGGAATTGTTTCATCAAAAGGGGATTACCTTCAGCCAGCCACACCATTGTTTTCCAGTTGTTCAGTAACTGAGGTATCTCAAAGCTTGCTTTCATTTCAATCCCGCCTATAGTTTCTATATTCTCAAAATCTTTTGCCAGGTAATCATATTTATAAGACTTTCCTGTTTCACCTTCCCCAACAGTTGGGAAAGCCCAGCAGAGCTGGAGTTGGGTGTGCATGGGGGAAATTTTGGGCTGTGCCACCATTTTGGGCCATCTCCTGGTGTAACCGTCATCTCTTGGTCGTAGGTTCCTGTGTTGGGTGGGATAAGAGGGGAAGGGATGGAGCAGGACAGCAGGACCAGGCAAGGATGGGCATCTCCTGTCCCCAGGGAGGGGTGGCAGTCCCCAGCCCATCCCTGTGGTTTCCAGGTGTTATTTCCACGTGTCCAGCTGCTCCCCAGCCGCCACCTTTCCCACGCACAGGCGCGTGCCAGAGGCTGCTTAATTACAGCAATTTCCAAATTGCTGTTGTGGGATTGACTTCATTGGAAAGAGTTAAAATGTTTAGCTTGATTGAACATCTGCTACCCTTAATTCTGAGTTTATTTAAGGGGAGCTTTGGCTGCTTGTGGCTGGGATGTGCCTGGATTTCGTTATCTCCATGTGCTCACAGTGCTGGGCACAGCCCAGCCCTGCTCTCCCCATCCCATAAAACCAGCGGGGTGTGGTGTCCCCCACTTCCTCAACCAACATCCCTGGGCTGGCACTGACCCCACTGTGGTGGCACAGGAGCCTCTTGGTTGATTTTTTCCCCATCCATTTGTGGATAGAGCCAGGATTGGTATCCCAGCACGACATGGAGCCTCCTGAGCCTTCTCAATCCTTGTCCACGGGTCATAGGGAGCCTCCTGAGCTTTCCCAATCCCAACCTCCTCCCCAGCCTGTCCCTTCGTGTCTCTGAGGGGAGGGAGATCCAGAGGGGACCATGCCAGCACAGCCTTGTTTGGATGCACTTCAAATATATCACCAATTTTTTTCCAGAGGATATGTGGAGTAATTAGGGTTAATTGTCAGGTAAATTAACCACTACTGGGAAAGATGGAGAGTTTCCATTGCATGGTTGGGGACCCCATTCCCAGCTGGAGAGGCCCCTGAACACAGAGCATGAGGGTCCCATTTCTGGCCTTCCCTGCAGCCCAGCTCTCCATATTATTTTCTTCTCCCAATAACTGATTTTGGGGCTGATTTGGGAAAAAAATCCCTGGGCCCTCTCTCCAGCCTCACGCCCAGTGCTGAGGGGGTGTTTTCCCATTTCTCCCAGCCCATTCCCAGCCCTTGTGAGGCCAAACTCCTGTTTGGTTCCGTGGCATTAATTTTACGACATCCCTGGAGCGGCTCCAAAGCAAAGTTTTATGTGCTGTGATTACACAAGGTGAATTGTCCTGGATCTGTTTAATGGAACACATCCTGTGGTTAACGATTCCTCAGGGAATTTAACCCAGTCCAGCTGTTAATCAGGCCTTGGTTTTGTGGGGAGGACTCGAGGAAGAGGGAGATGCCTGGAGCTTTAATGCAGCACTGCCAGGAGAGAGGCGGCTGATTATCGGTGTCTCATCATCCCACTCACCACCTGATTTGAATGGCAGGATCAATTAGCCAGAAGGTTAATTGAGATGTTCCAGCAGGGATGGGAGAGGACACAGGGAACATCCACTCACATCTGTTGGAACCCTGGATGCTGAGAATTTTAAACTATCTGTGCTGAAAGGCACAGAACCCCAAGAGAACACTGCATTTGACCTGAGGCTGTGGAGAGGGCTTCTAAAACTGATGAATAGCACTGGGTTTATGGGTGTGGAGTTGGTTAGAAGTGTGTGAAAAAACTTAGATTTGGGGATTTAGTATATGGTGATATATGGGTGCCAAGATGGAGAATTTTGGGCATGGGTTAGGTGTCTTTTTTGCACCTCCTTCCTCACAAATCTGCATAGTTTTCTTCTCTGAGTCTCTGTGGTCAAGATGACCCTGAGGTGTTAGAAAATCTCTTTTTCCCAGCCCTGAGATCGAAGAAGGAGTCAGGATTCTTCAGCCGTGGTTTTCAAGATTGTTTATTTTCTTTTATCCATAACATTCCTTTTCTGACCTGTTGAGGTCTGTCTAGCAAGTCAGTCTGTGGCACATTGACCATCCTGGAGGCTGTGTTATCTTTTTGTACTTAAAACTGTACATTATTTACAATAATTTTCCAATACCTATCACCTATGTTAGACAGTCTGTCTCTAAACCAATCCAAAAGTGCCACCATCACAGCAGAAGATGGAGGCTAAGAAGAAGGAGAAAGACAGAACCCGCCAGATTCCTCCATCTTGCCTCCTGAACCCCCATTCTAAAACCCCCAAAATTCTACATCTTTCACCTTGTGATAAATTCACTAACATTCTACTCAAACCCTTGTGGCTTGTACACCTTCACACAGAGTTGGTAGTTTTTTCCATGGGTTAAAATCAAAGGCACGGGTGTCTTTGACTCTGTGCCAAGGTCTCCGAGCCCCCTGCCAGGGTCCCGAGTCCTCCAGAGGATTCTCCTGGGCTCCAACATTTTCTCTAATTGGGTGAAACCCCAATACACATCCCCTTCTCCTTTTTTCCCCCAGAATGGCCGGAATTTGTGGCTAATTATGCCCCGTGGTGGGCAACCCACACTCTGGACTGGCTGCGCTATGGCAAGAAGGTGCTGGTGGTGCACTTTGAGGACCTCAAACGCGACCTGTTCGTGCAGCTGCAGAGGATGGTGGCCCTGCTGGGTGTCACGGCCTGTGAGGACAGGCTGCTGTGCGTGGAGGGACAGAAGGATGGAAACTTCAAGCGTTCTGGGCTGAGGAAGCTGGAGTACGACCCCTACACGGCCGAGATGAGGAAGGCCATCAGCGGCTACATCCGCACCGTGGACGCCGCCCTGAAGCTCCGCAACCTCTCGGGGGTCCCTGAGGATTATTACCCCAGATGATGGTGACCACAGCGGGGGGATGGCGCCCAGGGGTGCCTCTGTCCTCCCAGATTCTGCCTAATTCCACCCAGTGGGTGGCTCCTCTTTTAACCCTCCATGTGCTGCTGTAGCTGTCGGTCACTCCCTGCATGAGCCGCCGCAGGTCCCCAGCCACTGCTGAGCTTTTTTTTGGCCAACCTGGGGACATGGGTGCCTTCCCTGCTCCCCACAGGGTCCCCTGCTCCTGTTCTGGCTGCCCCAGCCCTCCTGGGAAGGGCAGGGGGATGTTTGTGTCCCCTCAGGCTCTCCTGGGGACGTCGAGCTGCTCAGGCTTTGGTGTACCCAGAGCTGAGCTCCTGGGGGTGGGTGTCCCCAAAATCCCAGCCCTGCAAGGATTCCACTTGTCCTTGGATGGAATCTTCAGCCTTCCCAAGGGAGGATGGACCAAGGGTGTGGCACTCTCCTGGATCCTGTCTGAGGTTATGGGATGGCAAAGCTGTGCTGTGCAATGTCCCCAGACCTGGTGCCTGCGGCCCATTGAGCCATCCTGTGGCTCCCTGAGAATTCCCTGGAATTCCCCAGCCACGGCCTCAGGCAAAGTTGCTGCTCCAGCCCTTGGGGGGGCCCATGACCCTCACCAGTGTGGCCACAGGGGGAAGCTCCCCTTCCCTGTGGATGCAGCTCCAGAGGAGGAAAATTTCCCTGGAGCTGCTGGGCCCCACGAGCTCATCCAGGCCTCATTTCAGAGCCCACGAGCCAGAAAATCCCCTCAGGAGCATTTCTGGGGGGCCAGGGGCAGTTTGGGGGACTAAAAGCAGGGTCCACACTGCACCCAACCCCCGTGGGGAGCAAACCCTGGGGCTGAGCTTTGGGGGTGCCCCAAAGCCAAACCAAAGGATCCCACACACCGGGAATGTGCCGATTTCCGGGCTGGCTTTGTGCACAGCTGCATGTGGTCCCTGGCTGTCCCCTCATCCCACGCCACCCTCCCCATCCTGGCTTTGTCCCAAATGAGCTCCCAACCCGCAAAACCCCTTGGATGTAGGTGCAAAAGCCATATATTGTACGCAGCCTTTTCTAGAGTTAGAGATTCACCGGTTGGCTTTTAACTCTTGATCCTGATAGAAATGCAGGCACAGGTCGAATCCAGAGACCCTGCTTGGTCTCTGTTTCCAAGAGAGAAGAAAACTCCCTGGAGAAAAAAGGAGAATTTCAATAAAAATCTATTTTTCTAACGTGTGTGCGGAGCAGAGCTGGGCTGCTCCTTGTTTTTCTTGAAGGAGGTGGGGGATTGCGTTCAGAGGGAGCAGCTGCCCCATTTTTAACTCTTTTAAACTCTTTTTTAACTCTTTAACTCTTCCCTTGACTGGAGGTTATTTTGGGATTCCTGGGAGTGGGATTGGAGCTGAGCCCACTCTTCTTGGCTCATGGCAGCCCCGGGGTTGTCGTGTCAGAACAAACCCTGAGGGTGACCCAGCAATTAAAGGAGAGGTTTTGTTGCTGCTCTGCCTCCCTGTGTGTTTGTGGGGCCACCTGAGCACTCCCAACCCACCCCAGACAAGGGCTGTGGGAGCAAAGGGAGAACAGCTCCTCTCCCCTTTAATCCCATTAATCCATTTCTGTATTTAAACCCATTAACAGGTATTTAAATCCCATTAATGTCGATTCTGCGCTGGCAGCACCGCCAAAGCTGCTCCTTTTTGGGATCTTCTGTACCTTGAGAGTGTCCTTACAGACAGATTTAATGGGATGTGTGCTGGGAAGGGGGAGATTCACTGCAGGATTTATTCCTGACCTTCCTCGGCACCAGAGCGAGAGCTGGGTGCAATTTATCCCTGATTTCTAATCTGGAGTTGGTGAAATTCCTATTTTATTTTTTTATTTTAGCAGGGATGGAGCCTCAACCTAGACCTTGATTTGTTCTGACAGGCCCCGGCCGCCCAAGGGGCAGAGCTCCCTGCCTCCCCTCGGCAGTAATTAACCCCTCAAAGCCAATTAATCGCCAGATAAAACAATTAAGGGATGACATCGCGTGCGGCGCTCGGAGCCTGGGCTGCAGATCAGGAGGAGAGAGGGGAGGGGACCCCACATCTGCACCCCTACAAACACCACAAAAAAAACCCTGGGAATCTCCCCAGTATCAATTTACATATTTTATTTTTTATTTTCCCTTTTATTGTACCGCAATTGCTTTTTTTTTTTTTTTTTTTAACACATTTAAATTGCACCAAAATGGAGCAGTTGGAAGATATTATGACCATGTCTGCACATCTGCCTGCACCTCTGGATTCTGGGATCCCCCTTCCCCTCATCCCATTGATGCAGGAGCAGCTTCCCCATCCCAGAGCCTCATACTCTGATTTTTTTATTTATTTATTAAACGCTGGGCTGTGTTTCAACTACGTGGAACTGGCACTTCAGGACAAAATTCCTATTCCCCCTGGAAAAAAGGAGCCAGCCACCCCCTCCTGCATGATTTTCCTGGGAAAACCTCTTGACATTTACGAGCCCGCCCGGCTGCCTGGGGGAGGCAGCACTCAGCCTTTCCATGAGGATTTTGAAAAGCTGAAGAGCCGAAATTTTTCCTCTTGACTCAGCCTGAGCATCCCTGGGTGGGCACAGCCCGCCCTGCCCCGCTGGAAGGACCGCGACCTCCCCTCCTCCCTGGATTCCTGCAGGAAAAATCATCTATTTTTGGCAAATCTCGCATCCCCGGGAGCGTTTCCCTGCCTCCAGGGCTGCAGGGGTTGCTCGGCTGTTGCCGCAGCAACGGCGTCTGCACCAAAAACTCCCGCATTTCCCCCAATTCCGGGTGGGGTTTGTGCTCCCTGGGTGCTGTGGTGATGATGGAGGGCTTGGGGTCCCTTCCTGGCAAAGGGAGTGGGTGATCCTTTGGATCATCCTGAATCCAGGAATTCCTGAATCCCCCTAAATCCGAGAATCCGCAAATATGATGCGAACAATGCTGGGGGGGCTCAGAGAGAAGGAATTTCTCTTCTTCCCAAATTAAATCCCATAAAGCTGTGTTTAAAAAAAAAAAAAAAAAAAAAAAAAAAAAAAAAAAAAAAAGGGAAATCCCCCCACCCCACCCCACACACCCCTCAGTAGCAGAACCTCCATAAAAACCCCAGAATGGGGAGATGGGCCATAAATCTGAGAGCAGCTACCTCCATCCCTGACAAAACCAACAGGTTTATGTATCAGCTTGGCTGTTTCCCCTAAAATTTACAGCTGACAACGTGCCTGAACACAGCAGGGATAATTTAAACCTGGCTCCAACCTGCCTGGCTCCCAGCAAAGGGAGAGGGGAACACATTTAGTCCTCTATTTTTTTCTTTTTTTTGCCTTAATTTTAACTTTCATTCCAATTCGGAATAAGGGCAGTGATTTATGGGAGAGGGAAAGCACGGCTTTATTTTAGGGCCGTGACAGCCGAGTGAAAAAGAGCTGTCATTAAGGATGGTAACACGTTCCACAGGAGCAGGGTTTGTTCTATTCCAGGGTAATTTCTCCCAGAAAATGAGAGCCAGCCTTGGGTTTGGGTAAATCCAGGGGAGCAGAAAACGGAATGGGGCATGTTTGGGATGTGCTGGGCGAGGAGCAGTCCTGCCACAGCTCCCATCTCTGGGATCTGGGGTGCTGAACCCCACAATGGGGAACTGAGGGAGGGAGAGGGAGGATGGTTTGGAAGAGGATTTGGGAGGTGGGGACTGAGGGTGTGGGCTGGGGATTCTGGTCTGAGAATCACAGGGATGTGCATGGGGGTCCTGGCCTGAAGATTGGGGGTCCCAGGGTTTGGGATAAAGGTCCTGGACAGAGATTGGTGCTCCAAGGCTGGGGATGGGGATTCTGGGACAGGGGGATTTGTGCCCCAGCTCCAAAACCTGCTGTTCTTCTTTACCATGACCCTTGACTGACCCTAAAATCCCCACAACTGCCCTAATTCCGGATTTCATGGGGTGTTGGTGGTGCTGCATCCATCTGCACCCCGAATTTCACCGATTTCTGCCCCAAAAAGTGCAGCAGATCCCGGCACCACCAGCCCTGGAGCTGCAGCTCTTACCCAGCCCTTTCCCTGGATGCTGATTCCAGTTTGTGCACGTTCCCCTGGAGCTGCCCCTGGTCATTAACCTCCTGCTGCCGTTAATCAAGAGGACTTTGTTAATTAACAGCTAAGGATGTCTCCAGCTGAGCAGCGCAGGGGTGGGATTGGGGTCACCTGGATGCATCCAAGGATCTTTAATTTAATATATTGCAGCTTCCCAACGCTCTAGGGGAGTGCAGCCCCCTCCTCTCCATGAACAAAACATCCAGCACTGCAAAAAACCCGAGGAATGCTGACAGGATCCATCCTCAGCACCCCGGGAGATTCCAGAGCTGCAGCTCCTGCAGTATTTTGGGAATATCAGAGGAACTGGGGCAATACTGAGCTGCATTTCTCTGCCACTCTGCCAAAAAGGGAAGAAAAAACCTGGCTGAGGAGGCTGAAGTTTTCTGAGGAATGTTATTTTTTTTCCCTGCTTCTATTTTATAGACATATAAAAAAATGTGCTTTTTAAATGCTGCCTGGGTGAGCCGTTTGCTGTCTCAGTGGGTGACACAAGAACAGAAATCACTGATATTCCTTGGGGACCTGAATTCAAAGCTAACAGGGTCCAGCAGGAAAAAACTCGGTGGATTTTTCCTTTTCCTTCCCAAACCCTGTCAGGATGAGGAGAATCAGGAAGAGGAGGGGACAGAGCAGCAGCACTGGGGTCTGGATGGATGTTGGGGTGGAGCACTTGGATCATCCATGGGAGCTCTCCCAAAGCCCACCCAAGAGACTCAGATCCCACCTCAGCCACTCAAGCCCCGTCCCTCTTTCCACAATTCCAAACTGGACCCCAGGGCTCAGGAATACACACAGGGAAGGGATTTCTCAGTGAAAAACCCTGGGATCCTTCCCACTCCACACATCGAGGTATTTGTCTGGAAAACAGAGGTTTTATTAAATAAGCAAAACAGCTACAAAGATGCCCCCAAATATTTGGGAAACTTGGGATTGCCAAGCAGCCATTACAGGGATGATTTAACCCCAGGGTAAGTACCAAGGCACTGCTTTTTTTATTTATTTAATTTTTTTTTTTGAAAGCTGTTTGGAGTAATAACAGATGGGCTTGGGAAAAACAGACACCAGAATTAGGGAGGAAAATCCTGAATCCATTATGAACATCCCAGCACCAGCCTGAGGGGCTGTGGGATGGCATCCAGCCCTTGAGGCTTCATCCCACTGTTCCACACCCAGGCCTTCTCCAAACCCTGAGCCCAAAAAGCCACAGAAGCTGCTGGGTCTGGGTACCTGCCATTCCCAGTGCTCCCTAAACAGATCCTCTGCAAGTTCTGTGTGTCCATCTGTCCCATCCCACTCCTAATAGGATCCTGGCAACATTCCAGCAATATTAATTAAATACTGGGGAAAATGAGCAAGAGGAGCCTCCTCCCACCACCAGAGATGCCCTGCAGCCTCCTCAGGCACCTCATCTTCCATGGGTATGGATCCAGCATGGATTTGGGGTGAAAAATCTCTGTGGATCAGGGCTGGGAGTAGCCCTGGGCTTGGCAGTGCTCCCCAGGGTGCATCCCAACCCCAGGAGACACAGGGACAATCCAGGTGCTGAGTGTCCCATCACATGGAGGAGGCGATGAGATCAAGGTGGAGCAGCGAGGAGTGCCAGGGCAGAGAGGACGCTGGATAATCCATCTGAAATCCTGAGATCCTGAAATTCTGAAATCCTGGCATCCTGAAATCCCGAAAAACCTGAAATCCTGAAATCTGAAATCCTGAAATCCCGAAATCTGAAATTCCACTCCTGCCACAGGATTCCAGGATCTGTTGCCTGGAAATGGCTCCCTGCCTTTTCCTGGGAGATGTCTCTCCATTTTATTTTCCATTTTCTGATTTCCAAGGAAAGCTATAAATAAATATTTCGGCCCCTGTGGGCACTTGGGAGCAGATTCTCAACTGCCAAAACCTGCACAAATCCTCCCGAGGGACCTCCTGAAATGTCCCCAAGGGCTACTGAGGGCTGCCTAATTCCAGCTCCAGGGAGTGACACATAAATGAGGGTGACACCAGGGCTGTGGTGAAGGAGCTCTAATGGAGAAGGAGCTCCCAAATTAACTGGGTGTGAAACGGGATTGAAGTGGTGGCTCATCCTTTCCTGCAGAGATCGGTGTGTGGCAGCAGAGTCTCCCAGGAGATTCCCAGAGTGTCCCAAGATGTGCAGGAGGGGACAGCAGGTCCTCCCCAGAAGCTCATTCCCAGCTCCTGGGCCTGTTCCTGGTCCCAAACACCCACCTTTCCTGCAGGATGTACCGTGTGGAATGTGCCCATCAAAAGGAGGGTAAAAAACACATTTCAAATTGACCTTTCCCTCTTCCTTCTCCCAGTTTTCCATGCTGGTGACCCTGTGCATGAGCCCAATCCCCACACTGGAAGGTGGCCCTGGGTCTGGGTCGTTTAGAAGACATTTGAGACTTCCCAGTTCTTTGAGGTGGGATAATCCAACCCCCTCATAAGGACGCCTCCCAAAAAAAAGTCACAAACACCTTCTTCTGGTACCAAAATACCTCAGGAATTTACCATGAGGAGCCACACACAGACATGGGACAGAGGAGTGTCACTAATCTGGCCATGGCACAGGAGATGCCTTCCTGATATCCTGCACCGCACTCTGGAAACACCAGGAAAGCCCTTCCTGCATCAGGCACTGCACAGTTTGGAAGGGAAAGCCCAAAAATGTGTTTAGTTTGGCACGAGGATTTTTGCAATCCTGGATCAAGGGTGGTTGTATCTTCTCCATCCCTTAAGGGGTCTCCATCCCCTGCTAGCCCCCAGGCAGCAACACCAGTCAAAAATGGGCAGTGCAGGACAATGTTTGACCACACCAGGGCTGGTCACCATCACAGCGCCAACACCAGGAGATTCTGCCCCTCCTGCAGGCTGAGTTTACACAACCGTTGTCTCTTTCTCAGTCATGGAGGAGACCTTGGAGAAGCTCCTGTGCACGATGCTGGAGTGTCCTGTCTCCTCGCTGAGGGCGTTCACCAGCCTGGAAAGGAGGGTCACCTTGAACTTCTTGAAGTCCTGGCCCATGAAGACGTAGAGGACGGGGTTCATGCAGCTGTTGGAGGCTGCCAGAGCCGTGGTGAGTGGGATGAAGATCTCAAACACGGACCAGGGCACCGCGCCGGGCACCGTCTCCAGCAGGTTCAGCAGGTGGTAGGGGCTCCAGCAGAGGAAGAAGGTGACAATGATGGTGACAATGATCTTGAAGGGCTTCTTGGACTTGGCCAGGCGGTTGCGGCGCAGGTTGAGGACGATGGCGACGTAGCAGAAGGTGATGATGGTGATGGGGAGGATGTAGCCGGCCAGGAACCTGGTGATGTTCACCGTGCGGTGCCTCACCAGAGCCAGCCCTTCGTAGGATTTATTCCTGGAGAGGGAGAAATTGCTGAAACAAATCACAGAGCTCCGGGTCTGCGCCGTGTCCCGGAAGACGAGCGAGGGGCAGCTCATGACGATGCCCAGGGTCCAGATGACCACGCAGACCCCGTAGGCCAGGTTGGTGGAGCGGTGGTTCTGCGACCACACCGGGAACACCACGGACACGTAGCGGTCGAAGCTGATGGTGGTGAGCAGCAGGACGCTGGTGTACATGTTGAGGATGAGGAGGAAGGAGTTGAGCTTGCACATGACCGTGCCGAAGATCCAGTGGTAGCTCATGGCCGTGTAGGCGATGTTGATGGGCAGGAAGATGTTGAAGAGGAAGTCGGCCACGGCCAGATTCAGGAACCAGACGGCGTTCACCGACTTCTTCATCTTGAGGGTGATGATGGCGATGACGAGGCCGTTGCCCAGGATGCCCAGCACGCAGGACACGCTGTAGATGATGACGGACAGGATCCTGGTGATGTCCTTGGGGTCGTGGGCCGGGTCTGCCCACACGCTGCCCGCGTCCTCGTAGGTGTAGTCGGGGTAGTCGCTGTAGTTATTGTTGAGGCCGTCCAGGTAATCGGACAGGTTGGGAAGCGCCATCGTCCCTGGGAATGGCAGCTGATCCGTGTGATCCTGGGGAGATGGGATGCTGGGATCTGCAGCCAGGGATCTGCCCCTGATGAGCAAACACTCGGTGTTAATCACAGCGAGGAGAGCAGGAGGGACAGCGGACCCCGACACATGTGGGAATTGGGGACAGGGAGAGAAGGGACAAATGCAGGAATGGGGGATCCCATGGAACCCCACTGGTCCCGAACAAGATGCTCCCGCAGCTCCTCCCTGATTCCCACCCCCATCCGTGAGACATCAGGACGTGATTCAGCCCCTCAGCTCCACCAGGATGTGGCTGCAGCCTCATCCTGCAGAAAACGTTGATTGCCCGCCTACTTCCAGCGGGAAAACCGGGATAATGCTCATTAACAGCTCATCAACAGCTCTGACTTTCCAATCTGCAACATATTATGGCTCCTCTGTTTTTTTTTTTTATGGACTGAAAACCCGAAGGGAAGCTCCCCACACACCCCAGTGACACCAGGCACCCTCTCACCTCTCTCCTCTCTGTTGGGATGGGGACAGGTGGCACTTCAGTGTCCCAGGGCACAGCGGCAGCTCCCTCCACACCGGCCTAAGGCATGAGCTGTAAGATTAAAGCCAGGATCAAAGAAAGGCCACTCACCCCCGGATGTGGGGTTAAGGGAGGAAACCCAATCAGGGTGTGGCAATAATTAACCCTGTGCGGCCTCCCTCGGGGGACTGTGCTGGCCAAGGATCCTCAGGTGCACACAAAGAACCAGTTAACCACGAGTTGCTAATAATTAAATAATATATAAATATATAAATAATATAAATAATAAATTAAATAATAATTAATTCAAGGTATAAATGAGGAGGACATTGTCTATCTTATACCCTGCATTCTCACAGGGTTGTTTTCCCAATTCAATTGATGCCCTGTATGTTTAAATATGTTAATTGTGGTAAACCAGCAGCATCATTTGCCATTGTCAGACTCCAGGCTCCAGAGCTTGGATTTGAGGGGGTTCAACCTCTCCCCTGTGAGAATACAGGATATAAAACCTCCTACCTGGGTCAGGGGGGTTAAAACCAAAACCCCCAAAGGCTGACAAGAAGCCCAGAGCATCCCACCCGGATGTGTCCTCGCAGGAGGGACATGGGGACGCCCAAGGACCCTCCCTGTTCCCGAGGAATTTCACCCCAAAGGTCCCCGAGCCTCACCCTCCCACCAGCCCTGCTTTGAAATTCCCATGGTGTTTGTGCTGGAGGCTATTGTTCCTCCCTGGGCTTTTCCTTCCTGCCATTGCTGCTGCAGAGTCCCCAGCCAAGGGTGAAATCCCACCCTGTCACCTCCCCCTGGCCCAGCTCCTGGGCACGATAAGCAGCCAGAATAAATGGGATTTGAGTGCAAAGTCTGGGAATGGGCTGGAGCTGGGGAGAGGCCTCGTCCCAGGAAAAGCTCGATGGCCACAGAGATGAGTTGAAGTCGATGATCCGGTGGAAGGAACAGAATCAGCAGAACTGACTCTCCCAAGAGATGTTAATGGTGATTGATGAGGGCTGCTTTATGGAACAGGGATTTCAGGTCATCCCCTTCCCAGAGGCTGAGCTCCAGAAAGGTGGGGGAGACCAGAACCCCACGTCCATCCCACCCCACCCCATTGCCTCATATCCCATCCCGCTTCATTGCCTCCCATTGCACCACACCCCATTGCATCATATCCCAATCCCATCCCCATCTCCCATCATCTAAATAACCCCAAAGCTCCCTGGACATGCCCCACAGCCCCCTTTTCACCTTTTCCACTGTGGTGTCATCCACGGGGCAAGTGAGACACTCCCACCCCTCACTGTTACCCCGCATTCAGCCCCTGCTCCGGAGGGGCAGAGGAAATTCCCACTCCTCTTCCCACTGTGTCCACTCCCATGTTTTTAATGTAAAATCCTCCCTTTAGTTTTAATTGCTGGCCCTGATGATTTTCAGCTCATTCCAAAGCTGATTTTATTGGATTATTTACCTGAATTCTCCGTTAATTTTGCCCTGCCAGGCTGGGCAGGGATTGGTCTCTGCTCCCAGCTGGGAGGGGGATGGCAGAGAGCAATGGGAACACCAGGACTCTGCTTCCCCGTGGGATTTGGCAGAGGATGGGCTTGTTTCCAGGGCTAGTGAGGAGCAATCCCAAACTCCACAGCAGCAGCAGGACAATCCCACCATGAACATTCCAGATGGGCACCAGGAGCCCAGACCTGCTGGAAAATCACCCAGCAAACTCCCACCTGCCTCTCCAAAACTCTCCCAAAAATGGAGAATATCAGGGGCAGCTGCCTGAAACCTCCTCATTTCTCACAGCAAAAAAAACCTCAGAAGTCTGTGAGGAAATAAAAAAAAAATAAAAAAAAAAAAAAAAAAAAAAAAAAAAAAAAAAAAAAACCAAAAAAAAAAAAAAAGCCGCAGAACACTAAGAGTGTTTCATCGCTCCTCTCTGGGCTGAAAATTCACTGCTCAAGCCAAAACCACTGCTCTCCCTTCAATCTATTCATCCTTGTCCTCCTACCTCAACAAAAAGGAGCAGAGGGTTTACCCAAAATAGCCTTTTCTCCGTCATCCCCGCAGCTGTGTTTGCCTTGGTACCCAGGGAAGGCCGGGTGGGATTCCCGACGGGGCGGCTCGAGCACCGGCAGCATCCCGGCGCATACCGGGGGAGGATGAGGTCAGGGATGTTGTTCTTGGGAAGGCAACAGGAAACCGAGAGAACAGCAGAAAATGTTCAAATCCAGCTTTTTCTGGGCGAAAAAAAAAAAAATCTCTGCCCCGGCCAAGGCAGGCGGGCGGGGGACGGATGCGAGCGGGGAAAGGCGGCGGGATGGGAGGCGGGGAGGGCAGGGGATGCTCGGGCAGCGCATCCCGGCGGGCAGGGCGGTGCCGGATCCCCGCTCCAGGGTTTATGGGGATGGGCAGGCTGCCAGCACCGCCTGCTGCCCGCCGGGCCCGGCTTTTAGCGGGGCAGGTTGAGGAGAGCTGATAGAACCTAATCGAATCAAATCAAATCAAATTAAATCCAATCAAACCAGCAGAGCAGCTTTTTGAGTACATCAGGTCCTGCCTGAGCTGTCAAAGCGCATCACGCTCTGATGGATACCATGAAATGAATCCGGGCTGGGACCTGCCAGGCTCTGCAGCTCTGGGGGAACTGGGGGAGCCCTTGGGTGGGTGTTTGTCCCCTCTAGAAAATTCTTATCCCCGGAACAGGACGAACAAATCCCCCGGGATCAGCCGGGTCCGTGCCCGCCCTGCCGCCGCCTCCTCCCCGGCAGCTGCTCCGCCTTTGCCTTTCCTTCCTTGGAGCGCTTCCCTCTCCTCTTCCCACTGAGGTTTCCGAGCTCCCAGCGCACCCCAAACCCCAAACCCGCTTCCTGCGGGCGTGGGAGGCGCGGGCAGCCCCGGCACAGCCCCGGCACAGGGGAGTTGCCGGCAGATGCTCGGAGCTCGGCTGTGGGAAGGGCTGGGGGCAAAACGGGATCTCCACATCGCCCTGGAGCTGCTGGCACCGGCCCCCACCGAGCCCTGAGACAGTTCTGGGTGTCCCTGGGGGACAGGGATGTCACTGAGGGGCAGGGATATCATCCCTGGAGGGCTGGGATGTCCCTGGGGACAGGGATGTCCCTGGGGACATGGGGCAGGTGCTGGTCCCAATTCCATGGGGGTTCACAGCTCTGGCTGGATCCCAGCATCCCTGAGAATTCCATGGCATCCCACGCCCCAGGAAAAGTGGATGGAAACCCCATTCCAAGCTGGCACCCGAGGCCACCCCATCAATCCCCACGTGTTTCCAGCCCAGGGTTACACAGGAGGGACATCCCTGCAGGGATCCAGCTCTCAGGAATCTCAGGGAGCAAGGCATCAAATGGCAAAGCAGCTCTGGGTACCCAGCTCCAATTCCCTTTTATTTTAGCAGGTGATTGCTGCCAAAATTGGCAACAGATGCCACAGGGATGAGGCTGCCCAGCATCCCCCTCCCCACCGGGATATACCCGGCATGAAGCCCCCATTCCTGGGTGTTAATCGACCACCAGCCCATCAAAAGGGAGTTTACAACTCCAAACCCTGAGCTCCAGCCTGCCCAAAAGCTGCTCCTGGCTGATTCCAGCCCTGCCACCACCCCTGACCCCTCTGTCCCACTCCAGCAGGCTGGGAAGGGCACAGGGACGTGGGATGCCATGGGAGCAGCAGCAGCAGGCTGAGGATCCAGGCTGGAAATTCTCCCAAACCTCCCCCAGCACCTGGAGACTCTCAGAGCAAATGGAGGAGGCACAGCTGAGGGGGAAACCGAGGCACGGAGGGCAGTGGGAAGCGTAATCCCTACCTGCATCCACTCAGACACATCCCAGTTCTCCATCCTGGATCCAGGACCCCCCTGTCCAGCAGCCTCGGGCATCCCCAGGCTGTCCCTGCATCCCTGAGGCTGCACCACGCCCGTGTGACCGGCGCAGGGAAAAGGGAATGGCTGGAAAAGGCAGCCTTAAAAAAGCTGCTGTGCCCAGGGTGGGACAGAAAAACATGAGTCAGTGTTTATCTGGGCACAGGCAGCCAGGCTGAGCAGGACGGGATGGGATGGATCCCACAGATCCTCCTGGCCACACTGTGGGGTCACCCCCATGGGGAAAGCGCCCCAATCCTGCCAGAAAAAGGGGTTTAACCTCAAAATTTGGGTCAGGAAAGCCCCTCCCAGGGTGAAACTCTGGCAGAGGACCCCAGCCTTCCCTGGCACCAAGTGTTGAAAGAGCCACCCTGTTTGTAAAGTCCTGGCCTTTTGCTCCATCCCTTCTGTTCTTGGGAAGGTTTGAGGATTAAAGGGGAAAATTTGGGGCGTTTGCACCTACAACAGGCAAAGATTCCCTTGAAAAAGGGCAGTTTGTACTTCTGAGCTGCCTAAAGTGACTTGGCTTCAAAGATAATGAAAGTTCTTTCATCTCCTCTGCTCTCCTCTAATAATCCAAGGTTTTCTCCTGGCACTTCTCAGGCAATACAAAGACAATAAAACCTCCCTTTTCCAGATCATCCTCCCTGCTACATCCCAGCAGTGCAGTGATGCTGTCCCCGACCATGGCTTGGGCTTGGCCAGGGGACAAAACCTTGGGGACATCGCTCTGGATTTGGGGAATACAAAGGGAAAGAAACCCAAGAAAACAGAAATTTTTTTTTTCTTGCAGGAGGGACGTGACCCCTGAGGGGATGTGGCATGGCTGGGGACGGCAGGCTCAGCCCCCCCTGAGTGAGGAAGTCACCCTGGATCCATGGGAGCATCCTCCCAGCTGTGCTCTGTGTCCCCAGCTGAATGCTGATCAGCGTTCAAAGAAAAGCCACCCTGTTCTCCCTGTGCCCAGGCAGGGGACACTGCCACACTGTCAGGGCACCAACCCCCCCAAATCCACTGCCAGCTCCTCTCTCCTCCGTGCTGCTTTCCCATCCTGCAGGCTGCAAAGCCCAGCTTCCAAAAGAGGTTGGGATTTTAGGGAAAATTAGGGGGTCTGAAGTGAAGGACAGTGGGATCCCAGAGATCCCAAACCCACTGTGTAACAACAGGGCAGCAAAAAACCTCAGCTGGCTGCAAACCCTTGCTCCCAAATCCCTATTAAAAAACACAAATTAACAAATATATATAAACCCAGAGGTGTTTACCTGAGCTGGATAAATCCCAAGGGAATTTTCAGCACTTAGAGGCTGGATCAGACATCTCTGCTTCTCCTACAGCCCCGTTGGGGGCTGGCATGGGAACCACGCTGGGCTGGTGGCTTTGGCATCCAGCTGGAGCTGACACGGATATTGCCGAGATTTCTCATCCCCAGGAGAAGCACATGGGATGGGAGGATGAGGAAAACAAACTCAGCCCGTGGGATGAAGCAGCTGCTGGTCTCAGCAGAGCTGCAGGGGAAGGGGGAAGCTCTGGGGGAGGATGTTGGGTTTGCAGGGTTTGGCTGGACACACAAGGGGATGTGGCAGCAGTGACATGTCCCGTCCACCACGCCTGCCCACAGGGGCTTGGGAATCTCCTGGGAGCCTTTGGGAAGGGTTTGGGTATCCCCAGAGGGTCCCCTTGGGCTCCTCCACCGTGGCTACCCCTCATCCTGCTCCCCAAATCCACGCCCTGCCCCTGGGATGCTCCTGGCCTCACTCACACAGGAGAGGGGGAGCCCAAAGCCTTTCCTGGGGTGCAGGGAAGAGGAGAAGCTGCTCATCAGGTCCTGCCCATCCCACAGTGCATTCCCAGTGAGGAAATCAGCAAACCTGGCCTGGTTTGTACCCTAAAGAGACAGCCAAGGGCTGTCCCCAACCATCCTGACCTCAGGAGCTGGAAATTGCCGGTGATCCCGAGCAAGCTGAGCCTGGATGGACACAAATCCCCAGACACAAATCCCTGCCCTGAGCCAGGACAGCTCATCCAGAGGGAGATACAAAACACCTGGAGCAAAAGCTGCACCGCGCTGGCTCTTCCACCAGAGCCCCCACCTGCTCTGTGCCACCAAGACCCACAACGAGTTTTCCAGGGGACAAATCCCAGCTCAAAGCTGGGAAAGCACCAGCCCCGTGTGAGCAGGGGACAGGGGGTGATGCCAGCAGGGAGTGGCGGCAGGTGGGAGCCCGAGGTGGGGACATTGACCCCGTCCCACGCGGGGCAGCTCCCGTGAGAGCCCCGAAAGAGGAATCGGAGGCACTGCCAGCTTTGCACAACTCCGTGTCGCAACATCCCCGAGCTGAATCAGGGCTGAAAAAATGCTGATGTGCCGGTTCGTGGGGCTGCTCCGGGGAAAGGAGAAGCCCCAGAAGTGTGAACCGGGCAGGGATGTGCCAATCCCCGTGTGGAACCGGGCTGGGGACTCGTGACCGGCTCCCCCGTGTCCCTCTCTCCCAGGACAACCAGGATGGGGTGGCAGCTCCGGGATATTCCACACTTGTGGCACCTGTGGTGGGTGCTCAGGTGCAGAGGAGCTGCCTCAGGACAGTGAGAAACGCAGTAAAAAATTATAAAAACCATGAGAAACACCGACCTGGCACAGGCTGGATGTGCCCCGTCACTCTGCCACCCCATCCCGTCCCTTGTGCTGCCCAGTGTCCCCACCAAGTGACATCTCCCGGTACCTCGTGCGGTGCCAACGCTGTCCCGCTGCTCCAGGCTGGGCAGGACGAGCTGGGGGTGCCCTGGGTGCCAGCGGGATCCCATTCCCAGGCGGATCCCGGCGTGCCGGGACAGACACAGGCCCGGTGCCGCTCCCCGCCGCTTTTAAGGCAGCGGGGCGGGAGCCGCGTCCACCACCAAAGGTTTTCTTGGCAGCGCCCGCGATGCTCGGCGAGGCAACAGCTGGGAGAGAGAGGGTGTGACGCCGGGAGCTGGGAACGCTGGCCTGGATCACAACCCAGCGTGAGGAAGCAACAGAGCTGCTTCCCCAGGGGCCTCCTTTCCTGTGCCGCCCCCCGGGCCGTCCCACCGAGGGATAGCGGAGCCCGGAGCTCCGTTCATCGCCAGCCCGTGGGGATGCTGCTCCAGCCGGGGGCACCACGGCGGGCAGGTGGCTGCCAGGCCCCCCCCGCCCTGGCTGTGCTGTCCCCACCCTGGGTCAGCCGCTGTCCTCTGCTCCCCTCACCGCCCCCAACTCCTTCCAAGACGTTGAGTCACTTCCCCTTCAGGCAAAATCTGGCTCCCAAACGCCGCTCCTGCTGCTCAGGGGCTGCTTTTCCCCCCGATGGATTTCATTAGCACCAGGATGCTGCAGCTGCTCCCAGGCAGCCCCCCGCCAGCCCGCAGAGGATCTGTGGTGGCAGATCCGTCACCCCCAGCCCCTTTGACACCTGCCAGAAAAGTTCTTTGAGGGCTGGGAGAGGCTCCAGGGTCTCCTGGGTGGGAGGAATGGGGAAGGCTGGATGCAGGGATGGCGTTCAGGGGGATATATAAGAGGTTTTTGGGAGCACTGAGCAGCGCAGCCCCCACCCACACAGAGCAGGAGGTTTGGATAACCCCGGGCTTGATGTGGCACGGGGAAAATTCCTTCCCTCCCCACGCAGATCCCAAGCCTCAGCAGGCATCCCAATCCCAGCATCCATCCCAACCCCAGTCCCAGCATCCATCCCAATCCCAGCATCCATCCCAGCCCCAGTCCCAGCATCCATCCCAATCCCAACCCCAACATCCATCCCAGTCCCAGACCCAACATCCATCCCAGTCCCAGAATCCATCCCAGTCCCAGCATCCATCCCAATCTCAGTCCCAGCATCCATCCCAGTGGGATAAGAGTCAGTGCAGGTGTTGGGAGCAAAGGCAGCACAAGGAAACACAAGAAAATTTGGCAGGGATACCCCCCCATCCTCCTCCAGCCTGGAAAAGGAGCAGGATTTGTCCCACTGGGACACCCCAGCACTGCCCTGACTTTGTCACCAGCCATTCCCCAGCAGAAAGGAAGTTTGTCTACCACAGGATGCTAATTAAGGCTAATTAATTACCCCCAGCTGTAAAGACAGAGCAAAAAACATCCTGAATCCAGCCAGCAAGGGACAGAAACAACCACAAACTGATGGGATTTCCTTTTGTGTGTCCGGAGTGCAGCGGTGCCACCAAGAGATGCTCAGCCCAGGCAGCTCCAGGTGGCACCAGCTGGGACCTGGGGGGGATCTTTGAGCTTCCCAAAACCTCCCCAGGACCTGCTGGGGCTGGGAATGATCAGCCATGGATGCTCCTGCAACGTGGCCTTGCCAAGGCCTGAGCTCAGGACATGGAGCAACGACCAAAATTCCAGCAGATCCAAGAGGTCCAGAGCCAAGATCTGGCACAATCCCGGCGTTCCCAACAAGGCTGAGCCCCACAGAACCGGCCCATCCCTTGGCAGTGCCTCCTTTCCCAGGCACCTGCCACTTCCCCACACCCAGGCAGGATGCAGGATCCTGGTCTCACCCCTGTGTTTGGCCAGATGAGAGGAAAACACGCTGACTTGGGATGTGATTTCCCATCCCGAGCCTTTGCGGGTTGGGGTTTCCCTCCGGGCCTGCTCAGCAAGGACAAATCCCCGTTCCCAGGGCTGGGGATGGAGCAGGATCCGGGCAGGAGCAGCCGCGGGGAGCGGCAATTGCAGGCGCCGCAGCCTTTGGCAGTTTCCGTGTCCTTGGCAAGCGCCGAGTGCCACCCACACCGAGCAAAGCAATTAAAGCCCTAAATTGATTTGGGCTGATTAAACGCCCTGGAGCTGCTCCCTGCCCAGCCGGGATGGGGATGGGATGCGCGGATGGAGCCGGGATGCGCGGATGGGATGAGGGGATCGAGCTGGGATGTGCGGATGGGGTCGGGATGCGGGGATGGAGCCGGGATGCGGGGATGGGATGCGCGGATGGGATGCGCGGATCGGGCCGGGATGCGCGGATGGGATGCGCGGATGGGATGCGCTGATGGGGCCGGGATGCGCGGATGGGATGCGCGGATCGGGCCGGGATGCGCGGATGGGATGCGCGGATGGGATGCGCGGATCGGGCCGGGATGCGCGGATAGAGATGGAATGCGCGGATCGGGCCGGGATGCGCGGATGGGATGCGCGGATCGGGCCGGGATGCGCGGATGGAATGCGCGGATAGAGATGGAATGCGCGGATCGGGATGCGCGGATAGAGATGGGATGCGCGGATGGGGCCGGGATGCGCGGCCGGAGCCCGGCAGGTCCGACCCGACCCCTCCGGTTCTCGCCCTTCTTCCCTCCCACACAGGCAGGCGCTGGGAACGCGCCTGACTCATCCCAAAACAGACGCGGCGGTGAATGGGGAAGAAATCGGAGGAAGTTTTGGAAGTTTTCCCTCTCCGGGGGAGCTTTCTCAGGCATCCAGCAGCGCTTTCCCTCGCCCCGGGCAGAGCCGTGGGGATAATGGGAATGGCTGGAAAAGGAGTTGAGCTCAGCCACGAGGACAAGACAGGAGGCTCCCACTGCATATCCCAGCTCCAAATCCCGGGTTTTTGTGCCCAGGGATAACCGTGCCCCGCCTTTCCCCAGGGAGCTCATCCCTGGCTCCGCACCCGCTGCGGTGCCGAGCTCCGGATCCCGCCACCGCCTCCCGATCCGGGCTCAAACTCCCTGCACAAATAAAGAAGCCACAGACAGGATGTTCGGGAGACGGCTCCCGTTCCCTTTTTTTCGCTGATTTGATACAACCACGGAAAAAAAAAAAAAAAAGGCAAAAAACCAAAAACCCAGTGCCGACCTTGTGCAACTCCAGTTTATAAATAGCCCCAGGAACACAGCGGGGCTGGCACAGGGTGGCCAAACCCACTGTGCTCTCAGGCTGGCACCTTATCCCGCTGCATCCCAGCCATGGGGTGGGCAGGTCAGGGATCTCCACCTGGCTCAGACTCCAAACACCCTCACAGAGCCTCTCTTTGCCTCCAATCTTGCACAATTTCCCCCATTTTTCCACTTCCTTCAGAGCTGTGCCAGGAGCTGGATGTGCGCTCCTAAGGCTGGCACCTCATCCTGCTGTATTCCAGCCCTGGGATGGGCAGGTCAGGGATCTCCACCTGGCTGAGCCCCCAAACACCCTCACAGAGCCTCTCTTTGCCTCCAATCTTGCACAGTTTCCCCCATTTTTCCACTTCCTTCAGAGCTGTGCCAGGAGCTGGATCTGAGCCATGCACGCCCAGGGGCCAGGGGAAAATTCCCAGTTCTGGGCTCCCAAACCCCACCCTTGGCAGAGGAGGATTGATGGGAACATCCCCGGGGCACAGCTCTTCCATGGATTCCCCCACCTACTCCCCAGGAGTGATGGAAGTGCCACATCAGGAGATTTATCCACGATTTCCAATTCCAAATCAAAGGCCGCTGACAGCTCCTGGAGCAGGGATGAGGAATTGCCAGGCATGGGCATTTTATCGTTGCCTTGGAGCCCCTCAGCAGGTGACAGACAGGATGTCACCTGCCCAGGGGTTTATGAGCAGAGGTGGCACCAAATCCCAAAGTGGTTGGGTTTGGAAAAACCTTAAACTCATCCCATTCCATTACCTGCCATGCACAGGGACACCTTCCACAGGCCAGGTTGCTCCAAGCCCCGTCCAGCCTGGCCTTGGAACAAGAAATTCCATTAAAAAATGAGAAATTCCATTAAAAAATTAAGAAATTCCATTAAAAAATTAAGAAATTCCATTAAAAAATTAAGAAATTCCGTTAAAATGCCTACAGGGCTCCAGGTTTCAATTCCTTGTGCTGGGAACTGCTGGAGCTGAATTCAAGCTCATCTTTCACCCTGAACTCCTTAAGCATCATCCTAAAATCCTCTGGATGTGCTTTTCCTGCTGCTGGTGTGCCGAGACACCAAACACGGATAGAAGAGAGTATTCCTGAAATTTCCTGGCAAAAAAAAAAGTAAAAAAATCAGTGGGATCTGGCTGATAAAGCCCCTCAGGAAACTCCCAATCCTTTAAGGCACCAGCTGGATTTGTCTGATAACAATGACTTAATAGCAATAGATTCTTTCAAATTCCCAAACATCCATAAGGAAACCTGCCTTATTTATGATTTTTTTTTTTTAATTAATAAACCCAGTTTTCCTTGCAATCAGCATCTGGGAACTCACCATTCCATGGAGCAGAGCTTTGCAGGGACAATTAATTTTGAAGTTGGCTTTGCCAATGGCCCCATCCTGCTCCCCATCACTGGGATGGGCACAGGGGCTGCCCAGCTCTGGGCTCCTTGTGGGAAATTCCAGCATTCCTGCCAGCTCTGAGCAATCCATGCCTTTTTCGGGGTGTTTTTGGCTGGGGGTGGCCTCGGTGCAGGTTCCCTGGGCTCCAATTGCCCTGGAATTTGTAAAAATAACAGCAAAATATGATTTATTCCTGAGCCTTTGCCAGGCTGGGATTATTTCTGAAATGAGGGAGCAGCGCTCAGTGGCGCCAGGGAGATGTGGGGGCACCTGTGCCCTCATTGGGGTTCCCCACAGCATCTCCCTTGGATGGAGATGATCAATGATCCCAATATCCAGAGCTCAGCCCCGTGCTGGATACAACCCTTTCCCAGTTCCAAAATCCAGCTGTTATCTCAGAATTATTTAAATAGATCCACAAATGTAGGGATCTATCCAGAGGGTGCTGTTGATGGACGCCAGATCCACCAACTCCAATGAATTCCTGATATTTATTCCCTAAACAGAGGGAATCCCTGTTACCCATGGCCTGGAGTGGGTGCAGAAAGTCCCCAGCTCAGTTCCTGGCTGATGGAGAATGGAGCTCACATCCAGAAGGATTCACACCTTGGGAATACCTTATAAATCAACTGGGATAAATTGAAAATTTGAAAATTTGGGCAGGACTTCACATAATTCACCCACCCTCCCTTAAGAATTTTGGGGAAAAAACAGATTGGGAAAGGGGAATTTGGGATAACCTGGCTGGACGTGGCTTCCCTGGCACATCTGGCTGGGGAGAGGATGCCCAAGGAATGAATTCAGTGTGGAAATCATTGGAATGTCAGGGGACCTCTGATTTATCCCTGGCCTTCAAGCGCAGGAATTAATTCTGGCCACGGAATTCCAACCACTCCCAACACCAGCAGAAGCTGCCTTCAAGGAGCCACAATCCCCAAGGGAATTAAAGCTAAAAACTAATTAAAACTTAAAGCATTTCCCTGGATATCCCCAGCTGGAATTGGGGTATCCCTCACGCTGGCATTTTCCCAAGCCAGCAAATCCCCAGCTCCTGCAAAGCAATTCCCCTGTGGAAAACAGAGAGCTAATGGGATTTAGGGGAAGAGGAATGAGAGGCTGGATGTAAGCAGAGCCAATTAGTGGATGGGTCAATTAGGAGAGAGGTGATGGGATATTGGAGATCCCAAATCCCTCCTTGCTCTTGAGGACCCCACCTGCTCCTCTCCCATCGTTGCTCCTGGAAAATTCCACCATGAAGGATTTAAACGAGTCATTTATCAATTAAACGTGTGCTCTGGCAAATTAAAATCTGTCCTCTTGTTTAATTAATAGGGCAGCTTTATAGTCGACAAATTAGGGAGCCTCTTGATGAGCTAATTTGTTAATTAATGGAAGCCTGGAGGCTCTTCCTTCATTAGAGGTTGGCACATCCAAAGTGCAGCTCCTCCTTCAGGAGCCCTGGCAGTGGGTTTGCCATGGGAGAGCTCCTGGCATGGCTCCTGGCATTCCTGGCATTTATGGCAGCAGTGCATTCCCCTTCCTCTGGGAAAATTTCCATCCCTTGCCAAGGAAAATGTGGGATCCTGCGGCCAAACGGAGCCCAGAGCTGCTCCAGGATGGAAAGAGGGAAAGAAATTGATAAAAAATGGGGAAAAAAGGGATCTGTGCTGGGTGGGAATCAGTGCTGTAGGTGGAGGATCCAGAGCTCATCCCAAGGATTCCTGGGTGTCCCCAACACCCAGATCACTCCCACAGGGAACCCAAATCCCCCAGCTCCATCCAGTTCATGGATCAGCCCTTTCCCCATCCCAGATGGCCACAGCCTCCCCCTCCCAGTGCTCCCAGTACAAACCAGTGCCAGGATGGTGCTGAGGCTGGCTGGGCTCCATGAGCTGCTCCAAAGGATGACAGGAAAAGAGGGATCACAGGAATCCCAGGACAGGGATCCCAAAAGAAGAGCTGGACCAGTAACACCAGTAAGGGCAGCATGGTGGGGCACAGCCACACACCTGTTGGAGGATGCAGCACTCGGTGACGTCCCCTCTGTGCTTGTTCTGGTATCAGAGCACAGGAAATTCCTCTGGCTGCCCTGGAGGGCTCGAGACCCTGCCCAGGGGGCTCAGAGACCTTGGCACAGAGCCCAAGACCCCTGTGCCTTTGATTTAGCCCTTGGAAAAAAAAACAACAAAAAACAAACAATTACCAACCTTTATATGAAGAATTACAAGCCAGGAAAGTTTAAGTAGAATGATAGTGAATTTATCACAGGGTGAAAAATATGTTTTTTAGGGTTTTTAGAACAGGGGTTCAGGGGGCAAGAAGGAGGGATCTGGGCTTGTCCAGCCTTTCTCCTTCTTCTTCTTGGCCTCCATCTTCTGCTGTGATGGTGGCACTTTTAGATTGGTTTAGAGCAGAAGCTCACTGTCTAACACAGGTGATAGGCATTGGGAAGTTCATGTAAATAATGGAGTTTTTAGTATAAAAAGATAACACCACCCCAAGGGCAGGCAGAGTGCCTTTGTCTGACCTGCTGAGCAGAGCTTGGCTGGACAGGAGAAAATATTTTATAGATGAGGAACAATAAACAACCTTGAGAATGAGAAATGAAGAGCCCTGACTCCTTCAACCACCAGGCGGGGAAAAGAGACTTTCTAGCTTGTCTCGGGGTCACTCTGACCAGATCATTCCAGGGCACCTTCCCTGCCCCAGGATGCTCCAGCCCAGCCTGAAATAAACAGCTCTGATGTGTCTGCCTGATCACAGCCTCCACATGGAGGCCAGGGAAGATCCCAAGGATCAGCCTCACCGGGCAAGCTTTGGGAAGCTCCAAGCTGCTGGTGTACCCGGGAATCTCTGAGTGCACACACAAGGGAATTTTATCCCAGCACAAACAGTTCCAGAAGGCAGCCAGGGCCTTACTCAACCTCCAAACATGTTTTTCGGGATCGGTGCTGGGCAGGTCCTGGCAGGGGAATGGAGCAGGCAGGAATGTTTCCGTGGAGCAGCGAGAGGAGTCAGTGCCATCTGCCGGCTGCAGCTCCCAAATCCACCGGACGGACAGGAACAGTGGGCTCTTGGTCCTTACAGCTTGATGATTCTGGATAATTTTCAAGTATTCATTTTATAAATCAATAAATAATTCATAAATTAATATATACTAAAATATATAATATTTTAATATATTATATAATATTATGTATAATATCATAACATATATTCTCATATATACTATATATACTATACATTATATATGTTATTATATATATTCTATTATGTTCATTCTATTATGTTATATTATTATAGAGTATCATACAATAATAGTATGACATAATATAATATAATATAATATAATTTCTATTAATAATGCTTTAATAGATTATATAATATTTATACATTTTAAAATATTGTATTGTATTAATTTTCTTCCACTCTCTCCCCATTCCTGGCCTCCAGGTATGGAACAGCTGCTGCTCAAGGCCAAAAATAAAAAGCGAAATATGCAGAAGGGCCACGGAGAGGCGACGGGAACTCTGTATCAACAGAACGAGGTGATTTTCCATGGAAATGGTCAGAAATTGAAGGCAATGGAATTTAACCCTTTGTGAGCCCCGCCGCGCTCCCATCGCCTAGCAACAGCACGCCATGCCCTTATATGGCAACCGTGCCCGCCCACTCCCCGTCCTTCCTTTTCATTGGCTGTGTGCGGTGTGATTGACGCGCATGCTCACCAATCCCCACCCTCCACGAGCCTCTCCCGCGCCCGGGGCGCGGCGCTACCCGGAAGCCGGTGCAGGAAGCGGAGGGGAGGAGCGCGAGAGACGCGTCCGCTGCTGCAGCCAATGGGAGAGGAGCTTGGGGGCGGATTAGCCAATGGCAGCCCGTGGGGGCGGGGCCGGGGGCGGGGCTGCGGGAGCCGGCAGCGGGCGGCTCCGGGAGGCGGCAAAGGTGAGGGGGGACCGGGGGGACACCGGGCAGGGGCCGGGACAGCACCGGAGGGTCTTGGGCTGAGGGGATCGGGGGAAAGCCTGGGGTGCACCGGGCAGAGAGGAGCCGTGGTGCTGGGGGGGATTCCGGCCTGTTCGGGCTCGAGGAAGGAGCGGTGGCTGCGGGAGAAGCGGAGCATGGGGAGGGATTGCAGGGACCCTTGGCATGGCGGGGGGCGCAAGCCTGGAGGAGGGTGGGGAAGGGACGGGGAGCTCCGTGATGCCCACGGAACCGGCTGGCAGAGCCCCGTGCCCACGCTGCTCCCGGGCATCCATGGGAGCGCATGCGAGAGCGGATCCCATATGGGGCTGGGGGTGGCAGGGACAGCTGTGACAAACCCCGAGCGCATCACCCACAACCCGAGCACACCACTCCGACCCACAGCACATCACCCACAGCACATCATCCAGACCCAAACCACATCACCCAGAGCACATCACCCCGAGCACATCACCCACACCCAGAGAACACCACCCAGACCCACAGCACGTCACCCCGAGCACGTCACCACACCCACATCACCCAGACCCACTCTTACCCCACACAGAGCTCTGGCTAAATCTGTGCATTCCCAGGTGGGAGCAGCGACAGGGGAGATGCCCCAGGTGCCGGTGCTGGACTCAGGATGAGCCTCGTGGCGATGGCGACCGACCCCGAGCTGCAGTGGGTGTCCCTGTGGCTCCGTGTGCGCTGGGCGGCCGTGCTGGTGCTGCTGCTGAGCTCCCTGGTGATGCTGCTGCTGCCGCTGGACAACCAGTGCCAGGCTGTGCTCAAGGGCCTGTCCCTGCTGAGGAACAGGCTGGGCTCCTCCTCGGGGATCAGCAGGATCATGGGACAGAGCACCGAGCTGAGCGTCACCTCCCGCGGGCTGGAGCTGCTGGTGCTGAAGGGAAAAGCATCCCCAGGTGAGAGGTGCTGGGTGGGCATGGATGAGCTCCTCAGGAGCTGCTGGAGAGGGTCCAGCAGAGGGCACAGAGGTGATTTGGGGTCTGGAGCATCTTTGTGATGAGGGGAGACTGCAGGGCCTGGTCAGTCTGGAGGAGGGAATCTCAGCAATCCATACAAACATCTCCAGAGGATGGTGCCCGGCTCTGTTCAGTGGTGACAAAGAGCACTAAATTAAAACCCAAGTTCCACCTCAACATGAGGAGCAGCCTCTTTCCATGAGGGACAGCTGCCCGTGGAGTGGTGGAATGTCCCTCCATGGAGACATTCCAAACCCACCTGGACACCTTCCTGCTCCAGGTGACCCTGCCTTGGAGTGATTTCCAGAGGGCCCTTCCAGCCCTGACACCAACCCAGAGATCTTCACCCCCTTCCTGACTGTGTCCTGTACCCCTGATGGCAGTGACACTGTACCCTGATGGTAACAAACTGTAATTAACTGCAATTAACACTGGCTGTAAATGCCCCCGAGGTCAGGCAGGCCCTCATCAGCTCCTTGACTGCATTCCAGGGCCCTGTGCTGGCATTGCTCCGTCTACTCCAGAGTTTTTCCTGGTGTTTTCAGTACTAGCAACTTCTGTGGAGGTAACTGGAACACAGAGAGGTGGTTTAATGCACAGAAATCTGGGCTCCACAGCATTAATCCCAAAATCCTGGCACAGAACAGCCTTTCAGGCAATGTCAGGCTGTAGCCATGGCCAGTATCAGCCAGGACATTCATTTGGAAAACACTTAAAGGAATTATTCCGATTCCAGCACTGTATCTGTGTTTGCATTAAAGCTCTTACTGCTGGGAAAACGTTGGATAGTTGAGTGGAAAAACAGAAGTGCTGTTGGCAGCCAAGATAATCATGTTAACATGATAATTTCACCTAAAAGAATGCCAAGAAAACGCTGTTAAAACAGTTTCCTCCCACATGAAGCAGTTTGGTGGCCACCTGTGGCCACCTTGAGCCTGCTGCCCACAGGTCCTGCCCTCCCCACACTTGCTGCCAGGAATGGCTCTGCTGCCTCACATTCAGCCTGGAAACGTGGCATAAACCTCTGGAACACAAATTCTGTTCCAGTTCTTGTTCAGTTTTTATATCAGTGAACATTCACAGAACATCCTGAGTGGGAAGGGAGGGACAAGGATGGTGGAATCCAGATTTCCTGAGGTTTCCAGTAAAACTCACGGCCCTTTATCTGTTATTGTTACCATTTCATTCCAGAGGTGAAGCTGGAAGCCAGAGCAGCTCTGAATCAAGCCCTGGAGATGAAGCGCCAAGGGAAGCGGGAGAAGGCTCACAAACTCTTCCTGTACGCCCTCAAAATGGACCCAGACTACGTGGATGCCCTCAACGAGTTTGGGATCTTTTCAGAGGAGGACAAGGACATCCTGCAGGCTGACTACCTGTACTCCAAAGCTCTGACCATCTCCCCCCACAACGAGAAGGCTCTGAGCAACCGCGGCCGGACGCTGCCCTTGGTGGAGGAGATCGACCAGAGGTATTTCAGCATCATCGACAGCAAGGTCAAGAAGGTGATGGCCATTCCCAAGGGGAATTCTGCCCTGCGCAGGGTGATGGAGGAATCCTACTACCACCACATCTACCACACGGTGGCCATCGAGGGGAACACGCTGACGCTGTCCGAGATCCGGCACATCATCGAGACCAGGTACGTGGGGGGGGTTTGCAGGGGTCCCAGGATGAGGGAAGAGATGAGAACCTCGACTCCATGTTTCAGAAGGCTGATTTGTTATTTTGTGATATGTATTATATTAAAAGAAAATGATGTATTTAAACTATACGAAAAGAATAGAAGAAAGGATTTCATCAGAAGGCTAGCAAGGAATAGAAAGGAAAATGGAATGATGATAAAATCTTGTGACTGACCAGAGAGTCCGAGACAGCCAGACTGTGATTGGCCATTAATTAGAAACAACCACAGGAGACCAATCAAAGATGCACCTGTTGCATCCCACAGCAACAGATAATTGTTGTTTATGTTTCATTTCTGAGGCCTCTTGAAGCCATGATATTTTCTGAAAATTCCCTTTGTCAGGATTTTTCTCCTGAGAAGCCTCAGAGGAAAAGAAAATAATTATCTGCTGCTGTGGAATGCATCAGGTGCATCTGTGACTGGTCTCATGTGGTTGTTTCTAATTAATGGCCAGTCACAGTCTGGCTGTCTCAGACTCTCTGAGAGTCACGAGCTTTTATTATCATTCCTTTTCTTTGCTAGCCTTCTGATGAAATCCTTTCTTCTATTCTTTTAGTATAGTTTTAATACTATATATATTTTATATATATATACATAATAAAAGAAATAATAATATATGAAAATATAATTAATATAACATAATATAAAATAATATAAATATGAAATATATATTTAGATAATGCAATAAATATAATATTATGCAATATTCTATTTAATATAGTATAATATTAGTATTATAAGTATGATATATTTACATATAATTATATAATGTATATAAAAATATATTATAATTATTTTATTACAATATATATTTATATTATATAATCTATATAATATATAATATATTATATAATGGTATTATATAATTTATAGAATTATATAATAATTCTATGGAATTATATAATAATTAATTTCTAGAATTATATATAAAGATATAAAATAATATAAATAATTAAATAGTTAATGTAATGATATATGATAAATATAATATAATAAATATACTATAATAAATATACTATAATAAATATACTATAATAAATATACTATAATAAATATACTATAATAAATATACTATAATAAATATACTATAATAAATATACTATAATAAATATACTATAATATACTATAATATACTATAATATACTATAATATACTATAATAATGTAAACAATAAAAGAAATAATATCATCTATAATGATAATAAAATAATAAATCAGCCTTCTGAAAGCTGGAGTCAAGATTCTCATCTCTTCCCGTGTTGGGGCTGCTTGCAAATGCCCACATCCTCTCAGCTTCTCAGGACAAAAAAAAAATCTTTACAAAAGTGTTTTTCACGGAACCCATGTGTGCCACAGGTACGCCGTTCCCGGGAAGAGCCTGGCGGAGCAGAACGAGGTGCTGGGCATGCACGCCGCCCTCAAGTTCGTCAACACCACGCTGGTGTCGCGCATCGGCTCCGTCACCAGCCGGGACATCCTGGACATCCACCGGCGCGTGCTGGGCTACGCCGACCCCGTGGAGGCCGGGCGCTTCCGCGCCACGCAGGTCTTCGTGGGCCACCACATCCCGCCGCACCCGCAGGACGTGGAGAAGCAGATGGAGGAGTTCGTGCAGTGGATGAACTCGGAGGACGCCAGCAGCCTGCACCCCGTGGAGTTCGCGGCGCTGGCGCACTACAAGCTGGTTTACATCCACCCCTTCGTGGACGGCAACGGCCGCACGTCGCGGCTGCTGATGAACCTGATCCTGATGCAGGCGGGGTACCCGCCCATCACCATCCGCAAGGAGCAGCGGGCCGAGTATTACCACGTGCTGGAGGTGGCCAACGAGGGCGACGTGCGCCCCTTCATCCGCTTCATCGCCAAGTGCGCCGAGACCACGCTGGACATGCTGCTCATCGCCACCACCGAGTACTCCGTGGGCCTGCCCGAGGCTGGCTCCAAACAAACCATCCCCGTCAAGACTTGAGGGTTTGGGGCAAGTCCAACAGAACTCCAAGTTGTTCCTGCTGGGAAATGACTGGATGGGAGGTGGCACTTGAGTGTTTTATTTAAATTTGATTAAATTAATATAATTTATTTATATACGTGATGCCAAACGGAGCTGGGGGATGGTGGCTGTGCACTGGAAGGAGGTGGGGAGAGATGTCAGAGGGCTCAAAGAGAGGAACTGAAATTGAATTTCTCCTTAGAAATAAGCTTTGAGAAGCTGCTTCCATCACAACCCTTTACCCAGGCAGTGAGCTCTACTGTCTGACCTCAGCAAAGCCTAAACTGAGTTGGTTCTGTGTGGCCTCTTCCCTGTAGCTCCAAAACACATCCCTAAAGGAACAGCACTCTCCCAGCTGTGTGCCCCAGACACTTTGGTGTCAGTCACACAAGTACTGAGCAGGAAGGAGGCTGAACTCCAGCCCAAAGGCATCTCTCCCCTCTCCCAGTTCTGTTTCTGTGGCACTTTGCATGTTTACTTTCAGCTGCCTTTCCTGGGGTGAGTTTTGTAAAAGTGGGAAGTGTTTGGTGCAGGTGACAGGAGTGGAACAAGAGGAGGAAAGCTCTGACTTACTTGAGGGAGGACTCAGAAAATCTCAGCCAAGAGGAGCCCTGGGAAAGCACAACTGTCCTTAGACATTTCAGTGGAGGGGTTGGAAGGAGCTTGTCTGCAGAACTGTGGGCAGAAAAGGTCATCAGGCAGAGCCAGGAGACACCAGTTGTGCCAATTTGGGAAGAATGTGTACAGGAAGTTTGCCAAAAACTTCCATTTCTTTAGTCTAGGTAAGGGAACTTCCACAATTAATCACTGGTCACGTCATTACTCTGCTAAATGTGTCAAGAATCACTCGAGGCCTCTGTGTGCTGCAGGGGCAGTGCAGTGCCTGGAGCTGCTGAGCAGTTCAAAGAATCCCCTTTTCCTTGGTTTTTAAGGTACAAGTACCCACAGATCTCCCTACCCCAAACCTGCCAGGTCTGTAACAGCATCATTGACCCCACCGACTCCAAGCTCACAAAACTTCCATTTAAAATCCCAGTTTAGAGCATTTAACCCCTTGACAAAAGCTGCCAGGTTGTCCTAGGCTTAGTTTTCTTCCCTTTTAACTCTCTCTTACCTGACAGGCAGCTTAGGACATGTTTTAGAGGAGCAGAAACCAGGATGAGACTCTGTGAGCACTGCTGCCAGGGAAAGCAGACAATACAGGAGGAAAGGTGTCCTGTCTTTACAAAGCATGTTATTTTTGTAGTGCAACCTGAGTATAAATAATGCACTTTAGAGCTCTGTGGGGGGAAAAAATGTTATTTTAGTAACAGATTAATAAACTATTTTAATATGAAAGCCTTGGTTTGGAAGAGGCTGCTGTCAGAGCACACTTGGCTGCAGTGAACTAAGTGGTTGTGGAGGAGGAGAAGCCATGGGAGGGATCCTGGTTCCCTCAGCCATGTGACAACATGAGAGGAGTCATCATTTCAAAGTAAAGCCAAGTGAAATCAGCACAGAAAATAGTGTTTATTTGCAGCAGTGTGGTCCAAGTGAACTCAGCACTGGGGTCCCCCCTCACATCCACCCCTCTGGGGCGTGACTTCCAGGGTATTTGACAAGCAGGGATGTTTCTAGCCAAAGTCACACCACTGTTGGAAAGTCTGAGGTGATGACTGAAGTGATTTCAGGATATTCAGAGCAGATGGGACGAGCTGCTTCAAGGCCTGAGGGACACTGAGCACACCTGAGAGGTGAGGTACATCACTATCACCCAACTGCCAGAGGAGAAGTGCAGTTCCAACACCCACATTTAAACAAAAGCAACAGTATTTATAGAAAACCTTTGAGAACTTGAGTTTAATAAACCGAGAAACGTCAGCTTGCACTTCACAGTTGTACAAAACCATACAGAAACCACCTGCAAAAAGACATGAGCTAGCTAGATAAAACAACCAAAAAAAAAAAAAAACAACCAAAAAACCTGGTCCTCAGCAACAGCACGTCCAGCTTCATGGGAAACAGAAATTACCACCTAAGGATCAGCTCCTGACACTTAAAAAGAATCATCTCTATGTCCTTTACAAATACACCATATAAAAAACAGGGCAACTGGAACAGAACAGGAACTGGATACATATATATGTATATCTGTGTATCTACATATACACACATATGTATAGAAACTCTCCCAATACTAAAAGAGGCCATTGTGGTGAAGTTGGAGCATCTGCTGTTGGATTCTGCATGGAAGGAGACGACAGTCCCTGCGTGCGTGGGTTTGGGTGAAGAATGGGGCTGTTGGCAGAGAGAATGTCTGCAATCCCAATCTGAGCTGACCAGTGGAGCTTGCTGAGGTCCTCCCATGGCATCTCATTCGTTAATGAAAGAGAAAATTGTTGGAAAGTACTCCAAGAAACTCCATGTGGCATCCGAGCTGTGCAGGAAACATTTCCCCCCTCGTTACCCTCAATATGAGGGATCACATTAACGCCATTTCAACAGAACAAAAGTGTAACTCTTTGCTCTTAGAGGAAAAAAAACAAAACAACAAAAAAACCAAAAACCACCACCTGGATTTGTGCCATCCTCCACTGATCCCGAGGAATGCAGCAGTCCAGTATTTACACGGGATTTTGGGATGGGCATTCTCTCCTTGCAAAGCTTAAGGACACAACATGGCTTCCAGAAAGGCATTTCACATTGGACCAGACCCGCTGAGTGCACACTCCTCGCTCACTTCTTCAGAAGCATCTTGGCAAAATCAGCATTGGACATCTTTTTAGGCTCTGCAGGGGGCTCAGAGGACGCTGCTGGTGAGTTCTGGACCATCCCATTCTCAGCCTTGGCCACGGGGTTGCTCTGACGCTGCAGCGCCCGTGGCATCATGGAGAGCTGTGTCCTGCCCTTCCCTCGCCTGGAAGGGAAAAAATTCCCATTAAAAACACTCTTTTAGCTTGGGGGAACAACAAGGACTTGTTTGCTATGAGGAATGCACATTTCAATGTCACTCCTGTCATTTGTTTCAGGGATAAAGCTTTCCATGGGTGTCTTCGAAGCATCCCTGAGTTCTGGCAGACAACAACTGCCCCACAGTCCCCAGGGCTGAAGCTCTGTTTATCCACAGGGGCTCATCCCATACTAAAAGGAACACTAAAAGATGAAGAAGCAGCTTTAATGTTCACTGGGAACAATGGCTGCTTCTCCAGAGGGAGAGGTTATCAGGGATCAGTGCCAAGAACAGATCCAAGGGGATGGCCAGTGCCTCATCCTCCTGTTGCTACAGAGCTGTTTCTGTGGGTAAAGAGGAAAAATCTTTCCCTCATCAATCCAACAACCCGTTTTTTATGGTGCAGTACCTTTTAAACGTTCTTTCAGATTCACAGAGTCCTACACTGATGTGGGCTTGAAGAAGCTTTGAAGACCACCCAGTCCTACCCTTGCCATGGACAGGAACACCTTCCACTATCCAAACTGCTCCAGTCCAATCCAACCCAGCCTTGGACACTTCCAGGGATCCAGGGGCAGCCACAGCTTCTCTGGGCAACCTATGCCAGGATCTCCCTCACCCTCACAGGGATTCCCTCTCAATATCTCACCTAACCCTGCCCTCTTGCAGGAACCCCTTCTCCCTTGCCCACACAAAAAATCCCTCTCCTTTTTCTAAACCATCGTATTCCAGCTGAGATTCCTCAACTTCAGCACATAAAGAAACACAGCATTTCCTTTCCTTTTCCAGCATTTCCCTCCCTCACTCACGCTCCATAGATCTGCCGTGGTAGTGCCAGGGAGGCCTTGCTGGGGTCGGGCCGTTCCGGAAGCTTCCGCAGAGGGGGGTTGCTGATCATCACCTTGATGACGTGGTCCTTCACTGTCAGCCCATCCATCTTGAGCACAGCCTGAGAGGCCTGGGCTTCATTCTCGTATTCCACATAAGCCAGGCCCTAAATTAAGAAGATGAAAAACCTACATGAGGTTTTAGTTCTTCTGTAACAGCTGATGGGGAATTTGTAAATGAGGGAAACTCAACATGGCTCACTCCAATCATCACTCTCCTTACAACCTGTGTTTCTGGTCTCTCACTCCTGATGCCCTCATGTATAGACAAAGTATTAAAAAAGCAAAGAACCACTCTAAAAATGCTATTAAATAAATATAATGAAGTACCATGGCAGGCTCACACAGAGAAGGGCATCACCTCTCCCTGCTGTTACTCTTTTAAATGACATTCAAAGCCTTAAGCTGCACTTTTTGGATTATCCAGTTTCACAGGAGAGGCTTCAGGTTTTACATAACTTTCCCAAGATACATTCATTTGTGGTTTACACACAATCCCTGCTCAAACTAAGCTCAGAATAAGAGTTGGGGTTCCCAAGAGCACTCATTACAAGGTGTGCACACAACAGGCAAGGAAATTGAGGGCAAGAAAATTCAATTTAAATCCATGAACACCATTCCCAGGATGTCCCTGTGGACAGGACCCACCACAGAGACACAGCCCAGGTGTCAGGTAGAATTTTGGCAGAGCAGCAGTTGGTTCAGAATCCCTTATTTAACAAGGAGTCATTTATTCAGGGATGGAAATAATGAGCCTTGTCAGAGAGGGGGATCATTTCTCACTGGCAAATCCCTTCCTGCAGCAGATGTTAGGAACAAAAGCCTCAGGAAAATGAAGAAAGGAGGATGGGAATTGGTTGCACCAGGTAAAGCCCATTTAGCCAGTTATTTAAAAACTAATCTTTTACTGAGTTGCCTGTTTTTACAGTACTGAAAGTGCTCTAAACAATTCCCCCTCCATCCCATTTTTCTCAGGCAATTTAAGAAGTATTTTGGAAAAATTCCTTTTGGTTTTCTGCACAAAGGCACACTGGGCTGTATAAATCCAAGCTCTTCCACAAGTATTAATACAACACCACACTGGCAACTTAACAAACCCAAATTTTGTCTCCAGACTCCATGACAAGCTTCTTTTTGAAGGACTCCTTAAATCCAGGAGTGTGTTAAGGATGCCTACCTTGGGTTTGCCAGCTCTGTTGGTGACCAGTCGAATGTCCTTCACATTCCCATGGGCTTTACACACCTCCTCCAGCTCCTCCTTAGTGCAGGAAAATGGCAAACCAGATATAAAGAGTTTATGTTTCTCCAGGGTAGTGCTGTACCTGAACACCTGGAGGAACAAAATGGATGTCGGTTCAAAAACCAGCCAGAAATTCCAAGGATTTCAATTCCACACCCCAAAAGTAGTTCCTGTTTTTGGGATCCAAAACTGCCTCAAAGCAGCAGCAAAGTGGTGTTTTGGAAGATATTTGTATATAAACACCAAGGACTTGCAACTAAATGCTACTAAACCCTTTCCCAATGAGGAAAGACACTGAGATCACAGAATATCATGAGCTGGAAGGGATCCAGAAGGATCAGAGCCCAATTCCTATAATAATGTATTTATAATATTGCCTTCTTACTCAGCTATCACTATGGGAACATTGAATTTTTCTGTGCACGAACTCCAGAATGCAGAAATCTCCTGATTACACAACTGAGTTCTGGTACAGAACATCCCCAGCCAGGGGATTGGGTAACAAATGCTGACCAAGAAAGCTCTTCAGAGGTTGAACCTGGGTAGGTCCCACCACGAAACTGCTCACATCAGCACATTTCTGCAAATCTTGAGTAAATTATGTCAATCCAGGTGTCTGGCAGAGTAACAAGATGCAGAAAGTCCCCAAAAAAGAGTTTAAAGTACAACATTAATTGATTTGACGCAACGGATTCCACCAACTCCCTTCCCCACACCCACCGTCCAACAGGAACCACCAAAACTTTTACCTTAAAGTCAGGATTCTTGTTCTTGTCAACACAAGGGGACACAAACATGGGCCTGCCCTCCACGGCCGTGCGGTCCAAGCCCAGGGCCTGCCGAGCCGCCTCCTCCTCCCTGAACTGCACGTAGCAGTAGCCCCGGAAGGTGCCCTTGTTGTTGAACACTGCTCGGACCTCCACGACCTCCCCACAGCTCCCAAAGAGCTCCCTCAGCTTGGCTTCGGGCTCTGCCATGGTGTAGGAGAGGTTGCTGACAAACACAGTGACTTTGTCCTTGCTGCTGTCGTGGAGCACTTTGGGGACGTCCTTGCGGCTGGTGGACGCCTTTTCCTTCGGGGCTGCGGGGCCATCAGGCTTCTCACTCCTCCCAAAGAGCCCAGTGTCCACTTCCATGTCCTCTTCAGGGAGCACTCCATCACCCTCTGCCCTGTGCCTCTTGCTGGGCAGCTCTGATTGATGGAATTGTTAGAAAATCCTTTGTGAGAAAATCCCAAGACCATAACCAACAACCCCCCAGCTACCCCAAGCCTCAGGATAAGGATTCACCACCAACAACACTGAATAAACAAACACTACCAACATCCCCCTAAATAAACCATAACAAGCACCAAAGACACAAAAGAAACCCCCAACCACACCCTGCAACAGCCACTACAACCAACCCTAACACCCCATAATAAGGAGATGGGTTAGACACAACTGCCAAACCCCCCAAAGCAAAGCACAACCCTAAAAATAAAACAAATCCTATCATAAATTCCTACTTGGCCTCTCTCTTCAGGAGATATATGACCTGAAAAACCATTTTTACAAAATTTAACTACAGGAACACCTCACTCTATCCTCCTTTCCCCCCACTCCCCCATTTCCTTCCCCGCTGAAACTCCTCTGCCCTCCATTCCCACTGTGGAGCTTGGAAATGGCACATGGAAGCAAAAATACAATGACACGTCTTAAAAGACACCACAAAAAAAAAAAAACTATCTCAGGTTTTAAAGAACAAATAACAACAGATTATTTCACCAAGACATGCTTTAGATGAAAGCAACTGGAATATTTGTTCCTTTTTTCAGCCAGTCATAACTGACAGTCGCTGATTCATGTTCTTTTCTTTGTCTAATGGTGCTTTATTTAAAAAAAAAAAAAAAAAAAAAAAAAGAAATCTAAAAGCTCACAAAAATCCCAGGGGAAACAACCTATTAAAGTGTTCTGTTCCCACCTCCAAGAAGCTGCTACAATTCTGAATAACCCAATTTAGACACATGGCTCAGTATCATAGGATGAGTCAGAAAAAATTACTTTAAAGGAAAATTAAGGAAGAAAAAACCAAAAATCACAATATCCAAAATAAGAAACCCCAAGAAAATTCTGGAAGTTCTATAAACCTGTTTTTCTCTTGGTATAAAACCATTTAGCCTTGTTTGCATTTCACTCCCACACTGAACACTTCCCAGGAGAAAGCAGCCCTGGAAAGACACCAGTGCTGGCAATTCCTCAGCTCCCTCTACCACAAAAGCCCTGAAGTTTCAATTTAATTTAATTTTTACCTTCTTCTTGTCCCCATTCACCCTCGTCATCCTCGTCTGCTTTGCGCTTGTCCCCAGCTCTGGTTTTTTTGGCTTTTTTGGAAGCTTTCTTCTCTGCCCTTGCTTGCTTTCTCTGCTCATCTCTCTCCTCCTCCTGCTTTGCCAGAGCAGCTTCTTTCTCAGCAGCCTAAAACACAGAAGATTTATTTCTTTTTTTCTCCCACTGGCTGCAGATTGCAGAGCATTTTCCAGAGCACCGAGCCCAGAGGGTTGTCTCCTAAGCCCAGCACTACCAGGGACATCATTTAAATCTCATCCCAATTCTTTGCTCTCACAGCTTTCCTGCAGGGCACATCACTCTTGTGGCCAGCCAAGAGGCAAAAGGACAAAGATAAAAAGCAGCAAGAGGTTGCTAATCATAGTTTTAAAGTAAAAATCAATAGTTCTAGGGCTTGAAGGCATGTCAGGTTTATCTGGGGGGAAGCCACATTAAAAATGTGACATTCAGAGTAGCATGGATTTAATTTAGGGGTATAAAATGCTTTGGTAGCTCACAGAAAGTTCTGACCTTTGCTCTTTGTTCATTCACTCGAGCCAATCTGTTCTCAGTTTTCTGAACAGCTGCATCCCAGTCTTCCAGTGTTCCTAAAGGATAAAATTAAAATAAATTTTAAAAAGCCTTTTATTTAGCTTCCTCATAATTAAAAGATACAATTCTGGAAAAATAAGAGTCACTGAGTTCATGGCACTTGCTGTTCATATTTAACATTCCACATGAAAATTCTAATTATAACAACTAGCCTACAAGGTAAAAAAAAAAAAAAAAAAAAAAAAAAAAAAAAAAAAAAAAAAAAAAAAAAAAAACCAAGAGCCAAGCAGAGCAGAAACCTCTCATTAATAATGCAAGACTCCAAAAAGGCATGGAAAAATCCAGTGATTTCAGAAAAGCAAGGAAGAAAAGAGCTGTCTGTGGATTTGACAGCAGTGAAAAGTGAGACTTCAGCAGAGCACAAAACACGGGATCAAAAGCCTGTGTGCCACCTCTGCCTAACCAGGCTAAGAGATGCAGTAATTAATTACCTTCTGCCAGTCACTGAGTTACCTTCTGTTAATTAATTACCCCCTGCCTGTCACACCCTGGCAGTGCCCAGGTACCTTCTATCCTCTCCAGGGTGAGCAGCACCTCGCAGACGTGCTCGGGGTAGTCACTGGTGCACTGCACTGCCCTGTGCAGAGCCTTCCTGCAGTGCTGGGTGTCCCCATGGGCCCTGCAGGAGGGGACACACACTGAGGGGACAAACCACACACAATTCCAGCCATGCAAACATTGCCCCTCCTTCCCCAGCTGCTGGGACACTCCTGGGAGCCACAGCAGAGCTGCCTCAAGAAGCTCAAAGGTGTTTTGTAAACACAAACAAAACACATTTATTCTAAACTGTTTTCTCCCACAGATGAGAAAGCTAAAAACTGAATTCTTACCTTTCCAGGTTGTAATATTCCAGCCACATGTTGGCATATTTGGCATTTCCTTTAGTCATGATGTTGTCCCAGAGCTCCCTGGCTTTCTGCATGTTGTTACACAAGCGGGCCTGCAAGGGAGCACCCAAAATATCCTTCAGGATTATTTGTTCAACATCATGAATTTCAAACCAAAAACACCCCACAGATGCTGCAGACAGATCCAGCAAGACACATCTGAGCCTTACAGGGGTCAAAATAAACACCTGACACAATCCTACTACTGAATAATCCTTCTCTGCCCACCTCTCCCATAATCTTGGTTCTGGCTCCCACATCCATTTGATTTTGGTCATTATAAAATAAACTACAGAGCTGTTTCTGAATTTCTTCCTTTTGTTTTTGATTAATGTACCTAATAATTCCCCAGACTAAGAACTTGGTTTGCGTTTAGGAAGAGGGGAAATGGATTGGGAAAGGAATGAATTCCATGGTTGGAATGTTATAACATTTTATTTTAAATGCATTTATCAGGTTCAGCAATTTTAAATACAGCAGAGAGAAACATCACCTCAACTCTTGCCCAGTTCTGCATGATGGTGCAGGATGGATCTCCACTTTCACTGAACCCTAAGAAGAAACACAAGATCTGTTTGTTGCACTTGGCTCTCACAAATAAAAGTGTTTATTAAACAGGTCCTACAAGGAGATGAAATCTTTATCTGCAGCCTTCTGAAATGTGCAAGATACTTGAACAAGACAACAAGACAAATATTGTGTGGAGAACTGGTCTCAAAAAATGATTTTGAAGAGGAGAAAACACTACTTGAGATGATTTCACTTACTTTCTTCTACTTCTTGTTTCAAGTACTCCACAGCTCGTGCAAACGCAGAGCGCAGCTCCTCCAGCTCCTTACTGGAGTCTGCAGGGAAAAAAAAGAAAGAACAGCCTTAAAATAATAATTTAATTTTTATTTCCCAATAAAACCATCTCCTTAATACCCACAATTAATTTATTAGGTAGCAAAGGGAGATTAAATTTATTATTTCTCGTTGTTATTATTGCTTAAATTTATGATTTTATAATGAGTAAAACTCACTACATGAATAATGTTTAAAATTATCAGAAATATAAGGCAGGGCATTTTTGCAATAGCAAACCAACCAAATTCCTATTTTTTACAGACATTAATTTCTGTGAAAAATGAAAATGCTGTTAATTTTCTTTAAAAAAGTAACATTCAAGAAGTACAAAGAAACTAGTATAGATATTTATTTTGTATTTATCATACAGACCTTGTGTAAAATCCACTCTTCTCCTCAGGTAATCCAGGTAGGCCTGCCAGATCTCTACATAATCTGTTGCTTGAATAAAACCTGCATTCAGAGCTTTTTCAAACATTTCTGAAAGAAAAATGGGGAAAAAACAGTTACTTCCATATACTGTCAAAATTAGCAAGCTGCAGTGATAGCACAAAGCAATACTACACAAACACCACTGGTTTCTAGGAAGACAGGAAAAGAAGTCCTACACAATAAATTGGTTTAGGAAGTGAATTTAAAGGCAGCTGAATTAAGGAATGTTCATTCCAAGCTGTTCATTGCTTGCTCGGGGTGAAGCTGCTCAACCAAATTTGCCCTTGCAGGACCTGCAGGCAGAGAACAGATCCTGCAAATCCCATTTTTGTTCCAGCCTGTTTGGGGGCAGAGAGCAGCTCTGAACTGCAACTGCTGGTTCTTTCCTCACCAGAAATGATGCTGTGCTCAACCCTGTGCCTCTCCATGGCCAGCAGGTACCGAATCCACAGCCCAACAGTCCAGGGGCAGTTCCTGACAGCGCGGTCGTGAGCGGATAAAACCAATTCCTTCACCTTCAGCTGCCTGTCCTGAAAGGATCACACAGGAAAAGTGAAGTTCCTGTCAGCCACAGAGACCACCTGAGACAAAAAGAGCCAACACCTAAAACCCAGCATTTTCATTTTGTGTTTAAAAAGCTCAGATGGGTATTTTAAATTCTGTATTCCTAAAAACGCCTTCATGAGGAAGAATATGCTCAGGAAGGAACTACCAGGCCACTGAGGTGTTTTCTGCCAAAGAAATAAATGTAATAAAGGCACTGAGTGAATTCCCAACTGTTCCTAGAATGTCAAGGATAGAAAGAAGAAGCACACCCAGCCTATTTGTGCAGGTGTTGTTCCACCTGCAACCTGCTGTGTCCAGCTGGGAAGAGAAAGAGATGATGGAAAAACTGAGCCTGGATAAGCTCCTGCAGGGAGTCAGCCCTGATCCCTTAATCCAGCCACCTTCTGTCCTGCCTCTGGAGCTCAAAGTGCACTAACAAACCCCCCTGGAAACAGGGGCTGAACATCTGGGTTTGCTTCAGTGCCCACATCCTGTTATTCTGCAGAGAAAACACAGCTAGAGCAGAGAAAAGTGAGAAATGCTCACAAGAGGAATAAACACACCCCTAAAAACAGGAGGAAACCAAAGGTGAGGTGAAAATCTGTTTTCTGGAAGATTTACAGATTAAAGGACAGGACTGAAGTAGAACTTAGTGGCTGTTTATCAGGAACTGAGATTAAAAATAAACAAAAGTAAAGACAGGAAAACAAATCTGCAAACATTCCTGGGTTTATTTCCTTACCAAATACTGGTTGTAGCGTGCCCAGAGGTCTGGGACAAGGCAGTTCTCAGCCAAAGCTCTCTCATAGATCAACTGAATCCGAGCTGGGTCACCTGCTTTCATTTCAAAATCAATGTAAGCTTGGTATTCTGCCAGCTTTGGGGTTTCAGCACCCAGCTGGAAAACAACCAGGGAGACACAACATCAAACTCTTCAGCAAAGCAAGACTCCAACAGTTCAGCTGTTCCTCAGAGCAGCTCCTGTGCAAGATTTCACACAAGAGATTTGTCTCTGTATCAGCAGCTGTTGATTTTCAGACATCTCTGAGTGAGCCTGAAATCACTCAGATCCTGGGTTTATTCCCCTTAACCCAAAAACACACCCAGAGTCCTCATGTGCACCTCAGGGTGGTGTGGCACACTCAATGCACCCCATAATTTCCAGTATTCCCAATATATAATTGTCAGTATTCCCATTGCTAACAAAGTCCCTCAGTTGGGGACTAGAAAAATACTAAATCTTGAAAAAAAAAAAAAATAAAATCCCCCAAAGTAATTCCCTCTTAGTCTGGAAGGAAGGTGTAAGTGCCAGCATTACCAGTGCCTCCTCGTAGGGTTTACACTTCTCCAGCTGCTGCAGAGCTTTTTTGTAGTTCTTTACTGTTGTTTCTGGAATGGGCTCTTCTGACCACTCCTCATATTCAGCATATGAAGCCTCCATGTCTATTAAAACATGAAATCTCATCAATAATGCACTTATGAAACTATAAATTCAGATTTCAACCTATATTAGGTTCTAAGACAAATTCCTATTTTATTTATATGATATTTATAATTTATTTGGAACAAATAGTTAAACTTTTATTTTCTTTTGGTCTTGCTGCCACACTGCTGCATTCTTAAAGGATTCAGACATTTCATCTCATACAGTGTCCTATAACAAACTCAAGGCAAGTTGTATTAAAGCTGCTTAATTGGAATTAGAAAACCAAAGTGGCAAAATTTTCCCCAAGGCATCAGAAAAAAGAGAACCCAAATTCTTTCTAGATGGAAATGAAGTCAAAAGAACTGTGCTTAAATTTTTTCCATGAGCAAGACAAGGGACTTGAGGAGTTTAAAGCAGGAACTAGAGAAGGCAGAATTCCAACAATCCAGCTGCCAGATACTTCCTACCAAGGGTTTTATGCAGCAATCACAGCTGAACTCCTCATTTTTAAGTCACATTTTGTGCTCCTTGCTTGCACTTTGAGGATGTTCAAATTCCCAACCTGGCGAGCCAAGTTCCAACAACTCAGAACGTTTTTGACCCGGAGGGATCTCTGCCTCTTCCAAGGGAGCACAAGACCTCCAGCTGCACTTGGTGAGGCTGTGCCAGGAGAATCCTGATGCCTGGAGCACCCCCAGGCCCCTGTCCCAGCAGTGCAGCCCTTACCCAGCAGAGGGATCCCCAGCTGGCGCCGGAAGAGCGTGTGGATCTTCTCGAGCTGGCTGCACAGCACCTGCTGCTGCTCCGGGGATGGAATGCTGCCAGGAGCTGGCTGCAAGCAAAAAAAAACCCAGGGAAATTCAATCCATCCTCCATCCTCCAGCCCCAGCTGATGGACACGAGAGGGAATTGTTTATGAGCTGAGGGAACTGAGATCCAAGTGAATATGTGATACCTGAAGGGCACACAGGGCCAAGCTGCATCTCAGTCATTGTCAGGAAAGCTAAAACTTGGGAATTGCTGCCTTTGGAAGGTGGATGAATGGGAAAAGCATTCCTGACTGAAAGCTGACACAAACACAGGGAAATGATCACCTGAGAACAAGGAAGCAGCAGGTGACTGTGCCATTTCACAACCCCATCATGCTGCCAAAGAGGGTTTCAGTAAATCCCTAGGGAGTGGGGAGAGGATCTAAAACTTCCAGCATTAATTGTGCTTGGGAATGAAAGACCATCCTCCTGTTACTCCTTTGTTAGGAATGAAAGAACAGCCTCCTGTTACTGACCTTTTAAAACCAAATAGTTCCCACTGCTACCATGAGCAGGGACATCTTTCAACTTCCATCTCTTATATAGCAAATTATCAAAAATAAGGAAATATTCCCATTCTGGCCATCTTGGAAAAGTGACTTTTGCAGATACCAAACTGTACCTTCCAGGGATAAAATACCCTCATCCAAAAGTTTGTGGATAAAATACCCTCATCCAAAAGCCTGTGGATAAAATACCCTCATCCATAAATTGTGGAATAATGAGTAAGTTAAAAGCTGAACAGTCTAGGAATTTAAACTTGGTTGACTCTGTGCAGAAACAGCCACAGAACATTATTTAATAATGGAACATTTCAATTTAAAGCTGGTTTTGGCACCTCAGTCAGCAGCACAGCCAAACTTTGCTCCTGGATTCGAGATGATTTAAAAACACAGAAACACAAATCCTTCACTTTATCAGCCAAATCCACAGAATGGTTTTCCTGGAGCACAGGGCTGATTTTTACAGCTGGGAAGAAACAACTGGGACACGACAGAGAGGAGACAGCTCCAGGTGACTCCAGGAGCTGCACCACAGCTTTTTTTGGGGTGGGAGCAAAGGGGAAGGGGCTCACCTGTGCTGTTTCCAGGATGGCATTCTCAAACTCCCTGTAGGCTTCCCACAGGGCCGTGCCCTTGGTGACGTGCAGCCCCACGGCCGTCAGGGCCCGCTCGAAGATGGACCGGACCCTCTCGATGCCTCCCTCCTGCCCAATGCCCCCTATGGAATACTGGGCATATTCCAGCCAAATTTCAGGACCTAAACAAGGTGAGGAGAAGCAGGTGATTTGATTTTTTTTTTTCAAAAATAATAACGAGGAAACGCAGCTCTGCTTCCCCAAATGCCTCATGTGCTGCATATAAAGAGAAAAACACGTAGCGATGTTTTATTGATCCTAAAAAGTTAAAATATTTGGGAATTGTGTTTATGCTGTTGGTTCAGCAGCAGCAGCCCCAGTTTCCTTCTGAGTGGTGCCACTCCTGTGGTTTTGCTGACAGGGACTGGCCCTGGCTGTCACCTCTGCCACACAAACCACACCAAGATGCCTGAACAGCAAATTCCCATTTCCTGAGCTGGGACCACAGAGCTGTCACACTCTGGAATAATTCAGATTAAAGCAGCTCCTCCTCCTCCTCTTTCCAAACTCCTGATCAGCATCTCCTGAAGCAGCTGAAGGGGAGGTGGGAGAACAGCACTGGCTGCCTGGCACCATTCCCACCAACACCAAATTCCATTCAGGGACCCCCAGGGTGGGACTGCCCTGGATTCCAGAGGTGCCTCCAAACCCCAAATACAATCCAGCAGATCCAGAGGATAATTCCTCACTTCTTCACCTCCATTCCTTCTTCCTGAGGGATCACCAACACCAGGTACTGTCACTGATGTGACATTCTGCACACAGCTTTTGAGGGGGATTTACCTCCATATTCCCTCCACTTCCTCAGGCTTTGCTTTTCCAGCTCTTTACCCCAATCCCCAAAGAACTCAGGGATTTGTCCCCAAAATTTTAAGCTACACCTGCAGCAGCTCCCGAGGAATAGAGAAACCAGACACCACATCCTTCCCTTGCATCACTTCACATTCCAATTTCAGAAATTAATTTGAAATTTTGCCCCAACTTCTTCACTACAAACAGAAGCAAGAGAGCTCCCTACAAAGCCAAATCTGGCCCCGTTTTAGAGCATTTTTGGGTGACTTACAGATGTAATCTTTGACAGCTCTTTCAAACAGCTCATAAACCTTCTCTCTCTCAGAGATCTCTGAGGCCATTTTTATCTCATCCTTCAACCAGTCCAGCCAGATTTCTGGAAGGAAAACATTTAGAACATATCATTAATATTCAGAAATAATAACCTATGTCCACTTGGTGAGTTTTTAACAACAGAGTTAAAGGAGGGAGAGCAAGGCAAAGAGATGAATTTTAACCTCCACAAATTCTAATTAATTTCAAATAAAAGTTGGGCAGAGACCTTCTACATTGGTGCTAAAGGGAGAAGTTCCAACTAAAGGGAGAAGTTGGAGTTTCTCAGGACTTTGAAAATCATCCCATTCCACCTCCTGCCATGGGCAGGGACACCTTCCACTCTCCCAGGCTGCTCCAAGCCCTGTCCAGCCTGGCCTTGGACAGTTCCAGGGATCCAGGGGCAGCCACAGCTTCTCTGAGCACTCTGTGCCATCCCTTTCCAAGAATAAAATCCCACAGCCGCTGCAATATTTCCATCACCTCCGAGTTATGAGCAAAAAGAGAAATCCCCACTTCAAGTCCCCACAATTTCCACCAAGAGGCAATTTTCTTTGCTGTCCGCCTATGAAATTTTTAGCAGGACTTTGCTGAGCTCTGGATCACATTCCCTGACTGAGGGTGCTGAAAATTGGCCTAAATATTTTATTTCACTGCTGAAATAAAATCCTGCACCTGTGGAGAGCAGAGGAGGTTCCGTACCTTCAGTGAGGGGGAAGAGCTCGCTCATCTTCTGCCGAGCTCTGCGGAGCTTCACCAGCTCTCCCTCCTGCCGGAGCAGCTTGATCAGATCCAAGTGACAGTTGTAATCAAAAGCATTGATGGAGAGCTTAAAACAAATAAAAATAAATCCATTTTAGAAGTCGTGTTGAGTGAGGTCAGAAAACAAATCACACAATTCTCGTGGTGTGATCACAGAGGCAGACAACGCAGAGTTTTCTCAGATTTAATAAAATCCCTGACACAGCCCCAGCCGCTCCCTCGGTCCCACCATAGAATTATGCTTAAGTTTTTTTAAAGGCAATAAAAACCCGCGGGCAGCCGGCTCAGATTTCTCAATGAACACCAACTGCTTACGGGGACTTCCCTCCTTCCAAAACAATCCCAAGCCGGTCAATTTCCATCTCAGACACCAAACATTCACGGCATAAAATGAATGAACATCCTGAGTTTGAGGAAACTCACAAGGAGCAGGGAAATTCACACCCTGACAGGGAAATTCACACCCTGCCAGTGCCAGCACCGAACCGCCGGGGCAGACACGGATTATCCCCGTTCCCGCCACACCCGCCGGGCCCACCTGCTCCTCCAGCCGCTGGATCTCGGCCTCGTTCTCCTTCTCCTCATCCTCGCCGTCCCCAGACGAGTCTGAATCGCCCTCATCGTCCGAGTCGCCGCCCGACTCGGGGTCTCCCTCTGGCAGCCGCTTCTCCTCCTCGGCCGCCGCCTCAGCTCCCGCCGCCGCCATCTTATGCAGCTCCGCTCGCCGCCCGCCGCGCTCCGCCGGCCGCCGCGGCTGCCCCCGCGCCGCCTGTCCCGCTGCTCCGCCCCACTGCCGGCCGAACCGCGCGGGAAGAACCGGGATCTTCAGCCCGCCCCGCCCCACGATCGCCCGCGAACCGGGGCCGCGCTGCGCCGAGTGCGGCCGCGGCGCGACCCTTTGTCTGCCGGTCCGTGGCGCAGGCAGCGCAGCGGGCACCCCGCTGTGTGGCCATCAGGGGGCCTCCGAGAGGGTCCGTGGCGTGCGCGGCGCCGTTCGCCCGCCATGTTGAGTGTGGCGCCGCGTGCCGCACGCGCGCCGTCTGTCGCGATAGAAACCCTGGCGCGACCGAAAGGCGTTCCCAGCGTTTGTTTATTTACTGATCGTTTCAGCCGCAGCGCGGCCTCCAGCGCTCACACCGTCTGCGCCGCCAACGAATGACCGGGGTGAGACGCGAGCTCCGGAGCCGAAGGGGCGTGGTCAGGGCGTGCCTGGGGGCGTGGCCAACACCGAGGTTATAAAAGGGAGGCGGACAGCGCCCCTCCCCTCAGTCAAGATGGCGGCGCTGAGGGCGGCGGGGGCGGCGCTGCTGCGGCCCCGGGCCGGGCCGGCCCCGGCTGTGCTGGGCTACCACAAGAAGGTGAGGGGCGAGCGTGACGCGGGGAGGGACGCGGGAGCGCGGGGTGACCCTCGCTGACGCCGTGTCTTGGCAGGTGGTGGATCACTACGAGAACCCGCGCAATGTCGGCTCCCTCGACCGCAATTCCAAGAACGTGGGCACCGGCCTGGTGGGCGCCCCGGCCTGCGGCGACGTCATGAAGCTGCAGGTGACCTTGGGGACTCGTTGGCACCTGGGTGGGGTCACACGGCGCTGTTGCTAGGTTTAAAGCTGCCCGTGTCCCCTCACCTTCCCTCATGCCCGCCCTGTGCCCGGGGCAGGGCCAGTCCCGCTCCCCTCGGGCCCGGCTGGGGGGACCTGGCCGCGCTGAACCGGGCACTGAAGTGTCCCCAGAATGGGCACTGAAGTGTCCCCAAAATGCTCCCGCAGGTGGAAGTGGATGAGAACGGCAAGATCGTGGACGCTCGCTTCAAAACGTTCGGCTGCGGCTCAGCCATCGCCTCCAGCTCGCTGGCCACGGAGTGGGTCAAAGGGAAAACGGTGAGGGAGCTCCGGGAAGGCTGCAGGGCTTCCCACGTGCCTGTGTTCTCTTTTGGGATCGTGGAGGAAATGCTCTCCAGGGAGGTCCCTGCACTGCTCTGTGCTGGTGGAGTGACTGGCAGCACTGTCAGGGTTTCACTTGTAGGGCAGTAATTGTCTTTTTCTCATCAGAGAATCATTAAGGTTGGGAAAGCCCTCTAAGAACATCAAGTCCAACCGTTCCCCCAGCACTGGCAGCTCCACCACTGATCATATCCTCAAGCGCCACATCTACGTGGAACAATTCCACCAGGAAATTCCTTTGTGTTTTATGCAATGAGCAAAACCAGGCTGATGGCAGAAATTTTAATTATAGAGGACCTTTAGATAATTTCTGCCCACAGCAAATGCACCTCAGTGTTGTGATAGAGGATGAACAGACTCAAAACAGGCCAAGTGGGGACAGTGTGTGTCACTGATATGTCATCAGACATTCCTTAATTCCCACATCCCTCACTGCCCTGGGCAGCTGAGAGGATCTCTCCTGTGGATTCTGCTGGCTCTGGGGCATTAAACCTTCTTAGCAAACACAAAGAGCAGGGCCCTTGACCACCTCTGCCTGTGTTCCAGGTTGATGAAGCGCTGAAAATCAAGAACACAGATATTGCCAAGGAACTCTGCCTTCCCCCTGTCAAACTGCACTGCTCCAGTAAGTAAAAACCCTGGATCTCAGACACTCTGGAAATAGCACAGATGCTTCTGAAGGCTGTTTTCCAAACAATTTCTGCACAACCTTGTCCTTAAGAGAAAACATGTTCAGATTTCAGGGTTAATTCAAGAATTATCAGATCACTTCAATATTTTGGAGCCTGTAGCTCAGCAGACTGATAATAAACAATCAGATTTTGAATTCTGTTATTATCTGAAGTTATATTACATTAAATCAGCATTGTAGGAATTCAATATTTTAGGAATTCTATTCAGATTCTACTCCTAAGGCCAGTCTATGCTGCTGGTCGTTTGCTCACTGCTGCCTGCTTTTGTTTTTATTTGCTTTGTCCTAAAAGCCATTGAATTGTCCTTAAAATGCAAATTTTTTTTTTTTTTTTTCGCTTTGCAGTGCTGGCTGAAGACGCCATCAAGGCTGCCTTGGCTGATTACAAACTGAAGCAGGATCCAAACAGAGAATCCAACAAAGAATCCGACAAAACAGCCGACAATGCCTGAACTGCCTGCGCAGCTTCCCCCCCTCACTCCCTCCTCACTCTGCAGTGCAATTCCCGAGCTGTTGTAGGACCCTGTGCACTACTCAAGCTGTAAGATACGCACAAGTTACGCACAACGTGTCCCTGTGGTGTCCAGGCACCCCCTAGTGCTCCCCTGGCTGGGGGCTGCTGTCCCCTCGGGAATGCCGCGGGACGACTCCGCTCCGGAGACCCAACCCCGCTGTCCGGTACTGGAAGGGCTGCACTTTTCATTTTTGTTTTGGGAAGATGTCTAGTTTTGCCTAATATCTTATGGAATTTGGTGGGAAGCGTTGCCCTGGTTTGGATGTGTGTGTGTGTGAGAGATGTGGGGCTGTCCCTGGCTCTGGCTGGGTCAGGGTTGGTTTCGTAATCCAGGAGCAAATTCCTGCTCTTGGAATTCTGGGAATGTTTTGCTGGTGCCAAAGGGAAAAGTGACCAGGAAACACCGGTGGTTTCTGCTCTCATCCTGTCACCACTTAATTTTTGAAGCACTTGTTTGAGGAGCAGCCTGAATTTTGGGGTGTTTTCTCTAAGAATTCACTTCTTCACTCACCAGGTGCTCTCTTAGAGCTGTAAGTCCTGGGTTACAGGAAGGTGTCCCTGCCCAAGGAAGGGGTTTGCAACTGGATGACCTTAAGGATCCCTTCATACCCAAACCCCACTCCAATATTCCCTAAAGTACACCCTCAGAGTGGAACCCCAGTGGGGAAATAGCAGAGCTGGAGTACAGAGCTGAGGGGGAGCTCCCAGAGTTCCTCTTTTCTGGAGGAATATTTCCAAACCAAGCAGACAACACATTGGCAGACTTCACTTTTTAACCTTCTAACCCCCCACAAGACACATCACTTCCCATTTTTCATACTGAGGGTGTTGTTAAACATTTAAAACCACATTTTAAAAAAAAAAATTGTCTCATCCTGCTCCATCCGGGCACAATATTTGTAATTTTGAACACAGAGGTCACACGAGTTTGTCACTCACAAGGTCCCTCTTGTGGTTCCTCAGCTCCTGGCACCCTCCAGCAGTGAGGAATGTACCTCTCCCTCATGGAACCACCCTGCTGTTTCCTGGTTTTAAAAAAAATCAGGGAAACTTCACCCACTCACATTTGCTTTGGGAGAAAACCAGCTCTGTGTGGGGACACACATTCCCAAGGGAAGGTTGTCCTGGGGCAAGGACATGATAGGATAAAACACGGGGACACAGGAGGTTCAGGGGTACAGGGATGTGCTGCTTTGGGGGCAGAACAGCCTCACTCACCTTCCAGGGTTCCCTGCTGTCCCCACAGCAGCAGCTGCACCCCAGGGCCGTGGCTGAGTCCCCACAGCCCCTCCTCAGCCCCACAGCTGTGGGTACAAGATAAAGGTTTCCTGGAAGGGCACGTCATGTGCTGATGTGGGGACTGATAACACCCTGCCCAGGGCTCCACTGGCCCTGGAGTCCAATCCAGCTGTGCCCCTGGAGGAGCACAGGGACACAGGGACTGTCCCCTGGGCACCCCACGGCCGAGACACACACGGGAGAGGAGCTGTGCGGAGGAAACGTTTATTTCTAGCTGAAGGGGTTCAGGAAGGGAGGAAAAATCCAGCTGGGATCTGGGGTGGAAGAAGGAAAGGAGAATCCTTGTCCCTAAATCCTCATCCCTCTCCCTTGGGTGGCCTTGGGCAAAGCTGACCCATATCCCACAGACTTCCAGCCCTGGTCCCATCCCTTCTCCCAGAGGGACACAGCTCCCAGCCAGGAGCCCGGCACAGACCAGGCTGCTGCTGATGATTAAAATGACATTTGACAGGAAGCTCTTGGCACAGGGGGGGCAGAGCTGCAGTGCCTGGGGTGGGAGAAGCCCCTTGGGCAGCAGGAGCTGGGGCTGACAGCGTTCCAGTGCTGGGGAAAACCACCAGCTGGCAAATCCCCCCCATGAGCATCCCATCAGCACCAGGGTCGGGGCAGCTGGGAGGGAACGGCATCTTCATCGGGGCTTCCTTGAGCCACCACGTACATACAGAGCCTGATCCACCCTGTCCATCGTGTGTCCCAGGGCAGCAGCTCCTCAGGCTTGCCCGGGACCGTGTCCCTGCCTCAGATTCCAGAGGGAGCCTGGGAGCCATCCTGGCAGGCAGCAGGGCTGCATCCTCCATCCTTGCTTCCCGCGCTTGCCGCTTCCTCCGCACCCGCATTTTGGGCACGGGGCTTGGGTTGCTCATCCCCCAACTTCTTTCCTTCCTCCTCTTCCTCCTTCTCCTCCTCCTCCTGAGGGGCATTCTGCTCGCCCTGGGCTCCGTTGGCCAGCGGTGCCTTGTGGGGGGATTTGAGGTTCTGGGCAGCAGCCAGGATGTCGGCCTGGAGCTGGCGGCCGCCGTCCAGCGGCTCCTCCGCGCCGGCCTCGGGGGCTTTGTCGGGCACCTCGCTGAAGTCCCGCGCTCCCCCCGACTTGTCCCGCTCATCCACGTATTTCTTCTTGGGGAAGGAGGAGGGATAGTAGGCAGAGGCCTTGTGCTTCTGCCGGACGATGACGGCGGCGCAGATGATGAAGAGGAGGACGAAGGACAGCGAGCCCACCACCACCACCAGCAGCAGGTACTCCTTGAAGAAGTCCACCAGCCCGTCCAGCACGCCCGGCGCCGAGCTGTTGGTCACGGTGGTCCCCGGTGCCGCCCCCACGGTGGGGCTGACGCGGGGGGTCACGGGCTGGGCGGGCAGCGTGGCTGAGGCCTCGTCCCCGTCCCCGCTGCCCGCCGTGTCCGGCAGCACCGGGCGGTGCCGCGGCGCCGCCGCCTCCGCCGGGGCTGCCACCAGCAGCACCAAGAGCGGCAACCACGTGCCCATGGCTGAGCCCATTCCCAGGATTCCTGCAGGAAACCTGTGGGATGCAGAGAGGTGAGGGACAGGTTAATACCCCAACAAAGCGAGCCCCCCAAGCCAGCCCTCACCCGCCTGGATTTCCTTATGGAAGTGGAAAGGCAGCTCTGGTTTTCTCGCCCCGACAGAGCAGGGGGCTCTGTTTGTTTTCCAAGGGCACAGCTCGAAGCCAGCTGGGTGGGATTGCTCAAGGCTGGGGACCGGGGCTGCTGCCAGCGCCCGGCTCCAGACAACGGTCATTTGGCTGATTAGAGAATTCCTGAAAAATGGAGGTTTGCAGTGGAAACTTTGACACAGGCAACGCTACAAAAGGGCCGGGCCCGGCGCAAGATGCATTTCCCAACCGCCGTCCCAGACTGTTAATTCCCAGCTGGAACACAGCTAAAAATAGTTTGGGGCAGGATTTCACCCTGGTGCCACCATGTGCTTGAGTGGAGCCGGGATGGGGTGTGGGACAAAGGGGCAGCCCCAGAGCTGGGGTGCAGGGAATGGGGTTCCAGCTGCCTGAGTGTCCCTGGGAAGGGGGAAGGCCTGGCTTTGTCCCTGTGCTGTGCTCCTCACTCGGATGGGGCTGGATCTGCCCCATTCCACAGCCCACAGCGTGCTGTAGGACACAGGACACACGGTTCCCACCCCTGGGGTGAGCCCCTGGCTGGGCTCTGCACCCCACGGGATTTGGGGTTTGGGAGAGAGACGTGACCGTCTCCACTGCGAGACATTCCCCAGGGATCCACGCGTGCCGCGCACGTAACGCCACCGAGCCATTCCCGGGGCTCTTCCCCTCCACACGGCTCCATGGGGAGGTCTCCAGAAAAGCTCCCCAGGTACATCAGCAGGGACCCCCCCATGACAATTCCCCAGCCTCAGGCTCCCCAAATCCCAGCCCACATCCCATTTTCCTCCCCAAACAAACCCAAGCCAGCAGCTCTACAGAACGAGAGGCACTCCAGCAGCAGGATTTGGCTTCCAGACTCTCTCCTGGCTGCACAATCTGGTTTCCATTAATCCGGTGCAAAAAAACGGCAGCGGAGGTGGGAGGTGCCCTCACCCCCAACCCTCCCGGCTCCCCATGGGCACTGCTGCGGCTGTGGGGTCACAGCACTGACCAGCACCGGGAGAAGGAAGGGTTGGAGGGGCTGAGATGAGCCCCTTCATCCTCCTCTCCGCCCCAGACAGGGGCCCCTCAGCGGGAAAGGGGTCCCGGGATGGGGACGGCACCAATTCCCCGGCAGCCATCAGAGCTGAGGAGCAGCCGTGGCCATGCAGGGGCTGAGCAAAGCCCAGAGCAGTGCCAAGAGCTGGGCCTGGCACCACGGGCATTGCCAGCCCTCCACCCCATCCCAATCCCATTCCAGCCCTTCCTTGCCCACCCCCAGACCCACAGCTCCTTCCCAGCTCCGCTTCCCAACCGCTGCAGAATTTCAGGATTTCGGTGTTGTCCACAGGCAGCACGCTCCGATTCCTGCCTGGGAATGCAGCCGTGTGGCCAACTCCGTCCCCTGTCCCGCCGTGGGGACCATGCCCAGCCCTCACTGCAGCACCCCTGGCTGTGGCACAGCCTGTGCCCTGCTCCAGAGCCCCCCAAAAATTGGGGAGCAGCTTGGCACATCCAGTGGGATCCTCACCTCGCCCGCGGCCGGCAGCCGGGAAGACGAGATCTGTCCCACACACCTCGAGCCCCTTTCTGCAGCCTGCTGGGATGGAGCCTCCTCCTTCTCCCTCCTCTCCTCCTCCTTCTCCTCCTCCTCCTCCTGCGTCGCAGCCCGGGACCAGCTTGTTCTCATTACGGCCGGGATGGGGAGGGGGTGTGGGAGGCCAGGGAAAGGCAGGCAGCCCCCAGCCCCCTCCCAGATGAAATCCAGCTGGGGCTGGGGGTGTTTCCTGGCTTATCCCATCAGCAAAGGAGCCACGGTGCCCCCCATCACCAACCCCGGAAGGGGCCACGTTTTGGGGTGCAAGTGGGGATGAGGGTCACACACAGGGGGTTGTTTTTAATGTTTTTATCCACGAAGATGGGGGTAATGCCCATCCAAGGGTCCAAGGGGGACAGTGAGGGATGTGGGCTCAGTGCCCTGGCATTATTGAGGCAGTGGGGCAAACATGGCTTGGGATCATCCCCATAAGTTCAGAAGAACATTTCCTAAAATCCCAGCCTGGAAATGCTCTGGCCTGGGCACCTCTGCCTTGGGGTGCAGGCAGGGACACAGGCAGGGGCACCCCTGGTTCCCCAGACAAACACAGCAGCTGCTCAGCTCCCAGGATCTCCAGTCTTGGGGTCTGGGGGCATCTCTTGAGCCCCCCCAATCTCTATCTCCCCCTGCCCTGGTCCCCTCGGCCTGGCCTGAGGTTGCTCAAGAGGCTGCAGCCGCTGTGTGACCTCATCCCGCTGCTATTTTCCTCTGCTCCTCTCTGGGGACCTGCCAGACCCCCCAAAAAGCCGCGGCCAGCGCCTGGGGACCGTGACCCCCGCGGGGTGGGGGGCCGGGTTCTGTCCCCTCGGCCGGAGCGGGGCTGGCGCCGCTGGGGTTTCTGCGGCGTCGCCGCCGCTCCCCAAAATAAAAGCCCCGTCCGTCTGTCTGTCCCAGCGGCTCCCTGCAGCTGCTCGGGCGGCTTTTCCCGGCCTTAAGTGCTCAGTGATGAAATCTTAGAGGGGAAGGGGGAAAGGCGAGGGGAGGCCAGAGTTCCAGCAGCATCCGGCCCTGTTCCTGCAGCCCAGGTGGGGACAGGGCCGAGTTCTCCCCACGCACCCAATAATGCCCGTGTTGGGCTCAATTCCCTTGTCCAGCGTCTCCGTTCCACCCTGCCCAGGGTCTGCATCCCACCGCAGCCAGGATCCCCATCCCGCTTCCCCCAGAGTCTCCATCCCTCCTTGTCCGGCATCTGCATCCCACCGTGCCCTCGCTTCCCCCGCTTCATTGCTCACAGTCCTCGTCCCTCCCTGCCCAGCGTCCCCACCTCAGAGTCCTCATCCCTCCCTGCCCAGCGTCCCCACCCTCGCAGCCGGGATCCCGGGCCCGGTTCCCGGTGCCAGCTCCCACCATCCCATTACGATTCCGTTTTTGCCTGCAGCGGCCGCGGGCCCGGCCCCTCGGAGCTGGGCAGGGCCGGCACCGCCCGGTGCCGCCGTGTAATTTGGGGCCGCAGGAACGCGCGGCGTGCAGGGCTGGGCTCGGCGGCACAGCCCGCCCGGGGAACCGGCAATTTGAGGCATCGCAGCCTTGCTCTGCTTCTAATTTGCTTCCCTGGGCTGCGCTTTGCTGTGCCAGCAAAATACCCGGAGGGCGCCCGTCCTGCAGAGCGGCACGGGGCGTGTGGAGCTCCGTGTGCGGTGTCGTGAGTGGGATTGTGCCACCCCCAGCGCCCTGTCACCCATCACAGCCCGGTGCCACCCCCGGGCTCCTGTGACCCATCACAGCCCGGTGCCACCCCCGGGCTCCTGTGACCCACCACAGCCCGGTGCCACCCCCGGGCTCCTGTGACCCACCACAGCCCGGTGCCACCCCCAGCGCCCTGTCACCCACCACAGCCTGGTGCCACCCCCAGGGTCCTGTCACCCACCACAGCCCGGTGCCACCCCACCACACGCTGCCCTGAGGATCCTGCTGTGACACCGCGCAGGCTTCCCGTGAATTCCTGTGCCGTGAGGCGGGCCGTGGCAGCCCGACGGGAGCTGCTGACTGCGCCAAATAGGGCGATTCCTGCTCCCGTGGTGGAGGAAAGTTTCTCCTCGCTGGGCTCCTGCTGGAAAGCGGCTGGCACAGGGCTGGGAGAGTGGGAGCAATCCCTCGGATCTGCACCCATCCTATTCCTCACCAACCTCATCCTCAGCGGGGGCAGAGGCTGGATGAGCTGCTGTGGGGTGAATCCTGAGGATGGGAGCATCCCTCTTCCTCCACGGCTGCTTTGGCTGGCATGGGGACACACTGGGACAGAGCAGGGTGGCATCAGCAAGGAGCCCACAGCCAGGGTGTCCTGCGTGGGGACCGGCCACGGCCACCAGCTGCGGGTCCCCTGGCCCGGCTGACTCACCCATAAACATTTACATTCACAGCCGGAGCGGGGCTGTGCAGCTGCCAGCATCCAGATGGAAAATATCCCAAGCTCAGGGTGAATGTAAACAGGCAGCAGGGCTGGGATGCAGGTGAATGACCACGCTGGCAATTCCTCCTGGATAACCAGCCCAGAGTGGCCTTCGAGGGGGCTGCAAGCTTGGGGATGTGGGGAAGGGGATATGGGGGTGTGGGAATGGGGATGCTGAATCTGGAGGGGCAGGGGGGAGGATGGAGAGATGGGGACGTTGAAGCTGGTCACAGCAGGGATGGGGATGTGAGGATGTGGGGATGGGGAGCCTGGGTGGAGCAAAATGGAAAAATGAGGACATTGAGCCTGGCAGGACAGGGCCAGTCCTGGGCTATTTTCACTCCCTCAAGGAAGGGATCAGTTGGTGGCCTGAGGGGTGACTGAGCGGGTGAAACGCTGGGACCTGGGCTGGCCTCTCATGGATTTGCTCTCCCCATCCCTCCCAGTCCCAGCTGGATGATGCCGAGCCCCTGCACCACCGTTCCCCTCGGGGCCGAGCACCTGACAGGCAGCGGCGGCCCCGGAGGCGTCCCCGCCTCGCTGCAGCGACCGCAGGCAGGAACACGTTGTGCCACGAGCTGTCCCCGTCCCCCCCGTTTCCGCCCCGTCCCCGCCGCCCTTCCAGCTCCCACGAGGCCGGGCAGGAGGTCCCGGGGGCTGCGGTGCCATCCCCAAGGTCCCGGGGGCTCCGGTCCCTGCCTGGCCGCGGGTTTCGTTTCTGCTCCCGCAGGGGCTTGAGGGGGAGGATGGAGAAGCGAAATTTTGGCAGCAGGATGTGGGCAGGCGGAGGGGCCGGGAGGGGGCTGGCGGGTCCCTGCCAGGAAGAGACCACCGTGTCCGTGTAATTTTTTATTGGGATGGGTCTCGGGGGCCGAGCTGGACGCGGGGGAGCAGCTCTGTCTCACTGGTCCAAGCGACAACATCAGGGGACAGGGACACCCTGCCGGCGGTTCCACCGGGGGCCCGGGCCCCGCAGCGCTGCGGGATGCAGGAGCCGTCGCTGGGGCTCAGGAGTGCTCCGGCAGGAAGCTGCTGAGAGTCAGGTTGTCTCCGTCGGGCTCGGAGCTGCCGTCGGGCAGCAGTTGCTTGTGCCTCCGGGCTGGCACAGGACGGGGGCCCGCGGCCGCCTCGGCGTCGGGCAGCAGCGAGGAGATGCAAACCATCTCCGTGGGGCTGAAGCGGCGCTCCCCCGTCCGCGCCCGCCGCCACAGCAGCGTCCCCAGCACGCCCGTGCTCACCAGGAAGGCGGCGGCCACCAGCCCCAGCAGCAGGATGGCCAGCAGGCACTTGCCCATCGCCCCGCTGGGCTCCCAGGGCACCGCGGTGCCCACCGGCGTCGTGTCCCAGGTGGCCGCGAGGGTCGATGCAGGCGGAGCTCCGGATTTCTTGGGTTTCCCGTAGCCCGCGCTGGTGAGGACAAAGGCTGGGGGGGCTGTTGAGCGTGGCCCTGTGGAGGAGTCGCTGTCCAGGCCATCAGTCACTGTGTCCTCCTCGAGGAGTGCCGTGAGCCAGCCGGGGGTGGTGGTGGGGACGCTCTTTTGGGCTGCTGATGGTGTGCCAGGCTCTGAGCCTGGCAGCAGGTCAGGATCAGGGGGATCTGTCTCATCCATGGGATCAGCTGTGGTTGGCACCACGAGTGCCCGGCTGGCCTCAGTGCTGGGTGCTGCTGGTGGGGCAGAGCTTGGGAGCAGGTCGGGATCAGGGGGATCTGTCTCATCCATGGGATCAGCTGTGGTGGGCACCCGGGGCAGGCTGGTGCTGGCACTGGTCGCTGTTGGTGCCACAGAATCCTCCAGTAAGTCAGGAGCAGGGGAATCTGTCTCATCCATAGGCTCGGCTGTGGTGGGCACTGCAAGCACCTGGAGCAGGCTGGAGTTGGTGCTGGGCACTGGTGCTGCAGAGCTCAGGAGCAGCTCAGGCTCGGGGGAATCATCATCCATGGGATCGGCTGTGGTTGGCACCAGGAGCAGGCTGGCCTTGGTGCCAGGTGCTGGCGGTGGCACAGAGACACCATCGCCTTTGTCACTGCTGATCATGGCGGTGGCACCGGGCTCCTGCCCACTGTCATCCCTCTTGCCACGGGAGAGGGGCAGGGGCTTGGCCTCCCCCCAGACCCACTGCCCGCCCCAGGGCAGCCCTGGCTCCAGCAGCTCAGCCCCACACGCCCACAGGGGGCTCAGCACCAGCAGCACCAGCAGGGCCCGGCCCGGCGCCATGGCACCTGCAGGGGACAGAAAGGGCAGGTGACATCGGGGTCCTGCTCCCCACAGGAGAATGCTGAGCCCCAATGTGGGATCACACTCCAACAGAGGATCCTCCTGTCCCCCTCGGGTTTGGGGGGATGGAGGAGGCACCCAGCATCCTGCCACGGCCCCCACCTGCGGGAGCTCAGCCCGGCTCTGCTCCAGGAGCAAGTTTTGATAAGGAAGTCGAGTGTCTGGAAATGGGAAATCAGCCGCGATGGAGGCGGCTGTGGCGGGACGGGGCAGTTGCGGGATGAGTGCGTCCATGCGGAAATGAAACCACAGGGATGTCACCCTCGTTGTGACAGACACCCCTTGTCAGGGTGCCCGTCCCCCCCTCCACCCGCCGGTTGGGCTGGCACAGGGCTGAGGCCACCATGAGCCTGTGTCTCTGTGCTGGAGCAGGAGAGGGGCAAATCCACCCCAAACTCACCCCAAATCCCCCCATTCCATCACCAACCCCCCCACAGCTCCCTCGGCAGCCCCGGTGGGCGGCGGCCACGGCGGTCCCCGAGGATCCGCACCCAAGAGCATCCGGACACGGCTGAACGCTCCGAGCATCCCCAGGAGGCTCCCACCTCCCCACACCCCAGGGACCAGCACGGAGCGTGGCACCCTCAGGGTCCCTCCCTGAGCATCCCCTTTGCACCCAGAGCATCCCTGGGGCCAAACCCCGATCCAGCCCCTTCCCAGCAGGGCTCACCTGCGCTGATGGATCCCAACCTCAGGAATCACCGGCGAGGCTGGCACGGAGGGCCGAGGGCAGCAGCGGCACCCGAGGGGCGTCGTGGGCCGCCCTCCGCCTGCACCTCCGGCCGGGCGGGGCAGGGAGGGAGCGCGGAAAGCGGCTGCGGTTTCCAGAGCCCGGGGAGGGGAAGAACGTCACGGCGAGAGCGGGGCCAGCGAGGGCCGGGGGCTGCGGGCACCCCCGGCGAGGGTGGCACGGCGTGGGCTGCTCCCCACCAAGGGGCTTCCTCGGAGGGCTCGGCCCCAGCGGAGCAGCTGCGCGCCGGGGCTGGCGTCGCTCCGAAAGCAGAAGTGACGGCAAACCTGGTGCCAGGGCTGCCACCCCCGCGGGCACGGTGTGGGCATGGCCGGGGAGGGGGCCAGGGTGCCCTGAGACACCTCAGCACCGGGAAACGAGGAGGAGGAGGAGGAGGGTGAGGGCCTGACTCGATGTTTTGCACAGCCCTTGTGCCGGGCTCCTTCTCTCTGCACCATGCCCAGGATGCTCGGGGGGGCTGCCCGGTGTTGTCCTGGGTGTTGTCCCGGCCTCGTGGCACTGGCACGACAGGAAAGCCCCCGCCCCAACCGCAGGCTCGGGCGGGAGCCGCAGCCGCAGCCTCAGGAAGGTGCTGCAAGAGCCGCATCCGCAGGAACGGGCTCGGGGCGTCACCAACCCCCCGCCCTCGGAAAGGCCGGCCCGTCCCCGCTCCGAAACACCTGGCCAGGGGGCTGGAAAAGGGAAGAGAAGGGGCTCAGGATGTGGGATGAGCATCCCCGGGATGGATCCATGGGATCAGCGAGCACTGATTCTCTGGGAGCATCCCTGCACGGCTTTGGGGTGGTGTCAGGGTCAGGGTGTTCTGGAGGAGGTTGTGCAACATCCCCTGAAATGCCTCAGCCCTGAGAAAGCTCAAACCTGGGTGGGGTAAGAGATGCTGTTTCCAGCCCAAGCTCTGTGTGATTTCAGACTTCCTGCAGCCTGAAAACAAATTTCACCTGGGGAAGAGCAGAATGAGCCCCCCACCCAGATCCAGGGTAGCTCCCAAGCTACCTGGGAACACATCACCCACATCCACCCCGAGATCCCATCACATCCCACACCCAGCCAAGCTCTTGGGTTCCTCACTGGGAATCACCAGGGAGATTCCATGTGTGACCCCAGGAATGGCCCTGGCAAAAGGTCCCCAAGGATCCCCTCATCCACAGCCCCCTACTGAAGCATCCCTCATTCCATATCCCAGTGATCAATCAGAGCTGGAATGCCGAGAGCCAAAGGAAAAGCCAAGCAGAGGCAGTTTATAATCAATGACTTTTATCTTTTGAAAATGGAAGCAAATATTTGGACAGATACTCTGGCCGCTCTATAAGAGCGCGTCTTTCCGGACTGGGCTGGTTCTCTCCCGGGATATCACGGCTACAAAAAGCTTCAGGCACTGACTCCGGTTGAGCCTGGCGAGGCATCAGTTCATTTAAATAAAATACAGGCTAGGAACTAAAATCTCCCACACCCCCACCCCCGGGCACCTCAATCCAGCAGCTCCCAAAACTGATTTCCCTCCAATGTTAGGAACAAACCCGAGGTCCCCGAGCACACAACCCTGAAGTCACACGTACAAATCAACACAGAAATCACCACTGTGGGGAGAACAACCTTCGGGTTTGGGATCCAAAAGGAAAAAAAAAAAAAATAAAATCCATAAAAATACACATCTCAGGCATTTACTGCAATACAGAAACGTCACCAAACAGCCAAAGAACCTGGAGCAGCCGGATTGTGGATCCACGGGCACAGGGCAGGGGATGCCACTTGTCCCTAAAACACAGAAATCCCACTTTTCTGAAGCTTTCCTGCTCTGCAATCCCTCCACATCCTCTGTCTCCTCCATCCCGTCCTCCTCGTGCCTCTCCAGCTACGTCCCCCGGCCGATTCTGCCTCCACACACACATCCCTCCACAACAGGGAATCCTTAACCTGGAATTCTGAACATGCAAACACTGGGGAAAATGGAAAATCAGAGAATTCCTAGCTAAACTAATGGAAAATAATAAAAAAATCAATCACTTCAGCCTGGATGAGGGACTCGTGTCCACTGGGGTGCTCCGGGTGGGAGCACACGGAGCTGCCACAGGGACAGAGCCCAGCTGGGATGAGGATCCAGAGCTCTCAGACACCTGATGGTCCCTGCCCACCTTTGGATTCAGGATGGGTTATCAGCACTCCCTGGCACTGCAGGGATGGGCTGTGCCAGGAATGGCAGCACCAATCGTGCTGGGCACAGCTCTGTGGGGTGTCCTGGATCCCATTCCCAGCACAAGGACACGGCCCGGGAGCAGGGAGCCAGCCTGCCCCATCATCCCTGACAGCCCCTCCACAGGGCACAGCTTTGCTGAGCTGCCATGCAATGCCAGGAGGAGCTCGCCAGCCTAGAGCACTCACAGGGCCTCTCCCTGCAGGATCCCAAAGGAGCTGTGTGAGAAACCAGTTCTCCAAACTGGGATCAAATCCACCCTCCCAGTCCCTTCTGCTCTCTGAAGGGCCGGGAGGGCAGGGGGGGGTTTGGGGTTGGACGTCGCTCATCTGATCCGGGAACAAATCCTTTCCTGCATGGAAGGGTGGGAGGCAGGAATGGGAACGATGGACAGGAGAAAACAAATGATAAAAAAAGTTAACAACAGAGCCATTTTGTTTGTGGAGAATTATCATGGGAAAATCACCTTTCTGCTGCTAATGCTGCTTTGGAAGCACAGAAAATTCCTATTATCAGCACTAGTGTGAAGGGCTGATGGATTCCAAAAGCTCCTTAAAATCCATGAGCTCAGGAGTGTTGGGAGGCAAGAACAAGGATTTACAGCAATGACTGCTGGCATCCCACAGCTCACCTGGAACTCCATGCTCCATGGATAAAAACATTCCTGCATGGAAGTAATTTCTGCCTTGAAATGGAAATAAAAATGAGCAAGTAAAAAACGGGTGAGTTTGGTCATGGAAACAAACTTTGGGATTGTAGGAAAATGGGAACATGGTGCTGGCTTAAAACTTCAGTAGGAAATAAATCCCCTCACTCAGAATGATATATTTGTATTTTTCTGTCAACCAACAGGGCTGGGGACACTTTGTGGAGCAGGAAAGGCAGCTGATCCCATCTCCAAGGGGATTCCACAGGGAAGAGAAAGGAAGGGAACCCACCTGATTGTTCCAAATGGAGGATTTATACAAAATAGCTTCAGCTTTGTTCTCTGCACAGTGTAAACACCCCCCACACCCCCTGTCCCTTGGAATGGAAACACAAATACTGCAAAGTGGCAAATAAGAAAAATAAAAGCAATTTTTTTTCTATTTTTTGGCAACTCTAAAAAAAAAAAAAGGTTTAAGAACAATGTGGCGTTGGTCCCTACATCTAGAAAAAGATATTTGGGCATGACATTGGAAGTCAAGAATGGATTCGTTTTTCAAGGATTCATAATAACATCTGGGAAAAAAAACCCAAAAAAAAAAAAAAAACCTGTAAAAGTAGCACTTCTTTTTTTGACACAGTCACAGAAATTCATTGGAACATCGGGAAACGAAAAAGATCTTTCACTAAAAAGCTTGGCTTGAAATCATCGGCTCTCTTGACGTGGATTTAGGAGAACAGGAAAGCTCGTACTGGAATGCTGCAGGCTGCTGCTGGCTGAACTGGGAGCTGGGCTGTGCCTGGGCTGGGGCCCCCTCAGTCCGCGATCTTGGCCATCTGCTGCTCCAGCTTGGAGATGCGCTCGTCCTGGCTGGAGATCGTGTCCTTGATGGATTTCAGCTCCTTCAAAATCTCGTCCAATTTGGCGTCGTTTTGCTGGAAGATCAGAAAGGATGAGTGAGGAGAGCTCTGGGGTTCTCCAAGGAAAGGGCTCCTCCCTGTGGGATTGTTGGAGGGGTGAGGCTGTGACAGATCTGGGAGCAGTTGGGATGCTCAGGGCATGGAGCAGCATCTCCAGTGCACCCATCCAGGACCATAAAAGCCATACTTTCCTCTCTGTCCCAAAGGACAGGGATTAGTGGTGAACAAGGTGCTGGTGCTGGGTTAGGACTGGACTTGGAGATCTTGAATTAGGGTTGGACTGGGGGATCTTGAAAATCTTTTCAAACATTTAGTGGTTCTGTGATTTAGAAAAAGCAATTCCAAGTAATCTTCCAATCTACAGAAGCATTAAAATCACAGAATCATGGAATATCCCAAGTTGGAAGGGACCCACAGAGATCATCCAGTCCAACTCGTGGCCCTGCCCAGGACACCCCAACAATCCCAGGCTGTCCCTGGGGCTGTGACATCTCATGGGGAGCCTGGTCAGTGTCCCAGCACCCTCTGGGAGAAGAAGAATCTTTTCCTGATATCCAATCTAACCTTCCCCTGGCAGAGCTCCAGCCATTCCCTCAGGTCCTGTCACTGGTCCCACCCTGGCATTCCCACCAGAGGCCATCATCCCCACAATTCCTGGAGTTTACTCACGGAGTTTGAGGCATCCACTGCTTTCTTTGGAGCGTTTATGAGATCACCCTTCTTGTTGCCAGCAGGTTTGTTGTCCAGTATGTTCTTCTTGACCACCTTGAGATCCCTGTTTTTGCCTGGAATGTACCCGTGCTTCAAGGAGATGAGGAGAGGATCAGCGTTCTTCCCCTCAAACCACTCCTCTGCTTCCAGAGCTGCTTCTGGGCCCGCTGTGTCCGGGTACAGGTCATCCTGGAAGAGGTCAGACTGCAAGGCAGGAGACATGGATCAGTCAGGAGCTCTGGGAGGCAGGAGCTGGCTCCAAAGCCGGGCCCCAGGGCAGTGCTCACCTTGCGGGGAACCGTCATGATGATGGGCTCACACTTCCTCTCGTGGAGCTTGAAGAACCTGGTGGAAGAGGAGAGGTGGGACAGGGAGTGAGGATCAGGGAGATGGAGGAGATGGGAAAGGAGCAACCCCAAGGAACCACAGAAATCCCTGAGCCCATCAAGTCCAACCATTCCCCCAGCACTGCCAAGGCCACCATAACCCACGTCCCCAAGTGCTGTTAATCCCTCCTGGATGGGGACTCCATCCCTGCCCTGAGCAGTCCCTTCCAATGCCTGACCCCCCTTTCCATGAAGAAATTGTTCCTAATATTTGAGGACATTTCCCCTTGTCCTATCACTTGTTTCCTGGGAGAAGAGATGGCTCATGTTCCCAGACAACAGTGATGTCACCACAGTGACATCCTGAGATGTTTCCTGCCCTCCCCAGGTTTTCTGAACCACGACTGCCCTGTGCTCACTGCTCTGCTGCTTTAACCACTCCTGAAATGCCCAGCCCCAGCTCCCAGCCCTGGGATGAGCTCTCCTCACCTGGCAATCTCACACTTGTTGACATCAAGGCCCCTCTTTGGCATGAACCCCATGCCCCTCTGCGGCTCCTTGCTGCTGAAGGTGTTGAGGTAGTGAACGTACGGGGACTCATCCGTGATCTCGAAGTAGCGGATGCTGCTGTCACCCTGCAAGGAACCCCAGGAGAAGCTGCAGCACCTGTGCCCACACTGCTGCTCCCATTTCCTTCCAGGAATGCTGCCATGGACAGCTTGCAGCTGTTTTTGGAGCCCTCCACAATCTGAGTAAATCAACTGAACAATTCCTCCAAGTCCTGTTCCAAACACTGTGGGACAGGGATTGAGCTCTGCTCCCAGGCTGGGAGTGGCCCCAAATCACCTCTTGTGGAAAAACCTCCTGCCACAATCAGGCAGAAATGCTATAAACCAGTTTATCCTTAATTCCAAGCAACTCCATCACACTGCTGTCTCTGAAACTGCAGGAGGGGTGGCAGACAGAAACCAAATGTTCCTCATCAGCTGCTACAAAGATGGGATTTATGAACATACTTGTGTGGATCTTCCTTTGTAATTCCTTGCTCATCTTGGCTTGGGCTCCTATTTGTAGGAGTCCATCACATGTGGGCACCAAATTCCTACAAATTGCTTTTAGAAAGGAGCACCTAATTCCAGTTTTCTAATCTTTAACCCCATAAAATCAGAGAGCTGCCACATGCTCCAGCATCTCTGAGGACACGGAGGACAACACCCAAAATGGACCTTCCACCCATACCAGTATAAAATCATCCAGGTCAACACCAGCAAGAAATGTTTAGGCAACAGTGTGGGACTTACTGCATTAGGAGCAGCTTTACCTAACCCATCTCCAAGAAACATCCAGGTCCTTCCCAGGTTCTGCAGAATGAGGATCAAACCCCTTCCAGAGCAGCCTGGTCTCTCTGCAGCCCCAAATTCACAGCAGCACTGATATTTTGGGGAACATTTCACAGGCCCCAGTCCCTCCAGGTGCCTCCAAAGCCTCTCCTTACCTTCCCACACAGGTAAATGATGTTGGTGTCTGGGTCATAGAAGGGCAGCAGGACCCCGTTGCTGGTGTCCATCTCGTGAAGGGCTATTGGCTCCTCCATGTTTTTCTGGAAATAAAAATGCCAGGGATGTTAATAAAGACTGGAAAAGCTTCTGTTCATAGAGGGAGGGTCTAAATTATTAACACTCTGTAGGCAGTGAGCTCCCAGTGGTGTCTGCACCACCCAGAAGGATCCGTGTGTTACAACAAATGCTGGGAATGTTCATGAACTGATTCATTCCCCAAGGGCATTTTAATCACTAAATTAAATAAAAACAGGAGCCAGGAAAATTCACCAAGTCAAGGGAAATATGTGACACAGTGAGTTAGTGTCAGTAGGATGGGAGATGGGACAGAGGCTCCTTCCCTGGGGACACTCAAAAGCCACCTGGACACAATCCAGGTGGTCCCTTCCACCCTGAACCCTCCTGGGATTGCTGCTGGCCTGCTCTCCACAATGCACAGAGAGAAGTGACCTTCCCACAGCCCCTCTGCTCCCTGTGCATCTTCCCAGGCACTTCCAACCTGCAGCTCCTGCTCAGTTCCTTCACTGAGTGACCACACAGCCAAAATCATGGAAGCAGGAGCAGGCAGCAGATGGAGTGGGAATAACCTCAAGTATATAAACTATGAATTTAGGAAGGAATTCTTCTCTGTGAGGGTGGTGAAGCCCTGAAGAAGACCCCAGAGAAGCTGTGGCTGCTCCATCCCTGTTTGGATGGACTTTGAGCAACCCGGGCTGGTGGAAGGTGTCCCTGCCCAGAGACTGGAACGGGATTTGCTTTAATGCCCCATCCAACCCAACCCAACCCAACCCATTGCAGGATTCCATGGCTGCAGGGCTGGGCTGGGAGGAGCAGGCCATGGATGTGAGGAGCCCAGGGATGCAGGCTGGGCTCGTACCGGGTTCCACAGGGCCAGCTGCCGCTCGCTCATGCGGCTGAAGCCGGTGGTGAAGATGTTCCCGTCCGCCAGGAAGATGGCTCGCATGGGCCGGGCTCCCTCGTGGGTTTTCTCCTTCTCCTGGAAGAGAGGAGCAGATCAGGATCAGCAGTGAACAGAAAAACCCTTGGAGTGGTGGCTCCTCTCTGGACACACTGCTCCTCTCCAACACCCAGCTCTCCTCCCCTGCTGCCTGAGGGAAGAGCCCAAACACTGAGCCAGGGGAGAAGGGGACACTCCTGGCTCATTCCAGCTTTGCCTCTTGCAAGGCTGAAGGAAAACCTCTTTGCAAGCTACAGCTAAAGCTCTGCTTTGCATGCACAACTCTGGAACTGTAATTATACAAAAGGATTAGATGTGGAATTACACTCCTGCAGGTTTAAAACTGAGCCCTAAAATCCCAGTTCAAACACTAATCCCAATAAACCCAGACAAATCCTCCAACTCCTACTATTCCTCCTGTAATTTATGAAGAAAGAGACTGAACGTGGTGTGTAAAACCCACATATTTCTTCCATATTTTCTTCACTTCCTGCTGGAGTGAATCCAGTTATTTCTTTAATGATTAAGCAAACTTACAGCAACAATTTCTTGTTTCCTGGGGTCGATAACTCGGACTTTTTTGTCTTTGGAAGCTGTGCAGATGAGGCTGCCGTTGCGATTCCAGCTCACGTTGTAGATCATGTCCACGTGCATGTCATCCAGGTTGATGAGGGCTTCTCCTGTTCCCACATTCCAGATGATGATGGCATTATCACAGCCTAAAATGGGAAATAACAGCTCCAGTCACAGAACTGGGGGACACAGGGGCAAAGCTAGAGGTGGGGAACAAGGGATAAACCCCCTGCAGCTCCAAAGTGGTTTTTGGGGAAACCAAAACCCAGACTGGGAGCTCAGGAGGGATTTTTATCAATGGAAAACACCCAGCTCATCCAACAATCCAGCTGAAAGGACTCATTTCTTTCCTTGGGACCCAACCTGTGGAAGTCTCAGATGGTACCAATGGATAATGAATTATCCAATTTATTTCCATAATGGTGTGACTAATTTTCAGGGGTCAAAAGAATCTCATTCTATGGACTGTACTGGCCAAGGAGACAATTTGGAAAATGCTGACCATGAGAGCTTGTGGAAGGAACAGCTGGACTCTGGGATACCTTGCAGGGATCAAGGGAAAAGAGAAACACTTAGGCCTGTTCTAGAAGTATCTAAGAACAGGGATGTGGGAAATGCAGATGTAAATTGTTCTTGCAGACCAAATAAAGTCTGGAACAACTTTCATACTCCAATTCCAGACAATTCCTTGGTGCTTATCCCTGTAAACTGAAGATAAAAAAGACTGAGATACAGAGGGGGCTGTGAGCCACGTGTCCCAGTGCTCCCAGCTACTGCCACAGGTCTTGTGATACCCAGGGATCTGAGCAGCTGGGAGAGGGAAGAAGGAAAAGCTGGAGAGGAAGGAAGGCAGGGAGAGGAGCTGTTGATGCCCATTCCTGTGCTCCTACCTGCGCTGAGCAGCACGTTCCGCGCCGTCGGATGCCAGGCCACGATGCCAACTCTCTTGGAATGGCCTTCTAGCACTACCACAGGCTCTGTCAGGGACAGGGTGAGCCCGTTCTCGGGAATCTGCCACACCTGGGAGGGACAGGAAAGCAAAGGAAAGCTGCTCAGGCAAGGGCAGCCCCTCTGCAGAGCGCGTGGCTCGGCTGCTTCCCGCGTCCCGCAGCCGCCGCAGCTGTCAGTGCCCCGTGTGAACAGGGAGGGAATCAGGGAGGGAATCAGGGAGGGAATCACCCCCAGCTGTCAATAAACCCTTGGCTGATCCATGAGGAACATCCTTCCTCACTCATGGGCCAGCACAAACCCACAGCTCCTCGTGGTGCAGCCCCAGTATTTCCATGTGCACAGACCCACTCTGCTCCTGCTCCCCAAGGAATCTGGAAAATCTCCCCTGCAGCTCCAATTCCATGGAAAGAGCTGCTGTCTTTCCAAACTATGCCCGTCCTGCTGCAGCTCTACCACTGCCTACTTTTGATTATTTTAGGAACACCAGCAATTCATTTTCCTGTTAGATTCAGGATTCTTCCAGATCCCATTTAATCAGGGAAGAGCAGTTTGGTCCTGGAAGAAGCCAGAGCAGCCCAAATCAGCTCTGCCTGTTCACTTCTTGCCTGGTTACACAACCCTTGTGTTGCAAACTTCCTCAGGGAAGGGCCACCAGGAGGAGGAACAGCCCCCCAAGGATGCCAGAGCACTGGAATTCCAGCAGGAGGGAGGTGGCTTTTGCAGCTGGCAGCGACCAGGGATGGAACAGACAAACCCATCACCCCAAAGCCCCAGGGCAGGATCAGCCCCACCAAAACTATTCCTGCAATTCAGCACTGGACAATCATCTTGGAATTGAATTTGACCTACATAGAGTGTGTTAAAAAATGCCATGGAATTCCAGGGAGAGCTCCTCGGGGAGCAGTTGGAGCTGCTGTAGGTAGGTGGCAGCATCAGAGCACGTTTGCTTTGCTTCCCATTGTTTGCTTTTCCTGGAGTTGGGAGAATGGGGCTTGCCAGCCCCTGCCCACCATGCCCAACAAGCTGTGGGATGTGAGGGAGTGGATTTAGGAAGTGAGGCAGACTGAGATGGACATGTGGATTTTTGTGCTAATCCCATCCCTTTTTCCCTTCTCAAAGGAGAATGACTTGCACTGGAAAAAAACCCAGCAAGATACAGAGATTCTCAGTGGGTACCAGCTCACCTCTAAAGAACCCAAAACTGATTTGGCTTTTCATGGACACAGCTCCCAGTGCCCTCCTTCCCACACCCTCAGCTTCCAGGAGGAATGACCACAACGGGAACACTTCCCCAGGAGAGGATTCCACTGCAAGGGGTGAAAATGGTCACAGCCCCAAGGCTGCCAGAGCTCCAGAGCCTTTGGAGCTCTCAGGCACAGAGTGGGATTGCTGGGGTGTCTGTGCAGAGCCAGGATCAAATCAGGTTCACAGGGAAATTACAGAACTTTGGATGCAGGATTCACCCTGCCAAAGGGGAGGACTCAGTTCTGTTCTGCACCATCTCAGCCAGGAAGGATCCTGAGATCCCTCTGAGCAAGTGCAAAGGAGCCAGAAAACTCCAGAACCAAATTTAAACATGAGACAGCAAGTGCAAAGGGTGGGAAAGGGAAGGGAGGCAAAACTCCAGTGAAAAAGACAGATGGAATTTTCTGTCAGGTAAAGAGCTGGGAGCAGCTGCAGAGCACTGCAATCCTGGGCAGATTTCAGACTACTGCCCCAATAATCCTGCCTGCTATTCCCAAAAATAACAAAGAAACCAATGTGGAAGGTCAGGGCATGGCCCAGCCCCTCGTTCCTGCACAGGGTGGGGGTCTGGCCTCAGCCTGGGATCAAATCAGGTTCACAGGGAAATCACAGAATTCTGGATGCAGGACTTACCCTGCCGAGAAGGAGGACTCAGGATGACTCCAAGGAAACCTTAAATTGCTGCAGGATTGCCTGGGCTTTGGGAAGGGTTTGTCAGCTCTCCCTCCCGTGGGTGTCTGAGTGTTTTTGGGGGGGTTTATGTTGTTATCAAGGGGGTTTATGTTGTTATCAAGGGAGTTATGATGTTATCAAGGCTGTTTGTTTGTGCAAGAGGAAGTGGAGTGGTGGCACAGCTGAGGGAGAGGTTTGGGGCTGCAGGAAGGGCAGGAGGGGAAGGTTTTGCACAAACAGCATGTGAGAAAGAAAACAAAGCAAACTTTTCTTTCACCCCCTTTAAAGAGAAGCAAAAATGGCCTCCTCTGGCTCTGCACAAGTTGAAAAGAAGATTAAATCCATGTTTATAAAAAGCATTACTTCCTACATCATATATATCAATTTTTATCACTTTAAGTAAGGAAACAACTGAATTTGGGGCCTGGATTTATCCATGGCCCTGCAGGAAGAGGCTCTTGGCGCATCATTTTTGCAGGGTCACATCTTCTCCTCATTCCCCCTGCCCTGCTTGGTGGCTCAGGTCACTGCAAGAGCTCTCTTTGATTTTTAAAGGAATTTGCTCCATCACATGAGCTCTGCTCTGGCCTTTCCACACAAATTCCTTAAAATCCACCTTCTGATGAAGAAAATTTTCCATCTCTGAGGAAGGGCCTCGATACCATCTAGAAATCTTTATCCACTAAAACATTTTCCAGCTGAACAAAAAGCCTGCAGTACATCAGAGCCATTCAGCCCAACATCAAGCAGGAATATTTAAGTAATTCCTCATTTGCTGGCACAAAGAAACAATTCCTCCAAGGGAAGAGGCCACAGAAGGTATTTGCAAGGAACCCTTTGGAGAGGGATGTCAGGTCCTCTCCTCTTTCCCAGTCTTGTCTCCAATGCTGTCTGGTATTCCTAACACCAAACCTGTTCAAGGTTTATGGACAGGTTTTGTAAAAATCTGGGAATTTCTTTAGAGGAAAAGGTTTCTGGCTTTGGATAGGGCCAAGTGAATCTTCCTTGTGCCACAGGGAGGCTGCAGAGTTATGGCTGCAGGGAATCAGCCCTGTCCATCTGGAGACAGTGGTTTGCACCTCAAATCCATGTTCTATCCCTCAATACCATCCCAAGCCCGTATTCCATCCCTCAATATTATCACAAATCTGTATTCTATCCCTCAATACCATTCCAAATCCATATTCTATCCCTCAATACCATCCCAAATCCGTATTCTATCCCTCAATACCATCCCCAAATTCATGTTCTATCCCTCAACACCATCCCAAATCCATGCTGTCTCTCACTCACACAGTCCCAAATCCACGTTCCTTCCCTCAGATCATCCCAAATCCATATTCTCCCCCTCAATACCATGGCAAATCCGCATTCTCCCCCTCAATATCCTCCCCCAAATCCACATTCTCCCCCTCACACCATCCCAAATCCACATTTTCTCCCTCACACCATCCCAAATCCACATTCTCCCCCTCACACCATCCCAAATCCACATTTTCTCCCTCACACCATCCCAAATCCACATTCTCCCCCTCAATACCACCCCAAATCCACATTTTCTCCCTCAATAACATCCCAAATTCACATTTTCTCCCTCACACCATCCCAAATCCACGCTCTCCCCCCTCAATACACGTCTGGCTGACGCAGCTGAGATTTCTTGTGAGATCCTAAATCCCTGAGTGCCAGGGCACAGATGGTCTTTAAGAACCAGGATTTTTCTCCAGCAGCTGGAATTGCACAGAATCCCCCACGTCACTTTCTGTGCCTCCCATCAGCAGAGCTCGGAGCCCACGAGCAGCCTCGTGTCCTGTAAAGCTCCCTGGGTTTATTCTGCTCAGGAATCAGAACCCAAACCCTTTCTCCAGGGAAAAAAGGACACTGAACTCTCCATGCCAGGCCAGAAAAGCAATTCAAACTGGGAAAGCTCATTAGCTCATTCCCAAAAGTCCAAGCCAGGGGTGTCCTTTGGGATGTGCAGTTCCCAACTGTCCTGAACGACTTGGGATCCATCATCTCCCATTCCAAACCTCCAGCTGACACACCCCCAGCATCTCCCAAACCCTGCACATCCCTGATCCTGGAAGTGCAGCAAGGACTCACCTATTTCCCCTTCCACTCCAGACAGGTCGCATCAAACACAAAACCCCCAGAGGGCTCCACCCCACCCTGCTCCACCCTCCTTCCCACACGGTTCCTGCCTCCAGGGATGGATGGGAAGCTCATCCCCACCTTGGGATGTGTGGAGAGCCCCCAGAGTCCAGCAGGAGGTGCAGATTCCTGCAGTTTGTGTCCCCATCAGGATGGTGTGAGGGACACAGTGGGTTTGGGATGGTGGGAGGGAGAGAGCTTGGCCACTTGGACAACTTGCAACTGAACTCTGTCAGTTTTTCTCCACAATTCAGTCCCTCTGGAGCCTCCCAAACATATTTCTCATTGCACTTGGATTACAGACTTATTTTGCCTCCAAGGAGGCAGCTCTGGCCCTTCACTGATGCTCACATTTCACAAACATTCCCAATGTGCAGCCCTTCTCCATTCTGGTTGGAGAAACATTCCTGCATCCTTCCAAAGCTCAGTTCCAGCCCAGTAGTGAGAGTTGCTAACACAGAAGTTGTTGTTTTGTTTAATATTAAATATAGCCCATTTTGTTAACATGTTTCAGCTTCCAAGACTGAGAGATCACAGGCAAGAGCTGTCCCAGGAAAAGCCTCTTGGGATGAATCCCCTCCCAAACATTTTAACGATGAACAGAAGCAAAGGAATTTATCTGACATGATCTATAATAAGATTTCAATATAACATTCAGCCTACAGCATTTCTAAATATGGCCAAAGATCCCTGGAGTTATTTGGCATTATTTCATCTTCCAAGGATTTTCTTTCACTTATTCTGCTGTGTTTGCATACGTGGGATTCCACATCCGTCACGGAGCGAGCCCGGCTGGGCCATCACTGACTTAAAACAGGTCTAAATCCAAGGCTGGCAGGTGCAGAATTTGTGAAATTATTTTTATCTATTTATTAAAAACAGACCTTTTGACACCTGCTCAAAACTGGGAGATACAGGGAAAATTTCAAGCAACTTCCTTAAATCAAGGGTTGAAGGAATCTTGGAACCTTCCAACTCTGGATCCCTGGGCTCCTCACATCCATGCCCTGCTCCTACCAATGAGCTGGGCTCATTCCCTTCCAATTCCTTCCTATCCCTACCTCTTCCCAACACACACCTCTACATCCATTGGGATATCTGAGGTAAGGAGCCATCTGTCTTCTCAAAGCTCAACAAATCAGAACACCTCACCACAGACCAGCACTCTCATTCCTCTTCCCAAACAGCAAACAAATGCCAAGGGGAAGGAAAAATGGAAAAAAATTATTCACTGTGAGAGTGGTGAGGCTCTGGCACAGGTTGGAAGTGTCCAAGGCCAGGCTGGACAGGGCTTGGAGCAACCTGGCCCATGGAAGGTGTTGGAATGGGATGAGCTTTAAGTCCCTTCCAACCAAACCCTTCCACGACGACTCTGCCCTCACCTCACCTCGGAACAGAAGGTTCCTGGAGACACCTCCAGGAATTCCAGCATCCTCTGGAGCAGGAGCAAAGCCCACCCCAGAAGGGACACTCACCATGACAGTGCAGTCCTCGGAGCCGCTGGCGATGACCTGGTCATTGTGGGGACACCAGTCGATGTCCAGCACCGGCCCCGTGTGCCCACACACTGTGGGGTAGGACTTGTCAATCCTGCCTGTCTGGAGGGAAGAAGAAGAAGAAGAAAGAGAGCTGTGATATCCTGAAGGAAGGTGCTTCCCAACCCTCTGTTTGCTCTTTCATATCCACAATTCCATCAGAGTTGAACCCGTGGATCAGCAGAGGAACAGACCAGCAGCTCTGCAGCATCAATGAGCTGGAAGCTCCCCATGGAGCAAAGGAAAGGGTTCAGAGATCCAGCACAGCTGGGCTGTGATCCCACATCTCAGCACCTGCTGCCACACCATCCCTTTTTCCATCCCAGCTTTTTGGGAAGAGCAAAGTTCTGGTTTCCTCTGTGCTTCTCAACAAAGAGAGCTGAAGACAACCAAGCTAAAAATGTCATTGGAGGCCATTGCTGGTCACTGAATTCACCAGGTCTGCTTGGTTTCTTAAAACAGAAGGCTTTTACTTGGATGGGAAGATTTTTAGGATGCAGTTGTGCAGAGGAAAATTTGTTTTGAGGAATAAAAGCTGCCAACATGGACTGTGACAGCCACACCAACCTCTCCATGGCCAGAGGACCGAGGCCACCAATGCCAAGCTCCCTACAGGGATAACATCTCCAAGAAAATGAGCTAATGAGCCACCTAAACCTGAACTGGCACAAATCCAGTGATGCTGAAACATCAATTCTGCCCCTGAGTCTACATTTTGCTGAGGAGCCCCTGAAAGACCTGATCCCACAAAGAAGGAAAAGGAAAATCACCCTCATCATCCCCTCTCTTGGCCACAAGGGAAGCAATATTTACAATGCTGAAGATGCACAGCAATAACAGCAGGGTGAGGAGGAAACTCCTCCACTTCCACAGCCTCACCCCTGCTCCTGCTCCATGGGGTTTTGTTTCCAGGGAATGACCTTTTCATGATGAGTGATGGGAGAAGAGACACAGCAGGGAGAGGTCTGGGATGGGGTCGTCTCCTTTTGTGTTTAAACATGCAGAAGAAATGGTTGGAATTTCACTCGTGCCATTGGATGGGAACATTCCCCAACCTTGGAGGTGACATTCCTTAATTTATGCCTCCCACCCTCCTATTCAAGGCTGATAACCAGAATAATGCTGGACACTGGCTTTAGAGGATGACTGACCTGGAGCCTTCCACAAACAGCAAAACAAGATATTGATCCCAAAAAAAATCCCACTAGCACCTAAAAGGCCAAATTTAGGCCTCAAAAATAAAAAAAAAAGACTCAGTGATTCAACTGCCTGTGGAATTATTAAAAGGGGAAGAGTTGTAGATGGAAAGCCATAAACCTGCCATTCAAAAATTAAAGCCTGTGTAATCCCTCTTGGATGCCATAATGTGAAATAGGATTTAAAAAATTAATACACCCAACTGCCATGTAGAATTCATCCATTTTAATTTACTCAATTAAAAGGAGAACCATGCAGAGCACATGAACTGCAGAAGGCACATGACAGGCCACAGACAAATACAGGCCTGAACCAAAAAGGAAAAATAGGAATAATAATGTAAAATGTCAGGGACTGCCTGTTCTGGCTCCCTGGCAGGAATCAGTGGGATCCTCCAGGAGGAGCTCCTGGTAACTATTTCCAGGCTGCACAAGCACTTGTCAGCTCAGCTTTGGGCTTTTACAGTTATTTATTACTGTGGGGAGGCAAAAAAAAAAAATATTAATTTCAGCAAATTAAACCCCAAACTTCACCTTTCAGTTTTGATCATGATGAACCTGCACAGGCTGAACAGGAGCAGCCAAGAGCCTGTGACAGCAGTGACACCCAGGAGCTGCTTCCCAGCACCTGAGATGGAGCTTGGCTCCTAAACCAGGATCCTGCACTTCCACGAGGAGCAGAGCTTCCAGAATCATGGAAGGGGTTGGGCTGGAAGGACCTTAAAGATCATCCAGTCCCTGCCATGGGCAGGGACACCTTCCACCATCTGAGCTCCATCCAGCCTGGCTTTGGACACTGCCAGGGATCCAGGGGCAGCCACAGCTTCTCTGGGAAACCTGAGCCAGGGCCCCAGCACCTTCATAGGCAGGAATTTCTTCCCAAAATCCCGTATAAATCTACCCTCTTTTGTCTTAAAGTCATTCCCCTAGGTCCTGTCACTCCATCCTTTATCCCAAATCCTTCTCCAGCTTTCCTGGAGCTCCTTTAGGCACTGGAAGGGGCTCTGAGGTCTCCCTGGAGCCTTCTCCAGGTGAACACCCCCAGCTCCCTCAGCTCAGAGCATCTCCACAGCCTCCTCTGGACTCTCTCCAAGAGTTCCACGTCCTTCCTGTGCTGGAACTCCAGAGTGCTGCAGGTGGGGTCTCACCTGAGCAGGGCAGAGGGACAGAATTCCCTGTGCATCACCTACAGACAGCCCTGTCCCACCTGCACCAGGACAGTGACACCAAACCCCATTCCCAACAGGGAACAGACAGGGACAACGGGGAAAGGAGATGTTATTTAGCAGCAGTGGGGGAGAGGCAGCAACCTCAGGCTTGTTTATCCACAAAGGATTCTCAAACCAAGGGAGAGAGGACAAAGCAGAGCAGGAGATGTCCCACACAGCATCTCCATGGGATCTGGCAGAAGAAGACAATCCCAGGGAGATGAAGAGCCCAGGGGCATCAACATCTTCACTTGGGATTGAGAGGAGAGACTCTGCTGCTCACCAGGAATAATCCCAGAACCACTCAGGAATAATCCCAGAATCATTCAGGTTGGAAATAATCCCAGAATCATTCAGGAATAATCCCAGAATCATTCAGGTTGGAAATAATCCCAGAATCATTCAGGTTGGAAATAATCCCAGAATCATTCAGGTTGGAAATTATCCCAGAATCATTCAGGTTGGAAATTATCTCAGAATTATTCAGGAATAATCCCAGAATCATTCAGGAATAATCCTAGAATCATTCAGGAATAATCCCAGAATCATTCAGGAATAATCCCAGAATCATTCAGGTTGCAAAGCCCCCCAAGATGACCCAACCTGTGAGCAATCCCCACCTTGTCACCCAGCCCAGAGCCCTGCGTGCCACGTCCGGCCCTTCCTCGGCCGCCTCTGGGGATGTACAAAAATGAGCAGCAAACACCAAAACGAGACTAAATAAGGACATAAAAGTGCTGCAGGAGGCCCCAGCAGGGCGAGCAGGAGCTCCAACCCTTGGGGAGAAGCTCCTGCCTTGTGGTCAGAGGCACCCAACGGTCTCTGCAGAGCAGAGGAAACCGCGGCGTCTTCCTGAGCACGTTCCGAGAGCTCGGCGCCGCATCCGCCCCTCGTCACCAACACCTCCAGCAGAGCCCTGCCACCCCACAGGGGACAGCACGGGACAGCCACCCTCAGCACCACCTCAGGGCTGAGCCCTCGGAGTGAGCAGTGAGCAGCTTTGAACTCAGGGATGTGCTTTACCACCTCTCAGCATGGCTTCTGCAAATTCCATCCATCGGGTTCCTCCTCCCGGAGATTCCTCCATCAGATTCTGCCCCCTGGAGCAGAGAACCCCAATTCCCAGCACTGCACTGTGCTCAGAAAAAAAATCAGTATTTTCAGGGATTTGCCAAAAGGAAAAGCTGCACTAGGGTTATAAAAACCCACCAGGCTGCAAAAATCACCAATCCCATGGTCTTCAACACAATTATTTTACAATCGGGACACCACGAGGTTTGGCAGCTGGGTGTGTTTCCATGCTACCCTAATGCTCCCAGGTTTGGGGATTTATTTATTTATTTGGAAAATGTAATCTTATAATTAGGAGAGGATTTGAAATAAATCTCGAGTGCTGATACACAGCTTAAAATTAACTTCAAGAAATTCAATCCTTCTCATAATCCACCGGGGTTGTGGTTTGACACATCCCTGATAACTTTTGAAATCTGGAGTTGTGTTTTATAAAATGTTGGTCAAAAAGGTGAATTATGAGGATTTTTTAATAAAGATGGTGTTTTCTGAATACACACTCAGCAAGGGGTGAATCTGCCTTATTAAATAATTGAAATTATTAAAATTAAATGTTAATGTATTTAATGTATTCCAGATTAAATTTAAAAAATAGTTAAATCATCAGAAATATTAAACCCAGACCAGAAAAAAAAAGTGACAGATGAGAGGAAAAAAAATATGATTAAATCCAAAAGGGATGGATAAGCAACACAAGAAAAGTGTTCCTAAAAGTAGGAGTTCTATGAATTAATTTGAGTGTCTTGTGATCGTTTCTCTGCCAGAAAAGGGCATTTGGTGGCAGGAAACAGCTCATGGATTATGGTAAAAATATCAGGGAGAACAGCTGCTTCCCCAGCCCATGGCTGTGCTCCTTGAAATCTCCATTTAAATTAGGGAAGTGGCATCGAGTTGCACAAGCCAAAGCAGCTCCCCCCCCTCACTCTGCACAAGTTTGAGGAAGGAAATCAGGTCACAACTGCAAAGTTTGAAACCCCAACCCACTGCACCTTTTCTCTGCTAGAGAAAATACTCCTCTTTTCTTTAAATTGTGGGCTTTCCTCAAAAAAAAAAAAAAAAAACACAAACCACTCCTGAATTTCATCCAGGGAACTTCTGAGCACTGAGCCTCCATCTCTGGCTGCAGCAGCTGGGCCTGGAGGAGGCAACTGGGAGAAAATTGGGGTGAAATGGAAATTCCTGCCCATGCCCAGCAGCCATCAGGCATCCTGAACTAATCTGGAAGATTAGGAAGTGTTATTCCCTAAAGATCCACTGCAAAGTCAGGCAATAAGAGGCCACTGTGCTCTCCAAGAATCCCTCAGCAGCGCTCCTGTTGTCACCTTGGCAGCTGCAGGGCTGTGACACTGGGTATTGGGGAAAATTTCCACACTGGAAGGGTGGGCAAGCATGGAAGAGGCTCCCCAGGGAAGTGGGGGAGTCACCATCCCTGGAAATGTTAAAATACAAGAAGCTGGAGCATTTTGTGATGTAGTTCAACTTGGCCAAAGGTTGGACTTGATGAGCTTGGAGGGCTTTTCCAACCTCAAGGATTCCATGATTCCATCCCAGGCTGCCACAGAATGGACACATGCTGGCTTTAAAATTTTTTTAAAAATCCCAAAAAACAACACAAAACAGCCCTCACAACCAACCCAACCTGCAAAATCCCAGCACTAGGAGCTGGGAGAGGAGCTCAGCCCCAGCATTTCCATAGATATCTGTCCCAGAAATGACATTACAATTAAAAGGGACAGAAGTAGTGCTTTTTTTCCTCTCTAAAATATAATTTCCAAAGCAATTCATCCCCCTGCTCCTTCCCAACTGCAGGAAAGCCAATGGGTATCCCAGAAGCTGAGGGCTCTGGATAAAGTGGAAAAATCGTGCTGCCATTCAGAGGATGAGCATCCACCCAGAGAGAGCAGATCTGCTGGGCAAGGAGACAGAGATCCACAAGAATCCACAAAAATCATCCCCATGAGCTGGGAACACATAATCCAGAGCTCCACCAAGTAAAACTTCAATTTTTATTATTGGACAAACCCTTAAAATTGCAGAGATATTTGTACAAACCTCTGGCTGTAAGACAGGGGATGGAATTTGCTGCTTTTTTTCCCTGGAGGAATGAGATCCATTAGCCCCTCTGCTGCCCTCTCTTCCCCACTGCATTAGAACCTGATGATCCATTGGAATCAAGCTGACAGTGATAAATAGAAACTTCTTTTTATAGAGAAAAATCCAAGGTGAAATAAAAGGACAAAATCCATCACACTCCCCCTAAAAGGGCAGGAAAGGCTCAATAAACCCATCACAGCAAAAACCTCCTGGTTTCATTCTACACACAGTTCAGAAAAAGATGATTTCCTTCCCCTCAAATCCTTCCTGGTGGAATAGGAATGGGGAAGAGCTGCTTAACAGTTCTCATGGATGAACACCAAGGCCTGTCACTTGCAGAACAACATATTCCTTGGAGGAGATCACTCCCGAGGTGTGCACGCCCCCACCCACATGCTAATTGCCTCTGAGGGCACCATCTGATCCCAGATCCTGCTGGGAAGGGGGTGCACGAAGGGATCAGGAAAATGGAAAAATCTAATTAAAGCCATATCCAAAAGGGACTGAATAAACCTCTGGTAAAAGCCTTATGTAACACAGCTCGTGGCTGAATGGATCTTTCTGCGTGAACTCAAACAAAAAGGAACATTTGCAGCAGGTTTTTCTGTGCAGATAAAAACTGCACAGGATGGGAAGGGAAGAAGGAGGATGGGGAAAAAGGAATTTTTCTCTAGTCCTGCTGGAGCACACATCCAGCACCAGAACCACCCCCTGAATCCAGGTGTTTCCAAGTCATCCTGCCCAACATATCAGGAAACCCAAGGAATTTTTATCTAGTACCTTCCCTGTGTACCCAGAGCTTTCCCTCAGAGAAAACCAACTCTACAACCACAGCCCAGCACAAGCAGTGAAGTTTCCAGCTCCTTCCCTGGTGAGCAGAGTTAACACTGATTATCTTGACTCTTATCACCTCCACAACCCTGACCGGGAGGAATTACAGCTTTCCCAAACTATGTGGCTCATTCCAACAGAGGCCAAACCCCCAGACCGAGCAACCTGTGGGAATTCAGATTGTCTGATGCTCAGCAGCTCCTGCCGGAGCATGGGAATGGCGATTCCTGGCAAAGCCCCTGCACATGTGCGTGCAGGAAAACAGGAAGCTCGCACAAAGCATTTCCACAGCAGCAAAGCCGGCTCGGCCACGCTGCTCCGGGGATGGAAAGAGGCTGCAGGGAGGGAAGAGGATGCAGCCCCTGGGCCTGCCATTGGTGCAAGGGGACGGAGAGACCCTCGGCAGCACGGGGGAGCTGGGGAGGCGGCGGGGACGTGGGTGACACGGGTTAATTCGGGCACACACACACGGGTTATATCCCGCATATGGGTAAATGAATTCGGGTTAATGAATCCCCGCGCTCATGGGTTAATTCCTGCGCTCACGGTTAATTCATTCCCGCACACACGGGTCAATTCCCGCGCTCACACACGGGTTAATTCCCACACACACAAGGGTTAATTTCCGCGCTCACACACGGGTTAATTCATCACGGCACACACGGGTTAATTCCCGCGCTCACACACGGGTTAATTCATTCCCGCGCACACACACGGGTTAATTCCCGCGCTCACACTCACACGGGTTAATTCATACACACACGGGTTAATTCCCACACACACACACACGGGTTAATTCATTCCCGCACACACACGGGTTAATTCCCCGCAGACACACACACACACACGGGTTCATTCCCGCACACACACGGGTTCATTCCCGCACACACACGGGTTAATTCACTCCCGCTCTCACACACGGGTTAATTCTCTCCCGCGCTCACGGGTTAATTCCCGCGCACTTGCCGCGCCGCGCCCCCGCCCCCGCCAATCAGCGCGGCGGCCGCGAGCGCTGCCATGACCATATAAGGTAAAAAGCCGCGGCCGCCGCAGTGCCGCTGCGGAGAGCGCGGGTGCGCGCGCGCGGAGGGGCGGGGCTTGCCCCGAGGGGCGGAGCCTCCCCTCACGCCGGTGTCCGCCCCCCCCCCCCCCCCCCCCCCCCCCCCGAGCACATGGAGCGGGGTCCCGGGGGGCTCATCCCGCCCCAAAAACACCCCAAAAATATCCCAAAAACACCCCCAGAGCTCCCGTTCAGCGCCCGGAGGGAGCTGGGAGCCTCCAGCCCGGCACCGATAAACCCCGGCCGTAACAAAACCCTGTAATGTCACTGAGAATTGGCAAGAAAAGCACATTAAAAGGAGTAAAATCGCCCCTTTTCTGTGCTCCCGCCCCAAGGGTCAGTCGCATCCCAGGTAATTCCCAGTGAGCCGCAAAGCGATGGGACTGAGCAGCCACGATGTCGTTATGGGACATTTCCCCTGCAGAAATGCAGCAAGTGTATTTTTATGGCTCGATTTTAAAATCAGCCCAATCCCATGGTTTAAAATTGCCTCTTTTTTTTTTTTTTTTGACTATAACAACAAAGATTTTGCTGCGGGGAGCTTAATAAGTATCTGTGCTAAACAAGCTCAAAGAGAAATCCAAATGTTATTTAGGGTGTTGAAGGAACTAAAGGAACAATTTCATCAGCCCAGGCTATAAAAATAAATGCGGAACACAGGAACTGGTTAGAGCAGAGCCAGCAAAGCACTGCATTGCAAAAGAACGTGTCAGGCTGGGGGTGAGGGCCACAGCTCCTCCAGCTTCCCGTGGAACCCCCTCAGATGTGGATCTAAATGCCTGTGGAAGGCAGGAATGGAGTGGAGGGCACCGAGGCAGTGATAAATAAGAGGGTGGGAGGAAGAACAGAATGGATGTGAACATAATGACAAAGATGGCACTTCAAAATGCAAAAAGGGCATTCGGAAATAACAGGAATTTCTGCCAAGGACTGAGAAAACACAGAATCCTGGAATCATTAACGTTGGAAAAGCCCTCTGAGACCACTGAGTCCAACTGTTCCCCAAGCACTGCCAAGGCCATCGTGTCCCCAAGTGCCACATCCACACAGCTTTTTAAATCTCTCCAGGGATGGGGACTCCATCACAGGCCGCTCAGGGCAGCCTGTTCCAATGCCTGACAACCTTTTCCATGAAGAAATTTTCCACAATATCCAATCTAAACCTCTCTTTGCACAGCTTGAGGCCGTTCCCTCTGGGTCTGTCCCTTGTGCCCTGGGATCAGAGCCTGACCCTCCCTGGCTGTCCCCTCCTGTCAGGGAGTTGTGCAGAACCAGAGGGTCCCCCCTGAGCCTCCTTTTGTCCAGGCTGAGTCCTCAGTCTCCCTCATCAGATTTGAGCTCCAAACATTGGGATTTAAGAGAGGACAAGAGGGCTGCACATCCCCAGCTGCCAACATCTGTGCCGTGATGCAGCTGAAGGAGGAATTCCTAATCCAGGGCAGTGCCACCAAGTGCCACCACGCGTGGTCCAGGCAGGAGGAGGACACGTGGCCTGAGGATGAGCCCTAAGCAGGGAAGGGCTGCTCATCAGAGCAGCAAACTGAGCTATTTTGGGAGGTTGGGGTTTGGCTTTGCTGAACACGACGGAGACGTCGCTGCCTCCGCTCTGCCCTGGCCAGGAGGGAAGTGGTGCTGAATCCTGGGCACTAATTCTGTGTTCCACAGGGCAGAGCTGGAAGTGGAGCTGGGAACTGATGACAGACTGGGGACAACTTAACCACAGGCTTAAGAGAGGAGTTTGAGGGTCACAGGGAAAAGAATGTCGCAACAAAAATTCTTTTGATCACAAGAATTTGCTGGTTAAGCATTACAGAAAGAGATGAGAAGAATCTCCTCTAGAAGATGGATGTGACTTTTCCATGCAGGACCAGGGGCAACAGGAATGCCCTTCTTGGAACCAGCTCATTCCTTTGCATCCCTCCAACGTGGGGCTGCAAGGAGCAATTGGGCTCAGGTGTATTCCTGAATTAAATCTGCAAGGAGGAGTTGGGCTCAGATGCATTCCTGAATTAAATCTGCAAGGAGCAGCTGGGGGTCAGATAGTTCCTGAATTAATTCTGCAAGGAGCAGCTGGATTCAGATAGTTCCTGGTTTAAGTCTCAAGGAGAATTTGGGCTCAGGTGGTTTCCTGGTTTAAATCTGTAAGGAGCAGTTGGATTTAGGTGGTAAAAAAAAGCTGAATCCCTGACAGCACAAAAACCAGACTTGATCATAAAAAGGCTTCTAAAATACGATTCTACATGGAAAATTCTGCCAGATCAGCTCAGATGAGTCAAGCAAACAGCTTGTTTGTTGTGTTTAATGTATACAGAAAGCATCAGGCTGATTACAGACATTAAACACATTCATACACGACACCACCGAGCACCCGCTGTCACCACAACCTTCATCATCCCCCAAAGTGCTGGGGTGACAGCACAGCCGAGCAGGGAACTCCAGAAACACTCCAGCAGCTCTTACCTTGTGCAGAGGCAGCACCAGGAAGGCTCCCCCTCCGCTGGCATCCACGATGATGGCCACGAAGCGGGGGTTGACGGCGCAGAAGGAGCTGTCCCAGGTGACGCGGGACACGCGGATGTCGTCGTAGCACTGGTCGTTCTTCACCGCCTGGCCGAAGACGTGCCGGAATTTGCTCTGCCGTACCACCCGCCTCATCGTGTCTGCAAAAGGAGAGGGTCAGTTCCAGGCAAGGGGATGGGATGTCCTGCTTGGCCAGGAGATTCCTGGACAAGGATCGACGCTGGATGTTCCCGGCAGCTCCGCGGCCGCGCTTTCGGCACAGATTCGCTCGCGGTTCGCGGGATCGTGGAATGGTTTGGGTTGGGAGAATCCCAGAATGGTTGGGGTGGGAAGGGATCTCTGGAGATCCCCCCTGCCACAGCAGGGTCACCCAGAGCAGGTGACACATGAATGCATCCAGGTGGGTTTGGGGTTTCTCCAGACAGGGAGATTCCACACCCTCCCTGGCCAGTTCCAGTGCTCGGCCACCCTCCATGGGAAGATGTTATTCCTCATGTTGAGGTGGAATTCCACCTGGTTTACTTTATGGCCATTGCTCCTCATCCTGTTGTTGGGCACTGCTGGAAAGAGTCTGGCACCATCCTCTTGGCACCAAAGACCTTAAAATCTATCCCATTCCACCTCCTGCCATGGGCAGGGACACTCCACCATCCCAGGTTGTTCCAAGCCCCATCCAACCTGGCCTTGGACACCTCCATCTCAAGACCTGCCAAATTCTCAGCCAGCTTTGCCTTTTCCTTCTTTTATTAACTCAAATTTAAGGTTGTCTTGCACCCAACCCAACCCAACTGCATTTCCAGGGGGCTTTTACAGAATTTGCCAGTTAAGCGTTAATTTCCCCACTGTAAATGTGTTTGTTCCCTGACTGCAGTAAAGGAAGTTCCTAATCCCAAAAGCAGTTTTTAGACAAGTCTCCACATATTTTCAGGGATAAATCTAGTCTTGGATTGAACTTGTTTACTTTCAAGTCAGACAGGGTCCAGAAGATGTAAATAAAAATGCAAGCTCTCAAAATCTGGTGTTCCTGTGAAGTGGTTCCACATGTTCCCTAGCTTCCAGTTCTTTCTTCTAACTCCAAAATCACCCTAAAAAAAATTTGTTTCCTAGGCAGAAAGGAGTAATGGAAACAAGTTAATGACTCCAATTAACTTGGTGTGTCTGTAGCATTTCTTGAGAAAAATTATTTTCAAGAATGCTGGAGTTAGAATAGAGGGAAAGGGAACTGGTGTGGAAAATTCCAGCACCTGGGAGAAGACACAGGGACAACACTTGGATTAGGGATGCAACCTATGAAGCCCTCACATCTGGGAAGGGCTTTTCCCATCATCCCAGTTATAAAAACCCTTTCTCCCTCAGAGAAGATGGAGCAGAAGAGGAGTCTCCATACAGCATCTTGCTTTTACATATGGGAAAAATATTTCTGTCCCAGTCTCTAGGGATAGCAAAAAAAAAAAAAGGGAAAAAAATAAAAATAAGCAGAGTCCAGCTCCTATCTCTCCTCCCAGAAGGTCCCCAAGCACATGGAGAGGCTGGGAAAAACTGCCCAGTCCCTGGAGCTCCTCACTCCAGTGCAATGTTCCAGAGTGAGAGACTGGGAATGTGGTTCCATCCCAAATCCCTGCTCCCAGGCTGTCTGCTGCAAACGTGATGAAAGCTCCCAGGGCTGTCTGTGACTGCAAAGCCCTCCCAGGGAAGAGCTGAGCGAGTGCTGATGGCTGTTTTGTAGTCTGGGAGGTGAAATAAAAAATTAACCAGGACAAAAAGCAGGATAACTGCAGGGAAGCGCTCATCAGAGGCGGGAAATGCCACGGAATGTGTTTGAAGAGGAGGGAAATGTTCCAATTAAGCAAACAGACAGCTCTGCAGTGAAACTCTCCAGCTCTGCAGAGGGAAGTGAGAAGGAGCAGAGCACTTGTTTTGCACCAGAGCCCATTTGGGGACTGGCATTGGTCACTTCCATGGTGGCTCAGCTGCTGGGACAGGGATGTACCAGTGCCAGTGTCTCCAGTAAAGGCAGATTTGGGGTCAGTTTTGTGGTGGGAACACCTGTCCCAGATGTGGGGTGGAGGCCACTGAACACCTTCATGTTCCATGGGCTCCATGGTCATTCCCAGCCATGGAAAGCAGGTAGGGGTTCCCCACACTACTGATATTTTAAAGATAATTAACAACATTTAAGAAAAAATAGATTTTAAATGCAAAATTTTGGGAAGAGCTGAGGTGTTTAAGATGTCCACAGAAAAGAGCTATATGGAAATTGTTAATGATTTCTCTCCTATTGAAGCTGAACTTGGGCTCCCTCCCTGCTTCCATCAGTTACTGGAATTGTGTAATGAACTTTCTGCCAACTGTTTCCCTCAGAGCACAAATCAAAGGCCTGGACACGCCCCGGAACACCAGAGAGTGACAGGAAATCACAAACCAGGAGCTGCTCTCCAGCTCCAGCCAGCAGGTGAGAGCACTACACAAAATCGTGGCATGGTTTGGGTTGGAAGGGACCTTAAAACCCATCCAGCTCCACCGCTGCCATGGGCAGGACACCTTGCACTACTCCTGTCCAACCTGGCCTGGGACACCTCCAGCACAATCCCAGCCTCATCAAATCATGCACACAAACAAAAGGTGAATTTCAACTCCAAGATACCCAAATGACAAGAAATGCTGAAGTCTCAAGGTTCAGATAAGACACATGATAAAAAATGCAGTTCCACACCCAGTGACTGATTTGTGTCGACTCATTCCCAGCCCTGTCACACAATTCCATCCCCAGGGCTCCTCCCAGAGCTGGGAAGGCTCAGCTGAACCTCCGAGGCCGTGGCCAGGTCTGGCAGTGAGCACCATCATCTTACACCATTGCAGGTGACCCCAGGCCACCCCCAGGACATTGGGAATGCTCTCCCGAGCCCAGTGTGACACCTCAGCCCTTTCCCACCCCTTCTCATCATCCAGGAGCCGTGAAAAGGCTCCTGCTCTGTGCAGGGTGGATTTCCAGGAGTGTTCACCCCCTGGCAACATTCCCACCCTGCTGTGAATCCAGATTAAAATCAGATAGCTGGGAAGAAGGTAAAGAGAAGGTTTGAACTTGTCGTGCTGAGCCAGCACAGCAAATTGCCCGGAATCACATCCCACAGGGCCAGGGGGTGGGAACGGGGCACCTCCAGCGCTGGCAGTTCAGGTGTGATGGTTACAAAGGATTATTTGTATCACTTGGATAATTGTATCACTTCTTCACTTGATCAATACCAGAACAGCAGGAAAAAAAATTTAAATTTTAAATATCTGATGCTGGGGATCTGTCACCCCTTCCACTTTAACAGAAGAGAAACTCTTTACCCCATGGTAAAATCCTACTGTTTGATTTCCCTCATTTTCACCCTCTGATGCAAAGGGTAATAATTCGATTTTCTATAAATTACCTTTTAAAAATGCAAAGAGTTCAGATGCCTCCAAAAATATCCTTATTTGTTCCAAAGGGATCTGTTGGAACACACCTTCCCTGCCCTCTTCCCCACCTACAGCTCGTCATCCTTAGCAGGAACTCTGTGATCAACACATGGTGAGCAGCCTCCAAGCGCTCATTTCCATAGCAAAGGGAGTGATTCTTGGCGTTGGATCAGAGCCATTTTGATCTGGCAGCTCTCCAAGGAGAAGGAGGGGGGGAATGTGCTGCTTGTGGTTGGAAGGAGCAGCGCTGTGGCTCTTTCAGCTCACCAGGGAGAGCAGGTGAAAAACCCAACGGGGGCAGGGAGAGCCGAGCACCCCAAAAAGAGTCCCTAGCCCTGCCACAGAATGTCCCTAAATGGGAAGAGGGTTTTGTTTCCTCTTTGCTTCTCAATCCTTCTCCTCTTCCTCCTCATCCATCTCCAAGAAAATCCACAGCTCAGTTTGGTACCTGCAAATTCTCTCAGCAGAGTCACAGGCAGGAGCTCCAGGCTTGGCCAGTTCATGGGATGGTTTGGAAGGAATCTGAAAGGTCCCATCCCGATTCCACACCCTGCCATGGGTAGAGACACCTCCCAGCCTGGCCTTGGACACTTCAGGGATCCAGGGGCATCACAGCTTCTCTGGGAAACCTGAGCCAGGGCCTCAGCACCTTCATAGTCAGAAACTTCTTCCCAAAATCCCATCTAAATCTACCCTCTGTTGTCTTAAAGCCCCTTGTCCTGATATTCCATCCTTTATCCAAAATCCCTCTCCAGCTCTCCTGGAGCCCCTTTAGGCACTGGAAGGTGCTCTAAGGTGTCCTTGGAACCTTCTCTTCTCCCCAGCCTGGCTCCAGAGCAGAGGGGCTCCATCCCTCAGAGCAGCTCTGTGACCTCCTCTGGACCTGCTCTAACAGGTCCATGTCTTTTTTGTGCCACTTTTGGGATTATCAAGTGAGACACCAACACCTGAGATGATTCACCCTAAGGAAGGGCTGATTCAGCCTCTATCACACTTGCAGAAGGATGACCTGGGTGGTTCAGGGAGCCTTGGGAAGTGACTTTGGAAATACCCAAGTGGGTAAGGAAGTGTATCCATGGCTAATGGGGCTGTGCTGGGGATTTTCGCTTAGGAAGTGGACTTGGAACATGAGCATTAAAAAAAGAAATTAATTAGATCATTATCTATGCTGTTAAACCTTGGCTAAGGAACTCCCTACCCACTTGCTAGGCAGAATATATTTTTTTTTTTTGGGGGGGGGGGGGGGTAAAGTGCAAAATTAGAGCATTTAAAACCTCCTGACTGGGAGCTGAAAGGCCTTTAAATTTTGCCAGAGTTACAACCCTCAGCAGAATTAAAACAGAAGCTTTGGACACCCTGCAAAGGCCTCCACAATAGAAGTGCTGACAGATCTACGGCTGCTGAGCTCCTGGATCCCGCTCGGCCACACACGGCATCTTGGTGGGGACACAGCAAACCTCTCCTTTATTCCCTCCCTGAGTGAATTCCAGCTGAATTTTACCAAAACTTGGGGTTCATCTGCCCTCTGAAGAGCCCAGCCCTTGTGGCAGCTTTTGAAAGGAGCCTGGCAAGGCTGGATGCTGCTCGTGGCCATGCTCACACAGGGACACTTTTCATCCCACTCCTCTCTGATCTCCCATCACGATGTGTCACAAGAGCTGCCATGAGTTTGCCCATTTTCCTGTTTATAAAGGATTTATCTGTCTCAAGAATCCAACAGATGGATTTCTGTGGCTTCAGAGGGTTTGCAGCCTGCTTATGCAAGAGGAAATGCATCCTGCTAGGGAACACTTACAGGAAAACCCCCCACTAATGGCAAAATCCTGCTCAGCCCATGTGATTGTGATCCCTTCTGGAAAGGGAGGCATTGGAATAAAAGGCCAGTTGAAGTCAGACAGCCAGAGGCTGCTGTTAAGGGGGGTGAGGAGATACAAATCCAGTGGATAGGGAGAGCAGCATTTATAAAAGGTTGATATTTGGGACTAAAAAAGCTCTTCCTTAAGTGGAAAAAGTCAAGTTGCAGCTGTTGATGGTGAATCCCCAAGTCTGAGCCTTGCTGAGGAGCTTTGGAATAAAGGTCCAGTCTTAATTGTTAAAAAAATGAGAAGCAGGTTAAGAAAAATAAAAATTAAGATGTCAATGGGTTGACTTGATGATCTTAAAGGTATTTTCAACCTCAATAATTCCATGGTTCTATAGGCAGTGCACCAGCAGCAGTTATGAATGGTGTTATGGGATGGAGGGGGTGCTGGGGTCAGCAGGGACAGGGTATGGTCCCACTGGTGAAACTGCAACATGGGACAGCCCAGAGGATTCCCAAATACCAACTGTGAGGCCTCAGTGGCCTCATCAGCAAAACCTCACCAGCAAACCAGCTCTGAGCACAAAAAAAATCGTACAAAAAATCTGAGCACAAAAAAATCTTACAAAAAAATCTAGGAAGTGTGTGATAATCCTAAACCCAAACCATGGATGTTCCAAGCTGCCCCTGGCATGGAGAGAACTCCCTCTGGGAGCAGGGCTGAGCCACATCTGCAGAGCAGTTTGCCATCATGGAGATAAGCACCAGAGCAAAGCCCACAAGGAATCTGCCAATTCCTTCCTCGGAGCACTTTGAACATCCTATATAAAAATAAATATAAAAAATAAAGTACAGAGCCACACTGGAAGGGAGGGCAGAGGCTTTCAGGGGGTTTGAGGCCACTGAAACACCTCCATGCCCTCGTGCTCCTCACAGCAAGGATGGCTCTGTCCCACCACTGTGGGCCCACGGGAGCAGGGACTGAGCCCAGAGCTGCACCCACTGAGAAAAGGCACAGAGACCTCCAGGTTATTTCCTAATCCTTCCTTTCTGGCTTTTTTTTCCACTTCAGAGCCTTGGTTGTGCAAGCTCTGGGGTTCCCAGTGACCCAGGGACAGGGACACATTCGGTCCAGCTGCACACCTATTCCAGGGAAACCTTGCCACCATTGTCACCAGCAAGGCTGGAGGAGGAACCAGTACAATAAAATCCCAGAAAGGTTTGGGTTGGTTTGGGAGGGGCATTAAAGCTCACCCAGTTCCATGGGCAGGGAACACCTTCCACCTGCCCTGTCCAACGTGGCCTGGGACATTTCCAGGGACGGAGCAGCCACAGCTTCTCTGGCCAGCCTGGGCCTCACCACCCTCACATGGGACAATTTCTCCTGATATCTCCTCTAAACCTTCCCTTGGTTCAGTTTGAACCCATTCCCTGTTGTCCTGTCACTCCATGCTCTTGGAAAATTTCATCTCCCCTCTCCAAGAATCCACGGAACCAAAGAACTCAGTCTCGTGATTTGAAGTCTTGCAAGACTCAGGCAAAGAAGGAAGTGGGAGAAGAAATGTCACATGGCCACAAAAGGTTCAGCTCACCCCACAACTTCACATGAAAGCTCAGCAGAAAAAGGGAACAGCCACGAATGCCCTGATGCAGTTTCTGTGCTTTTAAACACAATTCTGTTCCCTCTGTGGATCTCTTTTCCCATCAATCCATATCCAGTCCATTGCTGACAGAATTGTTGTTTTCAGCTGTTCAGAGTTATTTAAAACAAAGGTGAACACTACTACAGATGGTCACAATTCCAAAACACATCTTATTTGCGTGCAGATTATTTTCAGTCTTTGGTTACTTGAGCCTAGGTTGAGCAAGACCCTGCCATCTGATTTCACTTCATTTTAAAGACAAAAAGCTGGAATATGAACTTAATACTGAAATTTCCAGCTGTTCTACCACTGGCAAGATTCTATTTTGGGATGGGAACCTAAACCACAAACTACCAGGGAATTTGATTATATCTCAACTGGGGAGCCCAGCACATTCAAAAATTTAACACAACCCAAACTTTGAATAAACTGAAATTTCTGTTCTGGACCAAGAGCAAGGTGTTGGCTGCAACCTGTGAAACACTTGATACAACTCTGGATTTCAGAGCTCTAACCTGAAATGATCATATGAAAACCTTCAGAATATGAAGAACTCTTGAGTCAGAAGTGCCTGTAGAGCTCAAATCTCCCAGGATCACCAAGGACTCGTTATTTCCTGAGGGTTCACCTGTGTGCGCTCGTCTCACATCTCCCCCTGGGGCTATTTTCACTTCAAGATTTCCAGGGATGTATAATTCATCTTCTTGGGGAATCACCTGCTTGTGGAAGGTGTCCCTGCCTGTGGCAGGGAGGTGGAATGAGATGAGCTTGAATCTCCCTTGCAAGCCAAACCCTTCTGGGATGATCTAACCACTCCCACACTCTGTCACTGTATCTCCACATCCAGCCTTACATCATTGACCATAATTTGCAGTGACATAAGGACACTGCAGTTAAAGTCATTACCCTGAACTGAGAGCGTTGTCTGGCTTCATTTAATCTGTGTCATCTACCAGAAAGGCAGAGCAATGAATGCACACAAAAATCATTACACAAAATAATTCAGCAGGAGCCACAGAGTGATGGGGAACCAGCAAAGGGAGACACCAGCAGGAATGGGAGTTCTGCTGCACTCCAAACAACCTTTTCTTTTGGGTTTATGTCTTTTAGAGCATCCTCTGGCAGCTGGCACCACAGAGGTGCTGGGGGATGTTACCACAGGCTGGACAAAAAAGGGTATTAAAATGAAAAGAGGAGAGCAAAGTGGAGCTAAAAATAAAGGATTAAAACTCAGGACAAAGCCTCATAAAGGCAAGTAGCATACAAAATAAGAGAGCAGGGGTTGAACACTCCAGGTGCCTCAGTGCACTCATGGAAGGTGGGGGAAGGAGATGAGGCTTTAAGGTCCCTTCCAACCCAAACCATTCTGGGATTCTGTGATCTCTGCATTTCAGCTTCTGCTTTTGCTGCCAGCAGAGACAGTTGCACGGTGGTTGGACACCACAGAAGCTTTTTGCTGGACAAGGAAAGGGAAGCCTCCCACACACTCCCACCTCCAACGCCGCCGTTCCAGCAGCCGACCACAGAAGGTCGTGGCCTTTCACATCATCCCCTGCAAAAATCCTTCCTTTCCTTTTCCACTGGAATAAACACCAGAGAAGCTTCTTTGCACGCTGTATCCCATCCACTGCCAAGAGACAGAGCAATATCCTGAACAACAGCCCTGGGAGCTGCACCAGAGACACCAGAGCAGCCCCAGGGACGCTCCTGACACCCGTGGGGAGCAGGGAAGAGCAGGGCTCCACACCATGCTGTGATCCCAAGGGAAACACAAGCAGGAGTGCAAGGCTCTCCCAGGATTCCAGCAGAGGGAATCCAGTGAGAAAATGCTTCTCCCCAGCACTGACCTAGTTCTGTTATCAGAGCTAACAGGGAAGTAGCAATCTGGTCAGAGCTGCTGCCCCAGCCCGCTGGATTCCTCTCTCACCCAAAGGTTACATGCCAACGTTTTCCAGACCTTATTCCTGAGATACATTGGAGGCTTTTCTTTTTTTTTTTTTAGGCAAAGGTTGGTGGTTATGAACAGAAAAAGAGCTGCTCCCCAGCACAGCTTCATGAAATTCTCAAATCACCACCAGATCTCAGCATTCCCAACCAACCAAGTAAGAACCTTTTTCTAATATTAAAGGTGTTGTCCCTTGTCCAAAATCCCTCTCCAGCTCTCCCGGAACCCCTTTAGGCACTGGAAGGGGCTCTAAGGTTTCCCTGGAGCCTTTTCTTCTCCAGATGAACACCCCCAGCTCTCCCAGCCTGGCTCCACAGCAGAAGGGCTCCAGCCCAATCCCCAAAGAAACAGATAAGCTGTTTTTTATTCCTCAATTGCAACATCCCTTGGCATCCATAGGAAAAAAATTCTAAACATTAAAGGTGTTTTAAGAGATAAACAATCTCACAGATAAAAGGTTGCAGGTCTCAGTTCTCCCAGAGCACTGCACCATCAGGGAACCAGGACCTGCAGAACCCTCTGCTCCAAACACAAATGAACAAAATTCCTCCCAAATCTGGAATAAGGCAGAAACAACAGATCAGCACAACCAAGGCTCACAAAGAGCCTGGCCAAGAGTGAGTCAGACTGACCAAGAGAGGAGCAGCGCTCTCCACATGACCCGGCCTGACCACAGCGGCTCCGAGCTCAGCTGGGAGAAGCCAGAGCTGCCTTGGGGAACGGAGCTGGGAGCAGCAGGATGGCCCAGTGCAATGGGTAACACCACATCTCCTGCTGTAACAGCTAACAGGACGGGCTGGAGTCCTGGAGAACATCTCAGGTAGGTTGAAGGTACAGCACAGAGCAGCGTGGTGCATCACACTGGAATTTCCAGTGGACACACTTTGCTCCAAAAAGTGACAATGAGCTTGGCTGCCACATTCTGAGCAGCACCTTCTTCCACTCCTCAACAACAGCCACCCAACAGGTGAGGCCCCACACTGAACTGCTTTTAATGCTCTCAGAATAACCCAAACAACAGTGATTGTCAAAGACAAGACACCATCCTCACCCAGGACGTGGGAGGTTTGGGCCGGACAACGCCAACATCTCAGATTTTAATGCAGTACAAACAAGCTGCAAAATGAATCTCAGTGCTCCCAGTTGGAACTGGCTTGTGTTTCTCCACATTTCCATTTGCTGTCCTGCCAGCTCTTCTGGCCAAGCAGCCTATAATTCCAAGAGCACCATTGTCATTCCGTCCTGTCTCCGTACCGTGCAATTTGAAATCAGGGCTGGGGGAGGGAGGACGGGGCAGGAGGAGGCTGAAACTCAAATCCAGATAGTTCAATCTGCTCACTTGATTTTAAATCCCTGTCTCATGGTGTCAATTACAGCCCCCCAAACATCTGTTTTAGCAGAGGCCTCCAAGTTCAAACACATTTTTTTTGTCCTACAGATGTTCTTTGTCACCGACCTGTCGTGGGATGACAGTGAGGGGGCACTACCTGGTGTCAAACCATAAGGGTGACACAAAGCACTTATCTCACTTCTTCTCTGGGCAGGCAAGAAGCAAAAAATTAATTTAGGGAAGTGGATTAATCTATTAAGGAGCTTTAATAAACATTCTAGGCTGTCAAGACAGATTTCAGATTCCTACCCATGTCCTTGACACCTCCATGGCCCCACATCCACGTCTGAGCTTCCCTGACAGGGAGAATCACCCCCACCCCAGCACTGGGCAAAGGCTGATTCCTTGGGGAATTCTTGGCCCTTCAGCTGGAGAACTGGTTTCCAGTGAAGAATTCCAGCCTGTGCCTTGATGACCTTTAATCTTTACTTACCTGTTGCTTTGACAGTCACGTTGCTGCACGTGCAGCCCACACTTCCAGGCCTTTGGGAATCCCTGTGGCATTTCCAGCAGCTCCAGAGGAGCCCAGCCAAAACAACACAATTACACCCAGATAAGCCCAGCTGGTTTTCATGGGGAGCTTGCAGAGCACTTAAGAATACCCTGAGTGGAGCAGGAGATGGATGTGGCAAAGCAGGGATACAAAGAACAAAAAGATAACCTTTACCCCCAAAGAAACATCAGGGAGCCAAGGGAAGAACAGAGAGATAACCCCAGGGTAGCCTGACCCTAACCAGGGGCACCCACCTTAAAACACCACACACAACAAATTGTTCCAGAAAGGAGCAATTCTCCTGGCAGTGGCCAAGAAAAAGATGCTTGGAAGCACAGCACCACTGAGCTAGAAGGGTTTTGTGCCCACCCTTCAGGCTGTGCTAAAGCAGAATATATTGCCGAGGAATGTCTGGCAACTTGTGTTTGCCTAAATTGGCTCAGGATTCTCTCCTGCCTTGCAAACTGATCTCTCAGCAGATCCAAAAATTCAAATAAACTTTAAAAAGTATCACTGAAAACTTAAAAAAAAAAATGCAATACACCTCCTGTTGTGAATGAGACAGCTTTGGGCCTCCAAGATAAGGTATCATTATATAAGTACTGCAGAAGGGAATTAAGAAATTAAAAGTGTAACAATTGTAATTTATCCACATGTACACACCCCACTATGTGTGCTGGGGCAAATACCTGAAGCATGTGTAAAACAACAACTCCACTGAGTAGTACATGCTACAAGTAGTACATGCTAAAAGTATTCCCAGCCTAGGACCTGCCAGACCCTGAGTAAAATGTGTCACCCCACATTCCCAGCTTGGAAGGAAGGATCCCAATCTGTTTCACACAGGTATGATGGAAAATTAAGGAAATGCCAAGCAGACACCCTGAGTCAGCTGGGGAATCCAGATTCCAGCAGGAAGCAACAACCATGAGGGATTTTTAAGTATTTAAAGTGAAAAGGGGAGAAAAAAAAAAGCAATTCCAGGAGGTAATTCCAGCCCTGAGCAGGTGCCTGAGCATTGAGGCTTTGCTGATGACAATCTTCCCTATCAAGCCATCATCTGCCCAGCATGGCCAGTTTGCCCAGTTCCCAAGGGACACCCTGCTTCCCAAGGATTGAATTTGTGGCTGCCTGCTAATCCCTGGAGCTGCTAATTACACCCATTATCAGTTTGTCCAGCATCCAGGTCTGGCACGCTGTAAAATGTCAAGTCTCCATCAGGTTTACAGACTGGTTTGGGTTAGCAGGGACCTCAGAGCCCAACCCATTCCAGCTGCTGCCATGCAGGGACACCTTCCATGCTCCCAGGTTGCTCCAAATCCCATCCAGCCTGGCCCTTGACACTTCCAGGGATGGGGCTGCTCTGGGCACCCCGTGCCAGGGTCTTTGCCACCCTCACAGGGAAGAATTTCTTCCTTAAACCTAAATCAAATTCCCCCTTTTTCAGTTTGAGTCCATTGCTCCTTGTCCTGCCACAACAGTTCCTGATGAAGGAATGCTTAGGAAAGGGATGATGGAAAATGTGCTGCTTTAACACTGCAGATTTTGTGTTTATTTGGGAGAAACAATGGATTTTCAAGGACTCCGGAACACTGTCTCCATGGCAACTCTATGCAGAACCAGGGGGAGGGAGGGGAAGTTCCCATATTTCCAAATACTCAGAACTGAGTGATTCGAACTCCATTTTCCAGGGATTACTTAAACCCTGGAAGCAGCTGCAGGTGCAAAGCACTGCCCAGGTTCATACAGGGATGCAGACAAGGAGTAGTTTCAGGCACACCATTCCCATGGAGTTTTATTTTTCCTGCTAAAAATGCAGAAATGTGCCTTAATGTTCAGCTCAGAAGAATTATTACCTATGTGCTTGTTCCTACATAGATGGCAGCCAAAATGTGGAAAACCACAGGGAAACCCTGGTTCTTCCTAAGGGGAACATTTGGCCTCAAGCACAGCTCAGCAACACCCCAAGGAGAGCTGTGAGCTCATCTCAGCATCAGGCTGAGCTTTAATCACTTTAAGTCACATCCCACCACTGGTTTATTTCCATTGCTCTTTCAAATTCAATTATTAAAAAAGGAAAACAAGACAAACCTAATTAAGCTGGGCTGAGAGGCCCAGCTCAATGTCAGAGTCACCGCAACTTCTCCCACCAAGAGCCAGACCTCAAACATCACCACAGGCTCAGCAAAAAGCAGATTAGAGATCATTTTTGTTATCACCAACAAAGCCAGGGGTGCTGAAGAAGCAAAGTGGTCATGCTGAAGAAATTATCCTTTCCCTAGTGCAGCGATTCTGCCTTGGTTCTCCCTCTAAATCATCAGCACAGAGGAGAAATTGTCCAAAAGGCCACAATTTGTCACTTTCAGACCAAGGAGGTCTCTTCTATCCACCATGGGCACGTCAGAAACCTTCAAAACCCACAGGTATTTCCCAGCAGATGCCATTTTCAGTATTTCCCTGTCAATTTCCTGACCTACAGAGCAGCATTTTAAATTTTTCAGGATGTTCCATCAGAAAATCCTCTTCCATTTGAGGAGCACTTTGTGACTCCTTAGGAAGGTGTTTTCTCCAAGGGATCCCCCCTGTCTTATCGGCATCAGGAATTTCATGGGAGGGGAATAAAGTCAAATCATCAACTTGCCACACCAACAGCCACCTTCTACTTTTCCTACATCATTACCTCCAGCCATTAATCCTGATTGGATTTATGTTCCCTACACAAGCCCATGAACACAACTAATGGCTGGTGATACAACTAATGGCTGGGATATTCCATTAGGATCCTCTCCAGACAATTTGTTCCTCCAAGGACAAGTCCTGCAAAGCTGCCAGTGGAACCTGGGAGCAGCTGAGCAGTTCTGTGTCACACTGGTATTTCACATGCCTGTGTGTGGTTTGAGATGAGAAAAGCCACAAAAAGTCATGTACTGAACAATTATAACCTCAAAAAGAAACAAATAATCCTTTTTTTTTTTTTTTTTTTTGCACAGTTACTCACAGGAGGAAAAGCAGAACAAAGCAATCCCATTAACAGATAAAAAGAAAGGGCCCAGTAAACAATTCCCAACCATACTGGTGGAGCCAACACATGCAGAAAAATGAACTTTCACTGCTGCTTTCCTGAGTCACTCAGCTGAGCCCAAAACCTTTTTGGGCTTCATTTTAACTTGGTGTTCACCACCAGCAGCAACTGTGCAGAATGTGACAAAAACTGAACAGTTCCCATCTTGTCAGCCACCAGCAGCCTGACTCCTCACACATGGCTCCAAAACGAAGCTCTAAGCAGTTTCTAATCACACAAATTTCAGGGTTACCCACCAGAATATGCCAGCCCAAAAAACATTAAGTGAGGGAGACTACAGGGAGCAAGCTAGAGGAGAGCACAGACATTTAATTCTTGTTCCTATGCCCTGCAAAGGCTTAAACTGGGGCACTTCAAATCCTCAGTGAGTTTCTGTTCCAACACATCCTCGGAGAAGGGCTGAGATTATCGCAAAAACCTCAGTGAAACAAAAATCAAAACAAACAAAGCCAGACTTTAAAAGTCAAGTGAAAATGTGCCTGTGAGCTTGCCCAAGAGGACATTCCTGGCCCTGGGAGTGGTGCACTGATGACCTCACCCAGCTGCAAACTCAGGCCAGGAAGTGTTTTGCTCGTGTCTTCAGAATAGGAAGCTGGCATCCCAGGGATAATTCTCAGAATCGATCACCAAGTGAAACCCAGGAGCATAAATCCCTTCCCCATCACAACACAAGGTTTTGGTTTAATGAGCCATTTAATCAAATGTTGGATGTGGCCACCGCGGTGTCACCGAGGGCAGAGCCCGGCACCCTGTGCTGCATCACCCAGGGAAAAGCTGATATTTCCCCCTTCTGCACATTCCTCCTCATTGCCATTAAACTGAATCCCTGCCTCTCGCTTGGAGTGAATCCCAGAAGTGACAGATGCAATAAGCATGAAGATTTCACTTGAAAAAATCCAATGATGTTTGAAAAGACAGCTCAGGAGAAGACAGAGCAATGCCAACAGAGAGCACAAATGCTGATTAAAGCAATCTGGATAAAAGGCTACAAGTGACCATTGAAAAATTACTATTATGAAGTGCTGCACTGAAACAAACACCAAGCAAATGCTGCCTGACATGTCCCCATGTGTGTCAGGTCTGACTGGGGCTACCAAAAACACAAAAAAAACACATATACCCAAAATAAACACGCATTGCCACAAAAGTATTTGATCTTCTACCTTTGTGTACACAGTCCTTAGCAAACACCACTATTAGCTGCAATAAAACCTTCCTGCAAGCACACAGCCATCTGGATTTTTCCCCCCACTCCTCCTTGAGCAGAAAAGATGATTCAATGCTGGTTATTCAAATGAAAAATGGAATAAACCCTCTCCTGCCTCCCGCACACGGCACCCGCTGCTTTCCCCACATCCAAACCCGCTGCTCCCGGGACGTGCTGTGCCAGTTCACACCATCTTCCCACACTCCAGAGCTCCCCTCGTGCGTGCCACAGAGGGAGAGGATGGCACCAGGTAATTTGGGAACAGCCTGGCCTAAAATTAAAACAAAATCGGGAGATTCAGCAGCGAAATGAAAAATCAGCCGCAGCCCGGTGCGTTCAGAACATCCCTCTCTGATTTTGCCACCGTCCTTGGTCTTGCTCCAGTAATCCCCACGCACATCTGCACGAACAGACGTGCTCAGACCAACTCCAGCTGCTAAAAAAAACCCCAACCCTAACGCATCTCACTTATCTTCAACAATAAAACTGCTTCCATAGGGCTCACTTTTGTTTCCTGGCACGTTTCGCTGCCTTTTTTTTATTTCCTGCTTTTTTCAGACCTGTCTCCTGTGCAATCAGTCAGTTAAGGCATCACAATGTCCTACAGCTGAAGCTCTCTCTGTGTCAGACACCTGTCCATGTGTCCAAGATCTTCCCTCGTGCTGTTAATGGAATCAGTGGGAATTTCATAAAGCACAGGTATGGACCAGCATTTAAATTCCAGCCTTCGGCACATCACTGTTAAACAACGTGGCTTCCTGCATAGGAAAACAAAGCCCAGGGACATCTGCCCGCAGCAAAGGGATGGGATGAGATGGTCCTTAAGGTTTTTCCAACCCAAACCATTCTGGGATCCCCTGGTGATTCAATGACATGTCACACAGCCCAGGAGGAGCCCACACATCTGCACAGCCTCCAAAGAGCCCCTAATAACAGCGTGACAAGGACCTGCTCTACAGGAGCCTCCGAAAAATAACCCCAAACTAAATCCCCATCAGGGCGCTCATCTTTTGTCCTCTGCCGTGGAGCACGGCGGGGACGGGCGCTCCGGGGGCGGCACACGCCGGTGGCACCGAGCGGCTGCTGCATCGCCGGGCGGAAAAAATGGGGAGAAAAAAAAGAAAAAAAAGAAAACGTGCCGAACAAAAGCCCCCCAGCGCTGTCCCCGCCGCGGCATCAGGTGCGCGGCGGGAGCGCCCGGCGCCGCCGCCCCGCCCCGGGCTTGCCCTGCCCGGCGGCCCCGGCCGGATGCGGATGCGGCGGCGACCCCGCGCCGCTGCCTAATAAGGAGGGAGCGGGGAGCGGCCGGGGCCGAGGCGGTGCGGGGAGGGCGCTGCCGCCGCGGGCCCCGCGCTGACAGCGGCCGCCGCCTCACGGAGGGCTCGGCGGCCCCGCGCGGGAAGGGCCCGCCCGGCCGGACCCCCGCCCTGCCCCGCTCCCTCCCATGGGCGCCGCGCCGCCCGCCCTGCCGCAGCCCCGCTGGCCGGTGCTGCCCAGTTCTCCCCGCTCGCCCTCACCGCCCCCGAACCGCACCGCGATCCCAAGCCGCCTCCCGCGTCCGCTCCTCAGCCCGGCGGAGCCGCCGCCTCCGCCTCCTCCTCCGCCCGCCGCCGCCGCCCGACTGAGCGCCGCGGGGCGGGGCGGGGCAGAGCGGCCGCGGGTTCCGCCCCCTCGGTAACCACGCCCAGAAAGGACCACGCCCCTTCAGTCTGGCCCCGCCCGCCCCAGCCGCGCTCGGTGGGGGCGGGTCAAAGCAGTGAGTGACGAGTCAGCCAGCCAATTGCCGTGCTGCTCTCGCCACCACGCGCGGTCGCGCGCTCTCAGGCCCCGCCCCGCCGCCCCACAGCGGCGAGTGGGGGCGGGAGGTCATGAGGGACCGGAGGGGTCGATCGTGTCCGCCCTGGGGACCGGCCATGCCCTCCCTGTGAACCAGTCCTGTCCGCTCCGAGGGATCCGTCATGTCATCCCTGGGGATCAATCATCTCATCCCTGAGGGATCGGCCGTGTCTGCCCTGAGGGATCCATCATGTCATCCCTGAGGCACGGATCGCCTCATCCCTGAGGGACCGATTGTGTCCTCCCTGAGGGAACGGTCATGTCCTCTCTGAGGGACCGATCATGACATCCCTGCGGGATTGGTCACGTCCTCCGCTGATCGTGTCCTCCCTGAGGGAATGGTCATGTCCTCCCTGAGGGACAGATCTTGTTCTCCCTGAGGGGACTGATCGTGTCCTCCCTGAAGGATCGGCCATGTCCGCCCTGAGGGGTGAGATGAGCCTGCTGTCCTCAGAGGCAACGCTGAGGAGAACCAGGAGCTCCACAAGAAAACAACCGCGTCACCTCACGCTGTCACACCAAATCACGGTGGCTGTGCTGAAAAAAGGACAGTGACAAAAGCTCCTGCTAAAGACTGCAGAGCTCAACCCCAGCTAAGAACCACACTCCAACAAGACACCATGGCAGAGCTTTGAGACCAGAAGTTCTCCCCGTTGCACTGTGGCAATTTGGGGATGCTGCGCTTCAAGGTGTAAGGTTTGTATCTGTGTGTATCTGTCGTGACATGTGGGACAAACACTTTGCACACACACACCTGGTTGTACCCAGGTAACACCGCCACACTCGGGGCCATCGCGGCCTCAGGGAGCCCGAGGGGCGGGTGAGAACACCCGAGCAGAGCCCACAGAGCCCTCAGTGTTACCATACATGGCCAAAACCAAAACTCCTCGAGCTTCCTCATCCGCTTGGGCCGACGTTTGCACGTTCATTTGCATGTGGTTTGATGCTTAAGGGGTGGGGTGATGTTTTGGGGGAGCATCACCCTGCTAATTTCTCTTCTAATCCTTCAGAATTTGGGGGAATATGTGTGATGAGCTGAGCTGAGAGCCCTGCTCTTCCCCTATGGAGCAGTGACAGGACCATGAATTACCCACTGTGAGTGATAGCTGGTGTTAAAACCCCCAGATACATTTGTCCTGGTCTGTCTGACTGTCACAGCTGATGGAAACATCAGTAGCTACAGATTAAACAAATGTTATCCTGCATTTATTAACCTTTGACACTAAATGTAACCGCTGATCCAACAAGCAGGGAAGCCTCTCTCACCTACTCAGCAACACCTTGATAAAAAAATTACACAAACAGAGATTGGAGTGGCAAGGCTGCACCCTTGCCCATGACAACAATTGCCCTGAAATTAATCAACAGCTTCTTTCTGAAAACCAGCCCAGCACAATTACACCACTCTGCTCCCTCAAACAGTCCCTTTAAAGATAAAGGAGAAGAAAACAAAAGCAGCTTTGGAGCAGAGCTGAAGGTAACCCAGAGTTTAGGGAGTTTAGGTTGTGATTCACATTTTCCACGTACATACACGATGTGTTGAAGGTCACAGAATGAGTCAGTGATAGAGCTGAGAGTCCTGCTTGCCCATCCTTAATTTATTAGGAGTCTCAGAACTGGGTGAGGGAATTAAAGTTTATAAAACTTATATTTAAATTATGTGCCAAGCGATGCTTTAGCCTGGGCTGGAAAACAGGAATGAAGGCAGCAGCACCCAGCACTGCCCACCAGCTCAGAAGGGGAACCAAAGAAGATTTTTGGCCTCCAGCTGGAAAGAAAGTGACACACAGGGGACACAAAAGTGAAATTTGTCCTGAGAAATCTGATTGAAGCCTAATCCTCTCAAGAGCTGCCTTGGGAAGGGTGGATCCTGCAGAGATGAAAATTCCTTGCTCAACAGTGCTGGAAGATGCTGAAGATGGGCTCAGGTGGAAATAAAACCTGTGGAATTTTTACCACAGCTTCCTAAAACAGCTGGATGGAAACACTCCAAAGGACACCCAGATCCTGTCTGGGATTAATGAGCTGTTTAGATCACAAAGTGATGAAGAAATTACAGGAATTTTTAGGCTGAATTCTCCAACAAACAGAAGAAGCAGCTCAGGTTTTACATGTGCTCTTTGGTTCTGCTGTAACCACTAATTTTCATCACTTCAGATGAGTAAAGCCACCCTAACAAACAATTTAAATGTTATCCACAGCGCTGCAACTGAAACAACTTGTCAAAATATGCCACAAATTCTAATTTTTCTACAGAAAAAACACCAAACCCTTACAGCTACAAGGAGAAACACACCAAAATTTACCCCATTTTTCCAGCACCTGCTTAGCACATATTGCAGAAATTCAGGATTTATTTAAAAAAATTCACTTTTAGCCATCCCACATATTTTCCCCTCAGCTACATCACTGCAGGATTGCTGCAAACTATCTCACAGCCTTTATAGGGAAACAGCACTGTGGCTACAGACTCCACCTCTGAAACTTATGTCAGCTGCTAAATTTAGCCTCCTGCAAATATGCATCAGTTCCATCCCTGCAATAAACCCCCTGCTTTGCTCCTGGTGTGCTTCCCAAGGCCCACACCAGGTGTGTCCCACAGCCCTCCCCACCAAGGCTGTGTTTGTAGTTGGAAGAGGAAAAGAAACACCTGAGGCACCTTTTTCAAAGGAGAAATTTTGATTAATTTCTTCAGTTTGGTGTCTGTGAGCCATCCCAAAGGGGTGACAAACCCCATTTCTGGAACCAGTGAGGTCACTGGAGGCATGGATTTGTCTCAAACATTTCGTTTTGCTGAAATCCTCCCTGCTAAATATATTCTGAATGGAGGGAAATGGCTTAGGGAGGGCTTAGAGAGATCAGCAATTTAAAGTCCTGTTATTTTGCAGCTTAACTTCTAAATCAAGCAAAATATGCCAGACAGGACAGTCCTGAACCCTGGTTTTGCACATATCCAAGTTATACAGCTTTTCAAGGACTTTTATGTCCTTATTTATGTATTTATTTCCTAAAACCTTTTGATTTATTATTATTATTATTATATTTACTCTATTATAATATTTATTTACCAGGAAGTACTAGGTTCTCCCACATGAAATTTGAATATTTTTATATTTCTTCTTCTAGGGCTTCCATAATTTAGGGATCCCATCAAGGCCAGGCCCAGCAGCATTGGGAAGAGCTGCTCCTGCTGAAATCAGGAATGTCATCTTACCTTTCACTGAACATTTTTGGGATTTAGTGATTTTTAGTGCAGGGAAACATTCCCTGCCCATAGCAGGGGGCTGGAATAAGATGGTCCTTAAAGTCCCTTCCAACCCAAACCACTCTGGGAATCTCTGAACTGATTGCAGTGACAAATCCTCCCCACTCCACTTTCCCTGAGTGGAATTAGATTTACTCTCAGCATTCATTTCCTTTCTCTGCCTTGATTCCTCCTTGTCTGTGGGCACAGAGCAAGTGCCAGGGGCAGCTTTATGAAACCACTGCCAATCCTGGTTTTTAGGAGACATTTCCATGATCATCAACTGTTGAGCAGCTGCCAAGATGAAATTGTCCTCAGAGCCACCACGAAGGGGCTCTGGGTAATGGAAAATCGATTCTGTGTCTGGCTGGGAGGATGTGCTGTGCCCAGGGAAGTGCTCCCCAGCTCCTGCAGAGGGTTTGGCTGGAGAGACAGAGCAGAATCCCTTTGGACTGGCCTTATTCAATCCTTGGCCAGAAAGGGGAGCTGTAGAATTAGGGAATGAAGATAAGGAGAGCAAAGTGTTCCATCAGATGCTTTGGAACAACAGCCAGGAAGGGAGAAGTGTCTGAGTGTGGCAACAAGGAAAGAGGAAATCATGGACTGAAGGACAGGGTTGGGAGCCACCACCCCTGAGCTTTATTGCCAGCTCTGTGTGACGTGGAGCCATCACTGTGCCACTTCCAGACCCCAGCACTGGGGTCATTCACAACCCCCTCCCCAAAGGGCACTAAAATAAAAATAAAATGAATCAGGCCCTGTGCTGACATCACTCCTGAGCCACTGGAAAGGCTGGAGGAGGCTGGAGATGGATCAGGAATGAGTGAACATTAGGCCAGGATGTGCATTAATAATTAATGCTATTGTTATTAATGATTTACAATAGATTTCATCCAGCACATCTATTACTGCATCTCCCCACTCTCACACCTTTGTGCAGCAATATCAGTGTCAGACACATCCCTCCCAACTCAGCTGGAAGAAAGGCATCAAAAAATGAGCTTTTACAGCAAAAAGAAACCTCTAATTTCAAGCTAATCTATTTCCTCATGTATTTTTTCTCCATCATTAGACAGGATTGTGAAATATATTTTCATTTCTTTTCTATTTCTGCAGTGAAAAGGAGGCAGGTCCCAATTCCTAATTAAAATGTTGGGCCACCAAATAAACCCAAAGCAATTGCTTGCAACAGATGGGATTTCCTTTGTTGCTGTCTCGGGATGATTAACGAGGAGGAGAGAGACAAGAAAGCAGAACTGAAAAAAAAAAATTAAAAAGAAAAAAAAAAAAAGAAAAAGAAAAAAAGCAAAAAGCAAGCTGTATTTTATTTACAACATGAATATGCTGGGATTGACAATTCCTATCCTCCTGAACAGCAGGAAAAAATCAGGGAAGAAACCAGGGCTGGGTGTTGGGTTCCTGGGCACTGATCACAGAGCCTCACTATTCAAGCACTTTGGAATTCTTTTGCCATCTCCTTCTGTTTCTCTCTCTGCTGTCTAGGACCAGGTTGGACCAAAGGTGCTGGAAAAATCAGAGATATAAGAAAGGAAACACATAAGGGTAAATCCAGGTGAGGTGTGTGTGTTTGAGATTTGGGAAGATCAATGTTTAACCCATTTTTTAAACCCCAGCAGATTGCCATGGACAGACAGAATGGGAAGCTGTTCCTGCTCCAGTGGAAGGTGTCCCTGCCCCTGCAGGGGGAGGAACGAGATGAGCTTTGAGATCCCTCCCAACCAGAGCAATTCCGTGAGTCTGTGGTTTTTTATTGCAACATTTCCACACTTCAGCACTGAAATATTGTCTCAACTCTCCCTCCCTGTTTCTTCTGGAGAACAAGGAGGTAAAAATGTGTCAGGAGGGATTGGGCTGCACAGGGGATTAACTTGGGGAGGGAGCTGATTCCTTGTATCCCTTCTCACCCCTTCTTCTGCCAGACCTATTCCATCCACCTGCTCCTTCCATCCCGGGAAGGATGAGCTGATCAGAGATCCCAGTGCCAGGTGTGGCTGAGGGGAAGCTCCAGCTCAGCTCCTGCTCCTTCCATCCCGGGAAGGATGAGCTGATCAGAGATCCCCGTGCCAGGTGTGGCTGAGGGGAAGCTCCAGCTCAGCTCCTGCTCCTTCCATCCCGGGAAGGATGAGCTGATCAGAGATCCCAGTGCCAGCTGTGGCTGAGGGGAAGCTCCAGCTCAGCTGTGCCAGTGACACCAGAGCTCCTCCACCTTGCGGGGTGTGGAGATCCACACTCACACCACCACCCTGCTCCCTGCTCTGAGCCTGGGAGTGCCTGCAGTGACAAACATCTCCCACCTCTGTTTCCTTACATCCTGCAATGTGTCCTCAGCTGCTTCCTGAGAGCACAGGAGCTGTTTGCCATCCCTGCAGGGCTTTTGTCATCCCTGACACGCACAAACTGTGCCACGTCCGCGCTCCGGCTCTGTCGCGACAGTAACACATCACACCTACTTTTTATAAAGCAAACTCAGATCAAAGCCACCACAGATTTCCTGTGCCTTAAACACTTATTTTCCCTTATAAGGAAATGCACAATTGCAGATTGTCACTGAACAGAAGATGGGAGTTAAGCAGCGTGGGTCGGGTGGCTCCTTGCAGGATCCAAACTCTCACACAAACACTCATTTCTATCCTTCCTATTTTTGCAGAACTGCTGTTTTACCAGGAAAATTTCAACAGAGTTCACTTCTCCATATTTTTTTTTTCAGTGAAAGGGTTTCCAAGTTGATGTCATTCTCCTGAATGGCTTATTCAGTGAAGTCACGGTGCAGGAGAAAAAGAACTTAGAGAAAATAATGCTGCTTTTTTATAGCTAAAATAAAATTACATTGGCTGGAGAGATAGAAGCAAATAATCCCACATGGCAGTGGGAGGATGCACCCTATGGACACTGCTGCAGTGTGGCTGCTGTGAGAAACAGAATATTGTACTTATGTCTGATAAAACAAATCTTTCCCCAAAACACTTTCACTGCATAAAGGACTTTGAACCAACACCTGATTCCCATCCTGCCTCTTTAGGAGACTCCGTGTGCCCTGAGGACATCCCGTCTGTCACCCAACTATTCCCAGCAGCTATTTCCCATTCACGGCAATGTTCCCATCTCCCCTGGAACTGCGACCCCCAGCACCCCCCAGCCCCACGGCAGAGTCGGGACCCCTCACTCCTCACCTTTTTTGGGCGCTGGTGCTGCTGCCGTCCCCTCCGACGCCTTGGACTTTTCGAAGGTTTTCTTGGCATCGGCAACTTTAAGCACATTCTCATCCTCCTGACTCTGCCTCCCCTTCCGCTCCGGCTCCTCCGAGCCCCCTCCTCCCGCAGTCCTGCCTCCAGGGAGCAGCTCCGTGCCCGCCGCTGCCCACTGCTCCCTGCCAGCCTTGGCCTCATCGCCGAGGGGCTCCAGCAGCGCCTCCGTCAGCGCCACAGCCTTGCTCATACTCAGAGCCAGGCACTCCTTGCTGTGGGTCCTGACAGGGGGGGCCGGGGGGGTTCTTTTCGGGATGTAGGAATCGAGTTCATCAGCTTCACCCCCGAGCTGCTCCCTGCTATCCGGGAGCTGGCTGCTGCTCTGTCTTGAAAGCCTCCCGGTGTCTCTGGCCCCCGAGGGATGATAATTGGTGACCGCAGGGACCATTCTCTCGAGGCTCTTCACTACCTGCTGCTCCGGCTCGGCCTTCCTGGCCGGGTCCTCCTCGCTGGCCTGGCCGTTCTGGCACAGCTCGAGTGCTCCATCGGGCTGGGGGGCGAAGCTCCGTGCCTGCCTCAGGCTGTCCCTGCTGCTGTCCCTGGGGATGTAGGAGACAGGTGTGCCTGCGTCCTGCTTGCTTTGCAGGATGTAATCCATGAGCTCCAGGCTGTCGGACCTGACGGGCACGGTGGGCTTGTTCCCCTCCGCGGGGCCCTTGGGGCTCAGTCTGGTCACTTGCCTGCCCTCCACGCTGCTTTCCGAGTCCGAGCGGCTCATCTGCCTCCTCAGGACTCTTTCCAAGGAGTTGAGCCTGCTGAGGCTCGGGCTCGCCACCTTGCCATCCCCTGCATAGCCCTCCTGAATCAAGGGTAGCGTGTCCTCTGCCTCTTCCCATTCCTCCTCAGTTTCTGTTTCTGCCTCCTGGATGAGGCGCCGGTACTCGCTCTCCTCCAGCCTGTAGACCACCGGCCTCACCGTCCTGCCCGTGCCCACCCGCCTGGGCACCACCTCCAGCTCGTACACCTTTGGAGGGGCTTCTCCCTCCCGTCCTTTCCTGCACCCTTTGGACACGGGATGCTCTTCCAGGCACAGCTCCCCTGCCGGCCCCCACTGCCCTCTCTGCCCGCTGCTGCTCATCTCTGACCTCTTGGCAGGGCCTGCGGTGTCGCTGCGGAGGTCGGGGCGGTCCCCCCGCTCCCGGCTGTGTCCCAGGCCCTCCTGGCTGAGCTGCAGCAGTGGATAATCCTCACAGGTGCCTGCAGAGTCTCCCCGGGCAGCTGGGCAGTCTCTCCCCCTCGCTTTACTTGTGTCATCCCGTAAATATCCACGGTACTGCCAGGTGGAGGCTTCCATGGCCGGCAGATCTGTCACTATAATTCCTGGTTCCAAATGCTTTGGGACTGGCCAGCCAAGATTTTTCCCACCTTGGGTCTCGGCGGGATTTCAGCACCGCCTCCTCCTCGCTCTGCTCTGGGAGCCGGCGGCACTTGGAAGCGTCGGAGCCTGGGTCATGTGAACCGGCGTTTCTTGGCCTCATGGCCAGCGGAGAGGAACATCCCATTGGCACGATGGAGCCCGGGCTCTGCCACTCCTGACACCACACCCAGCACGGCTGATGCCATGCTGGTCCCTACCCTAACACATCCCACCTGGATAATTGGAAAAATCCCCTCCAACTGCTAATTTGCTGGTCCATGGCGCTTCACAGTCAGGACTTGCTTCCCATCTGCATCCTTCTCCAGGGATTCTCCTCTTTCCCCAACCTACTCCAGCAACAGCTCCCCACAGTCCTGTGCAGCAATCCCGGCTTGCCTCCAATTCTGCAGCTTCCAGAGGGATTTCCTGCCAGGCTGTCTGGGCAGAATCCCTCTGCCAGCTCCTTGTGGGCTCCAAAGAGAGAAGGGAACCCACGTCCATTCCCCTGGCACTGCTCCCTCCTCCCTGCCCCGCGCCCGCGGGACGCGGAGCAGCTCCCCCAGCACTCCTTCCTTGGAAGCAGCACTCAGCCTTGGGCTGTGTCCCAGAGCTGGAGGGAGAGATGCTGCCTGCACAGAGCACACAGGGCAGAGCCAGAGAGCTGGAATGGTCTGCGGGAATTCATTATGGAAAAGGGAATTGATGTGACAGAGACCGGCTGCCCGAGATAAACACGGGAGCCCCACAGCAGCCTGAGACACAACCTTCCCTGCAGAAACTCCAAAACACAACTTATCAAAAATCCCTATTAATGCATTGGGCACTTCTCTAAATAACCCTCCGAGCAGAACGTTGCTCCCTTTGGACACCCCTCCGGCTGGCGGTGGAGCCGGGGAGCGGGAGGGCTCCAATCCGTTTGTACACAGCTGGGATGCCTGGCATTGCAGGGAGCCGCAGCTCCCAGCCCAGCCGCTGCCCTGGGCTTTGCCTTTTATGGCTCCCCAAGCTGGGAAGCATCCCGGGGCAGGATGCAGGAAAACACCTAGATCATCCCAAAAGAGCTGCCTGCACAGGCACCTCATGGTGTTGGGGCTGAGTTACCCCAGTGTCACCTAAAGAGCTGGCAAACAGAGCCTGGCCCCAGCACAAAGGCATCCCCTGATATTCCATGAGGCTGGAAAATCCCACGGGGCTTTGTCCAGAGACCTCAAGGACCCAGCCAGCCTCTGAGCACCACAGACACACGGCAGCTGTGTGGGTGACACCAGGACCACGGTCATGATGCCACTGCCTCATCCTGTGTCCCATGCCAGGAGTGAATCCTGGCCACTGCCAAGGGGAAGGAGTGAGGGATGAGGGTTATCCCAGCCCTTATCAGCCTGGAGCCAGCCAGGCCCCTCGCTGGGACTGTTCTGTATCAGTGCACATTGCAGAGCTGCTCTGCACAGACAAAACCCCATTTGTTTCCACTGGAAGTCTTAAATCCCCACCGAGGCTGCCCAGAGCAAACACAACCAGCTCCCAGCGGGATCAGGGCTGGTGGCTGGGCTCCTGCTGCTCCTGCCAACAGCAACAGGAGCACCTGGCAGCAGCAGCAGTCCTGACAGGTACAGAAATGCTGAGCAAGGTGTGCTGGCAGGTGCAGGAGTGAGGACATTCACAGCCAAGTCACCTCTCCCCTGGGATGAACTCATTCACATTTGCACTATGACCCCATCAGTAATTCTGAGTGTTCCCCTCAAGCCCTCGTGACAAAACCAAATTCCTTCTATGTTTCTCACAAACCCTCACAATCTGGGGATGTTGTGGTGATTTAGGCCTGTCCGGTGTGGGGACTGCAGAGCCCAGGGTTGGTGTGGAAGGGACACAACCGTGTCCTGGGACCTGCCCTGGGTGCTGTGTCCCATGTTCCAGGGAGCTGCTCAGAACTCTGACATGGCACCAACGTGGTTCTGCTCTGAACCCTCTGCATAAAAGGAAATGGCAGCTGCTGCAGCATTGCTGCTGCCCTTCCTTCAAACAGAGGGAGGAAGAGACTTTTAGGGAATACACACCGAGGCGGGAGCAAACCTGACTGGCAGCACAGCTCGGCCCGTGCCCGCTGCAGGAACCGGCTCCTCTGGCCTTGGCAGCACCGACTCGCAGCTTCTGCTTAGAAAAATATTTACATTTCCACCTTTCCAGGGGCCAGAGCGGCTGTTCAGCCACAGCCCAGCAGGAACAGACACAGAGGCATCATCCTGGGGCTGCAGGCAGCTGGAGAGCCACTGCCAGAGAGCAGCTTCTCCTCTGCCAGTGTGGAAATGCAGCCACAGCCCCCAGAGTCCTTCCAGCAGTTTCTCTGTGTGCTGCAATCAGCCTCATCCTCCTGCGAAACCTCATCTTTTCACCCCAAACCACCGTTAGAGTACCTGCTCACCACCCCAGCTCCACATGGAACTGGGAAATGTTGCCAGGGAACCATCCTCCCATCAGAGGGCCCTTGAGGAGAGCAGCTTTGGAGCACCTGCAGCTCCTCCATGGGGGAGAGACGAAGGGAACAGCTGGACCCTGCACCTTCCCACCAGCCCAGTTCCCAGCCAGGAGGGCACCCAGTGCCAGCTGCCCCTGCCCACGGCAGCTCCAGGCTCAGGCATCTCCTCTGGTCAGCAAGGCTATAAATAAACCCTCCCTGGTCGCTGGAGAGAATTTGTGTTGCTCCAGATGTTGCCTGGTTTTGCCATGGCAACATCACAACAGGATGTAACATTCAGCCGTGAGGAACCGCTCTGAAAAGAACCAATTTCCAATCCTAACAAGAACAAAACAACAGCCAGGGACTCACCGGCAGCCTGGGCATGCTCCAGCCATTCCACAGTCCCAGCTCGTGGTTCCCCATATCCAGCTCACACCCACCTCTGGAGCCAGGAATGGCTCTGAGGGGAGGCTCCATCTTCAGGAAGCTGAGCTGAGCAGGGAGTGATGCCTCTGTCAACCCAGCCAAGGGATGTGTGAGTTTGGGGGCAAGCAGTGCCCCCAAAACGGTGCTGGCTGAGGGCCAGGCTGTGCTCCAGGACCTCAAACAACAGCAGGAAGCTGCTCTTCACCTGCCCAGGCTGTGCCAGAACTGCTCCCACACCTCCAGATCCATCCCTCCCTGGGGATATCCTCAGGTGAAGGAGACCCAAATGCTCCAAACCCACCCCTGGCAGCCCGGGCAGTGATTTCCCCAGCCAGGGAGCTGCTGTCCATGCCAGTCCCTGTGTGAGCTCCTGGGATTGCACAGCTGGCATGTGGCTCTGCTGAGGAGAGCAGCACAGGCCTGTGGAATCCCACAGCCCACCTTGCTGTGCCAGCATCAAGGCCTCTCCCAGGTGGGATTTTCCAGGCTCAGCAAGGTGAAGGTGTCACTTTTCCATGTGCCACTGCTCCACTGCTGGCATCCTTTCTGGACCGTGAGAGGCTTTTCCTGAACCCAGGCTGGGGTCTGAAGAAACCAGGTGAGAATGACTGATTTCCATCCTGCTCCTCTGGATCCAGCCTTCAGGAGCACCAGAAAACAGCCAGGACCCAAAAATGAGGGAAGCAGAGCCAGGATGGATGAGCAGTGATAACACAGGGCAGACATCTGAGATATATCCCATTCCCTCCTTTTCTTTCCTTTTCTTTCCCCCTCTTCACCATCTGTTCCTTCCCCACCTCCAAACAAAGCTACAAAACTCATTTGTATTAGGAAAAAAAAAAAGTTTATTTATTTTTCCTCACAAGATGAACATAAAATATCCAGGACAATTTTTACAAACAAAAGTAAAAAAAAAAAAAAAAAAAAAAAAAGTGCATGATGCATCCCTCCCGCGGGCATACAGTACAAAAATCCTGCAGATTTCCATATAAAATTGGGATAAGAAATACCATGGAATAAAGGAACGTTGTTATGGAGTACAGCAATGCACAGAACAGCTAAACATCACTCACCCCCTCCTCAGGGACTGCCCGGGACTGTCCCCAGCGCTCGGTGACACGGCCGGGACAAACCCTGCACGGGAAGGGCTCCGGGAGATCCGGCACTGCTGCCACACGGAGCGACACCACCAGGGCCGCGAATGAGGGACCGGTTTGTGCATTTCAGGATTTCTGGCAGGACGGGACGGGGTTTGGGTCTGCCGAGCAAAGCGTGGTCGGTGATGGATGTGTCCCTGCACATCCCGCCCGCGTTCCGGCAGCGATGCATAGATAAATGGGATAAACGGGATAATAAATGGGATAATAAATGGGGACACCGGGAGCAGCCGCTGGCACCGCGGCTGTCACGGAGCCCTTCGGTTCTGCCATGCCCAGAGCAGAGGGAAGCGGTAGCAGGCGAGCAGCGCCGAGCTCGGCGGAGACAGGAGGGCAGGACAGGAGGAGGGACGGCCTCACCAAAAGAGGGACGGCCATCGGAAACACCAAAAGCACCAAAAACTCCCTAGAGAACAGCAAACAGCAGAGTCCAACAGCTCAGCAGATACACAGTGTTTGTAAACTATGAGTAAGGCACTCCATCGTAAGGACACGTACGACACGTGGGGAGGACAAGCACATCAACCTTGTCATGCAACAAACCCGACGGGACGGGGGAGTTTGGCTACAACCCCCGGGAATGGCACCGCGGAGCTCCCGGAGCAGCTCCCACCAAGCCGTGTCCGCACCCCGGGCACGCAGGGAGGGAGCCCCGGGCCCGGAGCGAAGCCTGGGGCTGATCCAGCCGGGGCCAGGCGGGAGCAGCAGCGGGGGAAGGCGGAGGGTGCCGAGCTGGGCCCGGAACGCGGCGGGATGGACGCGGCAGAACTCGGCAGGCACTCGAGAAACAGGAAGGAAATCAGATGTTCGCTTCTATCGGTTCACGGAATTTCCCAAACTCATTTCAAAACCGTTCCCAGCACCTCTTCCCTCAGCCAGGCAGGGATGGGAAGGGTCGACAGCACACACAGAACAATAACCTGTGTGTGGGCAGCCCTGGCGAGCCGAGGGTGACGGTGGAATTGTCCCGGGGAGGGGACACGGAGCTTCCCCAGGTGCTGCTCCGACCCTGCGGTACCCAACAGCCCCAGGCCTCCCGTTTGCCCCTTCCCAAATCTGAATCTGGGTGCACAGGAGGATAAAAATGATCCAAACACAGGGAATGGATCCGGCCCTGGCTTGTGGGGTTTCATCCTGCCCTGAGCACGACCCAGCGCTGCCTCAGCCCAGACAAGCAGAGGCTCCTCCAAAACTTCCCTCCCAGAGCAGCTTTTGCTCCACACCAGCACTCCTGGGTGGAGCAAGTGCAAATCAAATTCAGACTCTTTCAGGAGGGACAATTATTCATTGATTGCCTGTCCCTACAATTCCTCACACAAATGAAACATGCAGGATTTTATGCTTAAGGGGAAAAGGGGAACTCCAGGCATATAGGGCAGGAAAATGCACAGCTCCCTTCCTCAAGACACTGGATTTTCAATCAACACAGTTCAGGGCAGCTGCTGTAGCCTGGCTCTGCCCCACTTCAGAGGGGAGTTACAAGAAAGCCTTTCCATGGAGATTTTAAAATGTGGGAATACTCCCACTCACAGCCAGGGTGAGCAAATCCACCTCTTTGACCCCCCAAATCTACTTCAAAACATCACCCAAAGGCACAAGGCCTCAGATGGGATCAGAGGTTTGGAGCACATCCCCTGCTCACTTTCCAGGATCTTCCCCCTGGACTCAGCAAAGGCTCACATAGAGCAGCTCTCAACCAGGCTGGTTGCCAAAACTATTCACAGAAAATGTGAATTCCTTTTGGAATCCAAGCAGCAGCCCTGGCAGGAGGGGGCAACACTGGACTGAGAGCACAGACAGCACAGGCTGCCCAGCCTTCCTCCAACACCCCTCTCTCAGAGCGTGTCCGTGTTTCTGTCCCACTGCTCCCCCAGCAGGGCTCTCACACACAGCCCTGTGAGCTCTGGGACAGGCCCAGCCTGGCTGTGGCACCCAAACTCCTGATGCCACCACAAACAACACCCAGGACTCCTCCAGCAGCTCCCCGGGCACAGGGACCATCCTACAAAACCAACAGCACAACCACAAAAGACACCCTGTCACCTACTGGGGTCCAGGAGAGCCACCCCTCCTCGGCCACCTCATGTCACCCACACCCAGTGACAGAGGGTCCCCAGAGCACCCACGACACCGACACAGCTTCACATCACGAGGGTCCACAGGCAACCACTGGCCAGGCTCTGTCAGCACTGGGACAACACCAACCACAACGACAGCAAAACACCCCAAGAACACAACACCTGTGACAGCAACAGCCAGGGTGACATCGGGTCCCCATGGACAGCTCAGCACTGTCACCTCCCAGCAAGGCCTGGGGAAGCCTCTGCGTCCACACTCCTCCAGGCCTTTACAGCTAAAGGAATTCCTTCAAACAACAGCAAGAATTCTGGGAAAAGCCTTTTGGATAAAAGCCCCAAACAATAAACCAGGACAAAAAGCCAGCAAGAACAGAGGTAGTGTGCGTGTCACCATTTTAAGGATTTTCCACAAGTGCCCTGTTTAAACAGAGCCTTGTGTTTGTTCTGTAAAAAAAAGTAATGAATAATTATTTTGAGTCTTTGAAACGGAATATTTCAGCATTTTAGATATAGATAGAGATACAAATATCTATCCATAACCACACACAAATCCACATTATTACACTTGGCAAACAGTACTAGGAAGAGTATCCTGCAGGACAACAGGCAAGTCACACACCAAGTCCTCCTCTAAGCCATGCAACACATTTTACTTCCCTTGTGCCCTTCATTGTGACCCATCTGGTTCTTCCCTCCTCTCTCCGAGCACAAAGAGGGGACGAGGAGGTGGCACCAGATGAGCTGCTGCAAGTCAGATGATAAAACAGCACTGGTGTAATGAATAAATTCTGCAAACCCCCAAAATCCAGCCCCCTCCCCCCCCAGCAAGGCATCAACTTTTGCCCATCCAAAGCGTGTTCTTCAAGTTCCCAGCCAGAGGCTTCAGCCCTGGTTTGGAGGCGCCGTCCGCGCCCCTCGCCGGGGGCTCACAGAGCACGGAGCACTCGCTGGACACGGCCTCCTTGGAGTCCGTGATGGTGGCCACGTCCACGTCGCTCGACAAGTCCTCGGAGGACAGGTTCAGGCACCCCAGCTTGGCCAGGGAATTGGATCTTTTCAGGGGTGAGGACACGGTGAGGCCGGCCAGGCGCAGCCTGGTCTCGATCTCCTGCGTGCGCTGCTTCACCAGGCCGGGCTTGCCCCGCACGCTGTGGATGCTGTCGCTGCTGGAGCTGCGGGTCAGGTTGGAGCTGCGGGAGGAGGAGGGGGTGTAGCAGATGGTCTTCAGGAAGTCCTTGGTGAAGCTGCTCGTGTGCTCCGGGCGACACCCAGCTGGTGTGGAGGTTTTCTGGGAGATCCCCTCCAGGACACGCTTCACCCCCAGCTTCTCCACGTCGTTCTCGGCGTCTCCGGCCACGAGTTGGGCTGGGGCCAGAAGAGGCACAAGGCCGGGATGGGCCATCAAGTCCTCGCTTTCCTCCACGATGCTGGAGTCCACCCTGCCCAGGGGGCTGTCCCTGAGCAGCACTGAGGGGTCTGAGGGCAGGCTCTTGAGGCGCTCCAGCTCTTTGGTGTGCTTCCTGACCAACCCCGCTTTCTGCAGCTGGAGCAGCGACTCCTGGTGCTGCATCAAGTAACTGTTGGCGCTCGGCTTTTCCAAGTCTTTGCTGAACAACAGGTACTTCAGGTCCTTGGTAGGTCTGGGGTCCTTTCTGGCCAGAGACTCTTCCCTCACCACCTCTGCGTGAAGGAGGCTCCTGTCACAGTGGGAGTTTCTCCTGGGCAGCAGAGTTTTTTCGGGGGTTTTTGGCGCATCTTTCCCTCTCTCCAAAAGGCCGCAGTGCTGATCCGGTGCCCTGCACGTGCCAACCTCCACATCCCTAGCCCCTGGTGCCAGAGGGAGCGGAGCCTCGTTATGTTTAGTCCTGCCTGGCTCCTCCGGGGGTGCCCTGCTGGGCAGGTGCTCCATCAGGTGGGAGTGCAGGTGGGACAGCAGGGGGGGCTGGGTGCAGATGGTGCTGCTGCGCCGCGCGGCGCCGGCGCCGAGCCTCTCGCACTGCTCCCCAAAGGGGTCGGGGGCCAGTCCTGCTGAGGAGTACATGCAGTCAGTGCAGGACTGGTAGGAAGGCTTCACCTTGCTGAGGATCCCAAACACGGCATCGTGCTGCAGGAGAGAAAACAGGGACAGATCAACGAGCACGGAACAGACACCGGCACAGCCCACAAGGTGTGGGACAGCCAAAGAGATCTGGAACAAAGCCCATTTCCACCTCAGGCCCTGCAGCAGGAACTAAAGCCACGTGCTTTCCCAGCAGACAGTGTCTCCAAGGAATACCTACCGTGCCAAGCGAGGGTCATGCAAGCGAGCTGCCCACAGCACTTTACAGGGCACTCACTGGGCACTCTCTGGCATCTACATCCACAGCTCGGGCAAGCAAAGCCCTGGTGAGAAGCGCCTCGAAAGGGGAGAAGCTCATCATGGAATGAAAGGCTTTATCCAAGTCAAATGAAACTGGGCTATGAGGATGACAAGAGCAGTTTCACTTGCAGCAGAGTCAGCCATGCCAATCATCTCCATCTCACCTCCATACGCACCTCAAAATCCTCTGGGCAACTCCTTTTGCTGTTGTTGTTATTCAAGTTCTCCCTATTGAGCCTGCTCTCCTCCTTGTGCATGGACAAACGCCGCTTCCACTTTTCCATGGGGTTTTCCTCCCTGACACCATCCTCCCCTGGCTCCCCAAGGACCATCCTTCCCTTCCTGGGGCTGAAGTCCTGTTTCTTCTTTGCCTCTTTCTCACAGAAGCCGCCCAGCTCTGCCAGCGGCTCTGCTCTCTCCGGGGCCTTTTCCATCTCCAGCAGCCTCCCCTGGGAAGGTGCAGACGGGGGCTGTCCCACCAGGGCATCCCTCTCCAGCTGCTCCATGTGGAAGAAGCCCTCCCTGTCCCCGGGGATTTTGTTCTCCAGCAGCGTGTCCGAGAGGCGGCGGAAGCAGTACCCGAAGCCCTCGGAGCCGGCCCGGTTGTCCAGGTAGGCGGACTGGGAGGGCATGTCCAGGTCAGCCAGGCGGTTCTCCAGGTCGATGTCCAAGCTCTCCAGTAAGAAGTCTCCCGAGCCCGTGGTGCCATCGGTGTTCTGGGGCAGGTTGCTCTCTGCCTGCTGCTTCCACAGTTTATTGTGGCGCTGCTTGCTGGGGAGAGGACAAGGACATGAGTGACTGCCCTGCAGGGTGCCCAATGCCAGGAGCTTCCTTCCATTCCACAGCCCAGACTTGAGATCCCACCTGCACAAACCACCTTCAGCATTAGGATATTTTCCTCCCCACCTGCCCATTCCAGAGCAGTTCCCTGAGTTCAGCTGGGGTGAGATCAGACTTTGGGAGACTCCTCAGGGCACAGAAGCCCTCACAGAGCACAACACCCCAAACTGACCGCTCTGCACGTCCCATGGCACAGCTCCTGCTGAACCAGGGGACAGAATTCTCTCCTCTGTCCTTAGAAGATAAATACTACAGCCCTTGCAGTGACAGAGCCCTGGGCTTGGCACACAACCACGAACACTTTGCCTCCAGAATGGCCCAAGCTCAGTTCTGCCTCATAAAACAAGAACAATGCTGTGCTGAGCAGCACTGACTGCTGAGAAACCCAAACGTGCTTCCCAAGCACGGAGAAACCCTCCCTGAATTACACCAGAGCAGCTCTCCCAGCTAATTCCTACGCAGGGAGCCTGGCACAGGGAAGATGTCACAGACATTTTTTCATAGAAATCCTTTCTTTAAGATTATCCCTTCTGAGAAGCTGAGACCCCAGAAGAAGAATGTAAACAATTGTTATCGGCTGCTGTGAAATGTAGCAGGTTGCCCCTGTTATTGGCTCATGTTCCATGCATACAATTAAGGGCCAATCACAGGGCAAGCTCTCTAGAACACAGTGACAGAGAACTCTCTTGTTTTTAGATTCTATTCTTAGCTTAGCAAGCCTCTGCAACTTCTCTCTTTATTCTTTTTAGTATAGTCATAATGTATTATATATCAATAAATCCAGCCTTCTGATCATGAACCAAGATTCTCGTCCATCTCTTTCACCTCATCAAGTCGCTGTAACAGGAAGGTTTAAGAAAAGCACGATTGGCCCAGGGTCCCTTCAGGCCACATCCCTCACCCATCTGTGGGCATGACAGCAACAGAGCCCCACAGAGATCCAGCAATCCTTCGTGACGTTACCCACAACCAGCTCCTTTCCTTCCCCCTCACCCCAAGCCTTACCTGGCATCCAAAATGCCCTCGTACTCCAGCAGCTGCCGCATGAAGCCGGCGTTGGGCCGCGTGATGCTGCGCTTCTGCTTCACGTAGTTGTAGGCCTTCTCCAGGGACCAGCCAAACTCCTTCATGGCGTAGGCGATGACCGTGGAGGCAGAGCGGCTCACGCCCATCTTGCAGTGCACCAGGCACTTGGAGTGGTTCTTCCTGCAGCAGGACAAACAGGAGAATAAATCCCATGTCACCAGTTATGGATTTGTTGTGGATTCACCAGAAGAGGGACAGTGTCGTAGACATCTTTTATGGAAAATCTTTTCGTTGAGATTTTTCCTCTTAAGAAGCTGAGAGGCTTCAGGAACAAAATGTAAACAATGGTTATCTGCTGCTGTGGAATGCAACAGGCAGATGTGTGATTAGCTCATGTTAGTTGTTTGTAATTAATGGTTAATCAGAGTCAGCTGGCTCACACTCTCTGTCTGAGACAGAAGCTTCTGTTACCATTTTTCCTTATTCTATTCTTAGCTAGCTTTCTGATGAAATATTTTCTTCTATCTTTTTAGTATAGTTTTAATGTAATATATCATAAAATAATAAATCGAGCCTTCTGAAACATGGAGTCAGATCCTCATCTCTTCCCTCAACCTGGGACCCCTGTGAACACGGTCACAGGACAGTGCTCTGTCCACCCTGCATCACAGCTCTGGAGGGGAGAATGCTTGGGATGATGAGGGCCAGGAGAAAAACCCCTCTCCAGAACAGCTGGGAGGTAGAGACTGGCAGCCTCATTCATTTCAGAGACCACCACGAAGCCTCCTGCCTCCATCCAAGTCTTTGGATACTGGGATCACTGAGAAAAGGCTGAGTGTAAAGGCTCAACAGGGTTTGACAGGCTCTGTCTGCAGAGACAGCTGGGGCAGGTCCAACACAGACACAGCTGGAGCAGCTCCAGAACATCTCCAGAAGAGGAAAGATCCTCATTTCCTTTCGGAAGCAAAACAAAGTAGTGACAAAAAATGCTGGGCCAGGACAGGTTAATGCCAGTCCAGGAAGGGACAGGGCACGAGGGAGCTCCAGGAACTGGAATGATGATGCCAAGGGCCTGCAGCTCCTGTGGCTTTGTGAGGGTCCAGGATGAGACACAGAGAGCTGGGATGTGCCCTCCCCAGGGCCAGGTGTCCCAGCACTCACTTGGCCTTGTTGATGAAGTGATAAGCCTCGTTCCAGTGTGCCAGCAGGTCCGTGGTCTCCTCGTCGTACACGCGGATGTTGTGGTACGCGAACAGGCCTGGGAAGAAGTTGTCGATCTCGCGGGTGACGTTCAGGATGTAGTCAATGCTGTGGGACCAGGAGAGACACCCTGAGCTGCCATGGTCACCAAACAGGCCCTGAGGGACACTGGGAATCCATGCAATCCAACCCAACATGAGCTGTAAGGTTTTGCCTAAGCCCTAATTCTTAAATCCTGGCACACAGGGGCTGTTCTGCCACCTCTCACTGCCAGCACATCCCAAGTGTCCAAACACCCTGGGCACAGGAGGGAGAAATTTATTTTATCCCATTTATTGTCTCTGAGTGTGTAACCCAACCAGGAACTCCTTGCTGTGCCACACAGCACTGGAGATGCAAAAAGAAGTGAATCATCTGGGAACACAGCCCAGGAATCACCATCTCCAGCTGCAGGTTTCAGCTGCAATCCCATCCCTTCCCCTTCTTTCTGACCAAAACCATGAGAGTCACATGGTATCTCTTGATTCCTGCCAAATATCACAGCAGGGATAACAATGTACCCGAGAACGAATGTCCAGATTGATTTATCACCTCCTATCACTGAGAAAAATAAGGACACAGGATATTTGTCTCAGAATTTGTCCAGCTTTGCCTTTGGACACTGCACATCCCAATGCAAGACATAATCATTAACACCCTGCTTGATTTCCTTGTCCCAAGATGTGCAGACATCTGCTCCCAAGGACTCCAAATGAAACATTTTCAGCTGTGCTGAAATTCTGAAGAATTTCAGTTCCTTACAGCAAGGCTGGTGCAGGCCTTGAGTGAGCAGCAAATATTTATGGGCAGAATTCTCCTGATCCAAAAAGTGTGGCAGGGAATGGAGCCAAGCAGCACCATGGGGATGGGAGAGACACCTGGAGCTGCCTGTCCAGGCAGGTGAGGAGGAGTTTGCTCATCCACAGGCAGCTGTGCAGAATTCCCACCTGGCACAGCACTGGGAGCACTGGGGGATGGAGATCCTGATGGACCTCAGCAACGACAAGTTTTGTAATTTTCACTCTCTGAGGTTGAAGAGATTTCTCCACACAGCTGCTGGTAGGAAGTTACCACATAGCTGAGGGGTAAAATCAACTCTAGAGCCTGCAAATGTCCTCTCCAGGGTCCTGGGGGAATGGCAGGCACACAGTGGAGGGTCTGGAGCGGGAGGAGCAGTACTCACCCCGAGCCCTGCAGCTCCTCCAGGTTGGACGCGTTCCACTCGGAGCCCTGCAACAGCCACAAACTCACATTTCCAAGGGACCCCAAAACAGCCCCTTTCCCTCAGGTTCTGCAATCCCCCAGCCCCAGCCATCCTCCTGAGCTCACTGGAATGTTGGGAACAGCCTCTGAGACAGGAATGGGACATTGATGTCCTGTCCTGAGGGGCAGGGATCTGCTGAAGGAGGGACCAGGGCACAACTCACTACAGTTAGTTCTAGGCCAGGGTGAGACTGAGCTCATCCCAAATCCCTGCCCCTGCCCACTCTGCAGTTTTAAACACAGGGAGAAATAGTTCAGGGAAACAAAGTGAATGCACCTGTGATCCCAGACATGCCACACATGAGAAGTCAGGCAAATCCTGAAACTCTAGGGTTAGTTACACCTTGGATTCTCCCTAGACCTTCACAAGAGGAAGCTTTAAACTTTTAAAAAGCAGATTTTGCCCTGAAACACGAGCAATTCCTCTGACTCAATCCAGAACAACAACAAAAAGACCCAATGGGCACAAAGTGCTCATCTCTGGGAAGTCTTTGTTCCAGAGGCAGAGCCTGGTTTTGCCTGGAGTTCCATCTAGTGGCAAAGCATTGGACACAGCACAGCAGAGCTCTCCTGCAGCTCCTGCCACTCACCAGGTACAAATGATCAAAAATCAGGGATGGTTTGTCCATCTGACCCAGGATCAGCAGCATTTCATTGTCTATAAATTCCTTGAATTCCTTCAAGTTGCAGTTCATGTGTTTCTCCAGCTCGTTTCGGATCTGCAGAGCAAACACAAAGGATGGCACTGGAATCTGGAATCTTGGTGTCCAACAGAAACATTTCTGGGCACTTCCCTGCAGAACACTTCTCACTTTTTCATTAAAAACAGCAACAGGGACTCAGCCTTCTGGAGACAGCATCTCTCCAATGATTCCAGAATGGTTTGTGTGGGAAGGGAGCTTAAAGCTCATCTCATTCCACACCTTCCACTATCCCAGGTTGCTCCAACGTGGCCTTGGACACTTCCAGGGACTCCAGCTTCTCTGGGAATTCCATCCCAGCCCCTCACCAGGAAGGATTCCTTCCCAATATCCCATCTATCCCTCCCCTCTGGCAATTTAAAACCACTGTCCCTTGCCCTGGCATCCTGGTGTCCTAAATCCCCAAACTAAGGAGCTGTAAATAAAGCTTCACATAACATCTGGGGGAAAAAAAGTATTTTGGGGTACCTGCTCCTTAAAAATAGTAATTTGAGAGATAAAGAACAAGAGCTTGTCTGCAGAAGGAGTGAACACATCCACAGACAGACACGTTCTCAGCTTCCTCCTACCACTTGCATGTTAATAACCTCTCTTAAAAACCAAAAACCACCCCAAAAAGAACCATTCCCACTCTGATCATGTCTGCACTGTGGGTGGATGGATTACACCAGCCTGGGGGATGGATCCAAACGAGCTCTAGCCTTGATTTGTGATTTTCCATCCATAAACTCACCAGCAAAATGCTGTCTGCAAGGTCCTCTGACATTTGTCCAGGAAAAAAGAAAGGAAATAAAACCTTCAAATCTAATTTGAAAGTCACCCAGCTGTTACTGAGGTCCTGACAGACACTTGTGATGCTGGGATTATCTTGATTTCTCAGGAGGGAGGTGCAGCAAAGCCAGAGCAGAGCCTTCACAAAACGGCTGAAATGCACACTCCAAAGCCAGGGACACCCAGGCATGTGGTGCCTGCTGACCACTCTCTAGAGAGGGAGTCTGGCAGGAAGAACAAGAGTGAGAATTTTTGATATTTACCTCCTTGGAAGTGACATTTTCCAGGTCCTTGCTGGTCATGATGCTCCGGAGCTTGGCTTTGATGAGCCGCTCCGTTCGTTCCCTTTCCGTCGGCCTGGGGAGGAACAGGAGGAGGAGAGGATGAATCCAGGCTGGCAGCACCTGCACAGCACTGAGGGCTGAGGGGAAAGGCTTGGCTTAAAGGGAATCTTTATGGGAATAATGACAAAAATTTAAAAAAAAAAGCAGTTTGTTGGTGTTTATACACTATATCACAAGCTAAAGTTTACGGTCTGATTATTTCACACAAATTCTCTTTTGCAGCCCCAGAAAAGAACTAAGCCAGGAAGAACAGGGAGAAGGGAAGACTTCCTTCATGAGCCAAGCAAACTTTTCCAAACAAAATGCTGCACTGACTTGTCCACAAAGAGGGCAGGGGAGTCGGGGCGGGTGGACTCCAGGTCCTGCATGGCGTTCCACTCGTTGATGCAGCTCTGGTCCGAGCTGATGCAGCTCTCGTAGTAGGTGGCCCACACCAAGGCCACCCCCCCTGGGAAGTAGTTGTACCTCCTGGCAACCTCACAGGCTTTGTGGAGGATCTGTAAAGCAGACCTGCAGGGTGGGAGAAGAGATTTGGGCAGCTGTGAGCAGACAAAGCAAGAGCTGAGAGAGTTTCACAGAGGAAAAGTGGTTTTCAGTATTAGTTGTTGCAGTTTGCTCTTTGAAAGCAGGAAATTTATGGTGTCAGAGCTCAAAGAGGCACAAACTGCACCTTGGGGGCTTCTCACAGCAGGGCTGAGGCAGGGGCTGAAATCTTCTCCTAATGAATAGGGAAGAAGGAGGCACAAGTCGCTGTGGGATCTAATCATGAACCAACTTGTACAGCCAAAGGAAGATAAAGAACAGGGACAATTTTCCAGCCACCTCCAGCAAGGAGCCTGATGCATATTTACCAGCATTCCTGGCCCCTGACAGGCTCCAGGGACAAGGCCCAGATTGGGTCATTTGTTTTTGCAAATCCTAACATTACTTTTTCCTTCCTTCCCCCCTCAATTTTTCCTTTCTTTAAGGCTCTACTCCGAAGCTGTTGCACTGAACACATCAACCACATCCAGGGCTGGCAGCAGGAGGGGCCAAATTCAAAACTGACAGGAACAGGAGATTTGTTTGGTTTTGTACCAAACCATCCCCAGCACAACATCCTTCTCCACAGCTGGATCTCCTCCCTAGGAGATGCTGCAGGGACTGGGATCTCTCCAGGCTCCCAGGGGACAGAGCATTGCCCAGGCAGAGGGAGATGCAGTTCCACTGGAGCAGCCTCTTCAGGGAGGAATTTGCTGGCTCAGAGGTTTGGAATCTCTGCACAGGGGAGGGGTGGCAGGAGCTGGAAGGAGAATGGGCACCAGGAACCCCAGGAATGGGGCAGGACACTGGGAATGCCACAGGCTGGCAATGGGCCCTGAACCTCCTCTGTCAGCCACTGAGAGAAACACGCAGAGAGAGGAAATTCTTGGAATTTGAGCTCATCCTTCATATTTATTCATCCCCCCTGCTGAAGGACACAGAGCTGCTCTGAACTGAAGCAGCAGATCCTGCTTTGGGATCAGGATTCCCACAGCCCCTCTGCTGACACAGGGAAGCAGATCTCTGCTGCAGCTCACTAAATACCCATTGTGGAGAAACATAAAATGCAGCTGATTTTTTAAATTTACTGACAGAAAGAAGAGTGTCTCCCTGAGCCCAGCCCCTCACATACCACATGGCTTGCACTGACACAGGTTTGAAGATGTGCATCCTCCCTGCAGTGCTCACACTGAAGCCACTGATGGAGAGAGGGAAAATCAAGTTAAAACTGCTTTTCTCTGCACCCCAACCTGCTCTCTACAAACAGCCACTGCACTGGGGCACCCAAAGGCCAAAACAATCAGGATGAGAATTTCTCTCACTGATTTTCCAACCTCCCAAGTATGAATGGCAAGAGGCTGCCAGGAATGGCAGCTCCAGTCCTCAGTGGGGCTTCAGAGCATTCCCTGGAACCACAGGAGCAGTGTGAGGGCAGCAAGACAAGAACTCACTGTCTGAATAAGAGGACTCTGCAGCCATGAATCCAAATTGGGCACTTCATTTGCAAGGTGATGGAGAATCTCTGCTAGAGCAGCCCCCAGGTAGGGAAGGACATTCACATTTATCCTTTCAATGTGGTTTCTTACCCATCCCCATCCAGATGGATTTTAGTATCACTCCACAGGCGAAGAACCATTCCTATAGTGCAGCTTTTACTGGAAGAGAGGTGGTGAGACAGGAAGTTAAATATAGGCCACAATGTGGTCATGCCAATAGCCTAAATTATTAATACTCTTTAATTTTTAAAATCCTCAAGCCTTGCTCTAGTAATCTCTTGTAATATTTCAGGCCATTAAATAAAAGTGGAAGCTGGAGTCTGAAGGTCTGACAAGGTGATAACTTGTGGTGATTGCTCCATGGGATCACTCCAACAGGTGGAACAGATGGAAATGGGTTTTAGGGCTTTATCTGACCCAAAAGAACACTTTCAGTTCAGACAGGCAATCTGGCAAGAAAACCCTGCTATAATGAGGGCCAGGAACTTCCAGCCATAAATAATTAAGCTACTGAGATATTCAAGTTTTAAAGGAAATTGGGATGCAGACAGCAACAGAAATCCATCCTTCCTCTTGCCTCACATCAATAATCACCAGGAGCCAATTAATGCAAGGTTGTTTCAGAGTGGAGGTGACATGGCAAACCTCCCCTGCTGTGGCACACCAAGGGAATGCCACATGGGAATTTCAGAGCAGCACAAAGCCAGTGACAATAATCTGACAAGGAAGGCACAGCTGGGGGCTTCCCTACAGATCCCTCTGCTGTGCAAAGCTTCCCTTTCCCACCTTCCAGGGAAAACCACCACTGAGGTTTTCCAGAATGAAGCAAAACTCACAGAGGCTGCACCACAAGGACAGGGCAGCTTGTTAAACCCTGGGAGAGCACACACAGCAGCCTGGCAGCTCCAGCCTCTGCCTCCAGCTCTGCCAAACCAGCCCCTTCTCCCTGAGCCAAGAGCTTTTCTGCCTTGGTTTACTCACCAGAACTGGAATGATCTGAGAGAGGCTGCAATAACAAAATATTTCACTTGCTTTTCCAAATACTGTGTGCTCTTATCAGTCAGACAAAAGGAACAGCTCGTTGCTGACACAGTTGTTTGTTGCTTTTGGAGCCACTTCTGCAGTATTGTTTTTTGACGTTATTTGGCAACAAAGCTACTACAAAAGCAGCTCCATTGCATCATTCCATCAACACACTGGAGTCTGGGGGAGAGAATGAGTTCCAGTTTTGTAAATGTGTCTGCAAGAGCATTTTGCAGGGAGCAGGCAGCAAACTCCCACTGGTGAGGTGGATGCCACAGCCTTTGATTCCACAGAGGCTGAAAGAGACTCATCCCCTGAGGTGGTGTTTGCAGGGGTCTGAGGATGAGGGAAGAGATGAGGATCTGACTCCGTGTTTCAGAAGGCTTGATTTATTTTTTTATGATATATATTATATTAAAATTATGCTAAAAGAACAGAATAAAGGATTTCATCAGAAGGCTGGCTAAGAATAGAACAGGAATGATAACAAAGGCTTGTGACTGACCAAGACAGTCCAGACAGCTGGGCTGTGATTGGCCATTAATTAGAAACAACCACATGAGACCAATCACAGATGCACCTGTTGCATTCTGTCACAGACATCTTTTGTGAAAAATCCTTTCTTTAGGATTTTTCCCCTTTCTGAGAAGCTGTGGCCTCAGCAACAAAATGTAAACAATGGTTATCTGCTGCTGTGGAATGCAACAGGTGGATCCGTGATTCTGTGGATGTTTGGATTTACTGACCACTCACGGCAGAGCTGTTCTTGCTTTCTGCCTGGACACAGAACTTTGTTATTGATTCCTTTTCTATTCTTAGTTAGCGAGCATTCTGCGAATGTCTGTCTCTATTCCTATTAGTATAGTTATAATGTAATATATAGCATAAAATAATAAATCAAGCCTTCTGAAACATGAGGTCAAGATTCTCGCCTCTCTCTTCACGCTGAAAGACCCTTGCAAGCCCAGTAACAGCATTCCACAGCAGCAGATAATAATTGTTTACATTTTGTTCCTGAGGCCTCTCAGCTTCTCAGGAGAAAAAACCCTAAGGAAAGAATTTTTCATAAAATGTGTCTGTGACAATCCCCCTGTCCTTTCTCTTGCTGGAATCTGCAGCTGCAGGTAACCCTCACTGCCTGGTGCTGCCAGAGAGCCCATCCTGCCTGGCTGCCAGCTCAGACCTACCTCTCCTTGCTGGAGAAGTCCACTCCCAGCAGGATGTTCTCCTCGGTGTCCTGCCGCCCGTTGCTGTACACCACCACCATGTAGCGCACGCGGTCGCTCCACACGCTCTCCAAGCGCACGGCCTGCAAAGCACCTCTGCCTCATGAGTGCTGCCACTGCTGCACGAGCCTTTGGAAACTCTCACTACCCCCAAAAAGCTTTGTTTAGTGCACTATGGAAGATACAGCAAGGCCTGTTGCTGTTTTGGTGAGGGAAGACGAGCTGAGATTACAGGCTGGGGAAACGCTACAAAATGTAACCCAAGTTCTGAAGTTTCAAGCAGGAAGTGTAAAAACATTGATGGTGCACTGAGCTGAAAACAGGCAGGCTTCTTCCACACCCAAACCTTCACTGAAACAGCTCAGTCCTGCAGGAGGCACAACTGGCATCAACTTCTCTGCAGAGAAGTGACTTTTACAGCAGATTTTTATCTGCAGATTTCTTCAAAAGACAGCCCAGCCCAGCTGATGCAATTTCAAGGCTGACTTAAAAGTGTCCAAGAGAACCAGCAAGGTCCTGTCTCTCCTCCTGCTGGATGGAAAATGAAATCCAACACAACAACCCATTTCAGGCAGAGCAGTTCCCTGACCCAGCTCACACCTGGACACAAGGACCAGGACAAAAGGAGTGGTCAGGAAAGTGGGGTAGGGCTGGAAACCAGCACAGAGTTAAGGCAGCTCTGAAATCCAGGATTTGCCAATGCTTTTCCTGCTCCTCTACAGGTCTGTTGCAAACACTTCCAAGAGAAAAGAGAGCAGGAAAATGCAGCTGTCCTTACCAGTTTGATCCTGTCCTCGCAGCGCAGGAGGTTGATCATCACCTGCAGGTGCTGGGGCAAGTCACCTGCACAGAAAGCACAGCAATCATCACTAAGGGGCTCCTGCTGCACTAGGAGCAGAATCTTGACCTTTAAAGAAATTGGATGTTTTTAAGTAAAAAAATACTAATTAAGGAGGTCAATTAACTTTGTTGTCCCAGAGAGCACCAAGAGCAATGAGATTCCTGGATGGGCATTCCCTTGATGGGTGAGAACCAATCTTTACAGTATTGGGAAGCCACCAAATCAATTGAAACCACTTGTGCCTGGCACAAGAGAGGATTCTCTTCCTGTCACAGCACCCTACAGAGGACAGAAAGGTTTGGCCATGAGAACAGGTGAGGAAGAAGAGAAGGAAAAACTCTGATTAAAAAAACAGGAACAAAGGAGAAAAGAACAACTTTGAGCTGTGAATCACCCCCAGCATGGTGGGATCAGCCCCAGCAGCCCTGCAGAGGGTGTGGCTGAGCAGGAGTGACCTCCAGAGGGAAGGGCTGCAGCAATGGGCTGGTTTGGGTGATGGAGCCCTTCTGTCTCCAAGCTCTGCTCATGCACTGAGTCCCCTCAGCTCCAGTGCTGTGGGTACATTTCTGTTTGGGGAAAGCAGACGAAAGGAACAAGGAATCTACAGGAAAACAAACCAAGTTCCCATCTAATAACTCAGCAATGCACTCATAACTTTCCATGGGAGATAAAATTCCTTCCGTAGGCTGTTTGCTGGGTATGTGGAATTGCTGACAGTTAAAGAAACCCAAAGCCAAGCCTGGCACTCAAACACCCCCTTTGTGCTGGAGTGTTTGCTGAGCAGCACCACACAGAACCACACTGTGCCTTTCCCACAGGCTCCTGCTCTCAAAATGCCCCCAAATCCTAGTTCTTATTGCCCAGTACCCACCTATTCCCAAAGTGCCAAAGGCAGAGGGTGCAAACTCTGGGGAAGCAGAATCAACTTCCCTGGATGCCTTTATCTGCATCCAAATCTCTGTGCACACTCACCACACCACTCCCTGCCATTTCTTCCGACCAGTTGGCAACTGGAAGGGACTGGGGGAAGCAGGACAGCCTGTTCTTAAACCACAATAAACTCCAACAGATTGTGGTGAGCTGACAGGAAAGGGGGTTTTCCTGAAACCAGGATATGAGGAGCAAACAAATGTCCATCTGTCCAGATAGCCAAATCCTGATCAAACATTCCTCACTCTGACCAGCACCATCCAAACAAAACCAGCAACAGGAAGTTCCAAAGTGAAAAGTCCCAAGTTTCAGATGACTGGAGGCTGGGAGAGCCCCTGGAGAAATGTCCAGGACATCCCCAAGTGCCCAAGGGGTGCTGAGCTCTGTGACTCAGCCCTGCCACAAGGCAAAGAATAACTCACTGCAGCACAAGTGACATTTCCTCCTCTGTGACTGGGGAAAACAGGGAGAGATATTCCACACAGCCCTTCAGGCTGCACAGGCTCCCCTGCCTAAAGAAAGCCATGCAAAATGCCATGATTTGCACAGAGTTTCTATTCCAGTCACAGTTCCAAAAGAATGATAAAAGTTTAAACCAAAATTCAATGATCCCAATAAAAAAATTCAGTAATTTGAAACCCTGGGTTTGTTCAGCAGCTTGTACAAGGCTCAGCAAGACAACCTGGGGTGTCACCCACCTGTCCCTTTGGATGAGAAGGAAAAAGGATCTCCAGAGGGGATGGAATCATTACCTGCATGTTTGTGGGGATGCTGGAGGCTTCTCTGGCCCTGGGAGCTGTTTCCTTGCTGTAAGAAAAGAGCTGCACCTTTCACCATGAAAAAGCTCTCGCTGAGGCTGGAAAATAAAAAACAAAAACCACACAGGAGTCAGCTGAAAGGAAAGAGCAGCAAAATGTGCATATCTGGGAAAGGAAGTGCTTTCCTCACTAAAATAGTAGGATTCTGCCACAGCCACTTGCACAGCATGACTCTGGGATTATTCATGGATTATTCATCTGTCATTTTCCAGCACTGGTTTGTTACTTGGCCCCTGCAGGAGATACTTGCCTGAGCTGTCATGGGCTGGAAATGACTTTATCACTTGATTCTACAATTCTGCAACTCAAAAGAAGCAAAGGGTTGGACTCTTTACAGGCTGAGACCTGCAATGGACTGGAGAGCAGGTTCTGAGCCCATCACTTCCTGCTGATTGCAGTTCTTGACATTTCTCTGGAATGCAAAAACAAGAACCTGCAACTGTGGAGATTTAAAGGGGAAGGGAGGTGGAACCTGCACATCCCAAGGGAAAAGACACAGCTTTGGACCCTCAAGGGAAAACAGCCAGCACAGGGGCAGAGGTTTGGCTCTGCTGTGGCTGGATCAGCACCCTGGGACAGAGTCTGGGCAAACACAGTGACATTTCCAGAGGGAAATGACACCCAGGGCTGGAGAATAAAGGAGAGAAGGCAGAACAGCACCGGCACAGTCAGGTATCACAGGAGAACCTCAGAAATCCTTCAGAAGCAGCTTTGGCCAGAAGCAGGGAAGTTGCATTTCCCACATGGCTGGAAACCCCTGTCTCCTGAGGCACTTTTCAGCTGCACAGGAATTGCCTGGGATGTGTTTGCTCTGCTCCTCAAACTGCACAAGAGCCATCTGTTGCTCCAAAGCCCAATTTTCCAGCACCCCATGCTCACCATTAATCACTGTCTGCATCCACTAAACAGAAATATCCATTATGAGACTGGGCTACACAGGAGCTCCTTATGCTGCAGCAACTGATCCCACTGGAGTCACTGCTCCCAGCACTCATCTCCCACTGGAGTCACTGCTCCCAGCACTCAACTATTCCATATTTTACCCATGGTCTTTGCCTTGGGGCAGGAGTGAGTGGTAATGCTCCCAATGCTCTGTTCTACCTCAGCATTTTTGTGAGGACAGACATGAAATTCACATCGTTTCAGATTTTCTAATCTCTTAAGAACACAGCCCAGATTCCCAGGAAAAGCTTCCTCCTGTTTCAACTGAATTGCAAGAATTCCCCAGAAAAATCTGGATCGGGTTTAAACTCGAGATTTCTCGAATTTTGAGTTCACTTTTTAAAAAGTGAACTAAAATTTTTGCCTGAACTTCAGGCTCCACAAGATCAATAAAACAGAGCAGGAGAAGCACACTCTCATCCCAACAATTCTCCACTTCCATTCCCACAGGATTCCAGCACTCCCCCCTCACCTCACTGGCTGGGACTGAGCAGGATCCAAGCTCAGCCTGGCTCGGGATAACGGCAAATGGGAACAAATGGGAACGTGGCTCCTTCCAGAGCCAGCCAGGAAGAGCCTTGCTTCCTTCTCACCCCAGACCTCACAGGAAAGCGTTAAAAAAGGCCAGAAGTGACACACAGCAGCGACCCCCACACAATGTATGGGATATTCAGCACTCACAAGAGGCAGGGAATGCTTAGATCATGCACCAGGAGATAATTCACAGCATTCCCACCCTGAGAATTTGGGGGAAATTTCCTTTAGGAAAGCAAAAAAAAATATCTTGAAATAGGGTATTTTACTCCAGTGTTTTACCCTAAAGGATCTTTGATCTCAAAGTACTGACTAGGATTTCTACAGCAGGAAAAACCTTGGAAAAAGCAGAGCTCCTTCCCAAAGTTATCAGGATCTGCTCTGGTGATACATCTTGACAGATGTTCTCCTCTCCTGCAGTCAGGAAATCTGTGACAATAAAGCAGAATATTCCCAGTTGCAGGCAAAAGGGAAAGCTGTGCTGCTGGAGCAGTCAGTGGTCCAGGAAAATGACAACTCACAGAGCAAAATTTTTGTTCCCGTGTTTCCACGTGCGTGGAAATGACCCAGAAAGCAAAGCCAGGAGCCTGCTGAGAGCAAGGTTTGCATTGCCACTGAAATCCCCGTTCCTCCCTGCACAAACCCTCCCGTGCCCCCAGCACTGCCCATCTCCGCACCAGCTCGGGTTTCCATGTGCCCAGCACGGTGCCAGCCACACGGAGCACACCCAAACGCCTCTCTGCTCACACTTTACACCACATTGTAACAACAGCGTTACCCGAGCCCGGCCCTTATCTCCGCTCTGGGAACTGCCTGCGCTCTGCCACTCCTCACAACTGCTGCGGGCACAGCTCGGTGAGAAACACAAGGCACAACTCCCTTTTAAACCCTGCAATCCCAGTAAACAACTAAAACTCCGAGCATTTAAAAAAAAAAACAAACTCCTAAAGAGCACCCAAATGCTGGCATTGAAGAACATCCCCTCGGCAGGGGTGACAGATGCCCCGAAGCACAAGCCATACATACTAATTCGGGCTGGTTCTCTTTGCACGGCGGCAGCATCGTGGTGGCCCCAGCGTCAGACAGAAGTCAGCAAAATCGAAGAGATTCATAACCAGCTGGAAAACTCACATCCTTTTGCTTCTAAACCCATAAAAAAAAAACCAGCAGAAGGCAAAGAAAAGGTCAGAGGAGCAGAGCAGCAGAGGAATCGCGGCTGCCGATGCTCCCCGGGAACTGGATGGCTTTTAGGGAACACTGTGTCTTCCACTGATATCCTGCCTTGAAAAAGCACTTGTCCCAACACATCCTGATGAAAGAGAGCCATTCAAGAGGGGAAACAACCAGCTGAGGCTCGGCTAATCGTTTCCCTCCTCCAGACTTGTTTGTTTGTTTGCTTCCCCCCTCGTGCTCCAGAGGCTCCTATCAGCACCCACACAGCCCCTGGCTGGAAGTCCATAATCCCTGCGGGACAGACTAGGGGAAAAGCATCCTATGGGCTGTTCCTTCACAGTGAAAGCAATGCTTTAATACAGATACAGGAAATTTAAATGGTTCTTCCCTCAGTGCACAGCTCCCCCGTTGGGTTTTCAGAGCCATTCCTGGACAAGGAGTCTCTCAGGTGCTCGGGGACGGGGAGCACTGAATTCCCTGAATATTTGTGCCTTACAAACCCCAGTTCTTTCTGCAGGCACACACCATAAGGCCACTCTGGTCCCACCAGCCTGAGCAGGGGATGAGGAGCTCTCTGTGCATTCCCAGTTTGACTGGCACACACCACAGAAACCACCCGATCCCTGCGTGCCCTTCCAGGAATCCTGACCAAACTTCTCTACAAGGAGTCGCTTCAGGCTCTGGAATAAACACAGAGCCCACTCACAGCCCCAGGACCCTGATGCTCCAGCACAGCTGCAGACCAGCTCTCCTCCCACTCCTTGACCTCAGCTCACCAAACACAGGAAATTATTACCCCAAAAGAGGGAAAAACCAACACTTCCAACACCTGGGAAATGCCAGGAGGAGGGTACAGACAGTGACACCCCCGGAGGCTGGCAAGGACAGGGTGCTCATGGCCACAGCCCGGCTCCAGAGGCTGTTGCTCCATCCCTTGGCTCCGTGCTGCTCAACTTGAAAAGGAAATATTTCTTCCCCTTTGGGAAAGCTCCAGAGGAGCGTGGCTGCAACACACATCAGCCCCATTTCGAGTGGCTGAGGAACACAATAGGCAGCGCCTCCTCGGCGGTACAGACTGCCACCCCCCGGGGCCAGGAATGCCACAAAGCAATCCCTGAAAAACACGGGGTTTTGGGAAAAGAGACAGAGCTGCTCATGTTCCTGGGCAGCCAGATGCCAGTCCCACAACAGTTTTCCCCAGGCAGTTTGCTTTGCCATCGTGGCTCCAGCTGTGAGGTGTCCCAGGAGCAATCCTCATGTGCCTGAGTTCCGTGTTTTAATGGGGAATCTCACACAAAAAATAATCATCTTGCAGGACACAAGAAAACACTCTATTAACACATCTTTACAGAACTCAGAGTCAGAAAAGAGAAAACCACTTTTCCTGGCAAGCCTGAGATGAGTGAGCAGCCTCCTGCAACCAGGTCTGTGTTTAAGGAAGAAAAAAACCCCAAACCCCTACAAGAAAAGGAACATTCACTTCTCTCAAAATTGGTCATGATTTTACAAAGGCAAACACGGTAATGCCTCCCAGTTCTTTGGGTTTCATGGCATCTTCTACTCAAAACATTTCCAGACTGATAAGGTGAGGGAAAAACAGGACTTGTGAGCACCACAGAATGGAACACACTTCCCTTTCTACAGCCCTGTTGATAAGGAGGAAGAGAACTGATTTTTTCACCCTTTTTTCTTCCCTCTTTTGCTGCCTGGTCTGGAACAAGCTTGGCCACCTCAAGGCAACTGAGAAAGAACAAAAAGCAGCCCTGGAGAAGGGTGAGCCAGCCCTGCTGGATGCTCCCACAGCCCAGCCAGAGCCTCCCATTCCAGAGTGTGGATTTCAGGCAGGACACTGCAGCCAGCAGAGGGGACTGGCATTGTCCCACAGCCACAACAGCAGCACAACCCAAGCTGGGAAGTGGCACATCAAAGAGAAAGGAGAGAAACAGGAAGAGTTGAGAGCAGCTGTGTGGCCCCTGCTCCCCAAAACAGCCGATGGTTAAAGCAGAGGCTCAGGGCTGATAGAGGCACATCTGATAACACTTCCTGACCACCACAGGGGCCTTTGGAAGGGGCCTGAGCAGCACAAAACAGCAGAGGGGAAAAAGGGACCTCAGAGCTGCTCATTCCCAGGGCACTGCACACCGCCAGGAACTCCAGCAGCAGCAGCAAGTCCCTTCTCCTGCTCTCAATGGAGTGTGCCCAAGTGGCCTTTGCTCCGTGTCACACAGAGATTAAAGTGACAAACACTGGTGGGAATATCAGCACAGGCATCCCAGCTCAGCAGGGCTGCCACAGGAGCAGTGTGCTCCCCAGGAAAAGCCCAGTTCCAACACTGCAAAGATGGTTTAGAACAAAGACACCAAAGCGCTATTGCACACGTGTAGGATTTGGGAAATGCTGACAAACTGACCTGTGGTCAGGACTGCAGGAGCCCAAAACAAGGGCTCCTGCAAGGGCTCTCTGGCAAGGTCAGAGATCTGCTCAGAACCACTTGGACTGAGGTGTTTTTACTACCAGAAATGCAAGGCAGGAAAGCTCTTTCCATACCCATGACTTCCACACCCAAAGTCATCACTCCCTGACCTCCTGAGTTGGAGACAAGTCACCCCCAGCAGAAAAGCAAAATGTGGGCTGCAGGTTCTCAAGGAGAACATCTCCCCTTCCTCAGACACAGCCAGGGCATCTTTGTGCCAGGAAGGGGGCAGGCAGAAGCAGCAGCTGGGGGTGTTGGTTGTAAAGCCTCCCTGCAGGAGCAAGCATCTCTCCCATCTATTGTGAAGGAAGTGAGATGTTGGGGAGACCAACAAACTCACCAGGCTTTGCTGTTGTCAGCAGAGCAGGGAGCAAGGGCAGTGTGAGTGTGCATTGCTGGGCTCGGAGGCGTGGGGACCGTGGGCAGGAATGCTGACAGGGCTGCACACACTGCAGGCCATTCACACACAAACCCTCCTCTGGCACAAAGGGCAAAAAGACAAAAACGAAATCAATCATGAAGCTCACAAAAGCCAATTTCCCAACAGAAACAGACTGCTGATGATGTCCCTGCAGCCACTCCTGGGATGCACTGGGCTGGAGCAGCAATCAGCACAGATCCAGATCTGCACAGAGCAGAACCAGCTCAGCTCTGAGTGTCCCACCCTGGGGGCAGCCCCAGCATCCAGGCTGTGCCTGCAGAGAGCCCAGGAGGAGCTGGGATAAACCCTCCAAGAGAAAGGGCAGGAAGAGGGAAACAAACAAAGGAGCAGGATCATGGATCATTCCCCATTCCAGCAGGCTTGCGCAAAGTAAATTGACAGAACTGCTCCCAAAGAGCCAGGAATGAGAAAATTCTAGGAATCCCTAGGACTTGCATGGTGAAAAGCCAAATAAAATAAGAGATTGTTTCACAAGGAAAAAGAAATCCTTTCTGCTCATCCCATTAATGGCAGAGTTCAAAAAGGCACGAGGCTGATCCCAGCATCGCCCAGCGACGCCACGGGCTTGGAACTCGCTCTGAATCCCAAGGAGCATTTCTGAGATTCCCACTGGAACACGATGGCATCTGGTGACAGTCACTGTCTCAGGAGGCCAGGCCAGATCCTCTCCAAAGCTCAGCCTGCACGAGCTGCTAGGAAAAGGAGTATTGACCCTACAGAGCTCCTCAGCACTGGGGTCCCCAGTGCATGCCCTGGGCTGTCCCCAGCCCGCTGTGCCAACCCAGTGCCACCCACCCTGCCGTGGGGGCTGGGCAGAGCTGCTCCACACAGCAGCTCACCCTCACCTGGAGTCATGGACTTGGAGAACAAGGCTTGGGAAAGCAGCAGCTGGCACAGGGGAATACACAGAGATCAGCATCAGCAACAACATGGATTTCCCTGATGGTCTATCCCCAAAACACTGGCTCCCTGTGTTTTCCTACAAGTCACTGTTCTGGGTGCTGCCACGTTCCTGCCATTGCTGCTCCATGACCACAGATAAGGGGGCAGCCAGGCCACAAGGCCTGGAGCTGTCCCAGAGCAGTGTCTGAGCTGAAGGAGAGGTGGGATGGTGCCCACCATGGAGGGCAAACCAGAGGCAGAGCTCTACCCACGCTCCTGGCAGGAGCTGATCCTGCTCCTGTCCTCCTCCCCAGCCGAGCTGTCAGCACACGGGCCCATCCTCCTGCATTCCTCCTGGCAGCCCATTGTTCTAATCCTTGGAACTATTTTATTAAGTCACCCCTCTTCACCCACTCAGTGTCTCCCAGAGAAACAAGTGGAAACTCTCCAAGGGCACTCCTGGGAAAGAAAAGGCAGGTGAGGAACAGCTTGAAGGATTAAGGGAGCAGCTCCTGAGCGGTGTGAGTGAAGGTCAGCCAGGACACAGACAATGGCATCAGAAACATGGCTGGGAATCTTGGTGGCACAGCAACCCAAAAACCAGCTGAGCTGCCAGCTTGCAGAACGGCTCCAAAAAAGGCAGCAGAGACCAGGGAGTACTTGACACATTGGTAACGTGGAAAAAACAAAACAAAATAAATCCAGGCGGATCACGCGCGGCAAGAGCAGAGTGAGAGAAGTTCTGGCTCAGCCCTGACACCTCGAGTGTTTGACTGGACTGCAGCCCCTGAGGGTACACAGCCAGCACTCCCAAAATCTGGAGAGTGCCAGGCAGGGGAAAAGCTCACTCACAATGGAAAAGTGGTGGTAAAAACCCCAAGACCATCCTTCTTTTCCCCATCCAATCCACATTTCCAGGCAGGATGGTGTTGCAGAGGGAAGCAGACAGCTGGAGGTCAGGATGTTTTGCAGGGCTGGGAGGGAGATGCCAAGCCATGGGCAGCAGTCCCCACTGGGATGCAAGTGTTGGACATGGTTGGATGTGACCATTTGGATGGCAGACAGAACAAACACAGAACCTGGCAGCTTTTTGGGAAATCTGAACGGGACGTTTTGTCCCATGCCCTGCATTTCTGGCTGACTTGGTCCCTGATATGAAGTTTCCTTCACCAGCAGTTCTTGCAGCAAGGAACTAAAATTTTCAGAGGGGGAAGACAAGCCCTGCAGAGGAGAGTCCTGATCCCAGATAAACCTAAACAACTGATGGATGTGCAGTGCACCCTAATCTGTTTGAATCTGGGCTTATTTTTGTACAGTGGTAAAGTGATTCTGCATCAGGGATTAAATGCTGCAAAGGGATGTGTAAATGTTTGGGAAAAAAATCAGGAAATAATCTCAACACTCTTCATTAGAACTAAAACCAGGCCTGGGAAGGTGTTATGTCCTTTCCCCATTCCAAAAACATCTTAGGAGTATTTGCCAGGCAGAGCAGAGCTCTGATTTGTATGAGAAATGCCTGACTCACAGATCTTGGCAGACAATTATCAAAGATTAAGATATTTAAAATCTAGAGGCATTTGAAACCAAAATATTGTTCTGACCCAGCTCTAACACCTAAATAAACAGTGACCACACTGGCCTTTTACAGGAACAAGTGCTCAGTGCACAGCCAGCACCTCTGACAATAGGGCCTCATGGTTTGGGTTCTGCCAAACTGCTGAGGTTCCATGGAAGAAAAAAAAAAAACCCAAAAAGATTTAGATACAATTCCAAAAGAGTCTGATCATCACATCTTCAAATTGGCAGCTCTCCGGCTGTTGCTCTACCTACATCCAAGTAAACTCCTCATATTGCTCAATTCCAAGTCAGCAACAGTTTCCTGGAAAGGCCAGATCTTAAATAAGTCTCAAATCAGTGACGTTTCCCCGGCTCTGTGGCCTTTGAACATCCACACAGAGCCCACCACAAAACGTGAAGGTCTAATTACACCTTCCCGAGCCTCCAGGGCCACACCTCCGGGCCGAGCGCTCCCGAGGGCCGGGGGCTGGGCCGGGGCCTCCCCATTGTACGGAGCACGCTAAGGCAGGATGCTGCCGCCGGCCAGGATGTGATTCAGCGTCCTGTTTTGAACACTTCGTGAAGTCAGCAACTTCTGCCCCGAGATCTCCCACCAGCTCCCCGGGACACGATCAGTCTGCAGCCAGCAGGGCTTGTCAAGGCTGTAATGAGCTGCTGTCCCCACAAATAAATCCTCAAGGCAGCTGCTCCCCCTGCCCTGAGCGCCTGCCCGGCACCGTGGACATGGCTGTGGGTACAAGGGTTCACTCAGTGCTGCTCCAGCAAAACCTGCTCCTAAATCCCTAAAGAAATTAAGGATCAAGGTGCACTAAAAGATCATTCTGGTGCATGAAAAGATCATTTTGGTGCACTAAAATATAATAGACATTAAATGTAAATCAAATGTATAAAACATATAGGATGTAAGATACAATGGTGTCCTGTGGTGTGTGCCAGAGGGGTGATCATGGAATTATTTAAGTTGGAAAAGACTTCCAAGATCAAGTCCTGCTGTTCCTGCAGCTCTGCCAAGGCCACCACTAAACCATGGTCCCAAGTGCCATATCCATGCAGCTTTTCAATTCCTCCAGAGATGAGGAGTCCATCACTGCCCTGGGAACCCTGTTCCAATGCTTGACAACTCCTTCCATGAAGGAATTTTCCCTGATAGCAAATCTAAACCCGCAGTTGCTCTGTTAAGAGTTTGTCTGCACCAATGACTCCTCCTGTTGATCACCGATCTGCAAATATACACAAGCCCTACCCTGAAAACCTCTACCTCCCACAGCTGCTCTTAAAATTTGGTTTAGATGAGCCAAACAAGAACAATTCTTTCCATAACCACCTTCAGGCTTGATCAGAGCCTGGAGATAACCAACTTCCAGGCCTTCTGCAGTGGTGCAACCTCTATCTCTGCAGAAGGTGCCTGAAAACACTCACCCAGCCCTGCATTCAGGCTGTGATTGAAAAGCCAATAATGGCAAAGATTACAGAATGACTGGCTAAACAAACCTATTTATATTTGTAATTAAAACCAGTGATTATCTTGCTGTGTTTGCCAACCACATCTGAGAATCAGCCAACACTCACAGAGCGATCTGGGCTGTACAACAGCTCCTCTGCCTCGCTGTGACAGAGCCAGCACACGGCCAGGACTGAGAATCAACTGGGTCACAGCAAAAAGGAAAAACTGCACAGCAGGCAGCTGGGAAAGAGCTGGGCTCTGCTCTGCCTCCTCCTTGATAGCATCTCCTCAGGGTTTGCTCTGGAGAGCAGGATCTGGGGCTGAGATAAGGCCACAGGCACGAGGCTCGCACGGAACTCGATCTCAGAGAACTCAGGGCTGTGTTCAAGCCTAGGCTAACACATCCTGCCACGGGCTTGGCCCAGCCCTGACAGCAGCTTTACTAAGGTTTGGGTGAGCTGTGGGTGCACTGCACCAGTAGGGGAAAAAAGGGACCAAGCCACAGCATCTCCCTGATGGTTCTCCAGGAGGGAAGGTTTGAGCAGACACTGGTAACACAGCTCAGACGTGCAGCTCCTGGCTCCACTGAGCCCAACAGGGCTCTCAGATCTCTTATTTTTCCTTCTGCTCTCAGTCTTTACCCTCAGGGAGCAATACAAACTCCTGGCTGCCTGCTGGGAGCGGTGTGGATGTTACATTGCCAAAGCTTCCAGAAAATTTTTGGTAACAGAGCTAAAAGCAGATTAATGCCTAAGAAAATGTGGACAGCAGCAATATCTTTGAAGCTAGAGCATGTCCCCTTGGTCTGTTCTGGGGTAGAAGCTGTTCCAGGGAGAAAGAAAAGCATTTTGGAATGACAGAAACCATAAGGAAGGATAACCAGGGAGCAGCAAGACATGGCTGGGTGCAACATCAGATACAGACCTGTTCCTCCAAGAAAACAATCAGATGGCTCAAGGAGCCAGATCCAACTATGCAACCTCAAATGAAAATCCCAGAATGTTTTGGAATGAACAAAAATAATTGTTCAGCAGGCAGATGAATACATGATGTCAGAAATGTGTACTAGCACAGCCATCCTGCATTGATGAAACACAGCTTGAGCTGGCAGCATGCTGGGGATGTGTTTCCAACAATCCTTCCTTTCCCTTCACCCTTAGATCTCCAAAGTCTGCAGAGCCAGGGGCTGGACTGCTGACCCTCATGCTCAGGGCACGTGTGACAAAGCCCAGCTGTCACCAAGGCTAGACCAGGACTGAAGGAGGCACAAACACCAGCACAGCCCATGCTGCAGGGATTTTTCAGAGCACAATGAAGTTGAACAACTCTGCCACCCCCTGGGCACCGGGCAGAGTCTCAGCAGGGCAGGGAAGGGGACAGGATAAACCCACCAAACCAACAGGAGCTCCATTCATCATCTGAGTTATGTCTGCATATTTGCTGCAGCTCTTGGCAGTGTTTCCCCCTGAGGACAGCAGAGGCTGTGCATGAGAGCCATCTGATTCTCCAGCTCTGTCTGGCTATTTAATTACCAGATTCTTATCCTGACAATCGTATACGAAAGAGCAGCCCCAGGAGACTGAAGGACAGGGGAAGCTCATGGGATCTCAGTGTCCAACGTCAGGGCTGCAGCTTTGTTCAACAGCCAGGAGAAAAGCAGCAGCCTTTAAGCCTGCTCTAAGTGCATCCACACTCCTGGTGGCTCTGGTCAGGGGTGGATGACAGACAGACAGACAGACCCAAGGTGTCTCACCAGGATTTGTTTGTACAGTGACACCATTTGAGGGAAGAGGATAAAGTTGTATTTTCTCTTTCAGCACAGAACTGTATATCCAAAGGAGGAGGCTGCCATCCTGCTTGGTTACATGTAACTGTTTAATACCACATGGGGAAAAGCACAAGAATTAAGGTTCTGTGGCTGTTCAAGCTCCTGCTGGGCCTTGCATTGTACAAGGAGCAGAACAAGGAACCCTGAATTTTGATTTCATCAATACAAAATCCATTCCCCACAGGGTCAGCTCTCAAATGGCATTACAGACAGCCATGAAATGCTCATACACACAGGAGAGCACACAGAGCAGACACACAGCACTTCTGTGTGTGCACACAGGACAGCCAGGGAATTCCAGGCCTCCCAGGCAGGCTGCAGCCAGGAGACACCATCCCAAAACTCAGAAATAAAAAACTCCAACAATTTCCTCCTCTGTCCATGAGCTGTCCTGCTTTCTGCTCTCTGACTTCACTTGCTTTGCTTTTCCTGAAGCCGGGATAAGGAAAGCAGGAAGGAGGGACAAGGAGAAGAGACTGAGAAGTGACTGCTGTGCCTTTCCACTGCTCCCCTGGGCTGTGGTTTGCAGGTTAGAGGGGAAGAGCTGCCTGCAAGAGCCAGGCTTGGAGTGAGCCATCCACAGCATTACTCAGAGCCCATTAGCCAGGGCCCTGGCACATAAGCTTGTGTCACCACTTTAGATCTGCACAATGTCAGCAAGAGGAGCCTCTCTCTTCTCTGGCAGGACAGCTCAGCCCTTTCTTACCCTCACATGAACACAGTGGCTCTGCACGACCCCAAGGAGGAAAATTCCTGGTAGATAACAGCCAGGAATGAGCAGAGTTCTCCTCTCCCCACCCTGGGAGCAGAGCCCCTTCCTGAGTGGAGCCCCAGCCTCAGGGAGCAGCAGCAGAGCCAGAGATGCTGCGATAACACCAAAGTGCTGTGGCCAGAGCTGACCAGGAATTTTCCAGGGTCTTCTCAGGAGGGGAAAAAAGGATCACAAACTCTTTTATTCTTTCATCTTGTTCAATGCTCATCTTAAAACTGATGAGGCAGAGAGCATCCCCAGGCTCAGCTCTCTGCAAAAACACCTGGAGGGGATCCTCTAGGCAAGGGGATCTCTGCAGAGTCAGGACTCAGATGCTGGGCAGACAATTAACAACAGTGCAAACTTAGAGCCCAACAGTTCAGCTTACCTCACATTCAGTCTACGCTCTTCATCACTGCCAGCCTCTGCCTGAGGGGAGGAAAGGACACAAGAGTTACAGGTTGGTTATTTTAAATAAAATAAATAAAATCTCTGCACCAACAGGGTGTGAGGGGCTGTTTCCTGCAGCGTTTTTCCTCCTGGGGCCAGGGCTAAATGAAATGACACTCCCTAGTCCTGTATGGCACCAGCACCCGGCGCCGGGTGACAAAGGGGCTCAGGGGGATTTTCAGGCTATTAGGCTCTAATCCTGCAAGCTGGTCCTGGAGCACAGAGCGCTGTGCGGAGCGCCAGCCCCGACGTCACCGGCGCACACCTCGCTGCCACCGCGCGCACACGTGAGGGCAGCAGCTGGCAGCCACGAATAACCAACACTGGGGTGTCCCAAGCACCAAGACACGGCCAAAAGTGCTCCCTGGGAATGTCCCTGATGTGCAGCTCCAGGGAGCACAAAGCAGGACAAGGTTCCACCTCCACCTGTGCTGGCACACGTGTCCCCACGTTGGGACAATGCATGTCCTCTGCTGTCGCAGGATTTTTCCTCCTGAGAAGCTGAGAGGCCTCAGGAACAAAATGTAAGCATTGATTATCTGCTCCTGTGGAATGCAACAAGTAGATCTTTGATTAGCTTATGTTAGTTGTTTCTAATTAATAGCTAATCACAGCTCAGCTGGCTCAGACAGAGAGCCCGAGCCACAAGCTTTTATTATCATTCTTTATTATTCTATTCTTAGCCAGCTTTCTGAGGCAGTTTTTTGTTCTATTCTTTTAATATGGTTTTAATGTAATATATATCATAAAATAAAAAATCAAGCCTTCTGAAACACAGAGTCAAATCCTTGTTTCTTCCCTCAACCTGAGACCCCTGTGAATACTGTCACACTCTGCCTGCTGCCTTGCAAGGGAACACGCTGCTTTGGTGGCAGGAGTGGACCAAAATTGGCACTTCTGCACCAGGCACTTGGGGAAAGCCCCCCTTGAAGCAAATCTGGCTGCTCAGGTGACACTACACTTTTATTGAGTCTCCTCAAAAGAGAAGTGTGACCTCAGCCTGCTTCCAAACCCAAGCATTTTCACAGAGTCATGCTCTGCAGTCATTCCCTTCAAGTTCCCGAGTAGCTTTTAGACAAAATTCCTCATCAGAGAAAAGCAGAGTTGGGGTTAATTGCATCCAGAGCTGACAATAAAAAGCAACCAAAACAACAGGCTCTGAGATAGTTCTGCTTTGGTTCTGTGTGAGTGCAGAGGAGAAAGGGCTGGGAGCATCCCCTGGAGAGCAGGGCTGTGCTGGGAGAAGATTTGGGCCCAAAAAGCAAAGCAGGGACTTCACATGAAATCCTTCACACTCACAACACACCTGATCCTGACAAAGCTGGGGGGACACAAGCCTTGCAGGAATCAGGCTCCATCAGTGCTGACTCTTGGGGAACATCCTGGTTGCTCAGAACCCACAAATAAAGGATTCAAATAAAGGTCCCTGGAAGAGTTACTTGTTTCCAGGTGGTTTTGTACAAGTTTTGCACCATTTCAAATGTTCAAGACTGGAGCTCTGGAGGGATGAGGGGACCTGGATCACTCCCCATCCTCTCAAGTCAGGATTTGGGAGGCTGCAGGGCACAGGAGCTGCTCTGCTGACAATCTGTGAGAACCAAGTAAAGCCAGGGGGGAGAAATCCTGCAAATGCAAGAGCAGAGGCCGGATATTGGAGCTGCGGCCTCTGGAGGAGGGAGATGCACAAGGCTGTCCCGACTGACCCGGCAGAGGGTGAGGAGCATACCACGGCTATTTTTAGTCTGTTTACAGTGCAGAGCTGGGCTGCAGCAGGGCCCCAGAGCACCCCAAGCCCCAGAGCCCCCACGGGCAGATCCCCCAGCCCTGGGAAGGTCTGGAGGTCTGGCAGGTTTGGGACCTTTGCAGGGTCACCCTCCTGTTTTTGTTTGGGGCCGTCACGTAGCAACAAAGGGGAGAAAAACTTTTTTTCCCTTTTTAAACAAACGTGACTGTGAGGATGATGACTCTGGGATGTCGTCAGCTGGGGCTCAGTAGCAGGGCTGGGCCTGGAGCTGCTGTGGGCTCCTCTCCTGCAGCGGCTAAGCTGTTACCAAAGCTGACTTTCTCTGTATTTTCTACTAAAAACTGCAGGAAAACCAAAGTGAGGCAGCAGCAAGGCCGAGCCCTCCTGGCCTGTCCTGTGCTGCTCAGAGCACCCCTGGGAGCTGGCAGGGTTTGGGGGGCACCACACACTGTGGAGATGCTCTGGAGCTGCTCATGCACCATGGGCAGACCCTCCCTGGGGCCTGTGCTGAGCGTGGCCACTCTGGAGGACCAGGGGAGTGGGAGATGTGTGCAAGGGAGATGCACGAGCAGGGCAAGTTTGCACGTGTGTGTGAACCACTCTCACCTAAGAGTTTATGGCTCACTATGTCAAGGCAGCAGCATCCATTTTATAAATTCCTCTGGGCTCCTGAGTTAGGAGAGACCACAGTAGCACAGCCACAATCAGCAAGGATGTGTGGCCATCATTTCCCATTAAAATATCTTCTACTAATTATTCAGCTAAAAGCCCAAATTTACCCTGACTTTCCTTGCAAGAAAGATCCTAAAAGAACAGAACCAGGCTGGCAGTTTTTATGGGATTTTTCTTTAAATTAACTTTACAAAAAACAACATGCTGAACCTGGAAAAAGAATCTGGAAATCATAATTTTATTCCATGCCAGAAGAGCCCATTCTATCAGGACTCAGTGTCTTCCTTTGGGAGCCACCACAGCACAGCTGAGCTGTGAGTGCCCTGCCATGGACAACACCTGGTGGCAAATTTGGGGCAGCATTTTTAGGAGGAAAAAGGAGAACTGTACGGTCACCCCACAGAAAATTCAATCACTAGCAGCAGCTCTGCCACAAAGCAATGCCTAAGACAGATGTACATGGCAAGGCCTGCTTTGCCTCCTCTCCCACCTGCACCAGTTAAATCCAGTCTAATTCCACTGCCTGCTCTGGGGTTACAGCTCATTTTCATCTCTCTAGACTAGGTCTTGTTTAAGACTTTGTCTAAACCAGACCCCACAAAATTCCTTCTGAAAACTCCTTCAAAAAGTGCAGCTCACATCTCCAAGCTCCACAGTTGGCACAGCATGGCCCAAACTGGGTCCCTGCAGCCCCTGGGGCCAGGGAGAACCTGGGAGCTTTGTGGCTCCCCCCTCTGCTCCCCCCTCAGCCCAGCTAATCGGGGGAGTCACAGGGACCTGACAGGTGACAAATAGGATTGTTTACCTGGCAGGAGAGGGGACAGAGCGAAGCCAAGGGCAGTGAACATCAAAGGAAAGAAGCTTGGGGGGGAGAGGATGTGCAGGGAAACACCAGGCCTGTCTTTGAGGGTCACAAAGGAGATGGGTTAGGAGGGAAAAAGGTGAGAAGCAAGAGAAACTGGAGGTGCAGCTGTTTGGATGGCACGTGGGAGCTGTGTGGGGGGAAGCAGAAGGCCAAGGCTGGGCAGAGGCAGGAGAGGGCATTCCTGGGGCACAGGAGTGGAGGAGGTGTGCAGCAGGGCTGGGACACGCAGTGCCAGGCCAGCAGGACACGGATGGCACCATGGGGGAGGTGAAGTGGCAGGTGCAGGTCCTGGAGCAGCAGAGCTGGGGGAAGGAGAGGTGTGAGGTGTGAGGAGTGGCAGAGGTGCGGGGTGGAGCAGGATGGGAGCTGCTCCTGGAGAAATGACAACGGTCACCTTGGGGAAGGGCTGGTGTGAATTTCCAGAGGGGCAGCAGATGTGGGGAACGGTGGTGCCACGGACAGAGGGATACCACAGGGCAAAGCAGAGCATCCCTGGGGCAGGAGGTGCTGGCAGCTCTGGGATGCCAAGCAGGGACAAGGGCCAGCACAGCTGCTCCATGCAGACAGGCCCAGCACTCTGCCCAGAGATTTACCTGCCGTGAGAGAGGTGAAGCAGGCTGCCCCAGGGTTTAGGGAGCTCAGGCTCCCTGCCAGCTGAGGGCTGGAATGGGGGGACAGTTACAGGGGAATGGGGATGTGTGTGGGGGGATGGCAGGCCTGGCTCAGCCCGGCAGCATCAAAAGGCTGGGGCTGGGCAGCATCGGGGGCTATGAGAGGGGATGGGGTGAGGGCCCCGAGGGGCTGAGCTGGGCCGGGGGCTGGTGGGGGTTGTGAGGGGAGGAAGGCTGGGGGGAAGGGGCTATGGGGGACCAGGGTCTGTAGGGCTGGGAGCCATGAGGGACCAGCGCCTGCGAAGGGCCTGAAAGCAGGGGCTGGGGAGCCTGTGAGGGGCTGAGCCGGTGCCAGGGGGCTGTCGGAAGTCAGGCCATGGGAATGCGGGGGGATGAAACAGGGGACAAGTGGCTGTGGAGGGCCAAGGGGCCGCGAGGGGGTGGAACCAGGGGCTGGAAGGGGAAAGCTGTGAAAGGCCAGAGCCGTGAGGCCGGAACCATGAGGGTGATGGAGCCAGAAGCTCTGGGTTATGAGATGCTGGGGGGGCTGCAGGGGCTTGGCCCCGAGCGGGGCCTCACCCCGCCCCTCCCCGCTCCCCATCCGCCGCCGCCGCTCCCGGGGCTCACCCTCCCGTTCCCTCCCCGTCCCTGCCCATGCCGTCCCCGCTCACCTCGCTCGTGCTGGCCGAGGAGGCGGCGCTGGGGGTCGGCGAGCGCTGCAGGGTGACCAGCGCCATGGCTGCAGCTGCGGGGCTGCGGCCGCCTCCCCCTCGCGCCGGGAAGGGGCGGGCCCGGGGCGGCGCCTGCGAGGGAAAGGGCGGGGCTGGAGTGGGAGGAGCTTCCCTCCATGGGCGGGGCTCATTTGCGGTGCTGGGCGGGGCTTCCCGGCCCATCCCACCCCGAATCCCGCCCCCAATATCCCATTCCATGGCAGGGACACATTCCACTATCCCAGGTTGCTCCAAACTCCATCTGACCTGACCTGGGACATTCCCAGGCAGCCACAGCTTCTCTAGGCAGTCTGAGCCAGGGCCTGCCCAACCTCACAGGGAGGAATTTCTTCCCAATATCCCATCTAACCCTGGCCTCTGGCAGTGGGAAGCTGTTCCTTCTTGTCCTGTCACTCCAGGCCCTTGTAAATAATCACTCTCCATTTTTCCATCCGGCTGCCTTCAGGTACTGGAAGGCCACAATTAGGTCCCTTCAATGCCTTCTCTTTTCCAGGCTGAACAATCCTGATGCCCTCAGCCTCTCTTCCTACTCAAAAACTGAGCCAGAAGCACTCAATTTATCCAAATCCCACAGGAATTTTGTGTTCAAAAAGCAACTGCATGTGACATTAGTGCTGTGGTCTAGTTGACAAGATGGTGATCAGTCAAAGGTTGACCTCAGTCCTCTTGTCCAATCTAAGGGGTTCTGCAAATCCACATCCCGGGAAGTCACAGAATCACTGCTGCTGGAAAAGACCTCCAGGACCATGCCCACAAACACATCCCTGTGTCCTGGTGTGCCAGTGCTCACCATGGAGACAAGAGGCAGGGGTGGCACTTTGCCATGGATGGTGGTGACCCCGTTTTCCATGGCTCTGGGGCCTCCTGCCAGTGGCATCACGTGGCAACTCCACCTCCCAGAGCGAGGGCAGACTTTGGTCCTGTTGCCCTGGACACTCAGACCTTGCCCTGCTGAGCTGCAACAACTCTGACTCTGAAGCCTCTGGACACGGCACTGACAGCTCCAGGGACCCCACACTCTGCAGGTAAACTGGTGGAAAATGTGCATTCCCATTATTTTTTGGCAGATCCTCCTCAGCTGGCGCTGCAGGGGCAGCTGGGGCGAGTCCCTGTCCCTGGTGGAGGAGGTGACCCTGCGTCCTGAGGGTTATAAAACCATGGCAGATGGGAAGCAGCTCCCACTGTGCCATTCCAATGACTCATCCCTCCATCCTGGCAAATGTCACCCCCCTGTTGTCACAGCAGAGATGCTGGACTTCACCTTGGCCAAAAAAAAAGAAAACCCTGTAGGCTGGAATTTATTCCTGCTCCCAGAACCAGCCAAGGATCTGCACCCCCAGCTCTTCCCCACACTGGTTTTTGTCCACTCCCTGCACAGGAGTGACCACAGGGCTTTTCCAAGGCAGGAAAGTGCTGTCAGGAGGGAACCAGAGGATGGAGAGGGGCTGCAGCTGTGTCCAGCTCTGGCCCCTCAGTTTGGGGAGGACATTGAGACTCTGGAGCACATCCAGAGGAGGCAACAGAGCTGGTGAGGGGCTGGGAACACAAACTCTGTGAGGAACCCCTGAGGGAGCTGGGGGTGTTTAGCCTGGAGAAAAGGAGACTCAGGGGTGACCTTATCACTCTCTACAACTCCCTGAAAGGTTGTTTTAGTATGACGGGGTTGGGCTCTTTCTCCAGGAACTGACAGAACCACAGTCTCAAGCTGCACCAAGGGAAATACAGGCTGGATATCAGGAAAAAGTTTTTTATGGAAAGCGTGATAAAGTTCTGGAATGGCTGCCCGGGGAGGTGGTGGAGTCACCATCCCTGGGTGTGTTTAACAGAGCCTGGATGTGGCACTGGGGGCCAGGGTTGAGCTGAGGTGTTTGGGCTGGGTTGGACTCAACGATCTTGAAGGTCTCTTCCAACCCAGTGATTGTGTGATTGTGTGAATTCTGAGATTCTGTGATTCTGGGATTCTGTGATTCTCTGATTTGCAGCCAGAAGTTACCCACAGCCACCCTCCCAGCTGTGCCTGGAAGGGTTTGGGGTGGTGGCACAGCCACCCTCCTGTGCAGCCCTGTGGGTGACAATGGTGTGAGGATCCAACCTTGCACCCATCACAGCTGGCATTGCTCCCTGGGAAACAACTGCTGCTTCCCATCTTTTTCACCCGTGCCCACTCGGAGCAGGGTTGGGTCACTGGGAGTGGAGGGTTCACCGTGTCCCTTGGGAAATGGAGCTGTGGTGGGTGCTCCAGCATCCCTGTGGCTGGTGGGACACACAGGAGGATCCCTGGGGCATCACACACCTGGAGCTCCTTGTGCCAGCAGTGCACCCATGCCAGCCACGCCGCAGCTCTTCTGCTGGCACATCCATGGGTGGAGACACCGTGAGGAACCACAATCCCCATCCATGATTCCTGGATCAGAGCTTGAGGAGGGCTGGGAGGCTTTACAAGAATGAACCACGAGGAGCTCAGCCCTTCCCTGCCGCTCTGGCAGTGTAGCTGAGCTCCCGCAGGAGCTGACGCTCCCCCGTGGTGTCCCCAGCTCCTCCCGCAGCCCCAGCCGTGCCCTCGGAGCCGCAGCCATGCGTGTAGCCGTCATCGGGGCCGGGGTGATCGGGCTCTCCAGCGCCCTGTGCATCCAGGAGCAGTTCCAGGGCCTGCTGCCCTCCCTGCAGCTGGAGATCTACGCCGACCACTTCACCCCCCACACCACCAGCGACGGGGCAGCCGGGCTGTGGCAGCCCTACGTGAGCGACCGCGGCAACCTGCAGGAGACGTAAGGCAGGAGGATGAGGATGGTCCCTGTCCCCTCTCCCTGTGCGCCATGAGCTGCCCTGGCACAGCTCCATGGGGCTGGCAGAGCCACCACTGTCCCATTCTCACGCCAGGCTCTGGAATAAAGAGACGTTCGATCACCTCCTGGGGCAGCTGCACTCCCCAGCGGCCAAGGAAATGGGACTTTTCCTCATTTCTGGCTACAACCTGTTCAGGGAGCCACCGCCGGTAAGGAAGGAAGGAGCAGGTCACAGCCTGGGCTGGGGAGGGTTCCAGGAGCTGTGCTTCTTCCAGCCAGCCCTTCCCAATATTTCCAAATTTGCCTTGGGACGTGGTGTTTTCTGTGCTCCTGAGGCAATATTGGTGTGAGGATCCAATGGGAGAGTGGGAGTGACAGAGCCTGTCCAGCTGTGCTGGCAGCTGCACATCCAGCTGTGTCCCTCTGGCATGGGCTGTGTCCCATGGCTCCTGTCCCACGGTGATGCCAGCTCATTCATGATCTCAGGACATTATTTCCCAGCTCATTAATGATTTCAGGACATTATTCTCGGCTCATTAATGATCTCAGCTCTTTCTCTTCAGGACCCATCCTGGAAGAACATTGTCCTGGGATTCAGGCACTTGACACCAAAAGAACTGGAACTCTTCCCTGGTTACAGGTATTTTTCAGTTTGTTTTTTGGAGACTCAGGTAGGACAGTCCTGGATACCTCCTGAATACAGCCCTGGCAGGATGAAGTGGGACAAGGAACTGCAGGTGTTGAAACGTCCTCACTTCTTTAAAAATGCTTCCCTTCAAATAAGTAAGCAACAGCTCAAATGGCCCAGCATAGAAACCATTCAGGCTCCTCTCTTACCTCAATGTCAAAACAGGAGAGGAAAACCAGAAGGTGTTTTATGCTGTAAAAAGGGAGGGAAAATCATGCACTCATGTGAGGAGGGTCCCAGGGGGATTTGGGGTCCCAGAGCCACGGTGGCTGTCAGGAATGTTGGGGCAGGAGGCTCCTGCAGGTGCTCACAGCCTCCTCTCCTCCTCTTTCAGCCATGGCTGGTTCAACACGGCGCTGATGCTGGAGGGCAGGAGTTACCTGCCCTGGCTCACCAACAGGTGAGTGAGTGCAGCTGCTCCTGCTTCCTCTGGCTGCAGGTGTGGATTTTCATCCTGCCCATCAGGATAGGGTGGGCAGAGATCCATCCCTGGGAAGAGGTTCTGGAATTCCTGTTCAATGCCCCAGTGGGGTAACACATTAACAGTGAGCCCAGGAGTGTAATTTTTGCATGACAAAAATCAAAGTAATGGGATACTTGGAGCTGTATCCAAGTGCTTTTGGAAGAATTTGGGCTTTGATTTTATTCCTGTAATTTCTAATGCTGAGCAGGTGTCCTGGTATTGAACATTTCCTTTTAATTTGCCAGTAACAAATGAACTTTTGCTTCCCAGGCTGACGCAGAGGGGAGTGAAGTTTTTCCATAAGAAGGTTGAGTCTTTCCAGGAGGTGAGTGGGGATGTGGAGCCAGGGCAGAGGGCACAGCCCCATCCCAGAGGGGAGAAGCAGCATCCAGCAGGGGCTGCTCTGGGATATTCCTTGGCATGAGCGATGGGACAGAGAACAGCAGCAAGACTATGCCAAAATCCAGAAAATAAATTCTACCAGGAAAGATAAAAGGTTTTGGGTATTAAGGGATGGCTGACAGAGGATGGGGTAGAGCATTTATCCAGCATGGATTGGCAGCTTTCCCTGGAATGGCTTGGTGGCACACATGGGATGTCAGCAGGAGCTGGCTGGGGAAGAAGCTGTGCCCTGGATCTGCCCCTTATGCTTTATCCATTTCCTGACTGTTGGAAAGAGCACTTGGCTGGTTTGGAAGCAGGAATGTTGTGTCTCTGTGGAACATAATCCCTGTGTGCTGCTCCCTCTCTCCTCAGCTGTTCTCCCAGGGTGTGGATGTGGTGCTGAACTGCAGTGGGATGCGCTCAGGGGAGCTGCAGCCTGACCCAGAGCTGCAGCCTGGCCGGGGCCAGATCATCAGGGTGAGCTGGGGCAGGCCTGGGGCTCCCCAAAAACCCATCTGTACCACGAGCAGTGGCTGTGCCCTCTGGGGAGAGCCATGGCCTTGTGGCTGGGTCCACACTGGGGTCAGGCCCTGATTCCCAGCAAACACTGCTCATGTGGAACCAACAGATCCCATTCCTGGTCCAGCTCTGGGAATGTCCATAGGGTGAGGGCTGGGAGAGGTCAGAGGCATAATAATAAAAAGACAAAATCTTTGGGGGAAGGTGGTGATTATTTGGAGAAACACAGGTGAGTAAAAGCTCCTCCCTGCCTGCACTCCGGTTTTCCCATCTTCCCAGGGAAGCCAGCACAGGGAACACTGAGCTAAGGGAGGGTCCCATATCTGGATCCTCACATCCCTCCTGCTGTCCCCCGAGCCTGGCACCCATTCTGACTCTCTCTTTCATGTCCCAGGTGCTGGCCCCATGGGTGAAGCATTTCATCATCACTCACGACCTCAGATCCGGGATCTACAACTCGCCCTATGTCATCCCAGGGTAGGTGACCAGGGCTGGCTGGCACCAGTGACATTCCTCTGCCACTGTCCCCAAAGCCTGGGCTGGGACATGGCTCGTGCTGTGTCTGCCAGGCCTGGCTTCATCCCTGGTGCTGTTCTTGCTGTGTGGGAGGAGAGCAGAAGGACGTGGGCAGCAAAGCGAGGGAGCTCCCAGTCAGCACAGAGAGCACCCAGCACCACGGTGCTGCCATGTCCTGTCCTTTTCCAAGGACCAAACCCCACCAAGGCAAACTCCACCCTGGCCAAGTTCCCAAAGAGCCAAACACTGACAGTGGAGTGGATATTTTGGGGGAGAAGTTTTGTTTTCACATCTGAATGCTGCATGTCTGGCACTTCCTATTGTCCTCACATTTCAGGCTCAGGCAGTAAGCCAGGATGCAAAGAGGAGCTTTGCAGGTTCACAGCCCCAGTGCAGCACATTGTGAGTGATTCCTGATCACAGGCTCAGATGAATTCCTCTGCCTGTGCTTGTTTCAGCTGGAGCTGTCAGGGCTGATCCCAAAGGAAGAGCTGGATCCAGTTCTCATGTGAGGGCACCCCTTCCCTGCTGGACAGCTCAGCCCTGGAGGGTCCCTCCTTTGGCTTCTGTGCTTCCCAATGATCAAGCAAGGTTTTGGAAGGGTCCAGCCATAGAGACACCTCCAGGCCCCCTCAGCCTTAACCTGCCTCTTGTTCTGTTAATCCACAGGAGTTTGGGGCAGCAGCAGTACCAATCTCTGTGCTCCCCTCCAGAGCCATCCTGCTCCTCCCAGCTCTTGCTGAGCCAGGCAGGGGCAGACCTGTTTGATAAGGATGGAATTATCTGTCTGCTTTGCCCAGACAAAGAAGGGCTGACAGGATTTAATGAGTGACTTGCTCACGAGCAGACCTGCAGGCTCCTCTCCCTGCCTGCTCCAGGTGGGAGTTCCTCCCACCAGGAATATCTTGCAGGTTCAGGGTGTAGCAGGATGCATCACCACACTCACACAGTGTCACTCCACGTGGTGGCCCCACAGGGGACAGCTGGGGACAAGCCACCAGCCCTGTGTGTCTCCTTTGGTTCCTGGTGCAGGAGCGAGTTCACAGTCCTGGGAGGGGTTTACCAGCACGGAAACTGGAGTGAGGACAACAGTGCCAAGGACCACAAATCCATCTGGGACAGCTGCTGCCAGCTGCTGCCAGCCCTCCAGGTGGGTGACCCGACTGCCAGCATGGGGCACAGGGAGCTGGGGGGGCTCAGGATGCAGGAATGAGTGCTGGGACAAAGTACAGGAGCTGTTTCCATGAGTCAGGATTTCTGGGTGTCCATCATCAGGGTTTGTGTGTGTCCATCATCAGGGTTTGTGTGTGTCCATCATCAGGATTTCTGTGTGTCCATCATCAGGGTTTGTGTGTGTCCATCATCAGGATTTCTGTGTGTCCATCATCAGGGTTCCTGTGTGTCCATCATCAGGGTTCCTGTGTGTCCATCATCAGGATTTCTGTGTGTCCATCATCAGGGTTGCTGTGTGTCCATCATCAGGGTTGCTGTGTGTCCATCATCAGGGTTGCTGTGTGTCCATCATGGACACCTAGGGCTCTTCCACCTGGCTGAGGGACAGGCAGGGCTGGGGCTGGCACTGAGACAAGGTTTGTAGGGATAATAATTACTCATGTATAGAACCAGAGCTTTGGGAAGTTCCAGCCCGTTGTCCCCACACCTTTAGAGAAGGGTTCTGTGGGGTGAGGCTGGGTTGTGTCCACTCCCAGTGCTGCTGTTATTCCCTGGATTAGCAGGAAAGGTGCTGTGGGGCTTTGGCACAGGGATTTGCCTCAGCTCCAGGCTGGCACTGCCATCCCAAACCGTTCTGCCTGGAGCTGCTGCAGGATGGGAAGTTCCTGTCCCTGCTCACCTCAGGGCTCAGCTGGTGCTGTGAGGTTTGGCTGGCGGGATTCCAAGGAATGCTGTGCAGTGCTGACGTGCTTTTGCTTCCAGAAGGCAAAGATCGTCGGGGAGTGGAGCGGGCTGAGACCAGCACGGCCCTCGGTGCGCCTGGAGAGGGAGAGCATCCGCCTGGGGAATCGCCAGGCAGAGGTACCCGCCCCGTGTAATTAATCACCGTGTTAATTGTGCCTGGGGCAGCGATAAACAAGCCCTGTTCCTGCGATCATCCCTCTCTCCATCTCCCCACCACAGCGAGGGAATCTCTGAGCCCAGGGATAAATGTCAGAGACACTCAAACAAATGATTGATGTCCTGCCCCATCCCTGGAAGTGCTCAGGGATCTGTTGGAGCAACCTGGGCTTGTAGGAGATGTCCCTGCCCACATCAGGGGATGGCACAAGAAGGGCTCTGAGATTCCCCAGCCCATGCTGGGATTCTGTGCTTCTCCCCCAGGTGATTCACAACTACGGGCACGGCGGCTTTGGGCTCACCATCCACTGGGGCTGTGCCATGGCAGCAGCTCGGCTCTTTGGGACCATCCTGCAGGAGAAGCAGCAGCTGGGCACGCCCCCAGGACCCCGTCTGTGAGCTCCTGCTCCCCTGGAATGTGTGACAAAAATGGCTTAGGAATCACAGCAGAAGGATGGGAACAGCACAGGGATTCACTTGGCTCTCAGCGTCTCATTTCCAGGTCGCTGCCATTTTCCAGATGTCTCCACTCCCTCCACACCCTGCCTGGAGGAAAGGCTTTCAAATATGGACTAATCACCCGTGGCAAAGTGCACTGAGAGGGCTGTCTGGGGTCAGGCTGGGTTCAGCTGAACACTGCACAGCCCTGCAGTTCATCTGCACCAGGGGACGGGATCTGAAACGGAGCTGGGGACACCTGAGGTCTCTGCTGGCTGCTCCAACACCCCAGGGTGCAATTAGATTCACAGGCTCCCCCCCAGGAGGCAAAAGCTCCTTAGTAGGAAGAAGCTCCGAGGCTCCCAGGGAAGGAGCAGCAGCTCTGGGAGCACGTGCCTGGCTCACTCCAGTTCCCCTCACATTCCTGCCAGGACAAAGCTCGGGCCACAGCACCTGCTTAGTGTAGCTGGCACCAGACAGCAGCACTTGCCTAAAATGGCCTTTCCAAACGATGTTTTAGCAACAAAAGCAACTTGTTCCAGCCCTGTGGGCTTGCCAGGCTCTATATATAGCAGAGAGCATAAGAAAATAGCTCTTCTTGTCCCTAAAACTCCCACGGGCCCCTCAGCTTCCCATTTCTCCCAGCTTGGAGAGAGGGCCTGGCTTGGGGAAGGTTGTGCTCCTCAGAGGAGGAACAGGACTTTTTGGGGTGATCAGGGATGCTTTTGGGGACCAACACACTGTTCTGAAGACACAGCCTGGCTGATCTTTCCCTTCCATGTGTCTTTCCTGCTTTACAAACCAATCCCAGCCAGGATGGTGAGGAAGCCTCAGATCCAAAGGCTGTGGTGAGCCCAGCACAGTGCCTGGCTCACTCTCCTGTGTGGATAAGCCAAGTGCTCCTTACTCATCCGTGGTGCAGCTCCTGTCTCCTGCTGACTCTGTGTGCCAGGAATAGCTCACCAGCGTGGGCACCTCCCTGCTGGGCTCAGCAGACACAGCTGGGCTGGGGGAATTGGGAGCCACTGTCCAAAGCATTCCCAGCTTCCCTGGAAATGCTGCAGTCACTGGGTAAAGTCAGGGAAACAAAGGCTGGAGGAAATTCCCTGCTGATTAATGCTGAACTCAAGGGTCTGTGATGCCACCTCAGGAAAAGCCATTCAGGAGAACTGGAGCCCTTCATTTATTCCAAATATGAGACATTCAGGAGCTCGTTCTCTGCTGCAAATCCAGCCCCACTTTGGTGATTCTGGGAAAATTCCACTGGACAAACAGGGGTGTAGGAAATCACTGTACACCTGACAAGAAGCAGCTGATTCTTTGATCTCAGAGCCTGCAGGAGCCCTGTGATCCCACGTGGCCTCTGGGCAAACAGGAGTGAGCTGATCTGTAATTACATTTGCAGGTTAACTCTGTTTGTTTTCTAAAGGCCTCAATTTAATCTGTGTGACCAATAAAGGGAATGTTCAAATCTCCTGTGCATGGTGGTTCTTCCTCTCAGTGATGGCACAGGAAAGGCCTCAAGTGCTGATTCCACAGAAATGTCCCAGGAGTTCATCATTCCATGTGTCCACACACATTTTTCCTAAATATTTAATCCTGGAGGAGTAGGAGTCATCACTCCAGATTCCAAGCGGACCAGGAATCCTGGAATATCATCCTGTGAAGATCTCTGGTTGCTGACAGTGCCCAGGGCATTAAGAACTCACAGAACTCACAGAATTGTGGATTTGGATGGCAAGGGACCTTGAAGATCATCCAGTCCAGGGCAGGGACACCTTCCACTAGCCCAGGTTTCTCCAAGCCCTCTCCAACCTGGCCTTGGACACTTCCAGGGATGGGGCAGCCACAGCAAATCCCCACTTTTTTCAGTTTTATCAATTTTAATCAATTATCAAAATAAATTTTAATCAGAGGGATTAAAATTCATTTTGAGGCCAGGGAAGGTCAGGGAATGGGGTCTGGACAATTCCTGCCTGTCCTCTGACACACACAAAGCACCACCTCTCATCTCCAGTGTCAGCACATTTTAGAAACTCCACAAGGACCTCCTGTGACCCAGAACAAAGCTGGAAGCACATCAAGTATCAGGGAAGTCAGCAAACAGCAGCTCTGGCATTTGGGAAACTCCTGCCAGAGCTCAAAGAGTGTTTGGACACCATTCCCAGGGATGCACAGGGTGGGATTGTTGAGGAGTTGAACTGGATGATCCCTGTGCTCCCTTCCAGCTCAGGATATTCCATAATCCTGAGGATGAGCTTTAGAAATGCCTGAGGATGCCAAAAAGTAACCAGAGACGAAAGAATATTCCACCAGCATTGCTTCAGCCACACAAACCCTTCCAGTTCCCAATTATTTCCATTCCCAGGAAGGAGGCTCTGCATCCCAGGCTGGGAGGAGGAAGATGGAAGCTCTGGGATGAAGGAAGATGGAAGCACTCTGGGATGAGGACACCCAGCATTACATGAGAAGGATTTGTAGCTCCTGAGTCATTTTGACTCATCCTTCAACCACCTCCTGCCTGTAAATTATTTGGGCATCAAAATAAGAATATCATTGACAGGTTGGAGGAAAATAGGGTTGGGCACTTAATGATGGTTTAGAAAAGTGATGGGGAAATGGAGGGTTTATACTGAAATGGAAATGAATAGAAGGAACCCTCCCTGCCCCTAAGTCCAGACACATGTGGAGCCACCTGATGCCAGCACACCCAGGGAAACTGAATTAAATATGAAAATCAATTAAAGATTTAAGAGAATTAAAAAAAAAAAATTATAGAATCCCTGAATGGTTTGGGTGAGAAGGGATCTTGAAGCTCATCCAGTCCCACCCCTGCCATGGGCAGGGACAATTTCCACTAGCCCAGGTTGCTCCAAGCCCTGTCCAACCTTGCCTGGAACATTTCCAGGGATGCAGCATCCAGAATATTTTGCTGTAGTGAGGTTACTTACAATGGGAACAGGAATCCTGTGACTTTTCTTTACATCTAAATACACAAAACAAACAGAAAATGAGTCAGACCTGCAGAGTGCTGAGCCCTGTAGCTCAAACCTCTGAACACCAAGACAAAAAAACCCAAACCAAAGAAAACAAAGCTATGACCCCTCCTAAACATCCCCCAGAAGAGCCAAAAACTTATTTCCTGAAAAAACTATTTATTTGTTTAACATAAAATATCTAATGTGGACTTCAACTCTCCAATGCCATGTCAGGAACAGGAACCAGAGGAGTATTTTACAACAAGCTTGAGATACACCAAGTTTTTCAACAATAAAATGTAAATCCAGCTTAGAAACTGTACATTCAGCCATGGAAACATTCACTGCTCTTTCAGCAAGTATTTGGGAATAACAAATCATCCCATCCAAATACATTTGGGGAATTACATTCCCACACCAGCTTGGCAAAACCAAATCCCACAATTCTGTTTGAATTCCAAAGGATCTCACTTTCCTGTTTGAAACAAAGCAGTTGCAATAATTCCTTTACCAGTGAGAAATATCCAGTGTGGACAAGGATTCTTTGGAATATTTTGTACCTAAATGGTGCTGCCCTACTGATAAAATCTATAGTGGTGGTTTACAACTGATGTGTGTCAACCCCAGTGTTCTCAGTGAACAAGCTAAAATGGCCTTCTCTTATTAATTATATGCAAATTCCTGCAAATCCTCAATTCCAACTCTGTTTCTGCAGTGCCCAATGGGCTCCTGCTGAATTCAGCCAGGTGGGATCAGCTGTGGTGGGCTCCTTTCATTCAGCTGATCCAAAGCCCAGGGATATCCACAGGAGATTTTCCCAGATTTCAGTGAGCTTTGGATCAAGCTTTAAGAAAATCAAAGATCCAGCAACACCAATCTTTTTAGGATAGGTATTTCTATCCTTAAATAGATTTTTTTTTTTAGTGCAGAATTAATAAAAAGTGAAGAGCAAAAATGCCTTCCATTTTTTGGTTAACACTGTAAATGTCACAGGTTAAAACTGATCTATTCAACAGCATGGAAAATGTTGCATTCCCTAGAAATCTTTACCTGGGAAGTGGCTTATCTGTAGGATCCAGGTGTGCATGAACAGAGAAACTTCACCTAAAACTCTCTAAAGGCAGTTGAATGCAATTCCTTAAAACTGCTGAATATTCACCTAAAAAAAATGGAGTGAGATGTGATCATTACCCCAGGAAAGCAGAATTTTAACTCAAGGCATTGATTAACAAACTGGGCCATGGCCTGCCCTGCACTTTGGATTCTCTGTCACCTCCACCCAGGCTCCGTTCCAGAGTTTTGGGATGCAAACACAGCTCATGGCAAGGCCAAGGAAGGAAGCATGGAAACACCTGGGGGACTGGAATGGCCTTGAGGGCCTCCAGCAGCAGCAGGGTGAGGATGAGGATGGAATGTCAGAGCTGTCACTGAGGGGTGATCCCAGCTCCAGCAGCTTTTCCAGCTCTCTGGCCACACATGTGGGGTAATTTCTGATTAAACCCACCCAGGATCTGCTTCCTCACTGCTGTGTCCCATACCCACCACGTGAAAGCAGAGAGGTTCCCCAGCCCTGGAAGTGCTCAAGGTCAGGTGTGGATGGGGATTGGAGCAACCTGGTCTAGTGGAAAGTGTCCCTGCCTGAAGGAGCTTTAAGGTGCCTCCCAACCCAAATCACTTTGGAATTCTGGTATTCCATGGAATGAATCTCTCTGGCTCTGCTCCAGGCTCACAGGGAGAAGGATCCAGCTCCAGCCTGGCAGAGGGAGGGGAACAGATGAGCTGTGCTTGGTGTCAGTGCCAGGAGAGCCCTGGCTGTTTACTGGGATCAGCTGGAGCTTGATTTTGGTGGAGTGTGAGGACACAGGGACAGGGGACACAAAGGGAACCAACCCAGCTGGAAGGGACAGAGGGTTCTGTGCCACCACCCACAGCTGAGCCCAGGGACCCCAGGGATCTCTTGGGAGCTGAATTCATTTTCATCTTGCTGGGCAAAGCCAAGTTTGCCTGTTTCCACCAACCATTCCTGGAATCCTTCACTGAGTCACCAATCTCCAGTGGGACTGGATGGACACTTGGTGCCTTGGCAAACTCTGCTCTCAGCAGAAATCCCTCCCTCACACAATTTCAACCTTTTTCATCAGTTTCCTGGCTTTCTTTAAAGATTTTTCCACTCCTGTTTTCCCCTCAGTCTCCAAACAAGCAGCCTGGCATGTGGTGGAGCATTGAGTGACCTCAGAGCTGTGACCCTCAGTGACAGCTGTGCCCCACAGTGCTCACTTGTACTGCCCCAAACATGGACTTGGAGACCTATTCCTGACCCCAGGAATGGCACCTGCTTCCCAGGATACTTCAAATGTTCAAGTGTACAAATGTGCTGCACATTTACCTGTGTTCAGGTGAGTCACTTGTCAGACAGACCACAAACCCCCACAGCCTCACCCAAGTTCATCTCACCACATTTGGTTGTGTGTCCCAAGGTCTGGAATCCTGAACATCCACTGAGGCACATCTCAGATCCCTAAACATTCCCACAGACTCTGCCACCTGACAGAGTTTGTGACAAACCAGATGAGCCTGTCCTCACCTTGTCCTCACCTGAGCTCTGTTACATTCCCTGACAGGAGCAGGATCATCCCTTGAGGAGCCACACCTGCAGGAGGGATGCTTCTCATCCAAGGGCACTGCAGATGGGCTCTTCCCATGGTTTTGTTCATTTATTCCAGCTACATTCCTCTGTCACCAACGTACAATCAGCAGGAAAGGTCCTGCCCAGCTGCCAGGGAGTGGCTCCATCCCAACAGCAGCTGGGGCCACCCCACCATGAGGATATGCCCAGGAAATGGAGCAGGGACACACCTGGATCCACACAGAGAACCCCAGCAGTGAGAACCTCCTCACTCCAAGCAGCAGAGAGAGCTCAAGGTCCCTGGCAATACCAGAGAAGTCCAATTCTGCTCCAAAACATGAGGATTTATGCATTGGACTCGATGAGCTTGGAGGTCTTTTCCAACCTCAATGACTCTGTGGTTTACATTTCTGCTACAAGGTCCCAGCTCTGCAGCAACACCACCCTCCCTGCTCCATACCCACCTGGGATGGCAGAAACAGTCAGGAATCAATTTCCAAGCAATCCACTCTCCAGAAACAAAACCCAACTGGAAAGCTTGGGTTGGTTTGACAGAATCACATTTTGGTGATGGTTTTGATGGCTAAAAGTGCAAGGCAGGCATTTAATCCATAGTGGTAGGGATGGAATCCACCCTGTGCCAGGCCAGGGCCACACTAAAGATGAACCTCTTGGTTTCAGGCATCAAGAGCTCAGTGTTTTAATGACAGCTTATGCTGGGCTGCAGTCACTTGGCATTTGCTTGGCACAGGACATTTTAAGCTGAAGAGCTGACCATGCAAGCACGACAGACTGAAGAGAAACCCTTCCTGCTAAACTTCCAAGGATATCTGGATCAAAGGCCTCTCCATCCAAAAAAGTTTTTATGAGTGTGAGCAAAGAGCAGCAGAAAACACAATTTGCTGAGGTTCAACCCCAAACTCCTGCAGTTTGACACGTGAGGATGGCAGTGATGGTGGTCAGCTTTCCATGCTTCAGGCTCGGAGGTTTTGTGAGACATCTTGCTCCTATCTCCTTCATTCTTCCAGCAGGTTTCCATGTCCCATCATTCCTGTGATTCCCCTGGGGAATGAGATCCTCTGCCCACCATCTCCTGGCCCCATTCCTTGTGGCTGGACTCCTGCAGGCCACGGCCCTTGGTCTCGATGGGCAGGAAGCAGGAGGCCAGGGCAGCCAGCAGGCAGCAGCCACTGTAAACCAGCAGGGTCAGATAGACTGAAGATTCCAACATCACCTGCAGGAGAAAGGCAGGGAATGCAAAACAGCACCTCAGCATGGAAATAAACTGGTGGAGCAACAGAAGACACTGGTGGAACAACTGGAATTTTAATCGTCGTATTGGGAATCAAGTTTAATTTGAAGTTTCTGGAAAGGAGGGAGATTTTATAGATCGTGCCAGGAAAATGGACAGTGGTTTAAGCTCTCAGAGGGGAGGATTAGATTGGATTTTAGGAAGGAATTCTTCCCTGTGAGGGTGGGAGGTCCTGGCACAGGTTGTTCAGAGAAGCTGTAGCTGCTCCATCCCTGGAAATGTCCAAGGACAGAGCTTGGAGCAACCTGGGACAGTGAAAGCAGGTTCTGCATCACCTTCATGGAATCATGGAATTGCAAAAGCTGGAAAAGACCTCCAGGATCATCAATCCAAGCTTCCTGTGTGTCCAGTCTCAGAGGAGAAGGGATTTACCTGTGCAATGAACGGGGTTATGAGGGCTCCCACTCTGGCCATTCCACTGCACGTTCCCAGGCCCAAAGCACGTGTGGCTGTGGGATAAACCTGTGGAAAAAAAAATCATCTCATCAGTCCCAGTGGGAAGTTTTTCTCCTCCCACTCCTAAATCAATGGGAATTTATAAATGGTGCCACAGCACATTCTGTCAGACAATGACAATGGGATCTACAGCTCCAGTCTGGGGTGAGGTCCATTGGGAACAGGTCATCAAAATGACTTTCCCACCCTGTTCTCACTCCCCTTGAATATTCCCATCAACAACAACCCCCTTACCTCAGGAGTGTAAACATAGGCAGCCTGAAATCCTCCAGAAATAAAAGCTCTTGCAATGAAGAGCAGCACAGTAAGAACATTTCTGTGAGGAGAAAGAGGAGAGCAGAGTTTGGGTTTCACTTGGATTTCACTTTTACTTCCCTCCCAAACTCTGGTGAGATAACCCAACCCCAGCCTTAAATCCTCCTCCAGCTGAGCACAACCATCCCACAGCTTTTCAAACCAGTTCTCCCACCACAACCAAGAGAGAACATGAGGAAATCCTTCACTCCAGCTGTTTCCTGTGCTGGACTCACCTTCCAACACAGAGAAAGAGCAGGAGGCTGCAGAAGGAGAAGACAAGGAAGGACAGGGCCATGGTTTTCTTGCGGCCGATGCGGTCGATGATCCACAGGGTCACCAACACACCTGTGGGAAGAGACCAGGAGACCCTTGGGAATCAAGAAAAGAGGGCTTGCAGCAGATTTAACACAGCTTGGGTGGTTTAGATTGGAAATTTTGGCCTCTCTTTCCAAACCCCTGCTGGCCCCAGGCAGGGCTGTGGGATGGATTGCTGCTGGTGCCATGTGGGAACAGGAATTCTGTGGCCCAGCTGCTCCACAAATGCACAAATCCCCACTCCCATCCAGGGATTACTGATGGCAATGCCTAAAACACCTGCTCATGGCTCACTGGAAGAAAAGAACTTCTGCTCAACTTCTGGCCATTGCTGCTTGCTGGATTTAAAGGCTCTTTAGAATGTGGGATTTTCTTTCTGTCCTGTTATTTAGATGTTTCACCAAATTATTTCTCTCCTGCTTTTTGATAAGAAATAGATCAAGCTCAGTAAATCTCACTATTAGGTCTTCCCTCTCCTGCAATTTTCCCAGATCCTTTTGAAAGCTGATGCACAGCAGGAGTGGGGATTATTCCAGCATCAGTGCCACATCCAGAGGGACCCTGCCAATATTTCTCACTCCCACCTCAGTGTGTGTGAGGATCAAACCAGACCTTGCAGCCACAGCACCACTCCAAGCACCCACTCTTTTTTTCTGGGTCTCCTTCCCAAAATTCCTGTTTGGCAGCACACTCCTCTTAGCAATGACTGTGCAGATTTCTCAGTCATACTTGCAAATTACATTCATTAAATGGCTTCTCCTTGAGCTTTTAGCCCTGGATGAGGATCCAGGAGAGTGAAAACATCCTGATCCCTGTCTCTGGTGCTGTTTCAATCACATTAACACTGAGAGATCCCCTCCATCTGAAGGATCAATGGCTGTTTCACACTATTTTGCTTGTCCTGTGCCAGACTGTCCATTGAAATTTGCTGGAATTGCCTGAAAATCCCAGGATCAGGACTGAGGCTGGATGCAGGGATTTAGAGAGCAAGTTCTCCATGGATTCACTGTACCCATCATCCTTTGAAAATACTTCTGGAAAGTCTCTTATGGATAGAAATTCCAGTGTTTCTGCCCCTTGGATTGAGGTTTTGCTCCTCCTGAAGTGTTGCTGGGTTGGAACACACAGAGGGGCCATTCCAGAGCAATGACAGATTTTTTTTCTGGAGTGATCCCAGGACAGGGAGAATCCACAGCTACAGCAAGGAGCTCTGAGTGCTGTGGGAAGCATCAGGCCAGAAATCCCAGTCCCACTGCAGCTTCCAGAGCTCATTTCCACACCCTGAGCCATTCCAAGGAAAAGCTGGAGCTTCCCATTGTCCTTACCAGGGAATTCTGACAGGGTTGTCCAGAGCAGGTCAGTGTAATCTTCCTCTGTCAGGTACTCACAGGTCAGGCTGCACTTGGCTTTCACTTCCTGCCTTCTGCTGGATACTGCAGGGAGAAAAAAAGGACAAATATTCAATATATTTTAAGCAAACTCTTCCCTGTTTACCCTTCCTGCTGGGTCTCTCATTTTTACTGCTGAAATTTAGGAAGGGATGGGCTGGAAGGACTGGGATGGATTCACTGCACCCAGCATCCTTTGAAATACTCCTGGGAAGTTGTTTAGGGATAGAAATTCAAGTGATTCTGCCCCTTTGATTTAATTGTTATTCCTCTTCTGAATGCCTGAGATGGAATTCAGAGTCAGAGGGGCATTGAAGAGCAATGCTGGGTGATTTTGCCTGAAAACAGTGAACATTTATAATATTTTCTGTGACAGGTGAAAATTCCACCTCCTTATCAGCTGTACAGGCAGAAATATTTTCCAGCCCAGGGCTCAGGACAGAATTAACTCCAATAATTCAGTTTCTGCCACCACATATTGGGATCCCAACACTTCCTACACTCTGAGAATACTGAAAAACCCCATGTCCTTATGAAAACAAGGGTTTTTAAGGGCTACAGCCTCCTCTGAGGAGGCAAACCTGAGTCAGAGCTCTCAGAGCTCATCATTGCTGCTCAACCCTGGAATCTGGGGCTGCTCCAACACTCCTCATCCACCTTTTATCATTTCCCAACTTCCAGGCAGTTTTCCCTAATTACAAATGTTCTGAATGCAATCATTTCTCCCCTGGGGAATCAAACTGTTCAAGCCTCTTCTTAACTCAGTCAAAGCACCTTCTTTTTCCCCCAAAAAAATTCTGCAACACAAAGGATGCTGATTTCCCACCATTATCTTTTTTCTCAGCAGGTTTTCCCATCTTGAGAACCCAGGAGCTCCACAGCAGCAGTTTCTTATTCTCAGAACTAATTAGACCTGTCAAATCTGCAAACTTCTATTTATTTAATCACTTTTTTTAAATCAAGAGGAACAGATAACAGGTCTGCCTTGAAGGTTGTCTTTCTGTTTGACATTTTGGGCTCAAAACCACTGCAGGACCTATCTGCACTGGGGAGATGAGGAAATATTTAAAATAAAATAAACTTAAAACTCAGCCATGTTCCTTTTCCAAACCATCAGCAGAAGGTGATCTAATCAAAGATATTCCAGCAGTTTTAACAGGACATATTTAAAAAGAAAAGATGGAGTAATACTCACTGCTGCAAACATCTCCTGCTTGGAAGAGCTCTGTAGTTAATAAAACTAACCCATAATATGAAAATGCATTGGAAAACCTGCAAGGAAGCAAATGAGAGAGGAAGGTTCAGCTGGTCCAACTTAAAAGAAACACCACCAATCAAAAGTTCTACCTCAAAGCTATTTCAGCCTTCAGAAAATTAAAGGGCAACTTGATTTGGAATGCTTGGATGGTTGAATAAATTACAAATCAATACAGGTGGGGTTTTTTGTTTATTTGGTATTTTTATAAGGAGGAAGTTGCTGTATTGAGTAAAATCCCTTCAGTAAAACCCATTTAGAGCTGTGCTGGCACTGAACCTTCAGGTTTTCTCTTACCAAATAAACCAGAGCAACAACGTGGTCCAGCGGAAATGGGGAGTGAAAAGATCCCTCATTTTGCCTCTGTCCTCCTGTTGGGAACAAGCAGAAGTTGGGTGATGAGGGACAGCTAAAGTGCCAAACTTCATCTTGTTTCATGCATTCAGATCCAGGAATTCTGACCTGAGCTCCTCAAGAACCTCAAGGTTTGGTTTTCTTTAATAACAGGGAGGTTAAATCACATTAATGCCCATTTTAAAGCTGCTTTTCACTCCCAAATGAGAAATTAACTCTTCCTCAGTAGAAAAGAGGAAGATGATTAAACCTCTTTTGTTTCTGCCTATTTGAGCCATTAAAATTGACAACACATTGATGATTTGCTCACAAACCCCCTCAGTTTCACTGCTCTGTACATACCTGCCTGGACACCACCAGTTTTCCCAAGGGCATTGGAGCTCCATTTTCTGTGGCAATCCTCTTCAAGGTGGCCAGAGCCTTCTCCTGGTTCCCAGATAAAACATCATACCTGGCACTTTCTGGCAGCCACTAAGGGAGCAGAGCAGGTCACACACACAGGAGGGTGTCACAAGCAGCAATAAATAAATCTGGGATTTTCCTTGGGGGAATCTCAGTGATTCCAGCAGATTCCCACATAACAAAGGATTACACAACTAAGCTGGAAGAATTCCAAGGAAGAATTCTCTCATCAGGCTTTAAAAACTGCAATCCCCCACTTTTCCCATCACTCAGAACCCTTTCCCTTCCATTCCTTTGGGTTTATCCCTGAGAGCTGTTGGGAATTTTTGCAGGTTTTTTACATTATCCCTTCTGTGCATGAATGGCAAAGAATCCAGAGCAGATAACAAGATGCTCCTGGCATTCCAAAATTTATGGAATTTTGGAATAAAATTGAATAAAATTTATGAGTTTAGGCTCCTTTTAATTTAGAACAAGCCTGTGATCACTTGGATAACTGCAGGTATTCCTAAAAAACTAAGGAATAAAAAAGGCTGCTAAACCACCTGACAAGGACATTTCTCTATGAGGAGACTGAGTGATTGGCAAAGATATCACCTAATAAATAAATAATAAAATATATCACTGAAGCTCAGGTTTAGCTTATTTTAGAATCTGGCCTGCACTCTGCAGATTCTATCCCTGATTTGAGAGGATTCTTAAGTGGGAATTGATTCTAGAAGTGACAAAATCTAAAGAGGGTTTAGGGAAATAGCAACAGCTTTTGATAAAATGCTAGAACAAAGTAATTAAACTGGAGAGGATTCCAGGTCTGATTTCACTCAATTCCAGCCCTGCAGGAATTACAGTCACATCAACACAACTCCCCCTGGAATGTTTTTCCCAGCACCCTGTTGAAACTGCATTTTTTGATCATTATTTCAGTTATTTCACATAATACACCACCAGAGAGCTCAAAACTGCCCTGATTTCCTTCAGCTGGGTCACAGAATTGGGTAAAGGAATGGGAATTGCAGGAATTCACATGAATCCATGAGGAATACCTACAAAACACAGGCCAGCAAAGAGCAGGAGTGGGAGGGCAGAGAGGATGAGGAGCCAGCGCCAGCCGAGCGTGGGCATCACCACCACTGCCAGGAGCACTTCAAACACTGTCCCAAGGGCCCAGAACACCTGCAAGAGGGGAAAACAAGAGAAAAAATGAGGAATGGAATGTCCCCAAGGCCTCTTCTTTGGCATATTCCAGGCTGTGCTCACCAGGGATGGCTGGAGAGAGAAATTCCAGGGGTGCAAGTTCTGCCTTAAAATATTCCAAGGGCAAAATTCTGCCCTGAGTGACTTTGACAGGTTTGGGTGAAGATGTGGAGCTGAATTTAGCACTGAATTTGTGGAGCTGTCAGCTCTCCAAATCCATCACTGAGATGGATTTCACCACAAAATCATGGACACCCAATGCCCCTCTTGTGCTCACTCTGCAACACTGGGTGCAAAATAACTTGGAAAAAGGAAAATTCAACACCAAGAGTGGAGTGTGACAGGAAGTTTCTGCTGCTTTTGGAGCTGGGCTGGTTCCAGAGCTCAGGAGCTCTACCAAGATGGACAGGCCAGGCCTGGCTGCAGCTCTGAGGGCACTTCCAGGCAGGAGGATGGAAGGGATGTGACCACCAGAGGATTTGTCCCCTGAGGATCTGAATGCACCCACTCACCTCTATTAATAAAATGCACTTTGCTCTGGCTTTCATTGGAAGGAACTCAGCATATAAAGTTACCCTAAAAAGAGAGAACAGGGAGGAAAATGTCAGCACAGAGAGGGAAATGCCACAGGTTCAAACATCCCTTTTGCCTTTTAATAAAGCTGCCAGACTCAGAGCAGCAACTCAAAGCTCTCCCTGTCCCCAGAGCCAGCCAGGCTGTGACACTGGGTCACACCCCATTTCCACCCCAGAATAAACCTTTCAACACTGCAACAGAGGACACAGTTTGCTCTTTTTTTGTGGTTTTGTGACCCCATGGTCATCACTTAAATGCAGATCTTGATGCTCATGTTTGCAAAGTCCATTGGAAATACAATTTTATTGGGTATTTTCAGTGTGGTCCATCAGAATTCAACACAAACTCTTGCTGGATAAAGAATTTCTTCAGGGCTTTACAACTGGCTCAGAGAATTCCCATCCATCTCCTGTGCCAGGGTTCAATTCTCCAAGAGGGGAATTATTTCATGTCACTGATATAAAATAATTTGCATTCTTTTATTGTGGCATTCAAAGAGCAGCCACTGAGGCTTTGTTTCATGCCTGTGCCAAGGAGTGATGGCAAAACTTCCCCAGGAGGAATTCCTGAGGAGGAATTCCAGTCCAGGCTCTGCCATCTCTTTCAAACTGGGAAGGTTTGGCTTTGCTCTGTTTGCATTCCACTGACTCAGTCTGTTCCTGCTTCCTTTGAGGTTTGGGACAAAATTCCTACAAACTTAAAGAGTGGATTGATCTCTGAGAAGCTGCCCAAGCAGGAAGTTTCACACAATATTTCATTCAAGCAGAGATTCACAGAACTCAAATCACATCTTAAAGTGTAGCTCAGGCCCCTCTGCAGTGCAGAGAAAACAGGAGCTGGTGAATGACCCCAGCAAAAGAAGGACATGGAATTGTTGGAGCCAGTCCAGAGGAGGAAATGACTCTCACTCCATGGAGATCCAGGCAAAAATCACACCAAAATCCCTCCAAAATCCACAGCTTAAGGAATTAGAAAGGAACTACTTTTCCTGCCTCATCCATGTTTACCCCTCTGTCAAATAAACCCTTTTACAGTCAGAATAGGAAACAGACTCAGGGAGGATGGGATCCACCTGGAGATCTGCAACTGCCTCTGGTTTTTCTCTCATGAAGCCACAGAACCTCAGTGAGCCCAGTCCAGTCCCAGGCCCTGGCTGGGCTGCACCTGCAGCTCTGGGTTTTTATCTGGGAGTAGGAATCTGTGAGCCATCAATGCAAGCCAGGCTCTCCTGCTCCAAAACAGCACCTCCAGAAGGCAAAAAAAAAAAAAAATCAATTCTTGGTAAGGATAAAAGTCTACAGAGAGAGAAGAGAGAATGGCTGAACCCTTCTCTTTACATTTATAATTAAAAGCCTTGAGCAGGGTTATTTATTGCAGGTGGGAGATTTATGGATCCCTCTCTTCAGTGAAAGGAAGCACACAAGATAAGAGAAATATCCTGGCACTTCCCTCTCCTTCTGAGCCATCTCCAGTGCTCAGGTCTGGGCTGTGTGGGTTTGAAATTCCAGCTCAGGGTGAGATGGGGAATTCAGGCTCTGACTGAGCAATAATCTGGGGTTTTACAATCAGAATCAGGGCTCAGCTCTGCCTCTAAATCCTCCTGTTCAAGGCATGACCTGCCCTGCAACAAGACCAAGACTTGGGGTGGCTGAACAGAAACAAAACTTCAGTCCTACAGGAGAATCTCCTAAGGAAGAAAGAGAAATGAGGGAGTTTGGAGTTGTGAGTATTTACTTACGACTGAGGCACTCCTCCAATGCCAAAGCCCACCAGGCCCCTCAGCACCAGGATCCAGCTGTAAATGGGAGCAAATCCACTGAGGATCCCATAGTAGAGAGTCCACAGCACGCTGATCTTCAGGCCCTGTGTTCAGCAAGAGTTAAAAATCACAAATGAAAGTGTAAAACACAAATTAAAGTGTAAAACAGACCTTCAGATGCCTTCTGTTTCATAGGGGCTCAGTTCTGGATGTGCTTAGTGCTGCTTTGTATACATGGACATTTGGGATTGTGGAATCCTGGAATGGTTTGGGATTGGAAGGGGCCTTAAAGCTCATCCCATTCCAGGTGTAGGAACACCTTCCACTATCCCAGGGTGCTCCAACCTGGCCTCAAACACTTCCAGGGAGCCACAGCTTCTCTGGGCCAGCTGCACTGAAATGTCCACGCTGCAGAAATATTGGGATAGATCCCAGCAGGAGCTGCAGACTTACTGTTTTCCTCCCATACTGGTCTGAAATGTTTCCCCAGAGGGTGGAGCTGGACATCATTCCCACAAACACCACCTGTGGAACAGCAGGAAAAAAAAATCTTTCCCTCAACAAGTGAAAATTCCAGTGTGACAAACACAGAACACAAATTTCCAGTGAAACCAGAACATTTCAGCCCAAAACAGAGTGAGATGTGCAGGAGGTCAGAGAATGGGTTGGGTGGGAAAGGACCTTAAAGATCATCCAGTTCTCTCTGGGTTGGAGCAGGGAAGCAACAAGGTCCCTCCTCAAGTCAGCTTTGCATTAAAAAATCCATCAGTGACAACCCAGACAACCCCAGTTTGGCCTGGACTGGGAGCACTGGTATTGTCCCATTGTGAGTCCAGCCCTGGAAGACACAGAGATCTCCAGTTCCAGGGAAAATAACCCTGAATAAATGCTCAGGAGCTGTTGGTTGAGATCTACCACCATCCTCAGCAGCTCCCAGGTTTGAATGGAGATAAAATTACACCTTAAAAGTTTACAAAAGTCTGAAGTGTGAAAGAAAATACCCAGAGGTGACACTCATGTGCTGCACTCAGGGATGGGACATTCATGGGGTTCAAGGACACCATTTCTATCTGCTGAGCATTTGAAGGATTTTACACAATCAAACAAAGGGCATTAAAAACTAAAGGAAAAAGAAATTCAGGGAATAAAGTGCCTGCATTCAGCAGTGGCCTGTGCTCAGAGAAGGGTTCCCAAATTTGTTTTCTTATGCCTAAAGGCACTGCAGGATTCCAACATCACAGCACCATCCTTGGAGGTGGTGTTGTAAGATCTCTGCTTCCAAAGATCACTGGATAATCCCAGAACTATTTAGGCTGGAAAAGATTTCTGATATCATTGAGTCCAACCACAAAAAAATCAACTGTTTGTTCTCTCTCAGGGCTCTCAGCATGTCAGAAAGCTTAGATGTGGGGAGAGAGAAAGATTTGCAAGCAAGATACTCAAAATTTACCAATTTTTTAAAAACTAATCAAATGGTTTGAATGTTAGGATAAATCTGAGTGAATCCATAGGTTTTCCTGGAAATTATACGAAACTTTGAGCCTGAAACCTGCAAACTGCCCTCAGTTCTCACTGAATTTCGTTACTTCAATCTTTAAAAAAACTCCTATAAATCTTTTTTTAAAAACCTCCCATAAACTTCCAAGCTGAAGGCAACCTGCAAAGGCCACGAGGAGATTTAATTTTGGGGGATACAAAGCAAAATGTCTGGATAACAATGATGGCAAAAGCTCAGGGAAGACAGGAGCTGTCAGGTATTTTTCCTACCGAGGTGAGCAATGCAACCTGCCAGCTGGGTAAGCGCCACTCACAGTGCAGCTGAGGAGCAAGGATACTTAAAATCATCATTTCCATGGCATCTGCCATCTGCAGGGGGAAGAGAAAGCAAAAATCAACAAGTGCCTGCAAGTCAGGTGGATTTAGGAGTCAATATTAGGCCTTGGTGACATTTCCATGATGTTCCCACCTCGTGGTTGAAGAAAACGTTGAATATTTAATATTTAAAGTCATTTCTGATTGTCAGCACTTTTAGTAACTCTGGCAGAGAGGATTTAAAGAGCTGAATGCAAAGGTTTTGAGGAGGTTTGGCTGGTCAGTGACAGTTCAGTCACTTCCATAGTGCAAATTCCAGATTTCAGCTTCTTCCCACATGGATTCAGTCAGGAGTGTTTAATATCTTATGATATTCCCTTAAACACTCCTGGATTTGCATTGATCACCCTGAAACCAAATTCCACAGCTGGTCTAGGACCTAACCATGGCAGATTCCAGCTTTTTACATGGATAAAAGCCAGTAAATACAGCTCTGGGTATCAGGATCCTGAAATGCACCACAGGAGGTGGAACAGAGCTTCAGAAACAGCAGAAAAAGGCAAACCAAGACTTTTTTATTGTTGATATCAAAGTTAAAAGTGGAAGTGCTGGGTTGCTGCTCCTCTGAAACTGAGATTACAGCAATCCTGACTGATACAGACAACTAAGGTGGCAGCTGATGGGAGGAATGTGGCAAAATCACTGCAGGAGCAGCCTGGAACCTCTTTCATTTGAAACCAACTTGAAGTGAAGAATTTAAATAATTTTCCAAACCCTGATTTCTAAAAACTTCAGAGACAAATCCATCATTATCCCTCACAACAAGGCTGAGTGCTGCTGTTGGTTTAGAATTCCCAGTGAAATTCTTGCTTTATTGTAAATTTATTTGAAAATTATTTGAAATCCCTGAGGTTCTCTAAGTGATGATCATGAATTGATCCTGATCCCATTTACTTGCCCATGCCAATCCAGTAATGACAGAGAGCTTCCACTGGAACTTCCCAAATCCAATGGCTTCCACTGCATCCTCCACCATGAAAGTATCTGCAAAGAAAACAATTCCAGTGGATTCCTTCCTGAGAAAGGCCAGCCCTTGAGAGAGAATTTTCTGGTTTAATTACTAATTAATTGGGCTAATCTGCTGAGATCTCAAATCTATAACAGAGCTACTTAGTTGTAATTATACAATTCCTACTCAGGAAAATCTCTGTGGCCAAAATAATTGGAATTATTCCTAGAATATTTTAACCACATGGAGGTAAATCAGTGTGGCACCCACAAATCTAGCCCATGTTCAGCCTCTTCCTCCTGCAGCCACAGAAATGGAGTTTTCTGTAGAGAGAAACTGCTCTGCCCCATTCCACAGCACTGCTGGAAGCTGGAGGGAGTATTTCAGTGCAACTTCTCATTATTTAAATCAAGAATTTCTCCAAAACACACAAATCTTTAACCCTGTTTAAAAATGCTGCTGGTTGTTTTCCATGACATCTTTAGTTTGTTCCAGCTGAAGGTGCTCAAAGATGTCTCAGATTTGAGATGTCTCAAATTCCTTTGCTCAAATGCAAAATGAAATGACCAAGACAAGCACATTTTGATATTTGAGTTGTTCAAATCAATTGAAGTCTCACAGTTCTAACATTTGTATCAGCTTGGAAAGGACATTCCTCAGGAAAAGCTTTGGCTGTGAGACCCCCACAACAACACAAACCAGGAGGAAACCAAACAAAATCCAAGGGATAAAGCACAAAAACAAGATTAACACCAAATTTTCACACTGAGCCAAGACAAACTCAAATTTCTCCTCTCTCCTAAAGCAGTGAGAGAGGAGAAATTTCTCCTCTCTCCTTCCAGGCAGGAAGAGAAGCTGAGATGGACATTCCTGATGTCCTCCAGGAAAAGAGGAGCCAGGAACTCTGCAGATTCATCTCAGCCTTGAAGGAGAGCCAGGTGTGAGCAGCTCCTGAGGGAGCTCAGAATTCCAATTCCAGTGTGGCAGCTGCATCCACAACTCCTGACAGGAGCATCCAGCACTGGGGACACAAAAAGGAGCACAGAGAGCTCCCCACAGGGAATGGGCTGATCAAACCACCATTTTCAGCTCTAACACAATTTCCTTGAGTTATTATTCATATCTGAGCACCCTTAACTTCTCCAAACCTCCTGCACCCAGCCTGGCTGGGATGAAGAGATCCCACAAGGTTCTCCTTGCAGGAAAATGAGCCCTGCTCACCATGGGTGGGGGTGGCAAATTCCAAACCTTCTGTACCCAGCCTGATTGGGATGAAGAGATCCCACAAGGCTTTTCTAGCAGGAAAACAAGCCCTGCTCACCATCCATGGAGTTGGGAAATTCCAAACCTCCTATACGCAACCTGACTGAGATTAAGAGATCCCTCAAGGCTCTCCCAGCAGGAAAACCAGCCCTGCTCACCATCAATGGGGTTGGAAAATTCCAAACATCCTGTACCCAGCCTGATTGAAATAAAGAGATCCCACAAGGCTCTCCCAGCAGGAAAACAAGCCCTGCTCACCATGGATGGGGTTGGAAAATTCCAAACCTTCTGTACCCAGCCTGACTGGGATGAACAGATCCCACAAGGTTTTTCCTGCTGGAAAATGAGCCCTGCTCACCGTGGGTGGGGTTGGGAAATTCAAAATCCCCTGTACCCAACCTGATTGAAATAAAGAGATCCCACAAGGCTTTTCCAGCAGGAAAACAAGCCTTGCTCACCATGGATGGGGTTGGAAAATTCCAAACCTTCTGTACCCAGCCTGACTGGGATGAACAGATCCCACAAAGTTCTCCCAGCAGGAAAACGAGCCCTGCTCATAATGGGTGGGGTTGGCAAATTCCAAACTCCTTGCACCCAATTTGACTGGGATGAAGAGATCCCTCAAGGCTCTCCCAGCAGGAAAATGAGCCCTGCTCACCATCCATGGAGTTGGGAAATTCCAAACCTCCTGTACCCAACCTGACTGGGATGAAGAGATCCCACAAGGCTCTCCCAGCAGGAAAACAAGCCCTGCTCACCATGGATGGGGTTGGAAAATTCCAAACCTTCTGTACCCAGCCTGACCGGGATGAACAGATCCCACAAAGTTCTCCTAGCAGAGAGAACGAGCCCTGCTCATAATGGGTGGGGTTGGCAAATTCCAAACTCCTTGCACCCAATTTGACTGGGATGAAGAGATCCCACAGGGCTTTTCCAGCAGGAAAACAAGCCCTGCTCACCATGGATGGGGTTGGAAAATTTCAAATCCCCTGTACCCAGCGTGATTGAAATAAAGAGATCCCTCAAGGCTCTCCCAGCAGGAAAACGAGCCCTGCTCACCATCCATGGGGTTGGCAAATTCCAAACCTCCTGTACCCAACCTGACTGAGATGAAGAGATCCCTCAAGGCTCTCCCAGCAGGAAAACTAGCCTTGCTCACCATGGATGGGGTTGGCAAATTCCAAACCTCCTGTACCCAGCCTGACTGGGATGAACAGATCCCACAAGGTTTTTCCCAGCAGGAAAACGAGCCCTGCTCGCTGTGGGTGGGGTTGGAAAATTCCAAACCTCCTGTACCCAGCCTGATTGAAATAAAGAGATCCCTCAAGGCTCTCCCAGCAGGAAAACGAGCCCTGCTCACCATCCGTGGGGTTGGCGAATTCCTTGGGCACCGCGGCTCCATCCTCCAGCTCCACGGGCTCCAGCTCCGTCCTCACCCCCTCGATCTGCACCTCGTGCTCTCCCGAAGTTCCATCCTCCTCCGACCTCGAGCTCTCCCCCGTGCGGCGGAACTTCACCACCCTGCAAGCACAAAAAAGCGGGATGGATCCTTCCAGGAGGATTGAAACCCCTTTTCCATCAAGGTTTCTCCTCATTCCCTGTCTCCCACTCTCCACTGGGATTTAGGTTTTGGGTCTGGTTTGAGGTGTCCTACCCTGGGATGGGTACAGAGGTTGTTATTGTGCTATCCACAAAGTTATAAAACCACAGAGGTCATAAAAATATGATGGAATGATGCATATTTAATGAGATCCATGTTTGGTGGGCCTGGGTTTAATTGGAATTAAGCATTGCTGTGTCATTGAACTGGATTTAATTGGAATTAAGCATTGCTGTGTCATTGAATTTCAGGGGTTTTCAGGCAGGAAGAGCCCAGATTCCATTTCCTGAGTTGTTTTTGTGATTAAAAACTCCAGAAATGCACCAGAATTTGAAATAGTATTTAGTGAAATACAATTGAGCTGAATGGATGGGGGTTTTTTTTCCAGCAGGATGATGATTCTGTGACTCTGCTTTCATCTTAAACAGAATTATTTAATATCATGTCATTAAGGAAATATCTGTGTTTTGAGACCAGAATTTGCTAAATTGACACAGCTTTGATGTTTTGGTCAGAGGGATTTACTCCCTTCCCACAGAGAAAGTTCTTTTCCCATTTATGAAGTTTTCTGTGGCCAAAGATTTGGGAACAGATCCTCAAAGTTCCTTCACTTTATCCAACACAACAGAACTTTCTTCCTTTGGAAAGTGAAAATCCCTTGGATTAAAGTGAAATAGTTTTGGAAATAAATTAAATTATCCCAGAATCACAGGGAGGGACCTTAAAGATCATCCCTGCTTTGGAGGTGATGGATCCTACAAAAGCTGAAATCACAAATCCAGATTTCCACATTCCTCAGCACAGAAATAAAAACACAGGTGCATAATTTAGGGATATACAAAACAAACTGATACAAACAAAGGAAAAAATTCCACAGGGATAATTTCTGTTCCATATTTGCCAAATTTTTGACATCTGGGACATCTCAGGGAGCTGCTGCATTTATTTGCAAAATCTCACAGCACCAAAACGGCTGCACTGGAAGGTACTTTGGGATGTATCCCCAGGTTTTGGGCTTAAAAATGGGAAAAAAAAAAAAAGCTTGACAAAATAATAACCTCTGATAAAATAACCTCAGATTCTTTTCCCCGACAAGCTGAATCCTAAGCAAGGGCTGGAAAAGAGCTGGAGCTCCTGTCCAAGTTAGCAGGAATGTTTTGGGACAGGGTGCTCTGTCATTGACACGAGCTCATGAATATTTAACAGCAACTTGAAACGTTCCTTCCCTGCCTGGCAGAGCCCATGATTTATAAATAGGAAATATGTTGCAAAACACCTGAGAACGGAGCATTTGGAAAAAGCAGGTTGGTTTGAAAGGAAGGAATTGAGGGGGAAGGAAGGAATTCCTGGGGTTAAAGGCACCAAAGATTTTATCAGGTTTGGGGTTGGGTTTTTGCCTTTTTTTTTTTTTTTTTTTTTTTTTTGCACAGATCCAGCAACCACATCCCCCCCCAAAAAATCAGCATTTTCCTCGCGCAGCTTTCCAGAAATGCCAATCCCAAGGGAGATTTTGGGGTCCCCCCCACCCCACCTTGACAGAGCAGGTTCTGCTCTGCAATTCCTCCCTGGCGAGGAGGAGGAGGAGGAGGATGGCGAGGAAGCACAACGTTATTTACAGCCAAACCCCGCTGCAAAGGCGACCCCGACGTTTCCTTTCCTAAAATCCTCACGATTTTATCCCAACCCTTGGTGATGCAAAATCCCCACGATTTTATCCCGTGCCATTTTTTTTTTTGATGGTGGTAAAAACCACGCCGAGAAAAAAAAAAAAAGAAAAAAAGAAAAAAAAAAAAGAAAAAAACCCCCCCAAAAATAAACAAACAAACAAAAAAAAAGAGAGCAAATCAAGCGAGACGAGTGAATTTATGTAACAAACAGCTCCTGCATCCCTCGGGATGCTCCACCCGGCGGGAAAATGGCCCTGCCCGCCGCGCTGCGAGCGGCTCCCCGGTGGCACCGGCCGCTCCCCGGCGGGATCCCCGCGGCCGGAGGGGCCGCAGCTACTCACGGTACCGGAGCTACTCACGGCAGCTGCTTCAGCTGGAACAAATCCTCCTCCATGGCCGGGCGGCGGCTGCGCTCATCGCTCCCGCATGGCGGGCTCGGGCTGCGGGATGGAGCGGCTGGAGAGGCTGCAAGGGCTGGACAGCTCCGCAGGCACCGCCGCGCCTGGGCTCGGCTTAGCGGGGCTCAGCCTGGCTCGGCACGGCTCGGTTTGGCTCGGCTCGGCTCAGCTCGGCATGGTTTGGCTCCGCTCGGCTCAGCTCGGCATGGTTTGGCTCAGCTCGGTTTAACTCAGTTCAGTTTGGCTCGGTTTAGCTCAGCGTGGCTCGGTTTAGCTCAGCTCAGTTTGGCTCGGTTTAGCTCAGCTCGGCTCGGTTCCCGCCCTGGCCATGGCTGGGCCTGGCTCAGCTCAGCGGGGTTTGGCTCAGCTCAGCTCAGCTCAGCTCAGCACAGCTCGCCTCGGCTCGCAGCGTTTGCCTGAGCTCGGTTTGGCTCAGCCCGGCTCAGCCGCGGTTCCCCCATGGCCCCAGCGGGGCTGGACCGGGTAAAGCCCCGAGCCCGGGCGCTGCCGCGGGCCGCGTCCCCGGGGTCACATCCAGCGACACCGGGAACCTCCGGGCTGCACAACCTTTCCGGGAGGGTTTGCCCTCAGTATCCCAACCAGAGCGCCGCGGGACTGCGGTGTTGTCCCGCTGCTCTCCCGGGACACCCCGTGAGGGCCGGGCAGCGTGGGGATTCAGCTCGTCACACCGGGACCGGCCTGAGCCGCACAGGCTGCCCGCCACAGCCGCTGTCACACCGTGAACGGGCCCGTTTCCCCCGCTCCGGGCCGCCCACAGCGCTCCGGGCCCGCCCCCGGTGCCGCCCCCGGTACCGCCCGCCGCCATGGCCGGTCCCCGCCATCACCGGCCCCCCCGCGCCACTTCCGGCACCGCCGCCCGGCCGGTCCGCGCGCCGCTGCCGTCCCCCCGGCTCCGCCCGGCCGCGCGCCCGCGTTCCGGCGCGGCCATGCTGGCGGAGGGGCCGGTGCGGCGGCTGCTGCGGGCGGGGGAGGGGGCCAGGTCCGAGGGGAGGGGGCGGCTGCACCCGGAGCGCGTCGGGACGGAGCGGGAAGGGGCTCGGAATGAGCCCGGAGGGGGCCGGGTCCGAGGGGAGGGCGGGCGGGGGGACCTCGGCTTGATCGCGGCGAGCCTCGGCCGAGCGCCTCCTTTCTTCCCTCGCCTCCTTCATTTCCCTTTCCCCCTTCATTCCTCCCTTTCCCTTTCCTTCTTCCCTTCTCCCCTTCCCTTTCCCTGCTCCATTTCCCCTTTCCCATATCCGCATTCTCTTTGCGCTCCGGTTACCGGGGCAGGCCCGGGGAGGCTGAGGGCTCTCGGGGTTCCCGCAGCTCCTGACCTTATTCCCGCATCCCCTGCCCCTATTCCCGTTTTTCCCGTATCCCCTGCCCCTATTCCCGTTTTTCCCGTATCCCCTGCCCCTATTCCCGTTTTTCCCGCGGCTCCTGACCCTATTCCCGTTTTTCCCGAGGCAGGCACCGAGCCATGCGGAGCTGGGGGGTGCTCGGGGGCGCGGCGGCGGCGCTGGCGGCCGGGATTTATGTCCTGTGGGGCCCCATCAGCGGCAGGAAACGGCGGCGGAGAGGTACCGGGGGGATACCGGTACCGGGGGGATACCGGTACCGATACCGGGGGTGCTGGGGGTAACCGGTACCGGGGGGGCTGCGGGTACCGGTACCGGGGGAACTGGGGGTAACCGGTAGCGGGAACCGCCCCGGCACGGGATTGATCCCGTTTTTCCCGCTGGCTGGGTGGGATTTTAGGAAGGAATTCCTAAATTCTGAACAGTTATTCAGAATGCGGAATAACTGTTTTGTTAAACGAAATTCTATTACACTAACTAATTAATTATATATTAATTAATATGTTATTGTTATTATTAATTTTCTATATTATATAAATATATCATATAATAATTTTATATTTTATAATATAATATATATAATTATATAATAATTTTATAATTTATACTAATAAATATTACCACCATATATTAACTATATATACACCATATATTCATTATATATACACCATATTAATTATACACATATTACACATATACACCATATTAATCATATATAAACATTATATATATTAATTATATTAATATATAATACTACCATATATTACTTAATATATAATATCGCCATATATTAGTTATACACATATTACACATATACACCATATTGTACACATGTACACCATATATTTATGATACATATTATAATATATATTCATTATATATTAATTAATATATAATACCATCATATTATATAGACTCCATATTAATTATATACATATTACACATATTACACATGTACACCATATTAATTATGTATACACATTTTATATATTAATTATATTAATATATAATACCACCATATAATAATTATATATACACCATATTAATTCTATACATATTACACATATACACCGTATTAATTATATGTACACATTTTATATATTAATTATATTATTATATAATACCACCATATAATAATTATATATACACCATATGAATTCTACACATACTACACATATACACCGTATTAATTATATGTACACATTTTATATATTAATTATATTAATATATAATACCATCATATATTAATTGTATGTGCACCATATTACTTATACACAGACTACACATAAACACAATATTAATTATATGTACACATTTTATATATTAATTATATTAATATATAATACCATCATATATTAATTGTATATGCACCATATTAATTATACACATACTACACATAAACACAACATTAATTATATATACACCATATATGAATTATATTATATATATTAATGATATATTAATTAATATATAATACCACCATATATTTGTTATGTAGACACCATATATTAATTATATATATATAATATTAATTATATATATATTGATTAATATATAATGCCACCATATATTCGTTATGTAGACACCATATATTAATTATATATACATCATATTAATTATATATATATTGATTAATATATAATGCCACCATATATTAGTTATGTAGACACCATATATTAATTATATATACATCACATTAATTATATACATATTACACATATACAGCATATTATACACATATACACCATATTAATTATATATATACCATATTAATTATATGGATACTGGAAAAAATAGTGAAATTTTTGAAAGATGATAAAAAATGAACTGAAACACCACAAACTGAAAACAGAACTAACAGAAATCCATTTTTCTGGAATTACACAGCATTCCTGCTGAAGACCAGGATGTTTGCCCTTGGATTTCGTGGTGGAAACTCTTGCAATTCTCTTTGCAGGGCTCGTGCCAGGCCTGCTGAACCTGGGCAACACGTGTTTCATGAATTCCCTGCTGCAGGGCCTGTCCTCCTGCCCCTCGTTCATCAGGTGGCTGGAGGAGTTCACAGCCCAGTACAGGACGGAGCAGGAGCAGCCCCAGGAGCAGCCCCAGCACCTCTCAGTGACTCTGCTGCAGCTCCTCAGAGGTACTGGGACGTTTCCTCTTGTGGCAAGCCAAGGGTTAAATGTTTAAGGAGAACATTTGTCATTTTTAGGCTCTTTTCCCAAAGAAAGAAGCTCGTGGGGTTTGTATTCCCTGCTTTATTTCCCTCTCTAATTTTCAGATTAATTGAAATGCCTTGGGCAAAGCTCAGCCACCTTTCACAGAAGGGTTGAATTCCGTAGAGTTCAAGAAATTTAGAATTCTATTAAAAATTATTAGCAAATAATTTAAGCTTTTTTGTTTTCCCCAAGCTTACTATTTTTCCAAAAACCTGGGAATATTCAACCATACTTTGTAAGGTTTTGGATATTAAAAATTAAAATAAAAATATTATTCTAAAAAATAAAACATAAAATATTATTATAAAAGATAAAACATAAAATATTATATAAATATGAAATATTATTCTAAAATAATATACTTTTATATAATAACTTCATATTAGAAATAAATTCTATAAATAGATGAATTAGTAAAATAAATAAACAAGTTATATAAGTAAATGTATATGTATTAATTATATATATAATTATTATTTATATTAATACTTGTTGATATAATAGGTATTATATAACATACAAAATATTATTATAAAATATAAACTATAAAAGATTAAATATAAGTTATCATAAAAGAAATAATATAATTCTATATAACAAATTTATGTAATAAATTATAGAAATAAATTGATAAATAAACTTATAAATTATATTATAAATTTGTAAATTTAGAATATAATTTCAAATATATATAATTTATATATAATATATATAAATATATATTTAATTATAAATTTAAAATATAAATTTATATACATAAATTCATATAATAGGTATTATATAACATATAAAATATAAAATATTATGTAAGTACAATTTTTTCTTATAAAATAAATAATATTATTTTATATAATAAATTTATATAATGAACAAATTATATTAATGAATCAATAAATAAACTAATAAACAACTGTATAAATAAATTTATGTAATACATATTATGTAAAAGACAAAATATTATTATAAAATATTTAAGATTTTAAGCTCAAGGTGATTAATTTTTGGTCTAAATTAATCTCTGAAACCCTCAAGCGACCCCCTGGCTTCCCTCACATAAAGGAAATTTCTGCCTTGGGCTGTTCCTGTGGAAGTGGTGTGAGGCTGGTGGTGCTCTAACCCCATAAAACACTGATTTTTCCCATTTTTGGCTCCTCCTGACACTCCTGCCTTCTCCTCCCCAGCTCTGTCGTGCCAGGAGGTGCCAGAGGACGATGTCCTGGATGCCAGCTGCCTGCTGGAGGTGCTCAGGATGAACAGGTGGCAGATCTCCTCCTTTGAGGAGCAGGTGAGTGCAGCAGGAAAACCCTCAGCGCTGGAGTGACAGAGCTGGATCCTGCTCCAAAAACTGATGGGAAACATCCCCAGCTTGGGAATGGGGCTTTCAGTGGGCTGGGATATTCCAAATCTTGTCCATACCAGATCTCCTTTGAGGAGCAGGTGAATGCAGCAGGAAAACCCTCCGGGCTGGAGTGACAGACCTGGATCCTGCTCCAAAAACTGATGGGAAACATCCCCAGCTTGGGAATGGGGCTCTCAGTGGGCTGGGAATTCCTCAGGGAATTCCAAACCTTGTCCTTACCAACAGGACCAGGAATATTAAAGCACAGCAGATCCCTGATTTCCCTCTGGATAATGGATCTCTTCTCATCTTTTCAGTAATCCTAATTATTTGCAATTTTTGTCAGTATTGCCAATGTACTCCATCAATTATCCATTCCTAAAATATGTTACTGATTTCCAAGGATATTTCCCTCAAAATCCAGGAAAACAGGGATTTGGAAATTTATTTGGGGGTATTTTTTACTCCCAAGTGTTTTCATTTTTTGTGAGTTTATATGGCCCAGAATGTCTTGAGTACCTTGTGCTGTTAGGAAGCTTTTGGGCACAACAAAATAGATTCAATATAAACACCAATATAACAACAACAACAACAACAACAACAACAACAACAATAATAATAATAATAATAATAATAGTAGTAGTAGGGTTAATAGGTAATAGTGATATATAATAGTAATTGTATATAATAACATATATAATTATAATATATAATAATGATTATATGCATTAGATATAATTACAATATATTATAATAATGTATACAATATATCTTTATAAAAGTTATATATTATAGTAATTGTATATAATAGCTATATATAATTTTATAAAGTATAATATATATTTAATATATATAATTGAATAATCATTTAATATATTTATTTAGAAACTTTTATTTGTCATTATTATTTATATTTAGTATGTACTTACATATTTTATATATATAATATTATATATTAAGATCTAGATTATATATTTTAGATGTACTTAACTAAAACTATAACTATAAACATAAACGTAAATGTAAATATAAATATAAAATATTAAATTATACACATAAAATTTGTAAGTATAAATATAGGCATAAATATAGCTATAGATTAAAAACAAAAATAAAAATAAATCCAGTCTCTGAGCTGTAATTTTTCCTGAATTTCCTGTGGAATTCCAGCCCTCCTGGGGTGTTTTTTGATGTCTTTTTTCCCTGACTGCATTTCCAGGATGCCCACGAGCTGTTCCATGTCCTGACCTCTTCCCTGGAGGACGAGCGGGATCGGCAGCCCCGTGTGACCCATCTGTTTGATGTGCATTCTCTGGAGGTGATCCCCCTTATTTCCTCAGCAGAAACTCCTGTCATCTGCCCAGATTCCCAAGTAGAAAAATGTATATTTAGGATATTTTGATTCTCTTCCCAAAGCTGTTTTTTAATCATTTGATAAGGACTCATCAATAAGTCAAATTTAAAGAATTCTCAGGTTTTCCGAAGAAAATATCTCTGAATTTTCAGTGTTCCTGCTTTCCTGAGGGTTTTGCATCCCTAAATCCATGGGATGTAGGGATTTGAGTCCCTCCAAGCAGTTACTCTGATCTTTATTTCCCACCTGAAAAAGGGTTGAAAAGTGCAAAAAGGGCATTTCTGGAAGAGTTTTGTGGAGGTAAAATTGATCTTACCCTCCAGCTTGCTGATAAGCTTGATGCAGATGGAAAATATCTGGTTTTGCCTAAAATATAGACCAAAAAAAGACAAAATCTCCCATTTTCATTTTCTGAGGCAGAGAGTTCTGCAGATTCATGATTCCTTTTATGAGCAATTGTCAATTATAAATTTGTTTTGTTCCAGGTTTTTTTTTGTTCTTACAAATATAAAGAGCTGCAATTTTTCTAATGGCAGAAAAGACAATTAGGGATGAAATAGGAGCACATTTAATACTTCATGTATTAAATTTCTGAATCTTTTCAATATTGCTGAGGTAGGGTTAATGAAATGTTTTTATCTCCCTCTGCAGCAACCAGAAATAATCCAAAAGCAAATAAGCTGCAGAACAAGAGGTAGGATTTTATCCCTTCTGGATATTCTGAATATTCATAGGGTAGTTTTGTTTATTAAAGGGATAATATTAATTGATCTTTGTGCTGAACTGAAATAGAAATCAAAAATATAAATAGTCCTCAATTAATTATTAATCACTGAGACAAAAGTGTGCTGTGAAGGCATTAATTTTGTAACTGAAGGGCAAGAGTGTGGGATTGGAATGATGGAAGTGGATGAATGGAAAATCCAAGGACAATTTTTGTGTTGCAGGATGTCTTCCCCCTGTGTCCAACCACTGGAAATCCCAGCACCCTTTCCATGGAAGGCTGACCAGCAACATGGTCTGCAAACACTGTGAGCACCAGGTGTGGAAATAGATAATGTTTTATATTATTATTGTTAATATCTGTGTTGTGTGAGGAGGGATTTCCAGCACTCAGAATTCTTCCTGGAACCATCATCCCGTGGTGATGAACAAGGATTTATCCCTAAATAGACTAAATAAAAATCCATGTGATGCACCTTGTGGGGGTAACAGCTGCCTCATCAAACAGAATAATGGTTGTTTTATTCTATTAATGAATTAACAATTAATAATTTTAAGTGAAAATCCACTCAGCTGGGTGAGTTTAGGACTTGGTGCTCATTCAGCACATTTTGCAAAGTCCAGTTATCCCAAATAAGGAGATGCAGACAACCTGAACAATGGAAAAAATCCAGAAAATAAACCTCATTTACAGCCCAAACCAAGAAAACATTTGCATTTTATTTCCCAAAACCTTGCAAACAAATTGGAATGGGGAGGAGGAAGAGGCTGAGCAGAACATTGCTGATATTCCCTGGGGAACTGAGGGGTTTGGATCCTGTTCCACCAGGGAATTATGGACAGTGCAGGGCACAGGCTCACCTTGGGAGAGCTGGGTTGGATTTTTTGGGGATGATGCCTTGAAGGCTACTTGGAACAGAGGCTACACATTGTTAAAGAATAAAGTAAATATTTATTAAAAAGGCCTTCACAGGATACACCTTGGGCAGGGCTACACCCAAGATGGTCACGAGTTTTCACACTTTTTTATAAGTTAAAGTCCATTTCCATATTGGGGTTAATTGTCCAATTACCACTTCAGGTTATGAAGTCTCATCCTCTCAGTTTGCTCTCCTCAATTTACACTTTTTGGACTTTTTGGGCCTTTTTGTTGTTTACACTTTTTAGAAGCTGTAATAGTATCCTTGGTTCTGGGGCTGGAGAAGAATTGTTGTGTCTGACTGAACTGTGAGGAGAACTTGCTAACACTTTCTGTGAATTTCAGAGTTAGATCCTAATGCAGTGCAGAATGTGAAAAACATGAAAGCTAAAACTGAAAGCATCACTGACATAAATGCTGGCTCTGGAATGTTCTCTTGCAGAGCCCTGTGAGGTTTGACACCTTTGACAGCCTCTCCCTGAGCATTCCAGCAGCTGTGTGGGTACGTATCCCCCTGCTCCTGATCCTCCCTGCCCTTCCCAGCCCTTCCTCAGGTGCAGAAAACACTCAGAGCTCCTTCAGGACTTGATTTTCCTGCTCTGTTTCAACCCTGTGCTGCTGCAGGACCTTCTCCCTAACTGCTGTAAGAGGTTCTGATGAGCCCAACAAGCAGAACTTGGTGATGCCAGCAGAGCTTTCTGTTTCTCCTGGTGGAGGATTTGGTCCTTTCCACAAATTCCACAAAATTTTGGTCTTTTCCACAAATTCCACAAATTTGAAGAGCCCAGATCATATCCCAAGGGCTGGCAAGGTGGCAGTTCACACCTTACCCCATCCAGGCTTTACCAGGGGGTGAATTCAACTGGAAAATTTTTCCATTTCTTTCTGGACTTCAAAATGACAAAACATTGTGGATTTTTAGGGCATCATCTGCAGGATATTTTTGGACTGTAAGAGTTCGTTGCTTCATGTCTGGTAGGGATTTCTTTCCACAGCTCATGGAAATTGTGATTGCTGTTTGCAGAATGCCCTCCTGGACAGCCAGGATTGAAATCTGGACACATCTTCTGCTCTTTGTGTTTTGTTTTATCCAGTCCTTGGCAGGGCAGGATATGAGGAAGGGCAGCAAGGAGGCCTAAATCCCATTAAAAGCTGTATTTCTGCTATGGAGAGGGCCAGAGAGCATGAAGTGACCCCTGAAGTGCTGGAATGAGAGATAAATAGGAACAGGACAGAAATCTGGGGTTTAAAATCCCACTGAAAGGCTCACACAGGGAATCACTGCTGCTGTTACCAAAAAGCTGCAAATTTTTCCATGTCTAATCCAGGCTAAAGGAGAATCCCCACAGTTCCACGATCACCCAAAACCATTTACTCAGTTCTTTCATGAAATAAATCTGCAGTTCTGTAGTTTTTTTATGGAAAAAATTATTAAAAATCCTTTCCCAAAATCCAGTGGAATGCACCCTAAAATTCTTGCAAATAATTCTGTTTTTTCTTGGCCCTCAGGGTCGTCCCATGACACTGGACCATTGCCTCCATCACTTCATCTCCTCAGAGTCTGTCAAGGATGTTGTGTGTGACAACTGCACCAAAGTAGGTCCCTTTGATTCCTGTCACTTTAATTCCTGTCACCTGCCTGCTCAGTTTTGAGCCTGCTGACACAATCCTGGTTTCACTTTCCACCTCATTTTTCTTCAGGACTTGGGGAAAACCTCTGGGATTTCAGATATGTAACAAGGAGTTCTTACCTCATGAAGTATTTGCGGCTTTACTTGCTACTGCTGTTACAAAAATCTACAAATATTTTATTCTGTAGTTGCCAGGTGTCACCAGGGATAATTTTTTGCTCTGGTATTAAAAATCAATTCTGTTTAAAAATGAACAAAAGAGGCAAATGAGTGCAGTTCTGAATGGAGTTCTCAAAATTCTCATTTCTGCTTGATTTTGGTTTAGAATTTTGATCCTTTAAGAATTCTGAAGAGCATTCCTAGGTGTGATTAATGCACTGAGCATAAACCAGACAATAAATTGCTCCTGTCTGCAGGTGCCTTCATTTTTTTCCCCTTTTCATTCCAGATCCAGGCACAAGGAATTCTGAATGGACAGAGCATAGAAAACCAGAGAACAACATTTGTTAAGCAATTAAAGTTAGGAAAGGTGAGGCAAAAAAAACCCTCCAAATCCCCTAAATCCTGTCACAGTAACTTCTCCCTTGGAGCTGGTTGTGTCCATTTCTTGCTGCTAGACCACAAATGTTTTATTTTTCAAAGCAAACTCACCTGGCAAATATCTGTGGGCATTGAGGCCTCAACTCAGCAAAACATCAAACATTAAACACTTACAGGATGTGAATATTCTGTTATTTAGAAAAACACTTAAATGTGAATTTGGCTCAGTGTCATGTCTTAGATTTTACATTAATTTTACATTTGCTCTTCAGTGAGCAAATTGATTTATATTTGCAGGATTTGTAGCATCTTTAGCAATTCCTCATTTGAGAGAAATTAAAATATTCTTAGTACAGCTGGTGAGTAAACATCAGGTGTGATTTCTAAGAAAAAACTTTTTTTTTTGCTCTGTAATCCTGTCATGCAGAGACCAGCAGGGCACTGGTGTGTAATTAGGAGCCTCAGGTGCTAATAATAATAATAATAATAATAATAATAATAATAATAATAATAATAATAATAATAATGTGTTTCTTGCTACAGCAATTCTTTTTAATTTCAGCTCTTTATAACACTTAATATTTTTGGTTTTCCCCTGTGCAAAGCCATTAATTTTTGGGGATTAGGAGAGATCAGGAATCTCACAAGAATTATTGTCACATTTTAAGGACACTGTTGCCACTGAGTTTACACAGAGATAAGGGAAATGCATTTCCTCATTCCCTGGGCTTACCAGCTGTTTCTTTCCATGAAAAATGTGGATTTTCCTTTGCTGAAGCTGCCCCAGTGTTTGTGCATCCACCTGCAAAGGCTGAGCTGGTCAAACCAAGGCACTCCCCTGAAGAGACACGAACACGTCCAGTTCAACGAGTTCCTGGTCATGGACATCTACAAATATCGAGTTCCTGGTCCCAAATCCTGCCAGGAGCAGCTCAGCCAGAAAAACCCTGAGGAGACAACCCCTGGAATGAAGGATGGGAGAGCAGGGAAACCTTCAGGTACCATTTTTTTTGCCCATAAAATGGTTCAGCTCTTTCTGCATGTCAGGGATCTCTGCAGGATCAAGCCATGATGTGGAGCTCTGCAAAGAGGACAGAAATCCCTTTGCCTTTCCTAAATTTACAGTTCAGTTTGGAAAATTTCATTTTATCCTACTAAATATATATATATATTTAAAAAAAAAATATATCCAAAGGAGTGTTGAACTTGGGATGTCCCAGGGTTTTTCTTGTTAGAGATCTCTTCCAAGGCTTCAGGACAAGTGAGAGGGAATGGTGGATTCTTCAAAAATAGTTGGAAAATCCAGCTGTAGGAGGTGTGTTCTTAGACAGCTCAATATTCCTTTAGTTGGGATTTTGGACACATGGCAATTTCCATATTTGTCATGTAAAATGAATTTGAATAAAATATCCATTGCCTTTGGATATAAAAATCAATGAAATACCTTCATATCCCGTGTTGAGGAGCAGGGATTCTGTTCTTAGCAACAGCATTCAAACTAAATCCCTAAATTTCTCCTTCCTCTGGCAGATGCAGAACAACCAGCTGGTACCAAACCTCTCTTCATGAATGGTGCCTCCTCTTCCTCCTCCTCCTCTCCCTCATTTTTAATGTCCCCAGGAAGTTTCCCACTTGCTGCATTCCCTGAGTGCAGGTAAGTTAGAGATTTGTACCCTCTCTCTTCATTTCATTCCTTCAAATTGTCTCCCTCTCTTCTCTCCTTGTCCTGAGGCTGATAATCCTTCTCCATAGAATTCCAGAATGGGTTAGGTTGGTAGGGAACTTAGGGACCATCCAGGTGCAGGCCCCTTCCCATGGGCAGGGACACCTTCCACTATCCCAGCTCACTCCAAACCCTGTCCAGCCTGTCCTTGAGTACTTCCAGGGATGGAGCAGCAGGAAAAAGCAGTTTAGATGACAAAATGATTTGGGTTGGAAGGGAACTTTGAGGTCATCCCATCCCACCACTTACCATGGGCAAGGACACCTTCCACTGTCCCAGGTCACTCCAAACCCCGTCCAGCCTGTCCTTGAGTACTTCCAGGGATGGAGCAGCAGGTTTGAATCCCATAATCCCAGAATGGTTTGGGTTGAAAGGAGACATGGAGATGCCATGGGCAGGGACACTTTTCACTATCCCAGGTTGCTCCAAACCCCATCCAACCTGGCCTTGGACACTTAATGCCACTATAGAGCGTGACATGGTGCAAAACACCAAGACTCCATCAGAAAGGTGCATAAGAGAGATTTATCATAGCAACATTTTGCCTTTATAGTTTTTCAAGATATTTACATTTACTTAACAGACACATTCACTGCCCATTGGTCATAAGAAAGAAACAAATTCTCAATAGGTGAACAAGGAGCCACATGATTCATAATAACAAAGGCTTGTGTCTTGGATGGAGTCTGAGCCAGCTGACTGTGATTGGCTGTTATTTACAAGCAACTCTATGAGACCAATCACAGATCTGCTTGTTGCATTCCACAGCAGCAGATAACCATTGTTTGCATTTTGTTCTTGAGGCCTCTCAGCTTCTCAGGAGGAAAAATCCTAAAAAAAAGGTTTTTCATAAAAGATGTCTGTGACAATACGGGGCTTTCCTTACTTCAGGAAGCCTTTGCTGGCTCACAAAAAAAGCACAAAATGCCTTTCCTACACACTTCCAGGGATGGAGCAGCAGGAAAAAGCAGTTTAGATCACAAAATGATTTGGGTTGGAAGGGAACTTGGAGATCATCCCATCCCACCACTTGCCATGGGCAAAGACACCTTCCACTAGACCAGGAACAGAGCAGCCACATAGGGAGCCACCCCCTTGCTCAGGCAGGAATTGTGGCTGCTCTGGTGTTTGCGTGTGTGTGTGGCCAGGCTGACCCGTGTCCCCGCAGGGCCCCGCTGTACCTGTACCGCCTGATGGCCGTGGTGGTTCACCACGGGGACATGCACTCGGGACACTTCGTCACCTTCCGGCGCGCGCCGGGCGCCCGCGGCAGCCAGTGGCTCTGGATCTCGGACGAGTCGGTGCGCAGGGCCAGCCTGCACGAGGTGCTGGCAGCCAGCGCCTACCTGCTGTTCTACGAGCGCGTGCACGGCCGGGGCCAGCCCCAGAGCCCGGCCCAGAGCTGAGACAGCGCTGCTGGGACAGTCCCAGCCCTCGGGATGGTCACAGCCCTCGGGATGGTCACAGCCCTCGGGGTCATCCCAGCCCTTGGGGTCATCCCAGCCCTCAGGATCATCCCAGCCCTTGGGGTCATCCCAGCCCTCAGGATCATCCCAGCCCTCGGGGTCATCCCAGCCCTCGGGGTCATCCCAGCCCTTGGGGTCATCCCAGCCCTTGGGGTCATCCCAGCCCCTGGGGTCATCCCAGCCCTCAGGATCATCCCAGCCCTTGGGGTCATCCTAACCCTTGGGATGGTCACAGCCCTCGGGGTCATCCCAGCCCTTGGGGTCATCCCAGCCCTTGGCGTCATCCCCAAGGGTGATCGTGGAGAGGGATTGGGACCCTCCTGGGATGGTCACGGCCCTCAGGGTCATCCCAGCCCTCGAGACTGTCCCAGCCCCTGGGACGGTCCCAGCCCTCAGGATCGCCCCAGTCCTCAGGACCATCCCAGCCCTTGGGACTGTCCCAGCCCCTGGGATGGCCCTTGGGTTCATCCCAGCCCCTGGGATGTTCACGGCCCTTGGGGTCATCCCAGCCCTCAGGACCATCCCAGCCTTTGGGATTATCCAAGCCCCTGGGATGGTCCCAGTCCTTGGGGTCATCCCAGCCCTCTGAACCATCTCAGCCTTTGGGACCATCCCAGTCCTTGGGATTATCCAAGCCCCTGGGATGGTCCAAGCCCCTGGAATGGTCCAAACCCTGGGATGGTTCCAGCCCCTGGGATGGCCCCAGCTCCTGGGACAGTCTCAGCCCCTGGAGTGGTCCAAGCCCTGGGATGGAGCCTCTCCATTATGCAAACCTCCCCCTGTCCAGGCTCCCTTCCCGGTGGGAGCAGCTGGGAGTTGTGGTTTGTACCCAGGTCCTGCTGTTCCAGCACCGAGCAGCCCCAGGTGTGTTTGAGAAGTGTTTTCTGCCTGTCCCAAGGCTCTGGTCCATGTCCTGACACTGCACTTTTCCCAGGGAGATGCTTCATCCCATCCCACACATTTCACTTCCCAAGGGAGAGCCCTGCAAAGAGTTGATGTCAAGCTGCTGTTGAGGAGCCCCTGCCCATCCCAATCCCTCTCCACGATGCACCAGCCCCTCCAGGTTCCCTTCCCCGTGGCAATGGCTGGGAATTGTGTTTTGTACCAAAATTCCCAGAGCTGTTCCAGCCCCAAGTGTTGAGCAGCCCTTGTCTGTCAGGCAGGGATTTTATCCCCAGGCTCTATTCCCAGTGTTTCCCAGTGGGGAGCCCTGGGAGGGGGTGATGGGAAGCTGCTGCTGGCAGTGATTTAAGACACAAAAGTGCCTTGAGCTTCCCTGAGCAGCTGCATTGCCACTGGCCCAGCCCTCTGCATGCCCACTGTGTCCTGGGAATGCCTCACACCCATGGGATGAACCCATGGAATCCCATTCCTCCTGACCCATCAAGTCAAGGCATCTCCACAAACTGTCCCCCATCAAAAAGATTTCCCTGGTCACACAATTTTCCTCCCACTTTACTTCTTTATATTATAAATTCCTTCTCCTGATTTAAACTGCTTTATCCAGGAGATAATTTTGTATCTATTAAGAGCTGAAACCTTAATTTATTGCTCCATACCTTTGGAATCTAGCTGGAATCAGCACATGGAAGTGTTTGCTTAGTGCTCAGTGTTGTCATTTCCTTCAGCACTGTTGAATCCAGTTGTTTTGTAGCATCAACTACAACTTTTAATGCTGTGATTTCCAAGCTGCTGTAACTGTTCTAGACTTGCCCTTCCCATTTTATTGCTGGAATCTGCTATTCCCAGCACTGGGATCCATGCTCCTGGCTTGCAGCCCCTGGCCTTGTTAAATAGAATATAAACAACAGGGCCAGGACTGGTGGGCACTTACTGGTCTCATGAAGAAATCTGGGAATCCTGCATCAGCTCCAGGCTGCCCTGTAAATAGAAATAAGGGGAATTCTGCTGCTCTGGATTGTTTGATGTGCAAAAAAAAAAATTAAAAAAAATCCCAAAGCACAGAGGGAAAAGCAGCAAAAGTCCTCCTTTAAAAACCTGCTTTTAAATAACCAGGCATAAAATATGTAGGTTGTTTTTAGCTCTTTTCTGTCCTTGTAAGCTTGGAGGAGAAAAATGCCTCATCAGACAAGCTTTTTTTTTCAGTGTGAAGTTTTCAAATAACAACTGTCTTAAATAGTTTTTTTAGGGCAACTTTGTACCTCATGAATTCATAGTGCTGCCCAAAGCTCGGGGGTGTTCCCACTTCCTCAGGAGAGGCTCCAAACCAGCCAAAGCAGGAGTGGTAAAATAGGTGGATATGCAAAATTATTTACATAACTCATCATTCCAGAGTCTGGAGCACAAATTCCTGGCCCAGGTAAATGCTCATAGTACATAAATATTGATAAATCCACTGCTGGACTGGGACCTGGTTCCTGGCTGTGCTGCACGAGCAGTAGCTTGGTTTTAACCTGCTTTAATTTACAAAAAACCAAGAAAACAAACAAAAAGGATGCAAAATGCCAAAAATTTGCTCTGGCCAATGAAGGAAGAGCTGACAGAGCTGGAGAAGGAGCCAGCCCTCCCTACTGGGAGCCATCGAAAACCATCACCCCTGCATCTCCCTGCAGCAGATCTGCCCCTGCAGCCCAGAACTGAAACCATTTCCAGTGCCAGCAGTGGCAGTCCTGCATTCTCCAGGCTCAGTGCTCTGCTTGGGGGGTTTTTCCTGAATTTGGGGGGGGTTTTTCTTGGATTTGGGGGTTCAGCTGAGCAGCCCCTTGGTTGTGCTGGAGGAGGGGCAGAGGACACGCACACTATGGACTGAAACCTGAAATCTGGCAGCTGGGACCAGCAGGTTTTCTTTGCCAAGAGCTGTTTCCCTGGGCTGTGGATTGACTCTGGATCTCCCTCAAGGGCTGTCAAGGGGAGGGTTGAGCCTTTTTTTTTTTGCTTTGCTTGGTGGGGAGGAGTAAATGAGCTTGGCTTAACTCTCAGGTGAGGAAGGGAGCAAAGCCCAGCACCTCAGTCGTGGCCCTGAGCTGTGCCAGATCCTGACAGCCCCCTGTGAGCTGGGCAATCTGTGCAGGGCTTTGGGAGCTCATCCTCCCCTCTGGAGGTCACTGGGATCTGTTTTCCAGCCAGCCACACCTGTGGAGATCACTGGAATTTGTGCAGGTGTTTGGGAACCAGCCCTCCCCTTTGCAGGGCTCTGTGTTTGCCAGCCCAGCCTCCCCTTTGGAGATCACTGGGATGTCTTTCCAGAGGTCACAGAATTCTGTGTTTTCCAGCCAAACCTCCCCTCTGGGAGGGCTCTGTGCAGCCACAAGGCTCAAACTCTGGTACTCGTCCCTCCCAAGCTGCCATGGTGGAGAAGATGTTAATGAATTGTAAAGAATTAAGAGCTCCAAGATGACATTTCTGTGTTTGGATTATTCTTGTCTTTATTTTGTGTGTTAATTTAAAAATGTCTGTTCCAGTCCAAGCACTGCACTACTGTTTGAAGTTGCTTTTTTTCCACTTCAGGGTATTTTTGTAACTGTACAGTAGCAATAAAAGAACAAACTTGGTAGAAAAATCAAGTGTGGCAATGTCTTGAAACAAACACCAAGCTGGGAGCAGCCAAAGGGGTTGAAACAACACTTCACAAGCCCTGGATAAGAAAGATTTCCGAGCTCCACAGAGCATCTCAAGAGTGGCAGAGGGTGGGAAGTACCAGGCCTTAATTCCACAGGAATAATGGATCCAGCTCTGAAGGCCAGAGCCCAGCACTAATTCCAGAAGCTGGAGCCAGGTTACACAGGATTTGGTTCCCATTCTCACCCAGAAGTTTCCATTCCTTGATGGTTCAAGATCTCATGGGGATGGGACAGAATTCCCTCATTTCCAGCAGGATTCCCTGTGGGTGTGGGAGGTGGTGGCTTTCAGGCAGTCAGGAGGGGATCCCTAGGGATAATTATTTAGGAAAATAAACTCTAAAATTTATATAGGAATTTATTTAGGAAAATAAACTCTCACTTTCCACTGGAAAGTGACAACCTTCCAGTGGAAATGGGACAACCCAGTTCTTCCCCACAAGGGCAGTTTTTGCTGCCTGGTTTTTGTACAAAATACCTGAGGGAGGAAAAATCTTGTGCTTCTCCTGCAAGAGCATCCTTCCTCAGGAGCAGAGGAATTCAAGCAGATCCAGCTACACCCTGTCCTCACAGCTCAGAACTCTCCTTCTTATGTCAGGCTCATTTTGCTTTATTTTAATTTAAAAAACCCCAAGCAAACCAGAGCTCATTGACAGAAAGTGCCACCAGTAGAATATCAGCTTTACACAATCTCAGCTTGTGGCTCACAGTGTTTACAAACTGCTGCCTCCAGGCCATGGAGCATTTTCATCTTCTTGGAACAGTGCTTAGCTAAAGATCAGCTGAGAACAAACTTCTCCCCGAGCAAAACAAGGAGAGCAATCAGCAAAAACAGGGATCAGCAGGACCACAGCAACATTTCCCAGAGTAAAAAACTCGGCCATTGAGATCATGGTCACAGGCTTCAGCAGCAAAATTATTAAATTTTGTCCATTAGGTGAATCAAGAATTCACCTGCTGGAATAGATGAATCCACAGTTCCAGCAGGAACTAAAACCTCACTTTTCAGAGCTATGGAGCATTTTCATCTTGGAACACTGCCTAGCTAAAGATCAGCTGAGAACAAACTTCTCCCCAAGCAAAACAAGGGGAACAATCAGCAAAAACAGGGATCAGCAGGACCAGAGCAACATTCCCAGAAGCAACCTTGCCATTGAGATTGGTGGTCACAGGCTTCAGCAGCAAATTTTGTCCATTAGGTGATGGACCAGGAGGTGAATCCAGAATTCACCTGCTGGAACAGATGACTCCACAACTCCAGCAGGAACTGAAACTTCACAGCAGGCGCATCCACAGTTCCAGCAGGAACTAAATTCACTTCCCAGAGCCCAAAGGCCCCCGTGGCTGAGCGCTTCCCCTCTGGGACACGGGCAGGACGTTCCTGAAGGTGAGGTTGACGCGGGGGGCCAGCACCCTCCTGCGTGGGGGCAGGCTGTGGTACCAGTGCACGTTGGTGGGGTGTTTCATGAGGAGCAGGCTGCCGTGGGCCAGCTGCAGGCAGATCCTCCCCGGGCCCGCAGCTCCTCCCCGGCGCCGGAACACGAAATCCCGGCAGGCTCCGAAGGACACCGAGGCGATGGGGCTGAGGGGAACCAGCTCCTTCTCGTCGTCACGGTGCTCCCCGATGTGGTCCAGGCCGTCCTTGTACCTGGGAATTAATTCTGGGCTTGGCATTAGTTTAATTTTAATCATTAAATTAATTATTATTAATCTAATAATTATTATTAAATTAATATTTACTTATAATTAATATAATGTGTACTAATTTTGTATTTAATTTTATATGCATATGTGTGTATTTCATAATTCTATATTTGTATACTTTATAAAATATTTATACATATCTTATTAAAATATAGTTTTATAAATATATCAAATAAATAAAATTAACATATTATATTCTTATTAAAATATAATTTTATATTATAAATATATCAAACAAATAAATAAAATTAATATATTATATTTGTTATATTAATATATAATAAATATATTTATAAATATATTAACTTCGTATTTAATTTTACACTTAATTATCTATAGTTATTCTTAATATATCAATATTTTATAAATTTATAGTTATATATTTATATTTATATATTAATATATAAATATATTATCAATATACAAGTTTTATGTTATATTTAATTTTACACTTAACTATTTAATTTACTTTTAATACATTTATATTTTATATTTATATATTATATGTACTATAACTATAATATTAATTTTACATTTTATATTTAATTTTGCATTCAATTATATTAAATATAAATATATTTTATCTATAAATCTAATATATAACTAAATTAAGTACATTAAAATTAATAATTTCATTAATAATTATCAAATTATTAATTGATTTAATAATAATTAACTTATAGTGCTGCATTCTAAACTTTTTGTTTATCTTTCTAACTACTTTTATATATTTATGTATTTTACCTATTTATTAATTTTACATTTTACATTTCATTTTATACTTAATTATATTAAATATAAATATACATTATATATAAATCAATTCAATAATATAAATATATGTTATATATAAATCAATTCAATAATATATAACTAAATTAATTACTTTAATAATTTAATAATGTCATTAATAATAATCAAATTATTTAATTAATTAATTTAATAATAATTTACTTATAGCGCTGCATTCTAAACTTGTTCATTCTTCTAATTACTTTTATATTTTCTGTATTTTAAACCCTATAATTCTCAACTTTCTTTTCCTTAGTTTAAACTTAGTTTTACTTAGTTTTATTAGCGTCTCCGCTTTAAACCACAAATCCACATTTTTGCTTCTACTACTTAAGCTTGGAAGCCTTTCCAAAGGTCTCAACTCCTGTGTTTAATCCCAAACTTTATCTTACAGGCCCAAAGTCCTGAGAGTCGCCTGCATTTCAGATTCCAACATAAAAATTTGGGTGTTATTTTGTTATATTTGAAGAAAAAGCTGCCGGGTGGGAAGGGGCTGTACCTGTTGATGAGGACGAAGTTGAAGGCGTGTCCCGTCTCTGAGGTGACGCGCTCCCGGATCCGGGTCAGCACCGGGATCCAGGGCTTGGGGTGGAACGTGACCCCCGAGTAGGTGTAGGACAGGCCAGGGTCTCCATAGGTCACCTTCTTCCTGGGAATCTTGTGCCACGTGCCAAACACCTGCAGCTTTGTCATCTCATCTGGGGAAGGAAGAAACCTGGGTTTGTACTGTGTCTGCACACTCCGGTATCCTCCTCGATCTGCAGCTCCTGGGAATCTGCACACTCCAAGATTCTCCTGGATCTGCAGCTCCTGGGAATCTCTGCATACTCCAATATTCTCCTGGATCTGCAGCTCCTGGGAGTCTCTGCACATTCCAATATTCTCCTGGATCTGCAGCTCCTGGGAGTCTCTGCACACTCCAATATTCTCCTGGATCTGCAGCTCCTGGGAATCTGCACACTCCAATATCCTCCTGGATCTGCAGATCCTGGGAATCTCTGCACACTCCAATATTCTCCTGGATCTGCAGCTCCCGGGAATCTCTGCACACTCCAATATTCTCCTGGATCTGCAGCTCCTGGGAATCTCTGCACACTCCAATATTCTCCTGGATCTGCAGCTCCCGGGAATCTCTGCACACTCCAATATTCTCCTGGATCTGCAGATCCTGGGAATCTCTGCACACTCCAATATTCTCCTGGATCTGCAGCTCCTGGGAATCTCTGCACACTCCAAGATTCTCCTGGATCTGCAGCTCCTGGGAATCTCTGCACACTCCAATATTCTCCTGGATCTGCAGCTCCTGGGAATCTCTGCACACTCCAAGATTCTCCTGGATCTGCAGATCCTGGGAATCTCTGCACACTCCAATATTCTCCTGGATCTGCAGATCCTGGGAATCTCTGCACACTCCAATATTCTCCTGGATCTGCAGCTCCTGGGAATCTCCAAACAGGAGTGAGGAGGCTCATGACAACCCAAAAGCTGTCACCCCTGCTCCCAGGGTTTGTGTCCCAGCAAAGCTGGATTCTGTCTGTCCTCCCCCATGACATCCCTCACACACTGCACCTCCAACAAATTCCAGCCACCACTCCAGGATTATCCCTTGACAAACACTTCCAGCTCAGCAAAATCAACCCTGCAGGATCAGATCTGTGTCCCTTGGCTTCTCAGGGCCAACGCCAGGTGGCTGCAGGAACCTCCCAGTGCCCACCAGCTGTGCCCAGCCCTGGGAACTGCCCTGGGACCCACCTGGGTGGGCTGGGCAGGGAAATGCTTCACTGGGAAGGGGGATATGGAGGGGAATACAGGTGGACACAGAAAGGTTGAGGGTGGAAGGGTCCAGGGGGGTCATCCAGGCCACACTCCTGCCCAAGCAGGGTCTCCAGGAGCCCTCTCCAGGCCCTTCGGGAGGCCTCCTTGGACAGCCCGTGCTGCAGCACGCTCACAGGGCAGGAATGTACCTTCGAAATACTCCACCTCCTTCTCCAGCTCCTGGAAGATCTCGTCCGCCTCGGCCTTGCCGAAGAGGATGCGGTAATCACAGCTGAGCCCCTCGGCGCGGATCTCCCGCGGCGGCGGCCGCTCCGGGCCAGGCTCCTCCAGCCGCGGCCTCTTCCCGCCGCTACCGCCGCCATCCCCCGCCGGCCCGCGGGGCAGTTTGACCACGAACGCGTCCATGGGCGGACCCGGCACCGGGAGCGATGGCCGGGAGGGAAGGAACGGGAGCCGCGATCCCGCGGGAAACGGGAGCACGCGAGGCCCCGCCCCTTCTCCACATGGCCACGCCCCCAGCGCACGCGCGCGGTTTTGGCGCCAAATCCGAGTCCCGCCCCCCCACTCGTTCCGCGCCGCTGCCGCCCCTCACTGAGCCCCGGCCGCCCTCGCTCGCTGCCTGCCCCGCTCCGCCGCAGCCATGATCGGGCAGAGGACGCTGCACTCCTTCTTCAGCCCCGCGCCGGCCAAGAAGCGCGGGCGCTCCCCGGAGCCGGACGGCGATTCTGAGGTAGCGGTCGGGGGGCTGAGGGAGCCCGCGGCTCCGGAGGAGGGGAGAGCGGAGGCAGGAGACGGCTCTGGTGGCGGCGTGTCCGTGCCTGGCTCTGTGTGGCTCTGAGGGGGCCTGGGGGCACTGCCGGCCTTTTCTGAGGGGAATTGTGGGGGGGGCCACAATTTCCAAACTGCCGCGCCGCTCCACGCGTGGCTGAGCTGCCAATCAAGCGGCCATGCTCCGCTGCCGCCCAATGGGCGCTGAGTCCCTCCGTGACGTCACAGTTACTAGGTGAAAACCTCCCCTCCGGCCGCGGCGAGCCAATGGGGGTGCGTTCTGTGTCGTGCCGCGCAACCGCCGCGTGTGGCGGGGCTGCCCCTTGGGCGGGGCGTGTCCCGCCATGGCCGCGCGTTCTGCAGCCGTGGCCTGTGCCGCCGTGGCCGCGCGTTCTGCAGCCGTGGCCGGTGCCGCCGTGACCGGTGCAGCCGTGGCCGCGCGTTCTGCAGCCGTGGCCTGTGCCGCCGTGGTCGCGCGTTCTGCAGCCGTGGCCGGTGCCGCCGTGGCCGCGCCGCTCTCCCGCCCTGGGCCGCTCCTCCGCCCCAGGCTGCACTCCCGCCTCAGGCTGTCCCCGCTGCCCTCCCGCACCCTCCGCAGCTCCCCCCCTGCCCGCTGCTTCCAGGTGAGCGCCGCCAAGAAGGCGAAGGAAGCCGACGGTAACGCGAGCCCGGCGCTGAGCGCGGAGCAGCAGGAGCGCATCCGCAGGAACAAGGAGGCGGCGCGGCAGCTGCTGGCGGAGCGGAACGTGCCCCCGGGCTTCGGCGACAGCTGGCGGCGGCAGCTGGCCGGGGAGTTCTCCAAGCCCTACTTCGCGGAGGTGAGCGGCATTCCCCGATCCCCCCGCACCGCCCCGAGCGGCCGCTGAGCCCCGCTGAGCCCCCGCTGTCCCCGCAGCTGATGGCGTTCGTGGCCCAGGAGAGGAAGCGCTACACGGTGTATCCGCCCCCCGAGCAGGTCTTCACCTGGACGCAGATGTGCGACATCTGGGATGTGAGTAAAGCCGCGGTGTGGGGCTCTCTGAGCTGATCAGGGCAGTTTAAAACCCTGCAGGTGCGGGGTGGGTGCACAGACTCGTTCCTTCAGTGTTTTGTCACTTAAACTTGGATCCCATGAAGTGTGGGTGCTGTTGTTTGGCTCACCTAACTCATAAATCCAGCCTTCCCTTTCATGTCTGATAACAAACCGTGATTTTATTGTTTTATTACCCTCACAAGCCACTGAACTTCCTCTGGGCCTTTTGATCTTTTTTCTGGTTTTAACAGCTTAACCTAGCTCATAGTTTTTTGATCTCGTACATCTCTTGTTCTTAAGGACTATTAAGAAAATAAGACAACACAAGGTAATGTTATTTCCAATAAAAGCTGTCAAAATACCACAAGTGTGGCATGCAGCTGAAATGGGATGAAACTTACTTGGAAATGAACAAGGTGGTTTTTTGTGACTGAGAAAACGTTGGTCTTCTGCTTTCAAATTATATTAGTTATAGTCTTTATTTTGGCAGCAAAGCCATAGGGATGTTAATCCCTAGTGTTAGGTGGGCTCTGTGCTCTTTAGCGATGAGATATCTGGGATTTAGCTTCAGTTTCTTGGAGGGATTGGTTTGTGGCACCTCTTTATCTCTATTTGAAGATAAAGCTCATTTATAAACTTTTTTTCCCTCACTCTCTGGGCAGTAATGCTGGTTGAAATTCAGTGCTAACCAAGGTCTGCTTTCAGGTAAAGGTTGTTATTTTGGGACAAGATCCATACCATGGACCCAAGCAAGCTCATGGGCTCTGCTTCAGTGTCCAGAAACCTGTTCCACCTCCTCCCAGGTACGAAAATGTACAAAATCCCTTTTGTTATTTAATTATTTGCAGTTCTGTGGTGCTCAGGGCTGGCAAAAATTGACGTGAGGCGGTTTGCAACTACTTAGATTTGTGTTGTGCATTACCTGGAAGGATAATTCTGTGTAGTTTTGGTGATAGTCTGGATGTAAATTTCCATGTTCAGTCTCATTAAAGCTTCCAGGCAGACACACAGAGTTACTGCTGCCCTGCCTCTGCAAATGGCTTTATTATCTTAAATAATAAGATTAAAATCAATGCTTTTCTTGCCTGCTTAGAGGAATAACTGGTGCTGCTTCTCCTTGTTGTATTAACAATCTTTTGCTGGTTTGGTTTGCAGCTTGGAGAATATTTACAAGGAGCTGTCTGAGGACATTGAGGGCTTCACCCACCCTGGCCACGGGGACCTGACGGGCTGGGCCAAGCAAGGTGAGCTCAGAGACCCTCAGTGATGTGCGCCCTGTGGAGCAGGAAAAAATCCTATCTAAACACCAGCCCTGTGGTTGGAAATAATCCACTTGTAGGAGAGAAAATCACTTCTTAAAATGAAAATTTGCTTCAGCGGAAAAAAAAGAAATTTGGATCTCAGAATGGTTTGTGTTGGGAGGGAGCTTAAAGCTTATCCAAGGGATACCTTCCAGTATGCCAGGCTCCTCAGAGCTCCATCCAGCCCGGCCTTGGGCAGTGCAGGGATGGATTAACCCTTGCTTGACCCTCTGGGTGTGCTCTGTTTGCCAGGGGTGCTGCTGCTGAACGCGGTGCTGACGGTTCGGGCTCACCAGGCCACGTCCCACAAGGAGAGGGGCTGGGAGCAGTTCACGGATGCTGTGGTGTCCTGGCTCAACAAGAACCTGCACGGGCTCGTCTTCATGCTCTGGGGAGCCTATGCCCAGAGGAAAGGCAGCTCCATCGACAGGGTGGGTACACCTCCTGCTCCCCAGCCCTTCCCTCTCCTCCCCACTCGGTTTGCTGGACACTAGAGGGCACTTCCCTTACAGAATTGGGAATTTTCCCTGCCTGAGCTCTGTCAGGTCGAGCTCTGCTTCTGCTCCGGCTTAACCTTTGCCAGAATTGAGCAAGAAGATTGGAGCAAGTGTAACTCCTGTTGTCCCACAAGGACAGAGCTGTTTTGTCCTAGCTTGAGGGGTCATGAATCAATATGAAATCTGCTGGTGGCTTGACAGCAATTGGGAAATGCCAGGGCATTTATGGCTTTGCTTAGTGGGACAGAAGTCTTGGTGCTTGTGGCTGGTTCTCTTTGGGTCTCAGGCTGGTGCAGGAGGGGGTGTAAGGGGAGATCACAGCTGCCCTGGAGCAGGAATGGGGGTAAATCACACCTGCCCTGGAGCAGGAAAAGGAGGAATGGGGGTAAATCACCTGCCCTGGAGCAGGAAAAGGAGGAATGGGGGTAAATCACCTGCCCTGGAACAGGAGCAGCCAAAACCCTGCAAATCTAACAAGTGTTTTCCTCTGCTGTCCCCAGAAGCGTCACCACGTCCTGCAGACCGTTCATCCCTCGCCCCTCTCTGTCAACAGAGGGTTCTTTGGCTGCCGGCACTTCTCCAAGACCAATGAATTCCTCAGGAAATCTGGGAAGAAGCCCATTGACTGGAAAGCACTCTGAGCTGGGGCTGGGGCTTGGGAGCAGCCCCTGGGCCATTTCTGAAAAACTCCTCTTCAGGTGTTGATCAATTTCCAAACTTTCGGAGATGGTGTTGATCAATTTCCAAACTTTCAGATTATATTTTTGTTTTTAAGGTTTATTTTCTGAGAGTGTGTGGGAGTGTTTGATGGACAGCTCTGCTGCTGGAACAGATCTTGGCCTGGTTTGAAGCAAAAAAAGATCCCAAACACCAGAGTTGTGTATTAATTTGTGGCCTTTGTGGCAATGAGAATTTATTTTCAGACTCTGGTGAAGGGATGTCAGTTCTTAGTGAGCTGCTCAGCTTTTGTGCATGCTCTGCTTCCTCCATCCCACACAAATCCAGTTTGCCTCTTTGGGGGGAATGGAGCTGTGTCCATGGGAGGAAAAGGCTTTTGGTTTTAGCTTTTTGCTACAGATTTATTACACAAACGGCTTCTCAAGGCTGTAAAGAAAATACAGGGTCAGGAGTGTTGCTTGGTGTGTCCATGATCTCAAGATTTCGGGATAAATCCTCCCTTCAGCCACAGGGAGGCTGTGACCAAGACCCCTGGAAATGCTTTTGAATTTTTTGTTGGCATTTAGACAGGAAAATCCAAAGGTTTTAGTTTCTTCCTGGGTGTAGAATCACCTGGGTGACAGGTGAGCTGTGCTGACCAAGGACCTGGGGGTATTTGCTGATGGCAGCAGCGAAGGTTTGTTCATTGACATCTCCCAGTTCAGGGACTGATAGTTGCAAATTACTTCAGATCTTTTTAAGATCTTAAAACATGGAAGTTTGTGCTTTGCCACTTTGGGAGCAAATTAAAGTTTCCACCTACTGTTGGCAATAACTGTCAGGATTTCCAGGAGGGAGAGGTGTTGACTTCATACTCCTGGGTTTCCAGCCCATCTTCGACTTTGTAATTCCTTTAATGGAAATTCAGAGCTTTTATTTTTTTTTTTTTTGGAAATCACACCAGTTTTTATAGAATATCCTTGTAACCCTTCCTCTGGTGTTCTCTCTGAGCTAACACTATCGCCAGTGAATTGACACTGTCTGTGGCCTTGCTGTATATGTTGTTTGCTTGGGGTTTTTTTTTTTTTTCCGAGTGTGTTTTTTTAAATAAAAATGACTTTGTTTACATGATCTTGCATTGGTATTTTAACTCGGGGAGGGTGGAATGGGGAGTCCCTGTTCCCCCCAGGGAACCAAACCCATGAGCGTGTCCTTGTCCTCATCCCCGTGACCAGGCACAGGGCCAGGGCACCTTTGTCCCCCAAGGATCGGGTGTCCCCCTCCCTCCCTCCCTCCACCCTCATCTCCAGCAGAACTTTTCCAGACGCGTTAGCAGCGAAATATTTCTGCTTGACGTGACCGTCACGTGTGAGACCAAACGGGAACAGCCGGGCAGGGAGGGCGGCCTGTGCTTCCCTTGGGGCGGCCCTGGCACCGCGTGGGCTCCGGCCCGGGGACAGCGGGGAGGGACAGATGGACACACGGACCGAGGACCGACCGCTGACACTGCAGTGACCCGGGAGAGCGGCAGGGAGGGGGCTCGGGGCTGGTAGCCATGGTGAGGGGGCGAGGGCTGAGGGGAGGGCGAGGAGCTGAGGGGAGCTTGGGGGGGCTGAGGGAAGGGAGAGGGCTGAGGGGAAAGTGAGGCGCTTTTCCCTCACCCCCATGCCCACTCTGACGGGGATAATCCACCGCACTCACCGCGCTTCGGGGGTCCCGTTCAACGCCCCCCCGTGTGAGGAACCGCCATCCTGAGGGTGCTGTGAGGGCCGGCCGGGCCAGGCCGTGTCACCCCCCCGGCTCCTCACGGAGCTCCGCTCCGCCTGAGGGCGGCCGGCACCGGGCGCTGCGGGACGGGGCCGTGGTTTCAGCGGCACAGCCGTGACCGCCGTGCTCCGTGTCCCCCAGGGCCCGTGAATGCTGCCGGCTGCGCTGCTCCTGCTCGCTCTGCTGCTGCTCCTTTGGGCCAAAATGTCCAGCTCTCGGTCCGAGCAGGAGAAGGAGCCGGAGGAGAGCCCCGCAGCCATGCCGAGCCCCCCGGTCCAGCAGAGCCCCTCGGGCCGGCAGAGCCCCCCGGGCCGGCAGCCGCCGCCGCGGGCCGGGCGGGCGGGCTCGGAGCAGGAGCAGCTCGCCGTGTACAACCCCGCGGCGCTGCGCCGCCCGGCCCTCGCCAAGTTCGTGCTGGGCTCCTTCGACGACAACTCCTCCGATGATGAGCCGATGGCCACGGCCTTCAAGGTGGGCCGGCGGCGCAGCAGCCTGGCCGGGGTGGCCGGTACCGTCCCCGAGCCAACCACCGTGAGCGACATTCTGGAGCCCAGCGGCGGCATCAGGTACGGAAGGCAACCCCCGATGGCCGGAGCGTGGTCGGATAAGGATGTCCCAGTTAGGGAGGGTGGGTGCTTGTGGTGGGTACGTTGCCGTTGATAAATAAAATTGGGGTGCACATGTGCAGGTGCTCCTCAGAACCACAAGGTGATGTCCCCAGTCCTGCTCCCTTTGAGGGAGGAGAGCCAGTGAGTGTCCTTGGCTGTGTGACAGCAGTGCCACCGGCAAGAAGCAGGGCAGGGGGTGCCCTCCAAAATCTCTAGTTTGGATGTGGGGCAGCTCACTGGGAAGCTCCCATGGGAGCACAGCTGATATATCCAGAAGAAACAACTTGGAAGCCAAATGCTGCTGCCTGCCTCCTCCAGCTGCTCTGCTGTGGCTAAAAATAACAAACCTTTAGCTGCAGGGACATGTTGTGACACTCGACAGCCCGACGGTGGCTCTTGCCACGCAGGGTTTGAGGTGGTGCTGCCAGCAGTATCCGTGCTATTCTTCCATCCTTCCACAAATAAAGAATTTCCTGAGTCACATTGTAGACATGGTTGGTGACCTTTGCAGGACAGGCTCTGCAGGGGGTTTGGGGCTGGGGGAGGGCTCACTGGAGTGGCTCTGGGCTCTCTGGGGTGGCCCTGGGCTCAGTGACAGCCACCACATCCCACCACAGGCCCAGCATGTCGGGGCTGAGCCTGACGAAGAGGACCCGCAGGAAGATGGACCTGCAGCGGGATTTTTCTGTTGCCTCCCCAGCCGAGTTCGTCACCCGCTTTGGGGGCAACCGTGTCATCGAGAAGGTCTGTCCCCACACATCCCTGCTTGTGCCTGGCTAGGGGGTCACTGTTTTTCACAGGGACATCTTTGAGCACTGCCCAAATGTCCTGTGTCTGCCAGGCTTGGAGCAATGGCAGCTCCTGATTGACACACTCCCCCTGCTTTGCTCCACACTTACCCCTTGCCCCTGCACTGCTGTCACAGGCATATTTTATGAAAAATCCTTTTATTAGGATCTTTTATCCTGAAAAACTGAGAAGCTTCAGCTTCTCCATGTTTTGCTGCTTTGGAATGTGATTTGGAGAATTGTTTACCCAGCTTGTGAAATTGTTTTTACTTGATGACCAATGACAGCCACCTGTGTCAAGGCTGTGAGCAATCACAAGATTTTATTATCATTCTTTTCTATTCCTTTTAAGCATTCTGATGAAATACTTTCTTCTATTCTTTAGCATAGTTTTAATATATAATTTTCTTTTAATATAATATATGTATCATAAAATAATAAATCAGCTTTCTGAAACAAGGAGTCAAGATTCTCATCTCTTCCCATGTCGGGGATGCCTGCAATTCCTACATTTGGTGACCACGAGTGAGGAACGTTACCACATTTGGTGACCTTGAATGAGGAGCATTACCACACACTGCCATCCCTGGGGGTAGCAAGGCCAGGGCTCACCCTGCCACCCCCTGTCCCTGTGTCCCCAGGTCCTCATTGCCAACAATGGCATCGCTGCTGTGAAGTGCATGCGCTCCATCCGCCGCTGGGCCTACGAGATGTTCCGCAACGAGCGCGCCATTCGCTTCGTGGTCATGGTCACCCCCGAGGACCTCAAGGCTAACGCAGGTAATTCTTGAAAATATCCCCAAAAAGGAGGTTCCCTGCCTGTGGCTGAGCCAGGGCAGCCCTTTCCTGCCTGGCACGTGAGGGCTCTGCACAGCCTGGAGTCACACAGTTTACTCCTGCGCAGCCAAATCCAGGAATAAATTTTTCCCTGCTCCAGCCTCCCTGGGATGGAGGATTTGGGAGGGAGATCTGGCTCGGGGATCTGGCTCAGGGATCTGGCTCGGGGATCTGGTTCAGGGATCTGGCTCTCACCACCACTCCCCGTGCTCTCTTGCAGAGTACATCAAGATGGCAGATCACTACGTGCCAGTCCCTGGAGGGACAAACAACAACAACTACGCCAACGTGGAGCTGATTGTGGACATTTCCAAACGGATCCCAGTCCAGGTAATGAGCATTTGTGTGGCTCCCACCTCCTTGCAAGGGGGGTGATGTCCCTGTGTGCTGAGGAGCTGGGCATGGTGGGAGATGCCACCCACTGCTGCTTCTCCTTGTGCCAGGCGGTGTGGGCTGGCTGGGGACACGCCTCAGAGAACCACAAGCTGCCAGAGCTGCTGCAGAAAAATGGGATAGCTTTCCTAGGTAAGGTCTTACTGCTTTTCTGTGCTGGGAGTTGGGCTGGTGTGTGCACTCACAGTCGCTGCCAGGGACACTGCACTGGGAGTGCCCCTTTGGTGCCTCTGGCATGCCCAGCCCATGGAGTGGCAGTCCTCAGGCTGGTTTCCTGGGGCATTCCCAGGAATCCTGCTGTTTTCTGGGTTTTCCCTGTAATGTTCAGGCTGATGCAGTGTTCACAGAGGAACATTGGGTGGGAGCAGACCTTGTGGGATTCCCAGTCCTGAGCTGGGCAGTGGGTTTGGGGAGGTTCCTGTCCTACATTCCTAGTCCTTGCAGAAGGCTTGTTGGGCCAACTCAGTGATGTGGGGATGGGCTGGTGGATTGAGCACCCCCTCAGCTCTTCTCTCCCTCTCCAAAGGTCCCCCCAGTGATGCCATGTGGGCACTGGGGGACAAAGTTGCCTCCACCATCGTGGCTCAGACCCTGGAGATCCCCACACTGCCGTGGAGTGGGAGTGGTGAGTGCCTCCTCACAGCCCCCATACTCTCCCTGCTCCCCTCTTCCCTGCCTCTCCTTGCCCCCAAAACAAGCACCAGGATGGGGGTCCTTGCTCCATCTGGCCACACGTATTGGGGACCCCATTGCAGCAGCTGGTTCGGGCAGGGGGATTTTGGAGATGAAGTGCAAGGAAACAAGGGAAACAATGGAACCCTCAGCTCCCTGGGGACACCCAGCATGCCACCCCAGCTGTGCCACCCTGGTGGTGACCACAGCCCTGGCCATATCTGCAGGTCTGGTGGCTCAGTGGTCCGAGGAGGACCAGAATCAGCAGCAGACCATCAGCATCCCTCTGGAGACGTACGCACAGGGCTGTGTGAAGGACGTGGAGGAAGGCCTGGAGGTAAAGCTGAGCCTGTAGGCAGCTGCTTATCTGTTGCCCACCATGATTCCTCCTCAGAGCCTGCCTGCCTTGGCTCTTCTGGCCTCCCAGCACACACCACAGTGACACAAGGCTGTGCCAGCAGCAGTTTGTCCCACTGAATGAATGTCACTTGGGATAACCCTGCTCAGGGATGCCTGGAATTGTGTGGGCTGTCGGGGTGATGTGCTGGGGTCCAAAACACTACAGTCACCCCATCCCTGACCCTCTCAGGTGGCCACGAGGATCGGCTACCCCCTGATGATCAAGGCAGCAGAAGGCGGCGGGGGCAAAGGCATCCGGAAAGTGGAGGCAGCAGAGGAATTCAGTGCCAGTTTCCGGCAGGTGAGAGGTGCCTGGAACCCCCATCCCTGTTCCTGTCCCATCCTGGCAGGGTCCTGCTCCCACCCGGGGCACCTCCCACTTCCTGCCGCACCTCTGCCTCCATCCTGGGATGAATTTTGGGCGGTGATGCCAGAGCAGGACCCTCCCTCCGGCCGCAGGTGCAGGCGGAGGCGCCCGGATCCCCCATTTTCCTGATGCAGCTGGCGCAGCACGCTCGGCACCTGGAGGTGCAGGTCCTGGCAGATGAGTACGGCAACGCCATCTCCCTCTTCAGCCGGGACTGCTCCATCCAGCGCCGCCACCAGAAGATCATTGAGGAGGCACCCGCCACCATCGCTGCCCCCGCTGTCACCGAGATGATGGAGAAGGTGGGTGGCCTGATCTAAGGGCAGCTTGAGGGCTGGGTTTCCCAGTTTTAATGGGAAACTGGGCTGCGTTTATTGGGGTTTTAAGGAAGGGAGGGGTCCTGAGCTGAGCAGGACTCCCTGCCCAGGTTGGTCGGGCACAGGAGCAGCCTCCCCACGGAAGTGATCACAGCCCTAAGTGTGCCAGAGTCCAAGGAGCGTTTGGACTTCCAGGCACACGGTGGGGTTTTGGGGGTGTCCTCTGCACAAGCAGGAGCTGGATGCCGATCCTGCGGGTCCCTTCCCAGGCAGGATTCCATGACCCAGGGGTTTCCCTCTCCCGCAGTGCGCTGTCCGCCTGGCGCAGATGGTTGGGTACGTCAGTGCGGGCACCGTGGAGTATCTGTTCGGGGAGGACGGGAGCTTCCACTTCCTGGAGCTGAACCCCCGGCTGCAGGTGGAGCACCCGTGCACGGAGATGGTGGCGGACGTGAACCTCCCGGCTGCCCAGCTGCAGGTAGCTGCACACAGGGCTCGCTCCAGGGGTGTTGGAGGAGGCAGTTTGGGTGTTGAGGGAAGAGCACTGGGCTGGAGCCTGGCAGAGGGAAGCTGCCCCATATCCCAGCACGGAGGGTGCAGGTGAAAGAGGTGTGGCAGCTTTCCTTCTACTCTGGCTTCCCGTTGGGAGCTCTCCATTCAGATTCTGTCGGTGTCTCCCTGGCAGCTCAGGCCTTTGTCTCTCTGCAGATTGCAATGGGCATCCCCTTGCACAGGATAAAAGACATCCGGGTGCTGTATGGGGAGAGCCCCTGGGGGGACACCCCCATCTCCTTCCACAGCCCCTCCAACCCCCCCGTGCCCAGGGGCCACGTCATTGCTGCCCGGATCACCAGCGAGAACCCCGAGGAGGTGAGCTGGGGTTGGGCTGAGACAAAGGGACTCTGCCACCCGCGGGGTTGAGCTGGGCATGGTCCTCCCCAGCCAGACAGTGTTCATGGGATTGGTGCAATCCATGGGGGTTCCCCTTCCCTGTCTTGCTGCAGGATTCTCAATCCTGGTTCCTCCATCTCTGCTCTGTTCTGGCTCAGGGTTTCAAGCCCAGCTCGGGGACGGTGCAGGAGCTGAACTTCCGCAGCAGCAAGAACGTCTGGGGGTACTTCAGCGTGGCAGCAGCCGGGGGGCTGCACGAGTTTGCTGATTCCCAGTTTGGACACTGCTTCTCATGGGGAGAGAACCGGGAGGAGGCCACCTCGTGAGTGTGGCGGGATGAGTTGGAGGGCGTGTGTCCTTGGGAGGAGTCACAGTTGATGTGTGAGCTGGGAAAAGTGGTTTTTATCTGACAGGACCAGAGCGGTGCTGCTGTGCTAAGCACCTGGCTGTCTGGCCAAAGCCAGAATGTTTTGGACTGTGGTGGTCCTACAGCCCCAATTCATCCACCTGTTTCTCAAGGGCATGTTGAAGTCATCTGCCGAGCCTTGCTTGGTGCCCATGAGCAGCAGTGTCCATCAGGAACTGAGCAGCAGTTTCATGGACGAGCTGATGGGGCTTGGAGTAACTTGATCTAGTGTCCCTGTCCATGGCAGGGGGTGGAACAAGAGAGTTTTTAAGGTTGCTTCCAACCCAAACCATGCAGTGATTATAAAGGTGCTGGGGGCTCAGGAGCTCATCACCTCAGGAGCTCATCACCCTAGGCCCTGAAGCTCCCCAGTTCCCTCTGCTGGGAGCCAAGTGCCACCTTCTCAGTCATTAATGAAGGACTTCTCTCCCTGAAAGGAACATGGTGGTGGCCCTGAAGGAGCTGTCTATCCGTGGGGATTTCCGCACCACGGTGGAGTACCTGATCAAGCTGCTGGAGACAGAGAGCTTCCAGAACAACGAGATCCACACGGGCTGGCTGGACCACCTGATTGCTGAGAAAGTGCAGGTGGGGGTGATGCCCTGGGGTCACCACTCCCCTCCCTTGGGGTAAAACCCAAACCCTGTTGGTTTTGCCCCCACAGGCAGAGAAGCCAGACACGATGCTGGGGGTTGTCTGTGGTGCCCTGAACGTGGCAGATGCTGCTTTCAGAGAGTGCATGAGTGACTTCCTGCACACCCTGGAGAGGTGCGGAGTGGGGGCTGCACAGGGTGGGGGCTCAGTCATGTGGAATCATCTGATTCCACCAGATCAGGTTGCTCCAAGCCCCATCCAACCTTGCCTTGAGGAATTCCAGGATTGGGGCAGTCACAATGGAGACCTAAGTGTTGTTCTGGGGCATCTTCCTTCCAGTTTTGCTTTACAAGTTCAGTGACAGTAGTGCTGTGACATGCAGGGACAGGAGTATCTGGATCCTCAGTTATCAGTTTGGACAGTAGGAAAGGCTTCCCCTGGCTGGGAAAACAGTTTTCAAGGGGAAGTGGCTTGGCTGTGCAGTTTGCTTTTGTTGTTGAGTATCAAGGTTATTCCTCCAGCCTTGGAGGACTCCCAGGGCTCTCCCATGTGCCTTATCTGAGTGTTTTCCCAGTGCCTGGCCTCCCTCCAGACCTGGCTGTGCATGGTGCTCGTGTGGGTCACTTAAAGCTGATGCTTGTCCCCTCTGGTCACCACTGTGCCCTCCCACCAGGACTGGGAGCACTGCTGACATCCCACAGGCTTGGAGAGGCTGGGAATTCCCTGGGGCCTGATCCCTCCATTGTTTTTCAGGGGCCAGGTGCTGCCAGCAGCCTCTCTGCTGAACATTGTCGATGTGGAGCTCCTCTATGAGGGTGTGAAGTACATTCTGCAGGTGAGGACAGGGCTGTGCTCCACCCAAACCAGCCACAGTGCTTCTCAAGGGGTCAGGGACATGCTTCTGTCCCAGGGGAGAAAACTGAAATGAATACAGAGCTGTCCTTTAAAAATGGGCAACGTAAAAATGAGCTTAATAACCTCATAACTTAATTACCTCATTTTAACCTGACAAACTTTTTCATACACCCCGTTGCCCTGAGTTATTAAGGGACTTCATTTTCTTGCTTTTAAACCAAATTAGTTGGACTTCATGCAAAACTCCTTACTCACTATGAAAGTGGCAAGCGAGCCATGTGCTGCATGAGCTCTGGGCTGTGTGTTAAACCAGTTCTGGGTTGTGAGTTGAGTTAAACCAGTTCTGGGCTGTGAGTTGAGTTAAACCAGTTCTGGGCTGTGTGTTAAACCAGTTCTGGGCTGTGAGTTGAGTTAAACCAGTTCTGGGCTGTGTGTTAAACCAGCTCTGGGCAGAGTTGAGTTAAACCAGTTCTGGGCTGTGAGTTAAACCAGCTCTGGGCAGAGTTGACCAGCTCCTGGGTGCAGCCTGAGGTTGTGCCTCCTGCCTTGCCAGCACAGCCCTATCCCATGGGAGCAGCCCATGGGGAGGTGCCCCCTCAGCCCCTAGCCTTGCTGTCCAGTGTGTTTTGGGGTTGCACTGACGGTGTCCCCTGCCCGCAGGTGGCCCGCCAGTCGCTGACCACCTACGTGGTCATCATGAACTGCACGCACATCGAGATCGACGTGCACCGCCTCAACGACGGTGGGCTGCTGCTCTCCTACGACGGCTGCAGCTACACCACCTACATGAAAGAGGAGATTGACAGGTACCCCCTGCCAGGGCCACCATTCCCCCTCCCCTATGGCCACCAGCTGGCTGGTGACACCTTCCCCTGTCCCTTAGGTACCGGATCACCATCGGCAACAAAACGTGCACCTTCGAGAAGGAGAAGGACCCGACGGTGCTGCGCTCACCGTGCGCGGGGAAGCTGCTGCAGTACATGGTGGAGGACGGCGGCCACGTGGACGAGGGGAAGGTTTATGCAGAGATGGAGGTGAGCTTTGCAGAAGAGCTGGAGGAGCAGAATTTTTGGTGCTGCTGGCTCAGTGACCGTGTCTCTTCCTTCCCAGGTGATGAAGATCATCATGACGCTGACGGTGGAGGAGGCGGGGAAGCTGAACTACGTCAAGCGGCCGGGAACGCTGCTGGAGGCTGGCTGTGTCATTGCCCGCCTCCAGCTCGATGATCCCTCCAAAGTGAAGCCTGTGAGTCTCCTAGGGGCTGCCATCCCCTCCTGCCAGCTCCCAGTTGGCATCCTGGGAATGCTCCCTATGGGGCAAAATGGAGGAGCTGCTCTAGTGGGGCGTCACAGTGAAGGTCATGCCATGTCCTTGGGCTGTCTTTGGGTTCAAGTGCTGCTCCACTCTGCTTCCTCGATGTGCAGGAGCTCACATGCACTAAAAAGTGCATTTATAGCACTAAAATCGCCAGTTTTTCCATGTTATTTTCATCATGAGACACTGGCAGATCCATTATGCTTAATGTCAGGTGCTTCCTCATACCTGACCCAAAGCATGGGTTGTGCTGGGTTTCTGGGGCAGCTGCAGCTCTCAGGAGCTCTGTTTCTGACAACAACAACAGTTCAGCCCACCTCCCTTTGCCCTCTCCAGGCAAATCCATTCACAGGGGGACTCCCAGCCCAGCAGACCCTCCCCATCACTGGTGAGAAGCAGCACCAGGTTCTGCGCAACGTTCTGGACAACCTGACCAACGTCATGAACGGCTACTGCCTGCCCGAGCCCTACTTCAAGACCAAGGTGGGTGCCAGGCACCATGGGTTCCACCCAGTTGCCACGAGGGCAGGTCCAGCAGCACCATCTTCTGCTCCTGCAGGTGAAGGAGTGGGTGGCACAGCTGATGAAGACCCTGCGGGACCCTGCCCTGCCCCTGCTGGAGCTGCAGGAGATCATGACGAGCATTTCGGGACGGATCCCGCTGGCTGTGGAGAAATCCATCCGGAAGGTGATGGCGCAGTATGCCAGCAACATCACCTCTGTGCTCTGCCGCTTCCCCAGCCAGCAGGTGAGTGCCAAAGGGGGCTCACATCCTCTGCACTGGAGCCAGCTGGGAGCTCCTACCTCAATTTGTGCTGCCAAGATTTTATAACAAATGAAATGAGTGAGGGAAATATGTGGAGGTTTATATTTTGTATGTGTGTTTGGTTTTGTATGTGTATTTGCTTCTGTGTGTGCCTTTCTTTTTTATATTCATTTGTCACTTTGCATTTTTCACTTTGGGAAAAAAAAGCCAAGGGAAAGGCTCTGGGTGGAGTAAGCAAAGGGGGAGATGGCAGCCTCATGCCCCTGAGCCACCCTGGACCCTGTCCCCTCTCCCCACAGATCGCCAACGTGCTGGACACCCATGCAGCCACGCTGCAGAGGAAGGCTGAGCGGGAGGTCTTCTTCATGAACACCCAGAGCCTGGTGCAGCTGGTGCAGAGGTGAGCCCCATACTGTCTGTGACCCCCATGTCCCCCCACAGCCACCTCCTCACAGCATGATGGGCTCTTTGCTCCCCAGGTACCGCAGTGGCATCCGGGGCTACATGAAGGCCGTGGTGCTGGACCTGCTCAGGCGCTACCTGCAAGTGGAGACACAGTTCCAGCATGGTGAGGGCTCAGGGCTCTCTGGGGGAGCTGCAGGGCTCTCTGGAGGAGCTGCAGGGCTCACCAGACCCTGCCCCACAGCTCACTACGACAAGTGTGTCATCAGCCTGCGGGAGCAGTGCAAACCCAACATGACCCCCGTGGTGGAGAGCATCTTCTCCCATGCCCAGGTGGCCAAGAAGAACGAGCTGGTGATCATGTTAATTGTGAGTACAGCCTGTGCCTGAGACTCCAGGAGCAAAGGCTGGTGGCAGGGAAGAGTCAAGGCAGCTCTGCATTGTTTGAAGTGTCCATTTGTGCCTCGTTATCGGTTTATTTTAATTATCTTCCCTCTGTGGTGTTTTGTGACTATGCTTGGGTCAAAGAGAGCCCATTTTAGTCCCTTGGGTCTTGTCCTCTTTGGCTGCATGGGGCTGGGATGCAGGACGAAGCCATCCCACAAAGTGAGGAGCCTGAGCTGAGCCATGGTGGTTGTGACCTTGCAGGACCAGCTGTGTGGCCGTGACCCCACGCTGACAGATGAGCTGACAACCATCCTTCATGAGCTGACACAGCTCAGCAAGACCGAGCACTCCAAAGTGGCACTGAGGGCCCGGCAGGTCAGCCAGCACCATGCAGTGCCACCCCATTCCTGTCCCCATCCCTGTCCCCTGTGCTCCCAGCTCCTCTCTCCCCTGGCAGGTGCTCATTGCCTCTCACATGCCCTCCTACGAGCTGCGGCACAACCAGGTTGAGTCCATCTTCATCTCTGCTATCGACATGTACGGACATGAGTACTGCCCTGAGAACCTGAAGGTTGGGAATTATGTGTTTTTCCAGAGGGAATTTGGGTGACTTCAGGGAAGGGGTCTGGCTGCAAGTGGTTTAGTCTTAAAAACAACTAAAAATCATTCAAAACCTTGCTGTAGTGGCTGTGTGGAGCAGAGGAGGGGGTGCACCCCAGTCTCTATGCATTGCTCCATGTTCCATTTGGGAGGGAACAGATGTGTGGATCCATGTCTGACTCTTCTGGTTTCCCCATGGTGGGCTGGGTATTCCATGGCACCCTGGTGACCAGTCCTGCACCTAAATGGAGCAGGGAAGTCTCACTTCATCCTTGCCCTAAATTTTCCTTTCTTCCCGCAGAAACTGATCCTGTCAGAAACCTCCATCTTTGATGTGCTCCCCGTGTTCTTCTACCACACCAACAGGGTGGTGCGCATGGCAGCGCTGGAGGTGAGGCCTGGGGGGCACAGAGTGGGGCCTGAGGGTGGCATGGGGGGCCCAGGGGTGGCAGGGGCAAGGTGGTACCTCCTGTGTCCCCTCACAGGTGTACGTGCGGCGGGGGTACATCGCCTACGAGCTGCACAGCCTGCAGCACCAGCAGCTCTCTGATGGCACCTGCCTCGTGGAGTTCCAGTTCATGCTGCCCTGCTCCCACCCCAATAGGTACAGGGGTCCCTGCCACACACCTGTCCTGCTCCCCTGGACACAAAGCCTTTCACAAAGCTTTGTATTATTCCCTCTGTGCAAAGTGGGTGCTGCCACCACACTGTCCCATTGCCAATGGAGCAGGATGAGCCCTCTCCAGGTCAGGGTCCCCTATGGGAGCTGTGTGGTCCCACACGGTGCCTTCCCCAGAGCTGACACTTGCTCCCCATGGCAGGATATCCATCCCTGTCAGCATCACCAACCCTGACCTGGCCCGGCACAGCACTGAGCTCTTCATGGACAGCGGCTTCTGCCCTGGGAGCCAGAGGATGGGAGTCATGGTGGCCTTCCGCAGATTCGAGGACTTCAAAAGGTGGAGATGCAGGGACACACCTGGCCAGTGTTTGTGCATTTTGGGTCATTGGAAAGCAAACTGGGGTGAAAGAGCCACAGCTGGGGGCAGCTGGGTGGTGTTAGAGGCAGCTCCAGTTCCCAGCGTAGCTGCAGACTGGGTATTCTCAGTACAACAACCTTGTGGGGACATGAGGAACGTGGGGAAAGCTTACATGGCACAGCTTAGATTTGAACATTAATGCAGCAGAGCCCAGAGCTGCATTTCTTGAGCTGTGGGTTTGCTGTGGGATGGTGGGGCCATTGTGCTGGTACCTGTGTCCCTGTCGCACTGTCACAGTGGGTTCCTGGCGCTGTCCCTTCAGGCAGGACGTGGGCACAACATGCTGGCTTGTGACCCCACCTCTGCTGTTTGGGCAGGAACTTTGATGAAGTGATCTGGTGCTTCTCCAACTCGTTGAACAGTGAGCTCCTCAGTGATGCACAGGCCACCACCTACGATGAGGAGGACACCAAGGTGGGCATGAAGCTGCTGCTGGTGTCCCCAGGTGGTGCTGGGACAGCACTGATGCTGCTGGCCAGGGTTGACTGTAGGGTTTTGTTGCCAGAACATCCATGAGGAGCCAATCCACATCCTCAACATCGCGCTCTGCTCAGCTGACCACGCGGAAGATGAGAAGCTGGTGCCCATCTTCAGAGCCTTTGCCCAGTCCAAGGTTTGTTGCTGGGACTGGACCCTCTTTTTGTTAACTCTGCAAGCCAGAACACTGTACCCAAGGACACTGCCTCCTCTCCATGCAGTGCACCCCAAAATGCTGCAGTTTAGGTTTTGTTTGCTCCCTTGGTGGATATGTTTAAGCTCTCTTAACTGGCGGCATTTTCTGTTTCTGTGTAGAAAAAGATCCTCGTTGAACATGGTCTCCGGAGAATCACATTCCTCATTGCCCAGCAGGTGAGTGCAGCTCTGATTCTGACATCTATAAATACCTTACAGACACAACACTGAGTGATGGATGGACCCACTGTGCTTCAGGAGCTGGGAATTAATTAATGAGCAATTCAATGAGTGATTCATCTCCTGTATAATCCTTTATCCTGCTCATGTTTCCAGTAACGTGGTTCCTGCAGAGCCACTCCATAGCTTTAAGGTGCCTTTAGAAGCCTTCACAGAGTAGAAGCCCAGAGTGGTTTGGGTGAGAAGGGACCTTAGAGTTCATCCTGTTCCACTCCCTGCCATGAGGTGGAACTCTCCACTGTCCCAGGTTTCTCCAAGCCCTCTCCTACCTGGCCTGGGACACTTCCAGGGATGAGGCAGCCACAGCTTCTTTGGGCAGCCTGTGCCAAGGGCTCACCTCCTTCACAGGGAACAATTCCTTCCTAAATCCAATCTAATCAATCCCTCCCCGCCCTTTTCTCTTTGGGGGAGAACAAAGCCTGCAAAGTTTTTTTTTAATGGAGAATCAATCAATGGAGAATCAACAATCCTCTGTGGGCCAGGCCTATTCACATTGCCTTCTCTCTCCCTTTTGCTGCAGAGAGAATTCCCAAAGTTCTTCACGTTCAGAGCCAGGGACGAGGTAAGATCCCGTGGGAGTGGTGCCGGCGCGGCTCCAGCACGGCCCTGGCTCACGGCTGTGCCCGGCAGTTCGCAGAGGATCGGATCTACCGGCACCTGGAGCCGGCGCTCGCCTTCCAGCTGGAGCTGAGCCGCATGCGCAACTTCGACCTGACGGCCATCCCCTGTGCCAACCACAAGATGCACCTGTACCTGGGGGCTGCCAAGGTCCAGGCAGGCACCGAGGCCACCGACTACCGCTTCTTCATCCGCGCCATCGTGCGCCACTCCGACCTCATCACCAAGGCAGGGTGGCACCCTGGGGCACAGTGAGGGTGCGGGGTTGGCCTGGCCCCTGCTGAGCCACCTGCTCCATCACAGGAGGCTTCCTTCGAGTACCTGCAGAACGAGGGCGAGCGGCTGCTCCTGGAGGCCATGGATGAGCTGGAGGTGGCTTTCAACAACACCATCGTGCGCACCGACTGCAACCACATCTTCCTCAACTTCGTGCCCACCGTCATCATGGACCCGTCCAAGGTGTGTTTCTTGGGGGTCCTGCTTCCTCTGTCCTGGAAAAGTTTCTCTGTCATGCCCTGTGCACAGATGGGCAGCCAGCCCCCACCATCTTTCCCTGTCCCCAGTGGAGAGGGTGGATATCAGCACCAGGCCCATGGAGAGACAGAAGGGACTCACCCAAAGCAAATCCAAAATGGCTGTTTGGGGGTGGACATGCAACAGGGCTGCTCCAGCCGTGGCATTGTGTGCTCAGTGCTGTCCCTGAGGTCACCAACCCCCCCTTTGTGCCATCCCCTGTGCAGATCGAGGAGTCGGTGCGCTCCATGGTGATGCGCTACGGCAGCCGCCTCTGGAAGCTGCGTGTGCTGCAGGCTGAGGTGAAGATCAACATCCGCCTGACGCCCACTGCCACCGCCATCCCCATCCGCCTCTTCCTCACAAACGAGTCCGGATATTACCTGGACATCAGCCTCTACAAGGAAGTGAAGGACCCTGGCACTGGCAGCGTGAGTAACCCCAGTGGTGACTGCAGGAACCCAACCATGCCTGCCTGAGAGTTGCCAGCTCCAGCAGAGCTTTGGGGGAGCTTCTGCAAAACTCCTTGTGAACCCCCAGACTTCCAACAGCATTCCCACAGCTGGGTTGGTTTCATCCATCTGTCTGCATCCAGTTGGGGTGGTGCTTTATTCAAAATGTGCTGAGCTTCACCCAGTTGGGTTCCTTGAGTTGATGCTGGTGTGGAGCTGGGCAGTTTTGAGTGCTGGAGGTGATGGTCAGTGTTAGGGTGTCACTAGTACTGGCAGCACATCAGTGTGATAGTCCCCTCAATAGTGAAAAAATGAGTGGAAAATCACCTTGACCAAGCAGGGCTCAGCAGTGCTCCAGAAAAAGTCACCATGACATCCAGGGAAGGCAAACAATGCTCTGCTTTTCTCTCCAGATCATGTTCCAGTCGTATGGGGACAAGCACGGGCCGCAGCATGGGATGCTCATCAACACCCCCTATGTCACCAAGGACCTGCTTCAGGCCAAGCGCTTCCAGGCACAGTCCTTGGGCACCACCTATGTGTATGACTTCCCAGAGATGATCAGGCAGGTGAGCCTGGCTGAGCAGAAAGAGGCTCCAAATTACTGCTCTTTATCCCCAAATATTCCCACCTGAGGAAAAGGTCCGTCTCCTCAGGCTGCCAAAAGAAAACAAAAAGAGCCCAAGCTCCAACATTTTTGGTTATATGAAACATTTCTAAACCAATTCCTAGCTCTTGGAATTCCTGAAACTAGATGGTCTTTAAGTTCTCTTCCAAGCTAAACCATTCCAAGCAACATGCTGTGTCTCCACAGGCTCTCTTCAAGCTGTGGGGCTCCTCGGACCTGTATCCCAAGGACATCATGACCTACACTGAGCTGGTCCTGGACCCTCAGGGGCACCTTGTGCAGATGAACAGGGTCCCTGGAGGGAACGAGGTAGCAGGGAATTGTTTGGAATTGGGCAGAGGAAGCAGGTGGGAATGGCTGGTGGCTTAATCTGGCTGTGTTTAAAGCTTGGGAGATGCTCCTCAACCATTTTGTCTGATGGTTAATGCCACCTGCAGCTCAGCCCCTGTGTCTCTTGGACGTGGCACTTAGTGCTCTGGTCTAGTTGACAAAGTGGTGATCAGTCAAGCATTGGACTCAGTGATCTTGGAGGTCTTTTTGAGCCTGGTTAATTCTGTGATTCTGTAAATGACTCTGTGACTCTCTGGAGATTCTTCTGTGTAACCTTGTGCCGTTTCGAGGCAGGTGGGGATGGTTGCTTTCAAAATGAAGCTGAAGACCCCTGAGTACCCCAAAGGCCGGGACATTGTGCTCATCTGCAACGACATCACACACAAGATTGGCTCCTTTGGGCCTGAGGAGGACCTGGTGTTCCTGAGGGCATCAGAGCTGGCACGGGCTGAGGGCATCCCCCGCATCTACATCGCTGCCAACAGCGGCGCCCGCATCGGCTTCGCTGAGGAGGTCAAACACATGTTCCAGGTGGCCTGGGTGGACCCAGCTGAGCCCTTCAAGGTGTGTGGGCACCTCCCCTCCTGCAGCACAGGAAACAGCAGAGGGTCCAGCTGGGGAAGGGATGAGCAGAAAAAGTGGGATGTCAGGTTGTGGGATTAGAGCAGGAGTAAGACCATACCTGCACCCAGCACCATGGGGGTGGTTCCTTTGGCTTCTCCCACGTGGTGGAGGTGAAGGTGCCAGTGCTGGCATGGCTGCTCTGTTCAGCTCTGGTCCCTGAGCTGCTGCACAGCATGGTTTGGGATAGGTTTGGGAAAGGACCATGTGCCATGTGAGCATGTGTGTGGGGGGCTCCATAAATTATCCTTCTCCTCTTTCCTTGCAGGGGTTCAGGTACCTGTACCTGACTCCCCAGGACTACACGAGGATCAGCGCCATGAACTCGGTGCGCTGTGAGCATGTGGAGGAAGGTGGAGAGTCCAGGTGAGTCCCATATCCCATGAGACACACAGAGCCACTGCAAGCTGTGCCCTAACCCCACCAAGATGCAGCTTCCACCTCAGCATCCTGCCAGGCACATCATGCAGTGAGTGCTTCCCAGACCACAGCTCCACTTTCTCTGCAGGTATGTCCTGCTGGACATCATTGGGAAGGACAATGGATTTGGGGTGGAAAACCTGAGAGCAGCTGGTACCATAGCTGGGGAGTCCTCCCGTGCCTATGACGAAATAGTGACCATCAGCATGGTACAGTGGGGCCCTTCCCCTCTCTGCTCCTCCCCTCTCTCCTGCTGGCTCTTAAAGTCACCATGGGAGGGGTGACAGGATGCAACAAGCCCTTCACAGCATCCTTCTCCAGGTGTGTGCTGCAGCCCCAGTGACCCCAGGTGTCCCTTTGTGTGTGCCCAGGTGACTTGTCGTGCCATCGGCATCGGTGCCTACCTGGTGAGGCTGGGCCAGCGTGTCATCCAGGTGGAGAACTCCCACATCATCCTCACAGGTGTCACAGCTCTCAACAAGGTACCAAGCTCTGGCTGCATGTCCTCCATGGCACTGTCCTTCTCACCACTCCCTGTGTGGGCTCCTTCCCTGTCCCATGGAACATCAGCCTGGATAGAGGTGGACATTCTGCCTCAGCCTAGAGGGAATTTGCCTGTGTAGGGGCTTGGGCTGACAAACAGAGCAAGGGAGCAGCTCCTGTGTCAGCAGAGCCCCATGTGTTTCCCTAGGTGCTGGGACGGGAGGTTTACACATCCAACAACCAGCTGGGAGGAGTGCAGATCATGCATAACAATGGTGTTTCTCATGTCACTGTCCCAGATGACTTTGAGGGGGTCTACACCATCCTGCAGTGGCTCTCATACATACCCAAGGTAGGAGGGTGCTGCAGGGGGGAAGGAGGGGGATGTCACCCATACCTGGCTGGTGACCTGCCCTCGGGGTCTCCCTTACAGGATAACCAGAGCCCAGTGCCTGTCACTGCCATAGTTGACCCTGTTGAAAGAGAAATTGGTTTTGTCCCTTCCAAAGTCCCCTATGACCCCAGGTGGATGCTGGCAGGGAGAAGTAAGTGAGTGAGAGTGAGAAGTAAGTGAGAACAACCCAAGGCCTGTGCAGCACTGCTCCCAAATGCATCCTGTAGGTGCAGAAGATGCTCTTGGCTGTGGGTTGGTGTTCAGGAACCTTTCAGTGCTTGCCCTTGCACCACTCCATGTTTTCCTGTGCTCTGCAGCTCTCAAAGGGACCTGGCAGAGCGGCTTCTTCGACCAGGGCAGCTTCATGGAGATCATGAAGCCGTGGGCTCAGACCGTGGTGGTTGGCAGAGCAAGGTACTGCCAGGAGCAGGGGATGCAGCTGGGATCCTGCATGTGTGGCCCTTCACCTTCAATCCCTGTCTGTGGCACTGCTTTTGGGATGGTGGAGAGGGAGCAGCTCTCTGGTGGGGCTGGGGTGGAGGGGAACAGGCCTTGCTGAGCCCACCCTGCCCTGCCACAGGCTGGGAGGTCTCCCTGTGGGTGTCATCGCTGTTGAGACCCGCACCGTGGAGGTGACAATACCTGCTGACCCTGCCAACCTGGACTCAGAGGCAAAGGTGAGTGGGGTACAGCTGGGGCCAGGTGGCATCTGAGAGGAACTGGGGGGAAGGGAGGAGTAATAGCTCAGCATGATCCTTGGGCATAATTTTCCTTAATTCAGGTGAAATCAAGGGTGCTGGGGCAGTTTGTTTTCTTGCAGCTGTTTCATGCAGCATGCCAGGAAGAACTGGCACAGTCTCAGCTGCTCACTGTCTTTTCCAGATAATCCAGCAGGCTGGACAGGTGTGGTTCCCAGACTCTGCTTTTAAAACAGCCCAGGCCATTCGGGACTTCAACCGGGAGCACCTCCCGCTGATGATCTTTGCCAACTGGAGAGGCTTCTCCAGCGGCATGAAAGGTACCTGTGCTTGGGATGCCCACATTCCCATGGTGTGTGACAAAACTCTGTCACCCCTTCCACCCCACAGGGTCCTGAGATGGCCCAGCCTACCAGGGTATGCAGCACTCTGGGATGTGGGGTTGGGTTGGGCTGAGGAGGTCATGGGGGATCACAGGGCAGAAGTCCCAGGAGTTGGTGGCTTCCTGCTGGCTGGTTTTGCAGGCTGCTTTGTCTCTCCAATAGACAAGGTGGCTTTGGGCAGCTGGGAGCAGGCTGGGACGGTGGCATTTGGGACACCCAGCCCCTGAGTCCCTTTGTGTTTCAGACATGTACGACCAGATGCTGAAGTTTGGCGCCTTCATCGTGGACAGCCTGCGGGACTTCAGGCAGCCGGTGCTGGTGTACATCCCCCCTCACGCCGAGCTGCGCGGCGGCTCCTGGGTGGTCATCGACTCCACCATCAACCCCCTGCACGTGGAGCTCTACGCTGACAAGGAGAGCAGGTCAGCAGCCTGAACACCTGTGTGGGTCATCCAAAATACCTGTGTGTGTCATCTTGTCCTAGGATTTATTCTCCCATGCACACCAGTCCTTGTTTTACCAAACTTCCCTTCCAGGGGAGGCATTTTGGAGCCTGGAGGAACAGTGGAGATCAAGTTCAGAAAGAAGGATCTAGTGAAGACCATGAGAAGGATTGATACAGTTTATGCCAAGCTTGTTGAACAGATGGGTAAGGAAAGGGAGTTTGGGATTGTGGACATTGGTGGTGGTAAGTTAAACATGAGGCTCAAGCACTTTGGTGGCAACCACCAGTGTCCTGGGAAAACTCATTTTGTCTTTTCTGTTGGTGGAGCTGAGAGGATGTGGTGGTACTTTAGAACACCTGGTATCTCCTGGGGGCTCCATCAATGGGTTAAATGGGGCTGGGGTCTTCTCCCATGCTTTGAGATGAAGGATGGCCATGGCCACGTTGAATCGATTCCTGATGCATCAGGAGCTCCTTGCCCCCATGTCCCTCCAGCCTGCCACAGCATGGTCCCACAAAATCCTTGCAAATGCCATCTCCCCTTTCATGTAGCAGGCACTGAGTGTGGTGTGACCTCTTTGTGGCTTGTATGGCTCTGGTGTCAGCGTGCCAAGGAGAGAGCCATGGCACTGGGCATGGTGGCTGATGTGGCAGCATAGAGGCGACACCCTGGTGGCATCACCGGGGGGCTGCTCAGCCCGCTGTGTCCCGCAGGCTCCCCCGAGCTGTCGGAGGCGCAGCGCAAGCAGCTGGAGCAGCAGCTGAAGGCGCGGGAGGAGCTGCTGCTGCCCGTGTACCACCAGGTGGCCGTGCGCTTCGCAGACCTGCACGACACCCCGGGCCGCATGCAGGAGAAAGGGGTCATCACGGTGAGCCGGGCACCGGGGAGGGGCTCCGAGGTGACAGGCAAAGGTGGGGGGAAAATCCCTCCCCTGTGACATCCCTGCCCTCCATGCCGCCGGAGCCGGGAGCCAGCAGCCGCCGGCAAACCCGGGCTGTGCTCCGATTTCCCCAGGACATCCTGGAGTGGAAGAGCGCCCGCTCCTTCCTCTACTGGCGGCTGCGGCGGCTGCTGCTGGAGGAGATGGTGAAGGGGGAGGTGCTGAAGGCCAACAGCGAGCTCACCCACATCCACATCCAGTCCATGCTGCGGCGCTGGTTCATGGAGACCGAAGGAGCTGAGAAGGTACCCCCAGCCCCGGCTTCCTGAGGCACCTCCAGCCAGCGCATCCCGAGGGATCTCAGCTTGCTCTGCCACCATTCAGAAGTGTCAGTAGTGTTTCAGTGTGTGATGGGAATGTGTGAGCATGGGCAGTGAAGCAGCCCTGGGCTGGGGCTGGCTCTTCAAATCAGGTGACTCCAGTTGGGTGCTGGTGCTCAGTGATGGCAAATTAGTCCACAAATAAACATTTTTTACTTCCCACAGCAAAAATGGGGTTTTTAGCATTTGGGCTGTTCTCAAATGACACTCAGGTTGCTGTGCCTTCCTCAGGAAGCAGGACATGCAAAGGAACCATGTTTTACCTCTTTGCTTTTTAAGTGGTTTGCAAACAGGTGCAGATCAGGGAAGAAAAATCCCATGGCCTGGATTTGAGGCTCCAGGAGGAAGGGAGGGCTCAGGCTGTGCAGGCAGCAGAACCCCCTGCCCACAGTGCTGCTTTCTCCAGGGCTACCTCTGGGACAACAACCAGGTGGTGGTGGAGTGGCTGGAGAAGCACATGCAGGAGGAGGATGGCACCCAGTCAGCCATCAGGCAGAACATCAAGTACCTGAAGCGGGATTACATCCTCAAGCACATCCGGAGGTGAGTGCTGTGGGATCTGGGATGAGAAGGGGTCCCTGGGATGGGAACAGCAGGTGGTGGAGACCAGACAGTTCTCACTTTAGCCTCTCTCTGCCCTGTGCCTTGCAGCTTGCTCCAGGCCAACCCTGAGCTGACCATGGACTGCATCGTGCAGATGGCTCAGCACATCACCGGCCCACAGAAGGCCCAGGTCGCCCATCTCCTGTCCAGGGTGGACACTGATGATCCCTCCTGATCTGGACAATCACCACAGGGTAGGAGAAGCACCAGGACACAGCCAGACCTCACTTGCCCACCTGGCTCCTCAGCCCTTGAACTGAAGCCTTGGACTCTTGCTTATGTGCCTAAATAAAGGACACCAGTGCTTTTAAGTATTTTAAGCCATGGAGATGGTCTTGCCATCCATGCAGTCCTCTCTGGCACTGGGGGTGCTGCCAGAAGATGAACTTGTCCCGAGCCAAGCCTGGAATCTGGACCTGGTGCAGAACTTGGTTTTAAAAAGAATCCAAAATATTTTCCTGTTTTAGTTGCCAGCCCTTGGTCTTCCAAACAAGCACCAGGTCAGACACGTCTCATGAGACTGGACAGAGCTGGAGGCACAGACCCCTGGCCAGGGCCAGTGTCCAGCTGGCTGGGTTCAAGCTGACCAGGCACCAAGACCTGGAAATGAGAAGCAGCCTCCAAGTGATGCTTTATAAACTGTGAGGAGCAATTTGTGTCATCCTTACCCTCACTGGGGAGCAAAGAGAAAATGTGGCCATGAGTAGCTGATGGTCCAGGAAAGACCCCAGTGAGCTAATCTGGGAGCTGCTCCCTTGGGAATGTCCAAGGATCCATCAGGCTTTGGCTGACCTGGCTGTGCCTCTCGTGTCCTTTCTGGCTCCTGCAGAGCATGGAGAGGAGGGAGGATGGCTCCAGTGTCCTGGTTCCTCCTTGGAAGCAGCAGAGCCAGGGGGAGCTGTCACCTGCTGGGACCTGCACCCTGCTGCTCAGGTAGCCTTTGATCACCTTGGTTGTGGAGGGGAAATTTGAGGTTTTCCTGTGCCTCTGGCTGTGTCATTTCCCCAGCACAGATTTACCTTGGGCTCAAAAAGAGGAGGGTCAGGAAGATGGGACACCTGGCTCAAGTGCAGTGCTGGTATTGCCCTGGGCGAAGGTGTTGGACACCTCCTGGGATCCCACAAGGTCTGTAGGAGGTCTCCTGTCCTGGGGTGGGGATGGGAAGGGTCTTGTGGGTCACTTCCTGGCTGGAAGGTGTCACTGCTGACAGGCAATAAAGTGAGCTCAGCTCCCAGAGAACTCCCTGACCTCTGTGTCTTCTGTCATTGTCCTGAGCAGGGCCTGGTGTCTCTGGCACTGGGCAGCCCCTTCTCTGTGGCACAGGACCTGTAAACTCTTAGAGTAAATACCTGTGAGTGAACTCTTAGAGTAAATACCTGTAAACTCTTACTCTCCTGGAGGATTTGAGCCATGGATCCACCTTCAATTTGGCCATAGGGTCTGTAAAGGGAAAAAAGCTTGGGAAACCCAACATAACACCAGAGCAGGCACCGCACAGCACATCCAGAATGCCCCAGGCGTAGTGCTAAGAAATGTTTATTAAAAAAAAGCAAAGACATTGTAGGTGACACCAGTAACAGCAAAGGATCATTCGTCACATTTGTCCTTGGACAATAAATTATCATGTGGAGCATCATGGTGCCCTTTGGAAGAGGTTGCCGTGGAGGGATGCACTGGGAGGATACAGGCACAGATATTTCCAAGCCCCCTGATCTTCATATTTTTCAAGCAAGAAAGTGCCCTGTGGGGCCACTCCAGCATCCTGCACCCTCCAGCTTTAATCCATGGATGGGTGTGGGAGAGAAAAGCCTGGGAGCACCTGGGTACGGCACCGGGAAATTCTCTGAATGCACAGGAACAGACAAAACCCAAGGTATAAATATCACTTTTTGCTCACAGAGGTATAAGTAGACTAAATGCTAAATTCCAACATATTTCAGATGTTTCATCACATTATTTTCAATGCATGTTAACAAGTACAAAGCAGGGTTTGAAATTCTTTTTTAAAAGCTACATTAGAATCAGGGGTTTTAGTTAATTAGCAAAGACTATTATGAAAGGTACAGTGACAATATTTGGTCTCTGAATTTTTTAAAAAGCATGAGTTTCACAGTATCAAAAGTGCTTATTAAAGAAGTGTAGTGTAAAAACTGATAGGATGGTTGTGGTTCTGAGGATGAATAATTTAGTGGCTGTAAGAAAGGTTACTGCAGCATTATACAAATTGAACAGTGCTCAGTTCACATAATTTCTTTTCATAACAATAAATATAAATAAATTTACAAATAGTAATACTGCCTAGCACAAGAATAGACAGAAGCACAATACACAAGACTATAAATCTATTTTTTAAAAAAATCCTAAAAATCTGCATAATTCCTAAAATCCTCTAGCCAGTGATCAGTTTAATAGTTCAGTAGTACCACTTCCTTCAGGGGTGAGGACTTTTACAAATCTAGATATAACAGTGATCTGCTAGGGAGGTGACTTTTCCTTTTTTAGTGGTTTTGCTCCTTTTTTCCTACCTCCTAACAATAAATTAACAACAGTTACATCAGAAAAGTGTTAGTGGTGCAAACATCTCCAGGAACTGGGGGAGGTCTTTGTCCAATTTGGCAAATTAAGAAAAAAATGACACACCAGGGGTACAATCAACTAACTTGGGGCTGGCCAGCCCCTTGGCTTGTGGTGGCTTCTGTGACAGTGGTGACACAGCAGCTCCACCTCGGTGTGTAATAAATTTAATTCCCTTAACCTGGTGATTTTTAGCTCAGTTACATTCCAGTGAAAGTTCCTGCTGCCTTCCAGGTCCTTCTGGAGAGCTCCCCAGTCCCACAACACGAGTGTCCATGCCCTTGCCATGGGGGAAAGTGGTTTCACAAGTCCCAGCTTGATTTATTTTGGCCTCACACGCTGTGGAAGCAGCCAACGCATCCCAAAGCAGGACGAAGCCCTTGGAGCTTCCCGGTCGGATTTTAACCACGGGGAAGAACCGTCCCTCGGGATCTGCGGAACGGTGCCAAGCTCAGAGCAGAGGGATGGGTTTGTTGCCTTGGGGGTTCATGTACTGAGCAGCTGCCACATTGTCCAGGGTGGTGTAGGTGGTGTAAAGGCCAGTGACCTGCAGGTCGGAGAAGGAGCGGTCGCTGCCGCTGGACGCGGGCGTGAGGCCGGGCGTGCCCAGCTCGCAGTCGGAGAGATGCAGGGGGGAGTTGCTGAAGGCACCCAGGGTGTCCAGGCTGAAGCTGTCGTCCTTCATCTCCTCCCAAATGTTCCCTGGAAAAGATGGAATCCTGCTCACAGCAGCACATGCCCAGTTCCACGGGGCTGGGACTGAAGGGCTTAATTTGATGCTCGAGCGTGGGACCGTGGTGGTGCAAGGGACAGCAAGTCTGATCCCCTAAATCCTGTGATTCCAGACCTTTCTGGGCAGCAAGTCTGATCCCCCAAATCCTGTGATTCCAGACCTTTCTGGGCAGCAAGTCTGATCCCCCAAATCCTGTGATTCCAGACCTTTCTGGGCAGCAAGTCTGATCCCCCAAATCCTGTGATTCCAGACCTTTCTGGGCAGCAAGTCTGATCCCCAAAATCCTGCAATTCCAGACCTTTCTGGGCAGCAAGTGTCTGATCCCCCAAATCCTGTAATTCCCTGTGATTCCAGACCTTTCTGGGCAGCAAGTCTGATCCACCAAATCCTGTGATTCCAGATTTTCTGTGTCTGATCCCCCAAATCCTGTGATCCCAGACCTTGCTGGGCAGCAAGTGTGTCTATCTCCCAAATCCTCTGCTTCCAGATCTTTCCACACAGCATCCCTCTACCTGTGCTCTACCCAGGACCATGTCAGGCATTGCCACAAACCAGAGAAGTTCTACTTGCACAGAAGGAGAACCCCAAAGCATGTGGTGTCCCACATCCACCTGGTTGGACACCCCTGCTTCCCCCACTGGGGCCAGGAAGGTGTCCCAGCTTTCCCACCTGGCACAGGGACAAAAATCCACTGAGGGAAGTCACCCTGAAGATGCCACCACCCAACCCCATCCCAGAACATCCCCCTGAGGATCCTGGCTGTTTATTCAGCGTGAACACACCCACAAACCCCAGCTGTGCCCTCCCAGTGCCTTGCCCCGTACCTTGCAGCGCGAAATCCATGATGCTGGGATCCAGAGCATCCACCTCCGTGCTCATGTCCACCGCCACGTTGGGGAAGTCCGGGGCGCGTCCCATGGGGTGGTGGGGCAGGGGGCTGTGGCTTATGTCAGGCAGGGTGTGCAGAGGAGGGGTTTGTGCAGGTGCTGGCGAGTTGGGGGCGAGGCGAGCCTGGGTCTGGAGCTGGTGGTGCAGCGGCAGGGGCTGCAGGGACAGCGTCATGATGGGCTGGGGCTGGAGCTGGGACACCGAGATGCGGCCCAGGGGGGGCCCCTCGGGCTCTGCCTGCTTGCTGGGCCGCCTGCAGCTCTCGGGTCTGTCGGTGATCAGCTTGTCCAGCTCCTCTGCCCGTTCCAGGGAGGAAAAGAGATGCTTTAACACGTTTGTTCAAGGCGGTGCTGCCCAAAGAACAACTGCGTTTGTGGCGTGAACTGATTGTCACAGTGTGAGACCCAGCACAGGCTGTGACTGTGCAGGGAGCAAGAAATGACATCTAATTCCTTCCCCAAAGCCATGGTTATCCCTGACTGAGCCAAAGGAATGATCATGCAACTGCAGAGCAGCCCAGGCACCCCTGATGGCAGCTCACTCCCAGCTGTAGAGCTCTGTGGTCAGAGAAACATTCAGAATTCTGCTTATCTATAAGTATGAAAAAATTCTGCTTGTCTCCCAAATAACTGCAAAAAACTCCTGGCTGTTGCAGTGGCCCTTTTGCTTTTAAACAATAACATGTCATTTATCACTGACTGCATGTTACTGATTTTGTAGCAAAAAAAATTCCAGTTGATTTTGTCAATTCCGAGCTCCTGAAAGCATCTAAAATGTGTTTCTTTATAAATAAGAAATGTTATAAATAAGGGAGGGAATTATACATAAATAAGCTATAAATAATAAATATATTATAGAGAATATTCTATATAATAGATATAGATATAGACATATAATATAATATAATATAATATAATATAATATAATATAATATAATATAATATTTTTATATATAAATAAATAGATATAATATTAGATATATATCTACAGATATAGATATAGACATATAATATAATATAATATAATATAATATAATATAATATAATATAATATAATATAATATAATATAATATAATATAATATAATATAATATAATATAATATATATAGTATAATGTAATGTAATATTTTATAAATAAATAAATAGATAGATATAATATTAGATATATATCTATTTAGATCTCTATATATTAGATAATATAGATAATAGATATAACTACATAATATTTATATGTTGTAGTTAATATAGTATAAATAATATTAAATTCTATTTTATAAATAAGAAAGTGTCTTAGGAAATGGAGATTTTTGCAGAAGAACAGGCAAGAAATGGCATTAAAATGCTTCTCTATGAAAAGTGCATTAAATATGGCTGGATATTAAAATATTCCCCCAAACTAGCCCCAGAGGCAGAGGAGCCGTGCAGGGAATGCCGTGGACGAGCAGGATGGGGAACGTGGGCCCTACCTGGGTTAGCCATGCTCCTGTGAATAGCAGCCAAATCCTTCCTCTTCCACTTCTGCATCTCCTCCTCCATCTTGTCGATCTTGGCGGGGTTGAGGGCCCACAGGCAGCCCTTGCGGGACGTCCCGCTCAGTTTGTTCTCCACCTTCTCAAAGCACTTGTTCAGGGACAGGTTGTGGCGCACGGAATTCTTCCACCCATCAGGGGCAGTCTGCGAGGGCAGGAAGGGGTTAATGGGAGCAGCCATGATATTTCCTGAAAAATCCCTTGGCCAGGGTTTTTTCTCCTGAGAAGCCTCAGAAAAGAGATGTAAGCAACAATTATCTGATCACTTCTCCCTGTGTTTTGCTGCTCTGGAATGCGGCAGGTGCATCTTTGATTGGTTCCATGTGAGTTGTTTTTACTGAATGACCAATCCCAGACCAATCCAAGCTGTGTCGGACTCTCTGGTCAGTCATGGGTTTTTATTGCCATTCTTGTCTTCTCGTGTATCCTTTCTCTTTCTTTAGGATAGTTTTAGTATATCATTAGTTATGATATATAGTATAATATGATATAATATGATATGATATGATATGATATGATATGATATAATATAATATAATATAATATAATATAATATAATATAATATAATATAATATAATATAATATAATATAATATAATATAATATAATGTAATGTAATATAAGGTATAGTATGATATAGTATGATATGATATAATAGTATATTATACTATACTATACTATAAACAGAATAATATGATTAATACAATATAATTAATATACTATAATATTACTATACTATAAATAATATAATATACTATTACAATAGTATATATTATATTATATTATATTATATTATGTTATGTTATGTTATGTTATGTTATGTTATGTTATGTTATGTTATGTTATATTATATTATATTATATTATATTATATATAAGTAATATAACATAACATAACATAATATAATATCAACCTTCTGAGAACTTGGAGTCAAATTCTCATCTCTCACCTCGTCGTGGGGACCCAACAACACCACACCACGGGGGAAAGGGGGCAGGGATGTGGCATTTCCGAGCTGGGGAAGGCCCAGGTACCTTGAAGTAGGGGAAGTGCTCCTTCATGAAGCTGTAGATCTCGCTCACGGGCAGGCTCCCAGTCTTGCTGTTCTTCAGTGCCATGGCAATCAAACAGCTGTGGGCAGGAAACCCAGGAATGGCTTGGAATCATGGAATGGCTTGGGTGGGAAGGGACCTTAAAGCTCATCTAGTTCCACCCCCTGCCACCACCTTCCACTAGCCCAGGTTGCTCCAAGTCATGTCCAGCCTGGCCTTGGGCGCTTCCACAGCTTCTCTGGGCAGCCAGCGCTGGGGCCTCACCATCCTCACAGGGAGGAATTCCTTCCCAATATCCCATCTAACCCTGCCTCTGGCAGTGGGAGCTCACTCCTCCTGTCCTGTCACTCCACACCTTCTTGTGCTTGGCACCCTTGGACCCACCTCTTCAGACACAGACAGCTGGGATCCTGGGATGCCTGCTCCCAAGGGCTCAGAAGTCACAGAATCACAGGATGAGCTGATTTAGAAGGGACCCACGGAGATCACTGAGTCCAGCTCCTGGCCCATCCCCAAGAGTCACACCACATTCCCAAAAGGATTGTCCAAACCCTTCTTCTTGGGCTCTGCCAGGCCTGGTGCTGTGGCCACTTCCCCGTGATCCTCAGGTTTTTTACTCCTCTATGCTGTTACTCTCTCACTGCTCTCCAGGAATAACTTCCCTTGTTCACTCCTGCCACCCCTCAGAGGCAGCTCCCACACAACTCCTGCATGGATGGGGGGATTTTTGTTCCCTCCCAAAGGACCCTGACACCCCTGCAGTGTCATCACAGGCACCCCTGGATAGGCTGTGGGCACTGTGCCTCCTGCTCCCCACTCACCTGTAGGAGTAGATGGGCTTGGGATAATGCTTTGGGTGCAGCTCCTGGGCAGAGTGGGGAGCCAGGCGTGGCTGGGAATAGTGTGGCTGTGTCCCATAGGATGTGTTGTAGATTGTTGCTGGGTTACACTGTGTGCACAGGGAAAAGAAGGGAAGTGACAGATGCAAAATGTCCACTGGGGTGTGTGGGTTTAGGGATATTTTGGTTTTCTTTTAAAAGATATCTAGATTTGATCTCGGCAGGTACTTCCAAGACAGACAACAAGCACATACCAGTACCTGCTGGGGGTTCTGGGCCAGGGCAAACACCTGCTGGGGGTGAGGAGGAGGAGGATGAGGAGGATGAGGAGGATGAGGAGGGAAGAGCTGTTGCTGTGTTTGCAAACCAGGGGACAGCTGCCCACCCACGGCGTAGGGGCTCATCTGCCGAGAAAAACACAACAGTCAAGGAATGACCACCACCTTATCCCAGGAGCTGGGGCAATAAAGACCCACCAAGGCCTGCTCTTACATTGGCTCCATGTGTGGAAATGGAGTTGAGGCCCAGGATTCCCTGGGGGAGGCTGGCCTGGACGTGGATCATCACTCCGGGCGCCGAGTGCATCGCGCTCCCCACGGCACCTGGCACGGAGAGAGGAACGCAAGGGATGCTCCCATGGAAGCACAGCTCAGGGAAGGGAGGGGGTTAATGGATGCAGCTGAGCACAGGGAAGCTCTGGAGTGGAGAATCCAACCTCCCTGGCTCTTCACAGCCTGCCCAGATGACATCAGCTGCTCCCAAAACTCGTTAGGCAGGGAATGAGAGGCGGCAGCTGTTTAACAGCCCACGGCGGTGACACAGACACTGTGTCTTACAAAAGACAAACAACACGCTCAGCATCAGCTGGATTTGTGCTCTCGGGCAGGCAGGGTGACACTCTGAGCTCTGTGATGTGTGTTTGCCTAAAGGATGTTCACAAGGGAAAGAAAGGAGTTCAGCCAACACACGCTGCAAGGCTGCAAGAAGCAAAGAGGTGTGAGGTAAATGAGGTGCCCTTTGCTTTATCAGTGTTGAAACAAAGCAAAAAGATTAATTATCTCATTTCAGAGGTGTTGAAAACCTCTGAAAGCCAGGACTTAAAATACCTCAGCCCAACAGGGCACCAGCAGCTGCACTGAACAGAAATTCCCATAGGATCTGAGTGTTGCCAGCGCTGGAGCTCTCTCCCTCTTGGAATGGGGGGAAAGGCACCAGCAGAGCCCTCAAGAGAAGCCAACAGGCTCCAGGTCTTTGGACAGGAAGCAAAATGTGAAAGGATGGGAAAAGGGAGCCTGAGGGGGAGTGGCAGGGGCAGGCTGTGCTGTTTAAGGAGCAGTTATTCCCTTTTCCCATTTCCCATTTCCCATTTTCCACCCCACAGTACCTGTCTGCTGGAGCATGGCACTCTGGGCCCCCAGGCTGAAATCCATTCTCCCACTGGCCATCTGCTGGAGCCGAGGCACATCCACGGATGTCAGCCAGGACAGGGACTGCAGATCCCCCGGGAGCTCATCCTCACTCAGCTGGGAAGGGTCTGAGGCCAGGAGCCTGCAAAGCAGCAGGGGAGGTTAACAGGGAGCAGGAATGGCTGCGTTGGCCCTGGAAAGAGATGGATGGGTGCCAAAGCTCCTGCAGGTCAGGGGGAAGAACCACCAGGCTGGAATTCTGTATCCAAATCCAGATGTGCCCCGTGGCTTCACAGCTGGGTTCTGACACCCTTCACCTGGTGTTGTGTTCCTTTGTCCAGTCTGGAACATTTTGGTTGAGAAAACCTCCTGTGGAGCATTTGTAGGGGAAGCAGGCCCAGGAACCCAGCACAGAAACTGCCTGGAAACAAACCCAATATGATTCCTGATTTTCACATCTGTCAGAAATTTGCACTTGTTTGGCTTTGATGGGAGAGAAACCAGGACTTATAAATAACCTGGTCATTCTGTATTAACCCTGCAACTCAGAGCCTTGGAAGGAGCTCTGTGCCCAGCTCCTGGGGAACACATGTGGTAATGCTGGAACACCTGGAAAAACTTCTCCCAGCCCCTGGATCCTGTCAGCTGTGACAGATCAGCATCTGCATAAAAAGAGCTCCACAGACTGCTGATAGCTTCCATTCAGATACATGAAGTTATTGATACTTAAAAAACCAATTTTTAGGCAGTTTTTGACAGAGTAAAGGAGCAGAATGAAAGGTTTGAGACTGGAGGCACCATATCTGCCAGGCACCAGCAACAACAGCAGGCACAGCTGTGACAGGCTGCTTTTGGTTTAAAGCTCTGCTTTTGACACCTTTTACATGCTCCAGATCACCTGTTTTGCTTTGCTTATGATAGAGCATGTGGTACAAAATGAGAATATTGGAATATATTTACAGTACTCAAAAATTCCTGTGTGGTCCAAACTCCCTGTTAAAGTCAATAAAAGAACTCTTGCAAATGAAAGGCTAAATTAATTAATGTGGAAGAGTATTACAGGAGTCACTGGTACCTGGAGGAGTAAAGCAGTAATTAGGACATGTCAGGGAGTTGTCACTGACACCAAGGGTAAACCTAAAGGGATTCAGATCCAGGAAAACATCTTTATCTCTCAGAAGAACACAATTTAGTTGGATGCAGCTGATTTTGCTTTCAAACCCTTTTGCTTTCAAAAGCTCTCAGAGATGTGTTAAAGTGGTGTCTGCTGCTGATGCGTGTTTGCTGCCAAGTGATGCTGCAGGAAACTTAAATAAATCTGATCTCTCGCTGAAGCATCTTTTATGCTTTACACGACTCTAAATCAGCTTAAAAGAGCAAGGCACAACTTCAGTGCCTGCCTGCCCTGGAGCTCTCAGCTCCTCTATTCAGGAATTCCAGAAACACCTATAAAGGCTCCCTGAACCACTGTCGGGGGGAAAAAACTAAAAAAAAATATTTTTGTTTGCAAAAAGATTTTGTATAGGAGAAAAGCGGGGGGGAAATCAACACGGGACCAAGAGCCAAAGAATAAAAAAACCCTCTTCAAATCTCCCTCTCAGCCTGCCCCGCTTTCTCTCTCCTACTGTAGTTATAGGGCAATAATTAGCATTGCCATGGTTACGCCGTTATTTGGCCAGGCTTGGGGACTTCCATCCATTAAAAAAAAAAAAACCAAAAAAAAAAACAAAAAAAAAAAAAACAAAAAAAAAACCCCAAAAAAAAAAAAAAAAAAAAAAAAAAAGCAAACCCCATCATCAGGTGACGGCTCTCCCGGCTCGGAGATTGGCTGGATTGGAAGAAAACAGGGGCATGAAATGATTTGAAAACCGGGCAGGCTCGGGGGTCGCTCGCAACAGTTGGTTGGGAGCAGGGGGAGCCGCGGGCCCTTTGTGCGCCCAACGCCCGCCGCCCCTGGCACGTGTCCCCTTTGTCTTTGGGGACCCCGCTTAATTGTGCCACCCCCCGCACCCGCTCCCTCTTTACAAGCCTCCCATTAATCTGCCCCGAGTGACAGGCGACACACAACACACGTCCCCTCGCCATCTGGCACCCCGCGCCCCGCCGGCACGAACGGGGTCAGCGCTCCGCATCGTGCAAACGCAGAATCGCCCAATTCTGCGCCATCGGGCCCTTCCCCCGGGCAGGATCGGCGCTCCCGGGCCGCATTCCCGGCCGTTCTGCTGCCCAGCCCTGGCCCGGGATGCTCCCAGCCCCGGGAAGGTGGGACAGCGTGTCCCGCTCAGCATCCGCGCCAGGGACGCGGAGAGGGGCGAGGAAAGGCTCTGGTATAGGATGGGAAATTGTTGTTAGTGCATGAGGCTCTGTTTTAAATGGATATGAAGGTGTAATGGTATTTAGTAACTAGAGAAGTGTGCAAAATGGCTCTTTGTCCAAGTCAATGGTCTTCCCTTCCCTTCCCTTCCCTTCCCTTCCCTTCCCTTCCCTTCCCTTCCCTTCCCTTCCCTTCCCTTCCCTTCCCTTCCCTTCCCTTCCCTTCCCTTCCCTTCCCTTCCCTTCCCTTCCCTTCCCTTCCCTTCCCTTCCCTCCCCTCCCCTTCCCTTCCCTTCCCTTCCCTTCCCTTCCCTTCTTTGAGTTTACAGTAATTCTTTTAAAACCACCTCAGCCTGTTCACTACGCTTTTTTTAAAAAATAGATTTGCTACTTATCAGATTAACATCCTGGTAAAAATGAAGGAGAAAGCAAATTCAATCAGAATTACACCCCTGCCCATGGCAGAGGGTTGAAACAAGATATTTAAGGTCCCTTCCAACCCAAACCGGTCTGGATTCTGTGATTATTTGATAATTCTGCGATTCCATGATTTGATAGTTCTATGATTCCACGGTTTCAAGTTTAAGGATTATTCTCCAGGCTGCCTTCAAAACCCATGTTGATATCTCTCATGTCTTAAAGTAGGTGAAATTTTAAAGAATTCCCATTGCTGCCTGGCTGAGGAGCTTTAAAATCTGGGAATATTCTGTAGCATAAACCCAGCACATCTCCCAGGCCACAGGCTCAATTTCTTCCAGTGAAGAAATTCTAATTTAACTGCAAAAAAAAAAAAAAAAGAGAGAGAGCCAAGCACAGGAATAACCAACACTGTCATCTCCTGGGCTTCAGTCTTCCTGACCTCAAAATTGCCAGCTACAGATCCATAAATTGGAATACCAGGTGGGATTGGATTCAGCTCCCCACCACAACCTTGCTCATCTCACTTTGGAGGATAAATTCCAGGAGGACAAACTCCAGGAGTCAGAGCTCCTGCCTTTGGCTGGGTGTTCACAGCCCCTGGCACAATGGGGCACTGTGGTAAAAGCAGCCTTTCAGTGCATGTAAATGAGATAAATAGTGATAGGCTGTAATTAATGCACTGCTGAGCCTCCCCTGCTCATTCCCAGGGCTCCTGGAACAGAACCCCAGCAAGGGGAGGCTGCAGCCCCAGCAGAGGTGCTGCAAACATGATGTTGTTTTTTTCAGAGTGTGGTGAAATGATGCAACTCCACTTTTACCCCTCTGCAGTAAAATATCTCATGCTTCTGTTTGTCTCCTGCAAGGATGAGAATCCAGAGGGTGCTGAGGGTTTACAGCCCAGTTCTCCTGTGTGTCCCAGGATGCTGATCCTGGGAAAAGTGCCTGGAAAACTGGGTGTGATACAGAAATGCTCCTTGACACTGTTAGTCTTTACAATCTGCTCTGGAGTTATCTGCCCAAAATATTTATTCCCATCAGGAGCACCTTGGAATGAGACCCCTTTCCAGATCTGATCCTGGCAAAGTTCACCAGAGCCTGCCAGCAGCACAAAATCCTCACTCACAGCTACCTAAAGGTTATTTTCACCATTTTCCCCCCACCATCAAGGGCATCCTGCTGGCACAAGGTGGAATTGGGGTCATTCCTGGCCTGGCCTTGCAGGAGTTTAACACCAGAGCTGGATCTGAGCCTGTGCTCACCAGTGGGGCTTTGCCACCTTCCCTCAGGCTGAGCTCGAGGTGGTTCCTCCCCTTGGGAACCTCTGCCAGGGGAATTATCCATGAATTATCCACCTCTACATTGCCTAGGACAGTGAATTCATGGCTGCAGACTGTAAGGATCATCTCAAGAACTCATCACCTCCACCTGAAACAGAGCCAGGCCAAAAGCCCACAGCTGCATTTGGGATATTCCAGGGTTTTGAGTCGCACTCAGTGGACAGGGCTGTTTCCCATTTTCAGCACTGAGTTTTTTATCCCAGGCTTGGGTGACACAACTGCTCAACAGGCAGGAGCAATTGGGTGATGAGTTCTTAATTAACTGTTTGCAATGGTTTCTCCAGTCAGAGACAACTGGGCAGGAAGAGTCCAAAGCAAACCTCTTCTAGAAGTGGTGTTTTCCTTTGTCTGGGGTTACACAAAATCCTCAGGGCAAGCACAGGGAGTTCTTATGTGCAAGACAAGGAGAAGATTTGTATTGTGACTCTCCATCTGTGTCCATGGTGAGAAGTGTCCTCTGTTTTACTGAGGGACTCAACTTCCCCATCTCCTTCAGCTCCTCATTCCCTGTAAGTCCTTCCCCTTCATTTTCCTGCCTCCCAGGTGCTTTTCCTCCCACTGTTTTCTGGTTTCCACACTCACAACACCCTACAACTTGTTTCTGTCCCAGCCCCTCTCCTGCTTTACCAGCAGCTCCCAGAGTTTTTGGTCTGTGATTTCTCCCTGAAGGCACAGCACACACATCCAGTCCCACACCATCATCCCACCCCTCTCTCTGGCTTCAAGATTTCTGGGTTATTTCTGGCCTTGCTGGAAATCAGAACAGAAATTAAGTTTCAAGAGGGTCCCTCCTTATCTATAACTCAAGAAACATAGTGTCATCAGAACAAAAACTAGTGAGGAAAAATTAAATATCATCAATAACCTGGTAGGTGGTGATGGTCCCCTTTCCTCGCACCATGCTGGACTCTGAAAATCTCCTGCAAAGGTACTTGGCACTAAGAACAAGCTACAGCTGCACTCCTGGAGCCTTTTATCCATCCTAGCTCCCCATTTCACAGCCCTCATTACACCAGTTTGCTGTGGGATCAGTGGAAACTGAATTACAGTGAAATGTGTAATGCTTAAACACAAGAGGAAACAAGAGGTGATGGCAGCACTGCACCCCCAGCCACTCATTCCCTGCTCTGCCCTAACCATCCCTAGGCTGGGATTTGCCAAATACAGCTGGGATCTGACTCTGGAACCTGTTTGGTAAAAAAATCCCAAACCAAACAACTCAAAAATCAGCCCTTTGACCGAAGTCAGAACAAGCAAAACGTGCTGAAGCACCAGGCACCACAGGAATGCTTTATACTAAAATCAGGACCATGGTCAGACTGGGGAGCTGCTTTTTCCTAGGGAATTGCTGTTCATTAGCCCTGGAGCCTTGTGTGGGTGTCAGAGCAGTGTGGAGGGGATGGATATCAGCTCTCCAACCTGTCCCTGGGCAGGGCTCTCAGAACCCCTCAGTCTCTGGGCCTGCAGCAGCTCCTCTTCCTGCACATGAGCCTCTGGGATCCCTCAGGAATGCTGGAAAAATCCCAAATCCCTTTCTCTATCCATGTTTTGGCCTTTCTGAGGTAATGGATGAGCCCTTTCTGCTCTCACAGGATCCCGGGGTGCTGCCCCAAACCAGCCCCAGGAGAAGCAAAAGGCCACAAATTTTATTCCTCCAGATCAGCACATTTCAGGAGTGCTGAGGAAACAGTTGTGCTAATCCACTTAAATCAATCCAGTTTGACTGATTCCTTGGAGGTTTCTCACTTTTTTTTTTTCTCTTTTTTTTTTTTTTTTTTTTTTTTTTTTTTTTTTTTTTTGGGGAAAAGAATGAAGCCACTCCCGTGCTGGAATTCCTGGGGCACTTCGAGTCATTATCTCAGTGCCTGTCACAGGAATGTCACAGGAATGGACACTGGCATTTTCTCCAGGAACAATTAGGGTGTTGTTAGTGATGCATTTGTAACCTTTTTGTGTGCACACTCCCATCCATCCATCCATCCATCCATCCATCCATCCATCCATCCATCCATCCATCCATCCATCCCAGGGGACAGAGGCGTCACTTGCTCTCCAGAAACCCCAGACATGAGAGGACAACAAATGTGCTCAAATTAGAGATTTGTCATCTTTTTCCACACTGGAATGCTGTCACATCTGGAATTTATGGAGTACAGCAGTTCTGTGCATCTTAATCTGATTTTACACTATACTGTGGCAACATAAAGTAATTAAGGAAAAAATTGATCAGACTAATGAGCTAATGAATATAGACAATTCTTTAAGAATCAAAGAGATAATTAAAATGGGGTAAAGGACAATAAAATCTACCAATATACTGAATTATTAATGATTAACACCTTTTCATCAAAAATTTAAAGCTTAATTCCCATTTAACATATAGAAAATACATTGCAAGGCCTTCAAAACTCTCCACAAGGCTTCTGCCAACTGGAAATACATAATAAAGCAAAAAAATAGAAATGTGGTCCTTACACCAAATATTGTTGAATCAGATCTTAAAATCAAAACGACAGATTTCATATTTCAATTCAAAATATTGCTTGAAGGCTGCAGCACCCAGGAGCTGAAGAACCTGGATTATCAGGAATCAGACCATAAATTCCATGGGAAAAGCCTGGAGCTGGCTCCTATAATTTGTACAGGTCTGTGCTGGAGCTACCACGAGCCACCACTGTATAGAAAACTCGTGGTCTGCCTGTGCTGTGATTTAAAATCAAAATACTGGCACTAAAGCATGTTAATTATTAATGATGATTAACAAGGATGAAGTACTAAGGGTTAAAAAATCTCGGTGTGTTACAACTCTCTATTTTCATTCCCTTAAATGCAATATGGAATTATTAGAAATATTTGTCAGCCCTACAAGGGTAAATATATTGAATATGGTGGTATTTTCTGTAGGAAACTGAGAGAGGCAGCTGCTAAAATAAATAATTACTTTGCATCGCAGCCAGGCAGTGACAGCACCATAAAAACAGGCAGTGGAGGAGATCTGATGGCCCTTAATCTGTGCTGTTTAATATCCCAGAGCTGCACTGCTGGGAGAGACATTTGCCTAAAATCAATTTACTGGGGTGCAGAAAGTCCTGCGGCCAAAACTTCATCACCACCCCGAGCCACAGCAAATTCAAATTCACTGCAGAGGCTTTGGAGCTGCGCAATTCAAAGATCTGCTAAAATCAGATTTTTGCCACATTCCCTTCACCAAAAAAAAAAAAAAAAAAAAAAAAAATTAAAAAAATTATAAAATCCCAAGTTTTCCAGCTGTAAGCACAGCCTGCCTGCAGACTGATGGGTGTCTGGGGGTTTGATCCCCTCCCTCCCCAGCGGAGCCGGGGCTCCTCCAGGTCCAACTGTCCCATTGAAAGGCTCCAAATGAGACAGAAGAGTATTCTCAGCACAGCCCCAGCCTCCCACTCGCTAATTGGAGGCCATTCCCCATTTTGTGGAGCCTTGATGCTCCCCCATGGAGAACTCAGGACTGTGGGTTCCAGTCTTGGACTGTGGTGACAGCAGGAGAGTAAACAGAGCTGATAGAATTTGACAGGTCTATTCTTTTCTTAAAATCATTCAGTCTAAAAGATTTTCTTTTACATAATCCAAAGTGTTTTCTCATGAAGTAGGACAAATACTGCTCTGCATTTATGGTGCAGTTCAGATTTTATGCATTTTTATCAGAATTTGCCGCTATTAAACGAGGTCAAATAATTTGTTTTAAAGCCGTGGTAAAAAAAAACAAAACACAAGTGGGTGAAAAACTTTAGAGAACTGAGCACAAAATGTTTCACAGAGGACTCAAAGCTGGTTTTTAAAAGGAGAAAATAAGAAAGTTATGATTTTTTTACTGAAATAAGATAAATCCTATCTTTCTCCCCCCAAAAATAATTTTTTTTCCCTGCAGCTCTGAGTTAAAGAACAGTTCTCTCCCTAAAAAAGGGGCTTTGTTAAGGTGGTGAATTCTGCAGGGCACTGAAGACCCAGCCTTAAATCCACGTCCCCAGAAGTCCCTCTCACCCACACCCTTCCTTAAATCCCCAATAATTTCTTCACCAATATTTACGCAGCCAAGAAAAATGCCCCGAGCCAACAGTGCCTGGGCACAGAGCAAAGGCAGAGGCACAAACCCTTTCCCCAGAGGCTGCAGGGACTAAAACAAATCCCTGGCTCAGCTGCAAGAGCCTGAGCTGCAGCCTTTGCATTTTGAATAGAGAGAGGCCAGGAGAAGAATACCTGCAGCAGCCCCAGGAAAGGTTGCAAACCCCTCAGGCTGGGAGGGAGGATTCTCTCAATGCTCGTTTTATGCGTTAAAACAAAAAGAATTAATTTCCTTCTGGTTTGCTTTTCTGTTTTGTCGTGGGAAGTGGGACGTGTTGTGTGTGTTCTGTATTTGTTGGAGCTCGGCATCATGTGACAAAATGTAACCTAACATAACCCAGGGCTCTGTAACTCATGCAGAACCCTCCTGCAACCTCCAACAATGCTTTGAAATGATAAATGGAGGCACGGCGGTGCAGGTAAATTAAATTATGAAAGGCTCTTTGGCAGAGCCAGGTTTGTTCCCACCCATATTAAAAGCCCTTTGACAGGTTGTCAGTGCTTTGGAGGGCTGCACAAGTGCTTGTTTTAATTAAAAAAAACTCCTCCAGTGTCGCTTGCTCAGTCTCTCCATGACTGCTCCACAACAATGCAAAAAGTGATCTGCAAGGGAACTTTTAAATTATTATATTGTAACGAGAATCTCCTTTTGTGGCAGCGCTCACACAGGACTGAGAATTTACAGAGAGGTCAGCCCAAGGTTTTGGAGGTGTGTTTATCAAATATAGGTTAGTATCAAAATCAGAGAATCACAGAATGATTATGGATGTAAAAGACCTGCAATATTACCAAGTCCAGCCTTCATCCAAATGTGAATACTTTAAACAGGAATGTTTCTGAATAAGGAATGCATTGTAACTGCTCATCAGCCTTACAAATCTTATTTAGAGTGGAGAAATAACTCAGATAGCTTTAAAAAAAATAAAGAAGAAGAAGAAAAGTGGATTTCTACATACTAAAAGGATTTTTTAGGAAGCAAGGAGGAGGCAGCAGGAGTGCAGTGCACGTTTTTGAGACGGAGCAAACCTCACCTGTACTCCTGCGAGGGGTGGTGGTTTTGCCCTGAATTCCTAATGATTCCTGACATTATGGACGGGATATCGCTCTCTATCATCTCCTGGGGAAGCAGCAGAAGGCAGCGGTCAGCAGCAGTAGCTATCCAGCACTTCAGCAGCGGCGGGAGCCCCCGAGCCCGCCCGAGCCCCGGCCCCGGGCACGGCACCGGCACCGGCGCGGCCAGGTGCGCTGCTGGCACCGGGAACGGCAGGAAAACATCCCGGGGATGATCCCAGCCCAGAGAGGGACCCCTGAGGGAGGGACAGCTGCCCACGGGGTGAGGGGACCGGGAGCACCGAGCCAGCCGGGAGCGCTCCCGCTCTTATCCCGCAATCAGCATCCGCCGCATTTTGGGTGGAAAAGCTGCGGGAGCTGCGGCGGCCCGAGCGCGGGGATGAGGGGAGACCCCAGTCCTGGACTCCCGGTCATGCAAGGGGAGCCCGGGGGGGATCCCAGCACCCCTGCCCCACGGATGGAGGGAGCCTGGTGCTTCCAGCCCCGCGGATAGAAGGGGAATCCCAAATCCGGGAGAATCCCCAAACCGCTGCCCCAGGGATGGAGGGAGCCGGGGAAAACCCCAGCCCCGCATCCACGGGGATGGAGCGAGCCTGGAAAAAAGCCAGCCCCGCAACCTCGGGAGGGGTCAGGGGGAGACGAGGGATGGACGAGCCCGGGGGTCCCCGGGATGGAGCGAGCCCCGGCATTCCCACCGCGCTGCCCCGGGCATGGATGGATGCAGGGGACACGGGGCTCCCCATCCCCGCTGTCCTTGCATGGAGGGAACCCGGGAGTCCCCATCTCTGCTGCCCCGGCATGGAGTGAGTCCGGGGCTCCCCATCCCCGCTGCCCCGGGCATGGATGGATGCAGGGACCCCGGGGGTCCCCATCTCTGCTGTCCCTGCATGGATGGATGCAGGGAACCCGGGGTTCCCCATCCCCGCTGCCCCGGCACGGAGGGAGCCCGGGGCTCCCCATCCCCGGTCTCCCACCCCTCACCCGGTGCTGCCCCGCTCCGTGCACCAACCTGTCGGGCGGGGCCCCGGGGCCGCCCGGAGCTCGGCGGGCGCTCGGTGCGCGGGGCCGGCGGCGGGGCCGCGCTCCGGCCCCGGTTTAAATTTCCCTCTCCGGAGCTGTCCAGCCCCGAGCATGCGCGGCCCGGGCCGGGGTCAGCGGCGGGGCAGGGCCGGGCAGAGCCGCCCCCGCCCCCGGTGCCCCCGCCCCGCCGCACCGGGCGGCGCGTCCCGGCGGAGAGCGGCGAATGGGAAAAGGGGGAAAAGCCCGGATTGACCCAACTTTGTGCAACTTTCCGCAGGGAGGAGGGGGAGGGACCCGCCCGCTCAAACGGGCACCGGCGGGAGGAGAGCGGAGCGGAGCGGGGCGGGGCGGGGGGAGCCGGTGCTCAACGCACGGTGCCCGGTACCGGTGCTCAGTGCACGGTGCTCAGCGGATGCTCGGTACCCGGTGCTCGGTGCCCCGCTCGTTGCTGCGGGAAGCGGAGCGGAGGCAGCGGCCGGAACCGCCTGTCCCGCCTGTCCCCGGTTGTCCCCGGTTGTCCCCGGTACCGGGATGGCCGCGGGAGCGGGAACGGAGCCGGGACAGCCCCGGGCAGGGAGCGCCCGGCCTGAGTCTCAGCACTGCGGGAGGTGAGGGATGAGGATGGCAGGGATGAGGATGGGAAGGATGAGGATGGGAAGGATGAGGATGGGAAGGATGAGGATGGGAAGGATGCTGAGGCCCTGGCACAGGATGCTCAGAGAAGCTGTGGCTAACCCTGGAAAGGTCCAAGGCCAGGCTGGACAGGGTTTGGAGCAATCTGTAAAGAGAAAAAGTCATTCTGAGCATTGTAATTCTGCCTCCTCTTTCACCAGAGGTTTTTAAGCGTGATTTAGCCATCAGAGAGTTAAGTCTGATGATAATGGCATGAATTTGGGACAGTGTTACTTCCAAGGACCACAAAATCATGGATCAAACATCTGAGCCAAGGTCAAATCCCACACCAGCACAGATCCAGCCCCAGGAAATATTGGCTTGGACTGTCTAGGTCTTTTCTTGAGACCAGGTTTTATTTCCTATAAACCCATCATCAAAACAGGGACCAACCTTCTCTGTCAGGAAAAAGTTTGAAGTCTGTGATGACACTGGGACCTTTGCACAGCAAAGCTGAAATGTGGAAATACTCCCAATATCCTTGCACAAGGAAAACCCACAAGATCCATGATAAATATATTTCCTTGTACTTGCCAGTTTACCACAGAGTATGGAGGGGGTGAAATGTGAATACAGATCTTTTTTATTCTGTTCTTAATGAGAATCTGTTCACTTTGATGAGCATCAAATCTCTCTCTGTTAATTGCTGTCAATAGAAGGGGAGGTTAATCAATACTTCCATGAAATCAATGCCTTTATCAGGCAGTTCTGGAGAGCTGAAATAAGAGGAGAAGTCACAGTACTGGCAGAGCCTCAGGCATGGAGTTTGCACAGTTGCAAGGGTTCCCTTAATTACAGGCTGCATTAATTAGCGCTGGGCTGCAACTTATTAAAAGGTCATCTCAGATCTTTACATCCTTACCTGGTAACTCAAAAAACACTTTAAAGAATGGGGTTTTGTGGCTGAATATTTGCAGGAGGGGTGAGGATAAAACACAAGGTTCCCTCCAGGTCTCCCTGGAGCCTGTTCAAGACCTTGTGCTGAGCTTTCCCCCTGGCTGCTTTCCCGCAGGAACACATTCCATGCCCGAGCTGGTTTTCCCCATCTCAGGTGGTTTGCACACCTTGGAAGGGCAGGTGAGGATCAAGGGGTGGCTCCTGCCCCGTTTGCTCACCTGCCACGGGCAGGGATCAAGGGCTTAGCTGTCCAAAACCTGCAGCAGCAAGTTCCAACAAGGAAAAATCCAGTAGATTGGTGCAAGGAGCTTTTTCACAATGGGGGAAGTCCAACACTGCAATGGGCGCTGGGGAGGTTTTGGACGGGACAAAACTCTGAGGAGTTCGGGGAGGCACAGAAAGGTTTGGGTTGGGAGGGACCTTAAAAACTCAGGTTGTTTCAGTCCCTTCCACAGCCCAGGGAGCTGCAGCTGTTCCATGTTCCATCTGGAGCTGCAGAACTGCAGGCTGATTGTTGGACTTTTAAAAAATTGGGGTTTTCCCTTTGGTTTTTGTTTTTTTTTCTCACCAGTTCCTGCCAGGCTGGAGAAGTGATGCTGTCCATTGGAATGGCATGGAAAGGAATATTGGGGTGTATTTTCTCCTGGTGTCCAGCAGCTCTGTTTCTTTCTGTGATTTAAAATGCAAGATCACGAGATAAGGACAATTCCTGATTGTATTTGTATTTATCCTTATCTCAGTTAAGGAATGGCTCAAATTCACCTGGCACAACTGAAGTTATTTTTACTGTGAATATTAGCAGAGAAATGTGCATTAGGTTTTTCTATTGATCCAATTTCTGTCTGATTTATTTGGTGGCATGAAAAATCACATATAGCCTTTAAATGAACATTGTTCAGCAATTAACTTCTTCCTTTATTTGCACTAACAACTTTGTAGTAAACAAACAGTGCAATACAACAACAAAAGTAAAATAGGGATTTGTTTTTCAAAGGCATTCACTTTCTCTTGTATGAATTTCTCCTGAAATATCTTTAATTTCTACAGATTTTCTTTTAAACTGTAGGAATTTCTTTTGGATGACAAACTGAATTCATTTTGCTACCAGCTGAGGTCATCATAAAACAAGTTTGGTTTGTTTTCCACACTCTCCACTGCTTTAGGAGAAAAATAGGAGGAAAAAAAAAAAGAGCAAGAGAGAGCTGAGAAACCTTCAAAAGCAGAGATTGATGAGAACTCTGTGAAGATTTTGGTGACCTCTGCATCAGGCTGGAAAATCAAAATATTTCCCCCACCTCAGGCAGTTTGGACTGGGACCTGTGGTTTTTGTGGTGAACCCAGAATGGCTGAAAAGCAGCTTCATGTTTATTCATTGTTGTTGTTTTTTGTGAGAGGACATTGGGGTGCCCCAACCCTGGATCTTCCTGCTCCTCACTTGGCTTTTTTTTTTCTGATTGTGGTTTTCATCTCTCTCTTCCAGATGCGGGGGAAATACGGATGTTAATTCAGCTCTGAAAGCATTTAGTGCTTCTTACAGAGTAATACTTGCACACTTTAAGCCAGCTTTGTTTTATGGGAAAGGTTGGATTTTTGAGCTTGTCCTTTATTTTTACCAAATTAAATTTATCCCTGCAGAAGTGAAATATTCTATTCACATTTTAAACTGCAGCTGTTCGCTTTGATGAGCATCAAATCTCACTCTGTTAATTGCTGTCAATAGAAGTGGAGATTAATCAATACTTCTATGAATCAATGCCTTTATCAGGCACTTCTGGAGAACTGAAATAAGATTCAGATCTTATATTCAGATAAGTCTCGGATTCTCAGCCCCTGTTGGAGATGGGAATTTGGTCACACTTCATCCCCTTTCCAGTGCCCGGATTTGGGGTTCCATCCTCACCCCCAAAAATCAAAAGCAGCTCTTCCCATTCCCCACAGGCTCTTTTCCCAGGATTTGTGCATTCATATGGGAACAAAAATGTGCAAATGGATTCAGCCCAAGCCACTGGAAACAGGAAAACCCCACAAGCTCCCTCCTTTTATCCCCCTGCGAAAGCACCGACCGTTTGTTTTATTTCGGGATACTGTATCCTAACAAATTATCCTTAAAAATCATTTGGTGTGAAATTGCAGATTAATCCCGCCGGGCCGGGGGTTTGGCCCTGGCCTGGCCACTTGGGAGCACACAGATGGTGCCTGGGCGTGTGACAAAAGGCCCCGGCCCTGATGAGATGCGGGGATGTAACGGACAGAAAGCTTTTCCTCATGGCCAAGGTGAGGAAATCTCCGGAGGTGCTGGAGCCTGACTCCTGCTGGGAGAGCTGTCCTGGAAAATCTGCCCTGGAAAAGTTCTCCCAAACAAAGGGGAACCTGCTCTGACTCCCTTTGAAAGCTCAAACCCCATTTTTACTTCCTAATGGTGTTTCTTCTTTTCTTATTCCTTTTTTTTTTCCTTGTTTTGTTGCATCTTTAGGTTGCAAACACCAACAAATGGGGATTCCTTTCAGAGTCTGGCAGCTTCTTGTTCCCCAGAATTAATTCTGTCTATCCCACAGGGAAAATGCTGTGAAGTGCTGGAAGCCTGGCCTGGAAGAAATTAATCTTTATCCTTGTGAAATGGCATTTGCTGCCCTGCACAGCCCTGAAATTCCAACTGCCAGCTGAGCTGCTGCCTGATTTTAATGTGAAATTGTTCTTATTTAGGAACAGAATCCATCGTGCTGCCTGCTCCTGGTGGGGGTTCAGGTGTGTGAGTGCAATTCCCCATCCCTGGGAGTGCCCCAGGGCAGGCTGGATGGGGGGCTCTGGGATAATGGAAAGTGTCCCTGCCCATGGCAGGAATGGAACAAGAGGAGATTTAAGTCTCTTCCACCCCTAACCTCTCTGGGATTCCATGATTTGCCTGGAAAAATGGACCCGTGGCTTCTAAATGCCCCTGCAACAGAAATCCTGCAGAGCCAGGATTGTTTGTGCTGGCAGAACCCCAAACCCAACCCACAAAGATACACAAAGCCTGACAATATATTTATTATTTAGCCAGTTAAACCTAAGCTTAGCACAATTTTTACATCTGTGAGTGCACTACAAGAATATTTTGCTCTGATTTATGTCCAGTCCGGGGCAAAATGGGTTTATAGGTGCTGTAATTGTGCAGTGGTTATTGTGTGCAATAATATGCAGCAATGAAATTAGAACAAATCTGTGTATTATGTCAGCATAGAATGAATACTTTTGTTTTTCATTTAGGGAATGAAATAAATGCTTCTGAAATTATTTTTTTTCCCCAAAAACAGAGGGCTATCAATATGCTGTTGGCTGATGGATGTAATTCCTAATTTAGTTTGTCATTGGAGGAGACAACTTCAGTCCCAGAGCAGACAAAATTGTCACTTTTGATCTCTTTATTGCTCTTTTGTAGCCTGTGGTTTATTTACAGCTGAGGAACTGAGAATCCTGTGTAGGTCTCACCTATTCCTTCATCATAGTAATTAACTTTTCCTTAATTAATGTCCCTCATTGTTTCAGCAAATCCCCGTGGATTGTGTCATGCAGATAATGGCAGTCAGGGTTTTCTCTGTCTCTGTGCTCACATGAAGTTTTTTGTCTTAGTAGGTGAAAAGGAAAGAAGAAAAAAAGGAGATTTTGGAGCTCTTTGCTCCATCTTTGGGCAAATGCAAGCAATGAATGTTGAGTGAATACAGAAATAATTTGGGAAATTCATCCCTGAGGGCGCAGCTCATGAAAAACCCAGAGCTGGAGCCCAACTTTCAGAGAGCTCATTCTGCTTCCCAGCGAGGGAATTCCATTGGCACAGGGACAGGGATGGTCTGAGGATCCCACCCTGACCATGGTTAAATTGATATTTCTGACACAGAACCACAGAGATGACAGAGGATGCCAAAGTCTGATTTGGGACTAGAAATGTTGCAGAGCTCAAAATTCCTGATGGCATCAGGACTCTCAGCCATGACTGGAGATGCTCAAGTAGAACATTCTTCAAGGTTTGTGGAGAAGTGTTAATAACAAACAAACAAACAGGTTTTTTTTCTTTGTTTTTATTTCTGCAATATTTTCAGTGTGTCACAGACACATTTTTATCTCAAATAAAAAATAATACTCAGAGGATGTCAGAGTAACATCCAAGTGTGTACAGCCCAAATTCAGCCCAAATCCTTTCAGTAGGGACAGAAGGTTTGATTTCCATTTTCTCCCTGGTTTCTCTAAATATTTAGTGAATATTGGTTCTACCCATGCATCATCCCTCAGAAAAGAGGGATATCATCCCTACTTGTGTTCCAGAGTGCTGAGTGTTTTCAGAGATTCCTGATTCTGAGGATTTGTGTAACTATTCCTGGAAGCATCCAGAGTGTTGGATGTTTTCAGGGATCCCAGTTTCTGAGGATTTGTGCAACTATTCCTGGGTGGAAGCACCCATCAGAATCCAGCCATGACCATTCCTTTGGAGCCAGTGAGCAAAGAGAAGCCTGTGAGTATTTTCCTGAGGTTTTTTAAGAGTGAAAAAATTAAGATCCCTTCTCTTAATGAGGCCATCACCAAATTAACATAGCCAAGAAATCCTCAGCTCCATTTATGAGCAGCTTCTCCTGCTCCCTCAGCAGCTCTGCCCTGACCAGCCCCACGATTTAGGGAATATTGTTTCCTGCTTCCATGGCACACAAGTCTAATTAAACCATTTCTGCACCTTCCCTGGCCATAACTCTTCATTGCAGTAATTAGAAGACACCCCAGTACAGAACACGCTGCTTCATCAGCTTTTAGGCTAGGAGACTTAAAACTAACATTTTCAAAAGCATTTCATGGTTTGAAAGAATGGTCAATTAACCTTCAGTTTCCTGGGGGGAACCCTGCAAAGAACTGTCAACAGTTCAGTTTAGAGAGATTTGTCCAGTGACCTACGAGGCCACGAAGTTCACCAATGCATGGAACGGTGTCATCACGGATTTGTTCCCTGGGTTACTGTCACAAGAGAATAAACTGATTTTTCTGCTACAGTAACGAGTGACCAAGGGGCGACTGTATGATCTTGGTGCTTCCCTGGGCTCCTGGGCAAAACCAGGGCCCACTCAGCAGGAAAAACCCCCTGGTATCCTCGGGATGAATGGTGTGTCTCTTTCCCTTCCTCCCCATAAGGTTGTTTTTTAATCAGAGGAGCCCCGGGGGTGGGGATTCCTTGGCTGCCCGCTGCGTTTCTTTGTATTTGGAATTCCCTGCAAGATAAACGTCTGATTATTGTGGTGGTGACAGTCTTCAGATTTAAGTGATGGCAACATCTCAGCCTGTATAGCAAATTAAGGGGTTTCTGTGGAGCAGTGGGATGCACCTGCTGGAGGAACCTTCTGAGCCTTCTGGAGAGGTCTCACCATGAAGTTGATTTTGTTGTGAGTCTGCTCCTGGCCATTGAAGGTAAAACAATCTCTGGCTTCATGAGGGTGGCAGAATTGGCCATAAATAAAATTCTCTTCCATGTAGGATTTGATATTTGGAAATTAGAATCTTTGGCTTTGCTTTTACTTCAATAAAAACAGTAAAAACACTTTATTTGCTCTGTAAACACAGGGGTTTATACCATTTCAGAAGCTGCATGGAAAAAATGATTTTATTTTCTTCTACTCATCATCAAAAGGTTTTCCCTGGCCAACCTTACAAATCCCTACATTAAATCTGATTTTCCTGGCTTTTCTCCTTTTGCCACACCCATGACACAAAAGGTCAGGGTCTAGAACTGTCTCTAGCACAGTTTAAAACATTTCAGTTGATTTTAAGTAGTGCTCCCAGCTTAAGATTTTAAGATATGAAGTAATCAGGAGGGTTTTCTTAAGGACACACATCCTTGTACTTAGAGAATCCCAGAATGGTTTGGGTTGGAAGGGACCTTAAATCTCCTCCAGTTCCACTCCTGCCATGGCCAGGGACATCTTCTGCTGTCCTAGTTTGCTCCAAGCTTCATCCACCCTGGCCTTGGACACTTCCAGGGGCTGGGCCTTGTACTCACACACCTGAATTCCCACCAGGAGCTCAGCCCTGAATCCCAGGAGCAGTTTTTGTGTTGAGCTCAAATATCAGAATCCTCCAAATCCCGAGTGCTGGACGACAGGAGCTGGATATCCTTCAGAGCAAACTGAGACATCTCTGTAGGGATTTTTAGAACTAGATCACACCTAAGGGTGGTGATTGGAGCTGACTCCCTGTTTTTCTGAGTTTTGCACAGCTGCCGAGTGGTGGCTCAGGCTGCCAAGCCTTTCCTGCCTGTGGTGATTCCCATGTGGGCAGCTCAGGAAGGTTTTCCCCCAGACCTGGGGTGAGGGTCTGTCAAGGGCCTTAAAACCCTGCAGGAAGGGAATAGCATTGATCCTGTGTATTGCCAGTGACCCTTTGCTGCATTTCAGCAGTGACACAAGTGCAGAGAAGGATTTGTTCATTGGTCATTCTGTGTCCCCTCCTGAGGTTCTTGGTGAGCGAGTAGTGAAGGACCAGAAGAAACAACAAGTCTAATTACAAATTTGCCCATTTTTTTTTTCAGAACAGCTGGGGAGAAGCTCAGTCCCTGAGCTGTTCTTTCCCTCCTCAGAAGCCCCCAGAGCAGAGATTTAAATTCAAAGCATGACTTTGCAGCAGGCTGGGCTGCACAAGGGGGAGGGGAGCCGGGATGAGGAGCCGCGGGCACGGTGCACGGAGAGAGAGAGATATCATTAGATTAAAAAAGTGTCTTCCCACACAAACAAAAGGAGAGGCTGGCTGGGAGCATCAGGATTATCCAACACGAGCCCCAGAGGCACTGCAGGGATGAGGACAAGGACAGGATTCTGTCCCTGCAGTGCCTGCAGTGTGGACGCACACGGAACGGCCCACACGGGCCCCGGCCTTGCGGCTCCCTCCCCACTCAGGATCAATTACTCATCCAAAATGACAGCCACTGTCTGGTGACCAAGGGTTGTCACCCATTTGAGCTTCCTCAAGGGTGAGTGGTTTCGCTTCTGAGCTGCTCTGACTGCTCTGCTGCGATTTTGGAAGGAGAAGTTGGCAAATTTTTCCGGTTTTTGTTGCCCGAAGCAATCAAATCATCACACAGAAGGATGTGAGAAATGGATTTGTAGGGAGTTTTTAGGGTTTTCTATCAAACCCTAAGATGGGTTTGTAGAGAGTTTTTAGGGGTTCCTATCAAACCCTAAAATGGGTTTGTAGAGAGTTTTTAGGAGTTCCTATCAAATCCTAAAATGGAATTGTAGAGAGTTTTTTAGGGTTTTCTATCAAACCCTAAAAACTCTACAAATCCACTTCCCGCAGAACACCTTGCTTGGTTTCTCATTACATTCTTCAACACCTTGGTTTCTTTCTACATCCAAATCATCATTGCTGATGGTTGTTTTTTATAAGATAAAAGCTCGGTGGTTTTGCTACAGTTTTTTGCCTTGGGATATGAAGTTGGGCCCTTCTTTTTCGAGTTCCCCTTCAGCCCTGCCAAACAGCTTTAACCTTTATTTCTCCTGTATTTAGGTTCAGAATGGGCACTTTAATGCTCAGATGAATTTCGATATATGGGGATAAAACAGGAAAAACAACAACAAAAAAAAGAATCTGTTGGGGTTATTCATGTGCTTTTGGATTTGATTTACTTCCTACTTCCTTATTTAATAACCAGGTTCCTTAAGACTCCTTAAGCTTGACTGACCCGTGTTTTGTTGGCAGGTCTATTCCACTGACCCCTGCCAAGACCCCTGCCCCAGTTCGTCTACCAGACAAAAATGAATCTATTCCAGGAACTATCACTTCCCATTACCTCTAATTAAGCCTGACAGTTGGAGACAGGCCTCATTATTTTTAATTGGGCCCTATAGTTCTAGAGTTAAATTAAACACAATTTAATGCAGATAGCTCATCTGCATGGCTATGACAGAGTCAAATTGTATTTTAAGTTTCACAGAACGACAGGGTTTGTTTGCAGGCTTTGCTTTTTGCAGAGTGTTCCTGCTTTGAGCTCTGTGTTGTGTAAAACCTGCCTGGGGTGTGAGGACACTCCTGTTAATTAGAACCTGACCTGGCCCTGCACCTGTTGGACCTTTTCTCTAAACTTTTATACCAAAAATCCAAAGTGGGCCCAGGGTGGTGATGAAAATCTCTTTAATCGGCCCAGGCTGCCTGTGAGAGCTTCACATGGTTCAGGTAGTTTTAAACAGATTTGCAGGGGTGTCATGCAAACAGAGAAACTGCTGAAAGTTTTCCCCAAATTCCTGTGGGAAGTTTTTATTCAGAATTTAAAGGGAAGATTCCTCTCAATACCTCAACATGGGCATTTTTGCTGTTCAATTCACAGCTTTTTTTCTGCCACAAAGCAACATTTTTATCACTATCATTTGGGGCTTTTCTGTGAAGACACCTCTGGATAAAGATGGAATTGAACCATCCTGTTGCTGTAAATATAATAAATGTTCGTGTCTTGGATTTTCTTAGGGAAAGAACATTCCAGCCCGTGCCGAGGAAGGAGTTGTCTCACCCTTCTGGTGGTTTTCAGCCATAAAAATCACTTTGGTAAATCATTCCCTGTGCTCTTTCGTTGAGTCAGCTGCAAGACCAAGTCATTTGTTATTGAAGCTTTAACTTTGCCAGAGTTCTCAAAGCAGTTAATCCCTCACAAAACTCTTTGCATTACTCATGGAACCAAGGCTTTGATTAAATACTGGATTTTCCTTTGCACAGGTGAGGTCAAACACTCGTTTCAAATGACATTTCCTTTGATATATTTATATTTTCTGTACTTTCCTCTTCAGCTTTGCTTGAAGGTCAAATAAACAAATTGCAGCACTTCTCCCATGAGAAGTAACACATCCAAAATGTCTTGAGGAATCCAAGACAAGGATCCTACAGTTTGGAACAGTGGGATCTTTACTTTTAGGAGTTTGGGCAGTTTGCATTAGTAATTATATATTGTGTTAATTAACTGACACTTAATTATGGAAATCTCTGACATCAGGCCTGGAGGCTGGGATTGTCCTGGAGAAAATGAGCAAGGATTACTCAATATTTGTCCAGTCCTTGCTCCTTCCCAATGCTCTCCTTGGTGTCAGCCACCCTTCCCAGCCCAAATTCAGTCCTGTCTCAATTCTCCTGCTGCCTCTGCCACCTTTTCTGGATCAGGGAATTCCTGCAGCCTGGAGAAGCTCCTGGATGAGCCCTTTGCTGCCTGTCCATGCTGGATCTCCAGCTTTCCTCCTGGCATTGCTTTTGCTGCACACAGAGGCTGTCACTTCTGCTGGGAGAGCAAAAACAGCTCCAAAAATACCTCCAAAAATAGCACCAAAACTGCTTTTATTTTCAGCCCAACCACTCACCTGAGAGTTGATGTGATGGCACCTCTGGGGATGATTTTCCATCCCCACAGCCAGCTTGGAAATGCTCTTCCAGCCACACAGCACCAACTGCATGAACTCCCCAGCTTTTCCACTCATTGGGTGATTTTTTTTTGCTTTATCCTGGCTAAGAATCCCCCTCTTTCCCTGGCCCTGCAGGAGGTCCCTGCTCTGACCCTAAAATCCCAGCAGATCCAAGGGCTCTGTCATGTGCTGTTGTCCTTTTGACTGAACTTGGAGAGAAAAGGCCTTTGTCCAGTGAGCAGCACAATCCCAAAAATACAGATTTAGTGACCTGTGTGAGGAGTGAGCCTGAAAGGGATTTATTGCAGCTTTCCACACCTCTGTGTATCAGTATTTGGGATTTATCACAGCTTTCCATGCCTCTGTGTATCAGTATTTATCACAGCTTTCCATGATCCCATGGGTCTAAATTTGGGATTTTTCTGCCTTTTGCACATCAGGATTTAGGCTTTGCTGGGAATATTCCCTGCAGCCACACCAGGGAGAGAAAGGATTGTCATCCTTTAATGGTCAGCCACGTTGTGGGTGTGGAGCTGAAGTTTTGGGTGTTTTTGTGGGAAGGTTGTGGTGAGGGAGACTGGAGTGGTTTGGATGCTGGGTTTTATGCCTGTGCTTGTTCAGTACAGCATTTTTTGGGGGAAATTCACACCAGAGATAAAGGGTTTCAGTGTTCCCCCTTCTGTTGCTGAGTTAACAAAAATATTACTCTCATATTTGCTGTAACAATTAATTTCTGTGAGTTGCAGCTACCCAGTCAGGGCACAACATTGCTGGGTCCATGAAGTTTTCCTGTTCGGAAGAAACTTTAAATCCTCATCCTAAGAAATTCATCCCAATTTCAAGTGCAGAGAAGGATTTGTTCATTTGAAGAGAAGGTCACATTTTCCTGATTTTTTTTTTTTTTTTTGCCTCATGAATATGAACTTTTAATGGGATAAGTTAATGATTTTATGGACCTTGGTGCTACATGAAGCTCATGGATTATTCTGGCTGTGCTGGATTAATCCCAGAATCACTGAGGGTGGAAAAGACCTCCCAGACCATCCAGTCCAACCTGTGATTGTTCCCACCTTGTTTGGGCTTTAAACGCAAAGTAAAAATCTCAAATTCCAACATTATAGTGACAGAATTTCCTCATGTGTGGCTGCTCTGTTCCAGAGGTGCAGCAGGGTTTGGAGAGGCTCATTGAGAGCAGGTTGTGGTTTTCATGGATTTTACCAGGATCAAATTATCTCCTCTTCCCTCAGTGCTGTTTTGGGGTGGTTTTTTGGGTTTTTGGGTTTTTTTTTTTTTGTGTCTGCTTTGTTTTTGTTTCCTCTCAACCAGCTTGAGAAAGAATGTGGGTTAGAAACAAAAGATGTCGAGGATTTAATTTAGCCAGACAAGAAATACTCTTTTCAAATGTTAAAACAGGCTGAAAGAGAGGTCTGAGGGCTGCTTTGAAAGGACAGGACTTTGTTCCCAGTGCTGTTCCCAGCAGTGATGGGACAAACTCAGATCCTGAGCTGATGGATCTGCCTCCTGACACTACTGGCCTGCTAACCTGCTTTATTCTTTAATTAATATATACATTTATATTCTATAATAAATAGAATATATTATAATTACCTGGAGAAGAGCTTAAAAAATAAAACCCAAAATATTTGGGAATTTTTACCAGCAGTAGAGGAGTACTATTTATTACTTGGGATGTTTGGAATTACTGAGATCAAGGGCGAATAATTGATAATCATTTTAACCCAAGCAAGAATTCCATTAAATATGAACAAGAGGAGGCTGGGCACGTGGTGAAGGATTTCTCTTTCCCTTTTGACTGCAACCAATCCCTTTGGATCTGGTCACTGAAGACACCTGGCAATGAAATGGGTGTGTGAAAGAGGAGGAAACCAGATATTATGTTACTTAAAAGTCATTCATCATGTCGCAGGAAGGCAGGAATCTGAACTCCCGCAATAAATAATCGCTGAGGGTGATCTCTGCACACAAAGGAGCTGGGACAGGGAGCCACTGCCAGCTGCTGAAATGTCCCTGTGCCAGCAGGGCAGGGGCTGGGGCTGTGCTGGAGGGAAGGGCAGGGAGAACAGGACACAGGGAAATGATTTCCTGGGAGCCATCCCATGAGCCGTCCATAGGAATGAACAGGTTGTGGTTTTCATGGGTTTTACCAGGATCAAATGATCTCCTGTTCCCTCTCTGCTGTTTTGGGGTGCTGTTTTTTTGGGATTTTTTTTGTCTCCTTTGTTTTTGTTTCCTCTCAACCAGCTGGAGAAAGAATGTGGGTTAGAAATAAAATATTTTGCTGGAGGAAAGCAGGATTCTGAGTTGCAAGGAGTATTTGAAGGCTCCATGTGTCCATCACAACACCCCGGCTCCAGCTACAAAGTTGTCATTTTGCATTTGCCAGCAGAGAACAACATTTATGTCTATTTTAATTCCTTTTAGTCTGTTTTTTCTGTGCTTTCTTCATGGAAAGGGTGGTCAGGGACTGGGAGGTTTGGAGTGCCCATCCCAGGAGGTGTCCAAGGGAGGACTGGATGTGGCACCCAGTGCTCTGGGCTGGGGACAAGGTCAGGATCAGCTTGGACTCAATCCTGGATGTCTTTCCCAACCCAAATGATTCTGCAATTCCCTGAGTAATCCCCTTTCCATTGGTGGCATGGAAAGATCTCTTTGGGATTTTATTTTAGCTGGTGGCAACTTCCAGTTGTAATTTGTGAGAAATAATGTGTGGGAGAGAGCAGAGCTGTTCTGGTGGACAGGGTGACACCTTCTTGGCATGTCCAACAGTCCAGGTGGACAAGGGATGCCCATGGCACATCCAACAGTCCAGGCCAGCTCACTGGAAAGATCCTCCTTGTCCCTGTGACCAGACAGGGACTTTGGGATTTTCTGCCAGCAAAAGAAGGGATTGGGAGGGATAAATTGGACCTGCCTGGAGAGTCTGAATGGCCACGAGCACCCTTTGTTTTCCATTTCTTGTAACTCTCAGTGACGCCCTCAGCTCTGCTCCAGCACATCCCTAAATGAATTAATGGGTTTTCCTCAGTGTTTCTGCCCCAAAGTCAATAACACACATTTATATGCTTTCCATCTCTGTGTTACACCACCTCATATTATATTCATTTCTCTGTTTTCCTCTCCCTTTTCCTGGAAGGTGCCCAGGATCTAAACTTGAGTGGCTTGGCAGTGTTAACATGCATTTCCCAATTCATCCCTGGGATTTTTACCCTAAAGCTTTGGTGCTGCTCAGTCCTGTAAGTGCTCCCTGCCCTCTGTTCCGAGTTCAAACACCCACAGCAATATCCCTATGCTTCAGAGGAATGAATGGGATAAATCCTGAATGAATTTAATGAATATTTCCCCTGTAGAAGCAGCTGTAGGAATGGCTCAGAGCTCGGGGTGTAGTTTTTCAGCAGCTGATGCTGAGTGAGGCTGGCAAGGTGCAGGAGGAGCAGCCTCTCCCCAGATCTGGTTACAGCACGTCAGGACCCCGGCGAGGAAAAAAGCAGAATTCAATATCTGCATGTGAGAGTGGGGGCCCTCATCCTCCACAAGAGTTTTATTCCAATTCCTTCAGGGTCATCTCTACCCACCCTGGGCCCTGTCCCAGTGAGGTGGGGAGATCCCAAAGGCTGCAGCAATGCAGGGAAGCTGCTAAAATTGCCTCTGTGAGTTGGAATCGCATGAAAGATTCATGTGGAGTCTTAGCACCTGCTCCTCCTTTGTGGGACATCTGCACTGTTAATTTTTAAGCATGTCTTAGCCTGGGGAAGGGAGATCCTATAACCAAGGGAATATACATTATTAACCTTAAAGCTCCCGGCTCCAGGCAGCTCCTGCAGTGGGTTCTGAAGGAGCAGCTGAGCACCCACCACCTGCAACGTGGTGCCATCAAACTGGGATGGCTCCATCTCAACACACCCAAAGGATGCCCTCCCTAATTTGGGCAGTTTGTAATTAACACAGAACACTCACCCTGACTCCTCAAGGATCCTCAAGTGCAACCTAATCTGGAGGAAGATACAGTTTCTAGTTCTTATCTTGGAAAAGTGGCCACTAAGTGGATGCAAGTGCCATAGGTCCAAGTCCCTGGTCCCAGTAAATTATTAAAGGTGCTCAATTGGGGTGAGGACGTTGTCCCTGCCCAGCTGCCCAGAGTTCTGAGGGACCTTACCCAGGTTCAAAGCCCCTGGTGAATGGTTTCCCTGGAATAATTGGTAACAGCAGCCAGGATGGACGCCCAGGTAACTCAAATTATCATGGCTCTAGGGGGAGATGCATTAACAGAGAGATTTATTCCATGGGGCACTTCCTGCAGGGGGTTGGGACTGGAAGGTTTTTAAGGTCTTTTCCAAACCAATCACTCAGGGATTTTAAGATTTCTATTATTTGTATTACTGTGTATTTGAGTGGGGCATTTCTATAGATTAAATGATGGGGTAATGATCTGAAAATTGTATTTTTATAAAGCACACAACTGATGTAATTCAGACACAAATATCAGGACTTTTTTTCCCAAACTTCCTGGTGCAGAAATATATTTGGGTTTATCCTGGAGAATGTGGGGTAAGAGTGACTTTTCTTGTTGATTCCTGTGTGGTCCTAAAGGCTCCCTTTCCTTCTCTGCTGGCTAATGGCATTTTTGGACTTCAGCACAGAAATATCTTGGAAGCTGGGACTGGGATGACATCTCACTTGCATGGTAATGAAGTCTTGACAGAGGAGATAACAGATGGAACTCCAGGATCAATCCAGCTACTTTTTTATTTTTTCCAAGAAGATGCTGAAATGGGAAGGTTTATAACAAATTATAATTAAGGTGCAGGTTTCTTGGTTTCTGCTGATGAGTTTCTCTCGTCATAGACTTTAGGGAAACTTCCAGGGAAAATTCTGCAGTACTGCACCACTAACATGGGTGCAGGCTGATTTCTTAAACAGTCCAGTTAAATTTTCCTAAATGCTCCCAAGGTTCTGGAGCTGGGCTCCTTGGACAGAGGTCACAGTTTTGGTGTGGTGCTCTGCAATCTGCATCAAATCCCATCACAAAACCTGGGCACGGCTTTTGCAGGACAAACATCCAGGTAACCTTGACATTCTCTGTCCAGAGCTGCCTCCTGAAGAACTGGATGGGGCTGAAATTCCTGTGGTCTCCTTGGCAAACATTCCACCTGCTGCAAATAACCTGGTTAATCCTTGGTTTATTTATTGAGCATTGGTGTGGTGAGACCTGCTCAGAGGCAAGAGGCTCCCTGGGCATCTCCTGTTCCCGCGGAAAACTGGTGGGACACAGAGCCCGGGCTCAGCCCAGGAAGGTCAGTCCTGCAGCAGCTCTGGGAGCTCCAAATGTGCTGGAAAAGCTTCCCAGGGAGCTGCTCCCTGGGCTGGAAAGAGGCAGGAGGAGGGGGAGGCCCTGCAGCTGGGGGGGCTGGAGGCAAGGAAGGAAGGAAAGAAGGAAGGAGTGACTCTGAGGCACGGGCAGAGGAGCTGCAGCCAAGCTGGTCAGCTGGGAGCAGAGCAGGAGCCAGGCTCCTCAGGGCATATGGATGCAGAGGCCAAGGAGAAGGAAGGAAATTATTCCCAGGGAGAAGGTGGCAGAGGCAGAGCGTGACAGGCTGAGGCAGAGAGAGAGAGAAATACAGTGACCGAAGGCAAGGGAGGATTTAATTTTTAATCAGCCACAATGAATTCCTGCCACATCTGAAGTCTGGTGAGAACACGGAGTGAGAGGTGGGTTTGCTTTGGTGGGTCCCAGCAGAGAGGGAGGCAAAGGGGTGTCTCAGGGGGCTGAGGTCCTGAGGGCTGAGCTGGGGGTGTCTGGCTGTGGGACAATCCTGGGAGATCCCTGGAGTTTTCCTTGTTGCAGCATGGATGGGATATTTACTCTGCATGTTGTGCTGCAGGGTAAATTTACTGTGGATTACTGCTGGATTTTTACTCTGCATGGTCTGGCTGAGTCAGGGGTGGTGGATCCCCCTGCTCAATGACCCAAAATTCAGCAGCAGGAGGGTCCATCCATTGGGGTAAGGACTTTGCCACTGAGGCTTGGAGCTGATAGAGGAGCAAGGGAATTTCTTTTCACTCATGGTTGCAGGAGGCTCAAGAATAATTCCTTCTCAGGAAGGCTTGGTTTGGAGGGGTCTTTTCCCCTGTCAGATGGGAATCCCTGTCTGGATATTTACTGTATTAATGACACGAGGCAGAATTCCAGCAAACAGGATGAGAACATTCATTACTGGGATAATTTGGGATAATTACTGGGATAATTGTTCTGCTGCAGAGCTGGAACATGGGCAGAGCACTGGCTGCAGGATCTGCCTTCTCCTTTCTCTTCCCTGCTTTTCTCCTACGTCTTCTCTTTGCTCCTCATCCAGCAGCAGGGAAATTCTCAGCCTGACTGCCAGGATAATTTCCACACACTGTAAATAGTCCTCAGTGAGGAATTCTTCCAGGGAAGTTTCATCCCTTTCCTCTAAAGAGCTCCTGTGTTATTTTTAATAGGTAAAACATTTCCATCTAAATCACTGCAGTTATTTCTACTTCCTCAAATAACATTTAGCTGTAAGTATAAAAAATAATAAATAATTCATAAAGAGTTATGAGACTCTTTAAAAGAAACTTGTTAATTTTAGGTACATTTAAATTTCAAGATGAGGAATAGCAACACTTTCTGATTCAAACATGCACCTAAATCCAATAAAATGTGGCTATTCTGACCCATTTACAGGTTTTCCCTGTTTCAGAGGATTACCTTTCCCTCTGTCAGCCATCCAGAAGCCATTTGGGAATCAGCTGAGTCCCCTGTGCCTCCACCTGCTCTGCCCTGCCCTCCACCCCACATGGAATTAATAATTTTGTGATTCAGAAAGCCTGGGGGGGATTAATTTTTCCTCTTTCCTTCTTGGCTTGCCTTAAGCTGCCTTTTTGTAGCACTGTGGAAAAGTGGGGTAAGTTCAGAACTCTTCCTTAGGTTTTATGGGAATTTCTGAGTAATGGCAAACTGGGACCTGACTGGGAGCAGTGGCTGTTGTCCTTCTCCAAGGAACAGAGGGAGAAGGAGTTTGGGGGTATTTTGGAGAGAATGACAATGTCTCTGTGCCTGACTCCTGGATTCCAAATCTTGTACCAAAGTGCTTTGTGTGCCAAGGGTCCACAGAAAGGCAGATGAAGGTGTTTTCTGGAGGAGGTTTATGCTCTTTATTCCCATCGTGACTGCATCTCCAGGCTCAGCTGAAATCCTGCCCTGCCAGTCAATCCTCAGCCTGGCCATGAGCCCTTCCAGCCTCTTTGCTGCCCCTCCAGCTCCTCCCACCCAAAACTGCAGCCCTGGCACTGCTGTCCCCTCAACCCTGACAGAGCAGAGCCACAGCAAGGCCTGTCCTAAATCACAGAGGGCTTTGGGTGACCTTGGCTGCAATTCCTCAATCAGACCTTGTGTTGCAGCCTCTGCAAGTCTCTGGTGTGTAGATGTTATGGAAGCAGCCCCTGACTTTTGGGAGGCTCTTATGGAGTGATAAAAACTGGATTTTGCTGTGGGAAATGGACTTGTAGTCTTGGTTTGGGCTGGGATTTGTTGTCCCAGGTGTCATTTGTCTCATCTGCTCTCAGTTCCGATGCTGGCTCACACAGGGAGCTCCTTTCTGCTGCCTGGTGCCCAAAGGGTTTGGCCTTTGGGGGGTGTTGGAACACTCCTATGGGAGATTGGATCCCAATCCCTGCTTTATCAGTGGCTTTCTTCCTGTGGCCATAAATGTGATTTTGGGGCCATTTTCCTCTCTTTCTCTGTTCTGGCTTGTAAACACCCTGGAAGTGTGTTCAGCTTGGAATACATGAATTTACTGTGGTTAAACACTCCTCTTCCTGTACCTTAGGGACTGTCATGACCATCCTTCTTTTTCCTAGAAATTTAATCAATCTGCCTTGCTGTATTCCCAGGATTTTTAACTCTGAGTTTTAGTTTTTCAGCTGGAATTCCTGTGCTATGTCAGCTGGGGAATGCTCTGGAGCATAAAGAGGTTATCTATGGAGTTTATCAATATTGATGTTTTCTAATAAATCACCTGTTCTGCAATTAATAAGGATTCAGGGTGCTTTTAGGAGCTGTCTCTGGTCAGTAAATCCAAGCATGAAGAAAACTCTGAAATTCAGATCTAAAAGCCAACAACTGAGGGAGTGAGCACTACACTGTTCGTGCTCTGGCCTGACAGAATTTGGGCTGCATTTTACCTGGTTTTTCCTAAATTTCCCAAGGAAGGTGGAATTGCTGCTGCTTTCCTCTCTCATCCATGTCTGGGATGCAGGGAGTTTTGGGCAGCATCTCTGTGCGTGTGAAACAAGCTGAGACAGCAAAAGAGCCCTTCCTATGAGTGAAAAAACCTCTAAAGAAATGTTTTATGCTCTAAGTCAGGTGCCTGAACGCTTGGCTGCCTGCTGTAACCTGGCAGCACGGATCCAAACTGGGAATTCTGAAGCATTTGCCTAACCTGGGCCGGGCTTGCTGGCACCCACCCAAACTCCGAGCTGCTGGCATGAACCTGACAGGCCATTGTTTTATTGAAGCTGACGTGCTGAATGGGGCTCTTTTTTTGCTGATATTCTTTACCTGTCTCATTGTGTTAAAGTGGGGAGCGCCGGGGGCAGGTGGGCCCGGGCCTAGGCCCCGCTCGCAGGCCTCAGAGCGCCCGGCGCGGCCGACGGGGACCCCGTGGCACAAGAAAGAGTTGCTAAGAACAAATCTCTATTGTTCCCCGTCATCTTTAAATGAGTGTCAAAGTAGGCAGGGGGGCTTTGACCGTTAACCGCACAATTTAGCCGGCCCCTTGTGTCCGGCAGCCCCCTCCGCCTTGGAGCTCCTGGGATGAGAAAAGGCGGCCTCAGCCCCTTCTAAATGGGCCAACTCTTCTCCTTTGTGTGCAGACTGCCCAGTGTGAAATCCACAGTGACGTTAAATGTTTTCTAATGAATAATTACTGAAAGGAAATGGAGGAATATATGTGTCATGGATTGTAGCGCGTTAAAATGTTTTCTTTTGGGCACAAAAATGTTGTCCTTCAGCAGCGCCGCGATTGTTTCAGGGAGCCTTTTGTGGGGGTTTGGATTCTCAATGGATTATCTGTGAGCGCTCGCTTTTCCAATAGGAATCAAAAGGGTCCTTTGGCAAACTAATGTTTTTCAAAATGGCAGCCATGAAGCCCATTTAGTATTTAAAGTTTGGGGTTTAAAGAAATGTTTGAACTCGGGAGATTTTCTCACTTTTTTTCTTTCTTTTGATTTATGAAAGTGAAGTGGTTCACCTCGACCTCTCCTCTATTGAGAAAGACAGACAGTCACCCTTTAACAAGTCTATAGCAGACCATGCCCTGGAGACAGACAAGAGGCCTTAAGAACTCTTGGCGTTTCCCTGGGCTGTTGATTAACCTTAAAACCCTCTTTTTCTGTATTCTTTTGAAAAGAAATTAGGTTACAATGTGTAAATTTTTCCACAGTATAATTGTATTTATGAATTCTCCTGCCTAGAGGAGCGTGTACAGTAGTGCCAGACAGTCCAAGTGCCTCCCTGCACACACAAAATATCCCTTTTCCATGGCTGCTGCATTCCCAAGCATGGTCCATGTCCAGCATTCCAGTTCTGTTAGAAATCTGAACGAGGTTTCCAGAGATCTGTGAAAAGTCTCAGTGACATATCTAAAAATCATCTTGTTTTGTTGGCTTTGCTGTGATGGGACGAGCGTAACTTGGTCCTGTGGTGGAATCTGCTCTGCTTTAATCCCTTTTTTATGGGCTTCTCATTTATCTGAAAACTAAGCCGAGCAGATGAATTCTCAGGAGCCACACCAAAGTTTCCTCAGGAGAGGGAAAATATTCCCATTACCCTGTGCTGGCTGTTCTTCCTGGGTGGGGACGTGTCACCCCAAGTCCTGCTGCCAAGATCTGACACTCTGAATTTCCTTTGGGGACAATTGGATGAGTCCTGACTGCTCCTGGAGCAGACACAGGGCATCCCTACAGAGTGCTGCAGTCCTGACCCCGAGGTCACGGCCGGAGGAAGATCCAGGATTGCCGGGACGTGGCCGTGCTCCCCTGCTGACCCTGCCAATGCCTCTGGCAGAACATCTTCCTTTTCCATTCTCCCTGGTCACGGCCCCTTGGGCCAATTCCTCCTGAGAGCCGAGGGTGGAGCAGAGCTGGGGGGTTCCTTGTTGTGATCCCTGCAGCCCAGGCCTCCTAATGAGCGAATTCCTGGAGCACACAGGGGAGCAGGATGGGTCAGGGAGCTGCTGCCTCTCTCAGTAAAGGAATATTTCCAAAACAGAGCTCCCACGTTCCTGAGGGAATGTGTGTTAGCAGTGCTGCTCCCAGCTCAGCTGTGCTGGGCCAGCCTGACACTCTCTATTAGATCCTGTGTCCATTTTAGATCCTGTGTCCATTTTAGATCCTGTGTCCATTTTAAATCTTGTGTCCATTTTTAATCTCAGGTCTATTTTTTATCTCATGTCTCTTTTGAACCAAATGACTCCAGGGATGTTCACTTGCTGCACTTTCCTGTGGCACCACTTTTATATGCTTTTAACTGCAGAGAAAAGGCAAAAATGAAAAGTTTGGTGTCACAGAAATTTCCAGGATGCTGGAGCTGTGTCAGTGGGGTTTGGGTTGGATATCAGGGAAAGGTTTTTCCCCCAGAGGGTGCTGGGCACTGACCAGGCTCCCCAAGGAACAGGCACAGCCCTGAGGGTGCCAGAGCTTCAGAATTTGGACACCACTCCCAGGGATGCACAGGGTGGGATTGCTGGGGTGTCTGTGCAGGGCCAGGAAGGAATAATGATCCCTGTGGTGCCTTCCAGCTCAGGATATTCCATGATTCTGTGGTGCCAGGTGGAGACAGAGCAGAACAAACAGCCCAAACTGGGCTTTAGGATTTCTGTGCCCAGCCTTAGATAAGGCTTGAAGGTGATGGGAAGGAGAAGTTCTGCAGAGATCAGAATAGAAATGTGCTCTGGGTGGGGAAAAAATAACTTTCTGCTACCAAAACCCGTTTCTGATACCAAATCCTGATTCTGTTGGGAAACAGAGGGGTCTAAACAACTTGGCTAATAAACAGGTGCTTTTCCCACTTCTCTGTGAAAATGTGCCTTACTGAGCATTTTTTCGTTTTAAGTTTTGAAAGGTTTTGTTCATCCCCAGTAATTATTAGCTGAGGATAAGTCATAAATGCCTTTGCCTGGCTCATGCTCTGAGGCACGAGGGAGGAGATCCAGTTCCTGAGTGCTGCTGTAAGACCAAGGTGTCTGTGGCACAGGAAGGGCTCTCCCATTTCTGGAGAACCTGATCCTGCAATGAGTCCCTTTAGGAGTTCCTCATCCAGCGAGGTGGGGCTTGGGTGGGAAACTCCTTAAATATAGAGCTCATAATTAATACAAGGATCACGTGGAGAATGGAGAGGTGCTGCTCATTTCCCAAATGGATGGGTTTTTCCCTGTTGGAAATTGGGGAAATCTCTTTTATTTGGCTGGTGAGCAGAGGCAGAAAGAGCTGGCACCAAGTGGGAGTTGGTGTCCAGCAGGAAAATAATTTTTGAGTGGAGAAAACTGCCTGTTTAATATGGAAAAAAAAAAAGAAGGAAAATCCATGGAAACTCCGACTTAAACTGAGTTTTGCAGTGACCTCTAGTGGGAAGCGAGCCGGGAGCTACGGGAAGGGGCTGAGCAGCGCTGGGATGCATTTTTTTGCCCGGATTTGCCCAAATTTCCCATCGGGAAAGTCAGAACACATCGGTTCATCCCCAGAATCAGCCATGGGTGTTTTGGTGAGAGCAGAAGCTCCTGGAGGCGCTGCCGGCAGCTCCCGAGGCTGGGCGCTGACAGCTCTTGGATAATTCATTAAAGAGGGAGGATGGCGCATCCCGGACCAAGGAGGGCAGAGAGCCCGACACACGATCCTGCGTGTCCGTGGGGCTCCATTCCAGCCCCGGGGGCTCTGTGGAAGCAGCACGGGCTGGACAAGGAGGTGAGGGGAGGGTGCAGGTAAAGCAGGACTCAGGTGCGACATAAAAACCACCTCGGGGTTTGCAGGGTGGTTGGAAGGGAAATACGGCAGTCCCGGGATGGTTTGGGGTGTGGAGGATCCATAAGGAGATTTTCTGCTGTTGGTGGCCCCAGTAAAGCTGGGTTTGGACCTTTTGGAGCAGTCCCCTGCGTGGGTGGGAGCTATGAGGCTTTCAAAGGTCCATGGGGTGAGCTGGTGCCCACCTGAGGCTCTCACCTGCATGGTTTGGGCTTTTCCAGTGCTGCCAAAATAGCTGTGGCCTCATAAGTGATCCTCCTCCCCCTGCACCCTCATATCTTCTGTTCTATGGCATTAAACCAAGAAACATCAATAACAGCATCAATTGAAAAAATGAAGTTTTGATGCTCCGATGAAGATAAATAATAATTTTGCAAAGTTTCTGTTTTTAAAGTTTTCTTGACAGATCTTGCTTCAAAGTGGTGCAAACTTTGTCAAAGGAGCTGGCCTGTTCTGTCTGACTCTTTCTCAAGAATCTGTGCTGTGATCCCACAGAGCTCCTTGCAGTTTCCCCGTTGACAGACAAATCCCTGTGGGAAAAGCAAAACCCTTCATTGTAGTGAGGGAGAGGTTTTCTGATCAAGCTCGTGTCTCTGGGAGAGAAAGGAATCTCCTGGCTCCTGAGTGATGAGGGAAGGGAAATAATCCTTTAGAAGAGCAGTGTCTTGCTGGGCTCACATGCACTGATGAGTCCTGGGGCATCTCTCATTCAGGGAAACACAAAAATTTGGAGTGAACTTCCAGAAATGGCTGGGGACAGGGCACTAAAATGTGCTGGCATCATGAAATTATCAGCACCAGCAAAATACTGAGAAAATCTGGGCACAAAACATCCCAGAAAAAAGCTCAGGAGTTTTGTGTGGTGGGGAGCAGTGTCATTTACTCATTAACATACACGTGAGAGAAGTGGGTTAAGGAAACCTGAGCAGGGCAGATCCTTTCCTGCTTCCCAGCTGGGAGAGAAAGGAAAAGTGCATTTTCCTGAGAGCTCTGTCAAAAGCAAAATAATAAAACTATTATTATTATTATTATTATTATTATTATTATTATTATTATTATTATTATTATTATTATTAATAATAATAATAATAATAATAATTTTATTAGTTTTGTTATTTATTATTTATTTCTCTCTCCCCCTTCCATGTTCCTCCCTGAACTGCCTGTGGGGTGTCTCCAGGTGTTAGTTCAAGAAACAAAAATCATCCTTTATTTTGTCTTCCAAACCAATGGAGCCTGAGCTAAGGACAGGCACAACAAATAGATGAGAGTGGTCACGTGCAGGGGACAGGGGAAAAAGGATATTAATATTAAAAGGAAAAAGTAGGGAACTTTCTGACAAGAAAGAAAAGTGATCACAATCAGGTCATGTCTTGGCTAAGGAAAAATGAGGAATTCTGTATCCTGGAGCTGGGGACAGTCAGCAAAGCAAAAAATGGCATTTCTTTTGTGTGAAGTGAGTGCAGGTCTGATTTATTCATTTTTTATTTAAATAACCTGCTTTCAGGGGATCTTTCTGGAGTGTTGTGTTCTTGCTGCTGAGAATAAATCTCAAAACTCAGCTCATTCAGAGACAAATGCAAAGAACAGGCTGGATTATAATGAGAATTACCCTAAAATTCCTGTTTAAGAGCTGATTTTTCTGAGTTTGCCACAGTTATAAAGGATATTGTGTGGTCGTGTCCTTTGCTCTTCATTTTGTGCAAATCCACCGAGCCCCAATATCCACCAATGCCTGCAAGGCTCATCCCAAAATCCTCCCTCCAGAGTCAGGGTTTGCCAGAGCCCAGCAGGAACATTCAATTTGCTGCCTATTTCCACTTTGCAAAGCTTCTGCTTTGGAAAAATCAAATTTAAATTAAAAAATGGGGGGCAGAACCTGCACAAACAGAGCATCACCATCCTTTTAGTGCTTGGTGAAAAACCTCACCCACAACCACAAGGTCCCCTTGAGCAGTGGAGCAGCAAAATGGGACAATGTCCCCAAGGGCAGGAGGAGAACAGCAGAGGTGCTGGGCTGGTGAGCACAGCCTGGAGCTGCTCTGGCTGCTCTGCCACGTTCCTCCTTTCATTTTCCAAGCCTGGAACCCTCCAAGGGGAGCTCACTCCAAGGCAATTTCCTCCAAGGTAAGCTGCTCCAACTGTACTGAACTAATTTCTGTCCATTTATGCCTCAGGATGGGAATTTGTCTCTGAACTGGGTAATCCTGGTATGTGTAAAAGCAAAAGGAAAGTCTGAAAACCCAACTTTAGCACAATATTGCAATGGTATGTGTGATGTGGGCATAATTTGTCATACCATAATTTGTCATACCATAATGTGTATGAAATATATAGACAAAAATGTTTTTTTTTTTTTATTTGCTAGCATGAAATTAGCAGCTTGGTTTAAGTTAATAAATAAATAAATTAAATAAAAAGCACAGTTTATTTTTATAGCCTGAAAATCGAGCTTGACCCTCAGTGAGAATTTCCCAGATAAATCAAATTTCTATCATAAAGCATCAGAAATGGAGGGTGCAGGAGGATTTGGTAGTGTCAGGGACAGCCTTTTTTGCACCTCTCAGCCTTTGGAGAAGGATGGAGGATGCTGGATTCAGGGTTTATCGTCCCCAGGTCCCTCTCTGATGATTTTATCAGCAGTGGCCGTGCCTCTGGCTGGCGTGTGGGGACATCTGCTGCCAGCACTGAAAGCTGGCTTGGAGCTGCTGCTGGGAAGCACTGGGAATCACATTCTTGTGCAGAATGCTGCTGTGGGATTCATCTTTTTTGCCTACAAGTCGAACCCCTCGCAGCCTTTTCCAGGGAATCTCCATTTTCACGCCTAGATCTGTATAAAGGGAGAAAAACCTAAGGGTTTTTCTGGTGCCTTCCACTGTTTATTCCAACTTTATACCTGGAAAATTCTGTCTAGACTGAGTTATTGAGTGTTCAGATCCTGATTACGCGTCCAGGGATGGGTTTATCTCAGTTTTTATGGAAACTGGGATCTTCCTTCCTGCTCACAGCAGCGAGTCTGGACTGGGAAGAGCCTGGGTGGAATTGCCATCCTCGGACAAGCTGGAATAAGGATCTCTTGGAATTACCTGAGCAAGGCTGATTTTTGTCCCTGGGTAAGGGCCCTCTCTCCCCCTCCTGACCTTCATCTTCGTGTTGCAGAAGGAGGAGGTGGACGAGAACGGCGAGGAGATCATGGAGGGGGCTCTGATAGCCCGGGACAAGGTCGGGGTGCAGGATTTTGTCCTTCTGGATTCCCACACCAGCGAGGCTGCTTTCCTCAACAACCTTCGCAAGCGCTACCAGGAGAACCTCATCTATGTAAGTGCCCCTGAAGTGGCCATGTGTCTGCTGAGATGTCCCTGAGGTGGCCATGTGTCTGCTGAGATGTCCCTGAGGTGGCTTTGTTGGTCAGGTCCAGGAGGAAGAGCTGAGTATCCTGTGTGTACCTCACAAGGTGTTGGTAGTGCCCAGCAGAGTGATCACCTAGGAGTAATTTATCTATTTTAACTCATGAAAATAAATCTCAGCTTGCTCTGAGTTGCTTTGCAAAGCTTTAAAGGATGTGCAGTAAACAGGAAGGGAATGGAAAAGGGAACACTGTGATTGAAGGAAGGCAGGACAAGGCTTGTCTGGGAAGGGCTGAGGATTTTGTGTTAACTTTAGTAGGAAAAGGGTCCTGGAAGCACCAAGGGATCCCAAATCCTTGCATTTGAATTGTCAGGCTCTGAGCTTGCTCTCATGGTTCAGATTTACTCATAACCAAGGGGATTTTGGAAGAAGTTTGGGAAGAGTTCTGCTTGGTTGGTTTGGTTCTCCCATAACAAACTCTGTACCAGTTTTGACATTTATTTGTGGATAATGTCCTCACGTACTTGGCTCCTCCTCTGGGATTTTGGGATGGAGTAGGTTTCCCTTGTCTCCTCCTTTGGGATTTTGGGGTGGAGCAGCAGCTTTCCTTTGGCTCCTCTTTTGGGATTTTGGGGTGGAGCAGGTGTCCCTTGGCTCCTCCTTTGGGATTTTGGGGTGGAGCAGGTGTCCCACCGGGTTCTCTCTCCCTGCAGACCTACATTGGCTCTCTGCTCGTGTCTGTGAACCCCTACCAGGAGCTGGACCTTTACACAGTGTCTCAGATGCAGCTTTATCGGGGCGTGAACTTCTTTGAGCTGCCCCCACACCTGTGAGTGTTCCCCTGGCACCTCTGCGGGTGTTCCTGTTTTGGGATTTCCCTGTACTGCTCTCCTGCCACCACGGGAGGTGTCCACAGTCTCCAGGCCTGGTTTTTACTGTCAGGCCTTGAGTCAGGCTCAGGTTTTGAGCTCAGCTTTCACATTGGTATCCCTGCCCAGAACGAGATGATCCCTACCGTCTCCTCCAACCCATTTTGGGATTCCATGACCCTGTCCAACACTAAACCAGGAGTAAAAACTCTTGGAAACTCTTGCTGTTCCTCCTCCTGCGCCATTCCTAATGGATGTATCCCCTCCTGTGCCTGTCCCAGCTATGCCATAGCTGACAACGCCTACAGGGTGATGTGCAATGAGTTCAACAACCACTTCATCCTCATCTCTGGGGAGAGTGGGGCTGGCAAGACAGAGGCATCCAAGAAGATCCTGCAGTACTATGCAGTCACCTGTCCCACCACGGAGCAGCTCCAGACTGTCCGGGACCGGCTCCTGCTCTCCAACCCCGTCCTCGAGGTGGGAAACCAAAGGAAAGCCCAAAAATGCAGAGGGGTTGGAGTTGGTGGCATCACTGCATGAAGATTCCCTACAAATCTGCAGCTCTGAGCAAGAATTGCCAATATTGGCGCACCTCTGAAAGAATATTTGGGATTTAGTATCATTTAATGTTCGAAAAATTTGAATTTGGAGGTTTGATTTGAGAATGGCTGGAAGAAATATAAGAAAATAGAACTGCACTGTGCAGCAGTTCCTTGGGGATAGATAAGAAAAATCAGTAATTGGTTTAGCTGAATTCCACTTTAAAGCTATGGAAATGCATTAGTTTGTGTTTTTTTAATCTCACTAAATTCAGTGGGACTTGGCTGAAGCAGCAAGTCTTGGTTACTCCCAGTGAGGTGAGGAGTGACTTTCCCTCTCTGCTTGCCCCCAGGCTTTTGGGAATGCAAAAACCCTGCGCAACGACAACTCCAGCAGGTTTGGGAAGTACATGGACATCCAGTTTGATTTTAAGGTGAGCACAAACCCAGTGGAGCGCTGGGGAAAGGAGCTGTGTCTGAGAAACCTCCTGGATGCTGAGCAGGCAGCCCAGGATTTATTAATTCTTACCCTGCACATTTCTGACCCTGTTTTTGCAGGCCTTGCATTTTGCAGGTGAGGTCACTGGTTATCCATCCTGAAAACTTCCAGCCTTGCTGGCAATCCTCCACGGAAAGCTGATAGAGAGTTTTAAAGCTCAGGTTACTTTTACAGGACAGCAAATCCTTGTACTGTTGCTGGACACTCCTAAACACAAGGTGGCAGATAAATGACAGAAGAATTTGGTTTTTCCTGACCTCGTTCCTCATTCCTGGGAGTAAAGAAACAGCAATCACAGGGATTATTGGTATTTTTGGTGTTGATCTGCCTGCTTTGCTGTGCCAGGGAGCTCCAGTGGGAGGGCACATCCTCAGCTACCTGATTGAGAAATCCAGAGTTGTCCACCAAAACCACGGAGAGAGGAATTTCCATATTTTCTACCAGCTGCTGGAAGGGGGAGACAAGGAACTGCTCGGCTGGCTGGGGCTGGAGCGTAACCCCCAGAAATACGCGTACCTCATCCAGGTCAGTGGGAGCTGCAGCTCATCAGGAGTTGTAAGGATGGAAAAAGCAGCTTGGGCAGAAGGTGTTCTTACCCTAAAAATATGGGGTGGCTGGAAGATCAAGCTCTGCACAGCCTCACCCAATTTATGGTGATGTTCTCTTTGATTTATTTGGGGTTTCCAGTATAAACTGAAAGATTTGATCAAAGGAGCCATGCTCAGAATTAATAACAGTGAAAAAACTCACTGAGGGAACTGGCAATGAAAGCAGTGTGCCCAGAAGTATCTGTTTGCTGATAATAGAAGTTCTTTACCAATTAATTGTATTAATTCATCTTTTGCTGCCCAGGGTCGATGTGCCAAAGTGTTTTCTATCAATGACAAGAATGACTGGAAAATTGTCCGGAAAGCTTTTTCCATCATTGACTTCACTGAAAAAGATATGGAGGTACTGCTGGTGAAAGGGGGCTGAGCAAAGGGATTTCAGAGAGGAGGGCACTGCTCTTTTCCTGAAGTGATGGGAGCAGCTGTGGAGGGGGGTGAAAGGTGGAACAGGACAACTTTGGGTGGTCAGGACTGAAGGGGCTGACAAGAAACATGGAGACAGTCTTTGGAAAAGGGCCTGGAGTGACAGGACAAAGGGGAACGGCTTCCCACTGGCACACACTAGGTTTGGATCAGATATTGGGAAGAAATTGGGTCCCTGGCACAGGTTGCCCAGAGAAGCTATGGCTGCCCCATCCCTGGAAGTGTCCAAGAATGGATGAGGCTTGGAGCAACCTGGGATAGTGGAAGGTGTCCCTGCCCTGGCAGGGGTGGAACTAAATGATCTTTAAGTTCCTTTCCGCTCCAAACCACTCTGGGATTCCGTGATTCAGTGGGATTGAGGGAGTGGGTGGTGAAGAGCACGATGCCAGGGGTGGTACTGGATCCTCTGGTTCACCTCGTTCAGCCTGGCCAAAATCCTGTTAATTAATGATAGGAAATATCAGCACCACCCCACAGGGCTGTGATAAACCGTGTTCTAATGGAATATCTCCCATTATCAGCAGCTCTTTGGAATCGTTGCCAGTGTCCTGCACCTTGGGAACATCCAGTTTGAGGAGGACAGCAATGGCCACGCCATCATCCGCGATGGCTCCCAGATCAAGTGGATTTCCAAGGTGCCTCTGCCCAGACGGGCCCAGAACTCCCAGTGCTGGGAGGAAAACCTGAACCTTGCTGGGATTTTCTTATTGGTACCAAATATTTATCCCCAAAAGCACAAGGATAACTCTAAAAACACCCAGCTTTTGTTGTAGAGCACCTTGAGTTTTCTCCCTGAAATTTGCTGATTTCCTGTGGCTCCAAGATGGGGGTGGCTGGGGAGGGGGTGAGGGTTGTGCCTCACAGTGCTGCTTATTTAATCAGGGACCTGTGGCTGTGCTCTGAGTGCAGATATTTCTCTCCCTGCAGCTGCTGGGGGCTCACCTGTCCATCCTGCAGGAAGCTCTCACAAACAGGAAGATCGAAGCCAGATCCGAGGAGGTACCAGGCAGTTCTGTGTGGTCCCAGATTAATATGGGAGACCCCCAGCTGGGGGGTGGGTGAGGAGCCATTTCTGAGTGTAAACCAGATCCCTCTGGCTGTCCCTCTTCTCCTCCACATCCCTTTCTTCCAGCTTGAGATGTTAAACTAAAATATATTGGAGTTTTATTGCTGAACAAGGGAGGAGCTGTTAAAAAGCTGGAACAGAGACTTGTTTTTGAGCCAAACAATTTCCCCTTGCCTAGTCCACAGTGCTTCCTGGGAAACTGGGCTGCACAGAGAAAAATACTGGTAAAAACCACACTTTTAACATTTTATATTTTTATTTAAATAGTATAGAAGTAAAATGAGGTCAGAATATTTTCCCGCTTCATCTAAATTAATACTCACCAAAATGTAGTGCCCCAAACCTGCTGGGATACACCAGACTGAAGGAACACTGGTGGAAAATAAAGCTGTAGGGAAAATCAGGGAATTCCAGAGTGGTTTGGGTTAGAAAGGACCTTAAATGGTTCCATTCTAACCCCCTGCAGGAATTGCTGCAGTCCAGGGTGGCTGTGCTGTGCTGTAGGACAATGTGGCTGTTTCTCCAAGCCACAGATGTGACCTGGCTGTGCAGAGGTTTGCTCTGATCCCCCGTGGTGTTCATCCTCTCTGGGATATCTTTATATTTCCAGGTGCTCAGCCCACTGAATGTGGACCTGGCATTCTACGCCCGGGACGCCGTAGCAAAAGCAATTTATGGAAGGACTTTCACATGGCTGGTCAACAAAATCAATGGCTCTCTTGCCAACAAGGTTGGTTTCTTGTCTGGGGTCCTGAATGCTCCTAAAATGCCGAGCAGTTTCTCCAGAGAGGCCCCACAACCCTCATCACCAAATATCTGGGATGTTGGGTAATTGCTGCTGGGACATGTCCCAGCCCTGAGCTGGAAAACCCTTTAAATACTCCCTGTTTAGAAGTTTTAGCAGTTCATTACCTGCCTTAAAGTGGCTTCTCCACTGAGATTTCTCTGAAAGTTTGAAGCTCGGGTGAGAGCAGCCACCTGCAGGGAAGGAGCAATGGCAGAGCAGGGGTGTTTTTGGCAGGACTCCACTCAGAAAACAGTTATTGGCCTGCTGGATATTTATGGCTTTGAAGTGCTGGACACAAACAGGTAAGAGCTGGGATTTGGGGTGACCTGGGGGTTCAGGACATTCCTGCATGGATTTTTGAGAGTGCCCTCAGCCCAGTACAGGGCACTAAAACCTGGGTGCAGGATTTGCTGGACCCCAGGAAAAGATTTGCCTTGGGCTGTGGTGCAACAGTGTGGGAGCAAGGGGTGGGTTTGTTTGTGTGGGAATGGGGGGTTTGGTCTGTGGAAAAATGGGGAATTTGGCCCCTGTGGAAATGAGGGCTTGGTTTCTATATGGGAATGGGTGGTTTAGATCATGGAGGAAGAAGCAAAAGTGCCCCTGGATCACATCAAACCTGCTGCTCATTTAACCTCCCTGAAGTTTTGAGCAGTTCTGCATTAATTACTGCAATGAGAAGCTGCAGCAGCTGCTGATTGAGATGACCCTGAAGGCAGAGCAGGAGGAATATGAACTGGAAGGCATTGAGGTAAATTATATTTCCCCCTCCCTTTTCCCTTTGAACTGCCATTGCACTGAATGCTTTTGATCACCGGTGTGAAAGTCATCCTGCTTTTTTAGATTGCTATTGTTCCCATGGGAAGTGTAGGATTTACAGGGGTCTCTCTTTCTGCAGCCCTTTTGAAGTGCAATTTAGCCCAGATTTAATTGACATCATTTAAGGAAGAAGTAAGGCCTTCCCTAAAACTCAGATACTCAGCAGCGACAATGTCCCAGGAGAATGAGGGATTCCAGCAGTGTAAAACATGGGAAGATGGAGAGGATTTATGTAGAGAACAAGAGGATGGTGTGGGCTGCTTCAAGCAGGAGAACTCTGGAGTGGGATCATGGATCACTGTGCTGTCCCCTTTTCTCTCAGTGGATCCTAATTCTCACCACTCATTTCAGTGGGATCTGAGGCTGTATCTTATTTAAGTACCAAAGAACTTTAAAAATTGCAAAGAAAATTTAAAACTGCTCTTCGTTTTTCCCTTTTCCAGTGGGAACCAATCCCATATTTTAACAACAAAATCATCTGTGACTTGGTTGAGCAGAAGCACAAAGGAATAATCTCCATCCTGGTAAGAAGAGAGGCCTGTGCCTTGCTCTAATGGTTCTTAATCACATTTCCCCTTCTAATTATGGGATGGCTCTGTGTTATCCAGAACACAAACACAGATTCCTGTAACAAACACCCAGAGGATGAGGCAGAGGATCCGGTTTTGGGGGGAGTTAAAGGTGGGGGATGTTCTGCTTCCTCTGCAATGGAGCTTTGGGTTTGTGGGGCAAAGCTGTCCTAAATTTTGTTGAGGAGGGAATGTGAGCTCAGAGCAGCTCTGATCCAGTGCCTGCTGTTGCAGGATGAGGAGTGCTTACGGCCTGGGGAAGCGACTGATTTGAGCTTCTTGGAAAAGCTGGAAGAGAAAGTAGGAGACCATGCCCACTTCGTGACGTATGCATTTACCCTCTGTATCCTACCCCAGACCCTTCCCATCCCAAATCCGTGCCAGGGCTGGGGAGGGAACAATCTCTGCCTTGTCCCAGAGGGAACCAAAGAGCCCATCCAGTGTCTGATTTTTGGGAATATCCACTGGTGGATCCGGGGTGCTGGGAGGTGTGAGCAGGGCTCTGTCTCTTCACTGCTCTGATGCTGAGCTTTGAGTCTGTCGTTCCACACCAAAATTAGGGGATCTTAACCCAGGATTTTAGCCCAGGAAGGTTAAATGGCTTTGGCCATAGATGGCTTTGGTCCCCAGGCACTCCAGGAAAAGCTGTTGTGACAAGGAGCCAAATGCCTGAGGCTGAGGGGGGATATGTAAATATTTACACCCATCTTGTTCTGTGTGAGCTTGGAGCATGAAGAGGAGAGAAAATTCTCGTGCTCCTCTCCCCCGGATGAGTGGCATTTTGGTTCATACTCCATTTGGAGGGGTTTTGGATCCCGTTTTGGTGGCAGCTGAGCGCGTTGGCGCCGGGCTGTGCTGGCACTTCCCTGCAGGAGCTGCTGAAGGGCTGTGACAAGTCATCAATTGAGAGACACAGTGCTGAGCTGTCACTGTTCCTGCAGCTCTGAACCCCGCCACAGCCAAGTGGAAAATTTGTAGCCAACTTCCCTGTCACCACAATGTGCCTTAATGCTGTTCTGCCTGATTAAAAGCTTTAAATAGAAGTGCTGGAGCTGCTTCCACGGGATCTGCTCTTGGAAGGAGCTTTGATACACGAACGTGCTGTTGTGACACTCAGCTCTGCTGTTTGTGACTGCTTACAAAGCTGAAAATTCAGCTGTGAAGTTGCTCTTTTTTTTCTTGTTTAGTTCTTTTTTTTCCCCCTCAGGAATCCTTGCTTTCTGAAATATTACTGCTATTCTTGAACACTTGGATTTTTCCTTTGTATTTGGGTTCTTGCTCTAGGGCAAAAATGAAAAATCCTTTCCCCCCTGGGTTTGCTTTGGGGTTGAGGAAGCTGGTGGTTTTTTCCCCCACATAAGCACTAAAAATGTATTTAAATGGATGTTATGGGAAGAAATAGAAATGTTTTTGGAATGGGTGATCACTGCCAAATGGCCATGAGTAGATCCCAGGTATCCTGAGGAGTTTATGGGAGCTGCCAGCAGGGAGAGATGATGGTTTGCTCAAGGTAACTGCACAGTCAGACCCCATCAGTAGGATCAAACACCACATTTCCAGCTGTCCCCAGGCTGAGGGAATCTCTTTGCTGCTCTTTCTCCTGGTGTTCTGTTGGGTTTTCCCCCCGGCAGGCGCAAGCTGGCGGATCAGAAGACGCGGAAATCGATCGACTGGGTGGATTTCCGCCTCCTCCACTACGCTGGAGAGGTCACCTACTGTGCTGTGGGTGAGTGAAAGTGGCCAGGCTGGAGTTCCTGAGCTCTTAAAATGCTGTGGATGATGGTGACTTGATGGGCAGAGGAATTACAAAATCCCTGCCCTCTGCAGGCACTGACCTGCAAGTCTTAAATGTGGCTGCAGTGAGAATTTTGAGGATGTGAATGTTCCTGTTTTCTTTTTTTATTTTCTTTTAATTCAATTTTTTTTTTCAGGATTTCTGGAGAAGAATAATGATCTGCTGTACAGAAACCTGAAGGAGGTAAGCACAAAAGGAGATGCTGCTCTTTTACATCACCTGCTTGGTGCAGAAGATTTATTTATTCTTTGTAGCAAACAAAAACATCCTTTTCTCTTTAGCACTGATCTTTAGGTAACTGTGCATGTTCTCAGGAGGAGAAGAAGGACTGCTCAATAGGACAACTTTTATCTCCTCCTGTTTTAGGTGCTGTGCAACTCCAAGAACAGTATCATCAGGGAGTGTTTCCTCCTGTCAGAGCTGGACAACAGGAGGAGACCAGAGACTGTGAGTTCTGTCTTTAGTCTTAATTCTGAATATCAACCCAGCTCCCCAGGCCTTGGTTTAATCCCTGATCCCAAAAACTCCAGGCTGCCATCAGCTTTTGCTTCCAGGTTTGAGCTGGATGCAGGGAGTCCATTTCCCTTCCTGCAGGGAGGAGTTCCAGAGCTCAGGAAGTCCTTTTGATGCTGTCCTAGGTTGCAACCCAGTTCAAGAACAGCCTGACGAGTCTGATTGAGATCCTGATGTCCAAGGAGCCCTCGTACATCCGCTGCATCAAACCCAATGAGAACAAGGAGCCTGGTGAGGCTGGGCCTGGAGGCTCTGCTGAGTCCAAGGAGTGGGCAGAGAGATTTCTTTGGAGCAGGGTGCAGTGTGTGTATGTTGTGGAGATGTGTGGGAACCCAGGAAATTCCTCTGGCTGCCCTGGAGGGCTCGAGACCCTGTCAGGGGGCTCAGAGACCTTGGCACAGAGCTCACAACCCCTGTGCCTTTGATTTAGCCCTTGGGAAAAACAACTACCAACCTTTACATGGAGGATTACAAGCCACGACAGTTTAAGTAGAATGATAGTGAATTTATCATGGGGTGAAAAAGTAGATTTTCGGGTTTTTAGAATGGGGGTTCAGGACGAAAGATTGAGGGATCTGGGTGTGTCCAGCCTTTCTCATTCTTCTTCTTCTGGGCCTCCATCTTCTGCTGTGATGGTGGTATTTTTGGATTGGTTAAGAGCAGAAGATCACTGTCTAACATAGGTGATAGGCATTGGAAAGTAAATATCATGGTTAAACACCAGCTTAAACACTGTTTAAGCAGGCAGCGAATTTGTCCCCTTGGGTAATTGGGGATTTGGTTCCTTCCTGATTTCCCCCAACACACGGGGATGTGGGTGAGCTCCCCCAGGCAGAACTGACCAGTGGAGCTGTGCTCTTGCTGCAGGGAAGTTTGATGATTTCCTGATCCGACACCAGGTGAAGTACCTGGGGCTGATGGAGCACCTGCGGGTGAGGCGCGCCGGCTTCGCCTACCGCCGCAAGTACGAGCTCTTCCTGCAAAGGTGAGGGAGCTGCCTCCCCTCTGGCCCGCTAATCCTGCCCTCCTGAGGGCTGCAGAGCAAGCAAAACTCCTGTCCTAGTAGTGAGAGTGGTCAGCAGAACCCCTTCTGCTTCAAAAATACCCTTTGCCTATTGTTATCTGCATTTTTTTTATCTGCGTTGGCATCTCCTGCCTTGAGTGAAGCAGAGGGAATTTCAGGGGTAACTTCAGAAAGGATTTCTTCAAACTTCAGGTTGTTTGCATTGATGTCCTGCTGATGTTTCAGGTACAAAAGTCTCTGCCCAGCTACCTGGCCACACTGGCATGGGCCAGCAGCAGAGGGTGTGGAGAGACTCATCAAACACATTGGTTACAAGCCTGAGGAGTACAAATTAGGAAGGTAAGTTCCTTGTTCTGGCTGCTCAGTGTTTGCTGCCCTGGATCCTCTGTCCTGTCTGTGACAGGAGCAAGATGCACAAATTTCCTCATTATTTTTACCTGTTTCCATGGTAAAAACAATTTTTTAAAAAAATAAACCTGTTTCCATGGTTTACCTGTTTCCAACCTAATTTCTTCCATTTCTGTGTTAGGGCTCCAGCTTCTCCTGCTTCCCTGGGCAGCCCAATGCAGCTCAGGCTTGGGTGGCATTACAGCTGTTTGGGGGTCTCTGAGCCTGCCCAGGAAGGATGGCTCACCATGGATAACCTGCTCCTGGTCTCTTTTTCAGAACCAAAATATTCATCCGTTTCCCAAAGACCCTGTTTGCCACAGAAGATGCCTTTGAGTACAGAAAGCACCTGCTGAGTAAGGTTCCAGTTCCCTTGGTCTGGGACCTTCCTGCCTCTGGCTTGGGTGGGACCTGGGATGGTGGAAGGTGTCCCAGCCCATGCCAGGGGGTGGAATGGGATGGGCTCCAAGGTCTCTCCCAACCCTGGTCTGCACAGCTCTCAGAATTCATGGAAAACTCAATAAAGTTGCTCCAGGCTGGGGGGAAATCTCTTGAATTGTGGGTTTGTGCCTCCTTTGGAGCTCCTCAGTCCTATGAGTACCCCCCTGTCCATGCCAGATGCACCAAGAGCCTTTCCCTTGGGGTTGGGGTCTCTTCTGTCTCATCCTGGGGGTTCCTTGAGAAGCAGAACTGAAGGGCATGGTGCCTACAGGGCATGGTGCCCACAGGGGCAGCTTCTGGTGCCCTCTGTCCTCTGTGCCATGGAGGGCAGGAGCTCAGCTCCTCACCTCCCTGGCCCTGCAGGTGCCACTGATGTCTTTGCTTTCTTTCCAGTTTCAAGGCTCCAGGCCAAATACAAAGGATTCCTTGGGAAAAGAGCCTACCAGAAGAAGAGGAAAGCAGGTACAGGCTCTGCCATGGGGGATTCTCTTAGGGCTGGGGGCTTTCCTCAGGGCCTGGAGCCCTGTGAGGTCCCAAATCCTTGGGGCTGTGGCAGCACTTGGGGTTGTTGGGGTCACAGGAGGTGGCAACTGCACCCAGAGCATTCCCAGAGTTTTTCCAGAGGTTCCTTGAGTTCTGTTTGGATCCTCACACCATGAGCTGCTCTTGGCTCAGCTGTGGGAGCAGCAGCAGCAGCTTCTGTCACACACTGGGGACATTCTGGGGTACCTGGGGGTCGATCCTCAGCTGCTGGGGTGAAAACCCCTCTTATCACAGCAGGCTGATGTGAAGTTCAGGCTCAAAGCAGCTTTCTGGGCTGTGGGCAGGGACAGCAGGAGGCAGAGCAGGGACAAGGCCTGGCCTTGATGCTCAGCCCCACAGCACAGGTGGAACTTGATCCACCACGGAGAACAAAACATTCCAAACCTGCTGCTCCCATCAGCTGCTTTTAGAGCTGCAGAATAACCAGTTTTAGCTCCTGCTGGGTGAATGGCCAAAGCCCAGGAATGATTCCCTCTTGCAGCAATCAAGCTGGAGGCCTGCTGGAGAGGAGCCCTGGCACGGAGGGCAGCCAAGAAGAGGACGTGGGCAGTGCAGACCATCAGGAAGTAATTGTCCCAACCATATTGCCCAGCCACAGAACCCCACAATGGTTTGGGTTGGAAGGGACCTCAAAGCCCATCCAGTTCCCCCTCCTGCCTAGGGGACACCTCCCACTGTCCCACATTGCTCCAAGCCCTGTCCAACCTGGCCTGGGGCACTTCCAGGGATCCAGGGGCAGCCACAGCTTCTCTGGGCACCTGTGCCAGGGCCTCACCACCCTCACAGGGGAGGATTTTATCCTAATTTTTCTCATGCCCCTCCATTCTCTTCATCCTCCCTCTCCACTCCCCTAAACCCAGCTCCTGAGCTGATTCCTTCAGAACTCCACAGCGCTGTGGTTTGGCCAACAGAACTAAATATTGTTAATATTTAGAATATTCTAAAGCTTGAGATTTCCATGGCTGACCCTCAGTGTTAACACCAGTGATCCTTAGCCTGTCCCTCCCCTCATTTCCATGGATTTCTGGGGTATTTTCTGTAGGTTCATAAATGGCTTCATCAATCGGAAGAAGCCCCTCTGTGAGGAGAACAGGGACTTTGTGAGGCTTTCACAGTACCTCTACCTGATGAAGCTCCGAGACCACCTCCCAAAAAATGTCTTGGACAAGAGCTGGCTCCGGCCTCCCTCCATCCTGGAAGAGGTGAGGGGTTCTGGAGGCTTTGGGAGAGGTGGAGGTGGCCCCTGTTTGGTGGCCATGTGTGTGCACATTCCAGGTGGGAGAAGATGATCTGCTGCTGGCTCATCCTCTGTCCAGAGCCTTTGGAAAACCCCAAGATCTGCTGTATTTGGGTGGGAATGGGTGGAATAGCACAGTGGTCTTTGCAAGAGAAATTACGAAGTTCCCTGCTGGTTTAAGCAATAAAAAGGGAAAATGCATGGACAGAAGAGTGAACTCACGAGCTCTAATAAAGACAAAATTAATCCCGTGGGGTTCTAGGCTTGTGGCACAGACAGAGCTGTTTGTACAACTGCTCTACTTTATTTTTTCCTGATTTTTTTTTTATGCAGACATCTGAGATGCTCCAGAAACTCTGCGTGAGGAACCTGGTGAGGAAATACTGCCGAGGGCTCACTGCTGAGAGGAAAGTGCAGGTAACAACCCCAGGAATGAAAATGTGGCAGTTCAAACAGCTGTGACCCCCGAGGATCACCTGGGACACAGGCAGCACCTTCTGATCCTGCTGCTCCAATCAGTCCTTCAGGGATAAGAGCAAACTTCTCATCATAGGACAGCAAGCTCCTGGAGCCAGGTGTTCCTCATGATGGAGAGAGCAGAGAGGTGGAGGTTAATTTATGGCATGAAATCTGCTCTCCATATAATTGGAAAAGATCCATAAATACCAAAAATCTGTAGGATTTTCCCAGAATAACCCAAAGCTGCCAGGAGAGAAGCATCACAATTCCAAGATTCCATGTGTAAGCAGCAGGATGCTGTGGAGTGGCAGCGTTTGCATTGTCCCTGCTGGTGTTCCCTGTGGTGGAATTCTGAGGGTCAAGGCTGTTCCTTCTCCCACCAGCTGCAGCAGAAGGTGGTGACCAGCGCTGTTTTCTGTGGGAAGAAGGAGGGGTACCTGGAGAGCCTCAGCCAGCCCTTCCTGGAGACCCGCCTGAGTGAGTGCAGCAAACCCCTGCGGGCCTCAGCCACGTCCTCCTGGCTCTGTGAATTCCTGCCTGGCCAAACAGACTCATTTTCCAAGAGAAATTCCCTCCTGGCAGAGGCAGCATCACCTGCCAGTGGAGTTCCTCCCTGTCACATCCAGCGACATGGCACCACTGCTGGGTTATTCTCAAACTGGGATTCATAAACCTGAGCAGAATTCCCTGGGGGCTGGGATGGATGGATCAGGGTCTGAACCAACAGCAGACCCAAAACCAGGCAGAAACTCCCAGTGTGAATTTACTTGTCAGGCAGGAAAAGTCACCAAAATGGCTCTGGGAGCAGCTGGAGGCGACCACCCTCAGTTTGGAAGGGAATATTCCAAGGGGAAAAAGCCAGTTGGGATGAGGACAGCTGAAGCAGCTCTCTGGAGTTTGCTGGGAGGTGGGGTGTGTCTGTCTGGGGCTGTGGCTCTGGCACTCACACCCAGTTTCTCCTTCTGTTTTGCTCCTCAGAAGAGAGTGACCTAAACCCCAAAGTGCTGCAGCTCATTCGTGGGGAGAACATCAAGGTAAGGCAAGGACAGAACTCTTGGAATTATATTCACTGGAATCCTGGAGCTGGTTGCTTACACAGGGACTGATAAAGAGCAGCATTTCCTTGAAGAAATGCTCCATGAAGAGCTACCATTTCCTTGCTTTTAAATTTGAGACAGGTCTCAAAATAATTGAAATAATTGAAAACCTAATTAAGAGTTATTTAAGTTTAATTTTAATGAAAGCTTAAAAAACATTCCTAGCCCTGTCCAGGAGCAGAGCTGGAGTGTCCCATGGTTATGGCATAGAGGGCACAGGGACCCCATCATTCCCAGGATTTGGCCTCCTGGATTTCCCAGTGTAGGGAATCCAGATCCCTGTGAGCTGAGACCTTGCTGACCTGCTCCTTGCTGAGCTGCTTCCAGCCAGGAGAATCCAAGCCCCTGGATCAGGAGCTTGCAGGGGTGGAGATGCTGATTCCAGCTCGTTGTTCTCAGTACGTGACGCCCGTGGTGAAATACGACAGGAACGGGTTCAAGGCGCGCGAGCGGCTCCTGGTGCTCACCCAGAGCTCGGCCTACGTGGTGGAGATGGCCAAGATCAAACAGAAAATCGAGTATTCCACCCTGAAAGGTACCTCTGGGAGTCACTGTTCCAAGGCTGGGTGGAATTAGGAGCAACCTGGACTAATAGGACAGGTGGAATGGGATGATCCTAAATGTTCTTCCAGCCCAAATCATTCCGTGATGGTTCTGTGGGTTGTTGTGGGGATTGCTGTCCTGCCAGGCGTCCTTTAGGAAGGATGGCATTCTGAAACTTTGTCTTGCAAAGATGTTGGAATGATCTGTCCCTCTTTTCCTGGGGGTTGGACAAAGTTTTGAAGGATGATTTTATGAGTAAGAGTTCCTTGAAATGTTTAAACACAGGAGGACATCACTTTCTGCTGACAGGGAGACAAAATAACCCAAACTTTTCCTACTCTGTTTGTGGCTATTTTTTAATCCTGGCACTGGTGGAACTACAGTTCAGGGGTAGAATGGATCCTTCCCCCTCTTCTGTTACCAAAATCCAAGGCACCAGGGAAAGGTTTGGGGCAAACAGCTCATGCAGGGGTTTAAATCACCACTGTTGGAATTGTGCTATGGACAATGGGTGACATAAAGGGACCTGCAGAAGATATTTTGAAAATTCTGATTAATCAATCAAAGCAGGAGCTTTTTGTGTTTTGCTTTAAGAATGGGAATATTCACTCTTAAGGAAGGACAGAACCCTCCTTCAGGAATGTGATTTCCCCTGTAACCACAGGGGAGTTATTTCTCCTGGGGGAAGGAGATGAGGGCGGTGTGGAGCTGGGTTTGGTGTTTCCCTCTAATTTTGGGCTTCTTTTGAAGGGATCTCCACCAGTAACCTGAGTGATGGGATCGTGGTCATTCATGTTCCCGAGGACAAGAAGGTAGGAAATGGGGATGGTGGTTCAAGTGAGGGGCTGATGCCTCCAATACTGTCCTATAAACTCCTGGAATGACACAATTCCTGGTGTTTATTCAGTGTGTAATCAGCCAGGCCTTTACATCCTTGCTGTCTCAACATGAAAACTTTCACTTGGAGTCCCAACCTGCCAGGGAGTGGTGGAGAATGAGAAGATCCCCCCTGAGCCTCCTTTTCTCCAGGCTGAGCCCCCCCAGTTCCCTCAGCCCTTCCTGGTGTGGCTGATTCTCCATCCCCTTCTCTGGACACATTTCTGCCTTTTTTTAGACCAAAAAAATCCTAAATAATCCCTGGAGTGGGTGTTTGAGTTGGTCACTTCTGCCTGGTAGTCATCCCAAAGGAGTTTCTCTGCACCATCAGGTGCTGGGGTGATGCCAGGTGACTTTATCCCTCTTTTTTTTTTTTGTTTCCAGGGAGATGTGATCCTGCAGTGTGAGCACCTCTTTGAGACAGTGACCAAGCTCTGCATATTGGCCAACAAGCAAAGCGTGGTTAAAGTGGTGAAGGGAAGGTAAGGAAGGCAGGAAGGTGGGTGGGTAGCACCGGGCAGGTTCAATTTTATGGGAATAAAATATTTTTATTCAATTTTTAGGCCTGGACTAGGTCAAGACTGTTGAATCACCCCAGCAGACAGTGCCCAAAGCTGGGCAGGTCTGGGGCAGCAGCATCTCTGTTTTTGTGACTTCCAGAGGCACAGGGAGATGAAATGGGATGCACTGAGAGAAAATGTATTAAAAATCATTCCAATGAGTCCTTGCACCGTGCTAGGGATGCTGCTCTGCTCTGACAGCTGCCCATGCCCCACCTGCCTAAACCCAACCTATTTCTAGGTGATTTTATTTTAAACCCACTTTTTTTTTTTTTTAGTTTTCTGATGTGACCTGGGCGTGAGGTCGTGGCTTTAGTGGTTCCACAGGGGATCCCATTAGCCTCAGGAAAGCCAGCTGGGAAGCTGTGGGTCACATCAGGACAAATCTTTCCTCTCCCACAAGGACAGAGGAGGCCCAAAATGTGATTCCTCCTCCCAGTGGCAGCCCCGAGCTCCTGGCAGGTGGATGCAGCCCATGTCTCCAGCCTCTCTGGGAATTGGAGCTGGCAGGTGAAACCTGCACTTCTGCTCCAGCTTTTCAGCCTGGCCTTTGCATTTCAGCTCTAATTAGATTTGGTGTGCTCAGTGCTTTCCTCCAGGTCAGATCTGCTTAGCTTCCAGTGCTTAATTGCACCAAGAACACTCAAAAGCCTGAGCTGGGCAGCCTTGTTGCATTCATCAACCCCTTGGGCTCGCTGGGATAATGCAATTGTTTAGGAAATTCACCTAAGCTGGAGGCTCTGATCTGCTCCTCTAACGAGATTTGCCCAGGGAACAGAAATAAAGGGGGTTTGGAGTAAAGCCTCTTGTGGGGAGAGCTCTCCAGGGGCTGTGGTGGTGCTCACAGGGGTCCCAGGATGAGGGAAGAGATGAGAATCTTGCCTCCATGTTTCAGAAGGCTGATTTATTATTTTATTATATACATTATATTAAAATGATATATTAAAACTATACTAAAATAATAGAGAAAGGATTTCATCAGAAGGCTAGCAAAGCAATAGAAAAGGAATGGAATGATAATAAAATCTTATGACTGATCAGACGGTCTGAGACAGCTGACTGTGATTGGCCATTAATTAAAAACAACCACATGAGACCAATCACAGATTCACCTGTTGCATTTCACAGCAGCAGATAATTATTATTTACATTTCGTTTCTGAGGCCTCTCAGGAGAAAAAAAAATCCTAAGGAAAGGATTTTTCATTAAACATGTTTGTGACAAGGGCCCTCCTGTGCTTCCAGCCTCCGGTTCCGCGTGGGCTCCGGCAAGGAGGGGACCATGGTGTTCACCGTGGGGCCAGAGCCTCAGGTCTTCAAGGACAAAACTGGACAGCTGACAGTGGTAAGGACTCAGCTGGGCCCAGGGAGGCACCTGGTGCTTCCTCCTTTGGATCTGCACCTGCAGAGAGCACAGCCCCTCCTTCCTGGGCGTGCAGGAGGGACTGAGACCCCTCCCAAAGCAGGAGGTGACCACCCCGTCAGTGTCACCTGCAGGAGGTGATCCAAGACAGGGCTGGGAGCTGCAGCTCCAGGGATTGTGCAGGAATTGGCCCTGGGGAGGTGACCACCCCGTCAGTGTCACCTGCAGGAGGTGATCCATGACAGGGCTGGGAGCTGCAGCTCCAGGAATCGTGCAGGAATTGGCCCAGGGATGGGGACAGCAAGGCTGGTTCCTGGTGTGGGCACTCAGAGAATTTAGTCTGACCCAAACTCAATGTGCACCAGCAAAATGAGGCCTCGTGGGGTGTTTTCCACCTCCCTCAACCCAGTTATGCCTGAAATGGGTTGGGAGATGGAGGGAAGGCACTTCTTGTCACCCAAGCAGGTCCTCTGAGGAGCTGACAGCTCCAAGGGAGAATTCCAAGTGGAATTCTCCATCCTGCAGATGAAAGGAATTGCCTTTATGTACCACTGGGCAAATGGAAACTCCACCACCACCTCTCTTCCCAGGCACCTTGAGAATTCCTGATTTAATGGCTCCTTCCTCTTCTCCTCCCAGGTGTCAACCCCAAAAAGGTCTTGATGAGAACCAGTTCCTGTTCCCTTGGCTGGGGACAGAAAGGAGCCTGCAGGATGAGACCAGCCCTCACATCTCCCCTGGAATCTCTGATGCCACAGGGCTGCTGTGATTTGAGAGTTTGTTTGCATCTTTTAGGCTCTTTTTTTTATAGCTTAAAACTATTCAAGTATAGATAAATAAAATCCCTGATGTTGCTGTAACGTTCCCAGCAGGAGACGCTCGTTACATGGTCACAGGGACATTTATCCCCAAAGTTCCAAGGCAAAATCTCCATCTCTGAGAGGTCAGGAAGGATTAGGACAGAAGCCAAAAGGCTTTTCTAGCTGTGCTTTGACTCACTACTCAGGAGCACTGCAGGAAATGCAGAGCAGTATTAACCCAGGTCTAAAACCAACTTTTCTCAAGGCAGAGAGAATCCCAACAGCTGGGCCTCTCCCACAAGGAGGGCTGGGAGGTCAAACTGACATTAATGAGGATGGAGATCTGATATTTCATCCCAAAACTTCCTCCAGCCACACAGCCCATGAGGATATTGAGCCCCCAGCAAGTAATAAAGTGACACGCATGTAAATATGAAATATCTTCTAATTTATTGTGTTATATTAAAAAAAAAAAAAAAAACAAAAGTACATATTGCAAACATCAACCATACACTGAAATCCAGCTGAAGCTTGTTCTGTGCAGAAGTCTGGACAGGTGGGAATGATTGTACAGAACAGGAATTTGCTGTTGTCCATGAAACAATTCCATTCAGACGGAAAGGTTCTACCTATGCTTTGCTCTAGGGTAGGATGGGAGCTTGGAGCCTTGCCCAGGGGCTGCTCAGGGGATCCACACCTGCCCTGGGGAAGTGCTGCAGGGAGAGAGGTGGCAAGGGGACACCAGGGCTGGTCCCTGTCCCCTCCTTGTGCAGCCCCACCCGTGACAGGAGCTGGGAGGGGACAAAATCCCTTCCCCAGGGGGACTTTGCTCAGCTGCCCTGGGCTGTGCTGGCACTGCTGGTGCTGGGGGATGGAAGCAGCCAGCTCTGCTCTCCCTGGCACTGGGAGGCAGGGAAGGATAATCTGAAGAGCTGCTCTTGTGCCCAGGACACCTGCCCTGAGCTCCAGGTGCACCGGAGAGCTCAGAGTAAAACCACTTAGAGTAACGAGGCTCAGGGCTGAGAGCATTTGTGCAAGGGCACGACCAGGGTGTGGCCAGAGCAAGGACAGGGACAGCAGGGAAAGGACAGGCCCCAGGACAGCACAGGACAGGCCCCAGGACAGCACAGCTTGGCTGCACCACTCCACACCCCGAGGGTGAGCTCAGACAGAGTCTGCCCACAAATGCAGCAACAAAACCGAAATGGAAACTTTAACTCTCCTGGAGTGACTTTGCTAAACCAACAGCTCTACAAAGCACTGTACAAAGATTAAAAACAGCCCTCCCCTGGTTTTTAAGAACTTAGTTTGCATATCCTGAAAGGGAAAAGCCTGAAGCCAGTTAAGGATCTATTTACAGAGAAGTTAATCACGTAGCTGTGACCTGTCAGGTGCTTGGTACTGGTGTCACTCCTGGGGCTGAGGCTGCTCTGCCCCACAGGACTGGGTTTGGTCTGGGGTCTGCAGGTCAGCACAGCCAGGGATGAGTGGAGAGCAGCTCCCAGCTGGAGTGAGCAGGGATTGCTGCAGGACTGGGGCTGTCCCTGGTCCCCTCTGTGGGACACAGCCTCCACCCCCAAGGGCTGCTGCAGATGCTGAGAAGCCCAGTGACAGCCCAGGAATCACCAGTAAGTGCCAAAGTACACAGTGCTGGAGAAACAGCAGCCCAGGACTTCCCTGCCTCACCCTCAGCTCATCCCAGCCCCGAGAGGAGAGGCACTGGCTCCTTCCCCCTCTGCACTGCTCCAGCCCTAGAGGGTGCTGCCAACAGGTTTAGGTACAACTCAAACTGGAAGCCCTGAGGTGTCAGGACAGAGCTGAAGCTGCTGAACCCCCAGGAGACTGTGGAGCTCTCAGTGAACAATCAGCAGCTGCAGGAGAAAGAGGAGAGGAGACAGGTATAACACCCCACCTGCCACAGCCAGCAGCTGCCTGCAGTGTGGAGAAGTCTTTGGTTACTAGAAAGATGGCCTCAGATTAAATTGGAAATCTTTGAGCTTTACTTGATGATCCAAAACTGTACAGCCACTTCCTGGTGTGTTTCAGCCTCTACCACCGAGCTCTGTGGAACAGAAGAACGTGGCTGGTGCTGCTGCAGCACCTTTGGTGTCACACTGTTCCCATGTCCTCAGCAGCCCTGAGCCAGGAGCAGGGATCCTTGGAGCAGGAACACAGAGATGCTGCTGCTCCAGGAGTGTGGCTGTTAAAGCCAGTGCTAAATATTGCAGAGAAAGGGTCAAAAGAAACTCTAGCCCAGGGCAGAGTGCTCTGGTGTCACCCACGGGTGCTGCTGCAGTGCAAGTTTAACACTTCCTACCTCAGGTTTCTCTCCCTCCCAGGACTGGTGACCTGAACTGTCACAGCTGTGGCTCTGCTCAGCCCTATGGAATGACAGCCCACCTCCCACACTGCTGTCACTTGACTCCACAACAGGCAACAGGAGACAAGGAGGTAGATAAAATATTCATTGAAAGGGAAAAGCACTCGTAGAAAACCACCAGTGCAGTGGCCTTCTCCATGCTCTGCCCTTCCACACACAGCTGCCATGGCTGGGAGGGTTTGGAACAGCCTCAGGGTGAAGTCAAACAGGGAATATCTGCCTCTGGGCCACTGCCTGCTTCTGTTCCCCTCACTCAGAGCAGGAAAATGCTCCTGGATCAGCTCCAGAAGGGAACCAGGGCTGCTGCCCCCCACCAGCACCCCCAAAACAGGGGGGATTGAACCTGCTGTGACTCCTGGTACCTGGGAGCTGCTGGAAACCAACCCCCCAGCTGAGATCCAGGCTCAGGCAGAAGCTCTAAGCACTGACCAGTACCAACACCACTCCTAGGGAAAGCAACCGTGGACAGTTTGCTCCTGATTCTCCTCCTCTGGGAGGAATTTTAACCTTGAACTGCAGGGATAAAACAGGGATGGGTGTCCCCAGCTCAGTGCTGCAGAAACTCCACTGAACCCTTGGAGGAGCAGATCCTGAGAGCTGTGGGGAACCTGAGGGAGCAGCCCCTGCTCTGAGGGATCCCTCTGCCCCCAGACTCCAGGAATCTCATCAGCCTGTGCCATTTGTTCTTTGGGGAGTCTCTGCAGCAGCCCTGGGTCCAGGTCCCTGCCTTTGCCCCCAGCCCAGGAGGGTCAGGGAGTGCCTGGAGGGAAGGAGGGTGGCTGGCTGACCTTTTGTTTGTTGTTTTGCTTTTAAAGTGCAGGATCATTACCAAAAGTCACAGCAAGCCAGTCCTCCTCCTCCTCTCCAGCACAAAACAGCAACGACAAGAGTGCTAAAAATTCTGGGCATTTCTCCAGCTGCTCAACAGGCCCTTCCAGGCTGCCCAGTAACCTCGTGGATCCTCGCCCTACAACTACCGCATTTAAATACCCCAAATAACCTAGAGTTTGTTACAAATCCCAATTTACAGACTGTGCTGGACAGGAGTTGCACTGCCTGGTCCTGCTGCAGGGCAGCCCCTTCCCCAGAGCCGAGGGGGTCCCCGGGCTGGCTCACTGGTGCAGGTGGGCCCTGTCGTCGGGGCGCTTGATGTGGATCCTCCGCACGCGCTCGATGCGCTCCCGCTCCTCGTCCTCCTCCAGGTGGTGGGAGCGCCCTGCAGCCCCTCCCGTGGCCTCCAGGAGGGCATTGTCCGGCCCCCTCCCGTCCTGGGACTCGTACAGAAGAATGTTCAGGGTCTCCTCGTAAATTCGGGCTTCTGGGAACTCCACCTGGCAGGGAGGGAAGAGGAGGTCACTGACTGCAGGGGCCAGGGTACCTCGGTGTGGGTTCCTGACACTCGGTGTTGCTGTTCCCTAACTGCACCCCAGAGACAAAAATCCTTTCAGGCACAATCCTTTCTATTCCATTTTTTGTTTCCAGCTTTTAAGTCCAACAAGTTGGGTTTTTACCAGAACCAGGCAGATCCCTCCTGGGAAAGGGAAGAATGCAGGGAAGGTGTGCCATTGATGGATCCCTCCTTACATGGGGGTGTAGAGCCAGGGAATGGTTTGGGTTGGGAGGGATCATTTAGTCCCATCCCTAGATCATCTCCTTGCAACTCCCAAACCCAAATGTAGTTAAATGCACAGGTTTGTCTGAAGATAGAGCTGGACTGAACATTATGGATACCACAACTTATATGGACACCACACGTGTTATGGAATACCATAGGGCTTTTATGGAATATCCCAACTGCCCAGTGCAGGCAGCTCCTGCTGCACCCCCAGTATGAGCCCCAGCTGCTGCCCCACTCTCAATGCACTGATTACCCTCCAGAGGGGCTGAGCAATGACAAAGTGCCAGCCTGTTCAGCTGTCACTGTCCCAGTTTCCTGTACCTTGGTCTGCTTCTTCTCGGTGGCATAGACGATGGAGGTGCAGCAGACCTCAGCGATCTTGCGGCCCTGCCCGTAGAAGGACCAGCAGCAGATCTCATCCCCAATGACATCCTTGATGAAGAGCACCCTCCCGTTGAACCTCAGGGACAGCTTGTCAAAGAGCTCAATGTTCTTCAGCATGTTGTCATCAGAGTTGCTGTGGGAATGGAGGCAGCAGCAGGAATTTACAGAGTGCGTGGAAAGAGTGGGAGCAGTGAGCACTGACAGCTCTGAGATCCCAGATTCCTGTGCCACAGAACCCCAGGATGGTTTGGGTTGGAGGGACCTTAAAGCCCATCCAGTGTCACCCTGTGACATGGGCAGGGGCACCTTCCACTAGCCCAGGTTGCTCCAAGCCCCATCCAACCTGGCCTTGGACACTTGCAGGGATGGGGCAAAGCGAAGAAATTAATTCTTATTATTTCACTTCAAACCATTCCTGAGCTCAGCACTCTGGATGGGCACTGTTATGTCATGAAACTTATAAGGGAATAAGGGAAAGAGGACAAGGCCCCCAGTTTGATGATTTCACCACTCACTGAGCTCTCTGTGTTCAACTACCACACTGCCATCCATGGGAATGCAGACAGCACTTGGCCAGGAGCCTCTGCCAGCTGCACCTAAGGATTAGAGGAACTCCTCTGGCACAGGCTCAGCCCTCCATGGATGGCAGCAGACTCCCTTCTGACTCCAGTTGGAAAATAATTGGGGAAAAATGGAGTGCCTGCCAACACCAATCTGTCATTGGGTCTGGGGGAAGAAAAAGGAAACTTTTATAGTGGATTTTGGTGTATGAAAAACTTCCAGCAATTCCAGCTGAAATCACTTACCTGGTGTAGGAATATTTGTTGTTGCTTCTGTTATAGAGCAGCTTCACTGCTGGCTGTAAGAAACAAAGCACAGATGAGTTTCAGTGAGCACAGCCAGAGCTGGAACCTCAGCTCAGCCCAAGGCCCCACAGAAAAGCTGCAATAACAAATTCCCAGTGGGATTTCAGTGGTGTTACTGCTGTTGCTGCAAACCTGTGATGCACAGGTTGGCAATGGGGTTGCAATCCTTCCTGATCCCTTCTGGGACTGGATCCTCACCTATTCTTATCTTCCCTCTGTCTCATCAGCACTCCCTGTCCCAGGTTCCTCCAAGCCCTGTCCAGCCTGGCCTTGGACACTTCCAGAGATGGGGCAGCCACAGCTTCTCTGGGCACCCTGAGCCAGGGCCTCCCCACCCTCACAGGGAAGAATTTTTTTCCAGATATCCCATCTAACCCTGCACTCCTTCAGCTTAAAGGCATCATCCTTATCCTGTCACTCCATCCCTTGTCCAGCACTCCAGCTCTCTTGGAGCCCCTTCAGGCACTGGAAGGAGCTCTGAGGTCTCCCCAAAGGTTCTCCTCTCCAGCCTGGACACCCCCAGCTCTCTCCATGGCACATCCCAGTCTCTCTCACCTTGTTGGAGGTTGCAATCAGCTTCTGCTCCTCTTTGGAGGAGGTGATCACCGGGACCTTGCAGAAGGGCTCGTAGGTGTCCTTGTTCTGTGGGAGAAGAACCAAACAGCAGCTGAGTGACAGCAGCTCCCTGGCACAGCCACATTTCCTGGGAATGATCTCTGCTGAGGGGTCAGTGCCCAGTCTGTCCCTGTGGTGTCCCTGGGGAGCTGTGGCTGGCCAGGGACAGCTGAGGTGTCCATTCCTGTGCTCCACCACTGAATGTCCTGTGCCCAGTTAAACAGCAGGGTCTGGAATGGGGCTTCTCTCAGACAGGACATCAGTGCCAGCGGCATCAAACCCAAGATGGGAACCTCAGAGCATAACAAAGAACACAACAGGACTCCAGCAGCTCTGGAAAGGAGCTGGTTCTCCTAGATGTGACCAGACTCCAGCAGAGGACAACACGAACAATTCCCATTTCCATCCCAGCCTCCAAAATCCCCACACGAAGACCAGGAGAAAATCCTGCCCAACCCCAGGTGCCCCTGAGCCCCGTGCCCACCTGCAGGGCTGCCTGGCATTCATCCACCAGCCCCTGCACCAGGTAGTACTTGGCCTCAGCCAGCAGCTCCTCGATCTCGCGGCGGCTCTCCGGGAGCGGCACGGCCCCGTCCCGCAGGTAGTTCAGGATTGTCCCAAAGTGCTTCCCACAGCGGTCAATCAGGATCCAGCCTGGGGACACAGCGAGGCCACAGTGAGCACAAGCTGAGATCAATGTGGCAAAAGGCCTTGGCAGAGCAAACTGGTGAAGGACATGGTGGAACTGGGAGTGGGAGGATGGAATGGGGAATGTGAGCAGAGCGTGGCACAGCTGGAGCTTGGGATTGTGGTGGGAGGAGAATCATGGAATGGTTTGGGTTGGAAGGGAACTTAAATCCCATCCAGTCCCTGGGAATATATTCATGTGTTCCTGCTGAGGAGTCTGTGAAGGGTGAGTAAAAATAACCCCTGACCCTGCCCTGCCCAGAGAGAGGCACTGAGGGTGTTCAAGGCTGATGGAAATCACAGAATGGTCTGGGTGGGAAGAGACCGTAAATCCATGTGCAGGGACACCTTCCACCATCCCAGGCTGCTCCAAACCCCATCCAACCTGGCCTTGGACACTCCCAGGGATGGGGCAGCCACAGCTTCTCTGGACACCCTGTGCCAGGGTGCCACCACCCCTCACAGGGAAGAATTTCTCCTCAATATCCCATCTAAACCTGCCTCTGGCAGTGGGAAGCCATTCCCCCTTGGCTTGTCCCTCCATGCCCTTGCCCAAAGTCTCCTCCAGCTCTCCTGGAGCCCCTTTAGGCACTGCAAAGCACTCCAAGGTCTCCCTGAAGCCTTCTCTTCTCCAGGGAAGAAAAGAGCTACAACCAAAGCTGTGGGTGCAGCATCCACACTTCACCTCTCACTGCTGGGATCAGGCTGGACCCTGGAAAAGCCAGGCAGTGCCAAGGCTGGAGTTTCCCTGGGTGAACAGATGGCCACTCTCACAGGCTGAGGCTCAGGAATGCAGTGAGGAAACGCTTGTGGGGAAGGAGTCATATTTTGGACAAATAAGGAAAGTAGGTTAAAGCAGCCCCTGTGTGCTCTGCATGAATGGAATTACGAGGAAAAGTCTGAACATTTGGTTCAGTCTGGAGAGGGAACACGGCCCTTTCTGAGGGAAAAGGAGACACTCTGCAGCAGCTCACTCCAGGCTTCCCAGCTCCCTCATTCCTGCTGAACACAGACAACACAAAGTGCTCCAAGTGTGATTTTACAGGCTGGAACAACAAACTGGAGAAAGAAATGATGGAAGAAAGGACTGATCCAGACTAATGGCTAATCCAACTAGAGCAGAAAAAAGCCCATTTGGCAGTGCAGAGTATGGAAAGCAAGAAATCCCATTTTAGTGGGAGATTTAGTGAAAGGTGTCTCTGCCCATGGCAGGGGTGGAACAAGGTGAGCTTTAAAGTCCTCTCCTACCCAAACCATTCTGGGATTCTGTGATAAAGAGGAAGCACAAGCCATGGTAACAAACCATTCCACAAATGCAGCTGCCTCCCAAGCTCACTGGAGCACACAGGAAGGTAAAGGGCAAGCTGAGAGCAGAATTCTCATCCCCAAACTCCTCTATGATTCCTCATAGGCTGCAAAAATCTGCTGCAACTTCATGTTTACAGATGGTGAAACTGAAGCAGAGTTGCTCATTTTCATGTGGGGATGAGAAAACACTTCCAGCAGCATTGCAAAATCAGAGCTACCACTAGAAGAGCTTTAAAAACCCTTCTGCTTCCCCCCAGCAGCCCAAAGGAGATGAGTCACAGGGAAGTGACCCCGGTGCCACTCGGCCACAGCAGAGCCAACAAGTGGGCTGGAGTCTTTGGGAGTCATTTCTTCATTGCAGAGCTCCAAAAACATCCTGTGATCCATTTAGGAAGGGACACAGAATCCATGGGCTGTATGGAATCATGGAATGGTTTGGGATGGAAGAGAACTTAAAGTTTATCCAGTTCCAGCCCCCTACCAGAGGCAGGGCCACCTTCCACTATCCCAGGCTGCTCCAAGCCCTGGCCTTGGACACTTCCAGGGATGAGGCAGCCCCAGCTTCTCTGGGAATTCCATGCCAGCCTCTCACCACCCTCACAGGGTGGATTTCTTCCCAATATCCCATCTATTCCTGCCCTCTGGCAATTTGAAGCCATCCCCACTTTTCCTGTCACTCCAGGCCCTGCAAATAGTCCTTTCCCTCATTTCTGCCAGCTCCTTCCCTTCTCCAGGCTGAACAATCCCAGCCTTTCCTCCCAGCAGAGCTGCTCCATCCCTCTCACCGTGCTGGTGTCTCCTGTGGGCTCTCTCCAGCAGCTCCAGCTCCTCCCTGTGCTGGGCCAGCTCTGCAGGTGGGGTCTCAGAGCCCCCTCCCCTCACTGCCTTTGTCCATGGACACATCACACCCTTAAAAATCCATCTTTGTCTTCCAGGAATCCTCAGGGACAGGATCCCAACGCTGCAGCTAAAAGCAGCTATTTTCCAAGCAAGCCCTGGCAGGTGAAACAGGAGCCTGACACTGGACACTGCCTGAGGCTCCACTCTCTTATCAGCAGCTGGACCAGGAATAGCTTCCCCATCAACAGCAGCAGGGAGTCAGGGGAAAAAGGAGAATTGGAAATAGGTGGATGCACCTGGAAAACTCACATCCTTCTCCCTGCTCATTACCATCCAAGGAAATGTTCCAAATGTGCTGATTTGCTACAGTTCATCAATAATTTCTAAGCTGAAAACAATCATCTGCCACCCACAGGCAGAGAAGCCCAGCCTGTTCTCTCCAGCCTGAGGAGCAGCAGGTTGGAATTGTTCAGCTGGGATCTGAATCCCAGACACAGAGCAGGACCCAAATTCCAGACTGGTTAAACCCAACTCCTTCCAGTTGCTCCCCAAGCTTGGCTTCTTTCCCTAAGAAACATTTTGTTTGGTGCCAGGTTTAGGGTGTGACCACTGAGGAGGATTTTGAAGAATTCCAGATAAAAAGTGTTTCCTTTAGCAGCCCCAGTGCTATTGTCCCAGTTTCCAGGCAAGGGGAGATAAAGCAAGAACTGCTGCAATGGGAGTGTCTGTGTTACAACATACAGGAAGTATCAAATTCCTCTTAAAACACAAACTGGTTCCATGGAACAATCCCACACACACACTGTGGGAGTCACAGCAAAACAAACTTGGGGTTTTACATCCCAAACTGGTATTTTAGTGGGAGAAACTGCAGTTATCCTGAGATTTGGGGTGCAAACAGCACTTGCAGAGCCTCTGAGCCCTGGGAATGGGATGTCCCAACCCTCCTGGGTTCATCTCCCAACCCCATTGGGATCAGGCCAGGGTGAGTTTCCAAAATGAATTTGGAATTTCCAATCCATTTGCAAGCACAGGAAGTCTGGAATTATCAAATTCAGCCCAGCAGCTTCAGGGAGGGACAGGAAGATCCAGCCCAAGTTTAGCAAAGGGAGAATGTTCACAACATTTCCAGTGCTCCAGTGTTCCCAGTCAAGGTGTTCATTCACATTTGACAGATTTTTTCCCAAATTGGACCCAGTGTTGATTCCCACTTGAGTTTTTTCCCAAATTTGACACACAGACTGACTTTATCAATGCAACCTCCATGGTCTGTGTCCAGGATAAGCATCCCAGAGGCCCTTTGATCCAAATCACAGCATCCACATTCCTGCTTTATCCTGGCCTGGGATTACACCTGGAACAACACAGCTTTGTTTTCCCCAGCTTAAATATAAAGACTTTTGGCTAAACCAGGAATATTCAGCTAATCAGGCTCTATTTTTACATTTTTTTCCCTTCAAATCCACTTCATTTTATCTCAGGAAAGCTTATCATAAACCTCCAAACAGATTGTTTTAAAGCACTCAAAACTCAGTCCATCTTGTACTGTATTTTCTCTATTTTCAGCAAATTCAAACAAAATTTTCTAATAATAATTAACTAATCCCAAGGGAGGTGTTTGAAGCTCCAGGATCAGCTTTGCAGAGGCTGCAGTTAAAGACAAAGGTTCTTAAATATTGTTATGGGTAAAATAACAGAGTGAAAATAAAGCTGAGCTTCCAATTAAAGTCTGGCACACCCACCACGTGGGAATGTGGAGATAAAATTTTGAATTTTCTGAAAATCCTGCAACTGGTTCTGTTTTAGGGAAATCAGCTGTCAAGTCCCACAAGAAAATTCTTTCATTTTTAAAAATCAGCTTTTAACTCATTTATACCTATGTTCAGAGCTTGTTTTATATTTTATTTATAAACAAGGAGACAAGAAGAGGGAATGGCATCCTGAGCTTCCAAGAGGACACACAAATCCCAACTCAAAGATTCCTAATCACCATCTCCACCTTTTTCCATGGGCTTCAGAGCTTCATTGTCAGTGTTCTGAAAGGAAAAGATGCTCCACGTGTCACCTGGGCCTGACAGGACCTTTGGCACTTCTTAGTGTCCTTCTGCTGCTCAGGAAACCACTCAGGTCATCCTTGTCTTTTGTTCCACATTTTTCCCAGCTGTATAATCATGGAATCATGGAACAACAGCATGGGTTGGGCTGGGAGATTGAAGATTGAAGATTATTTAGGCCTTGAAGATTATTTAGTTCACTCCTTGCCATGGGCAGGGACACCTCCCACTGTCCCAGGCTGCTCCAAGCCCTGTCCAGCTTGGCCTGGGACATTTCCAGAGATCCAGGGGCAGCCACAGCTGCTTTGGGCACCCTCCAGGGCCTCCCCACCCTCACAGGGAAAGATTTCATCCCAATATCTAATCCAATTTATATAATATTTAAAGATTTCATCCCAAAATCTAATCCAAATCTATTCCCTTGTCCTGCCACTCCAGAGCAGGACAAGAGAATAGGTTTGGATTAGATATTGGGATGAAATCTTTAAATATTATATAAATATCTTATAAATACATAAATATATTATTATATAAATATCTTATAAATATTCTCCCTGTGGTTCTTGTGGCTCCTTCAAGCACTGGAAGGCCACAATTAGGTCACCTCAAACCTGCCTTTTGTCCAGGCTGAACAATCCCAACCCTGCCTTGCAGGAGAGATCCTCCATCCTTCCAACCCTACAAATAGGGTTACAAATGTGACTTTTCCCTGCCCAGGAAAGGCATGGAGAGCATCAGGAACATCCTAATCCTCACTTCACCCTACCAACAGATGTTCCTCTGACCTTCCCATGATTGCTGTGACTTTCCCTGCCCAGAAGGGACGTGGAGGACACCAAGAACACCCCAGTCCTTACCTTCACCCTACCAACAGAAGTTCCTCTGACCTTCCCACAACCCCTGTGACTTTCCCAGCCCAGGAAGGACGTGGAGAGCACCAGGAACACCCCAATCCTCACCTTCACTGTCCGTGAGCACCTCCATGCGCCCGCTGAACATGGCCTTGAGCATGGTGTCCTGCTTGGTCAGGGTCTGCATGGTGGTGTAGTACAGGGCTCCCCCCACGTTCAGCTTCACGTACTTGGAGCTGGGGCTGCTCCCCTTGAAGGACGTCGTGCGCGTCGCGGCCGCCGGCACTGCTGAGCTCACCACGCTCTCTCCCGACATCTCTTCCTGCAAGGAGCGGGGTCACCAGCTCAAGACTGCAGTTCCCAGCTCAAGGGAGCAGTTCCCAGGTCAAGGGAGCAGTTCCCAGGTCAAGGGAGCAGTTCCCAGCTCAAGGGAGCAGTTCCCAGCTCAAGGGAGCAGTTCCCAGCTCAAGGGAGCAGTTCCCAGCTCAAGGGAGCAGTTCCCAGGTCAAGGGAGCAGTTCCCAGGTCAAGGGAGCAGTTCCCAGCTCAAGGGAGCAGTTCCCAGCTCAAGGGAGCAACTCCCAGCTCAAGGGAGCAACTCCCAGCTCAAGGGAGCAACTCCCAGCTCAAGGGTGCAATTCCCAGCTCAAGAGTGCAACTCCCAGCTCAAGGGAGCGGAGCAATTCCCAGCTCAAGGGAGCAGTTCCCAGCTCAAGAGTGCAATTCCCAGCTCAAAGGAGCAGTTCCCAGCTCAAGGGAGCAATTCCCAGCTCAAGGGAGCAATTCCCAGCTCAAGGGAGCAATTCCCAGCTCAAGGGAGCAATTCCCAGCTCAAGGGAGCAATTCCCAGCTCAAGGGAGCAATTCCCAGCTCAAGAGAGCAGTTCCCAGCTCAAGGGAGCAATTCCCAGCTCAAGGGAGCAGTTCCCAGCTCAAGGGAGCAGTTCCCAGCTCAAGGGAGCAGTTCCCAGCTCAAGGGAGCAATTCCCAGCTCAAGAGTGCAATTCCCAGCTCAAGGGAGCAACTCCCAGCTCACAGGAGCAGTTCCCAGCTCAAAGGAGCAATTCCCAGCTCAAGGGAGCAGTTCCCAGCTCAAAGGAGCAGTTCCCAGCTCAAGAGTGCAATTCCCAGCTCAAGGGAGCAATTCCCAGCTCAAGAGTGCAATTCCCAGCTCAAGAGTGCAATTCCCAGCTCAAGGGAGCAGTTCCCAGCTCAAGGGAGCAGTTCCCAGCTCAAGGGAGCAGTTCCCAGCTCAAGGAAGGACTTTCCAGTTCAAGGAACGACCTCCCAGCTCAAGGAAGGACTTCTCAGCTCAAGGAAGGGGGTCCCACTTTAAAAGTGCAATTTCCAGCTCAAGGGAGCACTTCCCAGCTCAAGGAAGGACTTTCCAGGTCAAGCAAGGACTTCCTAGCTCAAGGGAGCAACTCCCAGCTCAAAGGAGCAGTTGCCAACTGAAGGAAAGCACAAGGAAGGACTTCCCAGCTCAAAGGAAGGAGGTCCCACTTCAGGAGTGCAATTTCCAGTTCAAGGAAAGACTTCCCAGCTCAAGGAAAGACTTCCAAGCTCAAGAGTGCAATTTCCAGCTCAGGGGAGCAGCTCCCAGCTCAAGGAAAGACTTTCCAGTTCAGGGAAGGACTCCCCAGCTCAAGGAAAGAGGTCCCAGCTCAAGACTGCAATTTCCAGCTCAAGGGAGCAGTTCCCAGCTCAAGGAAGGACTTTTCAGTTCAAGGAAGGAATTCCCAGCTCAAGGAAGGAATTCCCAGCTCAAGGAAGGAGGTGCCACTTCAAGAGTGCAATTTCCAGTTCAAGGAAGGGTTTCCCAGCTCAAGGGAGCAGCTCCCAGCTCAAGGAAAGACTTTCCAGTTCAAGGAAAGACTTCCAAGCTCAAGAGTGCAATTTCCAGCTCAAGGAAGCAGCTCCCAGCCCAAAGGAGCAGCTCCCAGCCCAAAGGAGCAGCTCCCAGCTCAAGGAAGGACCTCCCATCTCAAAGGAACAATCCCCACCCTGCAGGGTGACACCCCCGTTCCCACCGGGTGTTTCACACCTCGGCTCCTCCCCTGTGAAGTTCTCAAGCGTTTTAAATGTTTCAGGAGCTGAAGGACACTCGTGGGCACAGCCCCCGTTTTTTTTTTTCCCGGGGAAAAGCCCTGGGAATGCTGAGCTGGGTTTGGCACTGCAAAGCCAATGCTTTCCCACAACAACTGCTTTCATTTCTTACACAACTCCACGGCTTAAAGCTCTTACAATAATCTGGGATGGAATTGGGCAATTCCCAACACACACGAGGGGAGCAGATGATTCCCGCGAGTCCCAATGCAGAAATCAACAGATTCCCCAGTGCTAAAATCCAGAATATCCACAGGTTTTCAAGGCTTTTTGCCTCGGAGCAAACAGGGAGAGCACACAGGAGCTTTTCCTGCTCTTCCCTGCCCTCCCAGCCTGCTCAGAGCACCAAAATGCAGCCGGACAGAGCTGGATTCCTGTCACCTCCCTGTCACCGAGGTCACACTGGCACAGGAGGCTCAGCGCCACAAATGCTCCCAGAGCCGATAAATCCTTAATCACTTGGAGCCTCCTTCCCTCAGGATGGGACAGGGTGGGATAATTAACCCCTTCCACCCCTGCTCCTGCAGCTCCCACGGCTCCGGGATGAGCCGAGCCGAAGGATTTTTGTTTTACCACCATGAAACTCCCAAAGGAGCCGGAGCTGTGCGGCACGGGAGAGGGAGCAGGAGGGGCAGGGATGGCCTGGAGATGATCCCATCGTCTCCGGGATGCACCGGCAGCAACCTCAGCTCCCTCCGGCACCGGAACAGCCCAGGAATGGGCTCGGGGTTCCAGAGGGGATCGATCCCACCACTGAGAGACCCCAAACCGCAGCCCTGCCGTCCCCAAACCACGCGAACCGGACCGTGACCGTGGGTCAGACCCCTCTCTCCAGCCTCGGGGCTGCCGCTCAACACCCGCACCGCTCTGTGCGGCCGGACCTCCAAATCCTCATCGGGACCCCCAAATCCTCATCAGGACCCCCGAATCCTCATCCCGACCCCCAAATCCTCATCGGGACCCCCGAATCCTCATCCCGACCCCTCCCCAGGGCAGCGGCCCCCGCACGCACCCCCGGCCAGGACCGCTACCCGCAACCCCCGGCCCCTCCGCCTCTCTGAGCCCCCTCCCATGGCCCAAACCCCCCTGAGCCCGCCGGCCCTGAGCCCCTTAACCCTCCATGAGAGCCGGAGCCCCCTCAGCTCCCCCTGCCCCGCCGAGGCCTGGAGCCCCTCACTCCCCATTCCCCCGTCCCCCACCACCCCCTCAGCCCTTCAGCCGCTCCTCCCCCGCGAGGCCCAGAGCCCATCCCGGCCGTGCGGGCGCGTCCCCCGGGCCCCGCGCCGCCCTTTCCCCCTCACCATGAACGGACCGAGCCCCTCGGACCGAGCGAGCGGGAGCACCGGGCGGGGGAACTTCCGCCCCTCGCTTCGCTTCCGGCGCCGCCCGGGTGCGCCCCCAAAGCCGTCCGATGGCCCCCCCGGCCGCTGCCGCGCTGCGCTGCCGCCTCGTGGGCTTGGCCCGGTTCGGTTTGCCCCGGCTCGGTTCGACCTTCCCGGTATCACCGGGACGCAGAGCCGGCTGTTCTCCCTGCGCCGAGCCGGTGAGCGGGCCGGCGGAACGGCAGCGGCGGGGCGGGTTGGCGGCCGGACGGGGAGCGCGGACACGGGGGCGAGGAGGGGGCTGCGGCCGCGGCCTGGGCGAGGGAACCGGGACGGACCGGGGGGTTCCGGGGCCGCTCGGCCCGGCCCGCCCGGCCCGGTGTCCGCCGGGACGAGGGTGAGCGCCTGGGGGCTGCGGGGAGGCCGCCGGAGCGGCGGGGCCCGGCGGGGCGAGCCTGGGCCCGGGGAGGCTGCGGTGCGAACGGGGGATGCGGGAGGGATGCGGGCGCTGCCACAGGGGCTGAGGGGGCTCTGGGGCTGCGCCGTGGGCGAGTCCCGGGAGCTGCAGCCCAGCTCGGGGGCTGTGGGTGGCTCTACTCGGGGGTGGCACCTGCTCCGGTCCCCGGCGGCCCGGGTGGCTTTGTCCTTCCGTGCTGTCACACACGGAGTAATCTGTCCCCCACAGCTGCCTGTGCTGGTGACCGCCGCCGAGGCGCGGTGCTGCTCCTCCTCCCACTTACCGTTTTCCTTGCGGGTGCAGGGAGGGGTAAATCGGGTCCAAAGGACTCGGGAGTGCGGAGGGAAAGTCCAAATCCCCCCAAATCAGCCGCAGGGAATGTGCTTGTCCGTGCAGGAGCTGCCCGAAGCCTGGATGGGGATCATGTGCGTGTGTAAATGAGCATCACACGCTTCCCTTGAAGAAGTGACCCCTCAGGTGAGCTCTTTGTCGCTGTTTATTAAGCTCTGGTTGGCCCTGGGTGTTTTATCTGGTGAGTGGCAATAAATCAGTGTCCCTTGTGCCCTTTGCCTCCTGTCCCTGGCCGGGGAGTTGTTCTTATCTGTTACCAAGGAAAGAACAGAGGCTGGAGAGGGGAGGTGGAGCACAGTGTCAAAACCACTGCTTTGTTTATTTTTCCACTTAAAACCTCCCAGCCTGCAGCAGGCTGTGGGCTGTGCTGGAAGGATTCCCTGCCAGTGTTTTTGTGTCCCTGCTGCAGCCCCGTGACAATCACTGGGGTGTTTTTTCATCCCACTTTTCCCTCTGCTGTCGGATTCTCCCCTCCCCTGCAGGGAGCTGAGAATTACCTTTCTCTGAGTGCTTTTTCCCACTCTGCTGTGTTTCCCCAGGTGTTTGCTGTGAGGATCTTTGCTCCCTTTGCCATGTTCAGTGCCAGCCAGTCCTCCCGGGCGCAGTTCCTGGACAAGGCGCGGCAGGCGCGCGAGGAGCGGCGGGAGCTCAAGGAGAGGGAGAGAGCAGCAGTGCAGCTCCAGGCCCTGGTCAGGAGGTTCCTGTGTCGCTGCCACCTGCAGAGGGACATCAGGTGTGTGGCATTCGTGGCATCATGCAGTGGTTTGGCTTGGAAGGGTCCTTAAAGCCCATCTCACTCCAAACCCCTCGCTGCTTTTCACTAGCCCAGGTTACTTCAGCCTGGCCTTGGATATTTCCAGGGGTGAGGCAGCTTCTTCCTCCCTCACAGGGAAGGATTTCTTCCCAATATCCCATCTAACCCTGTGCTGTTTTAATTTGAGTCCATTCCCCTTTTTGCTGTCATTCCAGACCTTTGTGAAAAGTCTTTCTCCATCTTCCTCATGAGCCCCTTCTTTGCTCTGTGATTGTTTTTTTTAACCCCTCGTTTTTCCCTCTTTGCTAGGAGAGAGGTGGATGATTTCTTTGGGACAAATGAATGTGGCTCAAGTAAAAGAAGTGCCCTGTCTGTGTTCAGGATTGCCAGGAAGCTGCTGTTTGTGTTCAATGCCAAGGAGGACAAGGAGGTGAGGACACTGCCCTGACATCCTGCCATGCTTTTGGGGACAGGTTAAACATGTTAAATTCCTTACCCAGTGATCTTGGGGGTTCTTGCAATATATTTTGCCTTCAACAATGTTCTCTCTGACTCCTGGCCCTTCCTGAGGGATTGAAACAGGAGAAGCTTTGAATTTTTCAGCAGTGGTTCTGAATTTGGGACATCCTTTAATGGATGTTTCTCCTGGTGACTGTGCCAGCTGCAGGAGCAGTGCCTGGGGATTTTGGCACACCCCAGGTACATTGGGACAGCTCCCAGAGATCTGTGCTGGCTCAGGGAAAGCTGTTTGTCCCCCAGCAGCTTTTCTCAATACCCAGAACTTGTGGGTTCAGAAGTGAAGCCCTGAAATGATGATCATAGGAGGCTGTGAGGGCTGACTGGAAGAAAACCAGCTGGAAAATGGAAAGCTGTGTTCCAATGGCAGCAGCAGTGAGGGATTTTTTTAATCTCTATCCCATGGAAATCTGTGCTCAAATGCAGTTTTCTGTAGGTACAGCACCCAAAAAATGCCCAAAAAAAAGGAGCAGCAGTGTGATGTGTGTGCTCCCAGGCAAGGAGCCATCAGAATTCCTGTAGGGAATGTGCTGGGAACATTTGCTGATTTGAGGCAGAGAGATCTTCCTCACTCTGCTGAGCTGTTCTTGTGCTTTTTAACCCTTCCTGTAGTTAGAACTAATCCCACCTTTGGATTTTCCAGAGGTTTGAAAAGCTGTGCCGTTGTATCCTGACCAGCATGGATGTGGAGAACGAGCCCAAGGTCAGCAGGGGGGTTTGGTTTGGAGTGGGGAGGGCTTGGTGGTTGTTTTCAGCTCTCTCTGTGGGGGTTTATTTTGCTAATGTATCATTTTAAGCTTTCAGAAGCCCTTGAGCACTGTGGAGATTCCACAGGGAAAGTCTGGACAAGTCCTTTAGTATTCCTGGGATATTTTTACTCTGTGCAGCCACAGGAGTTAAAGGACACTTGGTTTCTGGGGTGGGTGATGTGGGAATTTGGGCAGAGGAGCATCTTGGTCCCACTGCTGGGTTCAGTCCCCAAACTCTGCCCAGCAGCAGCACAAACCCTGATCCCTCTGTGCATCCCCCCTTGCTCAGGTGTGGTATGTGTCACTGGCACTCTCCAAGGACCTCACACTCCTCTGGATCAAGCAGATCAAAGACATCCTGTGGTTTTGCTGTGAATTCCTCAAGCAGCTCAAGGTGAAGATTATTCTTGTGTTTTCTCTGCCTGCATTTGGCACGAGGCTCAGTGGATTTGTTAACTCTGCTGTTTGTTATCCCAGCCTGACATCCTGCAGGACTCCAGGCTGGTGAACTTGCACCTCACAATGCTGGTCACCTTCACAGACACTTCCACCTGGAAAATCCTCCGGGGGAAAGGTTGGTGCATCCAAATCTTTAAGATTTGGGACTTGGTGTTAAAATCTGCTGAATGCTCTGGCCCAAGTTCCAGAGAAGCTGTGGCTGCTCCATCCCTGGGAATGTCCAAAGCCAGGTTGGAGAGGGTTTGGAGCAACTTGGGATAGTGGGAGGTGTCCCTGCCCTTGGCAGAGGCTTGGTATGGGATGATCCTTAACATTCCTTCCAGCCCAAACTGTTCTGGGATTCTGTTTCTGCAGAAAAGCACCAGTTACCACAAAGATTCATTGGTTACCACAAACATTCATTCTGCTCTTGTGGTTGCCCAAAACAAGGATTCCCTTGGGATTAATCTGGTTCCCCTTGGGATTAGGCTGTTTCCCTTAGGACACCAACAGTTGTTACAGCATTTTATAATATGCCAAAAACCTCCACACAAGAAGTGTTCAGAGGATAAGGGAATGTGCTCTTAGCTCTGGGGTTTTGTGGGAAATAGGTGTAGAAAAGGCAGACAGGTAGTGGGAGGAAATGAGACTCAGTACAGTGTGCAATGCTGCCAGAATGATGGGTTTGTGTAGAAGGACAAGGAGTTGGTGCCAGGAGAGCTTGGGCAGTGACAAACCTTCCTGTGGGAGTGACATCAGTGCTTTAACCCAAAGGTGAGACCCTGAGACCTGCCATGAACCACATCTGTGCCAACATCATGGGCCACCTGAACCAGAAGGGCTTCTACTCCGTGCTGCAGGTCAGTCTGAGCTGCCACAGCCCCAGCTCCACCCAAACCAGCCCCAGCCCTGCCTGTGCCCCTCTCCTGAGGAGCTCTTTGGGTCTGTGCTGGGGTCTCAGGGATGAGCTGCTGGTGATCTGTACATAATTGTATTTTTCTCAAGCAAAGCAAAAATCTCTCAAGTTTCTCAAGTAAAGCGGAGTGTCCCCACCTGAGAGCAAATCCACCCTTCCCCTTCTGTCACTGCTGCTGAAGCTAAATCCTGCTCAATCACCTCATCATGAATGGGACAAGGACAAGTCCTACATAATTTTGCCAAACTTTGCAGCTGGCACATTGCATTGGTTGGGTTTGTTTGCTGCTCTGCTGGGAAAAGGAACGGATGTAATGAATCTTTTAAATAAGAATTACATTACCAAACTCTGAGCCTTGCCTGTTAATTTTTAAAGCCTGTGAGCACAGGTTCTAGGGAAATAAGTCCTGCAGAGTGTCTGATTTCATTGCATTATCTCTCTTCTGCCATTATGAACCTGAAGCCCTTCTAATTCTGCCAAACAACTTGTAAGAACTGGATTTTAGACTGCTCTGATGTTCTTTTTCTCTGCATTAAATAAACTTAATGTCTTTCAGGACTAATAATATTTTTTTTTCTGAGTACTACAGGGTTTTTATACTTTGATATATTTTTTCCATTCCAGATTTTGCTAACTAATGGCTTGGCAAGATCCAGACCTTCCCTGTCCAAAGGTTCCTTAACTGCCATTTTCTCCCTCGCCTTGCGGTGAGTCAGCTGGGGCTGCTGGGGGGGATTTGCAGCCAAAATTGTCTTTTTTTAGTGTTTTTTTTTTTTTTTTTTAAAGACTTCTCATTCTATCAGTGGTTTTGTGCCATTGAGAATATCACCCTGAGGAAAGAAGTTGTTTTTGGCAAATGGCTCCCTTTGCTGTCACCCTTGCTCAGATTAGGGTGGTTTTAAGTCAGGAATTATTGTGAGCCTAAACTTGAGGGTGCAGTTCAGTTCAGGGTGAGCTTGCTCTGGGAACAGAGGTGTGAGTGAATTATCTTTTGATCTTTTCCCTGGGATGCTTCAGAGCCAGGTTGAAAAGGGCCTGGAGCTGCCTGGGATAGTGGAAGGTGTCCCTGCCCATTGCAGGGGTGTGGGATGGGCTGGGAAAGTTCCTTTCCAGCCCAACCTATTCCCTGTGTCTGTGGTTCTTGCTGAGGGAATTCCCAGTTCTGGATGGCTCAGTTGGAGGCTGTGTTGCTTTCCCAGGTTGGGTTGAGCTCTGAAGTGTTTCTCTCACTCTCTCTGTAGCCCTGTGGTTGCTGCACAGTTCTCAGACAATCTGCTGAGGTCCTTCCTGATCCATGTCATGTCTGTGCCTGCTATCATGACTCACCTTGCTACTCTCACCCCTGAGGTAAGTGGGTGATCTCAGAGGACTGATTATCACACCAGGCCACTTGTTATTCCATTTTACCAGCTCTTGGAACAGAGCTTTGCCATTTCTCTTTGCCAGAAATAGGAAAGCCTTACAAATACTCTGCATTTCTAATGGAGAAGTTATTAACACCAGTGGGATGATGGGCTGAACTGCCCTAAAATACCTAAATAAATAAATAAATAATGAAGGCATATATGACCCACAGCTTGAATTTTTCATGTCCTTGCTGTTCCTTTTCCATAACCACAGACAGAGCCAAAGCCAAAATCACCCTTTTGGGTGGCAGAGGCTCTGTGGGGGTGAAAAGTGTGCTGCCCACTAATCCAATTCAATCTGCTTGGTGCAGATTTTGTGCCAAACGGGCAAATGCTGTGTTCTTGCAGAGAACCAATGATCTTGCAGAACATTGCAAAGGTCTGGCTCCATCTCCATCATGACCTGTTCACCTGCCAGGGGTTTTATTTCCCAGCCCAACTCCGTGTCAAGCACTCTGTGGAGCAGAGTGTTTGACACTAAAGCAGCCTCAACTTGCTGCTTTATTTGTGAAGAGAAGCCAGTGCCAAGTGCTGCTGGCAGGTCAGGAGAGGGGCTGTGCTGCTCCCCAGCCTCAGTGGCCCCTCCATGCTGTGTTGCAGCGCCTGGCAGTGATGGAATCCCACGATCTCTTCCGCAAGTTCATCCTGTTCCTGAGCCGGGAGTCGCAGTGCCGGGACGTGTGCGTGTGCCTGGAGGGCAGTCACACCCTCTGCTTGCTGGGTGAGCACCTCCACCTCTTCTGCTGGGTTTGAAGAAGAGTTTTGAGTCAGATCTTCTTTTTTCGTGAGGCAAAGCTGCCTCCAACTCAGAATTTTGAACTGTTATTTTGGTAATTCGCTCTAAATAACAACTGAGGTGTGTTTTGGGATGTTACAGATGAGGTTTAAGACCTTTGCAAAGGGAAGAAGGGATTTGCTCTTGTATTCATGTCATGCATCATCTCTGCCAGCTTTTCACTTGGACTCTGAGCAAGTCTTGGAGTGTGGCAGACTTGGATGTCCCTCCCCTAAATGCTGTTACATATTTAAATTCACATTTCTGCAAAAGTAACAAGATTACAGGTTGGGACTCTGAGATAGCCGTGGGTTGTAGCTTCTAGTAGTTTGTAGAAGGTGTTGGTGGAAAGGTGGCCAAAGGGACATGTCACATCAAGGGTTGATGTGTGCTGGAAGTGGCTTCCTGCAGGGTGACCTCTGAGATCACTGCTGACACAAATCCTCTCCTGGGACTGGGAGAGGATTCACTTCACCTGTAACCCCTGTCCCACAGCATCTGTTCCTCCTTAAGCCTTGCTGTGCTGGTCCTTCCTCCAGGCAATCTGGTGTTCCTGGGCTCCCTGAATGACCAGGTGCTGGAGGAGGAGACAGCTCATTTTGTGGGGGTGCTCATCCAGATGCTCTCCTACTGCCAGAAGTACGTGTCCCAGAAGAAATCCAACCTCACCCACTGGCACCCTGTGCTGGGCTGGTTCTCACAGACTGTGGATTATGGGTGAGTAGGAAGGACCTCACTGAGCAAGATGATGAAGCCTCTCCTTTTATTTTTAATTTTTTTATATATTGCAAAGTGTTGTATGTTTTGAGATGAACAATGAGAATAATTTCTCAGCCATTTCAGGTTCTAGCTGCACAATAAACTGCAGCATTCCTGCACAGACTATTCCATGGGTGGGTGCATATTCCAGCTGGGATTATGAGCTAAATGGATCAGTATCACTGCCTGGTTTTATTCCAAGCTGCTTTCTGAGCTGTCCCCCTGCTCTGTCTTCCAGGCTGAACGAGTCCATGCCCCTGCTGACCAAGCAGCTGCAGCACCTCTGGGGGGTCCACATGATCCGGATCCTCTTCAGTGATGTGCTCAGCAAGAAACTGCTGGAAAATCAGGAGATAGCTCAGCTGCCAGCACAGCCAATCTCCCCTCAGAACAGCCTTCCTATGAAAAGTCAGTTCTGGAGGGTTTTGGGGTTTTTGTCTCTTTGTGTGTGTTTACATGGATCTCTCTCCCAAACTCGCAGGGCTTTGACTTTTCCACTTATGCCAAAAGCTTTGAATAATTACTTGCAGCAGCTGCTGCTGCTTAGGTGGAGATGTGATGCCTCCTATTTGTAATTCCTCCTTGGAATGCTTCTGTGACCTAGGGCAAGTCTCTTTCTTTAGTGCTAGAAAAATATTTGCTTATTTTAGCAGTTTCTTTTCAAAATGCTGAAGTGCTTTTGGCAAAACTTAAAACTTCCAAGGGAAGATGAGAGCTCAGCTTCCTATGTAGAAAGCAAGGTGAAGCTGATTTTGCACCTGTGAGGTGTGGTGGTCCTGCAGAAAAGGATTTGGGATAAGATAACTGTAAATCTGATATTTTCTGGCTGTTGTTCATAACACCGGGTCCTGTAGTCATTATTTGCTGCGGTCAGGACTGGGATCATGAATGGTTTGGGTTGGAAGGGCACTCACAGCTCATTCTTTTCTCCTTGTCCTGTAGATCATGTACAGAACTGTGGAATGGTGTGAATTAGATAGGATTTGGGGCCATGGGCAGGGACACCTTCCCCTGTCTCAGGCTGCTCCAAGCCCCATCCAACCTGGCTTTGGACACTTCAGGGATCCAGGAACAGCCGCACCTTCTTTGACCACCCTGTGCCTGGGCTTCCCCACCCTCACAGGGAAGGATTCCTTCCCAAAATCCCATCTAACCCTGCCTTCTGCCTTCCCCCTGTGTTTCTGCCCCCAGACCTGTTCAAGAGAGCTTTCCAGAAGTCGGCCTCAGTCCGGAACATCCTGAAGCCGGTGGGAGGGAAGCGCGTGGACTCTGCCGAGGTGCAGAAGGTTTGCAGCATCTGTGTCCTGTACCAAACCACCCTGACCACCCTCACCCAGATCCGCCTGCAGATCCTCACAGGTCAGGCCACCTCCCTGCTGCTCAAATCCTTTTTTTTTTTCCTTATTTCTGTTGATTTGTTGGGAGTTTTATCACTGCCAACAGGTTATTGACTGGCTGGGGAAGGCTTGTTCCATCCTGAATCATCCGTGGGATCAATAACATTCAGCACCACTTGATCAAGCACAAACTCTCAAGAATACAAATTAAAGCAAGTTTTCCTCTCATGAAACCTTGCTTACTCCCTCTCAATCTTCAGCCTGAGTCAGGTTTTTTGGGAAGCCTGGCAATATTAATCTTTCTGTGGCGGGAAATGAATGCTTTCACACATCTTGAGAACAAATTCTCTGTCTTGGGAAGGGGTGGAGGAGGAGAGCACTGTTTTGGTCTGGTGGGTAGTGCAGGGAGTGAGTCCAGAGCTTTGGGTGCTTTGTGGTGACCATGGGTGCAGCCCTGTTGTGTTCTCATCCCTAAGATGGATGTGGGATCACAGGAATTCATTATTTTCTAAAACTGCAAAAGAATTAGAGAGAAAAGGTTCAAGATGTGCAGGCAGAGCCTTACTAAAGGCTTGGGGGTTTTTTGTGCTTTCCTGCTGATTGTCCCTGTCCTGTTAGTGCAGACAGGCCTGGGAGCCAAATGGGATGCTCATGTTCCTCTTTGCTTTGCAAAAGGCTTTTTCAGCTTCAAGCTTCACCTCTCTGAGCTTTCACAAGCAGCAGAATGAGCTTTACTGGCTGCACTTTATATTTTCCTAGGTCTCACTTACCTGGATGACCTGCTGCCCAAATTGTGGGCTTTCATCTGTGAGCTGGGACCACAGGGAGGGCTAAAACTCTTTTTGGAGTGTTTGAACAACGACACAGAGGAATCCAAGAGGCTGCTGGCCATGTTGATGCTCTTCTGTGACTGCTCCCGTCACCTCATCACGTAGGTAGCTCATGGATGGGTGTCCCTGGATTTGTGACATGGAGCCGTTGTGTTCCTTCAGGTTCAAGAGAAACATTTAAGGTTTTTTCATGAAGATAAGTAGGCAGGGTAAAGCAACAAGCTTTTGGGATTGATTCCTGAAAAATAAAAGGCTTCAAAAGGACTTTTTTCCCTCAGCCATGTGCTGCTTGCAGCTGGTGACAAAACTGGGCAGGAGGGGGAAAAGAAACAACACAAAAGATGGGAAAGGAGGAAAATTGCCCTTGCTGGTCACTAGAGACAATTCTCTCCTCTTGAATGAGGCAAAAATTTTCTTGGGAATGGAAAAGGTCTTTTTAAGCCTGAAACACTGACTTTGCTTGTATCTCAGCCTCTCATACCATCTTCTGTTAGGATCTGCTATCAGTCAAAATCCATAAATAAGGTTTGGTTGTTTATGACTTTGGATCCTCATGGGTGTCAGTTGTCATAGAAATAAGAGCTGCTGCTAAAGGATAATGTGCCTTTATGAAAATTTCAACAGGGAATTATATTTACACTTGTGCATTTGCATTTGTTTGCTCTGACAGGATTCTGGATGACATCGAGGTCTACGAAGAGCAGATTTCATTCAAACTGGAAGAGCTGGTGACCATCTCCTCTTTCCTGAATTCCTTTGTGTTTAAGATGATCTGGGATGGAATTGTAGGTGAGTGCTTTTAGTAGATTGAGTTGATGTTACTCTTAGAACCACAAATGGCATTAATTTTGGAATTTGAAGCTTCTGCTAATTATTCCTTGGCACAAAAAGCACTTCAGTGTGGGAATATGTCCCAGTCTTTTGATGTCCAGATGCCACAATCATGCTTTGTGCCAAATCCAGAGCACTTCCCTATTTCCAGTAAGGATTTCTGTAACAGACATGATGGGCATGTTGGTTTTTGGCAGAGATGAGGTTTAGCAATGCTGAGCCATGTGTTGGACAAGAGCAGGGCAGTGCTGTGACCAGGCAGAGCAGCTTGCTTGGGTCTCTGTAGAATCTGCTGTGAACCTCTCTGCTGGTATAATTTGGGTAGAGCCTCAGCTCTCTGGTAATTAGCTGAGATAGTCCAGCTCTGATGTGAAATGAGATGGCTTTGATTAGCTCTGTTTAAAGAAGAGACCATCTCTCTTCCCAGAGGCACAACATCCTTCCCTCCAGAGGCCGTGCGGGCCAGGAAAACACCCCAGTGCTGTTTCTGTGGGGAGGATAATCAAGGTGTGGCTCCTGCTGCTGCCAGGGGTGCCTGGACTTTGCTGCCTTGTTCCTTTTGTGCAGAGAATGCCCGAGGAGAGACCCTGGAGCTGTTCCATTCTGTGCATGGCTGGCTCATGGTGCTGTACGAGCGGGATTGTCGCCGGCGCTTCGCTCCCGAGGATCACTGGCTGCGCAAGTGAGTGGCTCAGAGCAGGGATCCTGGGCAGCTCCAGGCTTGTCCCACTGCCCCACATCCTCTGGGGAGCCTGATTTGGGGTTCCTTATTGACATTCTGCCTGTGGGATCGAGGTGGAACTGCTGCCTGTGTTTGCAGTTAAGGGCGCCCCTCGTGTTGTGCTTTTCTCTGTGGTGGGAGGTTTAGGTGGTGCTTTGAAAACTGACTCAGCACCCAAGAGCTTGGGTGTCCCTGGACCCTTTCACCTTCTTAATGTGTACACTGAGCACTGCAGTCATCTTTGGAATCACTGCCTGTTCCCTCTCTCCCACACCTGGGATCTCTGAATCTCTGCCTTTCTTTGTCAAGGGACCTCAAACCCAGCGTGCTCTTCCAGGAGCTGGACAAGGACAAGAAACGAGCCCAGCTGCTCCTGCAGTACATCCCACATGTCATTCCCCACAAGAACGTGAGTGGGATGGGGGCAGAGGGTGGAGGCTGGGAATCAATAGCCTGGGTGGCCATTGGGGTGGGAGGGACACGTGTCTGGAGCATTTTGTGACATGGAGCTTTTTTTGAAATGCCAGCTGAATAAAAATCTTCTCCTTCATCCTCACCTTCCCCAATAGATTTCCTCTAAATATCTTGATTTCTGTCACTGAGAGAGAACTGATCTGTGTCCTCACCCCTTCCTAGTGCATTTCCTTCAAATGCATGGATCTGTGTTGAGACAGAGCTGATCTGTGTGTGCAGCTGCATGCAGTGAGTGGGTGACAGTGGCACCACTGGGAACAGCTGGGATCAGGACACCCAGCAGCCATTCTGTGTGTCAGGAGCTCCCAAATCCCTGCTGCCCTGCAGGATGAGGCTCCCCATGGATTGTTCATTTGTTTTCTTTTTGCAGAGGGTGCTGCTCTTCCGGAACATGGTGACCAAGGAGAAGGAGAAGCTGGGGCTGGTGGAGACGAGCTCGGCGTCCCCTCACGTCACCCACATCACCATCCGCCGCTCCCGCATGCTCGAGGTGAGGGGTGTGAGCCAGCCCACAGGGCCTGGCCTGACAAAAACAGGACAGGGAGGTGTGATTTTACCTTCTCTGTGGCTGCTGAGGGACCCACTCCCAGAACTGACATCCCAGGAGAATGCTGGATTCTTGTTCAGCTCAGGCTGCTGCAAACCTGGAATTTTGACTTGGAAAATGCTAAGTTTTTGAGCTCAAGACACATGACAAATACAGATTTCTTTGGTGGGCCTGTGTGCTGTCCCTGCTGCATCTCTGGGTGAGTGTTTCATGTGGATTGTCCTCTGGATTTTCTGCTCTGTGTAGGATGGGTACGAACAGCTCCGGCAGCTTTCCCAGAACGCCATGAAAGGAGTGATCAGGGTGAAGTTTGTCAATGACCTGGGGGTTGATGAGGCTGGTATTGATCAAGATGGAGTCTTCAAAGAGTTCCTGGAAGAGATCATTAAAAAGGTGTTTGACCCTGCACTGAACCTGTTCAAGGTAGGACGCAGGTGCCACCTGAGGTGACCTGGTGCAGGCAAAGCCATTCTGCCTCACTGGGCTCTTATCTCTTATCTCTTTGTGCAGACCACCAGTGGTGATGAGAGGCTGTATCCATCCCCAACATCCTACATCCATGAGAACTACCTGCAGCTTTTTGAGTTTGTGGGGAAGATGCTTGGGAAGGCTGTGTACGAGGTGAGCCAGGAGCACCAGGTTGGGGTCTTGTCAGTGATGGTGCCTTTGAGGGCACCTGTCCTGCTTGGGGGGGTTTTCTTGAGGAGTGGAGTTTGGAAAAATGGCTTGGATAAAGATCCTCTTAGTGGAACAGGCTGGAATTTCTTTAGGCATGTATTAAAAATAATTTTGGAGGTAAAACCTGGGTCATGCATGATTGTTCCTCATGGTGCTGGGATACCAGCCTGATTTTTTGGTGTTCCACCTTACAAACATCCATTTGTGGGTACCTCAAAGGGACATGAGGCAAAAAGGAGGATGAAGGAACAGAATGACTCTGATAGAATGATTTGGGTTGAAAGGGACACCTTGCACTATCCCAGGTTGCTCCAAGCTCTGTCCAGCCTGGCCTTGGGCACTTCCAGGGATCCAGGGGCAGCCACAGCTTCTCTGAGCACCCTGAGCCAGGGCCTCACTTCCCTCACAGGGAAGGATTTTTCCATGCATCTCACTAAATTTCCCCTGTTTCACTTCAAACCATGTAATGCAGTTCTTTTAAAGAGCACATGGAGTTCCCCAAGTGCCTTTTTGCACCTGCCTTACTAATTAATGGATTTTAAGAGGATGTGGGGCTTGTAGCTGATTTTGGTGCCTTGCAAAGTGCTCCTTGCACTTGTTCCACACCACAAGATCTGCCTTGCAGGTAACCAAAGCTGCCACAGCCACAAGTGTGTGGCAGGACCTTACCTGTGCATTCTTCTTTTCCACAGGGAATAGTTGTGGATGTGCCATTTGCTTCCTTCTTTTTGAGTCAGCTCCTTGGACACCACCACAGTGTCTTCTACAGCTCCGTGGATGAACTGCCCTCCTTGGACTCAGAGTTCTATAAAAATCTCACCTCAATTAAGGTTGGAGCAAGAATTTTCCTGTCATTCACCTCCCTTTTTGCTGCCTGTTGTTAAAACCTGGGAGTGGTGGTTCTGCTGCTGAACCCTGACATTTTTCCCTTTTTTTTTCCCTTCTCCAGCGTTATGATGGTGATATCAGTGACCTGGGCTTGACACTGTCCTATGATGAAGATGTGATGGGTCAGGTAGGTTTTTATTCAGTGATTTTTTGGACCTTACCTCTGTTTTGTCCTCTCAGCTTCTCTGAACTCAGCCATGGAATTCAGTATTTACCTGTGGGCAGAAAAGAGCTTTTCCACAAGAAGAGGTTCCCCTCTGACCCTTAATTTTTCTGCTTCCAGGGTTGAAAAGTGTTTAATGCTTCCCCTGCATAACTGGTGTTCCCTTCTTAAAAGAAGAGCTTGTGAATAGGGATAAATTCCTTTTTTCCCATCTATCAGGAAAACTCCCAAGTGTGTCAGGAGGTCTCTTGGCCTAGAGAATGAAAAGCTGTTTGGCAAATCCCTTAGGAAGACTTGGAGGTACTTGGTTGCACTAGAGCCCTGTGAAGCTGTGTGTGCAGAGCTGGAAAATCTGGAGAGAGATAAGATAAAAATGCTTTTTGTGCTGCAAATTCCATGGGGAGCCATGGAGGACACCTGCTGCTGCCTCAGGATTGCTGAGGTTTCAGCTTGGAGGGTTCTTCCATGTGAAAAATGAAGGTAGGAGCAGGATGTGGAGCCCAGCAATGAGATACTGCGGGCTGGGGTCAAAAATAATCCCAGTTATTATAAAATAAAATATATAACATGTATAAAATATATAAAAATATTATATTTATATATATATATAAAATATATATATGTGAACTATATAATCTATCTAATATGTGTCTAATATATATCTAATATTTATAAAAAATATATATAATATATATATAAAATATATGTGTATAAAATATATATAAAATATATATTTTATATATAAAAATATATATAAAATATATATAAAATATATAAAAAATATATATAAAATATATAGAATAGCTGTTTCCCCAGTGCTTTGGTGGTGCTGAAGGAGCCAGGTGGGGTCACCCTGACTGGACTCTGTGTCCCTGCAGCCACAGCCATGTCACAGCTGAGCTCATTCCCTGGGCTAGCTTCAGTCTGACCTTGGAATTCACCTGGAGCTGAGGCCTCTGTAAAGTGGGAATGAGGAGTGGGGACTCTGCAGGCAGCACCTGGAGGGTCCTGCCCTGAGCTGGAGGAGATCAGCAGGCACTGGGAGATCCCTCCTGGCTCTGCCTTCCTGCCCGCAGTGCCCAGAGCCCCTGCATGAGACACAGCCAACTTTGGGCTGTGCTGCTGTCAGGCTGAGCTCTCTGAGCTTGCTCAGCCTCTGGATTCTGGGATTGTGACAGTCCCCCAGGGCTCCTGGAATTGATTTGTGTGTGGTTCAGCAGTGATGGATCAGGCTGCAGAGGAGGCTTCCTTGGAGAAGGGCTGGCTGCACTGGTGGGAGAGCTGCAGTTCCTACTGTTCAATTACTCTGTTAATAGTTAAGTGAAACTTGGTTCAAGGCAGAAGCAGGATTATTACTTAAATTTTAAATCATGCTGTTTTATTGTAAAAATAAATGTTTTATGGGGAGGTAACAGCTTAGCATGGCATTTCCTTCCATTGTGGTTCCAGGCAATAATTAGCAATCCAATCATTTCTTCCCTCAGCTGGTTTGCCATGAACTTGTTCCTGGAGGGAAGACCATTCCTGTTACCAATGAAAATAAGTAAGTACAGCAATTAGATTTTTAAGGTCACCACTGCACAATACTTTATTCTGGTTCCTTGGGCTTGCATCTGGAATGAATTGAGATAGATTGGAGCAGAAGGAGCACATAAATATCTTAATAGAATTTGCTGGTTACAGTTCATCGGCAGAAATTGTATTAAATTTGATTTGCAAAATAAAAATTGACAATTTGCTTCTTGAAACAGCACTTCTGAGGTCAAAGGCACCCAGTCAGGGAGATTTTGCAGGATTTAATGATGGTGATGGATACAGACAGATGGATTCAAAGCAATTCAGGCACACAGTCGTGAACACAGAGGGCACAGATGCTCAAAGACACCTTGGAGCAGACAGATCTCCTCAGAATGATAACATGTGGCAGTTGTATAAAGCACCGTGTTCCGAGCAGACAGTGCTGAATTCAAATGTACTCGACAGTCGTTCTTTAGAGCCAGGAAATCAGAGGAGACACCGAGCCCCGGGGCTGTTTTCACAGATAACCGGCTTTTAGATCGTTATCAGAAATGTCAACTCCGGAGCCTGAAAACCAACCCCACCTTTTTGTTCCTTTTTTTTTTTTTTTTCTTTCCCTATCCCCTTCAGTGCTCATAAAAGCAGAATGAAATATCTATTAAGCAAATGTGTGTTTGAACTGGTGATCTGGGGGTTGTTATCTTTTCACTGACAAATGGAAGCTGGATCCCACCTGGATCTGTGCTTTGCAGTCTGATGTTTCCAGGCTTTTCTCTTCTCCAGCTCTGGCCAGGGAGTTTGCATTTGAAAGGATTTTCCTCTGGCTTGTCACAAGTCAGCTCAGGGGAAAAAAAGTTGAAAGTCCTGGATGCTGCTCTAGTAATTTATAGCAGAAATTTGAAGCTTTTGCACCCAAAATTGTGAGTTGGGAGGGAAAAGAAGTGTTGGGAATGGCAGCAATCTGGAAACAGCTCTGCCTGGGGATGCTGGGGTGACCTTGCCAAAAACCCAGGCAGTGGAATTGAGGTGGGGTCTGTTTGGGAGCTGCAGAAGAAGAATCAGCAGGTTCAGGTGTTTTGCATGGAGGTGAGAAGAGCAAGAGCCTCTCTCTAACAAAAAGTTCACCTTTCCCACATGCTGCAGGAAGGTGGGAATCTGCTGCATGGTTTTGCTGTGGTGTTTCTCCAGCCATGGGGCAGCAGAGCCCAGTGAGCTGTTGGTGAGAGCTAAAGGAGAGCTGAGCTGTTCAAGGGACTGGGAGCTGTGTCCAGCCAAGGTTGATCAAGGAGTTATTAAAGCCAATTAGTCCCTGAGCTGGGCAGGAGCTCTGAGAAATGAGCAGAGTCCCAGAGGAGGGGAAAGAGGCAGAAAAACATCTTCATCTGCTGAAATAACAAGCAGGGCCTGGAGGGGGAAGTACAACCCTGTCCAGGCTGTCCCAGTCCTTTTGGGGCTGGAGAAGCACTTCAGGGTCAGTTCAGTGCTGGGTGTCTCTGTCACCTCCATATCCTCCGTGGCACCTGCCTGTCCCACAGAGTGAAAAAGGCCAATCACTTGTTTTTTTTAAATTTTAAAAGTTTAATGATAATAAAATGGTTATAAAAATAGCTATATAATTAGAGTAATAATAGTTTGGACAATTTGGATTAGGACAATTTGGATTAGGACAATATGAGACAATAAAAACAAAGAGTTATGGATGCCCAGGTACCTTTTTCTGGGTAAAATAAGCCTGAAAAAGGACCCACATTAACAGAGGATTAACCCTTAAAAACAACAGCCTGTTGCATATTCATACATCTCATACATGATGCATAAATTCCATTCAAAGACAGGATTCTGTCTGGTCAGTGTCAGCTTCTTCCTCTGAATCCTAACAGCATCTTTATGGCTGAGCAAGGTGGGAAGAAGTTCATTTCTTGTGATAATGGAGCAATAAATTCTCTTTTTCTGAAAGATTTGGGTGTCCTGTGGCTGCTATCTCACTGTGACTCCTCTCTTTAAAAAAAGTATCTTACATAGCACAGTTTCTATTTTAACATTTTGTTACAACCTAAAACTATATTTAAAACTATAATTACAACACTACTAAAAAAAAAGTTATGCAGCATAACTTTCTAACATAACACATATAATATTCATTTTAACATTTGCAAAAAGCCAGTCATAAAACACTCATTTTTCACAGGCAGGATCAGCTACATCAGTTACCCAGGATCTGGGTGGCTCATTTCTGGATGCACACCCAGATCAAGAGCCAGACCTCTGCTCTCATGGACAGCTTCAGGGCCATCATCAAACCCGAGTGGATCCTCATATTCTCCAGAACCAATAATAAAATTTGCATTTTTCACACCCAGGATCAGCTACATCCACCTGATGGCTCATTTCCAGATGCACACCCAGATCAAGAGCCAGACCTCTGCTCTCATGGACAGCTTCAGGGCCATCATCAAACCCGAGTGGATCCTCATATTCTCCAGAACCAATAATAAAATTTGCATTTTTCATTTTTCACACCCAGGATCAGCTACATCCACCTGATGGCTCATTTCCGGATGCACACTCAGATCAAGAGCCAGACCTCTGCCCTCATTGGTGGCTTCAGGGCCATCATCAAGCCCGAGTGGATCCGCATGTTCTCCGCGCCCGAGCTGCAGCGCCTCATCTCCGGGGACAACGCCGAGATCGACCTCGAGGACCTGAAGTAAGTGACAGCTGGGGCTGCTGGGCTCCCCTCATCTGGCCTGGGAGCTGAGCTTTTCCTTTGCAGAGCTCCTGGGAGGTGGAAGGACACCAACTTTACCATAACTTCTGCTGCTTCTACTTGGAACAGAAGGAGCAGGCAGGAGCAGCTTTGGAATGTGTTCCTTAAAGCTAATTTGGGATGGGTCATTTCTTCCATTGGTTCATGGGAGCAGAATTCCTGTCTGCTTTTCCCTTTCCTCTGATCAAGTGCCCAGAAAGTGCTGGGGGCTCAGTATCAGCAGTGACCCCTGACCCATGGCAGGTGTTGGAGCAACCTGGAATTATGGGGTGCAACAAGATGAGCTTTAATGTCCCTTCCAAACCACCCCACCCTTCCAGCACTTGTGCCCCTCCTGCTGCAGTGGCAGGCCTGTCAGAGCCTTTCCCTCCCCAGGAAACACACAGTGTACTACGGGGGCTTCCATGGCAGTCACCGTGTCATCATCTGGCTCTGGGACATCCTGGCCAACGACTTCAGCCCTGAGGAGAGAGCCATGTTCCTCAAGGTGAGTGAGGAGCCATGCCTGCCCAGCTGGGACCTGGGGTGGTGGGGCCAGGGCTGTTCTCCAGTTAGCTGGGTGCTCTCTGAAGGGGCGCCAGAATTCCTGACACCTGGAAGTCCCCAGCAGAGCTCTGTGGATGCTGTGGTGTCACCATGAGTGTCCCTGCAGAGGTGGCCCTTCCCAAAGGCTGTCAGACACACACACTGGGGCGTGCTCAGTGCCAGTCCCAGCAGTGCTGGGACTGTGTCACTGTGTGGCTGTTGTGTTCCCATCATCACCATGTGGCACTTTGCAGTTTGTCACCAGCTGCTCCAGACCTCCACTTCTGGGCTTTGCCTACCTCAAGCCTCCTTTCTCCATCCGCTGTGTGGAAGTGTCTGATGACCAGGTAGGCATCCTGCTCTCAAGGCTTGGGAATTCCCTGCCCAGCTTCCTCCCCTCCATCTGACCTGGAAACCCTTAACATGGGAAGATGAGGTGTTAGGATTAGATACCAGGGAGAAATTATTCCCTGTGTGGCTGGTGAGGCTCTGGCAAGGGTGCTCAGAGGAGCTGTGGCTGCCCCATCCCTGAAGGGGTCCCAAGCCAGGCTGGATGGGACTTGGAGCAACCTGGGATAGTGGAAGGTGTCCCTGCCCATGGCAAGGGGATGAGTTTTAAGGTCCCTTCCAACCCAAACTGTTCTGGGATTCTGAGAACAGCCCTTACCCCAATAGGATGCTCATGGCTGCCCACACACAGAGCAGCTCCAGACTCTTCCTGCCTGGATTCCCTGGGTTCCTCCAGGGCTGTGTTTGGGATCTCTGTGTCCCACCTCTGTCCCTGCACACCCTGCCCGTGTCAGCCATTGAGTTACCAGCAAAGCTCCTTGGAGAGGGGTGGAAAACTGAGCTTTGGGCTTTGACTCTCCCTATTCCCAGTGCCAGATTTTGTGCTGGCACCTCTGCCCCGTGCCAAGAGCCCGGAGAGGGAGGTGACAGCTGTGTGCCCTTGCAGGACACGGGGGACACCCTGGGCAGCGTTTTGCGCGGCTTCTTCACCATCCGCAAGAAGGAGCCGGGCGGGCGCCTCCCCACCTCCTCCACGTGCTTCAACCTCCTCAAGCTCCCCAACTACAGCAAGAAGAGCATCCTGAGGGAGAAGCTGCGCTACGCCATCAGCATGAACACCGGCTTCGAGCTGTCCTAGGCACGGCCTGGGCTCGGGATGGGGCTTGGAGCTGCTGCAGGAAGGGGGAGCCCTTCCCACACGGAGCCCGGAGCAGCTCGGCGGGAGCTGGCTGCTCGCTGGAGGCCTGGAGAGGCACTGGAGGTTCACAGGGATCCAGGGAAGAGCTGCTGGGCTCAGGGCTGGTTTTTCTTAGGCACGGCTCCAGGCTGGAGGAGGGGATGGGCCTGACTTTAAGCCCTTCACTTGACACCCACGGAAATCGTCCTTAAAAGCAAACCCCGGGGGGGAGCATGGAAGGAACGCTCCAAGTGCCACCCAGATCAGTGACAGTGACACCCCCAGCAGGCTGGGCATGGCAGTGCTGCTTTTTCCTTCCCCAGGAGCTGAGCTGGGCTGGCTGGAAGTGAGTCTGGGAAGCTGCACAAAGGCAGAGGGATGGCAGAGCTCGTGAGGAGATGGCAGCGTTGAAAGTGCCTGGATGGACACTGCTCTCTCGGGACAGAGGGATTTCAGGTGTCCCAGCCCCTGCAGGGTCTTAGGTGTGTCTTGGAGAAGGAATGACAGGGAAGCAGCAGCTTCAGCAGGAGCAGATGGACCCTGTGGCTCTCAGGAAGGCTTTGGAATGCTGGAGGTTAAGGGCTGGAGCAGCAGGAGGGGGCTCAGCCAGCTGTGCCTCTGCCAGGCTCCTGCCAGACCCAGCCTTGGGACAGGAAGAGTCATGTCTCAATTTCTCAGGAGCAGGAAAGGTTTCATTTTCCTTGGTTTCCAGAGGACAGGAGCTGGCACACACTCTGGCTCCCCAGCACAGGTGGGGCAGGTTCCTCTCTGGAACCAGGGAATGTGTCAAATCCTCTGGAAACCTCCACTGGCAGAATCCCTCTGGGATGGAAGTTTCCCTTTGCTTGCAGGCTCTTTCTTAGAGAGTTGTTTGGACCCAGGGCAGGCTCTCTGTGCGATGGCCACATTTTCTTTGTTGCCAAACTCTTTATTTCGGTCGCTTTGTCTCTTTCTGGCCTTATTTCTGTCAGTTGGTGTTTGCCTGGAGCAGGCAGCTTTTGCAGGGGGTGACTTGGGGAGGTGTGGATCCTTCCTGCAGTTTCTGAGACACTCAAAGTGTCTCTGCAGCTTCCCATCTTTGGTCCCTTGAGTCCTGCCCTGGCCCAGGCTGGAGAGAGGAGGGACTGGGCTGCTGCTGGGCTGTCCTGGCCCTGCTGTGATTCTGGTACAGAGCAGAGCCATGGCATTGCCCTTTTGGGGACAGGGTTAAAAGGCAGTCACCTCCTCCCCTTCACCTCAAAGCTCCTGCACAGGCTGCTGGCTTCTGCCCAGGGTTTTCTCTCCCTCCTTCCCTCCCTGTGGCACTGGGGATCCTCATTCCCCTCCCTGGCCATATCCCACCTCTCCTGCCCTGCCTGGTCCATCCAACAGGATTCCTGTGCCTAGGTGAGCTCAGCAGAGCACAGATCTCCACACCCTGGGCTCTGGAAGATCCCCTTAACTACAATATTTCACAAGATTTCACAAGATTTCTTTCCAAGGGGTTGGGAAACCCTCGGCACCGGGCAGTGAGATGGCCTTGGCTTCATCCTCCTCCTGTCGTGCTTCAGATGGATTTCAGAGAAATAACCCTTTTTTTAGAGCCAATGCCTGGAAATGCATCTGGAAAGCAATGTCAGGATCCTTCTTCTCTGTCAAATCAGTGAGATTAAACAGGAGTGATGGGAAGTGTTGGTGCAGACAGGAATGTCTGCATCCAGAGGGTTCAGGACACTGGGCTGTGAGTCACAGAAATTAAAGATGATAGTAAATTTCTTTTTTTTTTTTTTATACATAGAACATTTTGGCATTAACCAGTTGGTGACTGCGTAGTTGGGAGGTTTAGGCACTGCCTTGGACCTCTCAGAGTTTAAATATCACCCCAAAATCTCCTTTTTCCTTCTAGGAAGTGCAGTGTGTCTGACTAGAGCACAATGAGTATTCAGTGAAATGAGCTGTTGAACACTGAGATCAAATCCTTGCTCCCCTTTTCCCTTTGTTCCTCAGGAGTACAATTCCTAGAAAAAAAAATAATCTAACTGCAGATTTAGCTTGTTCCCTCCAAACCTGGAGATGTTGCACTACAGACACTGCTCCTGTGCTGGAGCTGGTGTGAAAAATGTGAGAAATGTCTGGGGAATTCCCAGTGCAGGATGCAGGCAAGGATTGCTGTGGAGGGGATGATTCCTGTGTCCCAGGGAGTCTGTGTCAGTCCCTGCCTGCTCTGTGGATCCTGCCCACGGATGGTTTTGCCACAGGAGATTCCCAAGGATCTTTTCTATCCAAGAGTTGCTGTTGTGGAGATCTTGGTTCCATCCCTGTGTGTCTGAGCTGCAGAGAAAATAAAGCTGGGATGAGTTCAGGTGGTTGGATGTCTCCTGGTCCTTTCCTAGGGCAGGGAATGTGCTGGTGGGATACTCCTGGCAGGGCAGGGCAGGGCATTGGGGCCCTGGCATCTCTCAGAGGGCATCTGCCTTTATTGCAAGGGTGAGGAGAAAGGTGCCCAGAGAAGCTGTGACTGCCTCTGGATCCGTGGAAGTGTCCAAGGCCAGGCTGGACAGAGCTTGGAGCAACCTGGGATCCCAGTGCAGGAGTGGGGGAGCCCCAAGGAGCAGCCACTGGAGCTGACATGGGCTTTGATATTAATAACAATATCATAATATTGTTTCTGCCTGAGTCTCATGCTGGAAGCTCTTTGGAGGAGTGAGAGCTGTGCCTGCTGCTCCAGCTCCCTCTGACTTTGGCTTTGGAGCCCTTCAGTGCCCCTCCATCCCTGCCTGGAGCCCTCCTGCCCCCCTGGCCATTCCCAGCCCTCCCTGGCTCTGCCGGGAGCGGGAGCGTGGTGGGAGCGAGGGAGAGGCTCCCAGTCAGTGTGCAAATGCCATTGTTTTGACACAGAGGCATCTGGCACTGTCAGGAACAGCAAAAAGCAAGCCCAGAGCAGCTGCTGCCAAGGCAGAGCTGGCAGCAGCCAGGCCTGCACAGCCCCAGCTTCCCTGGCATCGGCCGGGACCTGGGCACGCATCGCTCGGGGCCACCGAGGGGAGATGGGGCTGTGGCCACCCCATAAACCTGGAAACTGTGGGGTGAGGAGCTGGGAGGGATCCCTGTAGGATGAGAGGGATCCCTGGAGGATGAGAGAGATCCCTGGAGGATAGGAGAGATCCCTGGAGGATGAGAGGGGTCCCTGGAGGATGGGAGAGATCCCTGGAGGATGGGAGGGGTCCCTGGAGGATGGGAGAGATCCCTGGAGGATAGGAGGGATCCCTGGAGGATGGGAGGGATCCCTGGAGCCTGGTGCTCACTCAGTGCTGGCACAGAGCAGAGCTGGGTGTCCCAGCCTGCTGCAGGCACGGGGAGTTCAGGAGCAAACAGCAGCTCCTGCTGCCCCTCTCCTGCTCCTACAGGCTGTCCCCATCCCCTGGCTCACACCCAGGCTGGTGTTCCCTCTGTGTGATCCCTCTGTTCTGCACCTGTGCCCCATGCTGGATTCCAGGTTAGGATGGAGAGGAAGCTGTGCTGTGCTCGGGTCTCCACATCCCTGATGTCTCTGCAGCTCATTTTTGTGTTTGTTCCCATTTGCCAAGAGGTGCAGCAGCTCCTGCAGCAGGTGCTGGGCTGGTCACACCACATGGCACTTGGCACTGTCACCACCTGGGGAAGTGGCCCTGAACTGGTGCTCACAAGCTGCTTTTGTGGCTGTTTCTGAGGTCTTCAATCCTGACCCTCTCCAGTTTCTTTGGGGTGGTTTGAGCCCTCCCTGTGTTGCTCTGCCCCTCTGTGCCTGCCCTGCCAAGGCAGGGATGGGGCACTGGGGTGAAGTGGGCACTGGGGTGGGCACTTTGTGCCAGGCTGCAGCACAGGGGGAGCTGAGGGTCCCAGACACCCCTTCCTCCACAGACAATCTCAGTTGCTCCTGTCAGGCACAGAGCTGATGGTTCCTGCCCTGGGCTGCTCCAGGGAGGGATTTTCCTTGCCCATTTCCAGGCTAAAAGGGGATTTCAGGAGCTTGTGGGCCCACAGGACTTGCCCTGTGGTTCTCTCTGCTCCTGCAGCTCCAGTGGAGCTGTTGGCTCCCCACTTCCAGGGCTGTGCACCCCAAAACTCACCAGGCTGGGGCTCCAGCACACCCTGACAAGGTGGGAGCTCTCATCCCTCTCCTCCCTTGTGAGCCCTGGCCCAGGAAGTGCTGCCTTGTGTAAATTTCCATCTGACTTGGCACGATGGATGTTTGTGGCGTTGCTGGCGGAGCAGCAGCCGTTGTGCTGCTCCCACATCGTGGTGGCAATCGAGGTGCTTGAGTTATAGCCCAACTTATTCCATTTTACAGCTCCTGCAGCGCTAACAGATGTACGGGCGTCTGATCCAATCATGCAGCAAGAGATTTTGGGGCCAGTCCTTCTCGTTTTGACAGTGTGGAAGCTGGGAGCAGCCATACATTTTACAAACAAGAATAAACGACCCTTAGCAACATATGGCTGTGCTGGCAGCTCCAGAGCAGTCCCAGATCAGGCACCCTGCGAGGCAGGAATGTTGCTGGGCGCTGGAGCTGGGCAGCCTGGACAAAGCATCTGCCTTCCCCCGTGATATTAATGAGGTGCAGGCACTGGAATCCCTATGCTGTATGGCTGGGAGGGCTGGGAAGAGACAAAGAGCTTGGAAAAACAACTGCCAGCCCAGAGCTAGGGAGGTTTATTTGGATTTAGAGGCTGGGTTTTGTTTTGGTCACTCTGCTGCTGGCTGGCTGACTGACCTTGTGGGGTCAGGAGCAGGGGCAGCTCAGCTGCTCTGTGCCTCTGCTCCAGCCTGGTGAGGAGGGTGCACCAGAGCCTGAGGAATCACAGAATTCTAGGATCATCCAGGTTGGAAAAGCCAAGATCATCAAGCCCAAGCTTGTCACCAGCCCAGAGCACTGAGTGCCACGTCCAGGAATTCCTCCAGGGATGGGCACTCCAAACCTCCCTGGACAGTTCCAGTCCCTGAGCACCCCTCCATGAGGAAATTCCTCCTGCTGTCCAACCTGAGCCTCCCCTGGCACAGTTTGGTGCAGTTCCCTCTCTCCTGTCCCTGTTCCCTGGGAGCAGAGCCTGACACCCCCTGGCTGTCCCCTCCTGTCAGGAGCTGTGCAGAGCCACAAGGTCCCACCTGAGCCTCCCCCAGCTCAAGAGCCCATGGCTGTCCTGTGACCTTGGGGACAACTCTCAGGGCAGAATGTCCCATCCTTGTCTCCACTCCCTCCTAAAGCCAAACCCTGCTTAGTAACACACTAAGGGTCACCCCAGCAGCTCCCTCTGCCTCAGCCCTCCAGAAACTGCTGTGGGTGGAGAGGGAGGGGGCAGCTGGGGGAGCACCCCAGTAAATTTAATCTCTCCATCGTTTTAAGTGTAGCAGCTTGATTTATTTCTCCTTGCAATCCAAACAATGCCAGCTTTGGTCCCAAAACAGTAGTGAGATTTCTTCCCCCCAGCTGGAAAAAAAGGAAATACTATAAATCCCTCCCCAAGCTGATTTATGGAGCATTCATGAAGAATTTATATTGCAAAGGATTTTATTAAATTAAACTTGAAAAGCCTCTTGATTCCTGAGGTTCAGTCCCAGAGCCAGAGCTCTCGTAAAACTGGCAGGAGCAGGCAGAGGGAATGGCTGAGGTGACACTGCAGCTGATGGGACCATCCAAATCCAGAGCATTTGTCACTGGGATGTGTTCCAGGCTGAGGCTTGGAAAATTACTCCATGAAAAATGGGCATTAACAAGAGCTATGAAATATCTGCCTCAAACCCAGGTGAGTGATTGTTAGTGCTGGGCACTCCTCACTCATTCCTGGGCATTCCTCACTGCCCAGAAAGGGACACAGAGCCAGAGATTCCTTGGAGAACAAGTTGAAGGTTGCTTCTACTCAAATAATTGAATGGGAAAAGGGGCAGGATGGATTTAAAAGCTGGACAAGCCCTGGATGGGCATCACCACCTTGCAGCCCACAGCATTCCCAGGGGGGAAAATGACACCAGCAGGGTTCACATGGGTTCCTCCCAGTTGTATTTCCAAGCTGGAATTGTGTGATGTGGCTGTGAGCTCTCTCCAGCCTGCTCTGCCCAGGGTTCCATGGACAAACATTCCAGGGGCCCTTGGGGTGCTGCTCCTCACCCCAACCCCCTTTTCCTGCACCCTCAATGCTCCCAAACCCTGGGCTCTGCTCCCCCAGCTGTTCCTGCAGCTGGACCCACCATTCCAAGGGACAGCTCCCCATGGAGACACCCCCAGCACACAGACCCTGGGATGTGGCCTTTCCTGCTTCACCCCCTCCATGCTGTTCCTGGCAGAGGATGCCCTGGATTGTCAGCTCAGAGAATTCCTCACATGCACAACAAGAGGCAGCAAAGCCAAGGAATTCTTGGTGCATTCCTGTAAATCTGTGCAGCTCAGCTCCAGCCAGAGCTGATGGATTGGAAGGGACTTGGAGCAGCAAAGCTCACAGGGCTCGCTGCTAAAACGTGACAGTTTGTGGCCCTTTGGTACAAGGAAATTCACATTTATTATTTCAGAGCTGTGGACACAATTCCCAAAGGCCTCCAGCTGCTGCTCCATACGAGCACTGTGACTTCAGAGGAGGAGCTGATTGTTTTCCTGATTGTTTTCCTTTCATCATCCCTCAGAGTCCTGTCAGAGCCTTCCCACAGCACCTGCTGCTGCCCAGGGAAATGAAGGCATCTCCAAAATGTTATGGAATTCTCCTGCCTCTACTCCCAGCTGGGAGAAGCAGTGGCTCCAGAGCCATCCCCACATGGGATGTGTGGGCCAGGCCCAGGGAACAGGACAGGTGTGTTTGGGTCCCTTCCAACTCAGGATATTCTGTGATTCTCTTCCTCTCAGGATTTATCAACAAGGTCCTGGCTATTTCACATGGAAATCCTTGGCAGCTCCCATTTCCAGTCCAGGCTTGTTCTCTCTCCCTTCCCTGATGGACAAAAGCAGTCAGCTGGATTTAGTTTTCCATGATCAAGGACAGAACATTCCAGCTCCCAGCTAGGGCTCAGGTTTTATGTAGATTTTCTCTTCCTTCCCTTCCTTCATTGCAGCATAACGTGCCAGGACAAAGAGATAATCACTGAGCCTGGAAAGCAAGGGAAAAGCAGGAAAATCAGTGATCTTACTCCAGAAGAGAAGCTTGCTGAGAAGCAAAACCCCCCAGTTTTATTCCCAGAACTAAGGGAATGCTTCAGTAGGACAGGGGAATGGTTTGGGATTTTATTTTTTTTACCTGTTTAAATACTTGGCCACGTTTGGATCTGCTTCCCCTGCTTGCACTAAAGGGACCACACTGGGAAAAGCAAAGGGAAATGCTGGTGTTTGATTTTCCACCTCTGAGTGCACAAAAACTGGAGCCCCCTCCCAACCCAAATGCCCCCATGGAGTCCCCACTTTGACTCCTGCAGAAGTGAGGGATCTTTGCTTCCCAGGGGGATCTGGGAGGGGTGAATGATGCCAGAAATGTTTGTGTTTGTCCTGGAAACCCCCTGCTCTGCCCATTCCCAGAGGGACAGGACACAGAGAATGGCTTCCCACTGCCAAAGGCAGGGTTAGATGGGATACTGGGAAAAAATTCTTCCCTGTGAGAGTGGTGAGGCCCTGGCACAGGGTGCCCAGAGAAGCTCTGGCTGCCCCATCCCTGGAAGCATCCAAGGTCAGGTTGGATGTGGCTGCAGAATCCCAAAACGTTTAGGTTGGGGAAGGAAGAACAGAGCCTGACTTTGTGCCTCCTGCACTCCTGGAATTGGGTTAAGCACACAAAAGCCTGGCTGGAGCCCCAGCCCAGCCCTGGTTTGCTGTCACTGGGGTGTCCCCATGCCCATTTCCTCAGGGTGACCCCAGCACAGCACTCACCACCTCTCAGCCCTGCGGCACACGGCTCGGGACAAGTGGAGAGCAGCACTGCTCCTGCCTCCAGACTGGAACAGCAAGGAAACACCACTGAGGGCCTGCCCCAGCAGGGACAACCCCCCTGCCCTCCCTCACACATGGAGCTGAGCCCTGTGCCACGCCAGGCAAGGCAGGGACAGCAGGGTGGGCAGATGTAACTCCCAGCTCCTTGGCTCTGCTTTTCCCTTGCTGTTTGCCCATGGGAACAGCAGCCTCCCAGGCTGTCCTCCCATGGTAAGCAGTGCAGCAGGGCTACCCCACGGAAATGAGGGGCACGGGCAGCACCTACAGGCAGGATGAAGGCTCTGAGGGGAGGCAGCTGCTCTGAGTAGCTGTCAATCCACTGCTCCAGCTCCAGGATGGGCTTCTCGCTGAATGATGTTCGTTCTACAGAGAGGGGAGAAGAATCAGCTGGAGAAAAGTGATTCAGACAACAAGCTGAGCTCTCATTTTGCTTTCTTGGATCAGCAAGCTCTAAGAAACCAAACACTCAGCATCCCAGCACTCACACCAGCCCAGGACAGGCAGGACTTACTGCGGTGAGCCTCCCTGGCTGAGGAGAGTGGCGTGGCAATGTTGGAGCCCACATCCTGCAGCATGCACTGCACCTGGACAGAAACCACAACTGCTGTCACTGCCAGCCATGGCTTTTTGCATTCCAGTGCTCAGCAGAGCTGATCAGCCAAACTCACAGGCTGCCCAGGCAGGACCTGGGTCACTGCTGTGCCCTTGTGGTTGTTTGTGTCCCAGTTTCAAACCTGGAGCTCTGTTACAACAAAACTCATGTTCATATGTGGATCTGACTTAGAATAAACCTAGAGATGAATCTGTCTGCCCATAACTAATAATTTCATCTACCAACTTCCTTCTTGGTTAAAGAAATTTGCCTCTTAGAGAGCAATCAAGGGAGTCTCAAAGATTTAGATATTGAAATACTAAATGTATTGAATTCCTGTGTGTCAGTGGGAGCACTGTGGCTAAAATTAAGGAGTCTGTGTTTTAATAGCACTGGAATGAAGATTATCATTAATACTCACCTTATGAAGTTGATCAACAAACGTGTGACCCTTTTCACTGCTAAACTCACCGGCCAGCCTTGGGTAGAGAGAAAAAAACAAAACAGAATTAGTTGGGAATAAAGAAATCATAACAAACATACTTTCCTATATGATTTGGATACTCCCAGCCGGTGCTTACCCTATGGCCGAGCTCAGCTCATCCGTGGCTCCGAGGGCCTCGAAGATCCGGTCGCCCTTGGGCCGCCGCTCCCCGGTGAAGGTGCTGGAGAATCCTTTGGGAAGGGCGGGAGGCGCTCAGGGCCCGCCTGGGGAGCTCTGCCCGCGGCCCCCGGGGCCCCCCGGGCTCTACCTGAGTCTCCCGTCCTCGTGTAGATCCTCGGGGCCCGCTCGGCAGCGGCGCGCTCGGGGCTGCGGAGGCACCAACCGTGAGGGGACACCGTGAGGGGGGGACGCACCGTGAGAGACTCAACGACACCGCGAGGGACGGAACAACACCGTGAGGGACGGAACGACACCGTGAGGGGGTCCCGGCCCTCCCACGCTCACCTGCCCGCCCCGCTCCGCCACCGCCGCCCCGCCATCCCCGGCAGGCCCCGTCCCGCCGCCACCGCCGCTCGCCGCCACATCCCTGCCGGCCGCCGTCCCCGCCGCCGTCCCGCCCTCAGCCCACGCTGTCACCCCAGCGCCGCGCCACCCCGCAACGCCCCCTTCCCATTGGCCGCCCGCAAAGTCCCGCCCTCGCACGACGCCCGGCTATTGGCTGAGCGCAGGGAGGCGGGGCAGGGCGCGGCCCCGATTGGTGTGTGGGGCTGTCAGTCGGCACCGGCCGTGCGGCGATGTGGACGCGGGAGCTGGCGGTGTCGGCGCCGGGCAAGGTGATCCTGCACGGGGAGCACGCCGTGGTGCTGGGCAAGGTGAGGGCACGGCGGGGAAACCAGGGCTGCCCGGCTCGGTAACCGGGGCTGCCCGGCCCGGTAACCGGGGCTGCCCGGCTCGGTAACCGGGGCTGCCCGGCCCCGCTGACCCCCGCTCTCCGCCCGCAGGTGGCCCTGGCCGTGGCGCTGGACCTGCGCACGTTTCTCCGCCTGCGGCCCGGCGCTCAGGGCCGGCTGAGCATCTCCCTGCCCGGCGTCGGCGTCCGGAGGAGCTGGGACACCCCCGACCTCCGGGCCCTGCGGGAGCGGATCGCAGGCAAGGGCCGGGGGAAGGAAGGAGGAGCTGCCTCGGGGCATTGAGGGGCTCTCGGTGCCGTTCGGTGCCTGTCACACCCCGGTCACCGTGCTGGGACCCCTCCATGGGGTGGCTCTGCAGGGACCCCCGTGGGGTTATTTGTCCTCCCTGCAGTGTTTTGGGGTCTCGCTCTCTCTGACCCCGCTCACTGACGTGTTCCTGCCCCTCTCAGTTATTTACATTCCCCTCGTGGCCCCGCTGATGCTCAGGTGTCCGTGCGTGGCCCTGTCCCCTCCTGGTTTGGGTTCCACGGACTTGTTCTGGTGCTGTTGTGGCTCCAGCCAGCCTGGGTCTGTTTTCCTGCCCGTCTGTCCCACACCAGCCCTCACAGTAAATTTCTGCAGCACCTTGCACTGGCTGGAGCCCCAGAATATCCCACTTCCAAAATCCACGTCCTTTAATGAAGAGTTTGTGACTTGCCGTGTTTTCCATAGTGGTTATGGCTGGATGCAGTGGCAGGTGTAGGTAGGGAGACATTTGGAAATATGGAGTATGGAAACCCTGGGATTTCAGAGTGCCTGGTGGAGATTTTGCTTTTATTTCATGGAAGATCCTCAGGTGGAACCTGAAATGGGCCCCAGCTGTTTCTGCTTGCTGTAACAGAAGGTTTTGTTGTAAATACTGCTCTCAGTGTAACAATTCCCTGGTTTTTAAGTGTTTAAACTCTCCCCTGCTTGCTTCCATAGCTGATGGTGATGAGTCCAAGTCTCCCAGTGTAGAACAGCTGGATGCACTGAGGGAGTTTGCTGGAATTGCTGCTGGGGCCTCAGCTCCAGACAGTCTTGCCACTCTTGCCTTCCTGTATATGTGCCTGGCTATTTCTGCTAAGTATGGGTAAGGCTCTGCTCCTGCCCCAAACTTTTGGTGCTGGGTGGGTGCTTCAGTGAGCTGGGAGTCTCTGCTCTCACTTAGTTCTGAGGGCTGAAAGCAGAGCAGTTCATGCCACAGTCACAACACACACACCCCTCCCCACGGCAGGCAGCTCCTGTCATCCTGGCTTAGGCTGGCAAAACAGAAATAAGCTGTGAATTTATTGTCTGAACTAAGTCTGATCTCTTTATGGGCTGAATCTGCCTAAAACTGAAAATGTGGGGCTGTTCCAGTTCCCAGCCTTACCCAGCACCATCAGTGATCTCTGTGTGACTGGATGGGTGCTCAGGGCAGTGCCAGAAACCAAAGCAGAGCCCAACTTCCATCTTCTCATCCAAGAAATCCAAGGATAAAGAGCTGGGATGTGCAGCTGGGTTGTGGTTTCCCTGCAGTCTCAGGGTGGCACTGGGGCTGTCAGCAGCCCTAAAAAGCTCTTGGGCTTTATTTTGGGGTCTATAACACAACCCAGGTGTGTTCAGTGGAGCAAAGGGACGTGGATATATCCATGTTCCATCTTCCCCACCAGCCTCTTGCCCCAGTGGGATGTGGCTGTGCAATTACAGATTTGGGATATTTACATTTTATTCAGAAATATATTTACAACGACCTCTGAGGAGGCTCTTTATGCTGCTGCTCAGGTATTTAGTTACCAAGAGCCCCCTTCTAGCAGCCTGACAAGCTGTGCCAATCACAGATCCAGCTCAGGAGGGCTTTATTCCATCACAAGTGCTTGCCCAGGCTGCTCCATTCAGGAGTGATCCCTCCTGCAGCCCCAGTGTGTCAGATGCATGTGCTGATTTGCCAATTCTCACCCACCTTTCCCTGTGATCAGTCCTAACTGGCTTCTTTGCCTTTTTGATGTTGTCTGGGGGTGGAATTCGGGGTGCTGGTGCCAGTCCCTGTGTGTGGGGGTGGAATTCAGGGTGCTGGTGCCAGTCCCTGTGCCAGTGCCTGTGTGTGTGTCCGTTTCCCAGGGATGTTCCCAGCGTGGACATCGCGGTGTGCTCGGAGCTGCCCACGGGAGCAGGGCTGGGATCCAGTGCTGCCTATGCTGTGTGCCTGGCTGCAGCCCTGCTCATGCTGTGTGGGGCCATCTCCTGCCCACTGCAGGAGGGAGAATCCACAGCCAGGTAAGGAATTCCAGCCTGGCATGCACAGCTCTGTGCCCCACCTTCCCTTTTGCCTGCACGAGTTCTGGCACTGCCACCTCTGCTGGTCTGTCTTGGCTGTCACCACAAGTGACACCCTGAGCCCATCTCCTGTCCATACCCAGTATTCCCAGCCCTAACTCTTTACCTCAGCCCTGTCCCAGACTTTGTAAAATTCCCCCTGTTTCCCTTGTTTAGGGTCAGAAAAACATAGTGTAAAAAGGGAGGAAAACCCCTTATTTTTTCAATCAAATAAAACACACTGAAATTTTTCACCCTCAGTTTTCCTCTGGCTCTGAGCACCTTCCAGGTTTTGCTCTGAGTCCTCGAGGATCCTTTCTGGGTTTCTTTTGCATTTCCCATGGATTCTTTTCTGCATGTGCTACATTTCCCCCTGATCTCCTGCCTGTCTTTCCCTTTTATCAGTGCCTGATGAAAGAGAGTTTCTTTCCTGCTGCCCTTGGAGCTCCCCTTTGGAAGCCTGGAGTGCTGTGCCCCTGTGAGAGGGAGCTCTGTTTGAAACTGTTCAAAATCAAAGCTGGAAGGGCAGAACCTCTGTTGTGTGGGGCTGAGAGTGAGACAGCAAGGAGGGTGGTTCTGTGTTCTGCCCCAGAAACAGGTTCTTGTTGGGAGCACTTGAGCAAATCTCCCAAATTTGGGAAGTAAAAAGGCAGCTCCAAGTGTTACAGCAAAGATATCTTCATTCCCTGCTCACCCTCCGTGGCTTCAGCATGGATCCAGCATAATTCCTGCCTTCCAGCTGCTGTGCAGAGAGCTGGGGGTGTCAGACTTCAGAGGGGCTTTGCTTCCCATGGCAAGAAAATAACAGCAGGATAGAAAGGCTCCTGTGTCGGGAGGAATTGCAGCCTCTCAAAGAGGATTAGGAACAAGTGGTTTACTCCTGTTCCTGAGGCTGCTGCTGGGAGCTGTTTGCTGAGTGCTCCCAGATTAAATCCTGGCAGGTGGAATGCAAGGTGTGTGGACATGGATAAGGACATTCAGCCAAGGCCCAGGGAAGCAGGAGTGAAGGGGAGCAGTTTCTGGGTAGCAGGTGGCTCTTGGAATTTCTGCATTGCCTTGTAAGGCACTGTGAGGCTTTCTCAAAATCTGGATTTATGCCTCTGCCCCAGCATGGAATGCCTGTTGAATGGACTTGTGGTGGGCAGGGAGGGTCAGAGGTGTGGTTTTGTGCTCAGACTGAGAGCAGGATTAGATGGGAAACTGGGAGTTCCTCCCTGTGAGGATGGTGAGGCCCTGGCACAGGCTGTCCAGAGAAGCTGTGGCTGCTCCATCCCTGGAAGTGTCCAAGGCCAGGTTGGATGGGGCTTGGAGCACCCTGAGACAGAGGAAGGTGTCCCTGCCCAACCAGGGCCTCACCACCCTCGCAGGGAAGAATTTTTTCCTGGTATCCGATCTAAACCCATCAATCTCTGTCACCTTAAAGCCATTCCCCCTTGTCCTGTCATTCCAGGTCCTTGTGAATAGGCTCTGTCCATCTTTCTTGTAGCCCTTCAGGCACTGGAATGAGGTGTCCCCAAAGCTTCTCCTCTCCTGAACAATCCCAGCTCCCTCAGCCTTTCCAGTGTGTGTGCTAACACTCCCTGTCTGGTGAGGTGGGGATGAGTCTGGACTTGAATTCCAGACTGAATTCCAGACTAAATCTGATCTACACCAGGCCAAAGCTGGGATCTTCCCCCTGAACCTGATCCCTCCCTCTCCACTGGGTTGGAGTGGTTTGGTTGGAGTTATTTCCTTGCCTTCCAGGTGGACAGAAGAAGAGCTGACCCTGATTAACAGCTGGGCCTTCCGAGGGGAGCAGGTGATCCACGGCAATCCATCGGGTGTGGACAATGCTGTTGGCACCTGGGGTAGGTGTTTTTGCTGCTTCTCAGGCAGAAACTCCCAAATTCAGCTCCCTGCTCAGGCCTGAGCACAGGGAATCCTTCCCCTGTCTCAGTCTGCCCCATCTGTGAGCTGGGCCTGGAGCCAGCTGGAATGTTGGGAATGGGCTGCAGGAACACCAGAGCTCTGTCCCCCCCAGGCAGGTGCCACAGGGCAGAGACCTTGCTGCAAATAACTGATATTGAAACATTCTGCAGTGAACAAAGAAACCTAATCCTGTCCCAGGGATAATGCAGGGGAAAATGCAGTTGGACAGCTGTCATTTAGTTTCAATTAGCAGAGACTTCCCAGTGTTTTGAAAGTGTCCTTGGAGACTTTTAATAATCTTTCTAATGAGACCTAATCACAGTGGCTCTGTGAGGGTAGGAGCCAAGTGAGACATTCCTTCTGGACAATGAAATTCCGTGCTGCAGGATGGCTGCTGACACCAGTGCACACCACTTCACTCCATGGAATCCCACGTGCTTGGCTCTGCTGGATTCTGTTTTCTCAGCAAAGGCTTCATGCTGGCCAAACTCTTTGCCTTTTCAAAAATTATTTGGTGTGATCCTGGAGGAGAGGAGAGCAAAGGGAAAGGCCTTGGGTTGAGCATGTCCAGCCAGACCCTCTCATTAAGGCAGCAGGGTGAGGCAGGGCCGTGCTGCTGGAGAACATGGGTTCATTTAGCTGGTGTTTCTTGCAATTACTGTCACAGGCTCTGGGTGAGGTTCTGAAGATGAAAAACCTCCTGTGTTATCTCTCAGCTCGCTCTCTGCTGAGACAATAACATGTATTTTACTTTAGGTGGAGCCCTGAGATACCAAGCAGGAAAAATCACACCGTTAAAGAGGTAATATTGGAGTTTAAAAATAACCCTCACACACGGTGGGTGGAACGTGTCAGAGAGGCTCTGGGTGGGTGTTGGAGGGTATGAGGATGATGGGAGATGGCTGGAGTGTGGGAAGGGCTCTGCAGCCCCATTTTGGGTGTGGGCAGCCTCAGTTGTTGGGGTGGATGGGGACAGTAAAACGTTTGGTCATTATCTGACATTAGATGAACACAGCACAAAGGATCAATATTAATTTCATGGCATTATGGGCAGCAGGAATGGATCTGCTCCTGGCAGCAAATGACATTGTGGGGAGGGGGAACTTTGTGCTTACCTGGTGGTGGGAAAAGCCATTGGCAGAGAGAAATCTGGGTCCTGAGTGTTCCCTCTGCCTCCTGCCAGAGAAGTATAATCTGACTCCATTAAAATCTTCCACAGTGCATGAAATTGCTCTATTAGCAGTTAATGGCCACTTCTGGCTACTCTTGTAGAGAGTATTTCAAAGGAGAAAATTTGCTTGAAAAACATGGATTTTAGTAAATACATTACAGTCCTATTTATAGCTCTAGTACAGTTGTTCCTTGTATCCAGGAGGAACAAGCCTGAGCCCAGCCAGCACTGCAACACCTGCTGAAGTTTTATAAAATGAATGGGACTCCTGATCTTGGGTTCCTGCTCAAAGAGGCCTTTTGAGGCAGAATAAGCTGTAGCCTTGGGGAGTGTGAAGGAAAGAGGCCAGGAGATGTTCCTTGCCCATGGCAGGGGGTTGGAATGAGATGAACTTTAAGGTCCTTTCCAGTCCAGAGCACTCTGGGATTCTCTGTCTCCTGTTGCTTCCAGGGTGCCCACACTGAGGATCTTGCTGACCAACACCAAAGTCCCTCGGAGCACCAAGGTCCTGGTGGCTGGTGTAAAGGAGAAGATCCTGAAGGTGCAGGTGGTTGTGGGATGGAGATGTGGGGGATAACCTTCGGGAGATAACCCTGGACTGCAGGTCCCACAGGATCTTCTGGGACATCTCTCCTGTAGCCACTGTATTCCTATCTCCCAGCTGCTTGGGAATGGGGTTTCAGCTCATCTCCTCCCTTCCTCCAGTTTAACAGGAGTTAAAACCACCAATTGGCAACCATGAAAAGAGCAGTTCCTTCCTCTGGCCTGTTTCCTTCTCTTCCTCCCTTTTCTGCAGCCAGGAGCAGGTTACCATCACCCTGCTCTGGGAATGAGTGAGGAATTGCCCAGCTCAAGGAGACTGGGACCAGTTTCCTCCCAGTGGTTTTGGAAGAGCAGCAAGCAGGCACCTGACATCCCTCCTTCCCCCTTTCCAGTTCCCTGCCATAATGAACCCAGTGCTGGACTCCATCGATGCCATTTCTCAGGAGTGCCAAAGTGTTCTGGAAGCCATGCCTGCAAATCCATCAGCAGAGCATTACCCTGTGCTGGAGGTAAGGGGCTTGCTTGCCAGTATTTTTAGCCACTGTTACTGTTGAACATCAAAATGTCATTTAAAGAACATTAGATCTGAAAAAAAAAAAAAAAAAAAAGCGATAGCAGGAAATGTTCAGTTCTAAGTGAAACCATGGTCTGGGTGTGCTGCTTTTAATGCCCTTCCCGGAGCCAGGAGACAGAAGCTGCTGCTGGTGCCTCTTCCCAGCTGTGTGCAGGGCTGGGGCTCTGGGGACCTGTGGCTCTGGAGGGTTTGTTTCTCTTACACTGAGTGCCACAGCTCTGGCAGTCACTGCCTGTGAATCAACAGCTCTGTCACTGCCAGGGCTGGGCTGAGCAGAGCCCAGAGCCACTGGTTTGTGATGGACTGACTGGTTCCCAGCCAGCTCCTGGTGCTCCAGGCTCATCCTGGCTCCAGAGAGCCACAGACAGAGCTGTGCCCAGAGCTGACCTGACATTGATGCACGAGGTGCACACAAAGATCTGTTTGTCTTGGCTTTGCTCAAAGAGCAGAGGCTGGGGAGGGGGAGGAACAGGATTCCGAGTGGAAGAAGTGCTGAGAGTGCTGTAATGCTGCTCCACAGCCCCTGGGGGAGGGATGTGTGTCTGTGTCCCAGCTGAGGCAAACCTGGCCTGGCCCTGGGAGCCAGCCTGGACACTCAGGAACCATTTGGCACCAGTCCTTGTTGGCATCTGGATGCTTCCCCTTGGCTCTCAGGAGGATCTCTGCTTGTCCTTGCTCTTGCTCTGGGTTGTTCCCGTGGCAGAGTCCTGCTCCCTTGGCACCAGGGTGGGATTCTGGCCCCCTCACGGTGAGCTGAGCTGCCATCAGCTGAGGGAGGTCTGTTCACAGCACAGCTTCACACAACTCATCTTAATTCCACATCCTCAGGCTGTCAGAAGTGTCAGGGGACAGGGAAGAGAGGGGATAATTTGAGTTGTGCTTTGAGCTCCTCACATGGAAAATGCCAGAGCATCCTTGTGTCCCACACCCGGGCAGCAGCGCTGCGGTGAGCAGGTTCCTGTCTTGAATCTTGTTGTTTTGTCTTGTGCTTGAAGAGCCCAGAGAGGCCCAGCTGATGAGATGCAGCACACAGATATATAAATACATCTTTTGGGCTGTTTCTGAGATGTGCAGCTCTGGCCAGAACCATGGAACTAGTCTAGTGTGTCATAAGCTGTCATCGGATTCCTGGCAGATTTTGGATCAGGAGATGACAGGTGTCTTGGATCATCACAGCCACTGCTGTGCCCTCACTCAGGCATATAAAGAGGCCTCTGGATGGATGTGTGTCCTGCCCAGCCTGGAGTGGGTGGTGGCTGAGCTCTGCCTGCCACCCACTCCTTGCTCTTCCCAAACACAGGGCAGAAATGCTCTCTCTGGAGGTGGGAGAGGGATTCTTTCTGCAGTGTCCCCTCCTGTGTGAGGTTGGCAGGATTCCTGGGTGGAGCTGAGGGAGGGGGATGTGGCTGACACCTGCCCTGTGCTCCCTGTGCACAGAGCCCTCCTGGCTCTCCGGGAGCTGCAGGCAGGGAGCAGCTCAGTGCTGCTTGCTGGGGGAGGGCTGGGAGGGCCCTGTGGTGCTCAGGGAGCTCCTGTCTGCTTCTGGCCCTGCTCCAGACTTGCTTCAATCACAGACCAAGCCCTTCCCTCTGCTCCTGAATTCCTCACCTGTCCTGCTGGGAGGGGAGAAGCTGTAGCTTCCATTTCTGTGTGGTGCTGTCCATCCCTTGGGCTGTTTGGACCTTGCTGCTGGGGCAGCTTTCTCCAGGAGCAGCTGCTCTGGCTGGCTGGGAAGCGTGGCAGGGATGCTCCCACAGCTCTGCCAGGAGGGTGGGCTCTCTCAGTGCTGCTCCCTGAGGGAAGGACCCTCTCGACCCCACTTGAGCTGGGTGCCAGGTTCCCAGCATGGTGCTGCTCCTTGGCTCCCTGCCTGTGAGGAGGCAGAGGTGCAGCACAGAGCAAACAAAGGGATGTCCCTCTGTGTCACCTCTCCAGCAACGCCTCAGCCGTGTCAGAAGTCCCTGGATTTGGCTTTGCTGGATGGATTGCAGGGCAGGGCAGGGTGACAGCCAGGAATGAGAGCTGCTGGCTCAGTGCCCTTCCCATGGCCAGTGAGGGGCCTTGCACAGCCTCCTGCCCAGCACTCAGTGACAGGGCAGAGGAGAGGCAGTCAGGGGGCATTGGAGAGCTCTGGAAAAAATTCCTGCTGGCAGCTTGCAGTGATCAGGATTTTCCTGGAATGTGCAGGTCTCTGTGCAAGTTGTGATGGGGGACAGGGACACATGAGCAGCTCAGAGATCAGACTCTGCCCTGACCTTTCTCCTTGGTCCTGGTGGTCAAATTTCCGCATAAATGAGGTGGTTGTGAAGGGGTGGCTGGGAAGGCAGGGCTGCCTCTGCTCTAAAGTGTCTCTATGTGTGCTCATCTCCTCTCTTTTTGTTGCTTTCAGGAATTCTTTGACATAAACCAACACCACTTAAATGTGCTCGGCGTGGGCCACCCCTCCCTGGACAGGCTGTGCCAGGTGACAGCATCCCACAGCCTGCACAGCAAACTGACAGGGGCTGGTGGGGGTGGCTGTGGCATCACCCTGCTGCCACCAGGTCAGTACAGCCCCTTGGGCATCTTCCTCTTCCTCACAGCCCGGGGTGGGGGGCAGGTCTGGGAGCAGAGGAATCACTGCCAGCCCTGCTCTGGCTCTGGAGGAATGGGTGGGATGTGTCCCAGCACTGCCTGGCACTGTGGCTTGCAGTGTGTGATTCAGAGTGCTCATTTATGTGTGTCAGCCCCCGAGGGCACTGGCCCTGTGCCAGGGGCTGTGTTTGGAGGAGCCATGGCCCTTTCCCTCTCCCTGCAGTGGCCGAGCTGACTCGCTGGCTGCTCTTGCCTTGCTCTTGGCAGACACCTCCCCTCTGGCCGTGGAAGCAGCCAAGCAAGACTTGTGTGCCTGTGGATTTGAATGCTGGGAGACCAAGATTGGGGCCCCTGGGGTGACCCTGCACTCCTGCTCCTCCCTGAGTGCCCAAGTGCTGCACGCGCTCGCCCAGAGCTGAGCTGCTGCCCTGGCAGCCCTGAGCTCCTGGCACCACCTCCTCGGAGCTCTGCGTGCCCACGTGCCTGGAAACTTCTTTCCCCTCTCCTGTGTGGCTGAGGGCCTCCAGATGTGGGTATGGAGCCAGTCTGGGGCCTGGTGTCACTGGGATTTGGGGCTGCAATGGAGACCTGGGAGCTCCCACCCAGCGGTGTTTGACCAAGGCTGTCAAAAATCCCGGTTTGAATTTCCTTCCTCAACTGCTGTGCTGATGCCAAGGGGCAGGAGGAGAGGGGCTTGGCTGGATTCCAGGGTGGATAATGACACTTTGCTGCTTCAGATGTATGTGGTGTCTCTCCCCTCATCCCTGCTGTCCTGTGGGAGCTGGCAAGGTGGATGTGCATGGTGCTTTGACGTTTTTGGGTGAAGAGCATCTTTGGCAGCTCAGGGCTTGATGCCCAGGTCTCTGTTTCTTCTGGACTACATTCCCAGTGAAGAGGAAACCTTTAATACAGCTCTTCCCTGCTATTAAGTGTTGGATAATTAAAATGCAAGATAAAGCACAATTCTAGTGAAATTACTGATTTCCACTCTTTTCCATAATCTCTGCCTGGGCTGATAAGCAGAGTCCTGTAGTCAGGCTCTGGTTTTTATTCACATGTGCAAGGTCTAGCTCAAACAGCACCTGCAAGGAGGGCAGCTCCAGGCCAAGGGCAGGCTTAAAATTCCTCCTTGTAAAAGCTGTTCTCTCACACTTCACTCTTGAACCAGCATGCCCCTGACCCTGCCTGCTGTTGGGTTTACTTTGGTGTAATTAAGTAGGGGAAAGAAACCCAAACCACGTCCTCAAAAGCTCGCCATAAGTTGCAGTTGACAAACTCTAAAACCTAAATGCATTTAGACTTATTACACAAATGTAAATGTATTTTTAACTCCTGAAATTTTAATGAGCTGTGCCGCAGAATGAAGGGGAAGTGGCTGAGGCCAGAATCTCTGGGAGTCATGAGCTGACTCTGAGGGACTGTGGTCTCTGCTGTACCTGCCAAGAGGATTTTATCGTCACTCTGTTTGTCTAGGGTGGGTTTTTTAAGTGGGTTTTTAAGTGTAGCTGTGTTCAAGAATCACTTCACTCAAAGCTGAGTAATGAATTGGCAGAGGTGAGGAATTTGCCTTCCCCTTCCAGCCCACGGATAAAAAAAAATCAAGTGTGAGAAGCTGAGATGTTCTAGCTCTAAACCCCCTAGCATCATGGTGACCAGCTTTAGTTCCCTGATCCCATGTAAAACTGTCTCTGGTTTTAATAAATCCATGGATTTTTTTATGTGCAAAGTGTTCTTTGATAATTATGCTGGATACAAAAGGAAAAAAGCACCTTACACTGCTTCAGGAAAGCAGGTCTCAGATGCTGCCTTTCTACATGTCTAATTACAATTCCAATTTGCATCTGAGAGCTGCTTTACACTAATCACAAGTCAGAAAGGCTGATAAATAATTTACCATTTTCTAATACAGTGTAATCAATGTGAGGATCTGGGAGCGTGTTGACTTTAACCACTTACATGTGTCGACTTTGTGATGTTGGCACAAAGAGATGCCAGATCCAGCACGGGGAACTTCCCTTCAAAGCAGCATGTCTGGGGCTGAGCCTTGTTGGCTCTGAGGGCTGGGGACCAGAACTGAGGGGAAATTCACAGAATCCCAGGATCATTCAGTTTGGGAAAGCTTTCCAAGTCCAACCTGTGTTTGATCCACACTTTCCCACCCAGCCCAGAGCACTGAGTGTCACATCCAGGTGTTCCTTGGATGCCTCCAGGGATGGGGACTCCAAACCTCCCCAAAAGGGACCTCCCTTTCCATGAGGAAATTCCTCCTGATGTCCAACCTGAGTGCTCATCCCGCTCTGCTCTGTGGCAGAGTGGAAGTGGTGACATTCCGGGGTAGGGAGGGTGGTGGCAGCGTCGTGGCAGGAGGGTGACCCATACAGGGGTCTGTGGGAAGGCTCCAGGGTGACACAGGCACCGCTGGGATCTGCCTTCCCTGTGCCACAGGGACCAGATCTGCCGAAGTCAGCAGCTGGAGCCAGTCCCAGTCTGGAGTGAGCACAGATTTCACATCCATCTGTGAGCACGGGATGCCCATTCCGTCCTTTCCAAACTCCTCCTTCACCAGCTCCATCAAACGCTCTGCAGGGACACTGCTACACCCAGAGGGACAACCCAAGGGGTGGCTGGGATGTTCCTGGCCCCACATTCCGCACAGGATGTGTGCACTCAGAGTTCCAACCTCCTGCTGCAGCTCCTGAGCCCTGGGACACACAAAACCACCCCTGCCCCTCCTCACCCAGGGCAGGAGCAGCTGCTGCCATGGGACTGGTGCCCCATGGGGACACAGAGAGGGGCAGAAGGAGGCACAGCACTGTCTCTTGGAGGCACAGCCCTGTCTCTCGTGTGTTTTGCTGCTTTGGAAGCAGAACTGGAGCCTGTGGAGCGTGTTCTCCCCACGGATCAGCCCCTCCTCGCAGGCACCCCGCGCGACGGATGTGCAGCAGGGCAGCGATTGCTGCTGAAGGATTAGCCTGGTAATTTGGCTAATTTTTCTTGAGCTTCATTTTTCACATTACGAGCTCTGCAGCAAGACTAACGAGCCTGGCTTTGCCTCTAATAGCCAGCACAGGGACGGGGAGGGGAGGCTGTGCTCCAGCCTAAAGGAGGGATTGAGGAATGGCAGAGGTGAGAGCTGGGGGTCACCGGTGTTCGGTGACAACAAAAACGAAAACGCTTTGAATAAAAATACCTTTTTAAATCGTCCTTGTCCTTCATAGCCAGTGCCTGGGGCAGCATCGCTGCCGGGGTGTCTCGCCCTATCCCTGGGGAATGTCCTGGTGCCCCGAGGGGCTCCTGTTACCCCCCTGAGCCGGACCCCGCTCCCCGCCCGGCCCTGGCAGGCACAGATGGTATTATTGTTTGTTTGCACTCGGTGTCAGCAGTGCCTTCTTTCTGCTCCGCTGAGTAGATGCTGAGGAGGCAGTGACATTATTGGAGATCACGGAGAGAGCAGGAGCAGGGTCAGGGAGGGAGAGAGGAAATGTCAGCGCGCACTCAGGCGGGGCTGGGGGGCTGCTCACACCCCCGGGGCTCCCGCTGCTCCAGGGGTCCCTCCTGGCCACAGGAGGTGGCACTGGGACCCCCTGCATGTCCTCAGACACACTTGGAGGGTTTGGGAGGTCCCCCGGGGCAGGTAGGTACCCCCCCAGAGCCATTTTAAGGGCGATTTGTGCATCTGACACCTCCCTTGTCCCCTCTGCTTCCCATCCTCACGGATTTTGGAGCTCCCCCATTCCCAGAGCTCGTGGGGAGCCCGTCCCCCCTGTTCCCCCCCATCCCTCTCCCCTCCCAGCACGCTGAAGGTTTTGAAAGTTAAGTATTACCGTCTGCTTTGTTGTTGCCTAACTACGACAGACAAATTGAGAACTAGTTGTCAAAATGTCAGTGCACAACAAATCAACATTCAAAATGAGTCTCAGCGCTATGTGGTGTATAATTAAAAAAAAATCCTTTTTAGAAATTTCAGCAAGCGTTGGCTCTGCTTTATATTTGTCTGTGTGATTAATAAAGGCAGCTAATTTTCAGACTTTAAAAACAGCTAGAAAATAGCTCCTAATTACATATTAGGTTCCAAGCGGCCCCCGCTGAGCGAGGCTGGTATTGGTGGGCCAGAGAATTTGGCAGGGGCTTAATTACATTCTGAGCATCATCTAATTTTAGTTAAATGTAATGTAATCAGCAGCAGATGTCTGAAATAAAATATGAATTATGAATATGATGAAATTTCATTCTTGAATAAAAAAGTAATTTGCTATTTAGTTCATTAAAGTCGCAGAGGTTTATTAGGGAGCAGGTACACGGTGTGGCTGGGTTCTATTAAAATTATATTTCAGAGGGAGAAGGAAATTGCATTAAAGGTGCTAAAATATTCTGCCAGGATGCTGTGCCGGGTGGGAATGAATGTTTACAAAAATAATGGAGCCCTGGGCCGGTGCCAGCCCCGGCTCCGGAGCTTCCGTTTACGCGAGGTGACGTCCCACGTCCTGGGGGTACCCAGGATGGGCTCTGTGCCCCCTCTGGGTGGCCAGCCGGGCTCTCCTTGCTGGTGGGCTCTGATATTTCACACAATCCCAGCGTCATTCAGCTTGGGAAAGATTTCCAAGAGCATCGAGTCCAAGCTGTGCCCGATCCCCACTTTGTCACCAGCCCGGAGCACTGAGTGTCACATCCAGGCCTTCTCTGGACACTTCCCCAGGGATGGGGACTCCAAACCTCCCTGGGCAGCCCCTGCTAAGGCCTGACCACCTTTTCCGTGAGGAAATTCCTCCTGGTGTCCTCCTGACCCTCCCCTGGCACAGCTTGAGGCTATGGGGACAAGGCATCCTGGAACACACTGAGCTGGGATCCGTGTGCCTGGGAAACGAAGCCTCAATTCTCCCTTCAGTTCCTGGACTGTGGTGGACCCTCCTGGGACACCATCTCCTGGACATTCTCCCTGCAACATCCTCTGCAGTTTCAGCTCTGAAGTCGAAATTGCTTTTCTCTATCCCTCAGTGGCCCGGGCTGACAGATAAGCATCTCCAGGCGAGGGGGAAGCACGGCGTGTTCATTATTTCCTTCTATTACAGATCCTGTCATTTTAATCCCTCCTGGATGCTGGTCACCAGCTTTGAGCCCTGCCCATTTCCAGGGTGCTCTCCAAGAAAACCCCGTGGCCGATTCATCCTGCATGGCAGGAAAACCCAGGGCACATCCAGGCAGCTCCAGTGATGCTCTGGCACGGTCCTGGTGCTGGTGCCGTGGCACAGCCAGGCTGCTGCTCACCGGCGTGGGTTCACCGTCCTCCCTCTTCTATTCATCAAGGGCATGACAGCTAAAATTCATTTGAAGATGAAGAAAGTGCCGGCTAATCCTTTCTGGGAGACAGTGATAGACTGGCGGCTCAGGAAGAATTGCACAGCAGTAATGAAATTAGGCTAAAACTGCTGGCGGATAGCAGATAATTGCCCTTGTCTGTCACGAGGAATAACATCTCCCAAATCCAACACAATGATTGTTAAAGTTGCAGGAATTTATTTTATTTATTTTATGGGCTCTGGATTGGCTTTCTGAAGGTCTTTCCCAGGAAAATAAAGGAGAGGGAGCTGCGCTCTCACCTCCTGCCTTCCCCGGGTTCTTCCGCCACAGCGGCAGCTGAGCAGCTCGTTAGCCCTGACGAAGCAGCATCACCACGATGACAAGGACACCCCGCTGGGGCCTCTCGGGGGAGCAGGAGCTGAACCAGCCGGCACAAGCTGCTTGGAGGAGCTGCTGGAAGAGCCAGTCCATCCCCAGCTCCCGTTGACCTGGAGGAATCCATCCACCAACACCGCGTGCCTGCTTGCTGCTGGGACAGCTCCCGGTGCCACGGTGGCCACACAAGTCCTGGGGCAGCTTCTGGTACCACGGTGGCCACACAAGTCCTGGGCCAGGTCCCAGTGCCACAATGGCCACACAAGTCCCGGTGCAGTGTCCAGGCTGACCAGCAGCCGTTTGTTTTGTAATTGATGGGGCGGTGGCGGCCCGGCGCGGGTGAGTGACTGCGCCGGCCGGCGACGGCGATGTTTTATCCGCCGGGGCTGGCACGGGTAATTTACTGTGCTCGGCAATAACATATTTCACTTCCCGTCTCCCAGATGAAGATTACTTGTGTTTGAAAGTGCCTGAACACACACTCAATTTTGCTTAAACGCTCGCAGCCAGCCGAGCGCGGCTGGGCCCCGTGCTGGAGTGGCACAGGGACGAGGATGAGGACAAGGATGGGGACAAGGATGGGGACAAGGATGGGGACAGGATGGAGCACGGCCCCTGCTCCCTCTGGAGCCACTCACAGCGCTGGGGAAAACCCCCTGCAGCGCCCGGCTCAGCGGCTGGAAACATTCCATCCACCTTCCCTGACATTTCGTCTGGCCGGGCGAGGAGCTCCGTGGCATTTCCGAGAGGGGCCGGGGAAAGGTCAGGGGGTGGAAAAGGTTGGCAGGGTCGGTGCTCCTGCCTCATCCTGAGGCTGCTCCTGACCCCCCTGGACAACTGCAGCACCAGCACTGCATGGACTGGATATCCATTCCAGTGCTGGGATGTCCATTCCAGTGCTGGGATGTCCATTCCAGTGCTGGGATATCCATTCCAGTACTGGCATATCCCTTCCAGTGCTGGGATATCCATTCCAGTGCTGGGGTGTCCATTCCAGTGCTGGGATATCCATTCCAGTGCTGGGATATCCATTCCAGTACTGGCATATCCCTTCCAGTGCTGAGATAGCCCTTCCAGTGCTGCAATGTCTCTTCCAGTGCTGAGAATGCCACGTGATGTTCTGGGATGCCCGAGCCACCTGAGATGAGTCAGCACCAGCAAGAAGGGTTCTTGTGTGCACCCCCAAAAGCTCCCAGTGAGGGAGGGCAGGAGCTGGGGCTGCAGGGGTGAGAGGCTCAGAGCTTTGGGGATGTGTCAGGGCTGTGCTGCCACGGCTGGATCCCATCCAGCTCCTTCTCTTGCCAACAGCTCCAGGTGGGCTCTGGGGGTGTGGAAGCCCAAGGCTGACCCTGCTGACCCCGTGTGACCCCTGGGTGGGGTGCTGGCCCCATTGCTGCTGCTCCTCCTGCCGGTGCTGGCACGTCCCCAGCGTTCCCGGCACGGCGCTGCCGTTAATGGATGCTGATGTGTCACCCGGCCCATTTGTCTTCATTTGGTGCCAGCCGGTGGCTGCGGGGATGCGCCAGGGCCGGGCACAACGCCCTGGAGCTGCAGCCTGGCCCAGCAGCAGGATGGGGGATGGCACGGCCAGCACAACCAAAAGTGGGTGTTGATGTCCATTCCCATCCCCAGTGAAAATCCCTGGTGGCTTTGCAGGTAGGCACTGCCAGCCTGAGACCCCAGCAGGGCTGGGGACATTTGCCGTGTTTGTGGCACGACCATTGTGTGCCACCATGCCTGCTGTGGCACACAGATGTATCCTAGGGGAGGTGGGCTTGGATTTGGGGGCACAGCAAGGCAGGGAGCAGATGGCCTGGCCCAGAGGTCCATCCAACTCCCCATGGCCACCATCATCCTCCTCAGTGAGGGGTGGCACCGTCACCACCGTGTCCCACCAGATTCCGGGATGGAACCTCTCCGCCGGAGCTGGGTAATTTCTGATTAGGGATTACCGTACCATCGGCTTCGGTTTGATTGCAGATGTTTTTAATTATATCGTATAAGATCGTGTTATGTAATTGCATTTATCTGATTGAAGCCTTAATTGTAGGATTTCATAATGGTTTGACTGGGTAAATACACCGTCGCGTCTGTTGTCCCCCACCGAAAATTAGGTGCTTCATGTCTTTATTGCATTATCCTGGAGAGGAGCTTGAATTGGGAAGGAAGGAATTAGGAGAGAGAGAAGAAAGGAAAGGTGAGTTTGTCATAGGATCAGGGAATCCTGGAATCGTTTGGGTTGGAAGGGACCTTAAGGATCATCTCATTCCAACCCCATGCCATGGACACCTTCCACTAGAGCAGGTTCCTCTCCATGGGGAGAGGAGCTTCTTTCATGGTCTCCTTCCCACCTGGGCTCTGGAAGCACCAGAGCTCATCCCAAACATCTCCTGCAGCTGGATATCACAGCCACTCTTCCAAAAGCAGGTGAGGGATGGCAAAAATTCCTATTTCCATTGACACACAGCAAAATAATTGGAAATGTCCCCACCTTAATTCCCTAAAAACACCATTAATGAGCTGCTGGCAAGGGGGAATCTGAACTGCACCTCCCACCCTCTGGATGGGGGGATCTCTGCACCTCCCCCTGGCAATTAAAGGGAAGTTTGGGGGTTTTGTGGGAGCCTTTTTCCCCGGCTGTAATCTGCAACATGTGGTTCACACGGAGCCTCCTGCCTAATGGGTTTAGGATTACGGGAATATGCGCAAATCCAGCGGCTCGCTGTCACTCTGCTGGGCGCACTAAGGTGATTTCATTAGGATTTAGGTTTAGAGAAAAGTCTCTCTCTCTCTCTCTCTCTGTGTCTCTGTCTCTCCCCCCGCCCCTTCTCTCCCCTTAATATTATTTTTATTCAATTACATCAGCAATTCATGAAACTTCAAAGCCGTTTCATCAGCGCAACCCGAACGCTGCCGGATTGCGCTTGAAAGGGAGGGAAGAGGAGGAAAACATAAGCTGCTGCTTTAATGGAATTACTGAGAGGGGCTTTTTAATTAAAAACAAAGGTTGGGCTGAGGTCTATCCATAATTCAGTGCCGCTGGATGTAATATCTGCCGGTGGTTTAATTTTAATAAATGTATGTATTATTAACGGTGGGATCTATATTTTCCAAGCCCAAGGAAGGCCCAGCTGTTCCAAGGGCCAGCTGTTCCCAAGGAAGGGTTCTTGGTGCCACAGGGGGCACAAGGGGACACTTGGTGGCCACGGGGCAGAGGATGGGGACGGGGATGCTCCAGGTGACCCCCCCGGTGCCACAGGAGCTGTCACAGCCCTGAGTTAATTACCAGCAGCACCTGCGTGGGTTATTCCGACAACTCCAACCCCTCTTTTTGATGATTTACTCTTAATTAGCCTTTATTAATGAGATGTGACCTCACCCAGCGAGCTGGTTCCTCGCTGCCATCTGCCCGTCCCGCCCTGGGGTGGGACAGCGCTGTCCCCAAGGCCAGGAGCAGCCAGGCAGGGGCTGAGGGGACGGTGACACGCAGCGATCCACGAGGGATCCTCATCCCTGCGCCGCTCCAGCGGGATGGCACCCACCCCCCACCCCCCGCCAGCCTGCTAATAAAAACAAATTAACTTGTAGCAGCGTTAATTTCCCCACATCCATCCATCCCGGCCTCATTACCAGGGCGATCCCAGGAGCCGGGGGTTCGGGCAGATTGTAATGAGGAGCATGCGGTAGTAAAAGTCCTTCTAATAGGATTTATTTACTGTAATTGTGATTCGAGGCACAGTGCCATCCCCCCGGCCGGCCGGGAGGAGGGGGCGTGGGGCTGAGGCTGGAGTTCGGATGGGGATGGAGCCCCCTGAGGGGTCTGGAGCTGGACATGGAGCATGGAGCTGTCCTGGCACAGCCACCCCTGTCCCTTGCTCCGGCAGATGTTTCATGGAGGATGGACAGCACATCCCAATTCCCAAGCACCCCAGCAGGAGCTGCCGGGCAGGTGGTGCCTCCTGGTGCTGCTCACACACTCCAGGGTTTCCCACCCGAGCTGGGATTCAGGGGCTGCTTCCACGGGACATCTCCATCCTCTTGAGCAGAGGCGGCGCGGAGATTTGGGAGGCGAGGCTGCTCCATGGGGTGCTCAGGGTCACCACTCCTGCTCCATGGGGTGCTCAGGGTCACCACTCCTGCTCCATGGGATGCTCAGGGTCACCACTCCTGCTCCATGGGATGCTCAGGCAGTGCCAGGTCACCACTCCTGCTCCATGGGATGCTCAGGGTCACCACTCCTGCTCCATGGGGTGCTCAGGGTCACCACTCCTGCTCCATGGGGTGCTCAGGGTCACCACTCCTGCTCCATGGGATGCTCAGGGTCACCACTCCTGCTCCATGGGATGCTCAGGCAGTGCCAGGTCACCACTCCTGCTCTGGTTTGGCTTCTCCACACACCAGCACTGACCCCCAGATCCCTTCTCCCCGCCGATCCCGATGCCAGGATCTGCAGCAGCTCCAGCGCTCATGCCCGGACACTTGGAACGCTCCTCCCGGGGGTCCCCAAACCTGCCGGGAGTCCCCAGAGGAGGGAGCAGAGCCGGGAGAGCTTTTCTCTCCGCTCACACTTCATTATTGTTGCTAAGGAAACCTCTTGCCAGGATCTCGCCTGGAACACGTCTGCCTCGGCGGGGCCGCGCATCCATCTCTCCCCAAGTGCCCTGAGAGCCGGAGCCGCCGCAGACAAAGGCGGGGATGGAGGCGGAGGCAGCCCCGGGACCACCGCTGCGGCTTTGAACCTGCGGGATGCGCCGCTCGGGAAAAGTTGTCAGGGACCGTACAGAGACAAAACAAAAAAATCCCGATGGAATTTGGGATTTGCTGCTCCGTAGGCAGCGGGGTCAGGAGTTTGCGGCCGTGCTCCGCGGCGGGATGAGCAGGGACACCGGGATGGATCATCCCGCTCCCGTTCCAGCCCATCATTAATTTTTGTTCCTATTTTATGGACGGGACTGGTGCTCCCGGCCCCGTGTCCCCCCCTCGTTCCCAGCTAGCGCTTCCCACTGTAGCGAGACGAGTTCCCATCGTTCAGAATGAGCGATTCCCGCATTGATTTGCAGTTTCCTTTTGATGCAGCAAGAATTTATTCCTCGGGAAAGCTCTTTCTGTAGCCATCAGGGATTATTGATGGTGTTGAACTCGCTGGCTGCCCTCTGGATTGCAGCCGGCCCTGGAGCTCTGTGGTGCCCACAGGATGGTGGGGGCAACAGGGATGTGTGACTTTTGGGGGGATACAGCTGGAGTCTGAACTGCTGGGAATTGGGAAAAATGTTAACAGGGCCGGGATGGCCTCAAAGCAACGTGGTGGATGCAGCACTGACCAAACCTGGCGCTGCTGAGGCACCAGAGTGAGCTCATGGCACGCGTGGCTCCGTCCTTGCCATGGTCATGCCATGAGCTCCTTGTGTGTCCCACACAGCTCTGCAAGGCCCCCACGGGGTGGGAGCAACACCTGAGCACGACTTTCAGGTGGGAACGGAAGGAAAGGGCCTGGGAATGCCATGTAGGACATTCTAGGACACATGGAATGCCCTGCATGGCACTGCCAGGCCCTCTCTCCAGGTGTGGTGGCTCCTGCAGCTCCCCAGGGATGCTCCCAGAGCCCTGGCAGTGCCTGGCCCTAGCAAGGTCCCTTTTCCCTCCTGGACAGGACGGTCCCAGCAGAGCACAGCAGCGTGCCAGCCCAGTGCCCTGCACCCTCCAGAACCCCCCAGAGGTGCCTTTTGTCCCACCCTTGCCAAGCCACTACCTCCGCTTCTCCTCTTTCCCCCCTACACTCCTCATTAAAGAGAACACCGCAGATTTCCCAGCCTGTCTCTCTCGCGGTTCTATATTGAAAAGGCTAAATGATATGCTGACACCTTAATTACACCCCATTGTCACAATGCAGCGTGGCAGTGGTGTGAGTGATATGAGAAGAAAGGGCTGTGGCGTGCGTGGCAGCTCCTTTGATTCGCGCTGGCAGGTTTGGGAGCGACACAACCGGGGGCTCGCGCCAGCGCCACCGTCACCCGCGTCACCCCTGGCACGGCACGGCTGCTCCGGGGGACACCGGGCTGCCACCGCCATGGGGACGCCCAGGGATGAGCGATGCGGTCAAGCCAAGCCGAGTGGGTGGCAGCGATCATCCCGGTTTGTCCCCGCTCTGTCCCCACCGAGGGCACGGGAGGCCGCGGCTGGCGGCAGCGCCGAGGTTCCCTCCTTGGCACAGACCCCAGCCTGGCAGAGCTGTGCCAATTAAGCGCCGGCTGCTGATTAGCGGGGGCTGGGGAATTCGCTGTGCCGTGTTTGGGAAATCGGCGTCACCCCAGCGAGCGAGCGGTGGCAGCGCTGGCTCCCGGCCGTCCCCGAGCCGGCCCCTCCATCCATCGCCAGGGGCCGGTGACAGTGACGGCAGTGGCGGTGGCACTCGGTGCCCAGCTAGAAATAGTGCCCTTCTCCTGTTGGTTTGCCTCCAGTCCCCGTTGGCACTGCTGTCACACACACGGTTGGTGGCTCTGCAGGCCCCTCGTGGGGCCCTGGTGGGTGTTGGGGTCCCCAAGGCTGCGTCGGGGTGCAGATGGAGCCTGGCTGTGCCTTCTGGGGGTGTGGGACCCCTCCAGCTCTGCAGGACCCTGGAGCAGCAGCTCCTGTGCCATGGGGGCCAGGCTGTGCCCAACAGGAGGGTGCAGTGATACCCCTGTCCCTGGCTGTCCCCACTGTCCCCTTTCCCTGCCACGGGGGTCAGGCTGTGCCCAACACGAGGGTGCAGTGACACCCCTGGCTGTCCCCACTGTCCCCTTTCCCTGCCACGGGGGTCAGGCTGTACCCAACAGGAGAGTGCAGTGACATCCCTGGCTGTCCCCACTGTCCCCTTTCCCTGCCATGGAGGTCAGGCTGTGCCCAACACGAGGGTGCAGTGACACCCCTGTCCCTGGCTGTCCCCACTGTCCCCTTTCCCTGCCATGGCTGGAGGGCTGAGCTTTGCTCCCTGTGCCACCTTCCCACAGCCAGGGTTGTTTCTGTTCCTCCTCACACCGCTGCTCTGAAAGTGGCAGCGCTGGTGGCACGCGGGCAGCGATGGTGGCACATGGCCTGTCCCTCTGTCCGGCCCTTCATACCACGAGGGTGGTGGGAGAGAGGAAAGGGAGGAGCCAGGCAGTGTTCGCCATGAACAAAAAGTCGCCTTTTAAAGGGACACCATGTGTGAACAGCCATCAAACGGGCAGAGGGGCACTTCCCCAAACGCATCTAGCAAATGCGTTTGTTCTGGAAAATGCCATCCCAGGGGAGAGGGAGCGAGTTCCAGCCACTGGAAAAGCCTTTGTAGGACGCACAGCGGAGCTGCTCACACGGCTGGGCAGCAGCAGCAGGAGACCCTGAGTCCCCAGACCCTGTCCCAACGCCCTGTCCCTGCTGCCTCTCACTGTTCTGTGTCCCCATTCCACATCCCAGCTCTGTGTCCTTGTCCTGTGTCCCAGCTCCATGTCCCAGCCCATTCCCCATCCCAGCTGCATCTTCCTGCCCTGCATCCCTGTCCCATGTCCCCATCCTGCGTCCCTGCCCCGTGTCCCAGCCCCGCAGTGGGTGACTCAAGCTGTTACTGCAAAGCAGAGATTCATATCCCAGCTCCATGTGCCCTCCTGGACAGAGCCGTGCCGTGCCAGGCCGTGCCAGGGGCACACAGACGTTCCCAGGGCAGTGGGTGCAGACTGCGAGAGCCTCAGGTGGGGCCAGAGCCGCGCCGGCACCGCCGGGAAGGATCCAGGAGCCAATTTACATGCAAATGTCCTTATTAATCAAGGACAAGAGGAGGAATGAGCAGGAACCCCCCAGCACAAGGGCAGAGGCTTTTTCACCGGATGCTTTTCAAAGTTGCTAATGAGGCATCAGCAGCTCTTTTCAGAGCCAGATTATTTGCTGTCTGGATTCTCCAGCGATCCCGTCTCCTCCGCTTCCAGCATCACCCAGCCTGTCCCCAGCCTGTCCCAGCCCAGCCCGGCTGGAACACCGGGAACAGGAGGAAAACGGGGATGTGGCGATCCTGATTGCAGTGGGAGGATAAAACCCCTGCAGGGGCCGAGCCGTGAGCTCCTGAACCTGCAGAGCCGGGTCCTGCCCTGGGGTCACTGTCCCCAGGTGTCCCCATCACCCCCGAGACATCCCCGCATCTCCTCCTGGAAAAAACCCTCCCTGGAAACCCACTCCGTGTCCTCCTGGGGATGTCGCTGTGTCCCCCAGGGTGGGACAGGGACCCTGCGGGGGACACGGGGCTCGGTTCCCTGCCCGGCCGCCCCATTCCCTCTCCTCGGGGTTTGCTCCTGGCGGGGCTTTGTCTGCTGCCCTTAATCTGATTTGGTGCAGTTCAGGCGTGGGAGCCCTGGGAGGGGAGGGGGAGAGCGAGCCAGGGGGGCTCCAGGGGGATCTCAGAGGCCCGGGGGGGGGGAAAAAAACCTCAGTGAGAGATTTGGGGGGACCCCCGGCTTTGTTCTCCCGGTGTGGCTGAGTTTGGGTTGCACCCTGAGATGGAGGGGCTGCAGAAAAACTGGGGAAAAAAACCAAAACAAAACAAAACAAAAAAACCCTGGGAAACTGGGACATGAAGTGGGGTTGTAGGACGCCCATCCCATCCCACCCCCAGCCATCCCTGTGGTCTCACATCCAGGGGGTGACGCTGTCCCTGTCCCTGCTCCCTGCCCTGGAGGGGATCTGCCAGCTGTGCAGGCAGGAAGGATTTTGGCACCTGGCACAGGAATTGAATCTGCCTGGACTGAGGGGCTGGGGACACTCAGGGCACCTGAGAAGCTCACCTGGCACTCACAGGGCAGCAGGGATGGCTCTGCCCTCCCATCCCTGCCCCTTGTGCCCTGGAGAGCGCCCAGCAGCCAGGATTTCATGGATAAAACCCTGGGGTTGCTCCACGTCCATCCTGCTGTCCTCGCCCAGCTCTGCTGCGAGGCAGAGGCAGCATTAAAAACCACTAATAGGACACGAAAGTCATCAAAATAAACCAGACTTGTTGGGGTGACTCCCCCTGCGCAAACAAACGCTGCCTGATTCAATTAACGGGGCAGTTAAGCAGATAATATTGTTAAGCAAAGCAAAACAGCCTTTTGATGTGTTAATCATCCTCGTGCCTGGAAAAAGTCACCGAAAGCAGAGAAATCTGGGCCCCCATTTGAGGGCAGCGGCACGGGGGTGGCAGGAGCGGGGTTGGGATGCTGGGGAGGGATGGGGATGGAGCGGGACCCGTGTGCCATCACCCCCCACCTCTGCATGTCATCCACGTCCCTGATTTTATTTCGATTTCATTTAACTGAGGCAATTTCTGAGCAGCTCCGCGTTCTGTGGCGCTCTTCTCTGGAATTTTATACAATTTCCCAGTGGGAAAGAACCAATATTGGAGATCTCGGGCAAAACCCGCCTCCGGCTTCCTCCAGAAGAATGAAATGAAGTGAGAGGGGGGGATGTGCAGAGCAGAATCTGGAGCATCAAGGGGATATTTCAGCCTCGGTGGGTGAACGCTGGAGCTCGCAGCTCCCAGGAGCATTCCCCTATTCCTCCTCAATCCCACCGGGAATCTCAGCCTTGAGAACGGAGGCAGGGGGGATGCAGGGAATGTGGGATTGTTCCTCTCCCGGGAATGCTGCAGCGGGCTCACCCCAGAGGAGCTCTGAGCATCCTTTTAGCGCCCCTGGAAGTGATTCTGGAGCATCTCCCTGCCCTGGGGCTGGAATGGGGATGGGATGAGTGGGGACAGGACCCTGGCATCGCTTCCCCTCGTTGTTAAAGCCAAAATACGAGGTGGGTGCCAGGTGTTGGGCTGGGTAAAATGCTGGGGAAATGGCTCACAAAGTCAACAGAAAGTTTATTCAAATTATTCCCACCGCAAATCGCCTCTGGACACGAACTTGTGAGTGGTTCTGGAGCCGTTCTCTGATTCCACAGGAGCCAAAGGCACAGGTTAGCGGGATCAAAGGGATCCCATGGGAACCAGAAATGGCTCCAAGGGGGCTGGGTGGGCGCTGCTCAGCGCCAGCCACTTCCCATCACCCTCCCAGCAGCAGCAGGAATTGAATAATTGATGCCATTTGAATAACACTGGGATTCGTAACCGTGCTGAAACTCGCAGACAGGGAGGCTGCAATCAAAAGCTGATGGCAAACACTTGTTCTGTGCTGGTGGGGACGGTGCTGCGGGCATGGGGACGGTGCCATCGCTCCATCACGGCTCTGGGGATGGATTTTGGGCACCCTCCTGCACCATCGAGCTGCGTTTGCTGAATGATTTCTCCAGGAATCACATTGAGCTCGACAATAAATCCTTCCCTGGGTGTCCAGCCAGAGCCCCCCACTCCTGCCCCTGAAGCTGCTTTTGGGGAGTGGCTGATGAAGGGGCAGAATTCCTTTTGGAAAACCAAGGGAGGAGTTTTTCCCGGTGATGTTTTCGAGCCCTCACACCCCTTTACACCCTCTTGGCTTCGCCTCCAGGCCCTGGCGCTGCCGATGCGGGGCTGGAGCCGCCCCAGCTCCCCTCGGGAACGCCGGGGCTGCTCCCCCTCTCAGCCCCGTTTAATCCCCACCATAAAAAAACATCACAAAAGACTTTGTGAAGTTCGAGCCGCGTGTGCCGAGCAGCCTCCAGGCACTGTTTGTGAAGAGAGGTTATTAAATTGATTTTTTTTTCCCCCTTTACATGCTCAATGAACATTAAAATTAAAGTTCTGCTCGGTGTCCCCCCTCGGGGCGAGGAGGGGCTGCAGTGGAGCAGAGGTGAGGGGTGCCCATGTGCCAGGGCTGTGCCAGGCTGAGGGGTGATCCTGGCACCACCGAGGGGTGTGGGGTGGGATGGAGAGGAGGCACTGCAGCCCTGAGTGCTCCCAGGAGCAGCAAAGACAAGAAAATGCTGGGAGCCAGCCCTGGATTGAGGATTGTCACACAGGGGTGGCAGTGCCAGGGTATGGTGAGGATGCCAGGGATGGTTGGAGCCTGTTGGCACGGTGAGAATGGGTCACAGATGCCATGGGGGGACAGGGTGGGTGGCTGGACTGTGGTTCCACGGCTGGCCCTGCCCCGGGGCACATCTGGTGCTGCTCAGGGTGGGTTTGGCAGCATCAGCAGCTCAGGGCACATCTGGGAGCAGCTGCAGGGCACATCTCACATCTCACATGGGCACACCTTACATGGGCACATCTCCAGGGTGGCTGCACCGTGGTTCCACTGCTGGCCCTGCCCCGGGGCACATCTGGTGCCGCTCAGGGCGGGTTTGGCAGCATCAGCAGCTCAGGGCCCATCTGGGCGCTGCTCAGGGCAGGCTTGGCAGTGTCAGGAGGGAGCTCTGCAGGAGGTGACAGTCCCCCTGTCCTGCTGGGGGGCCCGGAGGATGCTCCCCATGGCCACCCCTTCCTGTTGCTCATCCCCATCCCTCCCCCTCCCGCCCCAGCCCCAAGGACTGGCATCATTGCCTAATTTAGAAAAATGACAGGGAGACGGTTTTCCACTGACACAGTCACTACTGAAAATTTACTTCAAGGTTCATTGTTGGCAATGTCAAAAGTGATGAAAACCAATAAAAAGAACCAGCACAGCATGAATGTCTGGGTGACAGCCCGCGGGGGGGGGGCCCGCCCCAGCCCCCTCGCCGCAGCCTGAGCCTGTACAGATAAAAGGTAATTGAAATGTTAGTTCCATTAATATTTCAGCGTGCCCCACATCTGACAGCAGTGCTCCTCACACGCTCCCAGCCCTGCCTCTTTGCCTGCTGGGGGTGGAGGTTTCCCACAGCCCCAGCCTGGCGTGGGCTGGCTGGCACCGTGGGTGTCCCCGAGTGTCCCCTGTGTCCCTGCATGTGACGCTCACGGTGCAGGGATGGTCCTGCAGGAGTTTGGAGTCACCCTGGCGTCGATGGCAGGAGGTGGGAGGGCGAGGTTTGTCACAGACCCAGCCCGGTGTGGGCATCGGGCAGGGTGGGGTGACACCGGCCTGTGTCCCCTCAGAGCTGGGGATATTTGGATATCCCAGCAGGATGTGAGGTTTTGTACCTGCCCCAGCCCTGGCTGCTCTCACAGCCTGGAGCGCCACATCTCCCTGGCCACAGAGAGTGTCCCTGAGTGTCACTGGGTGTCCCTGAGTGGCACTGGGTGTCCCTGAGTGGCACTGGATGTCCCTGACTGGCACTGGATGTCTCTGAGCAGCACTGGATGTCCCCAGGTGGCACTGGGTGGCATTGGATGTCCCTGAGTGGCACTGGATGTCCCTGAGTGGCAGTGGGTGTCCCTGGGTGGCACTGGGTGTCCCTGAGTGGCACTGGATGTCCCTGAGTGGCACCGAATGTCCCTGAGTGGCATTGGGTCTCCCCAAGTGGCGCTGAATGTCCCTGAGTGGCAGTGGATGTCCCTGAGTGGCACTGGATGTCCCTGAGTGGCATTGGGTCTCCCCAAGTGGCACTGGGTGTCCCCGAGTGGCGCTGAATGTCCCTGAGTGGCAGTGGATGTCCCTGAGTGACATTGGATGTCCCCAAGTGGCACTGGATGTCCCTGAGTGGCAGTGGGTGTCCCTGAGTGGCACTGGGTGTCCCTGAGTGGCAGTGGGTCTCCCCAAGTGGCACTGGGTGTCCCCGAGTGGCACCGAATGTCCCTGAGTGGCAGTGGATGTCCCTGAGTGACATTGGGTGTCCCCAAGTGGCACTGGATGTCCCTGAGTGGCAGTGGGTGTCCCTGAGTGGCAGTGGGTGTCCCTGGGTGGCACTGGGTGTCCCTGAGTGGCACCGAATGTCCCTGAGTGGCACTGGAGCGGTGTCCCTGCACCAATGATGCTCCAGTCCTGCAGGAGCTTGTGGTCACTTCAGCAGGTCAGAGATGGGCAGAGGCACTTTTGGCCACCACTGGCACCTCCCACACCGTGCAGGGCACATCTCACATGGGTACAACTTACATGGGCACACCTCACAGGGGCACAGCTCACACGGGAACATCTCACATGGGCACACCTCACAGGGGCACCTGTCACACAGGCACATCTTTCACAGGACACAGCTTACATGGGCACATCTCACATCTCTCACGGGCACATCTCACAGGGGCAAAACTTACATGGGCACACCTCACGTGGGCACATCTCACACCCTGCAGGGCACATCTCTCATGGGCACACCTTACATGGGCACACCTCTCACAGGGGCACATCTCACAGGGGCACACCTCACATGGGCACATGTCACACCCTGCAGGGCACATCTCTCATGGGCACACCTTACATGGGCACACCTCTCACAAGGGCACATCTCACAGGGGCACACCTCACATGGGCACATGTCACACCCTGCAGGGCACATCTCTCATGGGCACACCTTACATGGGCACACCTCTCACAAGGGCACATCTCACAGGGGCACACCTCACATGGGCAGACCTCCCACGGGCACAACTTTCACGGGCACACCTCACACAGGCACATCTCTCACGGGCACATCTCACACCCTGCAGGGCACACCTTACATGGGCACACCTTACACGGGCACACCTTACATGGGCACATCTCTTATGGTCACACCTCTCATAGACACATCTCACACGGGCACATCTCACACCCTGCAGGGCACATCTCTCATGGGCACACCTTACATGGGCACACCTCTCACAAGGGCACATCTCACAGGGGCACACCTCACATGGGCAGACCTCCCACGGGCACAACTTTCACGGGCACACCTCACACAGGCACATCTCTCACGGGCACATCTCACACCCTGCAGGGCACACCTTACATGGGCACACCTTACACGGGCACACCTTACATGGGCACATCTCTTATGGTCACACCTCTCATAGACACATCTCACACGGGCACATCTCACGCCCTGCAGGGCACATCTCTCATGGGCACACCTTACACGGGCACACCTTACATGGGCACATCTCTTATGGTCACACCCCTCATAGACACATCTCACACGGGCACATCTCACACCCTGCAGGGCACATCTCTCATGGGCACACCTTACATGGGCACACCTCTCACAGGGGCACATCTCTCCCAGGCACATCTCTCACGGGCACACCTCACACCTCACATCTCACATCTCCCACGGCGCATCCCCCCCTCCCTCCCTCCGACAGCGCCGTTTCATCTCTCCCCGCGCCCGCCTCGCCGCATCCTCATCTATATCAAAGCATCAGGCAAATTAAATTGTTTGCAAAGCACCGTCTGCGCGTCTGTTTTATTCCTGCTTTGGGAGAACACGACGCCGCCGCCGCGGCTGTGCCATTTTGTTGAGTTTTCCCTGTAATTCCTGTTCAAAGCGGCGCCGCGGCCCCGCATCAAAGCCCCCCGGGAGCTCGGGGGGGCTGCACGGGGATGGGTGCGGGGTTCTGCGGGGGTTTGTGCCGTTCTCATTGGGATGGAGGGCATGGGATGGGATGGGGAGAATTCCCGGGCTAAGCGTCCCCTCAGGGTGACAGCCCCGAGTGTTCCCCCTGGAGAGGGAGGAGGATGCTCCTGGCTACTGGAATATTACCAATATAGCCGAGATGTGTCTGAGCTTGTCTGGCCCTTGGTGCTGAACCAAATAATGGAAATAGTAGTGTTTCACGCCATCGCACTTTTGCCTGGCTGGGTGTGTGGTGTTTCACCCCACAGACACTTTGGGCTGATGGGTGTGTGGTGTTTCACCCCACAGACACTTTGGGCTGGCTGGGTGTGTGGTGTTTTATCCCAGAGACACTTTTGCCTGGCTGGGTGTGTGGTGTTTCACCCCACAGACACTTTGGGCTGGTGGGTGTGTGGTGTTTCACCCCACAGACACTTTGGGCTGGCTGGGTGTGTGGTGTTTCACCCCACAGACACTTTGGGCTGGTGGGTGTGTGGTGTTTCACCCCACAGACACTTTGGGCTGGCTGGGTGTGTGGTGTTTCACCCCACAGACACTTTGGGCTGGCTGGGTGTGTGGTGTTTCACCCCACAGACACTTTGGGCTGGATGGGTGCTGCAGCTGGGCCCATGGGGACAAGTCCAGGCCTGCAGGAGCTCTGGTGGTGCTGGGATGGAGCTTCCCCCCATAACAGGGGCTGCTCCTCAGGTTTCCCTCTGTTGGAGAAGCTTTAAGGCGATGGTGAAGGAAAGGAGTCGGTTCTGATGGAGGGTTTGGATCCAGAGCTTTATTCTGGCCCACAGGCCTCTGAATGCAGCACCAGCTCCAGCAGAACTCCTGGACCTTGTGTTTCCTTTTAACCTGGGGAGAGGGGCAGGGAGCCACCAACCAGGTACAAGGGACAAAGGACACCTGGATGGCCAAATGCCTCCCAGGGGCAGAGGGCATCCTTTGAATCTGCCAATCCTGGAATGCCAGGACTGACAGACAGTGCTGGGAGGGGAAAGGAGAGGTGGCTGACACACCTCGGAGGGAATCTTCAGGGGAGAAACCTGGGGTTCTGGGGTAAACCCTGAAATCACAACACAACACAACACCTGGCGATCTGGGGAGTGCCAGCCAGCCCTGGCTTGGGCACCCACTGATGCCCTGGACACAGAGAAGTTGGGATATCCCATCAGGATCCCTCGGGATGAGCCCCAGCTCCTGTCACAGCCCAGGGTCTCTCTTGCCAAAGCAAACAAACAAACCCAACTCTCACCACCAAATTGTTCCCCATAAATCCTCCACTTCCCGCTGTGCTCCAGAAAAAAAAGCTTTTCTTCTTCTCCATTGACTGGTGGTGGCTGGAAACCACAAACCCCAGTGCTTGGGATGTTTGTCCCTGGCTCCACGGGAGCTGCAGCAGCAGGGAGAGGGCAGACACCAAAGTCACCTTTTATTGAATCCCAGCCCTTCCAGGCTGTTCCCTGCTGGGTTTTCACTCTTTTTCACTTTTATGGCAGAAGGATTGAATTCAAGTTGACTTTTTTTTTTAATGGGGTGGCAAATTCAGCGTGCACCCAGATGGGGAATGCCTGGATCCAGGCCTGGCCATGGGCACCTCCCTGCTGGGGGCTGGGGGGATTATTTGTGTTGGCAAAAAAGCAGATTAAAAGCCCAGAGAGGAATCCTTTGCCACTGAATTGCAGACGTGCTGCGTGCAGCAGGAGCTGCTGCAGTTGTCTTGGTCCTGAGCCACGGTAATTGTATTCTATGAAATATTTATTCATTTTCATTTCAATTTCATTTCCAACATGTATTTCCTATAAAATGATGTGGGGGGAAAGGGAAAAAAAAAAAAAGGAAAAAAAAAAAAAAAGAGAAACCCGTCCTGATGCATTTATCATCATCACAGGTTCCTTGGCAGAGCTCCCTGAAGGGGCACCGCTGGGCAGGACCACACAGGCTGCCAGGGCTGGTTTTTCTAAAAATTTTAAATGTCATTTTTCATTCTGCTGGAAGGTCATGGGAGATCTGGAGGTGCTGGACATTCTGGAGCCTGGCTCCTGGGAATTGCATGGCATTGAGTGGAGCAGAGGAACAGGCACCTGTGGGTGATGAAATGCCCCTGTGCTGAGTGAAATACCCCTAAAATGCACCCATAACACACTGAAATATCCCTGTGTGCACTAAAAGTGTCCTGTGCTCTATAAAATACCTGTTTGTATCTTAAAATACACCTATATATACCAAAATATTCCTGTGCAGAGTAAAATACTCCTATACACACCAAAATATTCCTGTGCACCCCAAAAGATCCCTATGCGCCCTAAAATACACCTATACAACCAAAAATATTCCTGTCCAATCTAAAATACTCCCCTGCACCCCAAAAGTTCCCTATACACATTAAAATATCCCCATATATCCCCATGCAGAGTAAAAATACTCTTGTACACCCTAAAATGTCCCTTTAGACACCAAAATATTCATGTCCACCCTAAAATCTCTCCCTGCAGGCTCCTGACTTGGTGCTAGTTTATACGCCCCAAAATATCTCTATACACCCCAAAATACACCAAAATATCCCTTTAGACATCAAAATATTTATGTCCACCCTAAAATTCCTCCTTGCAGATTGGTGCCAGTTTATAGACCCCCAAAATATCTCAATATACCCCGAAATAACCCTATACACCCCAAAATATCCCTTTAGATATCAAAATATTCATGTCCACCCTAAAATCTCTCCCTGCAGACTCTTGGCTTGGTGCCAGTTTAGACACCCCAAAATATCTCTATATACCCCAAAATAGCCCGATACACACCAAAATATCCCTTTAGACACCAAAATATCCCTTTAGACACCAAAATATTCATGTCCTCCCTAAAATCCCTCCCTGCAGACTCCCGGCTTGGTGCCTGTTTAGACACTCCAAAATATCTCTATATACCCCAAAATATCCCTTTGGACCCCAAATATTCATGTCCATCTTAAAATTCCTCCCTGCAGATTCCTGGCTTGGTGCCAGTTTATACACACCAAACTATATACGCCCCAAAATACCCCTATACACCCCAAAATACCCCTATACACCCTAAAAGATCCCTTTAGATCCCAAGCATTTGGGTCACCTGCAGGTGCCACCCCTGTCCATCCCCATCCCACCTCCTCCTCCACCCATCCCCATCTTTTCCCGGGTGATTATTCCCAAGCTCCTGGCCTGATAAACACTTGATTACTTCTCCTCCCAGCCCCGTGCCCGATTTGCATACAATAAATATCGCCCTCGGAGAGCCCGAGCCCGGCTCATGCCTTATTTATGAGGGATAAACCCGGGATCGAGTTTGCATAATCAACGCGTATTTAATTTGCGAGCTCTTCCACGCGGGTTCGGGCTCTAATCAGGCTCCGCTGACAATCAGGGTGGAAATATCTTCATTAAGGCCTGGAAGGAGCCAGGCCTGGAATGCCACGGTTCCCCTTCTCCCCCACACCCAGGAATTTCCCTTTGCTGCCTCTCTACACCAGATTTTTTATTTTTTTTTTTTTTTAACTCTAATTTGGTGACTCTCCTTCCTCCCGCATGCTAATATATGCAAAAAACCACCGGGGCTCCTATTAAAATGCCATGAAAATCTAATGAAATTAATGTTGGCAACAAATATTACCTAATGGAAGAGCCTCCGGGAAAAGGGAAAAAAAAAACGACCGAGTCCAAATATATATTTGCACATATTTAAAGGCCTCTGTCAAGCAGTTTAGCTCCACAGTTTGGATGTTATTAAAAAGGAGGGGGAGGGAGCCCGGTGTTTTCCGAGCCCAGCACAAGTGGAAGGGTTTCCATGAGTTATATTTTTAATTTCAGTGGAAAGTGGAGCTGGCGTGGCTGGGATGCTCTGGGTGCTCAGCCCAGGGCAGAGGTGGGAGCTGGGGTGGAAGGGGAGGTGAGCAGGGCACTCTGCATCCCATGGTGAACCTGGTGAGCATCCCATGTGTGCTGTGGGAGAATCTCATCCAGTGGCTGTCCTGTTCAGGGAGCAGCACATCCAGGGGGTGTCCCACACACTGGGTATCCCATCCCACCTGGGGAGCTTCCCATTCACTGAGCATCCCATTGAGTGAACATCCAGTCCCATGAATATTCCACCTGTTGGGCATTCCATCCACTGAGCATACCAAACATCAGGCTTTGCACCTGGGCTGTGTTTCACCCACCAGGCACCACAGCCAGGCACCATCCCACCTGGAGAGATCCCCATCCCTGCATCCATCCATCCATCATCCATCCCATTCCATCCATCCATCCATCCATCCATCCATCCATCCATCCATCCATCCATCCATCCATCCATCCTTCCATCCATCCCATTCCATCCATCCATCCATCCATCCATCCATCCATCCATCCATCCATCATCCATCCATCCATCATCCATCCATCCATCCATCCATCCATCCATCCATCCATCCATCCATCCATCCATCCTTCCATCCATCCCATTCCATCTATCCATCCATCCATCCATCCATCCATCCATCCATCCATCCATCCATCATCCATCCATCCATCCATCCATCCATCCATCCATCCATCCATCCATCCATCCATCATCCATCCATCCATCCATCCATCCATCCATCCATCCATCCATCCATCCATCCATCCATCCATCCATCATCCATCCATCCCATTCCATCCATCCATCCATCCATCCATCCATCCATCCATCCATCCATCCATCCATCCATCCATCCATCCATCCATCCATCCATCCATCATCACACCCAGTGACCTCCAGCTCCAGCAGGGATTGCAGGGACCAGCAAGGTCCCTTCCTGATTCCTCCCAATTATCCCTGTTTATTAATTTGGGTGTTCACACTCCAAAGCCACCCGGCAGTGACAGCTCATTATGAGCTTATCTCTCACAGTGGCTACTCCTCGTGGGCAATTACAGCACCTCCGATTAATTCCTCTTTAAAAGAGCCCTGGCAGCTTCTAAATTCAAGATTTGTTGATAAAACCCCAAGACCTGAGAGCCAATATTCCCATTAATTGTGTTACGTTTGGGATTTTTTGCCAATTTACAGCAGGCACTGTGTGTTTTCCCTCCAGGCTCTGCAGAAGTGATTTGAAAGTCTCCATAAAGACATATCCTGGCCCAAAGTTTGGGGACAAGCTTGGAGCCACCTGGTCTAGTGCAAGGTGTCCCAGCTCATGGCAGGGGGTGGAACTGGATGAGTTTTAAGGTTCCTTCCTGCCCAAACCAGTCTGGGATTCCACGATTCCATCACTCGTGGCTGGGAAACACCAGCGTGGCTGATGGATGGTGCTGGGGGCTGGATGATGCCCCCATCATTGTGGTCCCACCTGTGGGACTCAGGACATCACCAGCAGGACAGGGCAGGAGGGGAAATGCCTTGAAATCCTGGGAAAATGCAAACTGGGCAAAGGCACTTGTTCCCTGTGGAAAAGAAACAACAGAGGCAGCAGCTCTCGAAGGCAAACGGTACGGGGGGGGTTGATTTCAACTTGGGAGCACACAGATTTTGTGTTGGAAAATAATGCAGGAAAAAAATCATGAAAGGTCAAAGCAACTCAGAGTGTTTGCTTGGAAATGCGAATATTTGGGATTTCTCTCTTTTATTTTTTTTATTTCAAGTTAAGCCTTTGCAAAAGCCTCCCCGTAGTTGTAGTCATATATATAAATATGAACCTCTATTTTTATACTTCTATCAAAATGAAGCTCACTTTCAACCATCAGCACATCCAAAAAAAAAAATTAAAAAACCAGCAGCAGAATTCCACTTGGGAAGCACCTGGATGAAAATCTTTGAGCCACCTGCCCTCAGAGCCCCAAAACCTCCCTGGGGTGAGGGGTTCACTCTTGATTTTAAAGCCCAATCACCCCTGCTTTGCCCATCTCTCTTCCCAAGTCCAAAATAGCTCCGTTGGTATCCGCTTGGCTCTTCCAGAAAGGATTGTTCAATATTTCTCTGCGAGCTGTGGGATGTCTGCTGCTAGTGAGCACATTAAACAGGGGTATAAATTCGTAATGAGAGCCCTGAAATGAATGGCTCTTATCATTTATGGATGGAATAATTAAAGATACTGTACTTGGAGGTTTTACATGGGCCTGTAAATTGTCAGCCGTGAAAGCAGAGAGTCAGGAGAGTTGGAACAAGCTCAGGCTGGGCAGTGGAGGTGGCACTTTGGTGCAGTCACAGCTCAGGGACCCTGGAGGACACCAACGATGCTCTGGGGACATCTCCGTCCTAATTGTGCTCCCAACTTCCCAGCTCCCTGAGAGAGCCAGCCCTGGCTGCCAGAATTTGAAGATTTGAGGTTTTTTGGTGACTTTCCTGCCCTTGAGAAATTTGCTGCTGGCAGAGCCAGCCCTGGTGCTCCCACCTGCTGCTCTGCCCCAGTGCCCAGAGCTGTGGGCGATGCTCTGCTCCAGCATCCCTGGCTTTGGGATGGGATTCCCTGCCCAGCCCGTGGGACACCCCATGGGGAGGTGGGTGCAAGGGGAGCACCAGCCCACCCAAGCCCCCAGGGTGCCCCAAGGGGCAGAACCACCTCTGGCAGCACCTCGTCCTATTTTAACTCCGATCATCTAAAATACTGTAACTATGGCAACAGCTGCAGGTGAGACTCATTACAGTTAATCCTCTAATTACTAACTACCTCTTCAATCAGTTGTAATTACTTTGGGGACACAGTTAACCTCTCATTAGAAACGCATGGCCACGTTTTACCAAAAGCACAAACAGTGACATGCCTGGTAATTTAGCACCGCGGCACTCAAGGCCACTCTCCGGCTTTTATGCCGGCACAATCTCATCCCTGTCATTAACCAGGAATGGTTGTCATGACAATTAATCATTCAATCCCTCATCAGCAACTTTTGCCAAATGTCACCCTGCTCTTGATCAAATGAGAAGGGAAAATTAAATGAATCAATTCAGCACCTTGGCATTTGTAACTATTTTTTTTTTGTGGGGGGGTGGGTGGGGTGTAAGTTGGTGGTGGCCCAGCAGCCACAAGTGCCACGCTCTGCCCATCTGTGGGGGTCTGGCAGCCTGGCCTGGGGCTGGGGGCAGCTCTAGAGCTGGGGGGTCACTCTGCATCCCTCGGGGCTCATTGACCTGGCAGTCCAACCCTGCAGGGCCGTGGTGGCACTGCCAGCTCCTGCTATGGCCACCCAGATGTGCTGTCCCCAGATGTGATGGCTCAGCCAGCCTGGTGACCTCCAGAGCCGAGCAGAGTGTCCCTTCCTCCACCTCTCCCTTCCTCTGCCGTGCCCCAGTTTTGCAAACAATCCTCTCTCCGATCATTTTCCTTTTAAACCTGCAATTAGCTGGAGTCATTTGCTGCATGCAAATCCCAGCCCTTAATTACCGGCGCTAACCTTGAGCTGCGCTGGGGTTCCCAGCAGGCTCAGCCTCACGGTCCTGCCAGACCCCCCTGCAGCCCCCAGCCTGACTTTGGGGCTCACGCGGGGTCAAGGGGCTGCTGTGGTTTTGTTCCCATAAAAAAAGGTGTGGGGATCTCAGCTCTGACAGCTCTGCACCTTCCTCTGAGCCCTGGGAGAGGGTGTGGAGCCTCTGGTGGGGTACAAGACTCCCAAATACCCATGGCAAATCTTAGGGCTTCTTTAGTAATTTTGGGGGGCTGGGAAGGCACGAGGGGTGCTCACCCAGCTGCAGGGACCCCAGGGAGGTGGATTTGGGACGGTTGTGGATTTGGGACAGCTGTGGATTTGGGACAGCTGTGGATCAGCATGGCCATATTTTGGGGCAGAGGTTCACAAATCCCTGGCACCCTGAGGCCACGTCTCATCCCAAAGTGGAGCTGACCCCAGGGAGAGCAGGACTTTGGGAGGATGCAGCCTCAATCCACGTGCTCAGTGACGGGAGGGGAGCCTGGGGAAAGGGAAGTTTTGCTGCCACTCGATTATAGGAGATTGTAAAATCGCATTAGGGAGGTTGGCATTTCAAGGCTGATGCGTTTGGACAGGGTGTCTCTCCCCGGCTCGCAGGGATCGATTATCCATCAGAGGGACGGCGGCTGGAGCTGGCACTGCACACAGCTCCCATCAGCATCCACAGCCAGGCAGCCCAGGGACCCCCAGCCAGGGCAGGGCCAGGGGAACCCCCAGGGCACCTGGATCCAGTGTTCCCCTGAGCAGGGCAGGGACAGGTCCCCAAGAAGGTGAGTGTTGCTGTGCTGGAGAGTGGGATCTAGCAGTGAACAGCCCAGCCCACACTGTTTTAGTTGATGGCCCGGGTTGTGAATCCCTGTCCTGTTTGCTCACACCTTGTCACTCCATTCCTGCTCACAATCCTGCCTAGGTGACACATTTGGTGCCAAAAATCCCTGGCACCAGCACCACTTCCCTCAGTACCCCCAGTGCCATGCCAGGACCAGGGCCCAGCTTGCTCCCCAAGCCAGGTGTGGCTGCTAGACACCGTTCAGTGTCACCTCCCTGGGATGGTGTAGGAAGTGTCACTTTGCCTTGGGCTCACTTCTTTCTGCTCCATGTCCCACCACAGCCAGGATCTGGCACAGCTGGGGTGTGGGTGGGGATGTGGGGCTCCAGGGAAGGGGGTGGTTGTTATTTTGGGGTGTCCTCCAGGGACAAAATCCCCCTGGACCCAGGGAAACACCGGACACAGCTCCAGGCACCATCAGCTGTGCTGGGCGCTGCCTCACCCTTCCCTCCCCGCCTGTCCCGGCTACCCGTGAGCCCTTGATTAATTCCCTGAAACCTGCAGTGCGCAAATGAGTAATAATCCCAGCAGTGCTAATTGGTGAGCTGTGTGCTGACAAATTGATTTGAGCTGTGTTAACATCGCACGCCCGGCCGGCCCCGCGCCCACCGGGGTCACTCCGGCCTGCCAGGATTGGATCCTGGAGCCATGGCATGGATGATGGCTCCTTCCTCCCCATCTCCTGGGGTGGGCAAAGGTGGGGGGTGAAGCCAGAGCAGCACTCAAAGCCCCCTGACTTTCATCTGGTTTGGTCCCCAGGGTTTCTGTCCTCTGGACAGTGAGAGTTTCCAGAAGCCGGGCAGGAATCTGGGATGGGAATGGGGCAGAAATGGGGCAGGAGCTCAGGGCAGGAATGGGGCAGGAGTGGGGCATGAACTGGGAAGGAGCCTGGGGCAAGAATAGGTCAGGAATGGGGCAGGAGTGGGGCAGGAGCTGAGCTGGAGCCCGGCAGGAGCCCGGGGCTGCGCCGCTGCCGCTCGCTCTTGTCAATTCTTTATGGCGCTGCATCTTTAATAGCTTTACAGAGCCCATTTAATGTGCTCCCAGACATGAAGTGCTGTCTAATCAGCACATTTAGGAGAATTGCCCACATCCTGGTCTCGCTGCCATAAAACAGTGCCCACAGAAGCATCTGTAATTAATGTTTTTTTTCACTCGCTCTCTCTCTCTCCCACTGAATCAATTTATAAAGCGCGGACTTCCTCTGCGCTGGAGCTTTTAGGCTGTTTTACTCCGGCAGCCGAGGTGACTCGGCAGCGCTCGTCAATTAAGCAGCTGTGTATAATGGATGCTTCAGAGTAAAAAACACAGCCTGATTCCCAGAAATGATCAATGCGCATTTTTCTCACAAAAAAAACCCCAGGCTCGCACGTCCCCACCGGGCTCTGCTCAACCTCCCGGGCTCAGCGGAGCCACCGAAAGGGAAAGGGGGGGGTTTGGAAAAGAGCCGCTCTCTGTGCCTGCTTTTGGAGTGGGAAATTAAAAACGGGATGAGAATTAAGGACAGAGATAATTAGTGTCACCCGCTGGGCAGGACGTGCCTGTTGCCTCCCAGAGTGGGAGAAGTCAGTGGAAGTCTTGTGCTGGGGGAACACATCAGTGTGATCACAGAGGGTGGGAGGGAGCGTTTTGGGACCCCCGGGGGGTTCTGTGAGGTGTCACAACCCCCAGCCCCAGCCAGGGAAAGTTTGCAGGTTTTATTGCCGGAGGTGGCTCCTAATTGGGAAGAAGGAAATAAAACGGGAGTGAAAGTGGGGCTGGGCCGGCAGAGAGGGGCCAGTCACTCCCCTGTGCCCCATTTTGGGAGACTTCAAAGCCTCCCGGCGCACAAAGGCGCTGCCTTTGCTCTGTGGCCGTGCGGATCAAAGCCCGCGGCGGGAGGGCACCGGCAGCGCACGCAAAGCTCAGCCAAGCATGGGCCCCCCAGCCCCAGAGCCTGGAGATGTCCAGCACCATCCAGAGCTGCCACCTCTTCCCTGCTCCCTTTCCTGTCCTTGGGATCAGGGATCCCTGCTCCCATGGGATCCCCATTGCTGTGGGATGCAGCAGGAGCCAAGGCCTGCAGCACCAAATCATGGCCAGCAGCCCAATGTGGGTGTCCCCATGTGTCCCCAGCGATGGGACAGGGATCACCCCGGTGCTCAGCCCAGCACCAGAGATGCACAGAAAGCTCAGCCAAGCATGAGCCCCCTGGCCCCAGAGCCTGGAGATGCCCAGCACCATCCAGAGGTGCCACCCCCTCCCTGTTCCCATGGGATCCCCACCATAGTGGGATGCAGCAGGAGCCAAGGCCTCCAGCACCAAATCGTGGCCATCAGCCCAGTGTGGGTGTCCCCATGGGTGAGACCCAGTTCTCAGCACCATCCACCGGGATTTAGGACTGTGAAGCCACCCCAGGGTGATGAGGTGGGGTCAGGAGTGTCCCCCCACACAAGGGCAGCCCCAGGTTATGGCAGCTCTGCTGGCACCCAGCTCTGGGAGGCCCAGCAGGACAGCAGCTGTCCCGTGGAAACCTGCTCCGAAATTGTAAACTTGTCATGGTGGTTAATTGGTTTTGAGCAAAGCCTAATTGGGATTGTACACCTGGGCACCGTGCTACTTTCTGAGCCATAATTGGCCTCAAAACTGGGAGAGGGGGTGGCGTGAGCGGGCTGTGAGAGGAGGGATGCTGGGCTGGGGTGCTGGGAGCACATTCCTGGGGACACGGTGCTGCCAGCTGGGTGCTGGGAGCTGACCTCCAGAGGATGGGTATTGGGAGCAGGGATCTGGGAGCAGGATGCCACAGGAGGTGGGGTGGTCCTGCCGACCCACTGGGCTTGGCAGCCCTCACATGGGAGCCCTGCCAGGCTCCCGCTATCCTGGAACAGCAAGGCTCTTGCCCAAGAGTGCTGTGCCTTTTCCAGGAGGGATTTTGGGGCTGGCTCCACGCAGAGCCCGACTCGGGGGCACACAGAGCCTGATTTGCACGGTCCTGGTGTCACACAAAGGCAGAGCCGTGCTGATGGTGACGGATGTGCTGGCTCGGTCACTGAGCTGCCTCATCCCAGCCCCACACTGAGCATGATGAGGATGGTAAGGATGGTCCCATGGAACAATCACAGCCCAAGCAGGGCTGAGGATGCCCAACGCTGCCAGCTGGGCTTCCAGGGAAAGCCAGGGTGCTGCAGAGGAAGAATTTTCTGGAAAAAACAGGAGAAAATCCTGATTTAAATTGATCATCTGCTGTGGAGGCAATGGGCACACCCTGCTGAGGACACGAGCAGGTCCCGGTGCCAGGTAACAAGGACAGGTATGGCATGGATGGATGGCAGAGCTGCCAAGATGTCCCATTTCCCCTTCTCTGGAATACACCATGTGGGAATGGAATTCCTTGTGCTCTCTGTCTCCATTAACCTTCCCTGGGTGCTGTGGGTCATCAGGAGGGGACCCCCAGATCCCGAGGAGCCAAAAGGGGCAGAGGGAGCAGGAGGAGCTGAGCCTGGTGCTGTCGTGGCCACGGGCAGAGGTGTGGGCATGGGACTCAATGATGCCTTCCCAGAGGTCATGGCCCAGCTGTAGCACCTCATGGATGGGTTTGCCTGCAGAAACGTGCCAAAAAATTAACATGCAGGTGGAAGGATCCTTCCCCCCGGAGCTGGCTGAGTGAGGGGAACACAAACCCGGCGGCTGCCACGGGAGACGAGCTCTTATCAGAGCAGCGACACCGACAACCCAGCTCTATACATCTTTAATAAATCATTTGAAATTCCTGACTGTCAGGAGGATTGAATCGGGCGCTTTCCCTGGCTGAAAGGCCGTGGGGCTGTGCCAGCAGCCCTGATGGGGGGCACAGGGGCTCTGGTCCCACCACGTGGCATTGCTTGGAGCTGCTGGGTGTTGCTTGGTGCCCTGGGCACTGCTGTGTCCCACTGTGGAGGGTTCAGAGGTCATTCACCTTCCTTCTCCCACCACTGTGGAAGGTTCAGGGATCATTCACCTTCCTTCTCCCACCTCAGTCCATGCCTTCCACGGTGCTGGGGCTGCTGACAGCCTGGCAGAGCTGGGAGCAGCACAGGGGAGAGGGGGAACCTGCTGAAACAAGCAAATTGCAACGATTCCCCTTTTCCAAATGTCAGCAGGTTTGGAGGAGAAAGAAGCAAATAAGTTAAAGGTGAAGATCTCCAGGGAATCTCCAGCTCGCTCTGCTTTCATTCCCATAGCTCAGCTTCCTGGGGGCCACCCTGCAATCCAGGCTGGAAAAACATCCCAGCTCTGCTCCATAAATGCAGTCAAACACCCCAGTCGAGAATTTTGGGGCAGAAGGAAATTGGCTAAAGGGAAAGGGGAGGGAAATAAAATATTGGTGTGGGGAGAGGAGGGAACACCACGTGCAAGGGATGGGGCAGGAGCAAGCCCAGCAGCACCACCAGACCTGGCCCTGGTCGTGTCCTCTTCCAGGAAATGGTCACTCCCAGAGCCAAAGGGCTTTGCCAAGGAGCCCTGTGATGGGCTCTGGGGCCCTGGCACCCTGGGGACCAGCAGGGAGGAGGTGATGGCCACAGGACAACACCCAGCTGTGCCCACCGAGCCCTCTCTGGGGTTTTGCTCTGCCCATAGAGGGTCCTGTCTGTGCTGGAGCCTGGAGACCCCATAAAGCCTCTTGGCCTTGCCTCCTCCCAGTGATGCCTTTGAGCACAAAGAGGCTGTGGGACAGGATGTGAAACATTCCCAGTGAGATAAAGCCAAATCACCTGTCAGTCAGCACCTTATCTCGGGTGGCATCAGAGCCTCAGGACTAACAGGGATAGAAAATGCTCCACAGGCTGGAACTGGCTCCTCCTTATGATCCCAGCTCTGCTCACAAGGGCTTTCACCCAAGATTTTGGTGAAATAGGTTGAATTTTTCACAAAATACCCTCAGGAGGGGAAAAAAAGGCTCAGGATCTGCTCGGGCAGTGACAGCAGAGGGTGAGGACACGGTGACCTCAGGATGCTCCTGGTCACTGCTGGGATGCAGGGCTGGCACAGGGCCACGCTGGGGCAGGGCTGGGGCTGCTGCTCATCTCCCTCCAGCCCCAGGAGCACGTGGATGTTTCTGTGGGGGCTGTGGTGTCCCCTGGGTGCTTTTACAGGATGGGAAGGGCGAGGGGGGCTCTTGCAGGAAGCTGGGCTCTGCTCCTTGTGTGGGAGCTGGGAAGACCCTGAGGGCAGTCGCAGCAAGGATGATCCATCATGTGCCAGTGACCCGGACTGGGATATTTTTAAGCAGGGAATAAAAATAGACTCAGGCTGGCAGTGAGCACTCGCTCCTGGCATCACTGTCAAGGGGCTGGGAGGGGGGGCAGGGTGGAGCCCTGCCCCTCACCCCATCCAGCCCACCCCTCACCCCACACCCTGATCCCCACCATGGACAGTCCATCCTGGCTTGCTCTCAGGGTGGCTTTTGTGTCACCACCCGCCCCTGGGGACTGTCACCCTGCCCAGGCCACCCCCTGGCCCTGCAGATGCCAGGGTGGCGTTGTGGGGCTGCCGGTGCCCCCAGAAAACGCAGCCTGATGCACTGGGAGAGGACGCAGGCGCCGCTGGCCCCGGGACCTGGCTGGAAAGGGGATTTGTTTCAGCTGAATAACTTGCTGAATCTATAAATAAACCAGGGGGAAGCAAGCACAGAGCTTCTGCCTTGCTGACCCTGCAGCACCCCAGGCAGCTGCCCCCAGATGCTGCCCAGCTCCACCTCTGTGCCCACACACAGCTGTGGCACCTGGGGGACAGCAGGGAGGGTGCTGCTGGGCACAGCTCCTTGCCCAAACAGGAGACTTCTGAGATTTCAGCCACCTGCCCTCTGTGCTCTCTGTGCCCTCCATGCCCTCTGTGCTCCCTGGATCCAGCTCTCCCAGTCTGGCCCCAGCACTCGGGGAACTTTTGCCCCTGAGGAGAAAGGAGCTGTAAGGGATCAGTTTTAATTTGTGGGCAAATTCTGCTGTCACTCTGAGATTTGGGATCCAGGAATGTGCCCGTGCACTGGCACAGGGCGAGGGGCAGCAGATCCTCTGTGCCACAGCAGCAGCTTGGAGAGACCCCCACTCCTGCCTTCCTTCCTTCCTTCCTTCCTCCTCCTCCTCCTCCTCCTCTTCACGCCTGGCTGCCCCTGGCCGTCTCACTCCGCTCTCCATTTGCTTTCCCAACAGATGTTGGTGTCTCTCCTCTAACGAGCGTTTCAACGCCGGAATCTCTCTCCCCCCCTCTGACTGGGAAGCAAAAAGCTTGACATCTCCCATCAGCATCAAAGTCCCTCACCTCAACGCCCCACACCCCACCAGTGCTCTGTGTCCCCAGTGTGGTGCTGCCAGGGCAGTGTTGGTGTCCCCCAGGTGTCCTGTCCTCGCCTGGAGCCACCTCTTAGACCCCCATCCCCTGGAAATAGCTGGGAGCTGGGGGAAACCTCTGAGGATTCCATGGGAATGGGAATTGGGGTTGTGAGCCAAAACCAACCATGGGAAGGGCCCACTGGAGTGACAACAGCACCACTGGCACCAAAAACCTCAGCGGGGTTGGTGGGCATCTCTGCACCCCTTGCTGTGCCCTGGTGACATTAAACACAGGCAGGAGCTGGCAGGGAGCTGAAGGTGCCATTTCCCCCTCCGTGTCCTTCATCATCCCTTTGTGTCCCCGCCGCCAGCACGGGAGGGCTGCGTGCGGGGCAGGAGCCAGCGATCCCAAATATCGACAGCGGCCCCGATCAATGCTATCTCCTCTTTCCATGCCTATGAGCTCATTGATTTTTTTTTTTTTTTTGTTGTTGTTACCTCTGTGTTTATGTAATGTCTGAACTTTGCACAACTGAACCGTTTAATGTGCAGAAAAGAGCCCTGTTGCCATGAAAACGGACCTGCAAATGACAGCACGGATGCGGAGATATCCCTGTTTTATTGGGCCATACGGAATGGATTTTAACCTTGATAAGTCAATAACTTTTCGTACAAAAAGAACGAGAGCAGACACAGCTTTCAGAACCTTGAATGCATTTAAAGCAAGAGAGTAATGGCCCGGTTTTAATCCCCGGGAAATCTTTCTCGTTCCGAGGGCCAGGCATTGCCAGGGCAGAGTGACATTTTGGGCAAAGAATTACAGCGTGCATTTGTCAGGATGAGAGATGGAGACGCTCCGTGCTCCAAATTGCCAGCGCCGGTCAAAAATAATGATATTAAATTAAAGGGATATTGTTATCTGAAAGAGCACAGAATCAGAGAGGAGAATCAATGAATGGTTGGAGTTGGGAGGGACATTAAAGCTCATCCTGTTCCACCCCTTGCCATGGGCAGGGACACCTTCCACCATCCCAGGTTGCTCCAAGCCCCGTCCAACCTGGCCCTGGGTATTTACAGGAATGGGGCAGCCACAGCTTTTCTGGGCAACCTCTGCCAGGGCCTCACATCCCTCACAAGGAAGAATTTCTTCCTCACGTTTAATCTTAACCTACTCTCTGTCAGGTTGAAGCCATTCCTGTTGTCCTGTCACTACAATCCAGTGCGTTATTCCTGTTTTGGGAGCATGGAAAACTTCGGGTGGGCTCCCCAGTGCCTCAGGGGAGGGACTCACCCGCCGCCACCCCAGACGCGCTGATGCATTATTTATTTGTGCTAAAGCAGAAGGACTTTTAAAAATCTCTCTCCTCCAGCTTCCTCCCTGCAATTCAATCCCTCTTGGAAGTGGCAGCGGAGCCGGTCTCACTTTGCAGAGCTCATTCATTAGCAGATTAAGGCTCTCCTTGTGTTCCCAACATCGCTGGGGGAAATTTATGTTCCGGCAAAGTATTCACGGGTTCTCTGAATCACAAAAGTGTTTCTTCAAAAAAAAAAAAAAAAAAAAAGGAGAAAAAGGATGGAAATGGGGAGGTCAGAACTGCTTAATAGTATCTCCTTGAAGGCAGTGCCAAAACACCCACCTTTTGAAGTTTGCTATTCCAGGACGGATCTCTTCCCTGGCAAAGACGCCGTCACCCTTTCAAGTCCTTGTGAGTGACTTCAGGTGGCTAAAACATTTTCTGAGAAGAATGAAGGCTCCTTTTTATATCTTTTTTTTTTTCCCCCCGAATAAAGAGCAATCTTTCTTCCTGCCTTCCTAATAGCTTTGATTAAATTATCTCTGAAAAATCTAAGTGCTGTTCGCAAATCTGTAATGGTTTTATTCTTATCGCCGGCCTCTATTGCAACACGGGGAAGCAGATAAATAAGCTGCAGAGAAGGTATAAAACTGCACCAGAACCTGCCAGAGAGATGAGCTAAAAATGTTTGAACTGAAACAAATGAGCAGTATGAATAGCCCTGCTCCGAGAGGGAATTTATTCAATATAATGTATTTTCACAGGGAGGATAATACGTGTTATAATTGCACAGAGGAGTCGCTCTCCTGAAAGCAGATCTAGCTATTATTTTAATTTCCCAACCTTCAGCATTTGCTGGATCAGGAGTGGTGACTGGAGCAGCTTCGTGTTTTTGGAAAATGGGCCCTGGGTGTCAACGCTCCCTTTACCACCCCTGATTATGGAAACCTGGAAAGCTGCTGGTGCTTCCCTCAGTGGAAGCGGTGGAGAGGCCCCAGGAATAAGCCAGATCCAGTCAAAACTTGTTAAAAATTAGTAGAGAAGCCAGATCTTCCCAAAAGTGGGCAAATCTCAGTGCTGTAAAGCAGGAGCTGGGCAGGAGGGATGGAGGGAGGTGATGAACCCTGGAAGCTCACGTTAAGCTGCTGTGGGAGCTGCCCATGCCCGTGTGGGACCATTGTGGACAAGAGTGAAGAGCTGTCCCCCTTCCTGCAGACTCTCACACACGTGAAGTGGCAAAAAATCTCTGTGTCAAAGATTTTGGGGAAGAAATCGTGGATTCCAGGACTTGTGCTAACGGGGGCAGCCTCAGCTGCAGCAGTGCCCCCTCGGATCTCAGGGGTGTCTGTGGCCATGGCCATTGGGATCGCCAGGTGACACCAGGGGTCTCACCAGACAATTACTCAAAGAGAAAGAAAAGATAACTCAACAGGAAAATAATTCAATAGGACTCTTTTTATAAAATACAAATGATAGCTAATGACACACAGAGTCAAAGAGAACATGTTTGCTTTTTCCTGTTCACTAAACAATTTTCCTTACTGGCGGCTTCAGTCATCTTGTATGGCAAACGAAGCCCTGAGGTTCAAAATCTGCCAACTCAAAGTTTGTATAAACATTGTGTTTATCTGAAACATATATAAACACAGTGTGTCCAAGCCTGGCTCGTCCCCCGTTAACTCCGGACTTGTCACCTCGCCGTCCCCACGTGCACCCCTCGCGCCAGCAGGACTACAACTCCCATGATGCCTCACGGCGCCGCTCAGCCCCGCGGCGCGGCGGCGGCGCGCGGGGCACGCCGGGAAGCGCAGTCCCGCCGTTCGGATTTTCCCGCTCGAGCAGCCGAACGGGGGGGGGAAGGCGGCGCACGTCCGGCAGGGACGCCCCGCCCCCTTTTCTCCCCCGCCCCTCCCTCCCCGCAGGACGCGGCGCCGTGGCCATGGCAACGCGCCGGGGGCGGGGCCGAGCCGCGTGCGGCCGCCGGGCCCCGCGCGGGGCGCTCAGAGCCGCCGCAGCCGCGCGCCGGGCGGGAGCCGCGAGCGCCGGGGCCGCCCCGCCAGCAGCGCCCCCCGCCCCGCCCCGCCGCGACCCCCGCCCGCCGCCGCCGCCATGGAGCGCTGAGCCGCCGCCGCCGCCGCCGCCGCTGCCCCCCGCGACACCCGCCCCCCACCCCCCGCCCCGCCCCGCCGGGCACCGACCGCCGCCGCCGCCGCACAAAGGAACCGGGGGCAGCCGCGGTGTGATGCCCCGCGGGGTCGCCGCGCCGCCCCAGCTCAGCCTCGCCGGGTGGATTTGGGGTTAATTTATTTTTTAATTTTTTTTTTTTCTGCCCGGATATTTTTGCTGTTGCTGTTACCTGCCCCCCCCCCGCCCCTCCCCGCTCCTTTCCCCGCGGTGCTCCCCGCCGTCCCCCGCCGTCCCCCGCCGGGGCCGAGCGCCGGGACCCGCACGCTGGCCGCGCACGGGGCGGGGCGGGCCGCCGGCGGGGCGCGGGGCCGGGCGGGCGCCGCCGCTGCTGCTGCGCGGCCCGGGGGGGGCGGCCCGGCGCGCCCCGCAACGCAGCGCCCGCAGCCGGCCCGGATCCAGCTCTGACGGTAACGGGGGGTCCGGGCACCGGGGAGGTTGGGGGGGTTACCGGGCGGGGGCGCGGGGAGCGGGGGGCTCCGCCGGCTCCCGGAGCGCAGCGGAGGCGGTGCCGCCGCAGCGCCGTGCCCGGTGGTACCCGCGGAGCCGTCGCCGCCGGGGCCCGGCTCGACCGTCGCTACCGGAGAGGAACGGGAACAACTTTTGGGTTTTTTTGGAGGTTTTTTTTTTCTCCGTCCGATTTTTGATTTTTTTTTAAATGGCTTTTTGGGTCGCCTGACTCATAAGTGGAAATAAAATATCCACGGGTGCCTCCAGGAGGAAAGCTGAGACACTTCCAGCGGGAGCCGACCGGGAGCTGCCACCTTTGCTGCGACCCTTTTCTTCCCCTTTTCGCCTGGGAAAAAAAAAAAAAAAGAAAAAAAAAAAAAGGAAAAAAAAAAGATTTTTTCTCATCCGTCCCGGGCAGGAAAGCGCCCGATCCCACCGCGACACCGGAGCGGGTGGTGGCAGAGCAGGACCCCGCCATGGACCCCGCGCCTGGTGTGGATCCCGCCGGTCACAAAGGAGAGAGGGAAGAAGGACCCACCCAGCGATGGTTTATTTAACACCCGTCTCCCCGGCTGCCTCCGCCGGGCCAGGAGGCTCTGCCGGGGAAAATCCCCTCTGGAAAAAGCTCCGCTGCTGAGGCAGCATCCCCTGTGGCGTTTTCTGGACCGTCGGCGCTGGGAATACGATTCACCGGGGACGAGGCACCGTGGTCCCCGAGATCTCCTGGGCAATCCAGCGGGGCGGCCGCCGGCTCCAGCCGGGGACGAGCGAGCGGTGCCGCCCCTCCGGCTCGGTCCCCGGCAGAAATGCGGTGCTGCCGGTGCCAGCAGCTCAGCCCCGGCGTCCCAATCCAGCTCCGGGGAGAGCCGACACATCGTGGAGATTTAATGGCTGGAGAGGCAGGGCCTGGACGCAGCGAGCCGGCGGCACGGCTCGGCACGGCACGGCACGGCACAGCTCGCTGCAAGCGGGGCTCGGCTCCGGGCCTGCGGGCTATTTCCGAGGAGAGGCAGTGGCAAAGTTTTCCAGCCGTGCTTGGTGTTTGCCAAGGGATGAATTCATGGGCATTGGGTGGTTTGCCCGGCGCTGCCTGTCGGGATCTCCGTAGGGAGGTTTTTGATACGTATTTATATGTGTGTGTATATATATATATATATTTTATATATTTTTTTAATGTGCATCCTGCTGCTCGGGATGCTCTGGCTGCAGGGTGGGTAATGAGCTTTTCATGGAGGATGGAGTGGCCGTGGGGCTCTGCGGGCATGGGGACAGAGCCACGCGGCCCCTCTCTCAGCAAGCAGCGTCCAGCATCGTTCTGGGGATAATTTAGTGGGATTTGGCACTTTTACCCCTTCTCGTGGCCCTGTGGGGGGCTTTGCTGTGCCGCTGGTCAGTGCCACACACGTGTGGCCATGGCTCTGGCGGGACCCAAAGCTCTCACACCCAGGCTGTGCTGCTGGGGCTGAGGTGGGAAAGGTCCCTGGCGGAGGGCACCAGGCATCCTGCGAGGGATTTTTCTTGTGAATGATCCACAAAACTTTGAGGGGTGGATCGGCGGTGCCGGGAGCCGCGGTGTGAGCCGGGTGCGGCCGGGTGGAAGCCGTGGTGGAAGGAGAGGAGAAGCTCTCACCGTGGTGCCTTCTGCTTCCCTTGTGTGTGGAGAAGGGAAAGCCATTCCCTGGGAGCACGGCTTGTTTTCCCGGCCTCAGGAGCAGCTTTCCTGCTGGTTGGAGGCTCGGTACCAGCAGGGCACGTTCTGGATGCTGTGAGCTGGGCCCTGCTTCAGCCAAGCGTGTCGTTAAAAATCGCAATATCTCGGTGTGAATATTTCCCCTCAGGCTGGAGCAGGGAAGCCCATGCAAGGAGGACATGAGTGGCTGCTGCCAGGCTGTTGAGACCACACCACCTCAGCTTTTAAGCCCCTTTGGTTGTCTTATTTTAGCCTAAAATTCACCCATCTCTGAGGGGGCTGTGGATTAGCCCCTTCCCTCCTGGGGCTGATTTTAATTTTGTGCTGCTGCCCTGCCGGGAGAAGGGTTCTGGCTGTGGGACCGAGGGTCTCCCGGTGCTGTGACCCCACTGGGGTGATGTCCCCAAGCTGTCCCCGAGCTGTCCCCGCCGTGCGTGCGGCATTAGCGCCGGAGTTATTTTTTTGCCTGGAGCGGGTTTCCTGCGTGGCCTCAACTTCTGTGGGAAAAAAATTCTGCGGTGGAGCCGGGCAGCCCCTCTGCCTCTCCGGCGTGATCCTGCGGCACAGGGAGCGCGGTGGGCTCGGGAATGTGCCCTGGGAGCCAGCCCACCCCGGGTACCACGGGCAGGGATGCGGCGTGCTGAGCGTGGAGGGTGATGGCAGGAGGACAGCAGGATGTGTGTCCCTCCTGGGGAAGGGGCTTTGCTGGTGGTGTCTCACCCTGGGATGGAGGCAGTGTGTGTGTGTGACCCCCCCCGAGGCCGGGGATGCTGCAGCTGGCGGGGTGGGCCGGGGGCTGCACCTGCCGGGACCCCTGTGCCGGCCCCCGCCGGCATCTGTGCCGCCGCATGTCCGTCTGCAGCAGGCGCATGCATGCAAAAATAAGACATTTCTTCTTTCTCTTCTGCCTTCGCATTCCTCAAAAAGCTAATATTCATGAAAGGTAATTCAATCAAACCACGATGCCTATCAGCTAATGCAGCAAAGCTGGCGCAGGGGTGAGAATGGGAGCCAGGAACACAAAAGCCCTGTTTTATTACCTCCTGCTTGCCTGAGAATTGCTTTTCTCCCTCGAGTGAGCCGGCTAAAGCTGGCTTTATTATGTTAACCTATTTGCGTGTCAAGAGCTATTGTGCCTCTCTTTATCTGTGTTTGTATTTGCTCGATGCAGGGAATAAAAGGACGAGGCGAAAATGGATGGCTGGTCAGTGCTCTGCACTCTGGGGGCACTGATTGGTTGCTAAGTGATTTGCATCCCCGGTAATCGCTTTTATCTCGGAAGGATGTCGTGTATAATTATAAGCCTACTGACATCTTTTGAAATCTGCCTAATGGGTGTTTTTAATTTACATGGGAAGCAGGGGCTATTTGTGTTGCTCTGATTACAGGTTGGGCGAGTGTATGGGTTAAAATACAGATATTTCCATAGATGCCGGGCACCGGCAGGGATGAGGCTGGGAATTTTTGGCAAGTCCCTGCTCGCCTAGGGATGGGTGGAAGAGCACAAGCCGCCCGTGTGTGAGTTTGGGGTTTAATCCCTCAGCCCAGTGCGTGGTGCTGGTCCTGCAGCCACCCCGTGAAATACAACACGGTGGGCTCCTGGCTGCTGCCAGAGCCAGCTGGACCCCCAGGACCCCCCTCTGCAGCCTTGGATGGGGCATGGAGGGGCTGTGCCACCGAGTCCCCTCTCCAGCCATCTGTGCCAGCGTGGGGCTGATGGGGATGGCACAAGGGGGGACAGCCTCAGCTTCTTGTTCAGCCCCCCATGCAGGGAGGACCTGTGGAAATGGGTCTGGGGGTACCTGTGGAAGCCCCAGCTGGGTTCACATGGGATGAGCTCACACAGCCATGGCAAATGAAGCTCCCGAGCACCTGTGCCAGCCCTGGGCACCTGCATCCAGCAGGATCCCTGCAGGGTGGCTCGCTGGAGCTGCTGGGGCATCAACAGGGTCCAGGGTGATCTCCCTGTGTTAGGGGCATTGGCAGGGCCGTGGGTGCCTGTGCTGGGCAGCCAGCAGGATGTGGGTGCTGTGAGATTGTCCCGTGTGTGCCTGGGTGCAGAGGAGCCGCGTGTGGGAAACATCCTGGTGGGAATGCCAGGCTAGCTGTGCCAGTGGCACGCACAATTTTGTGTTTCTGTCTGTGCTACTGGAAAAGCAGAGCTCTGAGGTGCAGGCAGTGGTGAATGAGGGGTCTTGGTGTCCCCCCAGGGCTCTGTGCACTGGCACTGGGTCACCTCAAACACGCAGAGGTGCTGAACTGAGGTTGGTGCTTGTGACAGGCTGGCTGAGAGCGTGGGGCAGGATTTGGGGCAGGTGACCCACGGGCACAGCTCCAGCCGGCTGCCTCCTTCCTCCTCCTCCGGGAAAGGCCAGGGCTGAGCCTCAGGCACGTTGCAGCTCCCTCAGGCCGTGCACAAGGTGACCCCGTCCCTTTGCAGGGCTGAGGTGGCTCCGGTGCCGCTGCTCTGAGCAGGACGGGGCGCAGGGAACATGGGGCGTGGGGAAAGTTGATAGAGGAGAGAGAGTGCTGGACCCCACACCTTGGGGCTTGGGGTGCTGGGTCCCCCTGCACGGGCAGCCCCATCCCATCCATCCCTCCCATCCCATCCCAGCCCGTCCCGCTGGCCAGCGAGCGGCGCGGGCGCCGCTATTTATGGCTGGCTGTAAACAAACTCCCAATGAAAGAAAGTTAATGACCTGAGACTGACAGGAGCCTGCTGGGAGTTTTTATAGCCCCTGGGACTCCTTTTGCTAAAGAGAGAATACATCAGCGTTTTAACCCAAAACGGCAAGAGCTGCGCGCTGCAGGGGTGGGGGGACAGCCCCAGCCTGGGGAGGCGTTCAGAGGGGCTGGTGCTGGGTGAGGAGGGGGCTTTGGTGGGGGGACCTTGACTCTGCGTCCCTGCACGGACTGGGATGCAACAGCCCCTCTTTTTGAGGAGGCACGTCCCGGCGTCGGGGGCTCTCCAAGGCTTTGCCATCTGCCTCTTGTAGGTCATCTCCGTGCTGTGCTCCAGGCAGGAGCGGGGGCTGGCTTAGCGTGGCTGGTAACCACACACTAATAAAGCCTTAATACCCTGCAGCGGGGAGATTTCGCTGCCAGAGATAAATATTCATATTGCTTTCCAATTCAGCCTTGGCTGCACGACAAGGGCGCCGTGGGGGGAGCCGGGGAGGCCGCGGTGTGGGGCGCCCCGAGCCCCGCTGGCTGCCCTGCCTGCTCCTGCCCGCCTGGCGGGTTTAGTACCGTGCCCTGGCTAATTGTGGGCTGTCAATATCGTGCCCAGGGCTCTCGGGGGACAGGCTGGTGAGCGTGGCACGGGGTGCCCCTCTCGCCGTGCTCCCCGCCTCCTCCTTCGCCTCGCGCACGCAGCCTCCATCTGCACGCGACGCTTGATTTACCGAGGAGAGCTGGCAGTTAAACCTGACAAATTGAAGGCAGTTTTAAGTGGTTCAGGTTAATTAATAGTCAGGGAAGTATCAATTTTTTTTTTTTTTTTTTAAGGGATGCTCTTGGCTGGCGGGGAGAGCTGGAGTTTGACTTTGCCTTTGGGAAGTCGCGCCGTCTGCATGGGCAGGAGGATGGAGCAGGGCAGGATGCTGAGCTTGGTGTCCCTGCTCCAGCTCCTGTCCCACAGCCTCACGTTGCTGCTGGTATTTCTGACCCCAGCTCGCTGGTGCTGAGGGACAGGGAAGAACAGGGCTGTCCTGTGTGGCCCAAGCTCCACTGCTCATCTCAGTGTCCTTTGTGGCTCTGCTTGTCCTCTCTCCTGGGGTCTGTGCCATGGCTGCAGTGCCAGAGGGTGCAGCTGTGCCAGCAACCAGAGAGATTCATCCACAGCCACGTGTAGTGGCACTGCTGGGTGGCTGAAGTGTCCCTGCTCCTGTTGGGCACTCCAAGGATGAGCTGCAGCTTTAACAGGTTCATGGGGGTCCATCCTGGGCTGGGACTGGGAGCTGACGTGGATGGACTGGAGCAGCATCCGCTCCCCTTGGTTTCTGCACACGTGACCCCAGTGTTCACATCTGCCAAGCCTAGGAATGCTGAGGAGGGGACAGATTTTGAAAACATCCCAGTGAGAGAAGGTTAAGGTCTTGTGCAAGGAGGAGAGATGAGTGTGCAGGGCAGGAAGGCTCCGAGCTGTGTGTGAGAAAGTGCCCATGGCTCAGTGACCTGAGCAGTGCCTGTGGTTGTCACAGGATGCCACAGGGGTGGGCAGCTCTGGGTCCTGGCTCAGGGCTGTGTCCCAGAGCAGCACAAACCCTTCCTCAGGCCATGTGCTCCGTCTTTGCCAGCACAGAGCAGGATGCAGGTGGAAGTGGTGGGTTTCCAGCAGCCCTAATTCTTGGGAATATGAGAGATTAAGGTTAGTGACCATTTTTTAACTCAATAAAGGGGAAGACAAGCTGGAGTCTGCAGTCCAGAGATATAATTAGTTCGCAGCAGTGGTGCTTTCTTGATTTAGCTTCAGAGAGCAGAACAAGACAAGGATGTTATACCCAATTAGCAATAACATACAGCCCGAGCCTCGCTAGGTGAGATAACAAGCCATTTTTATAGCTCTTCTTTACGGACTTTTTTTTTTTTTTTTTTTTTTTTTTTTTTTGGAAAAGAGGAGGGGGGAAAGAAGAAAGGGACCCAAGCCTCGATTCCTTTTCATCAGGGGACAGTTATTAGCGAGCTCAGAAAGCCCAAAAGCTGAGTGATCTGTTGGCCAGTGTAGACGATAAAACAAATCAAGCAGCTCAGAGCCGGGCTGAGGCCATCTCTCCATGCAGCTGGGGGAGGCTGAGCAGGTGACAGCAAGGACACGGCCAAGGGCCACCCACACACCTGCGAGGCTTTGTGGCACATGGCCCCGGTGCAGGTGGGGCGGCCGTGGGTGCTGCTGGCTGTGTCCCACGGTGGGTGACCCCAGCCGTGTCCCCTGCACAGCCCCGGTCACATCAGATGGCAGCAGCCGTCTGCCAGCACCGCGGTCCCTTTGTGTTGCAGATCGATGGCCATCGATTTTTCCTCCCCTGTAAACCTGGCCCGGTCGGGTTTTTGTGCACGTCTGGCTCTGGCTGTGCCGTGCTCGGAGCAGCCCGTGCTGCTGGTCCCCGATCCCACCCAGCTCCCGCTCGCCTCTGCAGCAGGGAAACTCAAGGACATCCGGAAAAAACAGCCTTGGAAAGAGTGGGGAAAACTCGGGATTCATTAATCAGCTCTTAATGACGAGCTCTGCTGTTCGGTGGGGTATTTGCAGTCTCTCTCCTTGCTCCCCAGGTACCTGCTGGGGTTGGGGCTGTGGCAGCTGGTTTGGGGCACCTGTGTGGGGAGCGGGGTGTCCCCCTCGGACTGGGGACACTCCTGCTGCACGGGGGGCTCAGTGTGGGACACATCCTCCCTCCTGCTGCTGCCACCCCTCTGATGGGGCAGAGCCTGGGGATGGATGGAGCAGGAGGCTGCTGTCCCCTCCGCGTCCTTCCTGTGCCCTCCGTGTCCTTCCTGTCCCCTTGTCAGGGTTTTACAGCCTGTCAGGCGGTGCTGTGGCTGCTTGGGACGGCTGGAGCTCATCCCATCGCCCACCCAAGGGAGCTGGGCTGGGGACATCCCCGCTTGTCCCCAGCGGGAGCCGCTCCTCTGCGCGGCTATTAACACCCCGCGATGATCATCAGCTCTCGTCGTAATCATTAAGACTATTAGAAAGAAATGTTGGCTCGCAGCTCGTGTCAGACTTTCCGTTCTGCTTTGCAAACGCGCACAATTAATGCCAATCAGGCGGGGGAGGCAGCCAGCTCCGATCCCCCGGCTGCTGCTCCCAATCGCGGCTGTCAGCTCCTCTCCCCATCCCGCCTGGTACATTTTCATACAATTGCTATAAACATCTGAGGGGAAACTCCGTGTTCTTCGGCAGCGCTGAGTATTGTTCTCTGTTCCTTTTAATTACTCGGCATTCAGCGGCTCATCCGGCCTCCCGATCTCGGTGGGGGAAAGTAGGGATTTGTAAAACAAATAGAGAAATCTGGAGAGATGCCTTATTTTCCCATTCAGCGGCTGCCTTAGGTTGTCTATGGCTAAATAAGAAAAACCTGTTTAGTTTTTCTTTGTCTTTTTTTTTCCTCCCCCTCTCAAGTTGCTTTCTCCCCCATGAGAACACAGCCTGGTCCCTCTCCCCAGGGAACCCCAAAAGCAGGGTGAGCTTGGGAGAAGGGGGGGAAGAGCTGGAATTACTTGGCCGGATGGTGGAATAATCCTTGTTACAAAAGTACACATCAATTATAAGAATTCCTACAGTAATCTTGGAAATCTATCTTTTCTGCTGAACCAGCTCATTAAAGAGCGCCATTCATTTCCATCTCTCCGGGTGAGAAGGGTTTAAATCTCCAGAGCTTTGTGTTACCAAATAGACTGAGGGTGATGGACTCGCGTTAAATATTAAAAGGAAGAAGTTGATTTTTTATTTTTTTTCCCCTTTTTTTCTTCCCCCCCCAGACGGGCAGTGCAGACAAAGTGGAACGTAAGGAAGGGAGAGTGAGGGATCCCTGCTGTGAGAAGCTTCCCCAGCTGTTGGTGGGTGACACAGGGCTGTGCTCAGTGGGTGCCTTTGAGGACCCCCCACTCCTCCCTTGGCCTGGGGACCCCTCCAGATCTCAGGGAGGGAGCCAGGGAGGTTTCCCCAGGCCACCCTGGCAAGCCCCCGAGCCTGCGCCGGAGCCGGCCGTGGCACAGGCAGGGCTTTTGTGTGCCGTGGGCGGCTGTGGGCTGAGGGACGGGCACAGAGCCCCTTTGTGTGCAGCTGTGAGCAGAGCAGGATGTGGGATAGGGCCCAGCCGTGGGGATGGGGAGCTGGTAGCCAGGGATGAGGAGAGGTGGCCGTGGGTGAGGAGGAGGAGCGGGGATGGAGAGCAGCGGCCGGCCGGGGCGGTGTGTGCGCTGCGCCGGGGCTCTGTGCAAACATGTTAATTTGTTTTCTTTCTTGCCTCGCCTTTCAGGGTAATTGGTTGCATTTGAAGCCTTTGTGAAAGCCTTTGATTATAGTAATTTCAGCAGCGCGATCTACCCTGGATTCCTTCGTCAGATTCTTTCACAGCTCCGGCTCTTGGGGCTGTAATTGCGGAGCGGAGCGCGCCCGGCTGCCGAGTGTGGGGCAGCTGGACCATGGGGCACATGGCCATGGGGGCACAGGGATGTCACTGCAGGGGACAATCAAACCCCTGGGGTGAGGCGAGCGAGCCAGGATGGGACAGGAGCTGCCATGGGGAGCTTTGCTCTCTGCACTGCTGTTGGGTCTCTCTGGAGATGTGGGTGCTGCCAGTGCCCATGGTGTGGTTGCCCGTGCTGGAGCTGGCTGCTGGCTTGTTGGGGTCCAGAGTGCTTTTAGTTGCTGCTGCATGGAGCCACTTGGCTTTTCTGCTGGTTGATCCCAGGTCTAAGCTAGAGCTGGGACTAAAGCCCATGAGCATCCCAAGATCCATGAGGGGCAGCTCCCCAGTCTGAGTGCAGGAGGAAGGCACGGCACGACTGTGCCACATCAGTGAGGTTTTGCTCTGAGGAGCTGGTGCCACATCCAAGAGGCCACGTCTGTGCCTGTCTGGCAGGACCTGGCAGATCCTGCCCGCCCGCTGCGCGCTGGCCCTGCCGGGACCTCGCTGCGCACAGCCAGGGCTGAGCCCTGCCAAAAGCACCGACGGCACCCGAGCGGGGCCCTGACCTTTGCTAGCAGGGCTGCTCACCCCCCTTGCTCCTGGCATTTTGTTCCCAGTCCCACGTAATGACCTTCTCGGCAGCGCCGTGCCAGCGTCTGCCACTTCCAATTACCCACGGCTGCTCGGCGCCCGCCGCAGCACGCGGGGCTCCTTCCTCCCCGGCAGGATGGCAGCAGGGTGGAGGATGCTGCGCCCTGATCCCGGCTTGGAGAGCCTCAGGAAGCCCCCCAAAAGCACCCAGGGCTCTGGGGTCCTGCCCCCGGGGTGCTGGAGGCGCTTGGCTTTCCAGAATCATTATTAACCTGTTCGAGAGCCGTTCCCGCTCGCAGCGAAAATAGATCTTTAATCTCTGCCCAAAATAGCTCATTTGATGAGAGGCCTCCTTAAAGCTGACACATAAATTTAACCAGGCCGCCCGAGCCCTGCGCAGGGACGTCTGCAAATGCTCAACAGCACTTGAATTGTTGGGGGTTTTTTTAAATTCCGTCGTTGCGGACACATCTGATACCCTGTTTCTTCCTTAGGGTCTTTGGAAGTGCTCAGGTGGTCATTTGCCGTGCCCTGTCCCAGTTTCTTTCACCTTGCTTGTGAGCACAAGGTTATTTTGGGGTATTTTTTGATGTTGACTCTCTTGAACAGTCCAAGGGGTTTCTCCTTGGAGCTGCCACAAGAGCAGAAACCTCATTTCTGGATGGGATGGGAGCGACATGAGATGCTGCTGTAGGATGCCAGCAGTGAGGGTCCTGGTCCAGTGCCACTGTCCCTGGCACTGTGCCACGGCTGGTGGGCTCTGTGCCATCCTGGTGTGACAGCAGCCCAAAAAAGTGGGAAATGAGGATGCTCAGGGTGTCACAGCTCTGCTCAGCCCTGGGTTCAGGGCTCGCCCCAGCACCTTCCCAGCATTTCCACAGAAAATGGGCAGGGAGAAGCCACTTGGCTGCTCTGGGTCTCCCCCCCAGCCCCCCACAGTCCCCACATCCCAGCGAGCCCCTGAGCAGCACAATAATCACTTCCAGCATCATTATCCATCGCAAACCCCAGCTTCCAATTTTAATCAGAGGAGCTGGTGTTGCTTTAAGATCTGCGGGTTTTAAAGATCACAAGAGGGGTTAGAGAAAATTACCCTTGACTCTTACATGCTAATGTAATCTCTAACCAGATCTGCAGCACTGCAGCTAAAATTGCTTTTTAGATTAACATTTAATTATTAACAGGGCCCCCTGAAAGGCCCGGGGCTGGAGCACGCGGAGGGGAGCGGATTAGCCGGGCGGGATGAGGGAAGGTTGGGCCAGGGAAGGTCATGGGGTGACCTTCGGTGACAAACTTTGGGTTTTATTTTACCTGCTGCTCCCCGTGGTTCACAGTGGGGTGACCTTTCTGTGCTCACCCCTTGTAGGGCTGAGCTGTGGTGTTGCTGCATCCCCTCCACCCTAAATCTGGATGGGAGATGGATATGGCAGTGCCAGGCAGCAGCACCAGCCAAAATCCTGCTCAATGTGCAATGGGGTGGGCATCCACAGTGTGCAGAGGGGAATCCTTCCTCCTCTGGCACCTCCTCACCCTCACCAATGGGATGGGAAATCTCATCATGTGGGACCAGTGGTGGTGGCGGTGGCAGAGGATGGTGACAAGGAGCTCGGCGTCCCCGGGGCTGTTTGTGTGGTTGGATTCTCCTCCATCCATGTCCGGACGAGGAACAGGGGTGTTCCCAGTTGTGCTCTGCGCACCAGGGGCCAGTGAGGGCTTTTGCTTTGTTTCTCTGGTTGCTGCCAGCTTTGGCCTTGCCCTGTGCTGTCCGTGTGTCCGTCTGGCACTGTCAGGAGCCTCCTGAGCCTCTCCCAGCTGGGCTCACCGCTCACCTCCTGTCCTTGTCCTGGCTTTTGATGGCCAGGGGGTCATGGCCATGGTGTGGCTCAAACAGCTTTGCAGCATCCCTGGTCCTGCCCCCCTTTCCTCCCCCAACCCCAAAAGCTCCCTTTTGATGGGATTGCACCCCGATAACACCCGGGGAAGGATCTGGATGTGTTCCACCACAGCCTGGATGGTGACCAAGACCTTGTCCCTCACCAGCCCTGCCCTGCCACAGCTCAGCAGCCACACAGACCCACTTCGGGCTGAGACTTTAAAAGTTCCTTTTTTCTTTTCTGCCCCCCTCCCGTCACATTTTCTTTTATCTAAATCCTCGCCTGCAAAAGCCTCTATCGACAGCTGCGCTGGCCTTATCTCGCGGGAGGGACCTTCGCAGGGCTCTCGGAGGAGATAAGCCCGACTTATCAGCTGCTGATGTCAGAGGAGGTGCCAAACCCTCCCATCACTGGGGCTTTAGACATAGAGGGTGGTGTTTTTTATTAAAGTCACAAAGACCTTGGGCTTATAAATAGTGTGATGTCGAGATGGATTAGCTGGGTGTGGGGCAGGATGGAGTGGTGGGAGAGGCGAAGGGTGGAGCTGTGGCTGCCCCATCCCTGAAAGTGTCCAAGGTCAGGTTGGACAGGGCTTGGAGCAACCTGCGATAGTGGAAGACATCTCTGTGCATGGCGGGGAGTGAGACAGAATGGGCTTTAATGTCCCTTCCAGCCCAAAGAATTTGGTGGTTCTATAATGACAGAGTTGTGGGATGTGGGGCTGGGGCTTCTGGGGGACCTTGCTGCAGATGTCCCCAAGATGACCCCACTGTTGGTGGGCCTCACCCTGTGCCCCAGTGCTGGGTGACGGCGGGTCCACGTGCCCAGCCTGGGCAGGGGCCGTGCGGACTGGGGGGCGTTCCAGCAAAACTGCTGAGTGTTGCCTTCCCTGCCACGAAAGAGCCAGAGCAGCTTGAACTAAATCGGATCCTGCTGATTGGAATTAGTTCAAATGCAGATGGAGCTAACTAAGCCGGCGCTAAGCGTTGGACAGCCCAGCGCCCAATTCCCATCAGCTGATTCAGGGGCTTTTCGCAGCCGCATTAGCGAAATGCCACCGTGGCACAGATGCCCATTGTGCCAGGCGCCCACCCGCTCGCCCACGGCCCTTCTGGGCCTTGGGGCTCCCTGCAGGGTGCTGGGATGGACAGATGGACGCTGTTCTGGGGTTGTGGCCTGTGAAGGTGGGGTGAGGCTCAGCGTAGCTGTCGGAAAAATCATCTGGGCTGCGAGACGATTCAGCAGGGTCTGAATTAATCTGTGCCTTTATTCAGTTTGGCATGTGGCTGTGATAATCCAAGCCCAGGGTCGGGATGGCTCCAGGAGGAAGCTGGGCTGTGCGTGGCAAGGAGCAGAGAGGAGTATGGGGACAAGCTGTGCCAGCGTAGGGCTCTGCTGGGCCCTCAGCTCCTGTGACAGGCGGCATCCACACCCACCCTGTGCCACCACATGGGTTGGATGCTTTCTCAGCCCCACATGCCCCAGGGACCAGCAGGGAACTGATCCACGAGCCGCCCACGCCGCCCGTGTCTGCCAGGGACACGGGTCAGTGTCCCCATGAGGAGCTGCTGGGCACAGGGAGCGGGTGACGTCCGCCACTAATCGGCCAGATGGTGACACCCGGCGGGACGCCAGCCCTGAGGTCACCACGGAGCTCAGGCTCAGGTACAGCAGGAGCCGGTGCCATCATCCATCTCCTGCATGGCTGTGGGTGCTTTGATCAGAGCCACCCTTCGGGGACAGGGATGAGGTGAGGGTGGCAGCTCCCGTCATGGAAAATCCAGAATGCCAGCCCTGAGGTCACCACGGAGCTCAGGCTCAAGTACAGCAGGAGCTGGTGCCATCATCCATCTCCAGCACGGTGCTTTGATCAGGGCCACCCTTTGGGGACAGGGATGAGGTGAGGGTGGCAGCTCCCATCATGGCAAATCCGGGTGCTGGGCACATTCCCAGGGAGCCAGGGCTGCGTAATGAGCCCCGAGTCCCGGCGGGGAGAGGAGAACTCCTGGCAGTCAAGTGCGTTCAGGCTCTGAATAAGAAGCACTTCATTCTCCTTTCAAATTGTATAATTTCTGCCTGATTGTAATGGCATATTTTAAAATTACCAGAAATCGAAGCCAGAAAATGGATACGGCTGCTTTTACTGCGAGCTGCGTTAACAAAGGATATGTAATGCATGAAATAAAAACACCTCCCTGCCCCCCTCCTTTTTTTTTTTTAAGACAGTAATAGGAGAAAATTGGTTTTGAAACTGAATAAAAGTCCCTTTCAGAGGAAATCATTTCTTTCAGGGTACCTTTGCTGAAAGTAAAATAGTGAATAATGAAAGGTGGTTACATGATTGTCTTTCATTTAGAGAGCGCGAGGACAGATGGAATCTGGGAGAAATGCACGATTGGAATAATTGCATGGTAACAAGGCGCTTGTTGTGAAATTAGTATCTTAAGAAAGTAGTGAAAAAGGCTTTTACTCATGAATACTTCATTATTAGGAGAAAACAGCACAATTTGGGTTCTCCAGACACCTGCTCGGTATTAGATGACTTCCTCCCCTCCTCCTCCTCCTCCTCCTCCTCCTCCTCTTCCTCACACCTTTTCCTGACGAGTCTCTCCTTGTCCCTGGTTTGCTGGGGAGTCAGGGTGAGACCCCGAGCCTGATGAGCCCAGCTGAGGCATGGACACCCTGCATGGATCCCATCCTGGAGATTATCCCAGAGCCTGGCGGAGGGCACAGAGCAGGAGTGAGCAGCACAGGTCCCATGGTGGCAGTGAAGGTGTTTTAAAGGGTGACATTTAAACCAGCAGAGCTTGGAGAGCCCCGGGCACAGCTCAGGGAGCATCAATCCATGCTTTGTTTCCTGGTGCTGATGGTCACGGGCTCTGCCAGAGGCCACCACGTGCCTGAGGCCACCGCGTCATTCCCCTGCACTGGGACATGTGGGAATCATCCTGGATGGCTGCAGGAGAGCACGATTCCCCCATGAGGGAGAAGATGGAGTGATGGACCCAGCAGAGACACCATCCACGATGTCCACCTGTGACCCCCAGCCATCCATAACGTTCAGCCAGAGAGCAACAGCGCAGGAGCTGCAACGCTGGCGGATGGGCTCCATGCCCGCTTTGCTGCTGCTCCTGCCCACATCTCCCTGCCCTCTCCGAGTGGGAATATCATCCCTGTGCCAGCTGGAGCAATGGGAGGGCGTCAGCAGCAACTGGTTGTACCTCAGGGCCCCGGTGGCGGCGGCTGGGGACGGACGTACAATGAGCAGCACCGTGGTGACGGCAGCTTTGGCCTGGCCCCTCCAGCTTTTGTCACACAGATTTTGATGCCAGCTGGGAGCAACATCCCAGGACCCCGAGCGGGATGTTAGCACTGTCTTTCCCCAGCCTTGACTGGGGTCACTCCGTGCCAGGAGGCGCCGGCTGGCACGCCTGGCACCGCCACGACGCCTGGCACCTCCACATTCCCGTTGGGAAGGGCGGGAAGCTCCGCAGGAAGCACAAGCCACCCGCCGAGACCTTCATCTTTATTTTATATACATCCCTACTCACTCCAGGCTTTCAGAGCTGGCTGTTTATCTCCAGAGCAGCGAAGGCGCCGAGTGCTGGGGAGCTGCACGGGGGTGGTGGTGGCACGGGGGTGGTGGTGGCAGGGGGTGGTGGCACGGGGGTGGTGGCAGGTCCCTGGCTCACCGTGTGTCTCCTCTCTTGCAGGGCGTGGGGCGGCAACGCCCGCAGGGAAGCCCAGACCATGCTGGCCTGCCTGCAGAGGACCCAGAACCCCCCAGCCCAGCACCTCCCCTGCCCCAACAAGGCGCTGGAGCCACGCAAGTGTAAGTGCCCCGGGGGCGGGCGCCCGCTTTGATGCTGTTTCCCTTATTGAAAAAGACATTTATTTAGCCGATAATTAAAAAGAGCAGGAGAAGCGGGGAGGAGGAAGGAGCCAAGATAAGCAAATTAAATTGGGTGCTGTGGTTGATAAGTCCAACTTCAGCAAACGTTGCAGGGCTGCCTGGGCAGCGTGGCGGCAGCAGAGGATGGTGCAGCCGGCCCCCCAAACCTCCCCAGCCCTTCCCCCCATAATTACTTTCCCCGTTTGTGCTGCAGCTCGCCTTCCCCAGGAGCTGGCCTTTCAGATAAGCTGTAAACTAGTTACATTAAAATGGGATCCAAAAGGTCACTCCAGCAAAGCACCTGTCTCTCCCAGCCTTTGTCTCTCAATCCAAACCGTGATTAAATGTATATTTAATGAGCCTGCTTTAGGCAGGCGTGTTTGACCTCCCCGGCTGGGAAAGACGCATTAAGATTCTCAAGTGATGAATGTGTGTTTTAAAGAGGGGAGTGGATATTTTTCTGCTGGTCTCAGTTGGATTTTTAAACATTGCTGGCTGAAGACAAATCAGCTGCTAAAGCTCTGCTTGTTAGGCTGTGACAGCCCCCGGGTGTTTGTTTAATGAGCTGGATTTTCCTGTAGATGGTTTTTTTTTTTCCCCCTCTACCTGGGCACTCTGAGCAGCCAGGTGAGCTGGGCATGGGGTTTGGGTGAGCTGGGCATGGATTTTGGATGATGCTCAGCCTCCCTGGGGACCCACAGCATTGCATTGCCAGCCAGGAGGGTTATTTATCCATGGAAGTTCTTTTATCCCTCAAACTTATCATGTTCATGGCCGTGGAGAGGGCTTGGAGCAGAAGGTTTGCCTGCTCGTGGCAGAGGGGGGGAAGTGAGTGATCTTTAAGGTCACTTCCAGCACAAACCATTCTGGATTCCATGATTTTTTGTGTGAAGCTCCCCATGGCCAGCATAGGGAATAGGGCAGCCATGCCAGAGGTGGGGTTTGGGCACTGAGGTGTCACAGTGCAGGAAAGGAAGTGTGTCTGGAAGGAAAAAGGATGCTGTAAAATTATGAAAAGAAAGGAAAAAGAATACTGTTCTTGTAAAATTATTCTTAATCTGTCACGCCTCAGCATCGTGGCAGCACGGGGCTGGTGAGAGGTGTCCAGCTGCTGGAGCACCTCCTGTCCATGGAATAATGAGCCCAGCCATGCCCACATGGTCTGAGACCCACGGGCAGGATGAGCCTGATGGGGTTTTCTGGACAGTGGAGCTGTTCAGCATTGAGAATCTCTGTGTGAGCTCACTGTGCTCCTGGGGTCAGGATACACCTGCTGGTCCTCACAGCATTCCCAACAGAGCTAAGGACCAGCTCAGCTCATGGAACAAAGCCCAGAGAGGCACCTTCCTGCTGGGGGGCTGGTGCTTTGTAGTGTTTCCCACCCTGCCATAGGTGCTGGAATAAGGAGGGTTTGGGAAGCAGGAGCTCTTCTGTGGTGTCACATACAGTGCCATGGATGTGACACCATATGTGTGGAGCATCTCTCACTGGATGTGAGGGATCCTTCTGGATACAGCTGCCTGTGTCCTGGGAGGGTCCCAGCCCCAGGATGCCAATGCTCCTGGAGTTGTGCCAGTGGGATGAGGGCAGAGGTTTGAGCCCTGGCAGTGTGGGGTACCCAGGGGTACCCAAAACCAGAGTTTTTGACTGGTCTCGCCCCATCCCTCAGGCAGCACCGTGCTCACCTGACATCTCCAAGGGATTTGTGTCCCCTGGGATGGGTGGCAGCAGCCAAGCTCCTGCCCAGGCCCCCACGCTGCACTCACCACGGGCTGCCACCAGCCAGGTCACCTTAATCAAAGTTTAGCTGCCCGTACGTTTCCGCTCATTACGGGCAAACCCGGCACGTCTCGCTCCTCGCTGCCTCCTGCCAGCGCAAATTAAATTGCAGGTGACATCCAGGGCCACGCATCTGGCTTGGAATACAATTTTCCCTTCCTTATTTATGGCACCTGTGGGGGAGGCAGGGTGGAGGGGCTGGGAGCAGGCTCGGAGCTGCCACCGGAGCGCCCGCCGGGGACTCGGCGCGGAGAGCGCGCTCTTCAAACCAGGCGCAATTTACAAGTGCCTCTGATTACTTAATTTGCTCCTGAGTATCTCAGTAATTATCTTTATGGGTCTTATTTCTGTCCTCTGGCATTGTTTCTGTCGATATTAAATGAGTCTGGCTCTCGGCACGTTGGCCGTCTGGCCCGGCACCACTGTGAAATCCTATTATCCCGCCCGCGCCGCTGATTAATTTTGGTATTAATTTCACGTAAAAGGTGAGCTGGCTCATTTTCCTGCCCATGCAGGGAGCTGCTGGTGCCTTCACCCCTCGGTTCTGCCCCTGGCCTTTCCTGCTGATTGTTGTCCCCCCCCATCTCTGTGCCTCCCACATTGGTGTGGTTGCATCCCCACCGGTCTGGGGCATCCCACAAAATCCATCCTGCTAAAGCTGGAGGTGACTTTGCTGCTGTTGCCTGTGGTATTCCCAAGGCTGTTCCATAGGAACCATGCCTTGAGGAGGATGCAGGAAGGTGCCAGAGCCCTTCCAGCCCTGCCTGTACCTCCCTCTCCAGCAGAGGAGCAGGAGCCTGCAGAGCACAGCAGCATCCTCAGGAAAATATCACGTCCAATTAACTCCAGCAGCCTGGTCCCTTTTGATTTTATCCTGGGCACATTACAGGAATCCTGAGCTTTATTTAAATTATAAATCAAATAATGCCCCTCTCAGCTTGGCCAAACTCTTTGGTTGCTCCCCCTCTCTCAGCAGTCGTGGAGCAGTGGATGGTATTTAATGAAATGTTATATTCCATGTGCCTGGGGCTGGGAGTGTGGCAGGGAGCAGGATGTGTGTCCCCCTAAAGGGGCTGGGAGCCATGGGAACCTGGTGAGCATCCTCTGTGGCTGGAGAGGATGAAGAAGGATGGAGAGGGGTTATTCACAATGCTGTGGAATGGCAGGGTGATTTGGAGTGGCCTCACACTGCCAGAGGGAAGGGATAGATGGATTTTTGGGAAAAAATTCTTCCTTGTGAGGGAGGCGAGGCCCTGGCACAGATTGCCCAGAGCAGCTGTGGCTGCCCCATCCCTGGAAATGTCCCAGGCCAGGTTGGACAGGGCTTGGAGCAACCTGGGACAGTGGAAGTTGTCCCTGCCCATGGATGAAGTCCATCCCACTGGATGAACTTTAAGGTCCCTGCAACCCAAACCCAAACCAGATTCTTTCACCATTCACATTCTCCATGCCAGGGGGTCCCACAGGAGCTGTCACCTCAGCCCCATGGGGACAGTTTGATAAATGGCTCTTTGGGGGTGGCACAAACCCTCACAGGGTATTTAATACCCTCCCTGGGTATTTAAACACTAACGAGGAGATGGCCCTAATGAGAGGTGATGGCCAGGGCTCCCTGCCAGGGCCTCAGCTCCAGGGTCACCCACGGCTCTCCCTGCACCTGTGGGGACACTAATCAGTGATAAACAGTTAATTGCACACGGGATGAGGCCCCATTTAATGGCCTCTCGTTACCCAATTCTGCTTGTTCCAAGGGCATTTTCATTAGAGCGGCTGCAGCGAGGCTTTGCTTTTGTACATACCCATAAAATATCATTTTAATTTCATGAGGGGTTACACATGAGTGAAGTAAGATTAATTCTTTCATTTTCAGTTTCTGGAAGGGATCGGTTAATGATGGTTCTGTGTATTTATATACGTGCCATAAAAAGGAGTTCAATTAACTGCTGGGCCCAAAATGTGCTGTTGACTTGGCACTTTCCCTGCCAGGAATTGCTGCAAAAACACTTTTCCATTGGTCATGTGTGGGGATGGAGGGTGCTGCTCAGTGCCCATCTCCTGCCAGGTCAGAGCCCTGGATTTGGGGTGGCTTTGGCTGGTAATGGTGCAGTGCACGAGGAGGTTTGGTTTGTGCCCCAAACTCCCCAGGATTGTGATGGTCCATTGGTCACAGAGCAGTGGCAGACCCCAGGATGGGGCACCCTGCTTTGGGGGTGCCCACCCTGCTCCTCTCAGCAAGTACAGAACCTGTGTCTTAAATTAATTAAAGTATTAATTGGCTGTGGATGAGTGAGCAGAGGGGCTGGGGGCAGCTGGAATGAGCTGCAGGGACAGCAGAGGTGCTGGGGTCCCCTCCTGATGGCATCAGGGCTTCTGAGAGGTGGCACTGGGATGGCATTGGGCTGGCAGTTGTGTTGGGGTGCCCTCAGGGTGCCTTTGGGGTGGCTTTTTAGGGCTCTGTTGGCTTCACATGGGTGGCACTGGGGTGGCAGTTGTGTTGGGTGCTTGGGCAGTGTCGGGTGACATACAGGTGACATTAGGGCAGTATTGTGGCAGCATCAGCTGAAGTGGCACTTGAGTATCGTGAGGGTGGCATCAGGACAGCATTAGGGTTCATGGGGGTGGCATCAGGGTGGCTTTGGGGTGGCAGTGGGGCAGTATCAGGCTGGCTTTGGGGTGACATCAGGATGGCATTGGGGTGGCGCCAGGGCATCCTCGCGCAGGGGCGCGGTGGCTGTGGTGGCACAGAGCACGGTGCCTGTGCAGGGCTAATACCTCGTGGAGGAGACAAATGGGAAGTGACACGTGTGTGTGTAGACGGGTATTTGTGGTGACGCTTTGACTGCAGATAATAAAGTGCTCGCCCCGAGGTGATCCAATTCAGCAGCCGCCTCGGCAGAGCCGCGCGCGGCGAGGGGGAGAAGAAAGGGGAGGAAGAAAGGCCCGTCTGAAATGACATGTCAGCCTAAAAAGGGAACGTGTTAACGGATGAATATCTGGGGACGGCGAGCCCGGCGCTTCCCTTTGTGCTTTGTCATGAATTTTGTTGTCTTTGCAGATTCCGGCGCCGCCGCCGCCGCGCGGGGTTTGCCACCTACGGTTATTCAGATGGATTCCTCCCGCTGTTGTTGCTGGAGCTGGGTTAATTTAAGCCCCCAGAGCTGGGTTTGTCTCGGCTCCTGGCACTGGGGATGCTCCACATCAGGGCTGGGGGGTCCCACAGTGGGGGCTGTGCCGTGGGGACACAGCAGTTTTGGGGACGTGAGTGCTGTTGTCCCTTCAGTGATGGGGAGGGCAGGCAGGGACCCCCATGGCACCGCTGCACCACCCATCCTGGGGACACTGCCACCACTCTGTGCCACCCATCTTGGGGACACTGTCACCATAGAAACTGCTCTCATGCAGGGTGGGAGGGCTGGGGGATGTGGCAGCCGCCCAACCCGCCTGGAACAGGGGGCACAGTGCCCACAGCACCCCCAAAAAACCACATGGCTGCTCTCCCCCTGCACCCCCCCATGCCCACCCTGCTCTGGGCAGGGCAGCATCCCCCAGGCACCCCCCAGCTCCATCTGGGACCCCCTGGAATGTGCCCTGCCCTTGGCTGGGGTCACTGGTTCCATGTGCCAGCTGTGCCAGGCTCGGCCCTCCAGGGCAGCCAGATCCTGCCAGGCAGCTCTGCTGCTTGGGGCACAGACCCAAAACTTGAAGGACTGTCTTGATTTGTTAAATGTAGCAGCTTTTGTTTGTTTTCTTGCAAGTGTTTTCCAAATATTGAGGTTTCTTCCAAGTGTTTTGCAAATATTTAGGGTTTAGCTTTTACAAAATCTGTTCCCAGCGCGGCAGGCGGAGAGAAAGGGGATTTTTGATGCTTTTTGAAGCTTGGAAGGCATTGGGATTGCCTTGCTGCGAGGGGAGCAGGGATCCTGGTCCCAAAGCTGGGGACGAGCTCTCTGCTCTCACAGAATTTAATTCATTTGGAGGCTGCAGCACTATTATTTTTTAATAACAGCCATTGGCAGGGCTGCTCAGGTCCCCAGTGTGCTCCTGCCTCCTCTCAGCATCGCTCCCCTTCCCACCCCTCCTGCCCCTGTGCCAATTAAAAACCCTGCCTAATTGCTGCCCTTCTGCCCTGCCAGCTCAGAGAGGCCGGGCAGGAACAAACCAGGAGCTCAGGGCTGGAAATGCCAGTGCTGTTCTGGAAAAGAGGCAGGGCAGGGCAGGATGGAGGGTGAGGATGAGCAGGGAGGGTGAGCTTGGGTAGGATGCTCAGGACCCCAGGAAAATTTCCCTTCCCAGGGTGAATGTGGCAATGGGACCACGTGAAGACAGAGCTGGGAAAGACACTTTCCTTAAGCTGATTTTTGAGGTCGAGCCCTCCATTGCAGCTTTTTTCCCATCTGAAAAAGGGGTGAAAAGCCTTTTCCTTTGGGACCACGGGGAAGGCCAGGCCCATCCCCTGCTCAGGGAAGCTTCCAGCCAGCCACACGTCGCCTTCGGCAGCTTCATAAAGATTCCCCGCCGAGATTACTCCTTTCATTTATTGCAAAATATTGTAGTGCCTTCGATGTGTAAAAATAAGGATTGTCCCATCTTATCTTGGGAAGGAATGGGGGGAGGGAGGGAGGGAGGGAGCAGCACGTGTCTCTCGTGCTGCTGTTAACCACTGAGGTGCCACATCCCCTCTCAGCTTCTCCCTGAGCAGTCCTTGCTCAGGGCTGTGATCCCCAAATTGTTCCTTCTGTGCACCCAAACATCCTGATGCTCCCCATCCCCTTCCAGAGCTGGGCAGCTGCCAGGCACTGCAGCCTCGTGGCACAAATTAAAGGCACAAATTGCTGGTGCCCGTGTTCATCATCATCCAGGGAAGAGGGAACCCAGCCAGGGATGTTGTTCCAGCACCATCCTGGGCGTCACACAGCACCTGGAATGTGGGAGCAGAGTGGAGCTTCCTTCTGTGTGCTGAGTGTCCATCCTGCCCTTCCTGGTCCTTCCCAGTACTGAGCATCCTTCCTGGTAGTGAGGATCCACTCTGTCCTTCCTGGTTCTGAATATTCCTCCTGATCCTCAACATCCTTCCCAGGACTGAGCATCCTTCCTGGTCCTGAGCATCATTCCTCTCCAGGATGCTCCATCTGGGCATCCTTCCTGGTGCCATTTTGATCCCACAGCTGTTTTAACCAAGTTAAACCGAGCTAACCCTGATTAATTTCCCCTCCCTCCTTTCTTCCCATCTTTCTTTTTTTTTCCTTGACCTTGTGGGCTGTGGCTGCAGCCAGGCTTGGTGTGGGGGTCCCTGGGGACACCAGGGATCAGAGGAATGCAGGGGATGCAGGGAATACTGTGCATATGGGGGATTTGGGAGATGCAGGGAATGCTGCATGTGTGAGGGATGCCAGCAGCAGGTGGGCACATTTGAGGAGGTTTTGGGAGAGGGGTTTCTCCCACCTCTCCCACCCTTCCTGCAGCCATCCCTGCTCCCTGTTGGACATTTTGCCTCATCCTGCTGCTCTGGGCACAGCAGGGCCGGAGCTCCCTGCTCCATAAACCAGAGATTTATCCCAGACCGTGGCCCCAGCGGGGTCTGGGATTTACATCTGTGTCTGGGACTGGGTTTGGTGGCCAATTTGCTAAAGTAAAAAGTTGTTTAGCTGGAGGCATAATCTCATAAGCCCGTGCTGCCATTAGCTGGGGTCTCCTCGCTGCCATGGCTTTCCAATAATGCTCCAAGCAGAAGCTCAGAGTAATATAAAAAGCCATCGGATTATTACTGCGGGCGATGCATTTTCCATTTACAGTAATAAAATACCGAAGAAACAAAACAATTTAAAATTCCAATAAAATTCAAACCAAATCTTCGGCTGCTGAGCAGATTCAATTATTTAGCCGTTATTGAGTGCAGGCTGGAAAAATAGAGCAGGTCAGGGAGGGAGGGGGGATCCTGGGCAGGGAGGGGGGTGCCGGATGCATCCCATGGGAATGCCAGTGAGGGAGGGAGCTGGAAGGAGGCAGGGAAGGAGCTGGGAGGAAGAGCAGGTCGATGGCAGTGCCTGGGGTGGGTTTAGGGATGGCAAGAGGTGGTGATGGCCGTGCCTGATGTGGGTTTAGGAGTGGCAAGAGGTGGTGATGGCTGTGCCAGCAACTGGGGGATCGGCCATGCATCCCTGACCCACAGGCTGCGATGCTCCAAGTTCAGGAGGAGATGAACATGGAGGACAAACAGCATTCCAGGTTCAGGAGGAGATGGACACAGAGGAAAACCAGCAAGAGGCAGTGTTGGGCTGGCTCCAGGTTCAGGTTCAGGAGGAGTTGGACAGGAAGGACAAACAGCGAGCGGAGGACAAACAGTGAGCAGCAGTGTCAGGGTAGGCTCTGATGCTCCAGGGTCAGGAGGAGATGGACAGGGAGGACAAACAGTGAGAGGCAGTGTTGAGGCTGGCTCCAGGTTAAGGAGGAGATGGACACAGAGGAAAAACAGCGAGAGGCAGTGTTGAGGCTGGCTCCAGGTTCAGGAGGAGATGGACAGGGAGGACAAACAGCGGGAGGCACTGTCGGGGCAGGCTCCGGTGTTCCAGGTTCAGGAGGAGATGAACACGGAGCACAAACAGCGAGCGGCAGTGCCAGGGTAGACTCGGATGTTCCAGGTTCAGGAGGAGATGGAATGGAGGACAAACAGCAAGAGGCAGTGTCGGGGCTGGCTGTGGGTTCAGGAGGAGATGGACACAGAGGACAAACAGTGAGCGGCAGTGTCGGGGCCGGCTGCGCCCGCCGGTGCCGCGGTGGCTCGGGCGAGTTTGCATCCCGCAGCAATTAGGGCCCCTGGAAAGCAGTAATTACTGCCGAGAGCGGCAGCGCCGCCGGCAGAGCGGCTCTCTGTAATTTTCCCGGCGGGGGTGCGCTGCGTCACCCTGAGATGTGACAACACAACCGAGTCGGTGCCTTGTCACATCCAACGCAGCTGGAGCAAGGAGGCGACAAAGGCTGCGGCGGGCACGCGCCCCGGCTGGCGGGTGGCAGTGCCCTCGGATCCATGCTCGGATCCAGGCTCGGATCCAGGCTCAGATCCAGGCTCGGACCCAGGCTCGGATCCAGGCTCGGATCCAGGCTCAGATCCAGGCTCGGATCCAGGCTCGGATCCAGGCTCGGATCCAGGCTCAGATCCAGGCTCAGATCCAGGCTCAGATCCAGGCTCGGACCCAGGCTCGGATCCAGGCTCGGATCCAGGCTCAGACCCAGGCTCGGACCCAGGCTCGGATCCAGGCTCGGACCCAGGCTCAGATCCAGGCTCAGATCACCCTCTTGTCCCATGGCACAGGGCCAGCCCTAAAGTGTCACCTGTAGCCTCCGTGCTTAGGGACAGGGTTTTGGTTATCCCCGTCAGGGAGCCCTCGTGACCACAGGTGACACCACCTCCTTCCCTCCCTCTTGTAACAGCTCCTTGGTTTTTTAATATTTTTTTCTCGGAAAGGACCATTTTCCACAGAATGGGCTCATTAAGGATTCTGCAAGTGTCACCAGCTAATTAGTGTTATGTTAATTGAGTATTCACGATGCTGCCACCTCCAAGGACAGTGGTGCTGGCATGAAGGGGAATGCAGATGTGCGTGCTGTGCCATTCTGTGCCGTGCCATTCCATGCTGTGCCTCTGGGCAGAGAGGTCCCATTCTCAGCCTCCTGCACCCACTGGCTTGGGGGGTTCCCATGCCCAGCAGAGCCCCCTCAGTGCCCTGCTGGCCCTGCAGGATCTTCCCAGGGCTGGAGGCTCAGTGCCTGGGATGTCCTGGTGCCACACGTCCTCACGTGTCCTGCCAGAGGGAGCTGCAGGTGCTGCTCCTCCCGTGTTCCGACAGCTCCTCTAAATCCTCCTCAAAGGCACTGCTTTTAATTGGCTTAATACACCTGTTAATGACAATGTCTATTTAAGACACCTGTAAAAATCCCATAACATCAGCTTAATGGGAGCCATGGCTGGCGCAGGTGCTGCGTCCTGCCTGGGCAATTACTGCCCTGATGGAGAGCATGGGGAGCACGCAGATTTGCCATGGATGGAGAACATGGAGAGCATGGAGAACAGCCACAGCCTCGCTGCTGTGTCCCCTCTCTTCTGCTGGGAGCAGGGGTGATGTGGAGAGTCACAGATTCCAGTGCATCCCTCCTGCTGAATCCTGGTTTTAAGCAATGTCTGGTTCATCTGGGCATGTCAAAGCCATGGAAATGTCACTCAAAGTGGAACTGGGACTGGCAATCCCCTCACAGGGAACGTGGAATGTGCCCAGAGGCGCAGCTCTTCCGTGGTGACTTTGCCACCCAGGATGTGGTGGCGTCAGGGGTTGCTGATGCTGGTGGCATTGGGAGCAGAGTGCTGGGGGGGCTAAACTGCCTCCACAAACCCTCCAGTTTTACCATTTCTCCCTTGCAAAACCTTCCTCTGGGCATGCACCAGCTCTGGTATTCCCAGTGTGCCATAGACATCCCTTGGCAGGGCTGGGAATTTTGGGAACCAACTGGGAACCAACCCTCATTCCCATGTTCCGACGTGTACGTGCACATGCCTCTGTGTGTGTGTGTGTGAGTGTGTGTGGAGATTTTAAACACCTAATTTATTCCATCTATTAGATAGATTTTGTAGATTTAATCATTTTCACAGTTGGTGGCTCATTGGATACTCAAGATAAACTCCAAATGAAAGTATAATGGGAACGACAAATGAGTTTTCACACCAGAATGGCAGAAACTTGCTCAGGAAAGAGTTTGAAAGGAACAAAACTATATACATATATAATTTTTTTTTCTGCAGTGGCTTTTGCTGACTCCAGTAGGTTACCACAGTTAATTTCACCAGTTTTGTTCATCTGTAAAATTGCATAAAAGTGACATTTTTGTGCTCATTATAGGAACTGCTGATTTATGGCTGGTAAATGCAATGCTTTTCCATTTTTGGTGAGGTTCTCGTAGCAGCGCAAAGCACCCATGAAATTGCTTGTATAATGTAGTTTAAATCCAATCTCAGAGAAAGATTCCCCCGTTGGGTAAAGTGACATTTCCATTCTCCACACCGAGTTTATTTTAGGCCACTTACAAGTGACTCCCGTCAGCGGGAGGGGACAGCTCGGTGCCGTGACCTGGTTTCTGCCTGGAGAGGTCTTGGGGAGGATGGTGGGAGGATGGTGCTGGGTGCTGGCACTGGATTCACCCCAAACTTTGCCCCCGCAGGCGAGACGGCCCCCATGCATTCCCCGCGCTACCCCAGCCCCGCCGAGCTGGACGCCTACGCACAGAAGGTGGCCAACAGCCCGCTGACCATCAAGATCTTCCCCACCAACATCAGGGTCCCCCAGCACAAGCACCTTAACCGGACGGTGAACGGCTACGACACCACGGGGCAGAGGTACAGCCCCTACCCGCTGCACGCCGGCGGCTACCAGGGGCTGCTGGCCATCGTCAAAGCCTCCGGCAAAAGCGTGGTGAAGAACTCGGAGGGGAAGCGGACTAAGCTCTCGCCCGCCCAGGTGGGCGTCGCTCCCTACCCCGCCTCAAGCACTTTAGCTCAAGGTCCCTCCTGCGCCGGGCAGCTGAGCTACCACGGCGGCCAGAAGCAGCTGGAGGGTCCCGTGCCCCCCAACGTGACGGTGGCGGCCTCGGTGCTGCCGCTGGCGGGCAGGAGCCTGGCGCTGCCGCCCTCCAACCTGCCCTCCATCCAGAGCATCATCTACCAGATCAATCAGCAGTGCCAGGCGCAGGGTGCCCAGCCCGGCTGCCCGGCCGTCGTGGCCGCCCACCCCAGCCCTGCCAAGCACGGCGCCTTCGCCCCCGGCTACGGCGGCACCGTGCTGCCCGAGTGCCGCAAGGGCGCCGAGCTGGCGCTGGGCTCCAACCCGGCCGCCGCCCTGGGACCCAAGGCGGGCGTGTACCCCGAGGGCATGGACTACCTGGTGTGGCAGCAGAAGCAGCAGCAGCAGCAGCACCTGCGAATGTACAGCGGGGGCAGCGGCGGCGGCGGGGCGCTCAGCAAATCCCCCGAGACGTGCGCGGGCGCCTCGCGGCCCTACGGGCTGGGCGGCGCCGCCGACAAGGTGAGCTCGTCCCCCTTGAACTGCATGCACGGCAACTTCGCGGTGGGGCAGTACTTCGCTCCCCCCTGGAACAGCATCCTGGTGACCCCCAACAGCGACTGTTACAACCCGCCGGAGCTGGGGGCCGCGCCCCGCGAGCTGGGGGTGCCCCCGGGCGAGGGGCTGCCCAGCAAGACCCTCTGCAATACCTCCATCCTCAGCAGCAGCCTTCAGTCCCTGGAGTATCTCATCAACGACATCCACCCGCCCTGCATCAAGGAGCAGATGCTGGGCAAGGGCTACGAGACCGTGTCTGTGCCAAGGCTCTTGGACCACCAGCACGCCCACATCCGCCTGCCCGTCTACAGATAAGGGACGGATGCTGCTCTTCCCAAACCCAGGGCGAGGACTTTGGCGCGAGCTGCGGGTGCCGGACCGCGGCGGCGAGGGCGGGGGGACAGGGAGGGGGACGCGGGGCTGGCTGCTGGAAGGGCTCCCGGGACACTGGCGTTGCACCGGGGTCCCCAGACTGGACACGCCCGCGACCCGCTGGAAGCCGAAGGACCGCTTGTCTATATAGCTCAGAAATCATTTTATCTCCACGAATGTGAACAGGGAATTGCTACGAGTTGCTGCTATCCAGGGAGGGGAGGCTCTGCTGCTGTGCTGGCGGTGCCCAGAGCGGGGCAGAGCCCGGGAGGCTCCAGGGTGGGTCCCAGCCCAGTGTGGGGCTGGGAGGCTCCGTGGTGGCCGGTGCTGGCCTGGCAGCTGTCCAGGAGGCTCCACAGTGGCCTGTCCTGGCACAGGAGGCTCCGTGGTGGCCGGTGCCAGCCTAGAGGTGGCCAGTCCCAGCCCGGCGTGTGGCCGCAGGGAGCTGGCGCCTGACCTGTAGCTGAAGTCCGTAACTTGCACTGCTTTGATTAAAGCTAATAACTGGGGACAGTCTGGAGGCTATTTAAGAAAAACACTTGAAAACTTGAACAGATTTTTTTGATTTTTTTTTTTAATTTTGATTTTTTTTTTTTTTTTTTTTAGTTGACTAGGCTGTACATCTTCGTGTTGGCTGCTACAGAGTCTCCTCCCACCCTTCTTCCTCCTCATCCTCCTCCTCTCACCCGGCCCCACAGTGGCCACGGCTCCTATTCCCACTCAACCAGGAGGTTGGGGACCCCCTCAGCCCCTCTCTCCTGGGAACCCCTGGCTCTCACACTTCCAGGCTGTTTTATTTCCCCCCTTACTGTCAGTTCTACCTTGGTTCCTTGGTTCTGGGTTGCGGTACTGGGGCGCTCACATACCTCCTTTTTTTTCTCTTTCTTTTTTTTTTTTTTTTTTCAAAAACCCAAAACAATTCCAAAACTATTATGGTCCGTTATTCACTCTGTGTAATTCTGTGTTTAATAGATTTGTTCATTTACAAAAGACTCCTCACCACGAAATACAAAGTGTTTTGATGTTTAAAGGTAAAAGAAGAATAATATCCCGATGAAACCCAAGGTGATTGTGCTCGGAAAAGAGGTACTGTATCCCTGAAAGCCTGTTCAAGCACTAAGTGCATTTACAAATCTCTGAGAATGTTTTTTTTTTATACTAAAATTGACCATTATATTCTACTGTGAGAAGTGCTGGCTGCACTATATTGTTTTAAAAATGAGAAAACAAAAATGAAAAAAAAAAAAAAAGAAAAAAAAAAGAAAAAAAAAAAACCAACACAAAACCCGCAAGCCGTGTGTCCGGATGGTGTTTTTCCCAAAGTAAAACCAGGATCTCGCTGGATGTGTGCTCTGGAGTCTCTTTGCTTTGCTGTGGCCTCCCCCAGAGCCGGGACACCCCCCCTGCTCCCAGAGATTTTTAGGGCACGGAGGAGCCCTAAAATAACCTGTTAATAACCTGTTAACGATGCTGAGCCATTAATCTGACGGCTCGCCTCACGCCCAAGGGGTGGCACATGGGACAAATCCCTGAGATTAGGGCTGTGGCCTCACGTGCACCCGGGGGACACGGTCAGGCACCGCGTCCCCATCCTGTCACCAGCACAGGGGGTGGCGCCTCTGCTGCCATCCATCACTCCTGTTTCCCACTGGGTTTCCATTGCAGGGCCATTCCTTGTGCCCAGGTGGGGTGGGGGCTCTCTGGAGGCCCTAAATCCGACCCTGCTGCTCTGCCCAGCAGCAGCAATGACAGCAGGATAATGGGATCGGATCCCAAATTGCTCCTGGGTGTGGATGAATCTCCCCAGCCTCCGTGTCCCATGGTGGGACACACGGCGTGGCCAGGGAGGGGACTGAGGGTGGCAGAGGCTCAGCTGCCTTCTGTGCATGACCAGGAAGGTACAGGGGTGGGATGGGATGGGATGGGATGGGATGGGATGGGATGGGATGGGATGGGGACGGGAATGGCGATAGGATGAGGATGAGGATGGGATAAGGGTGGGGATGGGATGGGATGGGATGGGATGGGATGGGATGGGATGGGATGGGATGGGATGCGATGGGATGGGATGCGATGGGATGGGATGCGATGGGATGGGATTTGGGCAGGACAGGGATGAAGATGAGAATGAGATGGAGACAGGGATGTGGATAGAATGGGATAAGAATGGGCAAGAGGGTGAAGATGGCAATGGATGGGACGGGATGGAATGGGATGGGATGGGAACCAATGGAGACGGGAATGGGGACAAGATGAGGATGGGGATGTGACGGGATGAGATGGGATGGGATTTGGGCAAGACAGGGATGAAAATGGGAATGAGATGGAGACAGGGATGTGGATAGGATGGGATAAGGATGGGGAAGGGGATGAAGATGGCGATGAGATGGGACACGACAGGATGGGATGGGATGGGATGGGATGAAATAGGGATACGGGCAGAACAGGAATGAAGATGGGAATGAGATGGAGACAGGGATGTGGATAGGATGGGATAAGAATGGGGAAGGGGATGAAGATGGCAATGAGATGGGATGGGACGGGATGGGATGGGAGGGAATGGGATGAGGATGGGGACAAGGACAGGTATGATGATGGGGACACAGCCACGTGCCTGAAGCTGTCCCATGCCCATGGCTGAGGCCAGGGCTGGCAGCTCCACTCGTTTCCTTTGCTCCTTTGCCCCACAAGGGCGTGCGTGGCTCCCTGGTATTTGTGGCACGCCGGCAGGGGACCTCTCTGTCACCAGCAGCAGCGAGCAGTGACAGCCGATCCGGGGAACAAAGAGAAATTGGGACAAAAGGAAATTTTCACAGAGGTTAACACTGCTGATGGGGGGGGTGCCACTGCCTGCCTGCGCGTTAAAATTATTCCGTCTGGAGGAAGATCTCTGCTCAGATCTTTGTCATTAAAAAGATGCCACATCAAAGGAATGTGAGGCTGGAGCGCGGCGGGGCCTCTGTGCAGGGCAGCCCCTGAACCAAAGGGGGACTCTACAAAGGCTGGGGTGCACGGAGCCGTGCTGGGGGCTCCAGGAGAAACTTTGCTCCCTCAGTGGTGCCCGTGGGAGGAGGATTCATTAGCGCTGCCTCCATCAGATTCCCCAGCTCGCCATAAATCAGGGCGAGTGGCTGGGAGCGACGGCGCGATCCATCTTGCAGGTCTCCAAGTCATTACATTTCATTAGGAGGTGTGCGGGGGTTTTTTATTATTTAGCAGGTTAATTCTGCCCTCAGATCGCTCCTTGGGAGGAGGATTGCGCTGGGGGAGGCTTCAAGTGCGGAACGCAAAATGAATGGTGGGCACCATTCCTCCTTGGCGGGCACCTGCTGCAGTGCCAGCTCTGCCAGGTGCAGGCGAGAACTGGGGGAGCCAAAAATGTGCACAGACACTGGTGGGAGATGGGGCAGGGACACCTGAGGTACATTCCACCACGGCCCCTTGCCCTGCCATTCCATGGAGCACAGCACCCACAATCACTGTGGGAACACACTGAAAGAAACTATGCTACTTCTGGCCTACAAATACCTTCCTATTCAAATTATCCCAATAATAATACCAATAATAACACAAATTTCCAAGGCAGGCGTGCACGAGGCTGATATTAAACTTAGCGGCCGCCTTTGCTGTTTGGGAGCGAGGAGGAGAGACAGGCAGTATAAATTGCGCGGCTGCAAAAGGACTTAAAAAAACCCATCTCTCATTTTGATTGATATTAGCTTCACAAATTAAGCTTTAGATTTATCTAAAAATAAATTTGCTTCCACGCTCCGCATTCTGGATGACAAGTGCTTTTCTCTTCCCTTTGTTGGGTTTGTCATCTCTGGCAGGGCAGGGCGGCGCGGGGAGGGGGCCAAGCACCCCCCGTTCACCAGCTGAGGCTGAAACAGCTCCAGATTTGGGGGTAAAAGGGCCAAAATCAACCCCTGAAGGTGGCAGAGGCTTCCTGTACTGGGATGTCACCATGGTGGCTGTGGTGGCTCTGTCCTCACAGGGCCACCGCAGGGTGCAGAGTGATGATGATGATGATGCAGGGGCTTGGTGACAGCTGTCCTTCCCACAGCCCAAATCCTTTTAGAGCTCACTGATATGTGGCCTCTTGGCTTTGGGGCATTAAGGTCTGCACGGGAGGGGAGAAAATTGGTTTATGTCTCATTTTACTGGAAAATCCCATCTCTGGTGCTGCAGCCGGGGGCAGCCACGGTGCTGAGCCCATCTCTGTCTGAGTCCTGCTCCAGGGCTCCCCAGCCACCACACACGGCCCAGCCAGGACTGCCCACTGCAGACCCAGTCAGGTGAAAGCCAAGTTCATTGTTTTCACCCAAGATCCAGCCTAGAAGCAGAGCAGCTCGGCTCCTCACTCTATTATGGAGCAGGAGCCGCCACCTCTGCCTCTCCCAAGGAGCGATAATGAAACATATTCATCCCTCACCCTGGGGAAATACTTAAACCACAATATGAGAGATGTATGTAAATCACATTTAAACGGAGACGGTGCCGTTAACGCTGACGGCGACTCATCGAGTTGGAAGATGAAGCGTCCCCTCTGCTGCTAAAGCGTTTGCTGAGAGAGCAGGGCTGTCCCCAGGCCCTGGCCAGGGTCTCTGCCAGTGTCACCGTGTCACCATGTCACTGGTGCCGGCCCAAAGTACGTACCGCGTACCAAATCCAGCTGTTAAAGGAACGCTCACCCCTGCAGGTGGCAGGGAGGATGAGGAGGAAAGGAGTTACAGAGGGGTGATGGATGGGATGGGCTGAGGATGGGAACGGCATGGGGATCCATGGGGATGGGCTAGGGGCGGGAGGGGATGGGGTTCGGATGTTTTGGGGATGCGGAGGGCTGCTTTGCCGCGGTCCGGTAGCGGCCCCAGCGCCGCGCTCGGGGTGCGGGCTCAGCCCGGGGACCGGGCCCGCATCGCGCGGTGTGTGCCGCCCTCCAGTGGAGCGAGCGCGAACTGCATCCCTGCCCCGCACCGGTGCAGGGTATCCATGCGTCACACCTGTACATCATCACATCCCTGCACCTGCACATCATCACATCCCTGCCCCGCACCCGTGCAGGGTATCCATGCGTCACACCTGCACATCATCACATCCCTGCACCTGCACATCATCACATCCCTGCCCCGCACCCGTGCAGGGTATCCATGCGTCACACCTGCACATCATCACATCCCTGCACCGCACCTGTGCACGGTATCGATGCGTCACACCTGTACATCATCACATCCCTGCACCGCACCTGTGCATCGTAACCGTGCGCCGCACCTGTGCATGGTATCCATGTGCCACACCTGCACATCATCACATCCCTGCACCTGTACATCATCACATCCCTGCACCGCACCTGTGCATCGTATCCCTGAATCGCACCTGAATCGCATCACACCCGTCACACTTGTACATCATCAAATCCCTGCACTGCACCTGTGCATCATATCCATGTCTCACACCTGTGCATCGTATCCCTGCACCACACCTGTGCATCATAACATCTCTGCCTTATCCATTACTTTCACGTGGATTCTGTGATTTTATTTCCTTAATTTCTCCTTTCCTTAACTCCCTTTAACCTGTGCATCATATCCATGTGTCACATCTGTACATCATCGTATCCCTGTGTCACACCTGTACACCATCATATCCCTGTGTCACACCTGTACATCGTATCCACGTGTCACACCTGTGCATCATAACCGTGCATCACACCTGTGCATTGTATACAATTGTCACACCCATGCATCATCACATCCCTGCACACCACGGCCCTGCACCACACCTGAGTTCAGCCCGATGGGTGACCATGCCCAAAGGCACGGCACGGCTCGGCACGGTTTGGCTTGGTTAGAATTTGGGGGCAGGAAGCTCCTCCATCCTGTCCCTCCCCAAACCCTGCTGGCATCCTGACTGTCCCACACCGAATCACTCAGCGCCAGGAGGACACGGCGGTGGCGCGTCAGTCTTTATTACTAAATAAATAACCGTATAAACCTTGTGCAAAACTCTGTGGCAAAACCATCAGCTCCGGCAGGGGCTGTGCTCTCCATCCCGGCCCGAGGCTCCCGGCACGGCACGGCCCTGGCACGGCCCTGGCACAGCGAGGTGAAGCAGTGGCGCTCGGTGAGAGCCGAGACCGGGGCAGCTCCAGGCATCCCCATCCGGGCGGGACACCGGAGGGGACAGAGGCTGCAGGAATCCCTGAGGAGCAGACAAGCACCTTCCGTCCAGCCCAGCGGCGATCCCGGAGCCGCTCCAGGGCCCGGGCAGAGTCCGTGGGCCGCCGGTGCTGCCGTGCTAGAGCGGGGAGCTCGGGGCATGGCCGTGCCGCCGCTCTGCTGCGCCCATGGTCCCCAGGGGCACCACCACCTCCTCCGGAGGGCAGCTCTTGTTCAGCTCCACCACGCGGGGCACCACGGTCGACCACCGATCTGTGGAGAGGGTGGGAGATGGACAAAGACCACCTGCGGCTGCTCGCCAGGGCCCCAGATCTGCTCCTGGGGCTCGTCAGAGGCTGCCAGCAGCATCCAGAGGGATGTCCCAGCCCCAGATCTGCTCCTGGGGCTTGTCAGAGGCTGCCAGCAGCATCCAGAGGGATGTCCCAGCCCCAGATCTGCTCCTGGGGCTTGTCAGAGGCTGCCAGCAGCATCCAGAGGGATGTCCCAGCCCCAGATCTGCTCCTGGGGCTCGTCAGAGGCTGCCAGCAGCATCCTGAGGGATGTCCCAGCCCCAGATCTGCTCCTGGGGCTTGTCAGAGGCTGCCAGCAGCATCCTGAGGGATGTCCCAGCCCCCAGCAGGGCGCTCACCTCTCCGCAGCCGGCCCACGGTGTGGGAGAAGCCGTAGTACTGGTACGTGTCGCTCTTGCCCGGGTCCTCGCTGATGATGCCCAGGTTCTGGTTCCAGTGGGACCAGTTCACCTCGTCCACCCTGTGGGGAAGGTCAGACCCACAGGGGCTGCACGGGAGCTGGGGCAGGACCTTCAGCACCCACCAGCAACACCAGTTACAGACCACTACAAAAGCACCCAGCAAATGAGTGCTGCACGGTGCCAGCCCCCCAAAAATGCTGCTGGGACAGGCACAGCTGCCCCCCCAGCCCCCGAGGGCGCCCACCTTTACCTGAAGCACCAGCGGCGGTCGGGGGTCCCGTCCGTGCCCTTCCCCACGGTGACCATCTCCCCCGAGCGGAAAGCTTTCCTCAGGAACACCGGGAAGGAGCGCTCGATGTCCAGGATGGTGGTGGCCCACTGCCAGGGACACCAGGGACTGCCTGAGCATGGAGGTCCCTCACCCATGGAGCTCAATGCTGCAGCCCCACAGCCACAGGCGGCTCCTGGAGCCCCCACCCCGCCACGCCCAGATGTGGTGGTACCTGCAGCTTCCAGATGTGCTTGCTCTCCTTGGAGACTTGGCCCACGGTCTCGCCCATGAGGGCGATGAGCATGTTGAGCAGGAGCACGAAGGTGAGGATGATGTAGGTGACGAGGAGGATGATGAAGACGCCGGGGTATTTGGCGCTCTCGAGCATCTCCAGGTCGCCCATGCCGATGGTGAGCTTGAAGAGGTCGAGCAGGAAGGTGCTGAAGGTCTGGCTGTCCCGGCACGACGGGTAGGTGGGCACCGTGCAGTTGGACTTCTCGCTGCAGGACTCACTGCTGGGACACGGGTTGAGCAGGGACACCAGGGCTGGGGGAGAAGGGACAGGGACAGCGTGTGGGGCTGTGACAAGGACAGGATCCACAATGGGCCCCAGCGTGGCTCCATGCTGGCTGAGACCTTCTCACCATGACAGGAGGCAAAGGCTGAGGCTGTGGGCAGGCGGGATGGAGCTGGGGGTCTGCAGCCCCCTGCCCAGCCAGGCTGAACCACAGGGCTTGTCCCTGCCCTGGTTACCTGAGGCATAGCCAATCATGAAGAGCAGGTAGACCAGCAGGAAGCGGAACAAGTCTTTGAAGAGGATCTGAAAGCGATGGAGGGCAGGGTGAGGTGTGCTGGACCACAGCATCATCACCAAGCTGTGCCACTGGCACAACTGCCCTGCTCCCAGCCCAGTGGAGAGCCACAGGAACCCTTCACAAGGCCTGCAGGGACCTCTTCAGGCTGTAATTCCACAAGAGCATCACCCCTGGAGAAGGACAAGACCCCACCAGACCTTCTGGATCATGATGCTGTACGTCCCTGTCAGCTTGAGGCCACGGGTGAAGTACAGGGCGTTCATCCAGCCCAGGACCAGGGCAAAGACCATGACAGCCAGGTAGGCCTCGATGCCCCCCAGGTACAGCCCCGCCGTGACAATCACCAGCACCGAGTAGATGAAGCTGCAGGAGAGCTGGGGTCAGAGCCTGCAGCCACGAGCCTGGGGGGTACAATGGCTCAGGGTGGCCCCAGGGGTTCCCCACGTACTAGAGCAGCTGGAAGGAGCCATCTATGAAGAAGGAGTTCACACCTGGGCACTTCTTCATGAACAGGTCTTTAATCTGTGGGAGAGAGGCAGAGCTTGGAGGGTCTCGAGGGGCAGGGTCCCCATGTCTGGGGCCACTTTGGCAGGGGTGGATGCCTCAGGGGACAGGGCTGTCAGCCCTGGAGACCCCAAAGAGGTGCCAGGGGAGGACCCCCTGGCTTGCCACACTGACATTTGTGCAGAAGAAGAGGATTCCGGTGAGGAGGGTGATGATCTCCCCGGCCAGGCGCAGGTAGTCGGCGGTGCTGGTGTAGGGGTAGGGCGGCTGTGGGGAGAGGACAGAGAGCAGAGCTGAGCTGCTGCCCCACGCCCTGGCACAGAGCCCTGCCAGACCCCCCTGCCGGGCAGGGCTGTGCCAGCCTGGGGACTCACGGGGCCTTCCATGGGGCGGTAGTAGGCGACGAGGGTGAAGATGATCATGGCGCTGAGGTAGGAGACCACGCTGATGTAGAAGGAGACAGCCCCAAACTTGCGCCACTTGTCCCTCAGCAGCTCGTTGATGGGCTCCACAGCCAGCATCTCATGGCGGTTCTGGTGGGACATGGGTGGTGGCAGAGGGGACAGGGACACCCAGTGCCCCCCAGACCCCTCCCAGTCCCCCCAGCCCTGCACACCTCGATCTTGCTGTTGTAGACGAGGATCTCCAGCACGGACACCTCCTCCCCACAGGTGTCCAGCGAGGAGAGGTCATAGAGAGAGGAGTAAACGGGGCCATAGGCCCAGTCCTTGAACTTCCTGGAGAGGTGCCGGGCGTCCTCATCCGTGATTTCCCTCCGGATGATGTGCTGGAAGATCTACCAGAGGGAGGGATGGAGGGAGGACTGCTGCCCCCAGACCTGCTTGGGGCACCCTGTTCTCCTCCCACCCCATCCTAGGTGCAACCCCCAACCCCCTCCCTGCATCCCAGTGGGCTCAGGGTGCCCCCACGTGCTCCTGGGCTGATGCAGGCATTGTCACAGCCCTGCAGGATGCTGCAGCTTTTGGTGACTCCCCTGCCTGCCCCACCAGAGGCCAAGGGCAGGCCAGGGGAGAAGATGGGCAGTGTGAGGGTCTGCGGTTAATTGGGAAAGGGCCAGAACGCAAAGGGGTGTTAATTAGCCAGGTTAATAGGGCTGCACATCCAGGTTTCCACCAGCATCTGCAGTGAGAAGCCGTGCATGCACTGAGTGTGACAGGGCTCAGCAGGGACAGCAGGGAGACGTCCCCAAATACGGAGGGGACACCATACCCCGATCTTGCCGGTCTTGGCCGCCATCATGAGCGGGGAGAGGCCGTCGTTGTTGAGCAGCGCCTCCAGGTTGGTGTCGGGGAAGAGCTTGGCGCACTTGACGAGCAGCAGGTCGTACATCTTGGTGACAAACTTGGTGTTCTCGCGGGTGTTGTCGGCGATGGCCACCAAGGCGTGCAGCACGGTGTTGCCGCGGGAGTCCTGGCGCCGCAGGTCGGCCTGCTTGTGCCCGTTCTCCGTCAGGTAGTGCACGATGTGCGGCTGGTTGGTGCAGGCGGCCAGCGACAGCGGCAGCTCACCTGCGGGGACACAGCACCTGTCACCCCTTCCCTGCTGTGGGGACACAGCACCTGTCACCCCTTCCCCGCTGCGGGGACACAGCCCCTGTCACCCCTTCCCTGCTGTGGGGACACAGCACCCGTCACCCCTTCCCTGCTGCGGGGACACAACCCCTGTCACCCCTTCCCCGCTGCGGGGACACAGCACCTGTCACCCCTTCCCTGCTGTGGGGACACAGCCCCTGTCACCCCTTCCCCGCTGCGGGGACACAGCACCTGTCACCCCTTCCCCGCTGCGGGGACATAGCACCCGTCACCCCTTCCCTGCTGCGGGGACACAGCCCCTGTCACCCCTTCCCTGCTGTGGGGACACAGCCCCTGTCACCCCTTCCCCGCTGTGGGGACACAGCACCCGTCACCCCTTCCCCACTGTGGGGACACAACCCCTGTCACCCCTTCCCCGCTGCGGGGACACAACACCGCGGCTCCTGTCACCCTTCCCCTCTGCGGGGACACCTCGGGGTGCATCCCCCCGGGTCCTTCCCTGCTCACCGAAGTAGAAGTAGCCGCCCTCGCCCTTGGGCTGGAAGAAGCGGCCGCGGGCCTGGGCATGGACATCCGCTCCTTTCTCCACCAGCAGCTCCACGTAGTGCTTGCAGCGGCGCTCGATGGCGATGTGCAGGGCTGTCTGACCTGTGCCAGCACCGCCCGTCAGCCATCGCCTTGTCCCTGCAATTTCCCCCCGCGTCCCAGCCTCCCCAGGTCCCTTCTCCGGTCCCTGAACCACCCCAGTGTCCCCCACCTCGGTAGTAGACGTCCCTGAAGGGCGAGTTGATGAACTCCCGCATGTTCCCCGTCTTCTCGGCGATGTCCAGCAGCACGGGGATGGTGTCGTTCTTGCCCCCGCTCAGGTTGAGCAGGGCTTTGGGCAGGCAGGTCTTTCCCGTGGAGGGCTCTGCGAGTGGAGGGTGCTGACAGGGGGCCGGGGCAAACCCCTCAGGGCCCCGGTTCCCAATGCCAGAGCTGTGCATGCCCATTCCCCAGGAACACAGGGATCGCCAGGGGTCACAGCCATGCCGGAGCTGTGCATCCCCATCCCTCAGGAACACAGGGATCGCGGCACAGCCATGCCAGAGCTGTGCATCCCCATCCCTCAGGAACACAGGGATCGCCAGGGGCCACAGCCCAGCCCTGGCAGCAGGGCAAGGAGCAGCCAGGTCCTCACCTCGGAACTCCTCGTCTGTCAGGCGCTTCTTGTGGGTGAGCAGGAAGGAGAGCAGCCCGTCCAGGCCGGCCGGAGACCCCCGGGACACGATGTCGAAGAGGATGGGTCTGTTGAAGACCTTGAGGACGGGGGGCGGGTCGGGAGCCGGCCCCTTTGCGGCGGGCGGCTGCTTCCTGCGGGGGAAACGCCAGCGCTGGGAAAACAGGAGCCGCTGTCTCGGCTTCCCCCACCCGTGCGACGAGCTTGAGGGTGCTCAGCCACTGGGGACAGGCACTTGGGGACATCTCCGGGCTGGGGTCAGCGGGGAGGCCAGGGCAGCATCCCCGTCCACAGCAGCGCAGTGCTGCCAGCGCCTTGCCAGCTCTTTCCAGCTCCCACCCAGGTGCTGCAGCGCTTGGGGCCCGCAGCTGTGCCCCCCAGCAGGGACGGGCCGCGGGTTTGTCACGCTCCGGCACCACGCGTGAAGCCAGACCGGTCGGAGCAGTCGGCAGCAGAGCGGGGGGGACGGACCGGGGGCAGCTCCGCGCACCGGGAATGGGGGCAGGACGTTTGGCGGCTGCTCCAGCCGGTGATTTCCAGTCTGAGGGCTCACGGGGCATCCCGGCCCCCTCCAGCCGCTCTCCTAAGGCGGCTGCACCCCTGGGTGGGGACACTGGCGGGCCGCCCCAGGTGCCCGGCACAGAGGGGCATTGTGCGTCCGGCCGCGGGCTGCCCCCCCCCGGCTCCGGTTTCCTGGCGCGGGCAGGGTGGAGGCTCTCCTGAAAAGCCTTTTCATGCCGCAGCCAGACGGCCGCACCGGCCAGGGGAGCGGCCGGGCGCACAGAGCTTCTTTCATGGTGTCCGTCAGGGGGAAGGGGAGCGCTCTCCCGGTACCGGGGGCTGCGGAGCCGCTCCACGGCACGGCACAGCCACTGGGACCCGCCGGGAGCTGCTCCCTGTGCGCGGCACCTCTGCCCAAAACACCCCAAAGCGCCGCTCGGAGGTCCCCCCATGTCCCAAACAGAACGTCCCCAACCCCACCGAGATGTCCCCAACAGAACATCCCCAACCCCACCGGGGGGTCAACGTCCCCATCCCCACGGGGGTGTCCCCAACAGAACGTCCCCAACCCCACCGGGCTGTCCCGTACTCACTCCGCGACCCTCCTGCGCCAGCGCTTGTTCTCGCTGGGGTGGTGGCGGTACGTGCCGTAGTCGAACAGGGAGTCCATGGGGGCTTTCTTGGGAGCGGGGACCACGGGGGACTCGTAGATGGTGGCCTCCAGCAGCTCCATGGGCTTCGGGGCGCCCTTCCGAAAGGCCCCGTGGAATTTCATGCGGAGGTTTTGCTTTCCATCCCCGGCGCCGGGGGCACCCCGGGCTGCCTCGGCGGGGCTCGGGGTGTCCTCGCTGTCGAACAGGTTGGCCAGAGAGGAGAGCGGGAAGGATTCGTTCTGCAGGGAGCCGTCCTCCCCCGCGCCCTCCGCGGCATCGCTGTCTGCCATGGTCCCTGCCCGGAGGGACGGGCACGGCTGACCCGCCTGGCTGGCTGTCACCCCCGGCTCCTTCCACGAGAGCAGGAGACCTGGCAGAGGAAAACTCCGTGTCACCCCCAAAATACCCTCCCCATCCTTTCCCCGCGGCGGGACGGCTCCCACACCCACCCTGGCAGAGGCTGGGACCCGCTGTAGCTCAGAATCTCCCGGCCGGTCCTGCCTTGTCCCGGCTCTGCTCGGCACCCACCCACCCTCTGCGGGGACCCCTCACGTCTGCGGGGGCCCCTCGGGCTGCGGCGCTGGGCGAGGGCGAGCCCGGCCCCGCTGCGGTCAGCCGGGGTGCAGCCCAGGACAGGGCACAGAGCGGACCCTGTGCGCTGCGATCTGCCGCCCAAGGAAAGAAAACATTCCTCGGGATACTCCCCACATCCAAGGAAGCGCCCAGAGGCAGCAGGAGCTGCCACAGCTGCAGGGCTGGGAGCGGGGCCAGGGCTGCTCCTGATGCTCCCCAAGCCAGGGGGGCTCGGTGGGACGCGGATCTGGGCACCGGGAGGGGATGGGAGCGGCACGGGGAGGGCAGGAACAGCGGCTGGGACAAGAAATTACGGGTTTAGGTTACCCAGAGGGACGTGGGAATGAAGGAGAGACGTGCCAGCAGAGCGCTGTACCGTGTCACCGCGTCCTGCCCGCCACGTCCGCGGCACGGACAGGTGACTGACCCCAGGCACTCCCCCAGCCCCGCTTCCCACCAAAACCCTCCGGAGAAACCCTGAGCAGCGTCAGGGCTCAGCACGGCTCCTGCCCGCGGGGAGCTCAGCCCTCCCGGGACGGAAAAAGCAGCGGGAAACGTGTCATTTAGTGCTGGGCTGAAGCTCTGTGCGACAACCACAGGGGCAGGCTGGGCCTTGTCAGGAGGGCAGCCCGGCCGGGGAAAGGGCTCGAATGAGGCACAGGGTGCTGGCAGCCACACGGTGGGCACGGGGGATGAGGGAGAAACCGGCCCCAAACCCTGCAGTGACAGGGAGGGGGCTCAGGCAGCGACCCCCCTCTCCCTGCCACACTTGGGGACACCCAGAAAGGACAGTGCAGCCCTGGGGGACACAGAGCTGACAGATTCTCCTCTTTGCTGACTTCTGTGCCATCCCCATCTCTGCAAGAAATTCCACAAGCACCTGCCAAAGCCCGCAGGTCCCACATCCCGACCCCATGCAAACGGGAGCCCTTGCACGGCCGGCTTGACCTTGGACAAGGGAATTGCCAAGCAATTCCCTGCGGGCTGGGAATGGGGACGGAGCACCTGACCTGTCCAAACTGTGCTGGGACCCGGGACAATGCAGCTTTAAGGAAAACCTGGATGTGGCACGGGCTGTCCCACACCTGCTGTCACCAGCCAGGACTGAAGCTTGTGTGGGGAATGAGGGACTCAAGGCTGGTGCCGTCAGCCCCGGTGCTGCCAGGAAAGGTGCTGTCACAGGGGTTTGATTTGGCCCCTGGGTTATTTGGGTTTGGATTTTTCAAACTTCCTCACCTCATGGAATAACTGAGTCAAGGCACAGCTCTTGCATCCAACACAAACCCCACCTGTGCTCCCACCTCTTCCCAGCATCCCAACCTCCCAGTTGGACCAGTGTCCCCAGTCAGCGTCCACTCCTGCCCACCACGGGGATGTCACCAACACCGGGATGTGCGGGGACATCCACGGGGGGCGGCAGGGAGGGTGTCCCATGGCATTAAAGGGTGATTAAGGGTGGGAGTGAATCACGGAAACCACAGCGAGTTCTAGTCGGAAATCCTCATCCTGAGTGATGCAGCTGCTTCCCAAAATCATCCTCACTGCTGCGCTCACCTCGGCAACAGCCGGGAGCTGAGTGTGGGCAGCATGGGGGGCTCGGTGCCGGCGGGAGCCCCCTCCTCAAAACCCACCCGGCACCTCAATCTCGGATCATGAGTCCCCAGGCTGTCCGGACATTGCCGGGGCATCCATGAGGGTCCACCTTGCCCTGCCCAGCTCAGCCCTCGACCTGGTCCCCATCCCGCCCCATTTTCCGCGTCCCCGCACCGGCGGCTCCATCCAGCCCCGGTGCCCGCGTCCCGGCCCGTCGCACTCCCGGTGGTGCCCCCCTTGCCCGCTGCCCCGGTTCCGTACCGCCAAAGGTCCCGTGGAAAGTCCCGTAGGCTCCGGCGCCGCCGAGTCGCCCGGGGCCGGTCCCCAGAGCGGCCCCTCCCCGCCCCGGCCCCGGCTCCAGCGGCGGAGGCGCCACCGGGACCCGCCCTCGGGCTCGGCCCCCGCCCGCCCCCGGGAGCACCGGCCACAAACAGCTCACAAGGAACAGCCCTCCCAAAATACCCTTCAAAAAAAAAAAAAAAAATCAGCCCCCCCCCCCCAGGAAAAACCTCTCTGGCACAGCCCTCCCGAAGAACAGCTCCAAAACCCCTCCCATAAACAGCTCTCCTAGGACACAGCTTCAAAACAGCCTCCCAGGAACGGCTCCAAAACAGTTCCCCTAGGAAAAAAAAACCCCGAATTTCCCTACCCAAAACAGCCGTGCCGCAAAACACCTTCCCTAACACAACCTCCCCAAACGCTCTTTCAGCCCCAAATGAGGCTCCCAGGCCACGGGTGCTGTCAGTTTTTATTAATTGCTGCTCCTGGGGCTCATAAGGCACCGCAAACACCACGGGGACAGTCCCTGGTTTCTGAATCCCAGCACTGGGGCTTGATCCCAGGCCAGCACTTGGAGGAGTTGGGATCACCCAGGAAAGTCATCAGTTCCTCCTCCACGGGCATCATTCCGGACAATCCAGTGCCAATCAACACGAGGTGCCCGTCGGTGGGTTCCAGGCACAGCCCGAGTGCCACTTCATTCATCAGCAGGACACTTCATTCCCTGCCCCACTGGAGACAGGAATCCAGGGGTTGGGACTAGAAACACTTGTTCTTCCTCTTGGGAAATCCAAGGGCGACACCCACAATTGTTTTATTGCCGTATTCTTAATAGAAAGTTAATTACTGTTAATTTTTTGGTTAGAAAAGACATTATCCACTGCAGATCCAGAGAGGAATCGAAGTCACCGGAGAGCTGGGAGCCGCCCCAGCTGCCTCAGTGATGAAGACATAGGGAACACCCATCACACGTTATTTAATCTGTGCCAATCCTGTGCCAGCTTTAGGCTTTGTAGCTCAGCTCAGCGTTCATCTTTGTGTACATCTCATAAATTGCATCCAGGATTGGAGTGACCCTGGCGAGAAACTGGTGGATTTTTTCTATGCTTTCCTCTTCCTTGACTTCTTTACCCTTCTCCAAGGCCTTCAGCAAATCGGATTTGTAGGGAAGAGCATAGACTGAGCCCTATAAAACAGGGAGAGGGTGTTTGACTCCCACAAACCCAGCATAGACCATGGGTGGGGTTGTTCCTATGTGCCAATGTTGTGGGCTCTCCAGACACTTGTCAGTGCATGGAAACAGCCTTAGGGATGGTGGCTGGGTGCTTGGAGAGGGAGGGGATGCTCACCGTGAAGAGCTTCTGCAGCATCCAGCCGTGGTATTTCTTCAGCGCGATCTCGTAAGCCTTCAAGGCGTTCACTCGGATGAGGTTGGGATGCTCCTCATCCCTCTCGCCGTCAGAGATGCTCTGCAGCAACACCAGAATGAATTTCAGACCCCTGGGAGAAGAGCAGAGGTGTTGGGCTCAGGGAAGTGGGTGCTGCTTCCCAGCTTCCAGCCTGGTGTTTCCAAGCATCCCAAAAACCCGCAGTCCCAGCAGCGCATCCCTCTCACAAGCTGGTGCTTGTCCCTGTGTGTCCATCCAGGGAAGAGAGAGAGAAGGGCTGGATGGAGCCCCAGGGCAGGATGGAACCCCCAGGTGAGGCCAGGGCTGAGGGCTGAGCTGGGCAGGTGCAGCCCCATGGATCCTCCAGGTCTGGACCTGTCCAATTTGTGGGCTCAAGCTCTGAGGTTGAATTCCCCTGTGGGGAGATTTGCGGAGAGGGTTCCCAACAGCTGTGCTCCCCAAATACAGCACCCCATTTCCAGCTACCCAGCCCTAGCCCACAGGGCCCAGCCCAGCCCACACAGGCTCCATTTGGAGCTCTCCAGCTTCCCACATGCCGGGACAGGGCCAGAGCAGCTCCCGACGCCGTGAATCACCTTTTCAACCACATCAGCGCCAGTGTTGCACCTATCTTGGGCCAGGCCGAGCCGTGCAGCTCCTTCTCCACCTCCAGGATGTTCTGCAGAGTTTTGAACTTGGCAGGGTTGGAGTCATAAACCGCCCGGATTTTCTGAGGCAGAAAAGGGGATTGGCACCCAGGAGCAGGGACTTTGAGCAGGAGCTCTGGGGATAAACTGTGACTGGGTGAGCCACTGCTGAGCCCAAAGTCCCCACAGGAAGAAAAGCCCTTTGAAACATCTCCAGTCCCACAGCATCTCCCCCTAGGGATTCTCCTGTCTGAGCCCACTTGAGTCCCTTCCTACCTTGATATTTCCAGTCAGGTCTGCTTTGACCGGCGAGTAGACGATGGGAGTACCCAGGCAATCTGTGCAGACAAGGGAGGGAGGACAATTAGACACTGGTGACACAGGGGACACCACACACTTCCCATAACCAACAAGTTTCACTTTAAGCACAGCCCGGCCACTGAGACTAGAAAGGGATCTCTGAGCTTCATACACGGCTGTTGGCCCTTGGGACAGCCCTGCCACCCACTGCGGCCCCACCAGTGACCTCCAATCCCCATGGCTGCGGGACACAGCCCTGGCAGAACATCCTGGAACAGCCTGACCGGCACCGGACACTGCCCGTCCGCAGCCCTACGTCCTGCCCTTCCGGGGCTGCCACCGAGCCGCCACACAATAGCTGACATTGTGGAGGGCAGTGGGCACGCTGTGCCACGAGGGCGGCCACGCCGACACCCACCCGTGTCCCGACACGGGGTGGGATCCATGGGTGGGATGGCCGCTCCTGCCCCGGGCGATGCCTCTGCATGGGGCGCTCCAGGGGACGGCAGGACGCTTCCCAACGGGGCTGCTCGGCGGGTTTGACAGGATCGTGATGCAACCCCGGTCCTGGCAGAGCAGCCGAGCCGGGCGTGAGCCCTGGATCAGGTAGGGGGGGTCACCACCCAGAACCGGGGAGGGGGCACTCGGAGCGGCTGAGCCCGCAGCAGGCCTGGTCCCAGCCCGTATCTCCCAGCCCCGGCCACCCCAGTCTCACCGAAGAACGGCGGCAGGTGCGCCACGGCCTCCAGGAAGGGCAAAGTCTCGATCTGCTTGTCAGCCGGCAGCGGCTTGAACGCGTGTTCCAGCAGCAGCGCCATGACCGACGTACCTCTCCCCCTTTCCCCCTCACCGCTTCCCGGCTGAGGGGGCTCTGAGGCAGCGGGGGCCGACCCGGCAGCGCGCCCACGCCACGCTCCGCCCCCCGCCGCTCCGACCAATGGCTGCTCATCTCCCGTACGGCCGATGCGCAGCCATTGGTCAGAGTGGCGGGGGGCGGGACTTTGAGTCCAACGAGGAGGCCACGCCCCCTCGCCCCCTCAGACTCGGGGCCTGGCCGTGCCCGGGACCGTGCGCTGCCCCGGCCGCGTTCCCAGCGCCAGGCGGGCTGGCGTTAATTATTCACGGGAGATAAATATTTTATAGGGAACAGATGGAAAACAAACCTCAACGCGCGGGAGTGATGACACACCTCAGTGAGGGGTTGGGTGGGAAAATGACACCGAGCGGGGACACGGAGAGGTGAAGAAGAGGTGGGAGCGGAGGGAGAGGCTCAGCCCGTCCGCTGCGTGGGGAGCGGACTTGCCGGTGGCAGGGCCCCACATGCGGTGTTTTTACCGGTTATTCTGGAAAAACTGGTCGCGGGGTGATAGCGATCGCTGCCTGGCAGGGCGGGTGCGGATACAAGGCGGGTGCGGGGAGCTGCGGGTCACCGGCGGGGGCTGCCGGCTGGTGCCGCCTCCCTCCCCGCTGCCAGACTCCCGTGCTGCCCGGAGCCCCTCCCGGGACGCTTGAAGCCTTTCCTGGGGTGCCAGGACCAGTTCCACGGTGCTCGCGGTGCCCTGAGCCCACTCAGGGTGCTCGGAGCTTGTCCTGGGATGTCCAGCGCTCACTTCGGGATGCCCGCAGCCCCTCCGGCGGTGCCCGGGCTGTCCCGGCTCACTCAGGGGCCGGTCCGCTTGGGTTCGCTGCAGGCGCGCCGCGCCGGTGCCCTGCCAAGGCGGGCAGAAACAGAAACCTTTAACCCCTGAGATATTCACAGCGCCACAAACCCCGCGGTGCTGCGCGCTCCGAGCCGGCACAGGGCTGCACCCGCACATCCTGCGAGCGCTCGGGACGCGGCGGAACCGGGCCGGGTCGGAGCGAACCGATTCCCCGCCGCCGCTCCATCTCCCGTCCATCCCTCTCTCCCCGCCTCCCTCCGTCGGTCCCCGCCTCCCTCCGTGCTCGCGGAGCCCGTCTCGCCGTGTCCCTCGGCGGGAGCCGTCGCGGGCGGGCGCGTTGCGATGTCGCTGTGGCTGCGGCGGGGCCGCGGCCCGGAGCGCTGGGCGGCCGAGCGGCGGGAGCTGCAGGAGCGCAGCCGGCAGCAGTGGGAGAGCACCAGCCGCGCCTTCGCCCGCGCCGCCGCCGCCTGCTCCCTGCAGGCTCGGTGGAGCGAGCCCCGCGTCCCCCCGCCCAGGTAGGGCCGCGGTCGGTGCGGCGGGTGGCGGGGCGGCGCGGGGATCCCGCTCACCGCCGGTGTGTGCGGCAGCGCGGAGGCGGCGCGGCGGGACGCGGAGGAGGCGGCGGCGCGGCTGGAGCGGCGGCGGGAGCGGCTGCGGCGGCTGCTGGGCGAGGAGCGGGAGGCGCTGGCGGCGGAGCTGCGGGAGCGGCGGCAGCGGGGCGGGATGCGGAGCCAGGAGCTGCGGGACGGGCCCGGAGAGTGCGGGAGGAAGGTGAGGGAGCGGCCCAGCCCTGCTCGTCCTGTGCTTCAGCTGTACCAGCGGCACTTGCTGGAGTTGCCAGCCCTGAACCCCTGTGAGCCTCGGCGGGGTTTGGGATGCTGAGCACTCCCGTATCCTGACCTGACCCAGCTCTGTGTTCCCAGTTTGCTGAGCCGCCGCTGCAGGAGCGCTGGAACAAAAACAACGCGGAGCTCCGAGAGGTGATGTTGCTTTCTCTTGAGTCTCTGCTGCCTTGTATTTATTAAATTGGTTTTTAACTTGAAAATCGTCATATCTCTGCTGTGGTCACTCATCTTGCATCACAGCAACTGCCCCAAGTTCTGATAAACAAAAGGCAGAGAAGTGAAAGAGTTTAAATTTAAATAGTTTTAAGAAGTTCTCTCAAAGCTGTATTTTTAAAAGTCAGAAATCTGTTCAGACTCTGAACAAATTTTCAGAGCGCACAATGTCAATATCTCAGGCACATAAAATATAAATATTACAAAAAATATAAATCTTAATATCTCAGTTGTACCTGCCATGCTGTGGTGCTTCCTCATTCTTTATTCCATCCGAGTGCTGCTCCAACATTGCAGTCCTGTGTCACTGTCACTGTGGTGTTTCCCTTGTGACAATGACCCTCAGGGCCTGGTGGGCACCTTGGACACTCAGATGAGCCCATCTCTGCAGAGGCAGATCCTCCTGGGATTTCAGGTGCTGCTCCAGAGAGTCTGGAAGGTCCTGGGGGACAGAACCTCTGGCACTGATGGCCCTGCTACATCTGTTGTGTCTCCAGGCAGAGCCTGAGCTGCACAAGAAGCACGTGGGGAAGGCTTGGGGTGATCAGCCAACACAACAAAACAAGGTATGGGGGCAGCCCTGGTGTTCTGGTCACTGGGAGGACTCTGAAATGTGTGTGTGGGTGGAGGGTGACACTTGTGCCACGGGAGCTGCTGCCAGGAAGGGCACTAACATCTTGCAGGAGTCTGCTCTGTGGATTTTCTGAGCCAGAAGTTGTTTCTTTGTGTCAGGCTAACCTGAAATGCTGTTTTCTTTTATTTGAGAAAGGAAGAGGTGACCAAACTTGAAGAGAAAAAACATTATGAAAACGAGTACGAAACGGCACGAGGGGAAGCGCTGGAAAGAATGAGACAAGAGGAAGAGAAGCCTCAGCTGGAGAAAACCTTGCTTCAGCAGATAGAAGAACTGAAACTGCAGGAGACAAAGGTAATCTTGACTTTCTCCTCATTGGAGAAAGGAATTTGTTGCTTCACTTGGAAATACAACAAGGCTGACCTGACCTCTTCTCTGCATGTTTGCACTGCAGGGAGGGTTTTCCCTGCCTGCAGAGGAGCAGAGCAGGGTACAAACTCTGGTCAAGCATGCTCTCTGGGGTGTTGTACTCTCTCTTGGTGCTTGTGTTTTCCTTTTTAGGCAACAAAGCTGAAAAAGGAACAAGAGAATTTATTAAAGCAGCAGTGGGAGCTGGAGAATTTGGAAGAAGAAAGGAAACAAATGGAAGAGCAGCGGAGGAAGAGCGAGCTTGGGTAGGACATCACGCGGAGCTTGTTCTGGATGGAGTCTGTTCCTGTGCCCACAGCAGTACTTGGGGCACCAGGAGATATTCCAGGTAGCAGTGGTAGGATGTAAATATCTGAGTTTTGGTGGACTTGCCCACAGCAGCCAAGGAGCAGAGGCACTGGTGCTGTTACTGCTTTTTGTTTCTGGTAGCAGGTTCCTCATTGTCACAGATGTACCTCCCCAGCTGCTGCTGTACAATGATATGGTGCTTTACAGTCAGTGTGATACTGTTCTTTTTTTAAATTTTGCTTTTTTTCCTCCTTCAGTCGCTTTCTGAAGCATCAGTGTGACGTCCAGCTAAGGAGACGAGCGCAGCAGGTACAGGAGGAGCTGGTAAGAGATTCATTTGTACTTTCTGGATGCTGTGTGGTGAAAAAACTTGTTGTGTGTGGTTTGTGTCTGCCTCTGATTCCTACAGATCAGGGGGCCCCTTCCAGCTTGTGCACAGGGCTGGAGCACAAGGCTCACGGGGAAGCAGCAGATTGAGCATCGTGCTGAGCACACCCTTGACACTCAGCAGTAATGCCTAGAGGAGCCCTGCACACAGGCTGGGAGGCTGTTGGATAATTAATCCCATGATTTTTTCTCCAGGAGACAGACAGGCAAATCTTATCAGCCCTCCTGGAGAAAGAGGAGGAGGATCAGAGCTGGCAGAGCCCGCGGCGGGGACGGGCGGTGGCAGACGTGGCCTGGATGAAGAAGGTCATTGAGGAACAACTCCAGCTGGAAAAGGAGAGGGAAGCAGAGCTTGAGACTATCTTCAGGTGAGTCTGTCCACCTCTGAACCTCACCTGAAGACTCCATGTGTGCTGGATGTTCCAGGTCAGGGGGTCTCTGAGAGGCACAGGTGGGATGGACACACCAACAGGCAGGGAACAAACCCGAAGAGAAACCCAAGTGCTCCTCTAAAGCACAGGATAGCTTGTCTGTGCCTGTGGGGTATACAGGGGGGTTAACCTCAGACATAATTCCTCCTCTCTCCTTTAGGGAAGAAGCAAAAAAAATATGGGAGAAGAGGGAAGAAGAATGGGAAAGGGAGAAGGTGGCCAGAGATCGCCTGATGAGTGAGGTGATGACCTGTATTGATGATGTTCCTTGGTTCAATGGAACCATCATTCCACTTGTAACCCACCACCCCCTGGAGAGTTAGAACCTTCCATGCTGGGGTGGAATTGTGTTGCTTGTCTGGTGTGTTTCCTGGCAGCTGTGTAACCATCCCCTCCCTTTGCTCAGGTCCTTACAGGCAGGCAGCGCCAGATCCAAGAGAAGATGGAGCTAAACAGGAGGGCCCAAGAAGAATCCATTAAATATCGAGAGCAGCTGATCAAAGAACTCGAGGAGGCCAAGGAAGGGACTGGTTGGGACAAGGAGCAGGAGGAGCAGCAGCAGAGAGGCCACAGGAGGGAGCTGCAGGCACAGGTAGGCTGAGCTCCCCAGTGCACACCTGGCTGCTGAGGCTGCCCCACCTCACCCGATTTCCCCTGCACAGGGCACAGAGCACAGCCTGGGAGAGGAGGAGCAGCAGCAGGGATCAGCCCAGCAGCACCTGGAGGCCAAGCAGGGCTGGCACAGCAGGGTAAGGTCACACCTGGGTCACCCCAACACACGAGCCCAGCGTGGAGTGACACCATCAGTGTCTCTGATCTGCACTTGAGACATCACAGTGCCAGAGCACTTCCCCTCACAGAGCTCTACACTTCTCTCTTTTCTTTTTTTGCTGATATTGATATATTAGTCCCTATCTCTTAAAGAATTTTTGAGGCAGATGTGTTGCTAATACCTCAAATGTTGCTCAGTGCTGAAAGGGATTTATTGGCTGCATTAGTGCAGTTGGTACAGTGCAAGTCCCCTGCTCAGTGTTTTTGTTGACTGTCCTGCTTTGCCTGGCTCTAAAATCAAATTTGAGTAACCCTACCTAATGCCCCTGCCCAGCCCATCAGCTCCTGTGCATGTTCAAGAGTTTTTGTGGATTAATTCCAGAGCCCATGAACTTGTGCTGATCTTTGTTTTGACCCCATTAGTTCTACAGTTACCCAAGAGCAGCTTGGACCTGAGGAATGAGCATGAGATGCAGCTCCAGACTACAGAAAGAAAACTCTGAGGACTCAAGGAACTCCTGAAATAATGGTGCTTCTGGAATAGCCTACAGTGAGATCAAGACTTGACTCAGTAGATTTCTGAAAACATTTAGTTGTGGCCAAAATGAAGAGAAGAAAAGTGAAGAAGTGAACTGCTTCACTTGGCATTCTGGAGTTGTGCTCACGTATTTCAGTACATGAGAGGCTGAAGCAACACAGCAAATTCACCTGAGCCACCAAAGAATCTGTGTCTCCCCAAGGAAGAGGAGCTGTGGGGCTGTGCCAGACTCCCACCCTGGAGAATCAGGCTGTGCCTGGCTCCCCACTGGACTGCGAGGGGTTAATTAATAATGTACATTGCAAATCAGTCAGATCATGTGTGCTGGGGCAGCAGTGCTTGTCCACTTCCTCTCCAGAAGGTGCTGGAGACTTAACCATTGTTTTTCACTTGTTTCATAAATAATGAATAATTGAAACCTGAACAAGGATTTGGTTTTGTTACATGAGCAAACTACAGCAGCAACAGGAGAGGAGATTGAGTTGATTATTGCAGTTCATTCCTTGCTGTTACCATCCACAACTGCAGACTGACATCAGTCCTGTCACAGTGCACAAGGAGCTGTTACAAAAACTGGCACTTTCCCCAAGAGTAGAAACCTTTCCAGAGATCTTTAGAGAACCAGCAGTCAAATAAGCCCACATTATTTCACACACTGAAAGGGTTTTAGCATTTTATAGTAATACTGTAAACAAAAGATTAAAAGTCAAAATATTGTACAGACAGAATGACACTGATAAATACAAGGTTTGGAAAAAGGCAAAAAAAGCTTTTCCTTTCCTCTGCAGCATTTTGTGAAGGAAGAGCAAGTTTGTTTACAGGGGAACAAGAGATCTAGGCCTAAAAGAAAAACACACCTTTTGTTGTAGAGGTGCTACAAACTCTGTGACTGCAGTGCTGTGAGTGGAGGGTTCATGAACTTGCTGCTGGGGGTTCCTGTGGGCTGTGGACCACTCTGATTTCAGTGTAGCTGGAGCAGGGGCTGGCAGTTACTGAAGTGTCCCTTGGTTTTGGATCAAAGGCAGGTTTAAATAAGGGATAAATTACACCATAGCTCAGTGTCACCCTGCTTTGGAAAGCAGGTAAGATATGTTAAAGAGCAGCAGACAGTGGTGTCCTGGGAGACTGGAAAATACCATCTGCTGCCTTTCAGACATTATTTAAGGAAAAGTTCCTAGAAGGTTCTCCATGTGTTTAATTAATTGCCAGTTTCATGATCTTGAAGTAGGTTTCACAAAGGTCATTTGCTGTTTTAATCCCAGCCTGCCTCTGCTGTCAGGCTAGAGCTGCTTCTGGGGTTCAGAAGGGCAGAAAGGAAATAAAACACCACAATGAAGAACATTAATTTACTGGGCTGTCATCTCCTCTCTCCATTCCTTCCCTCCCTCAGACTCTGGGAGCCAGACAGCACCAGGAATCCAGCAGTGCTGTGGATTCCACACAAACACACCATGGCTGGCTCCTGGGCAGGCACAACACAATTCCAAATGAACAGAGGCAAAAATCAGTGATTTCCTGCACCACCTAAAATTCAGACTCCCAGAAATATTCTCTATTTTTAAATTATGGACTGACACACTTCTGTGAACTGAGAAACCTGGAGCACACATGGCCACTGGGGCCAGGCAGCCTGGCAGGGGTTACTTAGCAAGTTGTCAAATTTTGAAATATTTGCATTAAAAACTTAGAGGAGATACGAGAAATGTTTTCACATTTGGATATGTTGAGGTACAGAGGTTATGTGCTGTGGCAGACACAGCTGCTTTTGCACTGGCACTCTTCTAACTTCCTTTTTTTTTTGTTAATAAGCACAGAAATCTCTAGTGAAATTGCATCTGGAGTTACTGAGAAATGCTGCTGCAAACAAGACCTCAAAGATGACAGGAAAATTCTGCAGGAAACTTAACAATGAATTACTAACTCAGAAACAAAGGATAATATTTTAACCACTAATGCCCTAAAATAACATCAAACATATATATTAATGGCATAGTGACAACTAAAAGAAATAACTATTAAGTTTCAAATTCCTTCCAAAACATAAAGTGACAAAGACCTTGTAGAGTTACACGTAACAAGCTTGGATGCCCACAACTACTACTGGTTTAGCAGACTAAAAAAAAAAGAAAAACAAAACATATTGCACAACAGTTGATATGGGAACAGAGGACATTGGGCTTGCACCCCGTTACCAGGACAAACCTCCTTCCTGCTGGGAGCAGTTCCTGGAGCCTGGGGAGCCTCAGCCAGCACGATCCCAGCATGGGGAGGCTCCAGAGGGATGGAGATGCTGCAGTGGTGTCAGAGCAGGATCTGAAAGCAGAACGTGGCCCCAAGGAAACATCTACAGCGCTGGGACATGAGAGTGGCTCGACAGCTAGTTGCAACATGCTATTATCCATAACTACACTGGCAACACAGGCACAAAATAAGGCAGTGGGTTAAATTAATCATAAAATTGTTAGAAAACATGCAAAAATAATACTGAGTTTAAAAAAAAAAAAGTTTCTTGCCCCTTGAAGTTTTTTTTTTTCCTCGTAAAAATGCGCATAGTTCCACACCTAGATGTTGAAATCCAACCTTTAAAAAAAAAAAAAAAAAAAAAAAGCCCCAGAGTAAAAAGCGCCGGGTGGCTCAGTTGTTGTTCTCTTTGGTTGTGATGGTGACCAGCTGCTTGGCCGCCTTGGCGATGTCGTAGGCGCACTGGATGACCTGCTGTGTCACCAGCTGCATGTCGGGCGCGGGGCTGGGCTCGGCGGGCAGCGCCTTCCTGCACTCCGACTGCAGCCTGTAGGCGCTGGAGGTCAGCAGCCGCAGCGAAGTCCTCACCAGCTCCGACTTGGGCTTCTGCGAAGGGAAAAACAGACGCTGCAACAGGCACGACCACACAAGCTTTTAATTAGCCGGCAGTGCTCACAAGGGTGCTTTGATGCGGCCGAGCACCGATTCCCCTCGTGGCAGCGGGCGGAATTTCTCTCTCTCCCCTCTCGGGAGATGCCCAAGGGCTGCCAGGCAGCAGGCAAGGATATTGCTCCGTGCCCTGCCTTAGGAAGTTACTCATGCCCATTTCTGGTGGCTGTTTACTGTCCCAGCCCACGCCTTGTCACAGCATGTCCAGGGTGATGGGAGCAGCCTTGGCTCTTTCCTTGCAGTTTTGGAGAGGTGGGTAAATGTCGCAGACAGCTTTTCATTAAAATCCTTTCTTAGGATTTTCCCTGCTGGAGCTGAGAACTTTCAACAACAAATGTAAACAATGGTTATCTGCTGCTGTGGAATGCAACAGGTGGATCTGTGATTGGTGTCCTGTGGATGTTTAGATTTACTAAACTCACGGCAGAGCTGGCTCTTGCTCTCTGCCAAGACACAGATCTTTGTTATCCATTCCATTCCACTCTATTCTATTCTTAGTTAGCCTTCTGAGAACTTTTCCTTCCTTTTCTTTTTAGTATAGTTATAATTTTATATATATATATATATGTCATGGAATAATAAATCGAGCCTTCTGATCATGAAATCAACATTCTTGCCTCTCTTTTCACCTGCAAACCCTTGTGACCACGGTCACAGGTAAAGACTTTACAAGAACTTGGTCATGGGGATTTCAGTCCCTAAATCCCCATGACCAAGTTCTTGTGAAGTCTTTACCCACCTCTCCAAACAGATCACTTTGATGGGTGGATAACAGATCGAAACGTGGCTGAAGGAAAGAAATCCAGGTGATGGCACTCAGATGGAAAAGGGGGTGATGAGTCTGGTGAAATTCCCATATAACCACACAACTCTTCATGCCAGATCAAGTTTTGTACAATTCTTCAAGAGTTTTACATTCAAGAGTAGAATTAAAGGCCTGGACTCACACTTTAGCCTTTACCAGTTGCCATGCTAATAAATACAAAGGTGCATCATAACCCCATCATTTCTCCCTACTGTTTTCATTTTGAAATGAAATAATTTTTGATTTTCATTCTGAAGGGGAATTGCACATAAAGATTGAGGCCAAAACTGATGGTGGCAGGTACTTACTTTTGGGAACAAGGCTGCCATCTCTGTCACTGCCACATGTATTCTCTCGGAGCACGGTATATAGCTGCAGAAAGATGCCCTTGGTTATTTATTCATTGTAGAGACCCCCTTCCCTCCTCCTCTTCACTGCTTAGTGATTGTTATTCTAAAAACAACCATGTGACTTCAGAAAAAGCAAGAACTTAACCAACAGTGCAAAATTATTTCTTAGTTTTTCGTTGTTTTTCGGAGTTGGTTTGAAGGAATAACTGTTCATACTTTTTTATATAAAAACTTTGTCAGGAAAGTCTCCATTTGTGTGCAACTCCAGAATAGCAAGATGCCTTCTTGGATTAATTAATACCCAGTAAAACAGACAAGGCAAATTCTCACACACATGCATCCCCAAACTACCAACTGCATTCACAGTCTGTGAATTCTAAATATTCACTAATTCTGATGAGTTATTTAATAAAATAAAACAGATTCCATGAATCCTCACAGATTTCGCTTCTGATTTATATACCAAATGAAAACTGGGTTGTTCAAAATAGAACTATTTCCCATCAACTGCTGTGAATAGTGAAGTGTTAGTGTGCTCTCTCACAAGTCTCATTTCAAAAGACTCACTTTTATGCTTCAAAAACTCAATTTTAGCATAAGTTAGTTCACATGATCCAATCTTAAGCAAAAGAATCTCAAAACTCACAAAGCATTCAAGAAAACTATTCAGCATGTGTGGGTTATGGTAGGCCAGTGCCCTTTCAAGCAAAAAGAGCCCCCAAATTCACCCCCCCCATTAATTTTTTGTTTGATCTTCTTGCAACACCAAAGGTGCAAAAAAAATCATTCACTTGCAAATGCACTGAGAGAAAAGCAACACACTGGGGTCATTTTGGCAATGCAGGAAAATTGCTTCAAAAGGAGTATTTCCATGTGCCTCAAGCCACATGAGTTCTCCCAAATAAACTAAAAGTGGAGAGAGGTCTTCCCAAGTTCACCACAATTACCTTTCTGCTGTGGAGTTAATGATTAATCTCCTGCAGCCACAGTGACCAGCACCCTAACTCGTTAAAAAGTCAATTTACTGATTAAACCCTTCACTCACGAGGCAGAGAAAGCCCTGAGAATAACCTGAATGAGACACTCAGGTGAATAACATTTCACTGTTCTCTAGGTCAGCTGCTAAATTTCCAGTGTAGCCTGGAGGAATGGCTTTAGTTTAATGTCCAAACACTCACTGTGAGAGGCTCTGGCACTGTGTTGGGTTTACACACACTCCAGTGAGACATCAGGAAGATATTCAAGTAGTGACAGCTTGGGAAAGGAATCCCTCATTAGCAGTAAATTGTGTTAATCTCTTCCTCCAATCCTGACATTTGTTGGCTGGGGTTTGAACCTGGGCAGTTCTGTTTTAAAGAGCCTCTCAGGCAAATGTCACTTTTATTTTAGGCACTAACAATGTTTTGGTCAGGTTGGAAGGTACCATATAAACATCTTTTTTCATGGATTTGGGATACAAATGATCTCGTTTGACCCCCAGCTGTATAAACACTGAGGGACCTCATCGGTCAGGTGTGAATGTTCCACCTTGGAAACGTGAAACTCCTGCTACTTTTGCAATGGTGCTAAGAAGCAGCAATCACGTGTTTTGTTCATAAAATCACAGAATGGTTTGGGTTGAAAGGGACCTTCAAACCTCAAAGATTTCTTTCTAAAAGAAGAAATTCTTCCCTGTGAGGGTGAGGATGCCCTGGCACAGAGAAGGTGTAGCTGTTCCATCCCTGGAGGTGTCCAAGGCCAGGCTGGATGGGTCTTGGAGCAACCTGGGACAGTGGAAGGAGGTGGAACAAGGTGAGCTCTAAAGTCCCTTCTAACCCCAACCATTCTGTGATTCCATGAACCAACCAAGTTGTAATTTAATTTATCCTGACAGGCAATAAAAAAACAGAGCCAGGAGAATCCACCAGAGCCAGCTGCAGCTCCAGGCTGTGGTTCTGCTCCCCACTGATCCCTCCTGGGAGCTGAAGGGGCCGTGCCACAGCCCTGGCCTGCAGGGGCTGCCTGCAGCTCCCCATCCCTGCAGCATTTCATGCATCGCCTTCCACGACCCCCGTGCAGCCAGAGAGGGAGGGACAGAGGCAGCAGAGAGAAGGAGAAAGGGCACTGTGCCTGGGAGGCAGGGACAGAGGCCAGAGTACCAGGAGGCAGGGCCGGGCTGCTGGCTGCTCTGAGGCTGCAGGGGCGCTGGCTCAGGGCGCAGGCTGGGTCTGAGCTGGGTCTGAGCTGGGCCCCCACGCTCCAAGGGCCTGCTGAGCCCAGGGAGCACAGGGAGAGGGGTGGGAGAGAGTGGGAAACAAAAGGAAGAAGGGCTTTCATTAATAGATGATACTCTTGCATTGTGTTTTTTTTACTCTCCATGTGATTTTTCTTTGCGTTCCCAGCATGAACGTGGAGGATGTGTTATTACATCCTCAAGTGTCTCATTTTGGTAAGGAAGCATTCTCCTGTGTTAAGGAAACCAGGGAAGAGGAAAACAAACAACAGCAGCTTCCTAGTTCAGTGTTTTTGCAAGACAACACTCATCTAAGCATAGGCAAACACCTCACTCCACGTACAAAAAATGCAGCATAACAGGCTTTTAAAAAACCTGATCAATTCAACAACAAAAGCCAGGTATGCTGCATTGTTTCCTTCAATGATTTTTAAAAGAAATCACAACTGTATAGTGTGATATTCATAAAAACCACACTCATTTAAAGCTTCTCTGTGTGAAACAAGCACCAAGAGGCTGCACTGAAAAGGTTACACCAAGGGCAAAGAGCTCAGCACAAACACGGCAGAAGTCGTCGCTCGGGTGAGAAGGAGAGGCCACGCCAGCCCTGCTAAAAATAGCAAAGTACAAGAAGGAAAAAACACAGAACAAAAGTGGCCCCATTGTTGTTCAGTGCTCTGAGCAAGGCAGGAAGTGAGGGCTCAACACAAACCTCTGCTGCTCCTCCCAGGCACAGAGGGCACCACAGCACAGCCAGACCCAGCCTGCAGGGCCAGGTCTGTGGAGCCCAGAGTGTTCCAGCCCCAACATGTGCTCACACCTTTAATTTACAGCCTTCTAAAAGAGCTGTGTGGGGAGCAGCACCTGATGATCAGCAAGGGTAGATCATTTTTAGTCAGCCACAGCTATTTTGGAAATTGTTCAGGTGGGCCAGAATTTCCCTGAGGGAGCTGAAGCTGCTGCAGCCTGATGGGCTCAGGCAGTGTTCTGCTTACTCAGCTGGCTCTGTCTAAACCAATAGTTCAAAATACTTGTGCTGCTACAAAATTTGTACTAATACCTCAATAGGAAAGCCAAATTCTCTCTTTTCCACAATTTGCTCCTGAAGCAAGGCTTGGTGTTACTATCACACTCTGCAGAGTGTAATTATCTATGGACATAGAGGGGTGAAGATCCAAGAAAAACTTGAACACATTTGATTTGTGTCTATTACAACCCTGGTTTTGCAGGACTCACAAGTTAAGGCCAGGGCAGACAGCACTGCAGCCAGGACCCACTCACAAGGGGCCGGTCACTTGTCCCCAGCCTGCCCTGTGGCACTAAGGACACCAGAAAACACCACATACCTAACCCTACACATTTTACAGGTGTGAAATAGAGGAGCTGTATTTCACATTCACCTGTGCTAGAGGTGAAAACACTCGAAGAATTCCCTTTGTTTTCTCATCCTTTGTTTTCTGCAGAGCTCTTCCCAGCCCTCCCTCCTTACCTGTCATGTTTGTTCTCCTGCGCCGCTCGCAGCAGCTCCTGGATGTTCTTGGTGATCTGCTCTGTTTTCCTGATCACATCTTCTGTACTGGGCAGGCTGGAGCTGGGGGCTGGGTCTGTGTCCTCAGGGATGGAGCCCTCCCCCTGCCACACCACGCTGCGCTGCCTGCCCTTCCTGCCCGACCTGCAGGGAGCAGAGCAGGGCTTGGAATGGGGACAGGGCAAAGCAGGGCTTGGCATGGGGACACAGAGCAGGGCTTGGCATGGGGACAGGGACACAGAGCAGGGCTTGGCATGGGGACACAGAGCAGGGCTTGGCATGGGGACAGGGACACGGAGCAGGGCTTGGCATGGGGACACAGCAGTGCCCTGTCACCCCCAGCTGTGTCACAGCACCTACCCTGGCTCCTCCAGCTCCACGGGGGTGGTGGGGTTGTCATAGTCGCTCTCAGACACGCTGCTCTGCTTCTCCAGCTTGGAGGCCTGCAAGGAACAGATTTAGTTCAGCCTGTGCAGGACAGAGCAGCTCTGGGCTGGGCCAGAGCCATGTGCTGTGCATGGGGATTTGCTCCTTGCACCACAGCTACTGCATTAGCCTGGAGCTGCTGTGCCCCTCTCCCCATGCCAGGCTGCTGCTCAGCTGGTACCCAAAGCCCTGGGCATTGCCAGCACAGCCCAGCACGGCAGGACAGACAGACAGAGCACAGCATCCCTCCCTGCCACTGAAACTGCCCCAGGGATACAACTCTGAGAGGCCACCAGGAGCTGAGGCCAAATGGAGAAGCAGCACCATGAAACAGGAGCCTGAAGAGTGAATAAGAACCACTGGAGAGGGAGAGAACCCCAGAGAGAAGGAGGCCAGACGAAGAGTAGAGGAGAGGCCAGAGACCACAGTGGGGAGGCTGAATGCAGAGTGGGAAGGCCACAGCAAAATGGGAGCCCAAAACAAGGGCTGAAGACTGTGGCAACTGGAAAGCCAAAATAAAGACAGGAGACAGAGATGGGGGAGCCCAAACTGCAGGTTTGGGTCTGAGGGCATGGATGGGACTGATGAGACCTGGAGCTCATCACAACTGGGGGCCAGAGGGGTTAAAGACCATTGCAAAGTGAAGCCCAAAACAGGGTGGGAGGCCAAAGTGTGAGGAACTGAGGCCCCTTGAATGCTAAATGCTGGAACAGAGGTGGAAGACCAAAGAAGTGAGAGTTCTGGATGCAACAAGGCCAACCATGAGAGTAGAGGGCCACAGAAGAAGTGTCAAAAGGAGGAGAGGAGCCAATTCCAAAGTGGAAGCTGAAATGAGAGCAGGAGGAATGCAGGGAAGCAGAGGCTGGATTGAGCTCTGTAGGCTCACTGCAAAGTGGGAGGCTGATCCCAGAAAAAAGGCTGAATGAAGAAAGGGATACCAAAATGAGCTTGGAGGGCAAATCCTCAGCCAGGCCCCAGGATCACCACACATCTGCTTCCTCAAGTCTTCTAAAAACTGCAAAGCTTCACCCAGGTGCCCAGCATGGTGTGTCTGGTGTCAAATACACCATGCTGGTGTCACTCTGATCCCAGAACAGCCCCAACAACCAGCCCTGAGGATCTTACAGAAACCCTGAAGTCATCATGAGGGAATCTCTAGGGTTAAACTGTAAGGGACACCTCTAATCTGCTGATCAAATAATATTTCTGCCTCAAGGACAGACCAGTTTTCACTGGCTGAGATTCATTTGTTAAGCACTCATCTGATGTTAAACCCATCAATTCTTAAGTGAAGCACCTGGAGTTAAGAACCTCTTTTCAATTTTACTCTGCACTGAAGGAAAAACCAGCATTTTTTGAACACTCTTCTTTCAGGACAGCTGGAATAGATCAGTTGTAAAAGTGAAATGTATTTTGAAGATGAGGAACTATTTTATGTAGAGTCTGACCTTTGTCTGACCTTTCCCCTCTCCCAGGTATAGAGACAACAATCCTAACAGTGGCAAAGCTCGACCATCTGGTCAGAAATACAAACAGCAGTGATGAATTACAAGAAGCAGCTACTATGGAATCAGTAATATAGAATCAGTGTAGAATAAAAACAATCAACCAAACTCTGCAAGTTTTCAATACCAGACAGCACTGCAGCTAAACCCAGATTTCCATTTGGCCAAGCAGGATATTCCCTTGAAATTTTTTTCTTCTATCCTTACATGCAAATCTAATATTTTCTGAATGAATATGTCCAAATGTGGTACAGGATACAGTCAAAATAAAATGGGAACAGAAGGAATTAAAAAGCAAGATACGTGTCCTGGCAGAGAAAGCCCAGAGTAAACATTTAAACCCCCAAATTTGTTATCTGTAAGGCAAACAATCAATCAGAACCACCTGGATTGGTGCAAGACACCAGCCCCCAAGGAAAGCAGCTTTGAAGCTGGGCCTCATGCAATGCTTTTAGTCAGCAGCAGAGTTGTACATTGCCTTAGAAACATCAGTGAGAGCCTGGAAAATCAGTGTCCAAACAGCAGCCAGCTTGTCTTGGGGCTGCTGTGCAGCTGAAGGAGTGACCTGGAGAACTGTGCACGGTGTTAAAGGCTGAAGATGTGAAGTTAGAGAGAGGCAGAGCCCGGAGCTGGGGGGCAGCAGGAATGGAAGTGAGGAAATTCTGCTCCATGCAGGCTGGAAGGGCCAGGCAGTGAGAGGGGGAAGAGAGAGGATGTGCTTCTGGGGAGATTGGCACCTCCTCCAGGGAAAAGACCGACGGGGAAGGTACTTAACCCTTCGTGTGCTCTCATCCCTCGACCAGGAGAGCGTGGAGGGGAAGGAAGGTAGAGATGAAGAGGAGGTCACAAACGCACTCCTCCCGATCTAAAAACGGGAAAGACAAAAACCAAAACCAAAACACAAACAAACTCTTAACTGAAATCAAAGGAACATTCTTAAAAGCATGGAGATGACACAAAGCAAGAATGATGTTGAGAAATCTGGCTTAGGCTGAGGGGACTTAATTCTTTCAAAATACAATTGAATTCATGCTCATTCTAATTCTGAGATTCCAGAGGTGCCAAATTCCATGGAGAACAAAAAAAATTCACCACATGCCAATTTAACTAACTCCACAAAACAAATCAATGCCTTAGAACAGCCACTGCTATCCAAATTTCCACCCAAATGACCATAGGACCTATACAAAGCACTGCCACATTTTGCACACACAAATGAATTCTGACATTTCTTGCTGCCATTATATCAACATGACAATATAATTTAAAAATATCCATATTTCATAGCTTAAATTAATTTAATTGATGATGGGGATTGGTTCCCTTGGTGTATTCAGCTGTCTTCTGTGGAATGTGCATGGAATATTTGCTCTCCCTTATGCCAAAGGTAACTTCAAAATACATTTTAAAGGTCTTAATGATTTGACTGGAAGGAAATAAAAGACATTGCTACTAAGAGGGAATGATATTGTCAAAAATCCACACAATTTCAATGTGTGTCTAAAAGATACTGTCCTGTATTCCAGCCCACCGGGCAATCTAAGAAAAATTAACTGTGCTAATTAATTAAATGCACTAGTATGTGTTGGGTCACTTCTACAAAGTGTGAACACTTCAGTGCAAAATCCCTCTGGCCAACAGAGAACTCCCTCTCCACATCACACAGGAAAACACTAAACCAGAAGAATCTGCTTGACTGGCAGATCTAAACCATCTCCAGCCTCCAGTTCCAAATTCAGAATAAGAAACTGGTAGTCTGGAGAAAATTTTTCAATTTTATTTGATTTTTGTAAGGTGGTTATGAAGTTCCACAAATTGATACCTGCATGTTTATTTCCAGAAAAATACATGAACTTTACCTACCTTCTTGGAATACTATTTTCCCCTCCCTTCCTGGTTTTCAGACAATGACATATCGATATTTTATATATATAAATATACACATACACTGCTTTTCAAACCATCAGGCTCCTGCAGACATGTTAATACAGCAAACATGAACAATTCTCACAGTTTTATCCCCCCTGGTTTTTTTTTTTCCCCTCTGAAGCAGAAGCTGAGTGAACGAGTGGTGTCGGAAGAGACAGCAAAGCTGAACATGAGAGGCAGTGCAGAAGCAGCAGCACTTTTACTCACGTGTGGAGGGAAGGGCTGCAGCCTGGTGATGTTTTCCTCTGGGTAGGTGACCTCCCCCATGGGCAGGTAGGGCTTCTGCCCCGAGCCAGTCTCGTACATGGACATGGGCCTGCTGCCCCGGGCCGACGGGCGCCGCTTTAGGGAGGAATTGCTGCTGGGGTCTGGGTACTCAGAACCACTTTGCACCTGATAGATATTGGTTGTGGCCTGTCTTCTGAGGTTGGTATTTTCACTCTGGAGAGTTTGGAGCTGAAAGAAATGTGCAGCAGTGGGATTTGGTTTCCTAAGAGCAAGTGCCAAAAGCAAAGTGACCACGCGACACTCGCTTGTCAGCTGTACCAGAAAATCCAGGTACTGCTGCCCGTGGAATCATTTCTTTTTCAAAATCTACTTGGCTTGCTTGGTAAGCATAGAAACACTTTTGTTCCAGATCTGGAAATATTTAGGTGCTGATTTCCAGCAGCTGCTGGGATGTAAACTAAAGTTAGATGTTAAAATTGGCTGCTGTAGTTAAAAACACAAAACCCATTCCCTCCAGCCTGCTCTACTGGCACAGGAATCCTGGGATGGAATGAGCCTGTGGGGGAAGGACTGCCAACACAACAGTTTTCCAAGCAAAGGGATCCATTGCAGCAGCCAATACAAGGACTTAGAAGACTTTAACATAAGGCCAGAGAAATCTGACAATGCCAGAATTGCAGCACAGACACCAGAGGCAGCACAAAGGAACTTGAGCTTGCTCTGCAAAGCGAGGAGAAAGCTCAGCTTATGAAAATTAGGCATCAGCTATTGCTATCTAAGAAGCCAACAAGAAAGCATTTTAAAGCTTTTTATTATTATGTATTTATTTGATAGTGAAAATGTACCAATTCTGATTATTTTGTGGACTTGGAGTAAGTTTGCTATATTAACACATCGAAAAGATGGGAAGAAAAACTGCAGGACAGCAAGGATCCCCCTTCTGCTTCACCATGAAAATATACTAAAGCCTCATTAATTCATAGGCCCCAAAGGGTTTTTTTTACCCTAAATGATTATATCTGTCTAAAGAAACCCAATGTAAGTGAAAAATTAATTCAATTGATGCCAGAGAAATGCTGAAACCAGTAGAAGCTGTTGAAGCACCCTGAGATCTCCCAGTGTTCACCATTCCAAAAGAATAGAATTGGCACTTAACAGACAAGGATATTCCAATTAATCTGAGGGTAAGGAGCTAGCCCTTTCTAGCCCGCCAGACAGGATAGTGAACTCAGATATAAATTGTTCTTTACCCCACAAAAATAGAGATAAGTTCACACACACAAGGCGTGCTGGCATTGATTCCTCACTGTTTAAAGCTGCTTATATTGAAGCAAGACAGCAAAGACACCCAAGACTTGCAACAACTGTCCTGTCACTTGGAAAACTGATGTTAAAGTTTTGACATAAGTCAAATCATCCTCATGATTTGCAGGGCTGGATCATCACCACTTCAAAATGAGTTTTCTCACTATCCTAATACTGGATTATTTCATTCTCATTTCCAGCAGTTTTATTCTTACAGTTTCAGATACCCCAAGAGCTGGAGGGAGGGGTTCCTCTGTTACCTTTTTCTGCATAATCCTCAGCTCGTCACTCAGGTTGATGTTCACTTTCATTAACTGCTGAATCTTCACCTCAGAAGCCACCAAGGCATTTTTAACCTGCATATATTCCTGGGCTGTCACTGGTCCATCTGACAAGTCTGAATCCAAGCTCTAGGAAAAAGGAAGAGAAAAATACTTAGACCATTAAGAAGAAGAAAACAAGAAAAGAGATTTCAACAGCTTTTCATGTACTTACTTTAAAGGCATCACAGCTCAAATTAAGTTGAAATTAATAAGAGCCATTAATCAGAATCATTTGAAGTCCTCTAGAAAATCCATCAGCTCTTAGCTCCTCTAAAAATATTTTCATCAGAATTTCAGTGATAAAATACTGTTTTATGAGGGTGTTTTTAAAAACATGCAATAAAGAACTGCAAAGTTATGAAAGACAGACTGCTAAATATTCAGTATACATTTCCAGGGAAGATTAAAGTAGAATCACCAGGTTTTACTGCCCTTTGATGCCATTCTGTATTATTCCAGGAATGGTTTAACTCACTTGGACACCATTGCTCTGCTGTCAGTATTTCTCCAGTGAGAAGCAGTAAATGTTTGTGAAATACCATGGAATCACTGATTTACAGCTTTCTGGCAGATCAAATTATTTCATCTATGCAATTAAATCTGTACCTTGTCTCCAGCCATACACATTACTTTTCTAGAGAGGCTTTTTTATACAATAAAAAATCCTTAAGCAACAGCATTTAAGAAACTTCATAGACTGAGGCATAACTACAAAATTAATTAAAATATTAATTTTCTGATAATTTATGCAAATGACCTTTATGAATAACACTTGAGGGTGTATCACTATTTCAATCCTACCTTCTGCCTGTTTGATTTAGCTGCATTTGTTTCCAGATCTGTATCTTCATCTGAAGCAACACTGTCATAATCAGGCTGGTCATTGTCCTGACTTTCACTGCTGTGCTGATTGCTGATTGATTTCAGGATCAGCTCCACATTTTCTGCAGATCAACACATGAAACACATACCACTAAGTCAGGAGAAGAAACAGAAGTTCATAATTTGGAAAAAAAATTTAATTTAGATCCACCAAGAAGGAATGAATGATTACTGTCCAAAACTTCCAAGTATTATGGTTTTGTCTTTTTATTTCTTCTAAGTGTTTAGGCAAATTAAAATAAGTGGTGAGAATTCTTTAGCAGCTTAATAAAATTCATATAAATTAGAAAAAAAACCCAACAGACTACATTGGATTAATGGATGTCAGCATGCAAATGAAAAATATTAAAAGTTAGAAAAGATTTTTTTTATATTTTGTCTCCAGAGGGAAAAAGATATATGAAAACAATTTATAGATCTCTCTCATAATTCAGCTCTGCTGAGGGGCTCTGGGAGCGACTGAACTACTGAAGAAGTGCCTGCAAAGGAGCTGGCAAGAAAAGCTCACTCACCTTTGGAACCAGTGAGAGAATTCCCCTGCTGTCTTCGTTTGGCATCACTTAAAATGTCTATAACCAGTGTAGCAAACTCGTGGGCATTAAATCGAGCCAGTTTCTGCCTTCCCTAAATGCAGAATAAAGCAGAGGAAAGAAAAGTACATCCTGTATCAGAAGAACAGCAAAAAACTAAAATACACACTTGGAGTTGACTGCTCAACTACATTTACTGCAAAAAGTGTGATTTAAAGGGCAAATATGAAATTATTTTAACCTCTTTCCAAGCAGATGCAATTCTTCTACAATAATAAAATGCAATAAAGCAATATTACTTAGGCCAACTTAATTATCTGGGGGGGTTATGTTATTTTTACTGTATTAAGATTTCATACCTGATTCCTGGTTGAGGAATATTCAGGATTTACAGGAAGAAAAGGGACCACAGTGGTCTCTGTCACGAGTGTGCTGTGGTTCTGAGTAGCAAGCCAAACTGCTCCAGAGGAAAAAAAAAAAGAGAAGAGGGAATAACCTTCCTGTGCTGCTTGACAGTATTTCTTTGTCAAATAAAAGACTGCAATTTCAAACACAAACACAATCAATTCAGAGGAAAGCTTTTCCCCAGAGGGTTCTCTGCTCTGTGAAAAACACAACATTTTTTTCAATTAACATCCCCTTCAGGCAATGCAAGACAAAGGAACTCCCCTCAGCAGTAATTGCTGAATACAGAAGCACTTGAACAGAACATGTGCTTGGATTGGAATTTTGTGTGTAAAGTGACAATCCAGATTTATTTTATTTCATTCCAGAAAGTCTCACTCACCTGCATCTGTCTCCCTTCTGTCAACTTCATCATACACATCCATGGCAAGTTCTTCAAATAAGTGGTTGCTTAGCTAAGGGTAAAGGAGAATAAATACAGTTTGAAAAGAAATGAACCCCAGTAAGATCTCTGATAACAGAAAATAACTGAGAAAGTGAAAGAGCACAACTCTGCTCTTTTCTCCTGCCTCTGTAATCCATAGAAAAGCTCCTTTCTCAGCCTGCACAGGCAGCAGACATGCATGACCACCCCATTTCTAGGTACAGAAGCAACCATCCTGTTCTACACTCCTCCTTTCCTGGTTAATAGATTTATTTTTTCTTCTCCCATCTGACCACAAAAAGACTTTTTGTGTTTGGGGTGAGGCAGAGGCACTGTGGGAATGAGGTACCAAATGAACTCTAAAGAACAGTGAAGGATCACAAAATATTTGTCTGTTTCAAGCTGCTCCTACAGCAGATGGGTCAAGAGAAACTTGTGGTAGGGAGCCTGAGAGATGAGAGTGTGCCACATCTAGAAAAGGAGTTTTACTTACAGACTGAAGCTTCTTCTTGGCTGCTTTTGCCAGTTCTGATACATCCAGACTGCTATGAAAACAAGAAGTGATCATTACATCTACAGCCTTTCATGGCTTCTACATATCTAAATTCTACATTTTGGTAACTCAGTAATTAAAATGTCACTTTTACCTTAAACCTCCTAATATTTCAGTATTTTCAGCATTGTTTTTAACACACTGATGTTATTAATATTGCTACTGTAACATCACAATTCGCTAATTATGAAGCTTTCTTTTTAAATTTAAAATGAAATAATACAAAACATTCTTTGGAATATGAATACCCACAGGTTTTTACCCACACAATTTTTAAGTTACTGAAGTTTTTCACACAAGTTTTGCAAGCAGGAGGTTGGACAGTGGTTTACTTACAGCCGTCTTATTTCCAATTGCACAGCAAGAAAAGAGGAACAGGAACTTAAAATTAGTACTTGATACTTCTTATACAAATCTGATTTCATTGATCACAACCAAAAGTTAAAAGCATTTAAAAAATCAGGAAAAGACTCAATTGGTCCTTAAATTATTTCCACAATCTGTTTCTTAGGAATTCCCCATGTGTTTCCCTTCCCAGAAATTCTTCACCTTCTCCCTGCATTTTAAGAAATACAATCAGCTTCTATCATTTTCTGATTTTTTTGATATCCCAATATTCTTTCTATGAATAAAACTTTCAAGACTAATAAAGGCACACATAAAAAGTTAGAATAGCAACAAGCTTAAAGGTGTTTCAGAAAGGAAAGAAAACTTAATTATTAGGATATTTAACTCTGATGTTTTCAGACATGTGATGGAATCAGTAACTTACCTGTCTGCCATCTGAGGTATAACAAAGTGCTGCCCATTTTTGTGCTCTAGAGTTGAAAACAAATTGCACTTTACTAGGTTGGTACTGGCCAACAGTTTTCAATAACAAGCATCAGGGAACACTAAATAATTTATCTTGCATGTAATTAATCAATTAAGGTTTATTAGTTGTATTGAAAGTCCATTAAAAAGAAAATTAAATTCTAACACAGGTACCTTTATGGTTAAAAATCTGTAAGTGTGCTTGTGTTCAAAAAGCACCCACTTAACAGAACACTCCCCTGCTGTTGAAATTCAATTAGAAGAAACTATTTGGAAGAGTTTCTACAGTATATAAAGAACATGTATTTGTGGAAAAACAGGAAGGAAATTTGTTTTTAATTTGTTTCTATTTAAAACCCTGCAGTTTTATCCCAATTTTAAATGCATCATCCCTAATGATGCATCTTATACTTTTTTTGGTTATGTGTATTTTGTTTGAATATTTGGAAGGGTTACAAAAAGTACAGTGCACAAATATGACACAGCAGGGTCTGAATGTCCTGTAAGTGCCAGTGACAGGTCTGAGGGTGCAGTGTGGTGCTCACCTGGTTTCCTGCCACAGAGGTAGAAAGCCAACCTGTCTGTGAGCTCGTACTGGATCTCCACCAGCCTCTCTGCCAGCTCGTGGTGCCCCCCTTGCCTGCTCACACACAGGGACAGGGGACAGTCAGTGACACTCAGAAATGGTCACACAAACACATTTAGTACAAGCCAGCACTGCATTGTTTGGTGCATCAACCCATCACAGATTTACAGCTCAGTTCCACCCCCTGTGCCTCAATCCATCTCTGCAGTCTGGGACATTCCTACAGCAATTCCCCAGCTAACCCTCACTCCTGGAGCCTGACCTTGCAGAAACTCTTCTCTAATTGATTTCCTGTGAGCTGCTAGATTGGCACAGCCTGTGTCATTGGCATCATAGCTGACATCTCAGGCACACAGAACACAGGCTGTGATCTGATGAAAATACTTATTCCTCATTTTACTCATTCTTTCCTTTGGGAAAAAGTATAATTAGCATTTAGCAGACAAATTATTTCAGGACAGAAACGTATTTTAGCAGGTTCATTGTGTGATTTTATGGCCATCAGAGAATCCTACCTTGCATAATCAACTGGAGTTTTCCCATTGGAATCTTGTGTGCCAGGATCAGCACCATAAACTGCCAACAGCTCTGCTTGCAAAGTCTGTCCTGCCTTAGCAGCAACGTGCAGTGGGGTGTTTCCTTTCTCCTGCAAGAGATTAAGGAAAAATATCTCCTTAACCAACAAATCTGAGTAGAAGACTGAAATATAACATGAATTAGTGTAAATAATATTAATTGGAATTGATTGTATATCATCAAAATAATGAAAAAAGTGTTCCTACAGGATGGAAGAAGTTGGCTTGAGCTCCTAAGGAGAGCAGTCGCAAACAGGTCTCCAGATTCCCTGTCCTCACACTGGAATGGAGTTGCTGAAAAAGAAGCAGAATTAGATTTAACACAGCAGCAACAACAGTGATTTTACAGTTGTTTTTCAACCATGCTTTGAGAAACAAGAGTATGCAGAGTTCTCACTACTGCTCTTTTGTGTAAAAATTTTCCTCCAAGTTCATCTCAATTAATGCCTCTCAATCATCACCTCCAGTGATAACCACAAAAAAGGAGCTTCGTGTTGAAGTCAAGCTTTATGTGCAGAAAAGCAGAAACAGTGAAGCCAGAAGCCAGCAGGGGAAGTGAGTGAGATGTGCCTGTGCTGTCCCAGGAGGCACTGACCTTGCTGAGATCCTTGGCAGTGACACTGTCGTCCTCCCGGCACGGCAGGCGATGCACAAACGCTAACATTTGATATTTAGCTCTGATGAACTCTGCTTTGTTGGGACTGCACAGAGACATCCAGGCAACAAGAAGGGAAAGGAAAGAAATATCAGTGCTTTCATAAGTAATACAGAAGCTCCAGAAAAAAGAAAAATTTCACAAGTGAAGATTGAATCAGAGATTTGTGTTGCTGATGGCAAAGTTAGGCATGGAAAAATATTTTCTTTAAAAAACAACCCAGTGCAGATTGTCTGACTATACAGAGAAAAAGTCTGTTACAATCATCAAATATCTGCAGGCTGTAGCATGTGGTGTCTGTTTCTTAAAAGAAATACAGACTTTAAAATCATGCCAACTTAAGATCTATGCTTACTCTACACAGTTATTTACATTTTAAAATGAAGCACCATAGTCAGGGACAAAAATCTCTGAACTTTTATTTAATTCCTCAACCAAACTCCATTTTGTTGGCAGCATTCAGTTAACTGAAGCATATGACAAAGAAAAGTCCTTTGACTGAAGTGCAAGCAGAGCTCCTCACTATTCAACAGGAATCCATAACCCAGAGAATTCAAGCACCGTATTCCTATTTCTGCTAAAAATTAAAAAGAAAATACTTGAAAATAAAAGAAAAAAATAATGATGAAACACATACAGATTCCTGTGTGTTGCCCTGTCAGTGCTGGATGAAACAATCTCATTTCTGTAAGATAACAATTCTGCATTTCCTACTTACTGCACTTTGTCCTGGGGGCTGGCCTTGCGCCGCCCGCTCATCACGGAGGCAGGGTCCAGCAGGGAGTGCTCCCAGATGGAGTTAGCACCATTGTTGTACAGAGTTTCCACCATCTGAAAGCCAGAACACACAGATATTTTGCTGCTGGCTGCATTAATCAACTCTCTGGAACTATTTTCAAGCAACAGATTCCCACTCTGTGTGCCAGCATCTGTAACCTGCTGGGATAACATAATTGGGCAGGTGTTTAAGATGTTATGTGGAATTTAGTGAGAACTCCCTTAAAATTCTCTGCTCTTCCCAACAGCACCTGCAGTGAAAAGAAAATTCAGGTTAAAGCAGATGTGCAGTGGAATTTCTTTCACAGATGTACAGTGAAAGAAAAGTTGAAGCGACCTTCCAAAGCAAAGGTATCAAATTCAAAATACAAAAGTAATTCTGACTTTAGTGATCCACCACAACAAAAACAAGAGAAACAAAATGAGAATAACTTAGAAAAAAAGCTTAAAAGGACTAGCTCTCTCAAAAAAAGGTTTAGTGATTTAAATTACATTAAAAAAATCTGGTTTTAATGAAGAAAAACAGCTTTCCTCTGTACCTGCAGCAGTGTTGGAGGCCACGGGGTGTGTTTGAGATGCCTGACTTGGGAGATGTGTCGGCCCAGGCTCCTGTGCACACTGCAGCACTCATCACAGATCAGGATCCCCCTGTTTATGGATGCCCAGCAAGGATCTGCAAAAGAAGCCATCCATTAGAACACAGGGAGCAACACGACCTTGGATTGCAAGAGCAGAGTCTAAAATCAGCATTTTAACCTTCCCTGCCTGGCCACTGTGTGAGCCTGGGGATGTCACAGCCCTGCTGGGCTCTGGATGCTGGGAAAATGGGAAACACCAGTCCTGGCACTCATGGGGGATGTGGGATGCCAAGGACAGTGAGAAGATCTGCAGTGGAAATTTGGGGAGAAGCCCCACTGCTTGCAGTTCTTCTTGTGAAAATACTTTCACAAACATAACAAAACATTGAATTTATCAGCACCTTGAATTGCTTTTCTTTTTATTTGTGGACTCCCACAGAAGTATTCCTAACAACAGTGCCTACTTGCTCATTGAAAAAAAAAACTCTGTTTTTTGGGATTTTTTTTTAAACTTGTCAAAAAAGACTTTTTAGAAACACAAAATCTACACAAAAAGTTGTCACAGCACTCAGCCTTTCCCCCTACTACTCAGTTTTCAGTTCTATATTATAACAACATCTTTTGAATTTTCACTTTAAATAATAAAATCACACAAGAGTGTCATAATAAAAAAGGATACATCTGTGCCAAGTCAAAGGCTCAACAAAATCCAGAATTCTCAAGGAAAATAACTTCATCTCACAGCAGATCTGAACTGAACCATCTTATATGCAGCCCAGAAAGAAAACTGATGGGAAGTGAAGTAGTAAATAATATATATGAGCTACAAACATCAAAAGGCATAAAATCAAGTTGGAATGGTGGATTAGGTTAAAACAATAAATGCCAAACAGGTCCCTCAGCTGCTCAGAGCTCAGTCTCCAGAAGAAATTGCAATTTCTGTCAGTGACACGTGAAACTCAAAGTGCCAGAACCCTGCAGGAACAGGCAACTGAGGAACCAGACAGAGCCTCAGACCCAGCACCTCCCAGAACAAAAAAGGAAATAAAGATCTCTTTTATTTTGGAAAAATCTTAATTTCAAATGCAGAGATGAGTCTGAGGCCAAATAAGCGAGCACAAGGCCGCCTGGTATCTGATGAGAGAACTTCTGAGTCCTGTCAGAACACATCTGAGCACTGGTGCATCATGTGGAAAAGTCTCCTCTGACCCACACAAATGGACTGAATCCCTGCAGATGAGATGTGATTGCTCAGGTTTCTGAGCAGAGCTGGTGATCTGGGTGTGCTGCAGGCAAACCTGTCTGAGCCAGGAGGGACAGCAGCATCTCCTGACCCACCAGAACCAGCCCAGAGCCAAATTAAAGCAGGTGAGACAAAAAAAAAGAATTAATTTGTTAAACAACAAATTACAAAAAATGTAAAATCGTTCCATTATTTAGCAATTTTGATTTCCAAGAAGAAAAGGAACAGCAATGGAGTGAAGATGATTTCATGGCAACCTAATGACCCAAACTGAGGCAGCCTTCCAGATTAATGAGCCTGGTCCCTTCTTGTTAGAGACAAACCCATCACACATGGATGGGATCCTTAGGGATCCTTCTCTTGCCCATTCCCAGGCTGTTTGTGAGCATTGCTCTGCATTACCAACAGTCAGCACTGGGGTTTTCTTTATCTCCACCACAACACCCAGTGCCCCTGGATGTTTCAGGTTTAAATTTAATGCAATGAAGTGTCTGTCCTGGAATTTGAGTCATTTTTAAGAGAGGTCTAATTATGGACTCGATCAGAATATGTTTAACCAAAATACACAGAATCCCACAATCACTGAGGTGAGAAAAGACCTCTGGGACCATTGAGTCCAACCTGTGACTGATCATCCCCTTGTCACCAGCCCAGAGCACTGAGTGCCACATCCAGGAATTCCTTGGACACCTCCAGGGATGGGGACTCCAAACTTCCCTGAGCAAGCCCTGAGCACCCTTTCCATGAGGAAATTCCTCCTGGTGTCCAACCTGAGCCTCCCCTGGCACAGTTTGATGCAGTTCCCTCTCCTCCTGTCCCTGTTCCCTGGGAGCAGAGCCTGACACCCCCAGGGGATCTCCTCCTATTAGAGAGTTTTGCAGAGCCACAAGGTCCCACCTGAGCCTCCTTTTCCACAGGCTGAGCTCCTTCCCAGCTCCCTCAGCTGCTCCAGCCCCTCCCCAGCTCCATTCCCTTTCCTGGACATGCTCCATGTCTGCCTGGAGTGAGGGGCCCAGAGCTGGACAAAGCAACTCAAAGCAACCCTCAGTGTCCAGCTCCCAGCCTGGCCCTGCTGCCCACGCTGCTTTTGACACAAAGGACAATTGGGGGAGAAGCTGCAGGGCTGGGCTGGTTTCTTTCAGGAACCTGCAGGGTGGTTCAAAACAGGAAGTGTGAGATGGAGACAAACCCGGCCCTGGCTCTGAGAACCGAGCTCCTGTCTGGGGATAGGAAGTGCAGCACAAGAGCTGCTCTAAGATCACCCCCAGTCACAGAAAACCCTCCACACTCTGCAGAGACAAAGGGGGGCATTGAGGAGCTCCCAGGGGAAGCAATAATTAATGCAGGTGCTGGGCACACCCACCCTGGTGCAGCCCCCAGGTCTCCTGACACAGCTCCCCTGCACCCAGGGAAAAATTCTCCGGTTTAGCTAAAGGAAAGGGGTTGATTGGTTTTATTTACAAAAAGATTAAATTAAGATTTCTTTCTATATGTGGATAAGCCAGCAGATTCCTAGTAAATAAGTAAAGTTAAGGTTTATATATATATATATGTGGATAAGCCATAGGTTTCTAGTAAATGAGTAGAGAGCTGGCAGTGCTCTAATGGCACGATAAAAGGCAGGGCTACAGGATCACCAGACAGTGATTCTGATATCCCCAGGAGCTTAAGGAACACAATTCACACAGCTTTATCTGCCAGCCACAACACCCCTGAGGTGTGCAAGCATGGATAGGCTGCCTTGTGTGATAGGGAAAATTGCCTGCCTGAGAGATGCCAGCTCCACTGAGTGCAAAACCAAATTTCTACAGGGGTTCAAGTAAAATCCCAGACTGGTTTGGGTTGGAGGGAGCTTGAAGCTCACCCAGTTCCAATCCCTACCATGGGCAGGGACACTATCAATTATCCCAGGCTGCTCCAAGCCCTGTCCAGCCTGCCCTTGGACACTTCCAGGGATGGGACAACCTTCTCTGGGCAACCTGTGCCAGGGCCTCACTACCCTCCTAGGGAAGAATTCCTTCTATAAAAAGAAGGAAGTAACTTCCTGGAAGTTAATTTAGAATTTTTATCGTTTTTTGAAACATAACTCAGATTTAACTAAAGTTGTTGTCCCTTCTCCCACATCTTATCTTCTGCCAATTCAAGTGTTATCTACATTACACAGACATCTACATGACACATGTAATAATAACGTATTATTACATTAGTGTTTTAATTCATTTCAGTACGTGCATAATTAATTATTTGTATTGGAAGAACCTGCCCAGAACAAAACCAGTAAAAATTAGAGAGAGAGAGAAAATATACAGAGCTGATAAAACAAACCAGGATAGTTTTAGATACAAGAGCAGCAGAACTACAGATGGTCAGGAGATGCAACAGCCTTTCTAAGGACAAGATCTGTTTCCATACACTCCCAAACTGATCCGAGTGGGATATGTGTCAGCCCAGAGCAGACACCGAGCGTCTCAGACACCTCAGCACAACTTCCTTGGCAGTCTGGGGCACCGACACCCAAGCCGGGCCGTGGGACAAGTCCCAGCTCACCTGGGAAGATGAGGAGGGAATGGATGAAGAGCTCCGAGCCTTCCCCGCTCCCCCAGAGCAGCCCTGTCCCTCCAGTGACACATTCCCGACCGACGCCCTCCTCCCACCTTTCAGCCGGTGCATTTCTGTCAGCTTTCCTCCTTCCCAAGCGGGAGATCTCCGCGTTTCCTCCGCACCGGAGATCTCCAGGATATCCCGGAGCTCTGCGTGCCCCGGGCTCGGGAGGGGCGGCGGTGACCCGGAGTTCTATCCCAGCCCTGCGAGTGTCCCAGCCCGGGTTGCTGGAACCTGTCCTGCCCATGGGCTTTGGGTCCCTTCCCAGCCGAACCCTCCCGCTCCCTCACAGGTGCAGCGGCGGCCGCTCCGGGCCGGTGACACCCCCGGGCCAGCGGCGCCCCCGCGGCCCCCGGCCCGAGAGGGGTCGGCGGGACGAGCCCTGGCGGTGCCGGTGGCGGTGCCGTGCCTACCCTGAGCGCTGCAGTCGGCGCACACCTCGCTGCTCCTCAGGCGCTTCGCCATCGCGGGACCGGCGGCAGCGGCGGCAGCGGGGCCGGTAACGGGCCCCGCCAGCGCCGGGCCGGCCCCCGCGCATGCGCGCCGAGCCGCCCTGTGCCGCTCCGCATGTCGCCCATGCCGCCATCTTTACTGCTGGCACCGGCCTGATTTCAACTGAGCTCCTTTTCAGTGGAGCCGCACCGAGCGCTCCCGCCCGGGGCTGCGCCAGCCCGCCTGCTGCGCCCTCTCAGCGGGGTGACGGGAGAGACGGGGCTCCGTAAGCCTAGTGGAGGATGCCGCTGTGCAGCAAGCCCTGCCCTCACCCGCCATGGCGGGCGGGCGAGCGAAACCAAGGCCGGGAGAAGGCGGGGTGAGAGCTGAGCGCTCCCCCCTCGCGGAAGGCAATGGGACGGCTGCGGGCGGGACGTTCCATCTGTCCGCCCGCAGAGGGGGAGGGGGAGCGGCTTCCGCTTTCCGTGCGGTTGTCGGTGGCGGTGGAGTGCGGGGGACAGCGAGGAGCCCCCCCCTGCTCCGGCCGCGCTGTGGTTCGTCCCAGCCGTCCCCGGAGGGACAGGGAAGAGGGACGGGGACGGCTGAGGGGGCGAAAGCGGAGAGACCCCCGGCAGTGGCGCTGAGGGGGCTCTGGGAGGAAACCCTCGGCAGTGAGGGGCTACCGGGGGCACCAGGAGCAGGGGAGACCCCCGAGAGCGGCGCTGAGGAGCTCAGGGAGGAAACCCTCGGGAGAGGGGGGCTGCCAGGGGCACCAGGAGCAGGGGAGACCCCCGGGAGCGGCGCTGAGGGGCTCCGGGAGGAAACCCTCGGGAGCAGGGGAGACCCCCTCGGTGGGGTTTGCATGGGGCTCCCCTTGGAGAGGGGCGAACGGTTCCTAGAGGGTTGTGGCTCTCACACACACACCTGGGCCAGGTGGGTGCCAGCAGAGAGCAGAAGCTGAAGGGGTCAGGGCTTGAGTAACCTGCGGTCTGCAGCACCCAGACAGGGAGGACTGAGGGGCCCCGGCTGCCCCTCCGCAGGTGTGTGCCGGGATGAGCTCCCCTGGCGGGGCCAGCGGCGCCTTCCCCCTGCACGTCCTGGTGTGGAACAACGACTACAGGCGGCTGGACGAGGAGCTGCAGGAGCAGGTAACGGGGGCTGGGGGCTGCTGGCCCTCGCTGTGCCGGGGAGAAGCACCCTGGTGGTACTGCCAGGAGCTTGAGGGATCCCTGCACTTCGTTACCTGTTTATTTGTGGTGTGGGAGTGATGTAAGAAGGTGTAGGAATATATTTTTATATCAGGTACTAACGTATCCTATCTGTTGGCTTCCTATCTGTAAAGCTTTGCTGTGAGCATTCCAGTGCAGCTGTGGAGTAGCTAAAGAAGAGCAGCTGTGATGGACGTTAATTTATTTATTAAAGCAATAAATAGTGTTTATCTTAATGGGAAGTCAGCGTGCAGCAAACGTGGCTGGTGCTGCTGGACATCAAACCAGCCCCTACCTTGCTGAGCACCATCCTATAGATTTGTTCCTGCCCAAGACTGAGGGCAGAGTTTTTGTATTGGTTGGAATGTTTTCAGCATCTCTGGTAACAACAACAACAACAAAAAAAAAAAAGATCATTGTTCTGTGCTGGAGAGTAGAAAACACAAAGCTGTCCCCTCTCTGGGACATGATGACGTAAGGAAATGGCCTGAAAGCTGCAGCAGAGCTCGAGCAGCAAAAATCCTTCTGGCTGAGCTGCTGTGGAAAAGCTCTGACCAGGGCTAGAGTGAGGTACAGTTAATAAGCAGAGCTGATTAATTAATCATACCTGACACCACAAGTACGTGAGCCCAAGGCCAGCTGTGCCACCTCCTGACTGTCACCTGCAGCTCTAACGGTGCGCCTGACTTACTAATTCCTGCTCAGAGCATGTTCCTGCCCTGGTTTGGGAGAATCTTTGGAATGCACTCACTTTTTATCTAATTCACGTCACCTCCTGCATTAACCAAAACCTTTAACCTCACTGGCACGTTGCTCCTGTGTGATTATTTCTGACACCTGTGAGAGTTTGTGGTTAAACAGGGATCACCCAGCAGCTCCCACCTGTGGAGTGCTGCTTCCTCCCTCCATTCCCTGTGCACACCAGCAGTGTGTGAAGATGGATGTGTCTCTTACTTCCTTTACCTGCTTTTAAACACCTTTGTTTTTTCCCTTTTTTTAAGTATTCCAAGGATCTGTTTCCCCCTGCTTCTTTGGGATGAGCTTCCTGCTGCGGGGAGGGATCAAAGGCACCTCCCAGCTGCAGCTGGGGTGGCAAACAGGGTTGGGCATGTGGGGACCAGGGAACAGCAACAAACTCAGTGGGGAGGGACCCTTGGAGCTCTTTGGAGCTGCATGAGGTGGAGGAGCAAATTAATTAATGTTCCACCCCAGTAGATGCTTTAAAGAGAAGCTTTCCCACTCTCTGTGAGATATTTCTGACTTGAAGCTGTCAGATAACGCTGTTAACGTGCATAATAACCTTCCTTTCTCATTCTGCTATTGACTTTCCCCTTTTCCTTTAGTTATAGATGCTCTTCTGTTTCAAATCTCTAAGCTAATAGTGAAAAATGTGTAAGGTATGAGTATGTTGTGCTTGCATGTTTTGGATATTTGTGCCTGTGTAGTTTATTTTTTATTTTTAGTGACTTGTAGAGAATGCCCTCACTCCTCATTGTGCTGTGTGTGCTTTGTGAAACACCATCTGCTTCTGTCCTTTCCAAAAGTGCTGTCCAAAAGCTGTGTTGTGTGCCCTGTTGCCTTTTTTTCCTGTTTTCTCCCCATTTTGTTGTACAGTTTAACCCCTCTGTGGGGTCTCAGGCTGTCTGTGGGGTGATGCCCATGGATGAGAGCCCCCATCTCCTCCTGAGCCTTCTGGGGGGAGACAGAAAGAGAATTGAAAAGCACCAGCAAGAACTCCTGTCCTACAGATTTTGTGTCATTTCCTAGGCCCTGTTCTGCTTCTCCTTTTATTTCTGTGGGGAAGCGAGCCAGCCCTGCAGAGGGGCAGTGCAGGAGAGTTTGGGAGCAGATCCATGGGAATGGCAGGGAGTGCTGGCTCCTGGATTAGCCCTGTGTGTGTGCAGGCTCTGATGGGCTCTGTTCCTCTCTCCTGGCCATGGCAGGGAGTGCTGGCTCCTGGATTAGCCCTGTGTGTGTGCAGGCTCTGATGGGCTCTGTTCCTCTCTCCTGGGCACTGGCAGGGAGTGCTGGCTCCTGGATTAGCCCTGTGTGTGTGCAGGCTCTGATGAGCTCTGTTCCTCTCTCCTGGGCACTGGCAGGGAGTGCTGGCTCCTGGATTAGCCCTGTGTGTGTGCAGGCTCTGATGGGCTCTGTTCCTCTCTCCTGGCCATGGCAGGGAGTGCTGGCTCCTGGATTAGCCCTGTGCCTGTGCAGGCTCTGATGGGCTCTGTTCCTCTCTCCTGGCCATGGCAGGACGTTGACCAGCGGGACCCTCGGGGCAGGACCTTGCTGCACTTGGCTGTTTCCTTGGGTTACATCGAGTCTGCCAAGGTCCTCCTGCAGCACAAGGCAGATGTGACCAAGGAGAACGCGCAGGGATGGACGGGTAAGGACAGCCAGGGGAACAACCTGGGGTGTTTTTCTTCAAGCAGCAGATGTTCTGTGTTTTTATGGGGAGTTTTGGGCAGCAAAGTGACACGAGGCTGTGCTTGGGTTTCTTTCAGTTTTGCACGAGGCTGTGAGCACAGGGGATCCAGAGATGGTGCAGCTGATCCTGCAGCATCGGGACTACCAGCAGACCTCCATGACCCTTGGAGGAGTTCCTGAGTTATTGCAGAAAATTAATGAGGTAATGATTTATTGAAGTGTAAACTCTTCACTCCAGACTGAAGTCACTGCTTGAATTCTCATTCAAGTAGTTCAGTTAAGTGAAATACTGCAATCAGCTGGGCAATTGTGTTTTGTTCCAACCTGCATATTCCATAGTGTTGAGGGATACAGAGGCTTTTTCTTGACTTTATTTAAATCCTTTGCGTGTACTCAAACATTGGAGGCTGCTAATCTTGACTCTTGAAGGCATTACTGCCACTCCAGTAGAACAAGGAAGAACGGTTCCCCAGAAAGCAGCAGGGGCAGGGCAGTGCCTGCTGTTGCTACTTTCAATTTCAGTTTTAGCATTGGCTAACCATTTCTCCAGTTCTGCTCTCTTTTTTTTTCCTTTTTCTAAAATGTTCACAGGAAATGCTGCAATGAATGTCAGACTATTTCATGAGGTCTCATCTGATGTTTTCCTTCTGCAGACTCCTGACTTTTATGTGGAAATGAAATGGGAGTTCACTAGCTGGGGTAAGGATCCTGCTCCTTGTTACCAATTCCAAGCTGTAAAAATGAGTTACAAAAGTCCCACAACACAGGCAGGGAAATATCCACTCCACGGAATCTTCCTCTCCTCCATCTCTAAATGATCTCTTGTGCTTTTGTTGCACAATTATTCCTTGTTTCCTGTGTGGTTGGTTGGTTAGTTTTTGGTAGGGGAGAATTTAGCTGTTGTTGCAGTTGCTGAGGACTTTTCTTGTTTTTTTATTTACCTGTCCCTGGCCATGTGATCATGTGTTATCTATGGATGCTCTGGTTGTTTGGGAAGTACCTGCCTTTCCTTGAAAAGAATGAACACTAGGCCTCACAGCTGACTGAATATTTCAAATATCAAACTGTTAGACTGCCAGGCATGGGCTTTATGCCATTTCACACCCTTCTGTCTGAACAAATATCTTCCTCCTTTTCACATTCCTCTTTAAATTACGCTACTTTTACGCTAAGCTGGTTGTTCTTAAATCTAAAGAAGATCAGTATCTCATTTCATCTGGAATGGGGTTCCCAGGAGTGAGCAATCCCTGTGCTAGAGTTCATTCCCTCTGTGCTGCACCTTTGCCCATTTCCCCTTTCTATTGGAATAAGGCTCCCAATATTCCCAGTTAGATTGTGCCTGGGCCAGTCTGACCCTCGCTGCTGGGCCAAAGGCAGCAACTGCGGTGTATCACCCCAGAGATACCTTGGCTTGCTGGTGGTTGCAGCTGGGCACTGAACAAGTCCAGGCTTGTTAGGAACCCTGTTTACCTCAGGAGGAGAACTTCAGGCGATGGTGAAGAGAAAAAGGAGAGGATTCTGCTGGAGGGTTTAATGTCCAGAGGTTCATTCCATGGTTACAAAGGTCTGAACGTGAGCAACTGCTCCAACAGAACCCCGGCCGCATGCTCTGATCACCTTTTAAGCTCAGGGACAGGGGGAGGGGAGGTACAGGTGAGCACCAACCAGGTGAGAGGGGCAGGGTCTCAGGGGAAGATGACACCCAGACAGGCCAATGACCCCTGGGCATAGGGGCATCCTTTGAACTTGACCAACCACACGACGCCTTGCGGGAATGTTCAGCCTGATTGACAGGACTCACTCAGCATGGGGGCAAGGGGGAAGGGAGAGAGACATAGGCACACCTGGGGGAATGACCTGGAAGGCCAAAATGGGGCATCACAGCACACCACAACCCCTTTCCATTCCTCCATCTCTCCCTCTGTGGCAGTGCCCCTGGTTTCCAGGGTGTGCCCAAGCGACGTGTGCCGCATCTGGAAGAGCCGGGCCAAGCTGCGCGTGGACATCACCCTGCTGGGCTTTGAGAACATGAGCTGGGAGAGGGGCAGGAGGACTGTCATCTTCAAGGGAGAAGGTAAAGAGTTTCACCTGTCTGCACCACTCACCCCCAAATACTGTGTGAGCAAATCCTGCTTTTACACCAAAAAGGCCTCTTGTGTTTTATGAAGGTTTTGTGGTTGTTTGTGTGTCATAGAGATACTGTTTTATGATGGTGTAACTTCTTTGCTTTGAGTAAATCTGAGGTAAAAATTTAGTGATGGGGTAAAAAGTCAGTATTTTACTGTTTCACTCCTTCTTTTCTGCTGCCCTACATATAAAAGATAATTTTAGTTCCATTTCCAAGCTTGATCCCAGCTGAGTGCAGAAACAGCTGGGTTTGATACACGATATACCCCCAGCTCTTCACCCTGGAGCACTTGCTGAGTTTTTTAACTTGAAATGTTAACTTGAAATGTTCCTTTTCTTCCACCAGACTCTGGTGGCTGGGCAGAGCTCATTGAGATCAACCACGATGACAAGTTTGTGACAACAGAGAGGTTTGAGATCTCCCAGCACATGAAACGTTTGACTTTAGGATCCATGACTCCCAAGAGGAAAGATGTGGAGAGGCGCCTCACATCCCCAATCATCAGCACGTGCCTTGATACCAAAAACATTGCTTTTGAAAGGTAAGACAGGGAGTTTCTCTTAGCAAATAAGCATTTTGATGTTATGTCTGAAAAAAGCTTTAATGACAAACTCACAAAAGTTTTGGTAATTCAAACTTTTAGGGCTAGGTCTGAAATGAATTTAAGCTTCATAAATCACTAGATGAAGAAATATGGTTTGGTCAAATTGCCACTATTGCTTAGCAAAAAGTTCCCAGTTGAAAGAAATCATTGGAAGAAAACTTCTAGTTTATCATATTAGTGGGATATAATTATTAGGGTTGGAAAAGGCCTCTAGGATTGAGTCAATTGCTCACTGCAAATATGCATTTCACACAAATCCATGTGCTGGAACTGATGGACAAGAACTTGGATTTGGTACCAAATAAGTCAACTCTCACATGAATACTTTAAGTAAATATGCACAGTGTGTCTTTTAACAGACACATTTGTCTTTCTTCATGACTACACACCTGTTTATCCAGGTATCTGGGATTAATAACCTGTCAAATATTGTTTAAAATGAGGTTTAGAGGAACCAGCTGGGGGTTGTATAAAAATGCAGCTGTGTAGACACTTGTGGTGTTCCCTTTTTGTCAGATCCACATCTGGATTCTGGGTTTGGAGGACAGAAAAATCAGAAGGTGTCAATGGTTATGAAGCCAAGGTAAATCCTGTTCTGTTCTTCTGAGAGATCTTGCAGCAAATTGGATTCTGGCTGTGCTTTTTCTGTATTTCCTGACTATGTCAGGTCTTCATATTCCTATTGGGACGTTGATTGTGTTGCCAGCAGAATTGGGCTGGAGTGAGGAACCTCCAGGCTTGTGGGAGGGATGGAGCCAAGTGCAGGAATGTCCTCAGGGGGATCAGAGAGGGGAGAGGAGGGACAGGAGATCCAGCAGAGCTGCCTGTGGTCCTTCCCTTCCAAGGGCTGCACCTGAACACTGCCGTTGTTTCAGTGGGTGAAAGTTGAGGAATATAATGATAATAATATGATAATAACAGCACTGCAAGGGACCAGCAGCCATGAGTAGATCATGAATTCATGAACTGCTTAGAATGGTTCCTCCTGACACTGGTTCTGACCTCTGTTTCACCTCAGTGAAGTATTTTTCAAGGTGGTTTTGCAATCTTACTGTGGTAGGAGTTTAGGTTCAGAATCACAAGATTTAATTTCCCTGATTCTGTGTTTACTCCAGGTTTGGGAATTGGTGCAATAAATTACATATTGTAATTTAATTCACCAGAAGAGTAAGTGCTGAGTAGCTTTTACATTTATCTGAAGGTTTTCCTGATAAGACTGCAGGGCTGTTCAGCTGGACAGAGGGTTCATTAGTGTTCCCAAACTGTTACTAAATATAACTTCTTAAAATCTCTTGGAAATGCTTGTCTGGTGTTGAGGTTGGTTCAGTTAGTTTTGTGTACATGATGTTTTACTGGGGAACTCTTTTTTTAACCTGTGATGTTGCTTGGTTTTTGTCCCTGTGGTTTTTTTAAGGTCTACACAGCAAACAACGTGAATGTGATCACACGGATCAGAACAGAGCATTTGACAGAAGAGGAGAAGAGGAGATATAAAGGTATCTTCCCCAGAGGAAAATTGGGAATAAATACAAATCTCCCTTTGGTTGTCTGACACCTCCTTTGTGTCTAAAGAACTGGGCAGGCAAACAAGGAAATTCTCTTCTTGCTGACTTTGCCCTGATTTTTTTGATGTGTTCTGTGTCTGAGGCAGCTCATTATTTCACTCTTAACCTACAAATGAACCTGGTTTTATCCCTGTATTTAGAGGGAATAAAAACCCTTCAAACCTGTTGAAAGTTTGTTGACAGTTTTAAAAGGCTGCACTTTTCTGCTCAGGAATGTATTCCTGCCCTTACTTCACTTTGGCCATGGATACAAGATTCACAGAGGCTTTGTTTGCTTGGAATTTTTGTTTTGGTCTACTAATTTCTTCTGGTATTTGAATTAGATTAAGGGGTGACCAGCCAGTAACTTTATATGGAAATTCTCCTACCCTGAGGTGCTGGGACTCATAAAGGTGTCTGCTAATCATAGAAACCACTGAAAATCTGTGCTCTGTTCTGTGTATTGTGCCTGTTTTATACCATCAGCTGTGGGTCCTGGGCTTGCCTGGTAAAGCTCACAGGAGATCTGAATAATTTCCCTTTGGGTGGGAAGCCTGGCCTGAATTCCAGTTTTACTGCTAATTAATGCTAATGGCTGTTTTTGTTTCCCCTCCTGTTACCTGAAGCTGACAGGAGCCCTCTGGAATCATTCCTGGGGACAGTGGAGCATGAATGTGGTGCTCAGGTGAGTGTCTGATGTCAGCACAGGTCACTGTGCCAGGAGAATTCCTGGTGAGTGGAGTCACCTCTTGTTTCCTTGGTTTGGCAGCAGTTTTCATTAGGAGGTTTTCATTTGCCCTGAGGGTGTTTTTGTTTGGTTGGAAATAAATGAACTTTGAGATCCCTTCCAGCCCAAACCATTCCATGATTCCATGTGGCTTTAGGAGCTCCCTTGCTTCTAAACTCTGAAAGAACAGTGGACAATGGATTTGCTGGCTCTCTTGCACATTTACAGGGATTTAGAGATTTTGGGTTCAAATCCTCCATCCAAGTTTTGACTTTAGTAAAGGATTTGGAGCCTGGAAATGCTGTGGCTCATGTGTATATTTCTAGTTGGTTTCCAGCTTTAAAGTGTCTAAGATTTTTTCTGTCTAAAGTTTTTTGAGATTTTTAAGCTCAGTAAAACAGAATAAAACCTCAGTCTAGTAACAGCTGGTGTGTATCATTGGGTGTCACTGAAATAGGGAAGGAGTTACTTCACAAAGGGCAAATTTAAAGTTTCTTGTAGTAACCACTGTTCATTACTTTTTGGGTTGTTTTTTCCCCTCTCTTTCCTTCTAGAGTACATCCAGAACTACAGAATATGCTGCAACCAACAATCCCACTGCTATTACTCTGGAGGAATACTTCAACCCAGAATTTGATTTGAAAGGCAGAGACATAGGAAGACCAAAGGAAGTCACTGTTAGAACACAGAAGTGAGAAATACCATTTTAACTATTTCTAGTGTGTCTCTTCCCAGTTATCTAATCCCTGGAAACCATTTTTACAAATATCCAGTGTGGTTTTTCTGCCAGTTTTCACAATTAATTAGAAGAGAGATCTTGAAGTATTCAGCTATGATATATTTTTAATTCCACTGAGTCAAAGCAAACATTTGGGCTGGTGCTGTGACTTGTTAGTAATCTCCTATCACTGCCCAGCTGCCTGTTTTGCTTTACATCTGTTCCTAAACTGTGAATTTAGGGTGTTTTTATCCTACTTTGTCTTTAAGATTTAAAGCAACCCTGTGGATGAGTGAAGAGTTCCCTTTGTCTCTTATGGAACAAGTCACTCCAATCATTGACCTGATGGCCAGAACCAGTGCTCATTTTGCCAGACTTAGGGATTTCATCACTCTGGAATTTCCACCAGGATTTCCTGTCAAAATTGGTAACATTTAGCAATTTTTATTGTAACCTTGTCCATTTTTTTCCCTTTGGTTTTGTAATGTATTGTGTACAAAAAAATCACATTGGTTTTTTAGTTGTCTCACTGCTACCTAAAACATTGTTTTGTACATCTGGAGTCAATCCAGAAATATCATTTTAAAGACAATGTCATTTCTGTGAGAATGAGCTGTTGTCAGCCCTTTTCCTCTTAGCTTCAGTGCCTTAAATTTGGCAAATGTTATTTTAAAATAAGAGATTTAGAGAGAGATTGAGCTAAATAAATAATAAAACAATAAATTACTAAAGCCACCTTATTGGTGAGTTTAGTTCCTCTGTGCTTTATCATTATAGGAAGCTGTTGTGGAAGCAAATATTTGTTCTCATTTTGACAGAAATCTTGCTCTCTTACAGAAATCCCCCTGTTTCATGTGCTGAATGCTCGAATTACTTTTGAAAATGTCAACAGCTGCAGGACAGCTGAGAGACCCTCTCCTGGAGGTGCACAGAGTGATGCAGGTAAGGGATCCCCCCTTTTTTAAATCCCTGTCCCTGAGGGAGAAGCTGAACTGCAGGGAATGGAACACGAAGAGCTGCAAGGTGCAAAACCATTCATCAGAATTTTCAGTTACACCTTGTTGCAAGCAGGGCACAGTGTGTTTTGTCACTTTATTTGCCTTCTGTAGGTGCTAATTTTGAGGTTGACCAGTCGGTGTTTGAGATCCCCAAGTCCTACCACGTCCAGGATGATGGCAGGAACATCCACGTGCAGGATGAGGATAATGAGATCATGCAGTTTGCCATCCAGCAGAGCTTGTTGGAATCTGGTGCAAATAAAGTAAGTGCTGGGGTCTGTACTGTGGCAGCTTGGGCAAGGACTGTGCAGAAAGAGCTGAAGGAAACCAGTGTAGGATCAGTTTTTCTACTTTAGAAGATAAAAATAATGTATTTGAAAGAAGAAATAAAGGTGGTTTAAGGGTTGCTTTCAGTGAGTTACTCTGCAGATCTGATAACTGCTGTGGAATTGTCTCTTCGCCCATCTCTAGGAATTGGAGATGCTTTCCAATGGAGCAGTTGCATATTCCTCAGACTTCAACATGCAGTATCAGAAGTAAGTTTTTTTTCCACATCAAACCTTGCAGTGACAGAGCAAAACTACCCCCAGCAGTACCATGGAGCAATTTGGCAATTTTTTTTTAATATATATGAGGAAATGCACAAAACTCGAGGTTTTCTCCTTGTGCTTCTTCCAACTTTTCCAAGAAAACAAGAACTCCAAACTGGGCCTCCCTGGTTTATGTTGTGTAGTTCTTTCCAGCTGTGGGGCTAGTCTGTGCACACAGCAGATTCTTTACCCAACATACAAACCCAGTACTCCTCTTCTGCTCTTAAAACTCTGAATTTGGTCCCTCTCCATTGAATCTTTGGTTATTAGAGGCTGTATACTTCAAGGCAGATCTTCTTTCTTTTCAAAATTCTTATGTAATCCTTAAAAACATAGATTTAATGGACACCTAAAAATGGGCTCTGGTGTCTGTGGAGTCTTTCTGCAGTTAAGTGCAAAGAAACCAAGAACTGAATCTTCTTCTATACATGAAAAATCCTTTAAACCAGGTGAGAATGCTTTTAGAGCCCCATTGAAAATACAACTGTTGGTATCTATGAATGATTCAAAGGAATCCCTGTTTGTCATTGGGAATTTTACAGGTGTTGGAACAGCTGCTCTCATATCCTCAAACTGTTTTCTCCCCTCTGGGAGAGATTTTCAGATTTGTGAATCTAAAACAGTTGCCAGGAAGGATCATTGCAAAGAATATGAGTCAGGTTCTGTCTCTTTTCCTTCTCAGAGTTGTTCTTTTCCATCAGGGCACTTCAGGAGAGCTTTCTGTCAAGATCAGGGACCTCCCACAGCAGCAGCTCCAGTGAAGCCTCCAGCTTTGAGAAGGACTTGCAGCTTGCCATGGAATTGTCAGTGAGGGAGCAGGAGGAGCAGGAGAAGCAGCGTCAGGAACAGGAGGATGCAGAGCTTCAGCAAGTCTTACAGCTCTCTCTGGTGGAAAAATAACTCCTAAGTGACCTCCTGGAGCAGGGATGACCAAATCTGTGTCAAACTGGAGATTGTCAGAGCTGTCAGTCTGAAGACCACTCCTGGATTGCTTTAAGGAAACGTTTTGCTGCCTTCTAAGTTGGCATCAGCTGCAAAAACCTGATTTATTTTTGTTTGGGGGAGTTGTAGATCACAGGACTCCACATCTGGCTCCCCAGCCATGCAGTCTTAGCTTTGAAGGAAATGTTTTTATCTAAACTTATTTATTGAAGAGCAGATGGAAATTTTGCTTTGCATCAGGATGTAGGATTGCAGTAAAGCTTGAAAGCCTGATTTATGGGGAGTTCAGGAGGGAAACTTCATTACTTACCAAAGAAATACTCATCTGCTTCATTATTTCTTAATAATTCAAAGCCATTGCCTGTTTTTCCAGCTGTTTCATGGGAGAGCATCTCCCTGCCTGTACACACACTGTAGTTCTTCATGCTGACAGATGGTTTCTGTTAGTTTTGTTTAGATGTGGTTCTCTCTCCTCTAGTTATTGAGATTTTTGGCTTAAGAGGGATAATTTTATACTTGAACAGCTCATCCAAGCTCCAGATTAAACTAGTGCTTTCTGAAAAAAAAGGACAAACCAAGTAGCCAGTAACATTTTAGATGCTGAAATGGGACCATCTGTCCAGCACAGCAGCAATTTCTGCAGTGATTCCAAACCAGCTCTTTCCCCTGCTCAGAGGGCAGCAAGAAATTAAGGCATAGATAGATACAGGTGCTTCTTTGGGATCTCTTGGTGTGCATGGCTGAGTGTGGGTGCTAAATGCAGCCAGGAAAAGAATTCAGGGGAGATTTTCACGTGTCCTTATTGGAAGAGAAGTTTTCATTCTGCAAGGGGAACGTGTGTTGCTTTTTAAATCCCCAGCTCTTGTCCTTCATGTGAATACATCTATTTTTTTACCTGAATATTTTTATTGATTTTAAACCAAACCACTAGGCCTACACTCATCCAACTGGTCTTGTAACGATTCCTAGGTCTGTTTTAACCAGCTTTCCTCAGGTTTTGGGCCATGCAGGATCTTTGTAGCTCTTTTATCTGCACTCCTCTCAGTGTTTACAGTATTCACACTGTGACTCCCAAGTGCACTCCACAGGTACACGGTGAACAGCCACAGGAAAGCCTTACACTTGTTAAATGTGAGCAATATCCCTCTGCTCTGCCTGCCAGGGCTGGAGGAACCTTTGGTACAGCTGCTCTGAGCTTGCTCCTCACACTGCTCCTGTTCCTCAGGCTGAGCAGGGCACTTCTGGGTGACCAACTATTAATTAACCAATGTAAAATCACTCTAAAGTGGACTTGATCATAACCAGTGGGGCAGTTGGAAGCCTATTTTAAACCAATAATCCATTGTTTTACATAGGAGATGATTACAGTTCCTTCAGTGTACACTAGGACTGGCCTCTCCACTCTGGGTTTGTTCCCTGGCACAAGTTGCATCCCTGAAAACAGCTGCTGGAATGGGGACTGTCCTGCACAGGGGCTGGGTTGGGATTTCTTTCTTTGCAAAAGGGGATTCCTGTGACTGTCACAGCTGGGAGAAGGGAGGAGATCTCGTGTTGAGCTCCTGGCAGGGTGGGAGGCAGGAGATGGAGCTGTGGGCATTCCTCCAGTGGCAATAAAGAGTGCTGTTGCCTTTTCAAACCCTGCCTGGCATTGCCTGTCTTCTGCTAAGCTTTTCAAAGGTTACAAGAGGGGTAAAAATAGCATTTTTTTCAAGCTGACTTGTTCTGGTTTTATATTTAAACTAAAGAACATTGAGCACTTTCAGTTGAAGTTTTGTTACGCTCCTGCTTCTTAGTCTGGGACTGTAAAATAAATTGGATTAGCTTTGGGGATTTTTTTTTTTTTTTGCTTTCTTTGACATTTGTATCATTCCAGCTAAAACTAGAAGGCCCTGCTTCCCTCAGCCAGGTGCTGCTTCTCTTAAAGCCTGACTTTAACCCTTTCAGTGTAAGATGGACATGCTCTGTGTACTGGAAGAAAAACCAAAGGTACTGCACATTACACCACACAGAGGAATTTTTTTTCTCAACTGTATTTAGTCTTTTTTTTTTTTTACTAATTATCTGTCTTTTTGTAAATTAAAGTGACATTATAATCTGAAATGCTCCAAGGTAGTTCTGACTTTTGGACATTTTCAGCCAAATTTTGAGTCTCCCTGTCTTGAAAAGGGGGGATCAGTACAACACAGAAGTTAAGGCAGTGAAAAGCAGGAAATCCTATTAATTTCTCTGCAGCTTCTTGTAAGAGAGGAGCAGAGGGTTCTGAGTGTGTTTAATATTAGGGCCAAGACTGTTGTGTAACAACAGTCCAACCTCTCTCTGAGGCAGCTTGAGGCTGATGTAGGAAAGAGAAGCTCAGAGTTACAAACACCTGTAGCTTCTTCTCAAACTATAACCAGCTTTAAAGGTTCTTTAATTTAATGCTGCTAGTTCCTGAAAGCAAGACTGCTTTTTTTGTGCTTTTGACCCCATTTCAAAGCTTTTCACATCAGCAATTCATGATTTTGTTTATTTGGAAACCCTTCTTCCACTGCTTTGGCTGAGTTTTGATTCATAGCTGAGCTGCTGGAAACTGCACAACCTTTGTAAGATGTGCTTCCATTGTGCTGTTGAAGGGCTCCTTGCTGACAGACATCCATGGAAACATTCCCCCAGCACTGCAAATCCCTCTAAAAACAAGGTAGGAGCCATGAGGGGACCAGAGGTGGGAACCAGGACAGCCTCACCCCTTTCCAGCCCAGTTAATAACAAACAGCACAGCCATTGAATAAATAAGAGCCTGGATTGTTTACTGAGCCTTTTATTTGTACAAAGAGGCATAGCAGGGAGTGAGGAATGAGAGCAAACAGGAATTCTGCTCCTGGGAATGCAGAGCTGGGGCTGGGAGCTTCACCATCCACCCCCACGAGCAGCACAGGCTGCAGGCCAGGCTTCACAGAGATGAAGGAGCAAGGAAAATCAGGAACACAAGAATCAAAAGAAGGAGCAGAAAGCAATAGAAAGAACAGTGCTGCCTTGCTGCCTTACTCTTGGATTAACAACTCATCTGTCATTTCTCAAAACAAAGAAAATCCCTGTTCAATGCCAGCACTCGGTGTCCTTGAAACAGAAAACACCTCAGAGGCAGCACGAGGGCTTGAGAACAGGTCAACAACAATTGTTCTGGAAGTTACACTTTAAAACTCTAAATAAATTACTAAGCAAAACACCCCTATGTTAAATATTAAAGTAATAATTAGTAAAATCCAGTTACTACTTGTAGCAGTGCAAAACAAAATAGCAGCATTGGTATGGAAGTGGGATTCAGTGTAAACACTTGTTACTGAAAACTGCATAAAATGGGTCTGGCTGGAGCTGAAACTCTTCCAGAGCATCTGCCTGGCTTGCAGAGCTTTGGAGGCTCCTGTTTGCAGGAGGACAGTGACCAGCACATGCTGGAACCCCTCACCTGCACCCCGGTTCCCAGCAGGTTCAGCACGGCTGGTTTGATGGGAAATTATTTGGGGCTTTTCAGCCAGGAGTTAAAGCAAATAACGTTGGGAATGAGAAGCCTGGCTTGGGAAAACTACACCAGGATCAGATCATGCACCAGTGGCAGGAATGGGCCAGACCCTCCACCCACTGCTGGCTGGCTCACTGAGCTTTTACCTTTGGAATATTTTTGAATGGGACCTTAAAGCTCATCTTGTTCCACCTCCTGCCCACAACCCCAGCTTGCTCAGAGCCTCGTCCAACCCCCAGGCGTTCAAACAGGGACCTGAATTAATCAGAAAGCAAAAAGCAGAGGTGGTGTGACCGAGCACGTGGAGCTGCTCCTCGCACAATGCCGCCAGTCTCGCCCTGTCCTTGTGCCAACCGAGGGCCCGGGGATGCTCTGGAGCACACGGGGCGGGATCAGCCTCACCAAAACGCGGGGATTTGGGAGGTTTTGCTCAGCCCCTGCTCCAGGACACGCCCCAGGAGCTCCAGGAGTCTTTGCTGAGGAAGAGGATGATTTCCAGCATCCCGCCAGAGCACTGCTGGAAGCCACATCACGGTGGAGCCACGGGATACAGCACGGGCAGAGACGGGGGAAAAGCCACGCTCGCATCCTCAGCGCATCCCCGGGAGCGGACGGGAGAACCGGGCGGGACCGGAGGGGAGAACCTGCTGGGTCCGGAGCAGAGCCGGGACGGTGGGAACCAGACGGGAGAACCGGCAGGGCTGAAGCGGTGCTGGGATGGCGGGTTCCAGGCGGGAGAACCGGGTGGGATGCAGCATTCTCCGGATGCCCCGGCGGGTCCCGCTCCGCTACCGCCGCCGGACGGGCCGGTACACGCAGATGGCCATGAGGATGATGGTGAGCAGCAGAGCGCTGAGGATGCTGCCCAGCAGCACTGCGGCGGCAAGAGAAAGAACATTAATCCAACGCTCCCCGAGCATCTCCCGAGCCCCCGGCCGGGTCGTGGCGGGGCTGTCCCCGGTGCCCCCCGCTCCTCACCCAGGTTCTGGTGCTGCAGCACAGCGTAGGGCCGGCTGCGCTCCGCCGGGCCCGGCGACAGCGGGGACAGCGCCCAGCCCCGCGCCGCCGCCAGCCCCATGGCGCCGCGACAGCTCCGACCCGCCGGGCTTTGTGCGCCGGCACCGGCCCTGCCCCTTCCTGCCGCCCGCCCCGCCCCGGCCCCGGCCTTCCGGGGGAGCGGGGCCATGGAACGGCACCGGGAGCGGCACCGGGAGCGCTGCGCCCCGCGCCCACCCCGCGCATCCCTGCACCCCGTGGGCATCCTCTGCCCCCCAGTTCTGTGTGTCCCCCCAATTCCCGTGTCCCCCCCCCCCTCCCAAGGCCCGTGTGTCCCCCCAAGTCCCCTGTGTCCCCCCAAGCCCTGTGTGTCCCCTCCCCAGCTCCCGCTGTCACCAACGTGGGTTCTTCCCGGTGTTTTAAGGTCCCCGAACACCGAGGAGCGCTGATGCTGCTCTGGGAGTGATGGGAATAAGAAGCCACGGCAGGTGGCTGATTGATACGGCCCAGGGATGCCTCGTCCCGAGCCAGGGTGTTGGTTTAAAATGAGATATATTGGGGGTTTTCCCTCTTTAAATGCCTGTTCCCTGCATCTCCCCCAATGGGGCGGCAGGAGGCACCGACCTGCCCGGCTTCAGCAGCACCTGGGACCCACCCCCGGGCTCGGTCAGGTTTTGGATGTTTTTAGCAGGACAAAGTGTGTCTGGACAGCGACAGCACCCCATGGACAACGACAGCCCCCCTGTCCCCCAGCCCAGCCCGAGCTCTGAGCCCTGCACGGCGCTCCACGAACACTGCGAGCTCCGGCTCCTCTCCCTGCCCTCATCTCCGAGCATCGCCGTCACCTTTATTTTCCAAACACTCACGGCGCAGCTACAGACACGCAGGGGGAACCTCGGAGCGCGGCAATTCCTCCACCCGCTCCGTGAGCTGAGGTTCTCCCCCATCCCCGGGTGTTTGTCCCCCGGGGCCCGCAGCGCTGCTCCCGCTCTCCCCGCCGTGCTTTCCTCCGTGCCGGCAGCGGGAACGGGCTCTGCCCCGCCGGGGATGCTCGTGGAGATGCCGGGTCCGGTCCGTGGTGAGGAGCTGCCCCTTTCTGGGTGCCAAGGAGGGAGCCCGAGGTGTCCCCCGCGCTACAGGACGGGGTTCATGCCCACCCCCTCTGCCTGGGGGGCTCGCAGGAGCTTCTCGGGCCGAATGCAGACGGCGAGGCGCTGATGGAAGATAAAACACAGCGCGTTTCCCTCCTCTGAGCCCTCCCTAGGGCATTGAATCCCGGCGGGATTGAACTGCCGCTTAACAAAGATGCTGAGGATGTGTCGCAGATATCTTTTATAGAAAATCCTTTCTTTAGGATTTTTCCTCCTGAGAAGCTGAGAGGCCTCAGGAACAAAATGTAAACAATGGTTATCTGCTGCTGGGGAATGCGACAAGTGGATCTTTGATTGGTCTCATGTTGGTTGTTTCTAATTAGTGGCCAATCACAGTCAGCTGGACTCTCTGTCCGAGCCACAAATCTTTGTTATCATTCTTTCCTATTCTATTCTGCCAGCCTTCTGATGAAATCCTTTCTTCTATTCTTTTAGTATAGTTTTAATGTAATATATATAATGAAATAATAAATCAAGCCTTCTGAAACATGGAGTCAGATCCTCGTCTCTTCCCTCATCCTCAGACCCCCTGTGAACACCATCACAAGGATGCATCAACCAGCCCGGCTCCCCAAGGGGGGTCCCTGCCCACCCCAGCCCACCCAGGAGCCCTGGGATTGTCACTCCTGACCTGCTTGAGGGACCCCGGGGTCCAGACGAGCTTGTACACCATGTACAGGGGGATGCAGATGAAGGAGGATGCCCCGATGAGGAATCCCACGGAGATGCTCCACTCGGGGTACTGGTACTCAAAGAGGGTCAGGGGAGGCTGCTCCAGGAGGGAGCTGATGACAATGAACTGAAACGAGCAGAGCCACAGGGGCCTCCAGTCCTGCGAGCAGTTTGGGCTCCTCACACCAAGACAGACACGTCCAGGGAATGGAACAGAGCTGGGGAAGGGGCTGGAGCAGCTGAGGGAGCTGGAAAGGGGCTCAGCCTGGGGAAAAGGAGGCTCAGGAAGGATTTCCTGTCTCCCCAGAACTCCCTGATAGGAAGGTGCAGCCAGATGGGCGGTTGGGTTCTGCTTCCAGGGAACAAGGGGCAGAACCAGAGGAAGTGGCCTCAGGTTGTGCCAGGTTATGTTGGACATCAGGGGAGATTTCCCCACCAAAAGGGCTGTCCAGCCCAGGGCAGTGGTGGAGTCCCCATCCCTGGAGGGCTTTAGCAGATGTGTGGATGTGGGCCTTGGGGACGTGGGTTGGTGCTGGGTAAAGCTTTTCCAACTTAAATAATTCCCTGATCTCCCCAGCCCTGGCACTGATGGCAGCTCACCCCACATGTTATCAGTGTCGCAGACATCTTTTATGAAAAATCCTTTCCTTAGGATTTTTCCTCCTGAGAAGCTGAGAGGCTCCAGGAACAAAATGCAAACAATGATTATCTGCTGCTGTGGAATGCAACAGGTGCATCTGTGATTGGTCCATCTTGGTTGTTTGTAATTAATGGCCAATCAGTCAGCTGGCTCAGACTCTCTGTCCCAGCCACAAGCCTTTGTTATCATTAATTCTTTTTCTATTCTTAGCCAGCCTTCTGAGGAAATCCTTTCTTCTATTCTTTTAGTATAGTTTTAATATAATATATATCATAAAATAATAAATCAAGCCTTCTGAAGCATGGAGTCAGATCCTTATCTCTTCCCTCATCCTCAGACCCCTGTGAGCACCCTCACATTATCAGGGTACAGGGATGGAACCCGATGACCTTTAAGGTCCCTTCCAACCCAAACCATTCTCTAATTCCATGATTCTATGAGCACCCTCCACGTCCTGCTGCTCCCCCTGTCACCCCAAATCCCACCCAGCATGGACATCACAGGGACACCTCCCAGGCTGCCTGCCTGGCTGGGCGAGGGTTGGGAGCTCTGTCTGACAATCCCTGCCAGGGCTGCTCAGCCCCGTGCTGAAACAAAACCCTGTGCTGAGTGTGCTTTGATGATAACACTCCTCTCTTAATAACCAGGGCAGAGTGCTTAGAGCCATAATTAATCCTCACAAGGCCTCTTCTCCTGCAGATCCAGTGAGATCAGACCCCTGTGCCGCCGGCAGCCTTTGAAGTGCCCTGGGAGCTGGCGTTTCAAAGGGATGGATCCAGCCCAGCACGGGGGACGTGGACCCGTGGCCAGCCCTGCCAGGGGTGCTGAGTGCTGGGAGGATCAGGCAAAGCTGAGCTGGCACCTGTGTGAGCACCTGGAGCTGTGGAAAAGGCTGGGAAGTGAACACCCATCTCTCTTTCCTGGTGAGATCCCGGGGATATGGGCACTGTGGCTGGAGCAGCAGCATGGGGAGGGCTGGTGTGAGGTCCCACAGCCCTGTCTGCTCTGCTGGCAGCTTGTGTGGGTGAGAGGGGAGTTATCCATGGCACAGGGAGCTGGGCAGCAGAGGGGAGAGGCTGCAGGGCGTCCAGAGGGACAGCAATGACCTTGTCCACAATTTGGCCGTGGGTACTCACCGCCAGCAAGGCTGGGCTGATGGCGACCCAGCACAGCTTCCAGAAGAGCCCTGGGGTGAAGCCCAGCATGGCTTTGACGTCGTGGGAGAACCTCTGGATCCCTGCCAGAGGAGAGAGCCCTCAGAGCCCCGGGATCCTGCTGGGGTTGTGGGGTCAGGGGTATCCACATGGACACGACTGCTCCCATCACATCCCTCTGCTCCCATCCCAGCCTGGCCAGGACCCCCAGCCAGGACCCAGTGCCCGGGATTTACTCACCTGTGCAGGGTCACACACCCCTGTAGGTGGCCACAGAGTGTTTCCCAGGACAGAGGAATGCAGTTTCTTACCATAAAACCAGGAGACAGCGATGGTTTCCAGCAGCACCACTGCCAGGATGGAGCAGCCAGCACCAAACTCCTCCAGCAGCTTCACCACGTAGGCTCCCCCCTGGAGCAGCAGGGGGAGGCTGCAGAGCCCATGGGGTGAAGGAGGGGATGTGGGGGGCCAGGGCAGGGTGGTGGCAGGGGGACTCACGTAGGTGAGGGTGCTGAGGGAGCCCAGGAAGCAGACGGTGATGAGCCCGAGGACGAAGAGCTCCCGTCGCCCTGCCAGGACCTGGGGGTACTCGTCCATCACGGCCGTGATCACGGCCTCCAAGCCTCCAAACTGCAAGGGAATGCTGGTGAGGGGTGGGGAAATGGGGTGTGGGGACAGCCCTGCTCTCCAAAAACATCCACATGGCAGAGCAGGGATGTCCCATCCCACCCCATCCCATCCCATCCCATCCCATCCCATCCCATCCCATCCCATCCCATCCCATCCCATCCCATCCCTTCCATCCCATCCCAAGGCCATAAACTCCCCTTGTCACCCCATGGGACATGGCCACCCTGGTCCCTGCTGGGGACACAGCTGGGCTGTCCCCTCCTACCGTGCTGTCCAGCCCCAGGGTGATCATCATCAGGAAGAAGATGATGGCGAAGAAGGTGGATCCCACCATGTTGGCAATGGCTTCAGGGTAGGTGATGAAGAGGAGGCTGGGCCCTGGGAGGGGACACTGGCTTGGTTGGCTGCTCCCTGGCACAGCCCTGGGCGTGGCAAGAGGCTGAAGGAGGGAGGAGAACCTTTATCTCTGGCCACATCCTCCACCTCCACGTCCCGCATCTCAGCCATGTAGCCCAGCACGGTGAAGATGACGAAGCCTGAGAGGAAGCTGGTGAGGCAGTTCACAGCACTGGTGACCAGGGCATCTCTGGGGGGCAGAAAAGAGGCAGAGACCTCACTCCAGGTCAGCCCTCACCCTGCTCCAGCTGCCCTGGCCTTGCCCCAGTTCCCTCTCATGGCCCATCATACCAAAACCTTCAGTGAAATGGGGAAAGATGCCCAGGCTGCAGCCACGGGGACCAGGGATGTGGCAGTGGGGACCAGGAGCTGTTGGGGGGACCAGGATCTGTTGGGATGTGGCACAAGGGACCAGGATCTGTTGGGATGTGGTAGTGGGCACCAGGATCTGTTGGGATGTGGCACAAGGGACCAGGATCTGTTGGGATGTGGTAGTGGGCACCAGGATCTGTTGGGATGTGGTAGTGGGCACCAGGATCTGTTGGGATGTGGCACAAGGGACCAGGATCTGTTGAGATATGGCACAAGGGACCAGGAGCTGCCACAATGTGCCTCCATTGCATCTGTGCCCCCTGGGATGGACCCTCACCGGTAGCAGTTGTTGTGGAAATGGTTGTAACTGGCCAGAGCAAGGAGGACTCCAAACCCAGGGCCCAAGGAGAAGAAAATCTGCGCAGCAGCGTCCACCCAGACCTGGAGAGAGAAACAGCAGGAGGATGGGCAGGGCAGGAGGTCCTTGGGGCTGGGATGGGGCTGGGAGGTGCCCCACAAAACCAGTGGCACAGGGCTGGGGCTGTGCTGGGAATGTCCAGAGAGGAGGGTGCAGAGCTCCTCTCCTGCTGCCCCGTGCCCCCAGGAGATGTCCTGGGCCCTGAGGAGCTGCTGTGGCATGGAATGAGCTCATTGCCACCCTGGACAGCCAGCAGTGTCACCCTTGGAGCAGGGATGGATGGATGGATGGATGGATGGATGGATGGATGGATGGATGGATGGATGGATGGATGGACGGACGGACGGATGGATGGATGGATGGATGGATGGATGGATGGATGGATGGACGGACGGACGGACGGACGGACGGATGGATGGATGGATGGATGGATGGATGGACGGACGGACGGACGGACGGACGGATGGATGGATGGATGGATGGATGGATGGATGGATGGATGGATGGATGGATGGAGGGGAGCCCCGAGCCTGCCGTGCCCACTCCTGCCTGGCACATTCAGCGCTGGCAGCCCTCATTACCTTTAATGAGAATTCTCAAGTGCTGCCTGGTAATTACCCACAGGAAGCTCATTGTCAGCCCAGGGGGGAGCAGAGCACAAACAAAACCGGCCAGAATGAGATGGGTGATTCAATTATGGATTTACATTTCCAAGAGCCTGCCCAGGGCGCCGTTTCTGTGGGAACAAGGGCCCCATTGCCCTGAGGTGGGGCCAGACCCGTGGGCAGGGCTGGGTGGGTGTCCTGGGGAGGGGTTCTGGGTGCTGCCATGCTCAGATGGGTGGGTGGGTGGGTGTCTATGATGGTGTTCACAGGGGTTTTAAATTGAGGGGAGAGATGAGGATCTGACTCCATGTTTCAGAAGGCTTGATTTATTATTTTACGATATATATTATATTAAAACTATACTAAAAGAATAGAAGGAAGGATTTCCTCAGAAGGCTGGCTAAGAATAGAATAAGAAGGAATGATAACAAAGGCTCACTGTGATTGGCCATTAATTAGAAACAACCAACATGGGCCAATCCCAGATGCACCTGTTGCATTCCACAGCAGCAGATAATCAATGTTTACATTTTGTTCCTGAGGCATCTCAGCTTCTCAGGAGGAAAAATCTTAAGGAAAGGATTTTTCATGAAGGATTGAAGGATGTCTGCGACAGGGGGGCTCTGGAGGGCTCTGGGTGCTCCCACCCACCCTCACTCACCTCGGTGCTCAGCAGCTTGCCCCAGTCTGGGCGCAGGTAGAACACAACTCCTCTCCAGGCCCCGGGCAGGGTGGCCCCTCGGATGAGCAGGATCAGCAGGACCACGTAGGGCAGCGTGGCTGTCACCCACACCACCTGGAGGGGAGGCAGTGACACCCTGTGTCACCACCCAGCGCCCAAACCCTGCACTGGGCTCGCTCAGGGTGGCCGCAGGGACAGGGGTGAGGAGGAGGTGACATTCCCTCTTGGGGCTGGCAAAATCCTACCAGGTGAGGAGTCCCTCCTGCCCTGGCAGGGCAGTGCTGGAGCCCTCTCACCTTCCCAGAGGTTTTCACCCCTTTCCAGAGGCTGAAGTAGACGATGGCGAAGATGAGGAAGAGGCAGAGGAGCAGCTGCCAGCGGATCCCCCCGATGTCATACAGACCCCCGGATTTCTGGATCTCCAGCACCTTCCTCCTGCAGGATGGGATCCCCGGGGCTGGGAGCAGGCTCAGCCCCAGGCAGGCAGTCCCTGAGCTCCTCAGGAGCATTCCCACCTCAGAAACCCCTCAGGGATGTGCCCAGCTCACATCACCCCCATCCTTGCACTCACGTGTAAAACTCCTCGGCGGGGGACCTGGAGAAGTTGGTCCAGGTCACGTTGCTCTTCCCAAAGTAGTTGGTGCAGGCAGGGGTGTTCCAGGGGTTGTCACAGCTTGCCCAGGGCAGGGTGCCCGAGAAGGACGAGTAGAAGTAGTAGAGAGCCCAGGCAATGATGGTGTTGTAGTAGAAGGAGACGTAGAGGCCGATGATGCAGATGGCAAAGCCGATGCCTGGGAGAGGCAGGATCGGGATCAGCTTTGGGACACAACTTTGGGGACCTGCTGGGGCTCAGGGTGTCACCCCAGCTGGGGGGTGTCTCACCTTTAAAGATGGGGCAGATGCGCTTCCAGATGGGGATGGCACCTGTCCTGTGGAACTGCCCCAGGGCCAGCTCCATGTAGAAGAGGGGCACCCCCCCAAAAACGGCCATCAGCGTGTAGGGGATGAGGAAGGCTCCTGCCAGGGGGGAGCAGAGCAGGGTGAGCACCAGGGGACCACGGCATTGTCACCTCCCTCCCTCCTGGCACTGCCCCAGCAGGTCTGGGTGCGTTTGTGAGGAAAATTTGGAGGTTATCTGAGGAGGTCAGAGATGTGAGACCTGCTTGGAGTTCCAGCTTCCTGGGCTCCCAGCCCTTGCTGGGGAGGCACCATTTGGCCAGCATGGAACAAAGAACCACAGAAACCATTGGGGCACAGGGGAGGGGACACCCAGCACCCCTCAGGTCTGGCAGAGTTTTGGAGGAAAATCTGACTGAATATGCACAGCCACCCCAAGACACGTAATTAGCGCTGTAACCTGCATTATTCATTACATCCTCATTTTTACCGGGGCTACACTTGTACCCCATGGAGATTTTGGGAGTGGAACTGCTCTCTGAGTTCTGCTGGGATTAGTTAATTTAGGAGCCCCCACGGCTCCTCCCTGTGACAGATGTGAGTGTTCTGCACCCCAACATTCCCAGTTTCCCCAAAACTCTGAGCACCTCCAGCATCTCTGGTACCACCAGCGCTCCCAGTATCCCCAAAATCCCCAGCACCTCCAGCATCTCTGGTATCCCCAGCACCCCCAGTATCCCCAGTCACCTCCCAGCCACCTCCAGTATCCCAAATATCCCCAGCACCCTCCTGCACCCCCCTGGCAGGGCTGGCCCAACAGGACCAAGTGTTTCCAGTGTTTTCCCTCCAGGCAGAGCCTGAATTGTGGGTGAGCCCAGTGCTGCCCATCCCAGCGTTCCCCCTCCATGGGGCTGTGCTCCCCCAGAGCTGCTCCCTGAACTCCTCACCCTCCCATGTGTGTGGGGCAGGTGGAAACCTCCCACCCGAGCCACAGGCGCGCACGGGGGCTCAGCTCTGCTCCCAGTCCCACAGGAGCAGCTCACAAATAACTCTGTTTCAACGTGGGCACCTGGGATCCACGGTTTTGCCTTGAGTATGGAACTAATTACCTCTTTCTAATTTTCCCAAGCAGCGGAGGATGCTCCCCCCGAAAGCCAACTTTGGCAATTAAATCCGCTGCGCTTTCCCAAACAGCACAAAATTCTCATCCCTCCTTTTTCATTTCCATGTGAGGGGGGTTTCTATCCTGCTCCATTCCCAGCAATTTATTTAGTTGCCATTTACTGGAGGTTTTTTTTTTTTCCCTTTGTGGTGTTTTTCTGTGTCTTTGCTTCCCATTGATCCCTCAGAGCTGGGGCTGATAGTGATGTCCAGCGCTGCCAGCCAGGATCCACAGCAGGAGGGTGGGATATCCATGAGGACGATTTTAAACCAGGAGCAGCTTCCCAGAGTCCCAAAATCATCAAGTGTGTGAACCTCCCAGCCCAAATTTATGGATCTTTATCCCTTTTTGCAGTTTGGACCATGCTGCTTTTCCCTTTGTGATCCCAGAGCTGCTAACGCACCTCTAACCCCACTGGGGAAGGAGGGGAAGACCAGGGATGGAGGGAAAGACCAGGAAAAGAGGGAAAGACCAGGAGATGAGGAAAGGACCCCAGGGAAGGAGGATGGAGGGGGTGGAGGAGCATTTTGAATGAAGAAAGACACAAATAGAAAAGAGACAGATGTCGGGAGAACTTGGGTCGGTCTTTAAACCGCCCTGTCTGAAGTGGAGCAGCTGCAAACAAAGAAGGAGAAGAAACGGCGAATCTTTCAGGGTGGGAAAGATGGAAAACGAGGAAAAAGGCATCTTTTCTCCAAAAAGGAGACTTGAATAAGCCCAGTGGTGTCCTTACCCCCTCCGTTCTGGTAGCAGATGTAAGGGAACCGCCAGACGTTGCCCAGATCGACGGCGAATCCCACGACGGAGAGGAGGAAATCCATCTTTTTGCTCCACTTGTCCCTGGGGTGAGCCGGGGGGTTCGGGGCTGCAGGGCTGGCAGGGGGACGCAGGCAGGGCTGCTCTGCCATCCTGCCACCCCGGCAAATCCTGCAGGATTCAGGCTGGGTAACTTGGGGAGGATTTCTGCGTGCGGCTGATGACAGCTCCGAGGAGGGGAGGGTCAGGCTGACTGCGCTTCCCCACCTCCCGCGGGAAACCCACGGCACGGAGAGCGGGCAACGGAGCTGTGCTCTGATCAAAGGGAGCCGGGGAGGGCAGCCCCCGAGCCTGGGGACCAGCCTGACCCTGCAGGGACTGGAAAATCCCACAGGGACCGGCCTGACCCTGCAGGGACCAGCATCAATCCATAGGGACCAGCCTGACCCTGCAGGGATCAGCATTATCCCACAGGGACCAGCCTGAACTTGCAGGAACTGGAAAATCCCATAGGGACCGGCCTGACCCTGCAGGGACCAGCATCATCCCATAGGGACCAGCCTGACCCTGCAGGGATCAGCATTATCCCACAGGGACCAGCCTGACCTTGCAGGGACCAGCATCATCCCACAGGGACCAGCCTGACCCTGCAGGAACTGGAAAATCCCATAGGGACCAGTCTGACCCTGCAGGGATCAGCATTATCCCACAAGGACCAGCCTGAACCTGCAGGAACTGGAAAATCCCATAGGGACCAGTCTGACTCTGCAGGGATTGGTATTATCCTACAGGGACCAGCCTGAACCTGCAGGGACCGGCATTACCTCATGGGGACCCTGCAGGGATCAGCATTATCCTACGGGGACCAGCCTGACCATGCAGGAACTGGAAAATCCCACAGGGACCGGCCTGACCCTGCAGGGACCAGCATCATCCCATAGGGACCAGCCTGACCCTGCAGGAACTGGCATTATCCCATAGGGACCAGTCTGATCCTGCAGGGACTGTCATCACCTCATGGGGACCTTGCAGGGACCAGCCTGACCCTGCAGGAACCAGAATTATCCTACAGGGACCAGCCTGAACCTGCAGGGACCAGCATCATCCCATAGGGACCAGTCTGACCCTGCAGGGATTGGTATTTATTATCCTTCAGGGACCAGTCTGACCCTGCAGGGATTGGTATTATCCTACAGGGACCAGCCTGACCCTGCAGGGACCGGCATTACCTCATGGGGACCCTGCAGGGATCAGCATTATCCTACGGGGACCAGCCTGAACCTGCAGGGACCAGCATCATCCCATAGGGACCAGCCTGACCCTGCAGGGATCGGTATTATCCTACATGGACCAGCCTGACCCTGCAGGAACTGGAAAATCCCACAGGGACCAACCCGACCCTGCAGGAACTGGAAAATCCCACAGGGACCAGCCCGACCCTGCAGGGACCAGCATCACCTCACCTTGTGTGAATAAGCATCACCCCGTGGGTGCCACCCAGGGGAGGGGATTCCAGCTCAGTTTTTGGGGCTGAGGTGGTAAAACGGGACCGTGTTTCCTCCTGACAGATCTTTATTTCTCTCTCCACGGTGTGTTTTGCTAAGGAGGTGACATGGATGCTGGCGGGGGAAATTCGGGAATCGTGGGGTGGCTTGGGATGGGAGGGACCTTTAAAGGTCATCTCATCCATCTGGGCTCGACAGGTCTCTCTGGGGTGTGAATTGCTGGGGGAAAAGCCACACGGATGTGAAATAACTTTCACAGGATGGGATGGCAGCGTCCCCAAAGCCACCGCTCTGCCCTGTGACAGCTCCACAGCAAAATTCATTGCAGGGCTCGCACAGACCTGGGGTCACTGGGCTCTCCCGGGGCTCTGGGGGCCTTTCCCAGCCTTTCCCAGCTTTAATTAAAAGCAGCTCCAGGAGAGACGGAGCCGGAGCTGCGGCTGCAGGGCCGTGGTGAGCGGGTTGCTGTGACGACGGTGACATCGTGACGCAGCTGCCCGGCACAGGGAAGCCTCTGGACACTGTTAATCCCCCAGGCACACGCGCGGGGGCCCGTCAGAAACCTCCAGTTAAAAGCACATTTGTGGTGGTTTTTTTTATTTTTTGTTTCGTTTTGTTTGTGTCTGGCCCTGGCTGCTTTGGCTGTCGTAGGATGGAGCCGCACGATTGTGGAATTGTTTTGTTACAGACATCTTTTATGAAAAATCGTTTCTTTAAGATTTTTTCTCTTAAAGCTGAGAAGGTTGAAGAAGAAAATGTAAACGATAATTATTTGCTGCTGTAGAATGCAACAAGTAAATCTGTGATTGGTATCGTGTGGTTGTTTCTAATTAATGGCCAATCACAGTGAGCTGTGAGCTGAAAGTCAGGAGCTTTTGTTATTATTCTTTTTCTATTCTTTGCTAGCCTTCTGATGAAATCCTTTCTTCTATTCTTTTAGTATCGATTTAATATATCATTTTAATATAATATATATAATAAAATAATAAATCAGCCTCCTAAAACATAGAGTCAGGTTCTCATCTCTTCCCTCATCCTGCGACCCCTGTAAACACCACCACAATTAGCTCTTTCTCTGCTGCTGGCCCTTCTTTTCTCCGGGTGGTTTACACGGAATGGCTCGGCGGGACAGGTGGGAGACCCCTCTGTGCCCACATCATGCTCAGGAGGACTCAGCAGACGGGCTCAGGCACTGCCAGGGCTCTCAGGGCTCTGTGGGAAGCAGGGGCAGCCCCAGCATCCTTCAAACACTGCACGGGGACCCCTTCCCAGTGCGAAACTCTTCAAACTCTGAAGCTTTTTCTCATAAAAAGTCTCTCGTGTCCCTCACACCAAGCTATTAAATCCCGCTCGGGGGGCAGAGCTGCGCCTGCAGGAGTGTCTGCGGCCGGAGCTATTCCCGCAGCCGGAGCCGTGCCGGGTGCGCAGCGCAGGGATGCTCACGCTGCTGCTCTCCGCGATCTCTCCGTGCTCAGGCACGGCCCCAGCACGGTGGATGCTCCTCTGCAGCCCGGGGCTGAGCCGAGCCGTCGGTTCGGTGCCTGCACGGCTGGCAGAGCCCCCGGGCCGGCTGGGGAATGAGCCGTGAACGCTGCCGGTGCTCCCCCGGCGGGGCAGCGCTGTCAGATCCATCACCCGAGAGCTTTGACGTCTCCGCTGCTTTTGGAAGATGCAAGGTGGAAAGAGCTGCTGGACACGGGAGGAGGGCAGGGGAGAGGGGTCTCAGGGAGGTCATGGAATGGTTTGGGTTGGAAGGGACCTTAAAGATCAGCCAGGGACACCCCTGCCGTGGCAGGGACACCTTGCACTGTCCCAGCTGCTCCAAAATTGTCCAACCTGGCCTTGGGCACTGCCAGGGATGGAGCAGCCACAGCTGCTCTGGGCATCCTGTGCCAGAGCCTCCCCACTCACAGGGAGCAGTTCCTTCTCTATGTCCTGTTTCTACACCTGAGACATCACAGTCAGACAGTCCGTGCACTGCCTCACCCTCTTGCTTCTGCTTTTTCCCTGTTCTTTTCTTTATTCAAAGCACAAATCACTCCAGACTCAAAATGCAGAGTTTAAATCCAGCTCCGATCAGATTTAAATTTGACTATCCCTTGCTTTGGAAGTTGTTTCTAAACACCAGGATGACTTGATTAGCAGAATGTTTTTATCCCGCCATGCAGGGGAGTGAATTGTGGTCTTAAAACAACGATCCTGCTTAAGCCTCGGAGGCAGCAGTGGGAAGTTTAATTTAATTAGCATGACACTCGGAGATGTAACTTAATCACATTAAGTATAGATCAACGTGCTCTCATTTAAGCTCTCCAAGCTCCAGAAAACAGGGGCCAATCATCTCCCACCTGCCCTTAATCTGGGGAGAGGCAGAATTTTCCAAGGAAAAGGAACCAGCAAGGCTTTGGGGGGGAGTTTGTCCCTGTGCTTTTTTCAGATTTTCTCCCAAAGATTCTGGGACCCATCTGGTCCAGCAATCCCATTCCCCCGAGTTACATTTGTGCTAAATGGGTGTTTAACAAGCAATTAAACAGCGAAAAGCAAACAGAGGACATGGAAATATGGAAATACAGGTACAGCCCAGGTACCCACCCTCCTGGCCCCTGGAAGGCACAGAAGGAACAGAATTTGGATTAATCCCGAGGCTGGAGCTCCCTCCTGTTCTCCTGCCAGCCTGGGCAGTGCAGGGAACTGTTGGGGAGGGTGAAACAGGAAAGCCTTATAAATATGATTGCCTGGCAAAAGATTTTGAGAATATAGGAACTATAAGCAAGATTGAAATGAAAGCAAGCTTTGAGATACCTCAATTACTGAACAACTGGAAAACAGTGGTGTGGCTGGCTAAAGGTGATGCCCTTTTGATGGAACAACACCCTCTGCTTGCAGGCAGGCCCAAGGGTCAGAGCAGACCCCGACAGCTTGACAGAAGGGGCCCAAAGAGGAGTTTTTAGGGTTTAAAATGTAACACAGTATGGTGATGTAATGATTCTTATAGGCTGTATGGAAATGCTATAGGATTTGTATACTGGACTAGATTGGTTAGTGAGAATCAGAATATTCAACACAGAAGAAAATTTATTGTATTGTAACAGGAACTTCACTCTCTTACACTTTTGCCCTCTTACCCTTTTATGCTCTTACCCTTTTTACTCTCTCACCCTCTCATCCTCTCTCCCCCTCTCTTCTCTCAGGCCTGCTCTGAGCTGTGGCTGGCGGCTCCCGGCAGGGCCCTGCACCCAGGCCCTTTGCAATAAACCCCAAATCCCAGACCTGGCTGCAGAGATCTCTCATCTCCGTCCGTCCTGACCGTGCCACCGCCTGATGCTCCCACAGGGAACCATCGGGTTGATGTCCCTGCTGTCACCAGAACCACCGAGGATGCAAAGCTCTGAGGCAGAGGATGCAGCCCAGCTCTGTCCCTGCCGGGATGGAGCCCCGGTGCAGCGGGAGCAGACGGGGCCGTGCCGTGGCCGCTGCCCTGGCACCGCCGCCGTTTGTAGTTATTGGAAACCGGACTGCGGAGGAGCAGGATGCTGTTTCTATGGAAATGTCCTGGAGCAGTAAGCCAGGGAAGAGGAAAACAGGAGAGATGGTGATGGAGCTGCAGGCAGGGCGCTCCCGGAGGGGCTGTGCCGGTGTGATTTTGAGAGGAGGCATTGGGGGTCTCTGGTCGTGGTCACCTCCCTGCCGTGCTGGGGCTCAGCGGAGCGGGGCTGGAAGGTTCGCTCCTAAAAGGACGCGGTTGTTCCGCCCCTGTGAGGGACCCCAGAGCCCTGACCCCCGTCCGAGGCCACACACTGCCCCGGCCGTCCCCACGAGTGGGGACACCCCCAGGGCTCTCCCGTGCGGTGTCACCCAGCCGCGCCACCACCGTCCCCGGGCACTCGGGGCTGGGATAACGGGGAGATAACCGGGGGTGCGGGGACCTGGCTGGGATAACGGGGAGATAACCGGGGGTGCGGGGACCTGGCTGGGACCTGGGGATCAGCTGATGGGGGGCTGGAAGCGACACCGGGAGCTGTGGACAGCTGTGACTGCACCGTGGGACTGGTCCCGGTGGAGACCCGGGCGAGAGCACCGGCCCGGACCCGGTCGCCCCTCGGGCCGGGGGTGTCGGTGCCGGGGGTACGGGTGGAGCCGGGGGTGCAGGGGTTGCGGATACCGGGAGTACCGGGGTGCCGGAGTACCGGAGCCGCGGGTACCGGGAGTACCGGGGTACCGGTCCCGGGGTGCCGGGAGTACAGGGATACCGGACCCATCAGTACCGGGGTACCGGGATACCGGAGCCGCGGGTGCCAGGGTACTGGTGCCATGAGTACCGGGATGCCTGTGCCGCGGTACCGGAACCGCGGGTCCCGGGGTACCGGGAGTACCCGGGTACCGGAGCCGCGGGTCCCGGGGTGCCGTTGCCGGGGTACCGGAGCCGCGGGTTCCGTGATACCGGACCCATCACTACCACGGTACCGGAGCCACGGGTGCCGGGAGTACCGGGATACCGGGCCCATCAGTACCGGGAGTACCGGGGTACCGGAGCCACGGTCCCGGTGTGCCAGGAGTACCGGGGTACCGGAGCCGCGGGTCCCGGGGTACCGGACCCATCAGTACCGGGGTGCTGGGAGTACCGGGGTACCGGAGCCGCGGTGCCGGTGTGCCGGTGCCATGAGTACCGGGGCACCGGAGCCATCAGTACCGGGACACCGGGGCACCGCGGTGCCGGTGCCGGTCGCGGATTGGCGGCGGCGCGGCCCCTCCCCGGCGGGCGGGGGGCGGTGCGGGCCCGGCCCGGTGCCCGGCAGTCTGCGGGCGCTGCGGAGCGAGCGCGGCCATGGCGGCGGCCCCGGCGGGTACGGCGGGCGGGGAGCGCGACCGGGCACCGGCGCCGGGCAGGGCAGGGCAGGGCAGGGCTGCACTAACGGGGTCTCTTCTCCTCATTTCTCCCCGCAGAGGCGGAGACCCGGCAGCGGCTGCTGCGCACCGTGAAGAAGGAGGTGGGTGCGGGACCCCCGGGAGCAGCCCCGGTGCCAGCCCCGGTTCCGCCGGTTCCGCTGGCTCCGGCTGCTGCTGCTGCTGCTGCTGCCGTGGGGTTCAGACCCCCCAAAAGCCAACCCGGAGCGGGGCCCGGAGCCCGGCCGGGCGCGGCTGCGGTCCCGGGGGGCGGAGGAGCATCCCTGCAGCGCTTGGAAAATCCTTGGAAAAATCGCCTTTGGCCGGGGGCAGAGCGCGCCACAACTTGGGATTTTCCGCAGGGAAAAGGGGCGAGTCCCGGCGCTGCATCCTTCCCTGGGGAGCGGGGATGGGATGAGCCCTTCCCGCAGCTCCTGGGCAGGGCGGGGGGCAGCGGGGAAAACGGGGGGATCAAATGTGTGTGCCCGGAGCGGGGGATGGCGTTCTGCATCTCGCCCTGCTCCCCCTCCTCGGGCACCTTTAACTCTATCAGTTTGTGCGTTGTTTCATGTCCGTGTTTATCCCGTGTGCCACAGCCGAGCCCGCGGTCCATCGAGTCCCGCAGCCGGGGCACCGGGGGCTGTTGTCGCTGCTGTCATGTCCTGCCCACGTTCCGTCCCCGCAGGTCATCCCCCGGGATGCCGGAGGGGGAGCAGAGGGTTTGTGTTTTGTTCCTGGCGTTACGAGCATCCCGCTATCCCTTTACAGGCAGTGTCAGACGCTGCTCGGGGCCGGGAGGAGCGGAGCCGTGGGCGGTGGGTCTGGGGCCGGTGACAGCGCTGCCCATCCCGACCGCTTTCCACCTTTAATCCTGTGCTGAGGAATACCACTGGTTGCCCCAGCAACGGCTATTAAGCCAGGGAAAAGGGTATGACATTTATTTAGCGTTGTGGATGGAGCTGCCATCTCATTATTGCTGTCTGTGGCGGCTCCTGAGTGCAGAGACAGCTCTGCTGCTGCAGGGTGGGAGCCAGGGCTGCTCCTGGTTCCCCCAGAGCATCTCCTGTGCTGGCCTTCAGTGCTGGCTTTGCTGCCTCCCAGGGCTGGGGAAAGTGGAGCTGGCAGCTCAGGGAGCAGAGCTGGGCTTGGTTCCTGCCCTGCTGCTGGTTTTGGGGGAGATAATTGGGGTTTGGTGAATGTGGGTGCAGCCTGGGGTTTGGTGAATGTGGGTGCAGCCTGGGGAGAGCCCTCCTGCCCTGCGAGGAGCCACCACGGTGCTGTGAGCTGGGTTTGTCGCTCTCTGGTCCCTCTGCAGCAGCCCCTTGGTGCTGACACGGAGCAGAGGGTTTTTCCTGGTGACCCCATTGCTCAGGGTGCTGGTGTGGGGTTCCCTGCAGGCGCCCGGTGGTTGGGATCCCAAATTCCCTTGGGATTTGCCTGCTGGAAGTGCTGGGCTTGGGCAGGGGCTGTGGGTGCACAGCCACACAGGTTGGGGAGTTCCACGGAGGGAAATTCCCACTGTGCTCCGGTGGGAATTAAAAACCTGGGGAAAACATGATCCTGTAGGTTATGGGGTTAATTATTCAGCACCACCCCTGAAACCAGGAGCAGGTGGGGCATCCCTGTGCCTGTTGCTCTCTGCTCATGCTTTTGGTTTTCCTTTTCTAGGCTGACCTCAGGTTAAGTCAGGAGCTTGTGCAGACTCCAAGGAGCAGTAGAAAGGGGCAGGTGCAGAAATTTGGGGTTTTTTTCCCCCTACTCCCAGAATTTTAACCTTTCTCAAAGCTGTATTATTCTCATTTCACAAGGCCACACCTGCTTTTCCTCCCTCAGCGCAGGTGAGCCCAGCTGGGAGCAGGGACAGTCCTTGAGGAGCTGTGCCACATCTGTGTCACCCCAGGGCCACAGCTGAGAGCACAAACACTGGGAGGAAGCTCTGATCTGAGCAGGGACACAAACAATAAACTGGAATCAGCCAGGGCACCGAGCAGCCCTCAGTATTTGGCTGTTGCCATGGTTAGGGCCTGGGCTCTGGAGCAGCCCTGTGCTGCAGTGCGTGTGCAGGTTGAGATGAGCTGTGTTCTCTGCCACCATCGTCTTCCTCCCCCCCAAGCCCATATGGCCACAATAAATCAAAGCAAGCCTGGGAGCTGCAGGACTGACTGTTTGTCAGCAGGCTGCAAGGCAAGGATGGAGTCTGTGAGGCACCCTCTGTGCTGTTATGCAGGGTGAGCAGCATGACCAGCACTCTCTGATTTTTCAGGGCTTTTATCAGGTGGAATGAGGCTTTTTTACCAACCCAGAAATACCCAGGTTTGGAGGGGTATGTGGATTTTCAACTAGAAATATTCCCTTTGTAACCTCTCCTCCTCCTTTTACAAGTTTTGTTTCGAGGAGAGCCCTGAGCTCTGTTTCCAGAGCAGGGGAAGCAGCTGCTGCCTGTGCAATCCACCTGCACACGTGTCCCTGGAATGTGAGCTGAGAGAAGAGCTGGGTGCTGCGTGTGAAAGCAAACAGTCATCTTGGTCCTTCTTCTGCAAAAAAAAAAAAAACAAACTTAGTTTATGTTTAACTTGCCGCTCAGGAAGCAGCTCCGAGTCTTTGCTCATCAGCAACTGTTGAACCTGCATTGAATATTTTTGCTGCCTGCTCTTAGAATTGTTTCAAATATTGGGGTTGACCACCACAGCCTGCTTGTCTTCTGCCAGATAAATTGTTTATTTTTCAGTAGCTGGGATGGTTGTCAGTGTGTAGCTGTTGACTAATTCCTTCATCGTGTGTCATGGGAACAGCAGTCAGTCTCTTCCTCCCACCCTTTCACAGGAGCTTTCCCTGCTTTGCAGCCCTGCTGCCTGGTTTGTGGCTAAATAACACAAATGACTGGTAAGAGCAGTGTTTTTGCAGCTTGGGTTTGTTTTTTCTTTTTTTCTTTTTTTTTTAATGTGTGCCTGCTATTCCAAAATATCAGATTGCAGGCATCAGTGCCAGCTATTTCATTCTGGATGGGTAGAAAATTGTAAATTAATTTAATGTTACTGAGTTTTGAAATATTAATGTTGAGAGCTTTAAGTGTTCTCAAGGTTCTCAAGGCCAGTTTATTAAAAAAAATATATATATAAAAAGGGAAAAGGCCTTTGTGTAGCTGTCAAAAGTGTTCAGGCAAGATAAGGATGAGGATGATGAGTTTCAGGTTGGTGATGAAAGCTGCTGTTGGCAGAGGGGACCCTCTGATGTCTCTCAAGCACCCGGGGCAGCCTTTTTCAGATGTTTCTGTGCCAGGAGAGAACAGAGAGGGCCCTTAATGCAGCATTTCTCGATTGCCTGCATCGATCTGCTCTGAAGAGCAGCCCTGATCACTGGGGACCATTTCCTCTCCTCTCAGAGATGAAAGCAGGGCTGTGCACAAGAGCTCTCGTGCTCCAGGAACCCCTGGCTTCAGCTTTCCATCCCCAGAGCAGGTTTTGTGGTGCTTTTCCCCCTTCCTCACACCTTTCCAGGGCCAGGGCACCCTCTGCCAAAATTCCCTGCCTGCATCCTGGCTGTTGCCATGGAAATACCTGGATTTGCACGGATTCGGGGCACTTTGGGAGCTGGAAGCTGCCCTTGGTTTCAGCACCATCCTTTGCCACGTTCCAGTGAACCCAAAGGACTCCTCAGGGTGCCGTCGGTGCCTTGGAAAAACAGGGAATCTGGGATGTGGCGAGAGCAGAGCCCAGCCTTGGGGCTGGAAACGCAGAAATGACTAAAGTTTGCCTCAGATGCTTCCTTAAATGTCTGCATTGAGCATTTTCAGCGAGCGGTGCCCACAGATGGCGTGGAAATGTGCCTTTGACAAGCACAACAGGAATAGCAGCAGCTAGAACGTGATTCCCAGGCTGCTGAAATCAGTGTTGCAAACAGGGGATTTTTTTTTTTTTTTTTTTGGCCAAAAAAGTTGATGAAAGTCTGCTGCAAAGCACTCTGAGCAAACACACGTGGCTGGGATCACCCCCTGTGCAATGTTGCATCATGGATCCTTCCGTTAACGCATTTTAAATTAATTTTCCAGAAAACTGCGGGAATATTCTGAGTTTTTCTCCTCCCTTATCCCCCTCAGGAGCATCGCCCCAGTGCCCAGCTGTGAGCACAGGGAAGGGCTGGCCTGGAATTCCCTCCTGTGTGCCACGTGGAGCATCCCTCAGCTGCAGGGAGGTGCCATCTTTTATTCAGCAAGTGGCCATAAATAATGAAATAAGACTTTTCAGAAAAGCCAGAGGTCTCAGTGGGCTGCAGGGTGATCGATGTTGCTGAGGCAGCAGGGACAGGGAGCTGCCAAATGGCTCTCAAGGCAAGTGCCTGGTGCCACCAGAGCTGTCCCCGTGCTGTCCCCTCGTGCCAGGGGACACCAGAATTAATCTGGGTGTGAATTCTGCCTGTGCCCTGCAGCTGGGGGGGTTTTAACTGATCCCAGCACAATTAATTTGGGTTTTGGGTGTAAATTCTGCCTGTGACCTGCAGCTGGGGCGGTTTTAACTGATCCCAGCACAATTAATTTGGGTTTTGGGTGTAAATTCTGCCTGTGACCTGCAGCTGGGGCGGTTTTAACTGATCCCAGCACAATTAATTTGGGTTTTGGGTGTAAATTCTGCCTGTGACCTGCAGCTGGGGCGGTTTTAACTGATCCCAGCACAATTAATTTGGGTTTTGGGTGTAAATTCTGCCTGTGCCCTGCATCTGAGGGTGTTTAAACTGATCCCAGCATGATTAATTTGGATTTTGGGTGTAAATGCTGCCTGTGCCCTGCAGCTGTGGGGGTTTTAACTGATCCCAGCACGATTAATTTGGATTTTTTTATAGTGATCAGCCACCAAACTGTTGGAGAAGTGGCTGAGGGTGGTGCTGAACAGTGCCTGGAACCTGCTTTGGGATCATCAGGGTGTTTGATGCTGGAGGGATCAGGAAGGTGGTAAGGCAGGAAAACCAGAAAAAACCTGCAGCACCTGATCTGACAGCCTGTGTAGAGGTGGATGTTCAGAGGGAGCAGGAAACCTCTCCATCATCCTCTCCATCATCCTCTCCATCATCCTCTCCATCATCCTCTCCATCATCCTCTCCATCCTCTCATCTCAATCATCTCCATCTCCATTTTTAGCTGTAAATCCTTTGGGTTTGGGATGGGATGGGATGGGATGCTCTCCCACTGCTTTGGCTCCAGTTTGGAGGCTGCTGTGCCCCATTTTTTGCTCATCCAGGCATTTTTTGGTGCTGGTTATGGCAGCCAGGCCCATTCCTGGATCTGGTGGCCAGGAGAATCCCCACAGCTGCCCTCAGCCTGTGGCAATGTGAGCAAGCTTGACCCTGGAACAGGACTGGGAAAAAAGGATTTCCCTGGGGGCTCTGTTTGCATCTGGCTTGCTGTAAACAATTTCACAGAGTTCTGAGCATGGCCAAATACACAGGAGGTGCTGTGCATCCACAGGAATGCTTGAATAGGCTGTGCAAGAGGCAGGAAAATGGGCTGCAAATGATCCAGGGTACGGGTTCTGCAGGGAGAAACCTGACCAGGTACAACAGAGTCAACATTGCCTTGGGCTAATCAAACCTGCAGTTCTCAGTGTGCTCCTGGTCCCTGCACCTCAGTGGTGCCTGTGATAATATTTGGCTTGTTCCAGCAGTGTAAATGACAGCAGGGCTGGGTGACAGCAAAGCTGGGCTTTGGATGATGAATATCCCTGGGAATTTTGCAGCAGAGAGGTCTGAGCTTCATCCTTCATCCTTCATCCCTCCCGGGGGTTATTGGACAGGTGAGGGTTTGATTTCCCTTTCCAGGGGGGGCTGTTTGTGCTGTTGTGGAATACTTGATGATATTCCTCTCGAGTTTACCTCCAGCTAAATGATTAGTTGCCGTTTTAATTTCCTTTCTAATAAAAGAAGAGCAAACATCTCATTTCTCTGGGCTGGCGTGAGGATCCAGAGTGGGCAGCTTCATCTGTTGGGATTGTTCTGGCTGCAGTCTGAGAGAATCGGCATTAAAATGCATAAAAGCAGCACATTCAGAGGCTGTTCAAGGGAGCCAAGGGGTGTCACAAATCCCATGGCAGATCCCATCTGGCTCTGGGAGACTCCTTTGGGGTCTGCAGGCAGCAGCACAGCAGATCTGTCAGGAGTTTTGGGCTTCTCTGCCCCTGAGCTGCCCTAGAGATGCCAGCTGTGTCTGTTTGGGCAAATTTAGGATGGTTTTATGGGAAAACTTTCTTGGTAGGTAGAGGAGGTTGGGATCTCTTGGCTCCATTCCCTGGAAGTGTTGATTGTGTTCCCTGGCCAGCTTGGATGGGGCTTGGAGCATCCTGGATTAGTGGAAGCTGTCCCTGCACTGCAGGGATGAACTTTACGTTCTTTCCCACCCAAACCATTCCAGGATTCCAAGATATCCCTCGTTTTGTGTTACAAGGCCTTGTCTGTCTGTCCGTCTGTCTGTGCTGGTGTTTGTGTTTGTTACACACCAGGTGAGTGCCCTCGTTGCTCTTTCCACTTCCAATCCTTTAGACTTCGTTTATTTTTAGTGTTCCAACCTCAGTGATTTTTTTTTTTTTTTTACCTTTAATGAGTAATTTTCCACTAAACTGTGTCCCTTGGAAGGTGTTTTGTTTGTGCCTCGAGCGTGCAGGTGGTCTGTGCAGTGTTGGCACTGAAATGCCCACTCAGAGCCGTGTCCTGCTGTCCTGCATGGTCCCCAGGCCCTGGACAGACAGATGGTCACTGCCCTGCAGGCACTGTGTCAATGCGCTGAAATTTCAACCAAATATTTGAATATACTCCTTATATTCCAATATTTCCTGGTTGAATCAGAAGCTGGTAAAGACATAACTCTGCAAGTTGATTTTCAGATGTATTTTGTGGAGGTATAGGGGTAAAATCCTGATACCACCAGTGCTGCCATGAGTGGACATTTAATATCTGTGGGAGATATTAACTCACACAGAGCAAGCTCAGCCTGCCTGGGTGAGGGTCAGGAGCCATCTGGACAAGGGAGGCTCAGCCAAATTTCAGGGAATCCCTGAGGGTCCCTGTGGTGTTTGCAGGGGTCTCAGGAAGAGGGAAGAGATGAGGATCTGACTCCATGTTTCAGAAGGCTGGTTTATTATTTTATGATATATATTATATTAAAATGATATATTAAAATTATATTAAAAGAATAGAAGAAAGGATTTCTTCAGAAGGCTAGCTAAGAATAGAATAGGAAAGGAATAATAATAAAATCTTGTGACTCTCAGAGAGCCTGAGACAGCCAGGCTGTGATTGGCCATTAATTAGAAATAACCACATGAGACCAATCAAAGATGCACCTGAGCAGGATGCCAGGATATCTGTAGTGGGAATTCCAGGTGGAGGAAAAGGGGCAGCACTTGGAGGTGTGTGTGCTGTTCCCCATCCCTGCTCCATCCTGCAGCCCAGGCCAGGGGATATGTGGGGAGGCAGAGGCTCCTCTCCTCTTGCTGGGGATTCCTCTGTCCCTGTTTTTGTTGCTGAAATGTAGAATTAAATGGTGCTGGAGCAAGGGACCTTCAATGAGGATGCAGCTGCTCCTTCCCTGGTGGCCAGGTGGGGCACTGGGACAAGGGGAAACTGAAGGTGGGAGATGAGGAGTGAAGGAGAACCAGGAGAAAAATGAAGATGGGAGATGAGGAATGGAGGAGCACCAAGAGAAACCTGCAGAGGGAGATGAGGAATGGAGGAGCACAAGGAGAAGGCTGAAGGTGGGAGATGAGGAGTGAAGGAGAACCAGGAGAAACCTGAAGATGGGAGATAAGGAATGAAGGAGCACCAGGAGAAAACTGGAGATGGGAGATAGAGAATGAAGGAGCACAAAGAGAAAACTGAAGATAGGAGGTGAGGAACGAAGGAGCATCAGGGGAAAACTGGAGATGGGAGATGGAGAATGAAGGAACAGGAGAAAACCGAAAATGGGAGGTGAGGAATGAAGGAGCAACCAGAAGGAGCCCTGACCAGGAACAGTTTTAGGACACAATAGAGCACTGAGGTGGAGGATGGAGCTTTATCTTGGTCCCTGGGGTGTTCCTGCAGGTGGAATCGCTGCTCTGAGCACAGGGCTGGGGTGTGGGAGGTGTGGAAGGTGCAGGAGCTGGACCATGAGGAATTCTCCAGTGCTCTGAGGCACCTCCAGTCCCCAGTTGCACATCTCAGGGACATTCCCTGCTGTGGCTTCCTGACTCAGTACCAGCTCATCTGGCAAACAGGGAAGCCTCAGAGCTCTGTTAGTCACTGAGCAGGGCTGGGATCTCACCTGGTGGCTCTGACAGAGCAGCTCTTGGCTCTGCTCTTAATCCATGCTCGGGATTTCCTTTATGGAGCTGTCAGCCGTGCATAACTGCCCTTGATTATACCTTGCAGGGGAGTTTAATTCCCCAAATGATGCCATTAAAGGCCTCTCATTGCTGCCAAGGTTTGCTTGGCCAAGCCTTGACCCGCTGTGTTTCCCTGTGCCCTCAGGGAGAGCGCCTTGCTCAGCAGAGCTCCCTTTACACCCTCAGCTCTGTGCTGGCAACACTTCCCCCTGTGTTTTCCAAAACCAAGATGTTGCAGAGGCAGTGGGAGATGAGATCCAGGCGTGCTGGCAGCTGTGTTTGAAGGGAAAAGTGGCTGGGAAGTGAATGTTTTTAAGGAGCAGAGATTGAGCTGGGCTTTGGCTGCCTGCAGCAGGGTGAGGGAGGGTGGCAGCTGGGGATGGAGGTCACCACCCTGCTGCCAGACCTTTCCTGCTGGGTCTGGCCTCCTGTCTGCTCCCTGCAGCAATTTCCTGTGGGGTCCTGCTTGTTTTTGTCCCCTGATGGTGGCCCTGGTGAGCACTAAGGGACAGCTTGCCCTGGGCCAGCTGAGTGCCAGCTGTGAGGCAGGGAGGGCACAGCTGCTGGCACTGCCCTGCAGATGGGGTTCCTGGGCACAGCTGGTGCCAGGTGATCACTGAGTTGGGCATTGATGGAGGGCTGCAGTGATTTGGGACAGCTGTGTCGCAGGGAATTTGTCAAACAGAATAAGAGAACAGAACAATGCTGTGAAAACCTTAAATATGAGATTTGGGTAGCTTTATTAGGTGATTTTTATCTAAGTGATGCTCGGTTCCCTCAGTTAATCCTCAGCTCGTCGTTTTCCTACAACGATTTCTGTGAATTTTCTCAGAAATGAAAAACCCCTTTTTTTTTTATACCTTTTTGAAGAGGTGGTGATGCTCAGCAGGCAGAGCTGCATCAATCCTGTGTGAGCTCTCCTGTGCCACTGGCATAACCTGGGAGCAGAGGGGGCTCCTGTGCACCCACCCCACTGCAGGCTGAAATTCCATGTTTTCCCTGACTGCCTCTGTCCTGCAGGTGAAGCAGATCATGGAGGAGGCTGTGACGAGGAAGTTTGTGCATGAGGACAGCAGCCACATCATCTCCTTCTGTGGTGAGTCTCCTGTGCTGGCCTGCACTGGGGTTTTGGTGCTGTGCCTCTCCTGGGAGCCCACCCCAGCTCCAGGACCTTGGGTTGGGGGAATGGGGAGTGCCAGAGGGATGGATTGTTCTGGCAGAGGTCACAATCCCTGAGTTCTTTGTGCTCAAAATATACAGGGGTGTGTGAAAAGAGGGAGGGATGCTGGCAGTGAGGAAGGACTAGAAACAATATTTTATTTTTAAATTCCCTTGAGAATTGATCTAGCTGAAAGTCTGTCAAGTCCAAGTCTGTTCTTTGCTGTTATGGAACAGGAGTTTATGGAAAGGTGTGACAGTGATCACAGGCATCTCAGGCTGAGGATCTGACTCCATGTTTCAGAAGGCTTGATTTATTATTTTATGATATATATTACATTAAAACTATACTAAAAGAATAGAAGGAAGGATTTCATCAGCAGGTTAGCTAAGAATAGAATAAGAAGGAATGATAACAAAGGTTTGTAGCTTGGTCTCTCTGTCTGGGCCAGCTGGGCTGTGATTGGCCATTAATTAGAAACAACGAACATGAATAATCAAAGATGCACCTGTTGCATTCCCCAGCAGCAGATAACCATTGTTTACATTCTGTTCCTGAGGCCTCTCAGCTTCTCAGGAGGAAAAATCCTAAGGAAAGGATTTTTCATAAAAGATGTCTGTGACAGAAAAGAGTCTGGGCTTCCTCCATTCCTGCTGGGCCCTCACACCAAAGGCACCCAGGATCCTGTTCCCAGCCCCTGTGTGGCTTTGAAAGATCAGAGCAGACCTCCAGGTGTGACTCATTCCCTGCTTTTCTGTGCAGCACGGGGCTCCTCAAGCTGCCATTATTTATAGACAGGGAGCTGAGGCGTCCAGGCACCAAGGGCTCCTTGCTCCCTTCTGCCCTCCTAAGATGCTGCTGCATTTCCCTGCTTCCTGGTGTCCCCCTCCTGCTGCAATGGAGCATCTCCATCCTCCACCTTCCCCAGTGCTGTGGCTCTCCAGGAGCTGGGTGAGCTCATAAATAACCTGTCTCCCTGCCAAGCAGAGCATGCTGCACGCCTGGAGCTGCCCTTTTCCCTGGAGAGAGAGCTGCCTTCCCTTCCCTTCCCTTCCCTTCCCTTCCCTTCCCTTCCCTTCCCTTCCCTTCCCTTCCCTTCCCTTCCCTTCCCTTCCCTTCCCTTCCCTTCCCTTCCCTTCCCTTCCCTTCCCTTCCCTTCCCTTCCCTTCCCTTCCCTTCCCTTCCCAGCAGAGCCCTCAGTGCAGCACAAAGCCCAGGGATGGAGCCAGGGAAGGGCAGGGAAGGGCAGCAGCTGGCAGGGGGGGTTTGGAGCACACAAACAGGAGCTGGCATCTGTCACACCCAGGCTGCCCTGGGAGGCTGATGGGGAGCCCAGGGTTTGGTGCCCACGTCAGCCAGGGCTGCTCAGCCCCAGGGGTTTGGATCATGTCACAGCTCTGGGCAGCTCAGGAATATTTTCAGTGAGAGCTGCCCCTTAGCTGGGTGTAGCTGATGCACCACAGATTATATCCTGGATATCCTGAGAGTTATATCCTGAGGGATGAAGAGAATCTCTTTGCAGTGGTGGCAAAACTGAGCTCCAAAGCTCATCCTATTTAAAAGTCCCGCCATCACCCCTGGATTTAGTGGAGCATGGGGAGGGTTTTTCCTGTGGAAGCTGCACATTTCCCTGCAGTTTGCCAGCAGGAGAGGTGCTTTGCAAGGGTTCAGATCTGGCGCTGGGAACAGATGCTGCTGACAGCTCTGTCTTGGTGCTCTGTGCCAGGGGCCTGGCAGGAGCTGGCATTTCTCCCTGGCAGGAGCTGGGATGTGCTGCCTGTGACCTGAGCACAGTGAGAGAGCACCAGTGCTCCCATTTGTCTGCTGGGAATTTGGAATGGAACTGGTGGCACTGGGAGCTCCCTTTTTGGGAGTGCAGCAGGAGCAGCCCTGGCTGCTCATCCCCCATGGCTTTCAGCACCAACCTGAGCTGTGCACTCAAATGGGCATCTCTAGGTGCAGTCCCAGGCAGGTGGGGCTGTTTGTCACGTGTATTTCAGCCATGGAGCATAGGACAAATGAGGGAGGTGTTGGATTTTCTGGCAAAGCCATGGAGCATTTTGAGATTTATTTTATTTGTGGCTGCACATAATCCTGGGGCAGCTGAAGCCCTCTGGGCTTTGGGAGGGCTTGTGCAGGGCCTGGTTTCAAAGCCACATGTCCATGCAGTGGTTGCTGGGGGTCAGCAGGGCTGGGCTGGCCCAAATCTGTTGTTGTTCTGCCAGCACAGGCTGTGCCTCATCCCCCCTCGGATGCTGCTGCTGCTGGGCACTGAGCTCAGGCATGGATCAGGGCAGGAAAATGAGCCTCTCCCAGCCTGGGAGCTGCTGAGATGGGCTGCAGGAATGCCTTTTTCCAGGTCTCCATGGAGTTGTTGAGCTGCAGGGAATTGTGCCTCTCCAGGCAGGAGGGGAAGCAGCATCCATCCAGGCTCAGCTCAGCAGCGCTGGCTTCCCGGGGAGGAGGGAGCAGAACTTGTCCTTGTCACAGCCGGATCAAGGGCCTGAGGATGTGGGTCTGTGGGATTTTCCAGGGCTTTGATCAGCCTGTTTAATCAGCCTGTGCTTGGCACCAGACATCCATCCTGAGCCATCCCAGGGGGCTTGGGGAGCGAGCTGCTGGCTGAGCCTGTGCTGTGTGTGCCTTTCTGTGGAGTCATGGCTCATTCCTGGGATCCTGGCAGGGCAGGGAAGGAGTCTGGGGCTGTCTGGGCACTCACTGGGGTTTGGTGAGAGCCTCTGGGCACAGTTCAGGACATGGAGTCAGGCACAGCCTTCCACAGGGGCTTAATGAGTCCCCATGTCCCCCAAATCCAGAGCTGCTGGTGCTGCCTGTGGTTTATCCCCTGGGTCTTTGTTCCTTTCAGCTTTTCAGAAAAATGTTTGTATGAACATTGAGGTTTTTTGGGGAAAGTTGCCCCATTTCTTGTGCTGCTTTAGAAACCTTCAGGGTGCCTGTCCTTGCTCCTGAGCTTTCTCCTCCTGACTTGCACCATCCCAGCACAGGGAGTGAAACCTCCTGTTCCAGCTGGGCCCATCCCTCAGACTGGGCTGAAGGGAAAACATCAGGGAGATGCTGGTTTCTCCACAATCCACAAGAAACCACAAAAAAAAAAACCCACAAAAAGAAGAGTGTCAGCCTGTTTGCCCTCCTGCCTGGAGGAGCTGTAGTGCTTGTAGTTAATTCCCATGTGGGGTAGGATTACAATTTCCTGAAGCCAAGGTGAGGATGTCTCTGCCTTCAGATTTACTGTCTGAGGAGTTTTAGGAGCTTCCATCCATGGAAGTGTTCAAGGACAGGTTGGATAGGGCTTAGAGCAACCTGGTCTAGTAGGAGCGCTCCTGATGAACAGTCCCTGTCTGGATTCCTTGTAATCCCCTCAGATCCTGGGGGTGCTGTGAGGTCTCCACACAACCTTCTCTTCCCCAGGCTGAACAGCCCCACCTCTCTCAGCCTGACTCCATAGGGAAGGTGCTCCAGTGATCCCCAGATTGGCCCAGTTGGGTAGAGCATGGTGGTACCAAAGCCAAGATTCTGTGGTGCTATAACTGTGTGTGTTCCATTGATGAGCCAACCCCTCAAAGAGCTGGACTGAGTGACCCCTGTGGCTCCTTCCAAGTGGGAATATCCTGATCCTGAGGCCCTGTGCTCTCTCAGCCTGACTCCATAGGGAAGGTGCTCCAGTGATCCCCAGGTTGGCTCGGTTGGGTGGAGCACAGCGCTACTAAAGCCAAGATTGCATTGTGCTATAACTCTGTGTTCCATTGATGGGCCAATCCCTCAAAGAGCTGGACTGGCTCTTTCCAGCTGGGAATAATCTGATCCTGAGGCCTGTGCTCTCTCAGCCTGACTCCATAGGGAAGGTGCTCCAGTGACCCCGAGGTTGGCTGAGTTGGGTAGAGCACAGCGCTACTAAAGCCAAGATTGCTGTAACTCTGTGTGCTCCATTGATAGGCCAGTCCCTCAAAGAGCTGGATTGGGTGACCCCTGTGGCTCCTTCCAAGTGGGAATATCCTGATCCTGAGGCCTGTGCTCTCTCAGCCTGACTCCATAGGGAAGGTGCTCCAGTGACCCTGAGGTTGGCTCAGTTGGGTAGGGCATGGTGCTGCCAAAGCCAAGATTGCGTGGTGCTCTAACTGTGTGTGTTCCATTGACGGGCCAATCCCTCAAAGAGCTGGACTGGGTGAGCCCCGTGGCTCCTTCCAGCTGGGAATACCCTGATCCCGAGGCCTGTGCTCTCTGCAGCCGCTGTGGAATGCTGTGTGCTGTTCGGGCTGAAGCGGAGGGCGGCCGGCTTCCTGCGCAGCAACAAGATCGCAGCGCTCTTCATGAAGGTGGGCAAGAGCTTCCCCCTGGCAGAGGAGCTCTGCAGGAAGGTGCAGGACCTGGAGCAGCTCATTGAGAACGCGTAAGGCACCAGCGTGGCTGCCAGTCCTCCCTGCTCACTTGGGTTTTGGGATGGGAGGTGTGGTTTGGGTCCGGCTTGAGCCTTGACAGGAGGAATTGCTCCTTCAGTCTTCTCCCCTGGGTTTTTTATGTCTTGACCAAACTGGTTGGTGTTTTAGGAGACTGGGTTGTGGTTTAAGTAGGGAGGGACAAGTTTTAAGTCTCTCTGCCTCTGCTCTGGTGCTTCAGGGAGAGCTGAGCATGATGCTCCTGAGCTGTCAGAGTTCATGGACCAGTTCACCAAGCTGTCAGAGTTTATGGACCAGTTCACCAAGCTGGAACCACGTTTGGCCTTTCTCAGTGTGCAGGGACTCAAAGCTGCAGTAATTCAGCTGCTGTTTGGGAGAGGATTACTCATCCTTGGACAATTAGCAGGGAGATGGATGGAGCAGTTACCTGCGGGCAGGAATTTTGAGCTGTCCTAAGATGAGCTGCTCTGCCTGTGAGCTCAGCCGTGGAAATGTGTGTGGGCTGTGGTGAGGGAGAGCAGAGTTCTGGGCTTGTCTTTACAGTGGGGAACTGAAGTGGTGATGTGGTTTCAAATGCAGGTGTGGCCCCTGTGGAGCAGGGGATGGGATTGGGACAGGAAGCACCTCCAGATCTCTGTCCCAGGCAATTCCCCAGCCAACACCCCCAAACCCCTGATGGCAGGAGTGCTCCCTCAGAGTTCAGGGGTGAGCCTGTGGTGTTGTTGTCTGTTGTCTTGTGCCTAAAGGAGGAACCAGGCCCAGGGGGTCCCGGAGAACGTGCGCAAGGTGCCCAAGCTGCCCAACCTGTCTCCTCAGGCCATCCGGCACCTCTGGATCCGCACAGCCCTCTTCGAAAAGGTCCTGGATAAAATCGTGCACTACCTGGTGGAGAACAGCAGGTGAGCACTGGCACTGCCCACCCCTGTCCTGCCCGTGGCACTGGGGGTGTTGCTGGCTGAGGAACACTTGTATCCACATGGGACAGGGAAATCCCTGCGTGGCACAGGCCAGGTGTGTCACTCAGTGGGACTCTGATGGATGCCCTGCTGCTGATAACCCCTGTGCACTCCCTAAAATACAGACAGGATTGTCTGTATGAATGAATGAATTGTTGTCAGGGCTGCGTTGTCCTTGTCTTCTGGGATCTGCATGCTCAGGGACAGGTTAGTTAGGAGATGGTGATGCTTGCAATGTGCTGCAGGAGGGTTGCTGCTCCCCAGGAATTTCTCAGCCTGTTCAGGGCTTCTTGCCCTCTCCCCATCAAGGGGTGATACAGAAAGAGAAGGACATGATGAGGATTTAAACCACTGTCTATAACTTTGCAGTGCTCCAGCATTCTGCTGTCCTTTATTTCTTCTAGTAAATACTATGAGAAGGAAGCTCTCCTGATGGATCCTGTGGATGGGCCAATTCTGGCATCCTTGTTGGGTAACACTTGCTTTACTTGCTTTCCCTCCTTGCTTTCCAAGCCCATGCACCCAAATCTGTGATCTGCAGATGCGGGAGGTGACCGCAGCTGTGGGATCAAGGATGGTTCCCTTATGTTTGGGGTGTTCCTCTCCACAGTGGGGCCCTGTGCACTGGAATACACCAAGATGAAGACGGCTGACCACTTCTGGACAGATCCTTCTGCAGATGAGCTGGTCCAGAGGCACAGGATCCACAGCTCCCACTGCCGCCAGGACTCGCCCACCAAGCGCCCGGCGCTCTGTGTGAGTGGGGGAAAAACCTCTCTGCTCCTCACACATCCACACATCTGGGCTCCCTTTGCTTGGAAAGGCCTGTGGAGCCAAAGTCTTTGAGGCAGAGGTGCTGGGGATGTGGCCCGTGGAGAGCAGAGGTGTGCCAGCCTCTCCTGGCACTGCCTGCCAGGGTCTGTGTCCCTGGGATCATCATGTATGAACAGAAAGCTGAATCTGCTCTGTGCATTGCAAGCAAAATTCACTCCTGGGGCTTCTCTGAGCTTGGACAGAGTCAGGAATCCCCTTGGGGGAAAGATTTCTAGTAGTGACTCTCATAAGTGAGGAGGGAATGAGGTTGAAAGAAGCTTTGGGAAGCCAGAGGGTGTCTGTGCTCACCTCACATTTGTGAGTGTGTCTCTTGCAGATTCAGAAAAGGCATTCCAGTGGCAGCATGGATGACAGGCCATCCCTGTCTGCCAGGGACTACGTGGAGTCCCTGCACCAGAACTCCCGAGCCACGCTCCTGTACGGCAAGAACAACGTCCTGGTGCAGCCGGTGAGTCCTGCTGGGCTTGGGAGCACTGCTCTGCCCATCAGCACCTTGTTCTGTCCCAAACTGCTCTTGGATGCAGAAAAGCACATTTTCCATCTGGGAAGACAGTGAGTGGGCTGTGTTTGTGGAGGTTTTGGTGGTGGAAGAGCTCTGCTCCAGCCTGGGGGGAAACACAGGCTCCTTTCCCTGCCCATTCCTTGCCACCAAACTCTTTCTCCTGTCCCCTCCTGCTTCTTGTAGTCAAATAAATGAAGTGCAAACTGCTTTTAGGTGGAGCTATTAGGTTTTCCTTGCTGGGAAATTGCTCTCAGCCCTTTTCCAAGGCCTTGAGGTGTCCTGGAGTCTGTGCTAGGAGGTTTTCCAGGGACACAGTGGGTTCCTCCCTGTTAGTGACGCTGTGGGCAGGGCTGTGTGAGGGGCTGCAACTGGGCTCCAGAGCTTTGTGCTGCTTCCAGCTCAGTGTGCCACTGTGTTTCTCCTCCCAGAGAGATGACATGGAGGCAATCCCAGGGTACCTGTCCCTTCACCAGACTGCTGACATCATGGCACTGAAGTGGACCCCCAACCAGCTGATGAACGGCTCCGTGGGGGACCTGGACTATGAGAAGAGGTGACTGGGGTGGGGGGAAGTGTTCCCCTGGGTCAGAGTTTGCATCTGGGATGCAGAACCCATCACTGCTTTCCCAGAGAAACACTTGAGCCTGTAATGGAAGGAGGCAGGGAGAGGGTGGCAGGAGGTGGAGTGAGGAGTGTCTGTGCTGGGAAGTGCTCAGAGAGGGAGTGGGGCTTGTTCCAAAACACACACAGTGGTTTTGTTTGTTGCCCTGGGGGATTCTTTTGAGGGGAGTGCTTTCCCTCCCTCCCATCACACTGGGCTGCCAGGTTTCTCCTGGCTCCAGGAAAGTGGGAGTGTTTAGGACACTGATGTAGTGTCCTAAACTAGAGTGGAGATCTTCTTCAGCGGAACTTCGTCTCAGTTTCATTCATTTTCAGTTGTAGTTTTTTGTTTACTTGTGTACTTCTCATCTCCCCTTTCTTCTTGGCCCCTGGGCCATCCAGTTGAGCCTGGTACGCTCCCCTAAAATCTGTTTCCATCTCTACACTCCTTTTCTGAGTTCTTGCCTTGGGCATCAGCCTAAGCTCTAAAAATTCCCAGTGTCAAGACGTGACCAAGGAGGAGAGGAGGCAGATGGCACAGTGAGTATGACTGCACAGGGAGTCACTCCTGCACACCTTCCTGTCCTTCACGAGCTGTTTTTAATGCTATTTAAGCACTATTTTTACAAAGTGGCAGATGCTGCTGTTGCTCAGAATCTGGAAATTTGCTTTGTTGCAAAGAAGTGGGATGTGATTGAGTGCTGACACCCTTGGACAGCAGTGCTGGGTTCTCCACAGGAATGAAATCCTGCCTCTCTGCTCTCTCTGGTGGCCACCAGCTCTCCAGCATGTTCTAGATCTGCTCAGACACCTCGAGGTGCCTGTGCTGAGGCAGTTCTTGAACAGACCAAACTTGTTGTGAGCTCTGAAAAACCCCACAAATTGTGAGGGTTTATTTCCCCTTCCCGGGGCAGAGCAGCAGCCCAGGCTTGGACCTCACTGCACATTTCCCTGGGGCTCCAGGGCTGCTCCTGAGGGATTCTTGGGGTTCCCAGAGGAGAGTGCTCAGCTCTGCAGGGCTCCAGCCCCTGCCAGGATCCATGGGCACATTTCCTGTGTCAGAGAAACCACCCAGGGCAGGCAGGACAGGACTGAGCTGAGGTGGCAGGGACGGTTCCTGGCTCTGGAGGCACGTTGTCACTCATCAGGCTGGCATCACTGCTCTGGGATCCCATCCTTTCTGTGGCTTTGGCTGCTGCCAGGGGGTGAGGAGCAGGGTTTGGAGCTGCTGTGAGCAGCAGCAGAGCCTCTTCCACCCTGGAGGCTCACGGCTTCCCTGTCCCTCTGTTGCAGTGTTTACTGGGACTATGCCATGACCATTCGCCTGGAGGAGATCGTGTACCTGCACTGCCACCAGCAGGGTAAGGCCACACCTGGGGCTGCTGGGGGCTCTGGCGCCTGGCACTTGATCCCTTACTCCTGGGACATGGTTCTGCTGAGGCTCCAGGGCAGTTCCCAGAGTTCTGGGTGGTCACTGTGATTTAAGTGCTTCTAGAAGATTCTTTCGCCAGCTCCTGGCTGTGGTGTGTCACAGACGTGTTTTATGAAAAATCCTTTCCTTAGGATTTTTTCTCCTGAGAAGCCTCAGAAACAAAATATAAACAATAATTATCTGCTGCTGTAAAATGCAGCAAGTAGATCTGTGATTGGTCTCATGTGGTTGTTTCTAATTAATGGCCAATCACAGCCCAAGTGTCCAAACTGTCTCAGTCAGTCACAAGCCTCTGTTATCATTCCTTTTCTATTCTTAGCTAACCTTCTAATAAAATCCTCTTTTCTATTCTTTTAGTATAGTTTTAATATAATATATATCATTAAATGATAAATCAAACCTTCTGAAACATGGAGTCAACATTCTCATCTCTTCCCTCATCCTAAAACCCCTGTGAACACCATCACAGTGGTGCTTGGCTGGGAGTGCTCCAAGGGAGTGATCCCAGCAAGCCTTTTCCAGGCTCTGTTTCATCATGGAGTTAGAGAAGAATCCACACAAGGAAGAAAGTCCTTATTTCCCATTCCCTGAGCTTTCCAGTGTTCACAGGGGTCCGAGGATGAGGGAAGAGACGAGGATCTGACTCCATGTTTCAGAAGGCTTGATTTATTATTTTATGATATATATTATATTAAAACTATACTAAGAGAATAGAAGAAAGCTAGCCTTCTGATGAAATCCTAAGAATAGAAAAAGAATGATGACAATGGCTTGTGACTGACCGAGACAGTCCGGACAGCTGGGCTGTGATCGGCCATTAATTAAAAACAACCACATGAGACCAATCACAGATGCACCTGTTGCATTCCACAGCAGCAGATAACCATTGTTCACATTTTGTTCCTGAGGCCTCTCAGCTTCTCAGGAGGAAAAATCCTAAGGAAAGGATTTTTCAGACAATACCATGGCTGCACCGTTTCCCTCACTGATGGCTGTGTGTGCTCTCGCTGTTGCCAGCAGTAGACAGCGGTGGCACGGTGGTTCTGGTGAGCCAGGATGGCATCCAGAGGCCACCTCTGCGTTTCCCCCGTGGAGGACACCTGCTGCAGTTCCTGTCCTGCCTGGAGAACGGCCTCCTGCCCCACGGGCAGCTGGACCCACCCCTCTGGTCACAGCGGGGAAAGGTGGGTGCCTGTCCCTGCTGGGGTTCCCTCTGCCTGGCATTAGTGGCTGCTGTGGTTTAAATGATCCCCTCCCCAAAATTAATACATTCAATTAATATTAAAATGTGGTGGTTGGGTTTAGCTCATACCAAGCTAAACAGACCCTCCTGGAAAGCTGTGGGAGGGTTGTCCATGAGGGTTTGGCTCTCTGGGCTGTACTTACACTTATGGATTCACCTGCCACTGGAAACTTGATCCAGAGACTGCTCCACCCCAGGGAATGTGCAGATATAGCAAAGCAGGTGGGGCAGGAGCTCGGGAAGGGAGTGGCTGGTGAAGGGCAGGTTCTGCTCCCCAGGGAAAGGTGTTCCCCAAACTGAAGAAGAGAAGCCCCCAGGGCTCCTCCGAGTCCACGTCCGACAAGGAGGATGATGAAGCCACGGATTATGTCTTCAGGATCATCTACCCTGGGACTCAGACAGAGTTTGGTGAGTGCAGGGCAGCCTTTGGAGGGGCTGGACGAGCTGGGACGTGGCACTGGTGGGCACAAGGCAAACTGGGAGGTGGTTCCGGGGAGGGGCTCTGCTTGTGCCACTGCTGCCTGATTTAATCATCATCATTTAAATCATTTCAATCAGGCACCCTGGGAGGGTGGGAGACCCTGGCACAGAGAGCAGCCAGGTGTGGCTGCCCCATCCCTGGAAGGGTCCAAGTCCAGGCTGGATGGGGCTTGAAGCAACCTGGGATCATGGAAGGTGTCCCTACCCACGGCAAGGGGTAGAACTAAATAATCTCTAAATTCCCTTCCAACCCAGTCATTCCATGAGTCTATGTTTTGTTTTTGTTTGGTTTTTTGGAGTTTATTTTTTGTTTGTTTTGTTTTGTTTTTTGTTTTTTGGGGGTTTTTTTTGTTGTTGTAACTTCCACTTGCTACTGAGTGCTTTGTTTCTTACCTGCACAACAGCGTTAATGGTCAGCAAAACCCCCCTCTTAATAACACCCACATAATATCAGTAAAAACGTTCTCTTTGGTCACTTGGGGGCCACCTTCTGCCATCACAAGCCCCCAGGGCTGATTCTTCTCTTGCTGCCCCCAGGCTGCAGTAAATCCAGTGATGTTCCCTCAGTGTGGCTCCTGCAGCACAGAGGGGAGGTCCCAGCACCCTGCTCTGCCTTCAGGCCCTAACTCGAGGGAGGGGATGCTGCTGCATTCTCCAAAGCAGAAATGTCTGGTGGTGAATGATCTGAACCTGGCTGAAATGTCTGTACATTTGTCCTCACTCTTCTGTGAAGTGCCAAAAACTGTTTTCTGACCATCATCATAGGTGACTTTAGAAGTGGGAGAGAACGAGTTTTATGTGGAAGACTTGTGGAGTGTGCTTTTGAAAAGCTCTGAAATGGGATGGAAACCTTTTTCCTACATTTTGGAGGCTATGAGGGAGAAATTACATCCGCTGTGACTCCTCCATAACGTCAGTTGAGAATATACTTGGTTGTCCCTGCCTTCAGCTGACTAACACAATTCAGTGAGTCAGATAAAAACCTGATTGGGGCTAAAACAGCAGATAGAGATGTGCCTTTCTGTGGCTGCCTTTTGATGCACCCCTTAAAATTCCATGCTGGGGGCCACAATGTCTGGGAAATGAATTTGCTGCCACCTCCTCAGCTGGCATCATGACAGCCGGTGCTGTTCCTGTGCACCTCCTCAGCCAGGGGTGGAACTGCATCATCCTCTCTTCTCCGCAGATTCTCCCTTTCTCCCCTTTCACTGGTGCCTTTGTCCTCTCTCTGTGTCTCTAGTTGCCATTAATGGTGCTTTTCACCCACTCCTTGCCCCTGTGACTGCTGGGAGAGGGAAGATCATGAAGATTCCAGCTGGAAGCAAGATGGTGGTGATGCCCAAATGGTGTCTGAGTGTCCCTGGCAGATCCCGAGCTCTCCGTGCTGCTCTGGGCACCTCCTGGCATCAGTGTAATGAGCTCTTGGTTGGGTCTGGTGCTCAGCTCACCTGTGTTGTCACTTGGGAGCTCCTGCAGAGCTGTCCCTGTCACTGACCCATCAGCTCAGTGGGAGGGGAATTATTCTGTGGGAATAATTCAGTATTTTTCTTGCCAATGTAATTTATTCCTTGTCACAAGCAGGGAGAGCCAGTGAGACCAAAGGAGAGCGAGGACCCAGAAAATGAAATTTCTACCACAATTTAATTTCCAAGGAGGAGTAAAATGGATTATTCCTCATGGCCTGGGCTGTGTGTGGGTGGTACCTGGGCAGGACTCAAGGCCTTTGCAGCAGCACTTTGAGTTTAAGCAGGGATTAACAAGTGACAACATGCAGAGCTCCTGCTGTGCCTCTCAACCTCTTCATCCAAGTCTTCATCTCCTCTCTTGTGATTTGGATGCTCCCTTCTTTCCCTGAACTTTGGATGGGATGGGCCTTTTCCCTTCCAGTAATCCACTCTTCTGGGACAGCAGCTGATTTCAATCCTGTTTTTCTCTCTGGAGCCTCTGCGCTGGGTGTTAGGTTTCTGCCTTGGTCAGCACGAAGCAGTTTAAGATCAGCTTTCTGAATTAGCTGGTTAATTGGCAATGGTTCTCTCTCATCAGTGCTCTTTGTTCCCTTTCTCCTGAGCTCACCAGTGCCGTGATTCCCTGTGGTGGCTCCTGCTTGGTTGCTGGAGCCTCCTTGGCAAGAGCGGGATGCTGCGTTTGCCAATGAAAGCTCTCTCTGTAGCTCCCTGACTGCAGGGCAGTGCCAGGCTGTAGCTGACGCTCCTCTCTGCCCTCCTGCAGTGCCCCAGGACCTGATGGACGCTCCGGGGGCTGTCCTGCCCCCCATGTGGCAGCCCAGCACCCGCAAATCCTCCTGCTCCTCCTGCTCCCAGAGCGGCTCCTCCGACGAGGGCCCGGCCAACGGCTGCAGCCACGAGAGGTACGAGGGCACAGGGGCACAGCAGAGCCATGGCAGGGTCACTGGGATGTGGCTGAGCCTTGTCCCTGCGTCTGGGACAGCTCAGCTGTTCCACAGCCTGGCAGCAGGAATTGCTGCTCTGAACCCGGTCAGCGTCCCTGGTGAATCCCTGCAGGCAAAGCTGGATCAGTGGGATCAAAGCCAGGCTGAGGAGGGGATGCACAGGAGCATCTTCTGCCCTCACATCCTGGGTGTTTCTCTTGGCAGAGCTCCACTGAAGCTGCTGTGTGACAACATGAAGTACCAGATCCTGTCCCGGGCTTTCTATGGATGTGAGTAGTTGTCACACCCCTGCTGCTGCCTTGGGATGTGTGACAGGATAAGGGATGAGGTCCTGGCTGCTGCCTTGGGATGTGTGACAGGATAAGGGATGGGGTCCTGGGCTGGGAGTGGTGCTGGGGGAGCTGGGACCATCCTGCTGCACCTGCTCAGGGTGGGGAGCGAACAGCTGGGCTCTGACTCTCAGCCTTGAGCCCCATGAGCAGCAGCACTGGGGGTACAAGGTGAGGACCTGTCCTGGTAGAATCCCTGCTCCAAGGGCTGGATGTGGCTGGGTAAAGGTGTCCTTGCTTTCTCCTGCTCTTCATCCTCGTGTTTCCTGGAGTTGCACAGCTGAAGGTGTGGCGTTCCTGCTGCAGGGTTGGCCTACTGCAGACACCTGTCCACGGTGAGGACCCACCTGTCAGCACTGGTGAACCACAACATCGTGTCCCCCGATGTCCCCTGCAGCGCCAGCGCGGGGCTCACCGTGGACATCTGGCACAGATACCTGCAGGACAGCTCGGTAGGGCCATGCCCTGGGGACACAGGGCAGTGCCACTGGAGTGGGTGTGGCACGGGGAGGTGGTGGAACACGTCAAGGAGCTCCTCAAGGAGGGAAGTCAGCCAGGCTGTCCCATGCACAGAGCCTGAGGCTCCTAATCCTTGGCATGTGAGGGTGAGGAGTGAGCACTGCTCTTCTTCAGGTGCTTCTGCTCAGAGCCTGCCTGCAGCAGTGTCTGTCACACAGGTGCTGCTGTCCTGAGTGGGGTCCTGATGTGCTGCCAGCTCAGGGCACAGCAGTGGTGCTTTGGTGACTTTGTGGGCCACTCTTTGGTGTGGAGAGACAAAATGTCCACCCACAGCCTCTAGCTCTGCTTAAGCCCAGGCAGGGGTTTGAGGGATCATGGGCAGTGAGGCTGGGAACTCTCTAACCAGAGACTAGACAGAGCTAAAGAATAAAATAGGGATTTATCAGAAGGCCTCAATGGATACACTTGGGCAGCACAAGAGCCCAGCCAGGGCTACACCCAAGATGAACCAAAATGGTCACAAAATGCACGACCGCTCACGGGGTCTCTCACTTTTATCAGTTTGGCTTAATTTGCATATTGGAGTTCATTGTCCAGTTACAGCTTTAGCCCATGAGGCCCCGTCCTTGTTTTTCTCTCTTCAGCCCACGTTGTTTGTGCTCTTGGGCTTGAGATTTGGACCATTTGTCCTTGGTCCCCAGCTAGAGCAGGAATTGTTTTGTCTCCCTACTCTGTAAAAAGAGCTCACCATGCCCTAACGTGAAGCTCAGAACTGCACACCAAAGCAGCACAGAACCTGAAAAACACAAAAGCTACAACCTGAGGCATCCCTTGTGGTACTGATGGGTGGCACAGCCAGGCTGGGGACACCTGGCTGTGTCTGTGCCCTGACCCAGGCTCTTCCCACAGAGTTACGAGGACCAGGAGCTGCTGCGGCTGATCTACTATGGTGGGATCCAGCACGAGATCAGGAAGGCTGTGTGGCCCTTCCTGCTGGGCCATTACCAGTTTGGGATGACAGAGGCAGAGAGGAAGGAGGTTGGTGAGGCTGTGCTTGCAGCTCAGTGTGCTCACGGGTCCTGCCCAGTGGAGGGATCTGTGAGCAGAGGTCTGTTAGCTCCATGGAAGATGGTTTGGAGTAGGGGTGGGGAGGAAGAGCATGTTCTTGGCTCTAAAGGGCTGTGAAGTATGGCACTGGGCTTCCTGGCTCTGTTTTCCAGCATGGAAGAAGGCTTAGCATACCCCTGTGAGCCCACTGGGCCTCATGTCCATCTGGGCTGTAGGTAGGAGTGGGACAAACCCTTGCATCGGCAGGAATTGATAGGGCCACACTTGTCAGTGACCTGTGCAACTCCTCATGTTCAGTGCCTTGTGCACCTTGGGAGGGCAGGGAGAGATGGGTGGGCATTTTTCCATCCAAATTCACCACATTTTGTTCAGGGTTAGGGTAGCTGTGTCCCACAAGTTCACACAAATGTGCACCGCCCTGTGTGGGGCACAGGGTTTGGGGCTCTCCAGGGACAACCATTGCAGAGTTTGGGCTGGTTTGGGGCTCTCCAGGCACAGCCATTGCACAGTTGGGGCTGGTTTGGGGCTCTCCAGGGACAACCATTGCAGAGTTTGGGCTGGTTTGGGGCTCTCCAGGCACAGCCATTGCACAGTTGGGGCTGGTTTGGGGCTCTCCAGGCACAGCCATTGCACAGTTTGGGCTGGTTTGGGGCTCTCCAGGGACAACCATTGCACAGTTTGGGCTGGTTTGGGGCTCTCCAGGCACAGCCATTGCAGAGTTTGGGCTGGTTTGGTGCTCTCCAGGGACAACCATTGCAGAGTTTGGGCTGGTTTGGTGCTCTCCAGGGACAACCATTGCAGAGTTTGGGCTGGTTTGGGGCTCTCCAGGCACAGCCATCACACAGGAGGGGCTGGTTTGGGGCTCTCCAGGCACAGCCATGGCCATGCCCTGTCCCCCTGTGTGCCAGGCTGACGAGCAGACCCGGGCATGCTACGAGCACACCATGGCAGAGTGGCTGGGCTGCGAGGCCATCGTCCGGCAGCGCGAGAAGGAGTCGCACGCCGCAGCCCTGGCCAAGTGCTCCTCGGGGGCCAGCCTGGACTCCCACATCCAGAGGATGATGCACAGGGACTCCACCATCAGCAACGAGGTGAGGGCTTGGTCAGTGCCCACCCAGAGTCCCTGTGGGGCGCACACACAGGTGCTGCCCATGACCTGTGCCCATCTGTGTGCCTTGTATTCTGTGGAAGTGAAATACTCAGGATTAGCTCCATGGAAGATGGTTTGGAGTAGGGGTGAGGAGGAAGAGCATGGCACTAAGGGGCTGTGAAGCTGGGCACTGGGCTTCCTAGCTTCCTTTTCCAGCATGGAAGAAGCCTCGGCACACCCTCAGTATGCTGCACCTTGGGACTGGCTTTTAGCAATACAGCGAGGAATGAGATCCATAGCCCAGATCAAAGGGTGTGGAGGGAAAAGCCTGTGAAAGGAAAGGCAGTCCTGGGAACAGTTCAGGGAGTGTTTCCATGAGTTTTTTCCTTGGAGGAGAAGAGCCCAGCATGGCAGAGCATTCCCTGGCCTCAGGGTGCTGGCCCAGAGGGGAGCTGAGCACTGGAGATTTGATCTGCTTCCCTCTGGGAAGTTTATGTGGGTGCTTTGGGAAGGAGATGAGCTCAGCCCCAGTCCTGCAGGCTGTGTGTGTGCCCAGAGAGGGAGAGATGCAGGGAAGGCAGGTCTGAGCCAGGGGCAGGGTGGACCTGGATGATGCAGCTCTCAGAGGTGCTGCTCCATTGGCTGAAGCCCTGGGAATCATTCCCATCCCCTCAGCATCTTCCACTGTGGCTCTTCCTTTGGACCCACGTGTGGGAAGGGAGCTGGCAGAGTGAACACACGAAAAGTTCCCCCCTTTTCCCATCTCAACCTGAAATTTCCTGTTTTAAGTGCTCCCATGGTAATGGAGGAAAACTGTCGCCCTTCCTTTCCCCACCAGAGCCCTGCCCAGCAAACACCCACAATACAAGGGTGGGGACAAGTGCTGTTCTGAATGTGCTGTATTTTCTTAAAATCCTATTGTTTGTGTGTGATGTCATGGCCATGCCTCGCACCTCTGCTCAGTTCAGGGGAGGACTTGCTCTCATTGTGGGCTGGTTGTTCAGAGGGGCCCCACAGAGCCAGGCTGGTGCCTGCAAAGCCCAGCCCTTCCCTCTGTGCTTCAGCTGGAAGCCAGAACAGGCTGCTCGTGACTTTGAGAGGAGCTGCTTCCACCGAGTCTGGCTTAAGACATCAATATTTGTCCTTGAAGAAAAGGAGAAAAAGCATGAATATGCTTGCAGAGAGTGTTTTATAGCCTGACTTCATCGTTTATGTAAACGGAGCTGGGCTGAGCTGCATTGCTGCCAAATTAGGACAGAGATTTGTAGAAATTCTCACTCCAGGGAGGCAGCTTGACCTCCGTGCAGGCCAGAGGAAAGCAGCTCCTTCAGACCCAGCACACAGCACTTGAACAAGTGCACTGACCTGAGAAAGCTTTGCCTTTGTCACCTCCCCAGCAGTGTCAGGGGCTGAGGCAGGGCACTGTGCTGGGTGATGCAGCACCGTGGATGTGACAGGAAAATCATGGGGCAGATATTCACTGGGTGCATTTCTGCTTGTTCTTCACCTACAGAAGTGCCAGCTCTGCTTGAGTTCCCTCACCCTGACCCCTTTTGTTTTCTTTTGTTTCTCATTTTTCCCTGTCCCCTGCAGTCCTCGCAGAGCTGCAGCTCCGGCCGGCAGAACCACGCCCGGCTGCAGAGCGACTCCAGCTCCAGCACCCAGGTGAGCACTTTGTCCCTCCATTCCTTGTCCCCACGGCTCTGCCTTGGCTTGGGCTGACCCCTCACCACAACCACAGCGATTTCTGGCAAACAGAACCAGTGTTGGAAGAGGTAAATGAGTACCTAACCTGCTTTGGGGGTGTCAGTTGCTAGTGTCAGATCTGAGCTTTGCTTGGGATGTTCAGTGTTCACCTGCCAGCTCTGCCCCGTGGCCTCACACCTGAAGGTTCATGGCTGTTCCCTCTGTTCATGCCCAGGTGTTTAATTTTAACACCTGTTAAAATTTCTGCCCATTATATAATGCCAAGCAAAGCAAAGTCCTTTGGAGCAGGGATTTGGAGTTGTGCAAACGACCGAGCACTGATTCAAATCCAGGCAGAAGAAGCTAAAGAGGGATTTTCCTCCCTCTCCACTGCTGGGAACACAGGCACTATGAGTACACAGCACTTGGGGGTGTAAGTGCCCATGTTCCCAACATTTCCTGAATGCCTGGGATGTCTTCCTACTCTGCAGGTGTTTGAATCTGTGGATGAGGTGGAACAGACTGAAGTCGATTCTCAGCTGGAAGATGGCAAACAAAGCAAGATCCCCAATGGGACAGTCCCCAATGGCACGTGTTCCCCTGATTCTGGGCACCCCTCTTCCCAAAACTTCTCCATCACATCGGGGTTCTCAGAGCGCAGCTTCAGCAACGAGGACAGCGCCCTGGAAACCACCAAATCCTCATCCAGCTCCCAGGGAAAGGTGGCTGGCTCCGACCTGCCAGCCCCACCAGACACGGATGGTGTCCAGCAGGAGAAGCTGCAGGGCCAAGACAGCCTGGAAGGGGAATTTCCCCCTGGTGGAAGCGTGGATTTTGTCCCCGTGGGTGAGGGCTCGGCGGGGCTCCTGCGTGACGGTGACACTGTGGCCCTGACTGTGGTGGAGAGCTGGGCAGACAGCGAGGCTGAGAAGCAGAGCCTGGTGGAGAGTGAGGACAACCTGTCTGAGGAGCCAGAGATGGAGAGTCTGTACCCACAGCTGGACTCTCTGACTGTGACTGATCTGACCAGCCCTGAACCAGCTGCGCTCTCCTCCACGGGGGTCACCTACTCTGTAAGTACACACCTGGCATGGGGGGTTCCTTCCTGGCTGCCTCCAGGACCCCAGAGCAGTTTGGGGTGGGAAGGGCCCTCTGGAGATCATCCCCTGCCAAGGGAGGGTCACCTGGGGTAGGTGACACAGGATTGTGTCCAGGTGGGTTTGGGGTGTCTCCAGAAAGGGAAGTTCCATGCACTCCCTGGGCAGCTCTTCCAGGGCTCTTCCACCTGGAAGGGAAGAAGTTATTTTTCATGTTAAGGTGGAACTTTTGTTTCAGTTTATGGCCATTGCTCCTTGTCCTGTCACTTGGTACCACTGAAAAGAGTCGGGCACTCTCCTTTTGGCACATGATTTGAGATGTTTGTATGGATTTATGAGATTTCCTCTCAGTCTTCTCTAGACTGGCCAAGCCCAGCTCCTGCAGTCCCTCCTCATCAGAGAGATACTTTAGACCCCAAATAATCTCTCTGGCAGCTCCTTGTCTTTCTTGAGCTGTGGAGCCCAGAACTAAGCACCACACTCCAGATGTGCCTCACTGGGGCTGAGGGAGGGGCAGGATTTACCTGCATTTGCCCTGTGCTGATCCCACAATTGGGCATAGAGGGGCTCCCACCCTCCACCCAAACTCTGCCCTGTCTCTCCACTGCCCTTACAGCTCTCTCCCTGCTTTTTACTGGAAAATAAATCAACTCTGCTCTTGTTTTTGGCAGCCAGAGCTGCTGGACATGTACACGGTGAACCTGCACCGCATTGAGAAGGACGTGCAGCGCTGTGACCGCAACTACTGGTACTTCACCCCTGCCAACCTGGAGAAGCTCCGCAACGTCATGTGCAGGTGGGGGCTCTGGGGGCCTTCCTGGGGTTCACCTGCAGGCTGGAGCCTCAAACTGTGCTGTGGTTATGGAGTTTTGCTCCTTGCCTTCCTCCCCTCATCACCCAGCACTGGGGTCACAGCTCCAAGGATGTGGCAGTTCCCAGACCGAGGTGTCCGGCTGTCCATCCCCATCACTGCTGTGTCCTGGGGTTTTGGACAAGGCAGGGGCTCCCTGGGCTGCCCAGGAACCAGGGCAGCCCACCTGCTTCCTGCAGCATGCCTGGCAAATGTTTTAATGAGGATCAGCCCACAGAGCTGTAGTGCTAATGAGAAAGTGCCTGAAGCACCGGGATGGTTTGTGCCTGCCCAAAATCCCAGGAGAAAGCCAGACCTGGGTGCATTTCTGAGTCCTTGTGACTCAGAGCTTGCCTAGTGACACTCACAGGCTCAGACCAGCTCCTGCTTCACAGGCAGCAAAGGCTAAAATATTATTACTCATCTTGCAAACATGAGGAGAAGCTGCTGTTCCATCAGTGCTGTCACTTCACCTGACAGCCAGAGCTGGAGATCTCTGCTGAGATTAGACCTTCAGCACAGCACATTTTGGAAAACCAGTGAGCAGGATGGAAAAGATCCTTCCCTTGTGCCAGCAGCAGATCTGAGTCCTCTCTGAACACATTTTGCCTTGCTACCAAAAAAGGGAAGATATCCCTGCAGGGCCGGGTGCTTCCTGGTGCGCTGGGCATGGAAAGGGGAGGCAGGCAGTGTCTGCAGGGAGAACCAAGGGGATCAATGGAGAGAGAAGGATGAGAATGAGAGATGAACAAGTTCTATCAGACTCTGCCCTTTAACCAGTGACCCCACTGTGCTGTGCTTTGCAATTTCTCTTTTCCCTGTGCTGATTTGCCCTGCAATGGCTATGGCACAGGCCTGGACTGACCCTGGATGTGGCCATGGCACAGTCCTGGATCAACACCCTGCCATGCATGCCTTACCTGGGAAGCACCACAAGAATTTATTCATTTGCAGCACAGGGATGTCAGAATGAACAGGTGTGACTTACCCCAGCATCCTGGGAAGGGAGACGGGGCACAAAGGAGGTGGCGGGTTGTGGCACTCAGGTCCCAGATCACCTCTCCTGCTCTCTCACACAGCTACATCTGGCAGCACATTGAGATTGGCTATGTGCAGGGCATGTGTGACCTGCTGGCCCCTCTCCTGGTCATCCTGGATGATGGTGAGTGGGTGGCTCTGCTTTTCCTGTCCCTCTATGGGGATCTGTGGGAGGATGTACCAGGTGGGTGGTGGGCCCTTCGTGCCTGGAGGTGTGGAGCAGGATTCTGTTTGTCCCAGGAGCCCACCCTGGGGCCAGGCTGGACTTTCTGGAGGGATGTTGCTGCTGCAGCCCTGCAGTGATTCTCTCCTCCCTGCACAGAGGCTCTGGCCTTCAGCTGCTTCACTGAGCTGATGAAGAGGATGAACCAGAACTTCCCCCACGGAGGAGCCATGGACACCCACTTTGCCAACATGAGGTCGCTGATCCAGGTGGGAGCTCCTGGCATGGGGATGGCAGCTCCTCATAACCAGGGGGGAAAGCTGGTCCTGGAGGGGCTGAGGTGGGGGTTCAGTGCTGGGGAGCAGGAGGGACAGCAGGGGCTGGAGCAGTGCGTGCCAGGGTGGGAGGGAGGAGCTGGTGCAGTAGGAGAGCAAGAGGGATGGTTGGTGCCTTGTGCATTCCTGAGTTTCCTTTTGCTTTTCTTGACAGATTCTGGACTCTGAGCTCTTTGAGCTGATGCACCAGAATGGGGATTACACTCATTTCTACTTCTGCTACCGATGGTTTCTCCTGGACTTCAAGAGAGGTGTGTGCTGAGACCACCCAAGGGTGGGACAGGGTCTGCTTCCAGCCTTCTCAGCAGGTTTAAACTTTAATTCCTTTTCACTTTTCCCTGGTTTATGTCTGGCTGATTGTTCTGTCTAGATACAGAACCTGTTGTTCCAGAGCTGCTGCTGAGCTTTTCCATGAGTGTGTCCTGGGGCTGTGTCACCTGCTGCTGGGCAGAATATTTCTCCTTACAGATGACTGACTTTGCTTCCAGCTGGAGCAGGTTCCTGTGGGAAGGAAGCACCCAGTGTGTCTCCCCAGCGCTGCTGTGAGCTCTGTGAGCCAGGGTGGGGTGAGTGGAGTGTTAACTGCTGTTCTCTGCTCACAGAGCTGGTGTATGACGATGTCTTTGCTGTCTGGGAGACCATCTGGGCTGCTGCTCACGTCTCCTCTGCTCACTACGTGCTCTTCATAGCCCTGGCCCTGGTGGAGATGTACCGGGACATCATCCTGGAGAACAACATGGATTTTACAGACATCATCAAGTTTTTCAATGGTACAGCTCGTGCTCTGTTGGGCTGAGGTTGGGGCAGCTGCTCAGGTGTGGGAATGTTTGACACCCAGAACTCTGAGGGGTCTGGTGGGGCTGGAATCCACCTGCTCTCCTCAGCCTAGTTGTGTTGGAGGGAGCTGAGGTTTGGGCTGGTTCAGGATGGCTCTCCAGAGCCAGGTGTCCCTGCCAGGGGAGGTTGGGAATGTGGCAGCACAGGGATAACAGAATGAAGAGCTGGGGGCTGGGGGCTGCTCTGCTCTGACCTGTCTGCTGTGTGTTGCAGAAATGGCCGAGCGCCACAACACCAAGCAGATCCTGAAGCTGGCTCGGGACCTGGTGTATAAAGTGCAGACTCTGATTGAGAACAAATGAAGGACCTGGAGCAGACGAGGCACCCAAAGAGCCAGGACTCCCCTCCGACGCTCCCTCCCTTCTCCTGTCCCTCCAAGTGCCACCCCTGTGGGACTCAGGTGGTGGGACACGTGCTGCTATGTGAGCTGGGAGTCCCCTGGGCTCAGCACAGGCCCAGGCTCAGACCTTCTGCAGTGACTCAACCAAAGATCCCTCCAGGTGTGTTCCTGTGCCTGGAGCAGGACCAGGCAGTGGCTTCCTGGCCTCGGAGCAGCTGCTGTGGCCACCAGAACTGCCCAGGCATTGCCACGTCCCAGGGTGCAGCTCGGGGGCTGGGGGAGCAGAGCTTGGTGGCACAGAGGGAGAGATGATTCCTTGGAAAGCTGCTTCCTTGGGCAGCCCTTCCCTGTGGGGTGGGAAGGCAGCCAGCCCTGCGAGCCCGGGCAGCACAGGGATGCTGCCAGTGCTCAGCTTCTCACCAACACAACGAGGTTCTGCCAGTAATAGGGGGAACTCTGATCACAGGAATTCCTCTTTTGATCTTGTCCCTCAGTGCATTGCTTCCCCTTCAGTATTTTCTTTTTTTAGGGCTCTGTTTTCTCCCTGGGATTTTACATTGTTCCTACAATATCTGAGCACACAAGAGGTTCGTGTCTGGATGGATTTTCAGAACAGCTCCAAATTCAGTGTTGGGGTTATTTTTCAAAATCCAGCCTCTGTAATGTTCTCTGAACACTGGGAAATCTGGTCCTGACCTCCTCTGGGAACTCCAGGCTGGAGGTTTTCTTACCTGCCTTACTTTAGCTGCTTGTGCTAGGAGTCTGGTCTCTTGTTGTTCCTCTGAGCTCTTGTGAGGGAAGGGCTCCTCAGAAGGCAAGTCAGAGCTCCTGATTATCCTGACTTTCCCTCTGACAGCTTCAGGGCTGGCTGTTGAGTCCCCTAAACCCACTGAGCATCTCCAGTTAGGTCTTGGTGGGCTTTTCCCACAGGCCTGTGAGAGGAAAATAGCCCAAGGTCCCTGAGTGGGCTTTGCTTTGGGAAGATGCCCTTGTGTGCAGGCCACTTTTCCTGCACAGCCTGGAGCCCAGTGCATGAAGTGCCTCTCCAGCTGCTGTGTCCCACACAGGCTGCCCTGCAGAGGCTTCGGAGTCATTTTTCAACTCAGGTAAAAACAATACAGGAAAAGGAGAGGGGTGGGTGGGTGGATGGAGGGTCCAGCCCAGCCAGGAGGGCAGTGCTGGGCTGGAGCTCTCTCTCTGAGGGTACTTTCTCTCAAGTTTTGCTGCAAACTTTTGTGTTCCCCTTGGTGCAATGTGTGCTGTGTGTGTGCTCTCCTCTGGCCCTGCTCCTGCCTTGCTGCTGGAGTGCTCCCACAGGAGGGAAAGGGGCTCTTCCTCCCTCCTCCTGTGCATCATCTGTCTGTGCTGGTTTGTGTTGGCTCGTGGCACGTGTCAGATGTTGCTGGCAGAAAAAAAGGTGGTTGTCAGCCTGCACAGGAGAAAAACTGCTGCTTCAGGGAAGGGCTGAGCAGCCTGGTGGAGTGGTTTTCTGTTTCTGAGCAAATCAGCAATTTCTGTGTTCTGGGACACGGAGGTCACAGCTGGAAAGGGCAGTGGCACTGCTTGAACCCTTTGGGGAAGGGGCAGAGGGAGAGCAATGTGCAGCCCTTCACTCCTCATAATCCCACCAATCTGGGAAATTCCCTGAAGCAGTGAAACTCCAAAGGGTGCTGGGCTGCAGTAGCACAGGAAACAAAGAGCTTGAGATCTGCCAGTTCCTGTGAGAATCTTTCATTTTTCCACCAAGCAGAGTGAAAAGCTCTTGTCCTCCCTCCTTCCAGGCTGCTCCTGCTCCCTCAGGGCTCTAGGACAGGTCTGTCACCTGTCTAGAGGGAATGGGAAGTGTCTGTTCTCCCTTTCCTGAGGGACAGGGTCACCTTAAACACCACCTGACCAAGCAACATTGCTGACACTAAACCTTTCAAGCTTCTTTCCTTGGTTTTTAAACAAAAACAGCCAAGAAGTTCTGCACAATATTTGCTGTCTGTATTAACTGAGAGTGTCTTTGGGCCGCTCAATAGCAGTGTTTTTTTGAATAATTTCTTGGGGGGGAAGGGAAAAAAGGTATTTATTTATTGATTGTACCTGACTGTGTGTCCTTGTGTGCTGTGTGAGTGCGCGCTGTTGTGCAAATGGAGATAGAAATTTTCAATGTTATTTACGATATCTTGTAAATGTTTACCAGAGAATTGTGTCTATATATAATATATATACAGAATAGAGAGAAAATATGTCAACTAAGTGGGTTATTTTTTGAGGAAGGGGGGGGTGTGGGGTGAGAAATCTTTTGCTTCTAAGAACTGTGTGGTTTCTATAGCATTTATTCCATGATGTGCCAATCTGTCACTGTCCCTGTGCTGGGAGAGTTGTTCTGGTGGGGCAACAGGAAGCTCAGAGCAGAGTCATCATCACAACCTCAGTTTGGCTTCATCTTGGTTCTGGCTTTAAGATGGGACAAAAAGAAGAAAAAAAAAATCGGGAAAAATAATTTTAAAACGCTTTGTTTCAGCTGTATTGCTGGGCAATTCTTGTGCTTGTGGGGACCCACAGTCAGACCCCACCAGGAGCTTGGGGCTCTCTTCGATGCTTAAAAGCTGCTAAGAAGCTGAAAAGCAAAGGTTTTGCTGTGCAGCTGTTTGTGGGTCTTCTCTGGGCTCCTTCTCTGCCCCCCTGCAGGATCCCCATGAGATAAAGCCTTGTTCTGGCATTCTGACAGGGCCCATCATGGTGCTGGAAGCCAGCAGGGATCTCTCCCATGCCTGTCACCATGCTTGGCCATATACAGTAATCTTGTCTGGCCCCTTGGGGAGGAGGAATGTCTCATCCCAGCAGCTCTGTGCAGCTGAAATCCCCCCCACAATGGCACTGCCAGCCCAGGACTATTTTAGCCTGTGGGAACAGGGATGGAGCTCTGTGCCTTAAACTGACAGAGGGCAGGGTTGGATTGGATTTAGGGAGAAATTCTGCACTACAAGGCACTGGCACACCCTGGATCCCTGGAAGTGTCCCAGGCCAGGTTGGACAGGGCTTGGAGCAACCTGGGATAGTGGAAGGTGTCCCTGCCCATGGCAGGGGGTGGAACTGGGTGATCTCTAAGTTTCCTTCCAACCCCAACCATTCCATAACTCCACACCTTCTGAGGAGATTGCTGCAAGGGTGGCATGAGCTGCTAACCCACATTTCTCTGCTCCAGTCACTCCAAAGTGAGCCTGAGGAAGGAACGAAGGATGGGCTCCACGGGCTGAGTTCAGCTCCCATCTCACCCTCACCGAGCACCCACGTTGCTGTGGGGTTTGTGCTGAGCTCAGGTAACCTCAGTGTGTGTAAATCCAGTGAGTGTTTGTGTCCTGGCCCTGTGTTTCTCAAATGGGATTCCCTTCCTGCATTTGAGCTTTCTGCTCTTGCAACCTTCCAACGAGCTCCTGGTACCCATCTCTTCTGGTGTCAGACCAGAAGTTGTGTTTGTTCCTAAATGTGTGATTTTCATAGGAGTTTTTCTCTTGCTGTGTTGAGTCCCTAAATAGCTTTGCTGTGGATGTTTTTCACAAAGACTGAGAGATTTTTGGGGTTTTTTTTTGCGGGGAACTTCCTGCTGTGTCCCTGTCCTGCTCTCATCCAGCCCCTGGCATGGGGAACATCCCTTAACTCACCCAAATGCACCTGGTAGTGCAATGTGAGCCAGCAGTGGCACTGCAGGTGTCAGCCCTTGTCAATGACAGGTGGAAAAAAGGCTGAGACATGGAACTATTGAAGAGATGGGTCCCAAAATCCCTGGAGACACAAGCCTTGTGGCCAAGGGCAGTTTATGGGATGAAGTTCTTATTATTCTTGGTTATTTATTTATTTATTACTTATTTTGCCTATTTCCCCTCTCTTTCCTGGACTTGAGGTTGATCCCCTGCACTGGGAGCCACAGTAGCCAATGGGCCTCTGACCAGGGATGGGACCAGTTTTGGGGTTCTCATCCCCTAATTTTGCTTTTAAAATATCTTACAATATATAAATCACTTTAGTTTTGGGATTCTCATCCCCTAATTTTGCTTTTGTAATATCTTAAAATATTTAAATTCCTTTTCTCTAGAGGCACAGAGATCTAGAGGCACAAATCCCTTTTCTCTGAGCATTTGATCAGTAGGACCAAAATGATGATCATGTCATTAAAACCTCTGTCTTATTTCTCGTTCCATTTGGGAATTTCCCTGAGTTCTGAGCAGTTCTGGGCTTGTCTTCAGCATTTTACTATTGTGTGAGCACAAATTGATAGAGCACAATGTAGAGATGTTGTTCCAGCCCTTCCCAGCACTATGGAAGGGTTGGAACTCACCAGAACCTGTGTCAGAAATTCCTGTAAAAGCTTTTTCAGATGCCCTGAAGTAGATCAAACGCCACTGATTGTTCCTGCTTTTCCACTCAAGGTCAGCATCCTCATTGCCCTGAATAAGCAATATTTCATTGCTTAAGGCATCTAAACAATTGTGGTTCTCAGTGTGACCACATTTCTGTCCTCTGATGGCCACATGGGCCATGGCTGAGGCCATTTGATGCCATAGCCACACATTCACACAGCTCAGTGTGTAGATTCCTTCCCAACTTTGCCTGAATCCTGAACTTCCTGGAGAATGTACGTGGTTGGAATAGCCATGGAAGTCTTTTAATGTGTCTAATCTAATCTAATTTCTAGTTTAATTTTGGATTGGTGCATATTCCACCTTAAATTCCTGTTCAGTAGTTTAATAGCTTCCTTTTATAGATGGGTTTTGCACATGGAGAGCCCATGGATGGTGCTGCAGGGGACAGTCCCTTCTCCATGGTGGCTTTGTAGCCATCAGCAGTGGGACATGACTGGGAGCAAGGGCACTTTGCATCAGTGCTTTGATGAGGGGAGAAAAACACCATTTATCCTCTTTTAATTTATTTTTTATAAATTAACTATGCACAAGATCTTAAATACATGAAAGCTTTAGGAATGAGTATGGCTTTGCTGCTAAGGACGATAAAGAATTGAAAATCCTGATCCTGGATACTGAGAGGCTAAAAATGTCATTGTTGTGGCTATGTAAGATTGACTTAAAATTCCCAGAAATTCATTCTCTCTGGAGAGCAATTCCCAGAAGCCAGGGAAGAAATTGTTTTCCCAAACAGAATTGATGAAAAGCTTTGAAAATGCAACGTGGATGTAACCTCAGACCCACGATTGTCACTTCCCTTGTTCCAGGAGTGTTCTGGAGAGCCAGGCAGGGCAGCAGGGTGTGACAGCCATCGTGGGGGCTCTGTGGGACAGGGAATTACCCCTCAGCACAGGGATTTGAATGTTTCTGGTGTCCTGGCATTAGACTTTTCTGTTGCCCTACACAGAATTGCTGCTTTTCTCTGTTCAGTGCCATTTTGGTCTCTGGGAGTTGCTCGATCTGAGCTTAATGAGCACTTACAGCTTTTAATCTATTTGTAGAAGTGCTGCTAATGTTCTTAGATTAACTGAATTCCACACTGTGGTATAATATCTGTTTTATATTATTTTATTCATGCTTTTGGGTTGTTTTTTTTTTTTAATGTAAACTGTTCCTTATTGTTGTTGAGAAAGAAAAATTAAAGCTCTATTCTCTATGGTTAATGTATTTTCAAATCGATCAGATCTTGGTGGTTTTTCTGTCTGTGTGGTCCCTGGGAAGCAGTGGATGGGGATACCCTGAGCAGGGAGTGCCCGAAATGCTCTGTATTTCCATGCTGCTCATGGATTTCAGAGCCTCCTGTTGCTCATGGTGAGTGTCCCCTGTGCTGGGGGGGACCTGGGCTCCTTTTTGCACCCTCATGGTCCTCACTTTTCCCCATCCTCTTCTCAGTCCAGCTTTGCTGAGCTCTGGGCAGATGTGTGGCAGTGACACCTCCTTGGCTTTGCCGGCACTGTCACCTGTGTCCGTTCTCTTGCTCTATACCCCTAGAATGTGGAGAATTAAACTGATGGTGAAACAGAGCAATGGAAGAGGAGGAAAAGCACTGGGGAAGGGCTGGGCCAGGTCCTTGGTGTTGCATGGAGTGAACTGCCCCAGACAGAGCAGATGGGGAGTGACAGAAGGTCCTGGCATGTGATGGTGTTCACAGGGGTCTGAGGATGAGGGAAGAGATGAGGATCTGACTCCATATTCCAGAAGGCTTGGTTTTTTATTTTATTATATATATTACATTAAAACTATACCAAAAGAATAGAAGAAAAGGTTTCCTCTCAGAAGGCTGGCTAAGCTAAGAATAGAAAGGAATGAATAACAAAGGTTTGTGGCTCAGACAGAAAGTCTGAGCCAGCCGACTGTGATTGGCCATTAATTCCAAACATCCACGTGGATCAATCAAAAACCCACCCGTTGCATTCCACAGCAGCAGATAAGCATTGTTTACATTTTGTTCCTGATGCTTCTCAGGAGGAAAAATCCTAAGGAAAGGATTTTCATAAAAAGATGTCTGCGACACTGGCATGGTGGCAGCCCAGGCCCTGGTGGTGATGGTTTGTACCTGTGTGTGATCCTGTGGGGACACAGGGCCCTGGCATGGTGGCAGCCCAGAGCTGGGCCGTGGTGGTGATGGTTTGTACCTGTGTGTGATCCTGTGCTGCCAGGTGAGCTGGGCAGGAGGTGAGGGAGTGCATTCTGCAATGGTGATCAAAATAACCTTGGACTTGATGTCGTTCTCTTGCCTCAGTATTTCCTGGATCAGAAATTTCCAGACCTTTCAGCTGGCAGTGGTAGGATGGGCCATGGTGCCTTTCTTGCAGGGAACAGGAGGGACAAGTTTCTCATCAAAAACATGAGGAGGACAAGCTGCCTGTGCTCCCTGCTCAGGGCTGGCACTTGTCACCCTGTGGACTTCACAAAATCCTTGGGTGCTTGTGGATCTTCCAGCTGTACCATGGGGGGATGCCAGGTGTGGAAATAGGTAAGAGGTGTCCCCAGCCTCCTTTCTGTGGTGTCAGTTCCTGCACTGCTGTTGGAGGGGTCCACATCACCACAATGTTGTGTTTTAAGCAGCACAGAATTTATCAGCACTTCTAAAAATGGGAATGCAAGGAAAGCTGGATGCTGGCTCCAGATTCCTGCCTCTACCTACTTATGAGAAGAGGCTTAATTAAATAAATCCTGGTATTTAATTAATCCTTAATATGTTTGCTTCTTGAGGCATGTTTGCTCTAAAGGCCCAGCCCCAGTTTCCAGTGCAGGCTGAGGTTTGCAGGGAGCTCACAGCTCAGAACTTCAAAAGCTGATGAAGACACTCCCCAAACATGCAGAGTTTGCAAAATGCCAGGGTGGGATTCAACCAGCCCTTGCAAATGTGTTAATTACCTGATATTAATTGGCAACCTAACCACCAGAGGCCACATCCCCAAGGTGCCAAAGCAGGACTGCTCTGTGCTCTGAGCAGAGAGACTGGCAAAATTCCTGCCTTTCGGATGGAGGAAAGTAAATGATCCTAAAAGTGAATTTCATTAATTTTTAACTTGGGATAGTTTCTCACAAAAGCAGCTATCCTGAGGCTGTGCTTTGAAGTGCATGGAAATTTCCATCAGTTGCCACCTCCATGCAGTGCAGGAGACAGCAGCTGGTGGAACAGCTCTGTCCTGTGAAGGAAGAGAAACCATTCCAACTCCTTGTCAGCAAGGGCTCTTCAGGAGATTTTGAGGAGGGATTGGATTATAGGAGCTCCTCCGAGGGGTGGTGGCAGCCCCAGTACTTTCCATGCTCTATTTTGCCCCTCTGCTCCCAATCCTTTGACTCCCAGGGGGCTGTGGCAGATGCATCAGTGGCAGATGAACCAGTTTGGCTGTGGCCCAGGGCTGGGTGTGATGGGGGGCACTGGGGGCTGTGCTGGTGAGCCCAGCTGGGAGTGCTCGTCCTCACACACCCTCCTGCCAGGCTCAGGCACGTGGCACACTGAAGGACCCAGAGTATTTATAGCCCTTGTGAACATGCATGAATGGACATGCTGAGTCCTGGCACAAACATCTTCCCAGGTGGGTGCTGTCCTGGCAACACCCTGAGCTCTCTCTGCTGCCTTAAGGTGCTCCAGCACCTATTTCAGAGAGGCCTTTTGCAAAGGAAAATGAAGCTGAAAATTCAAAAGCCAATCCACAGCTGTATAAATCAGTGGGTAAATCCTGCAGAGAGCCCCAGTTTGTACAGGCAGCAGCACCTGACTGATGCAGGGTAAGGGGCTGACAGCCTTGGGTCCCTACCCAGCCCTGCAGCACTGGGGGATGGAGGACTGTACAACGGGGATTTTGTTAGTCTGGGATTGGGAATCTCAGGGCAACATGAAATTGTTTGGGATGGAAGGGACCTTAAAGTCCATCTCACTCACAGAGGCACCTTCCACTATCCCAGGTTGCTCCAAGCCCCATCCAACCTGGCCTTGGACACCTCCAGGGATGGGGCAGCCACAGCTTCTCTGGGTACCCCGTGCCAGGCCCTCAGCACTCTCACAAGGAAAAATTTCTTCCAAAACTCCAATCTAAACCTCCCCTTTATCAGTTTAAATTCTCCTTTTGCTTGCTTTGATTGCAACAATTGAGGTGAAGCAATCCATGCTCAGGCATTTCCAATGAGCTGTGGATGTACCTCACAGCCATGAAAAACGAGCTCAGATCCAGGAGACAACAGCACAGGGATGTGTTAAGCCAGTCCTTAAGCACAAGGAAGTATGGTGCTGTTTCCTGGAGCATTTCTCAGGAAGTGAAAGCATTTCTGCAAGGCTTTGGCAGCCCTGTTGGAACAACATGTGAGTGCTTAGGAGTTATCAGCGAGCTCTGTGATAGTGCAGCACCCAGATTATCTGTGCTGGTTCAGTGGATTTTTCTGAGTAGTTTCCAGGAGTGGAGAGGTTGTTGGGGAGGAAGATGCTGCCGTCACTGCGCACAGCTCGGGGTTCAGTCTCTGGTTTAGTGACTGACCTGGCCCTTGGGTGGATGAGTTTGAGCTTTTTTTAGTCCAGCAAATGGAACACAGATCCTCAGCTTTACCGCCGTGACTAAGGACGTGTTGTTGTTGGCTGGGTTACAGGAGTGCTCTGAAATCTGAGTCACTCTTCTGCTTGGCAAAACAAAAGCAGACTCCCAGGAAATCTGCATCCCTTTGTTCTCCCCACAGCCCCCCAAGCCTGGCCATGTGCTGCTGGCTGATAGCACAGGGATCAGGATGGGGCCATGTCCTCACCCAGACCAGTGCAGGCAAAACCACCAGGGATTATATAACTGGCAACAATCCCACACCCACTGGTTCCTCCCTCTGTTGCACTGGAACCTCCGTGACGGTGCAATCTAACAGCTCCTTCCTACTGGAGAGCATTATACATACAAATTTGACACTCAATTATCCTTGTTTTTTAGTCAAGGATTCCTTGGCTGTGGCTGCTTTCAGCAGATGAGGCTTGATAGTTCTGCCTTCTCAAACTTCTCCTTTCTGGAGGAAGAAATATTATGTGGACACCACAGTGAATCCCACAGGCTCCACACCCCCTCAGAGGGGTGATGCCCTTTCCAGGGCCTGGCACACCTCAGCCTTCACAAGGCCTATGTGTTTAGCAGACTATTCCCTCTAAAACAGGACTCTCTCTCCTGCTTTCCTCCTCCCAGCCCTGTTCCTGAGTCAAACTTGAGGATGGGAGAGGCAGCAACCCCATGGCCAGTGGGGTTTTTTTGGGAAGGCAGTGCCAGGGCTGTGCCCTCCCTGTGCTCCGAGCCAGGCACTTGCTCTGCACTGATTTCCATGGTGGATGAGCAAAAAGAGGTGGGAAAGGAACTTTTAAGGATAGTTGCTGTGGTGGTGATGGAGAGTGGGAGGATTTCCTGTTTTCCTTTATGCAGATTTTATGTAGTGGGCAGTGGAGAACCCTCCTGCAGTGCTCAGTGCCTGAGGTGTGTGGGGAGCCTGTTTCCTCCTGGGGCTCATCCTGAGCTGTCACCAACAGTTCTGAATGTGACCGTGTTCACAGGGGTCTGAGGATGAGGGAAGAGACGAGGGTCTGACTCCATGTTTTTAGAAGGCTGATTTATTATTTTATGATATGTATTACATTAAAACTACACTAAAAGAACAGAAGAAAGGATTTCATCAGAAGGCTAGCTAAGAATAGAAAAAGAAAGAATGATAGCAAAGGCTTGTGGCTCAGGCTCTGTGTCCAAGCCAGCTGACTGTGATTGGGCATTAATTAGAAACAACCAACATGAGACCAATCACAGATGCACCTGTTGCATTCCACAGCAGCAGATAATCAATGTTTACATTTTGTTCCTGAGGCCTCTCAGCTTCTCAGGAGGAAAAATCCTAAGGAAAGGATTTTTCATAAAAGATGCCTGTGACATCTGAATTTTGTGGGAGCAGTTACCTGGTGGAAGGTTGCAAGGCAGGACACTGAAGTGTTTCCCTGCGGAGGGGCAGAGCATTTCAATGCCACGTGGGCCTGGGAAGGGTAGCAGGGGAGCACTGGAAAATCAGTGTTCCCCTGACCCAGACAGGCAGTTTTTGCATACACCTCCACCTTTTCACATAACAGGAGCAACTGGCCTAGCAGGAAGAGAGGGAGACTGTTCCTGGCTGGAACAAAGGAGGGGATTTTGTCGCACTCGCCGGAATCAGGCATCAGGCAGGAGTGAGACAGGAATGAGAGCAGGGGCTGAGGGGGGTCTGCCTGGGCCCCTCTGTGTTTGTCCCTGCCCTCACTGTGCAGGTGTGCCATGGGCAGTGTCCGTGTGCCATTTGCAATTAACCCATTTCTCCACTGCAGGGCACTGACAGGCTGTGTGAGAGGAGCTAAATCACCCGAGCAGGGAACATTCCCTGGTGCTCCCTGCTTTATGCCATTCTTAGCTCAGTTCTGCAGAAATCCCAGCCTGGAAGTTAATTGTATGGCGGAGAGGAGAAACAGTGGCATTACTCATCTGAGGAGTGGAACCTTTTGTTTGAAAACTGTATCTGAAGAATGGAAACTTCACAGATAAGGGACCTGTCATTCTTTTCTGAGTGCAGGCACTCCTTCACTGTAGATTGCTGCTTGCCATCCCTCTGAGGGCTCCAGCGAAGTCATAAAACAGAGGGTCAAAGCTCAGATGTCTGCAAGATGGGTCTGGGAGCGTCCGTTCACTATTGCCATCCACACTGCAGGGTGGAATTACAGCCCTAATTCATATACATGGGGTGAGAGGCCAGGGCTCTGCATTTAACTCTGCCCCTTTTGGGGTCACCTCTGCTCTGCTAAGTGCTGATAAACACAGTGGGACAAAGATTCATGCAGGGTCTCAGGTGGGGACAGAGCACAGGGGAAGAACCTTTCCAGGAGCCAGAGCTGTGCCACATGCCAGGTCCTGTCCTCACCCTCTTCACTGTAGGACACACACTGGGGTGTTGGAGCACGTCTAGGGAAAGGAACAGAGCTGGGAAAGGGTGTGGAGCACCAGGAGCAATTGAGGGAGTTGGAGGGCTCTCCACAACTAACTGACAGGAGGGTGCAGCCAGGTGGGGATCAGATCTGCTCCCAGGGAACAAGGGACAAAACCAGAGGGAATGGCTTCAGGCTGTGCCAGGGGAGGTTTAGATTGGATAATTCTGTGGAAATTTATTCATAGAAAGGATTGTCAGGCATTGGAACAGACTGCCCAGGGAGGTGGTGGAGTTCCACCCCTGAAGGGATTTAATGGATGCGTCAATGTGGAGCTCGGGGACATGGGTGGCCTGGGCAGGGCTGGGGTTGGACTTGATGGTTTTAGAAGGCTTTTCCAACCCAAATAATTGTATGATTCTAAGGGGGCAGCAGCACTGGGGTGCCACTGGGGTGTCATTTGTGGCAGTGGGATGACAATTCTGCCTGGTGCCAGAGCTGGGGTGCGAGAGCTGGGCTGTCACGGCTGGGGGGTTCTCATCTCCCCAGTGCAGCACCGCCAGTCCCACAGCTCTGTGCTGGCCCTGCACTACATCCATTCCCTTTCTCACAGGTTCAGGGTGTCCCCAAGACAAGAAGGGCTGGGTGAGGATCTGGCCCCTGAGGCCCCACAGGGTCGGGCCTGGGCCTGCTCTGTGCCCCTCAGCGCCGCCATCGCGGCTCTGCCCCAGGCCTGCTATAGCTCCAACCAAGCCGAGTTTCTGTGGCCTCTTTGAAGCTCCCAGGTCTCATCTCCTGGGGCATTCACCAAGGCACATGCTGAGGCTGCTCCTCACACAGTGGGAAACAAGACAGCAGCTCCTTGGGAACAGGGCTGCTCTCTTGAAGTGTCCATTTGAATGCGGCTCCCAGGCTGTGAGGCCTCCGGAGCCTGGCGTGCCCAGTTCTCCGGCTCTGTCACTGTGTAGGTGTTTTTGTGGAGGGAGCTGCCATTAAATGGCTCCTGAATAACTGATCAGGCTCTTTTCTCATTCCTTATGACTTTGCTGCGAGCCCTGTGTGCTGGAGCACAGATTCCCAGCCTTGGGTGGAAAAAAGAACTGCTTCAAAGAGGTGTAAGAGGCAGGAACACCCTCCTGGCAGAGGCGCTGATCCGAGCCATGGATCTCCCTCATCCACCAGAACTGCAGGGAGGGTGCTGGCTGAGGGGATGGGTTATGGCTTGGCTTCTGGAAAAGTGAAAAGGCAAATGAGTCATGGAATTGGGATCCCTTGGTGTGGTGAAGATGAAAGGGTTGCTAAGGTGGGGGAAACACCTATATTATCCTGCTTTGGGAGCAAGGGGGGGAAGCTGTGGGAAAGCGATCTTAATTTAAATGGGATGTGGGTGGGAACAGAGGAGGCAAGGCGAGCTCCATATTCCTGCTGTTGTTACAGGGCTGGATGTTTTTGCTGCTGAAACTTTTCCTCCTGCTCCCATCCATGCACCTGCTAAGGGGCAGCTACAGAAACTCTGTCTGGCTCCCTTGGAATGGATAATGGAGAAATCCACTGGTTCAGGATCCCTATGCCTGCAACAGAAGGAGGTTTGGGCTCATCAAAGGCAGATGAATGAGTTCCCCATGGAGAGCAGGGACACAGGACCTGCTGCCTGGTCTTTCACTGTCCTGCCAAGACCTGGGATGAGCACATGGAGATGCATTTTCCTTGTGCCATGGCATCACCCTGGCCCCTGGCCAGCCCATCATCCACACTCTCCTTCCTCCTGCCGTGAGTCATGGCCTCGCCTCGAAGCCCAGCCGACTTTGGCCTCCTCGGCAGGGAGCCACACCTTTGGTAATGACAAAAAGCAGCTCTTGGAGCCCTTGAACTGTGACAGCTGTGGCATGGAGAGGATGCCAGTGGGCAGATCCCATGACTTGGGTGCCATTCCTGAAGGGACTAAAGAGAAACACTCCCTGGTCTGAAATGTTCCGTTTCTGATTTTCTCTGCTCTGAGGCAATGTTCCCTGGACTGGGCTCCACAGCTGTGCTGCCCTGAGGGTGACAAAAGGATAGTGGTGGCCAAGGGGCTGCCACTGGTAGCCACAAAATTGGATTTTTTACCTGGTGTGCGACAAGGCAATAATGACACAATTGAGAGAGACATTGATTATTTATTTCAGGGTTGTGCAGCCTGGGTGCTTAGTATATTCCACAAATCCAGCACATGCCACCGGACTTTCCTGCTATTATTTATACACAGAAATTCAGAGTTAGTAACTTTCCAAGCACAAACCTTTATTAGGATTTGTCAGTAATTTCCATCCAAGTTGCTTCTCCACATGCCCAGGGGAAGGGTCTTCACCTGGACAGGGTCTTTCTAACCTGTAGGTATGATTTTTATTACTGTAACAAACATAGTTCAGCTATAGAATGTACTGGCTTTGAAAGTTACCAATGTTTACATAGACACATTAACTTTTTGATTCAGATCCTTAAAGCTTGTAGTTTTCAAGGATGTAATTGACTAAGGGATGCAGCTGTTGCCTGTTCCATTGATTTGAATCACAGAATCCCAGAGCAGATGGGGTAGGAAGGGCCCTCTGGAGATCATCCAGTCCAACAAGGCAGGGTCACCTGGAGCAGGTGACACAGGCTTGCATCCAGGTGGGTTTGGAACGTGTCCAGAAAGGGAGACTCCTCCCTGGGCAGCTGTCCCAGTGCCAGCCACCCTCCATGAGAAGAGCTTCTTCCTCATACTGAGGTGGATCTTGTGTTTATTACTCCTTATCATCGGGCACCACTGAAAAGAGCCTGGAAACACCCTCTTGGCACACGATTTGAGATGTTTGTATGGATTGATGAGATTCCTTCCAGACTGACCAGGCCCCGCTCCTGCAGTCTCTCCTCATCACAAAAATGCTCCAGATTTAGATAGATAATTACATTACCCTTGTGGCCTCTGCTGGACCCTCTCCAGTATCTCCCATTTTTATTTATCCTTGTCCAGAAGTGGACACAGTAAAATAATCCTGACACACCCCACATTTTCCAGCCCTACCCACGCCCAGCCACTGTCCCTCAGGACGGCGGTGCCGGGACTCGAACCCGCGGTCCCGCGCGGAGCAGGTGGAGCGGGGCGGAGCCAATCGCGGCCGCGCTGCGCGGGGGAAGCCCCGCCCACGGCCCGCACCGCGCGGTCACCATGGCAACAGCGGCGCTTCCCGCGGGGCCCCGCGGCCGCCGGGGCGAAGGGGCCGGACCGGCACCGGGGCGGGACATTCCCGCCTCCCGCCGCCCTCCCGCCGCCTTCCCGCAGCCCCTCGCTCCGGGGAAGCGCCGAGGGACGGCCCCCTGCCCGCCCCGCCCCCGGCCGTGCCCGGCCGCCGCTCGCCGCCCGCCGCCGCCGCGGGGGAAAGGCCGCTGCGCGCCCAACTTCACTCCAAGCAACTTCCCCGGTGCGGCGGAGCCGGCGCCCGGTTTGGCGGAGCGAGCAGCCGGTGCTTCGGCTGGGTGAGTGCTGCTGGGTGGGACAAAGGCGGGCAGTGCTCGCTCAGCCGTGGGGCCGGCACGGGAATCGCTTCCCCGCTTCCCCGGGGGTGCCTCGAACGGGGAGCGGGTCCCGTGCCCGCGGTGCGCTCGCCGCTCCCGCATGGCCCGAGCCCCGCTGCCGGACCGCCCGGCTGCTCCTTCCTCACTGCGTCAGACCGAGGGCTGCTGCCCTCGAGGGTTAAAAAGAAAAGAAAAGAAAAGCCCCCCTCTAAAAAAGCCCCGTGGTTCCGATTCGGCGGCTGGAGGTGGGGAGGGCTTGTAGGTGGTTTTTGGTGGACGGTGGTGTTGCTCGTGGTGCTGAGGATTAGAGCGTAATTTTGTAATCCACGCGGGCTGCAATTATCTGTTCCTCGCTGGATTAGGGATGGTAATGTGCTTGGAGGTCTTAAATGGACAAATAAAGATGCTCCCCCTTTCTCCCCCCCGGTTTACAGCCGGGCGGCGGCTCCTTGGGCAGAGCAGGAGGGATTCAGGCTTTCCCCAGAGCGGTATGTGACTCCTTAATGCCTTGGATTTCGGGAAATATATAATCTGCTCGTTAAAATTACTTCGAAGTGCCAGTTTAAAGTCATCATGCTGCTTTTGAATTGAAGATGCACATAGCTTTGTTTGTTGGCATCGTGTGTGCATAGAATCTCAGCATAGTTTGGGTTGGAAAGGATTTTAAGCTCATCTCATTCCAACCCCCCTGCTAGGGGCATATATTTTTGTTTTGGAAGCGCTTGGGCGGACAGACTTGTGTCGTTCTGGTGATGCGCAGCTCATTTGTTAATTTTCCCTCCTAACTCCAAATCCAAGCGGTTTATGTGAGCACGGAGAGACCTGGAGTGCTGCTTGTGGGTGGAAATAGCTGCTCCAAAAGATCACGTGGAGGTCAGTTCCTTGAATTTGCACGGAGTTCTGCGCTCGGACTTGGGAGGGAGCAGCGCTGGGATTGTGGATGGGTGAAGCTAATCAGTGAAATCCCAGAATTTCCTGTGCGGTGCTGCACGGAGCCGGGTGGAAAGCTTTGCCTTCCTGAGCCTGCCTGCAGCATTGTTGCTGTTCTTGCCTTTCTCCCGTCTGGAGGTGGGAGATTAATCCCGTGGATTCAGGTATTGACTTGACTTCTATTTCTGTGGCGTAATCCGGGCGATTCTGATTTGTGTGCGAGGAATGGGATTAGGGGGAAATCGCACTTGGCAGATGGCAGAGCTCTTCTGTGCCATTAGGAGATATCGTAACCTTTGATTATACCTGCAGGTCTGGTAACAGAGCTCAGGCTCTTTGGGGTTTGGGAATAGAATTCCATTCCAGCTCAAATATTGCTCATGATAAATTACTGGGATCGCGTTAAAGGAGCTGCAGCAAACAGCAATTGATGTTTTGTCCAAACTGGTGCTTTACTCCGGGGTGGTAATTGCAGGCAATTTTCCTTGTCTGCTGAGGGGTAAACTCTGTTTCCAGGGTAACTGGGAAGTTGTTTAGCTGCTTCTGAGGTACTTTTTTGCCAGAGCTGAAGGTTGTTGGCATTTTCTTTTCCTGGTCTCTCCTCCACAAACCAGAAGGATTTGCATCTTTCTAACGAGCACGTAAAAATGGGAGTTTTCTTTGTTTTCCTGTGACGTTTGCAGGGTGTGTAGGGAAGCAGACAGTTGTGTGGCAGAAATGCTAATAAAGCTGCCTGGCAGCTTAATCCAGGTAAAGACTTTCTCAGGAAAAAAAAAAATCTATCAAGAATTTATAAACTTTTCCCCTCATTTTTTTCGCTAACATTTTCTTTGCAATGTGCTCTGCCTTTTCCTGTAAGAATTATCAAAGATCTTTATTATTAAGTAAAGCTATAAAGCCTTTGTGCTTCAGGGTAGTTAAGGAGGTTGGAATCCTATTTAAATAGATGTTGTAGCCTGTAATTCCCTTTTGATAGGTGTAGAGTTTATTGAAAATGGGTGTGTAAACTTCTCCTCTGTTTCAGACAATGCCCTGAGCTAATTCTAAGCTAAATCTTTCCTTCCCAATGTACAGAAGACACAGAAGCAAGTCACTCTGGAGAGTCACAGTATGGAAAGTCCCTAAAAGGAGGCAAAGTCTAGGACTGTTTCCAACTGGAATACTTTGGTTTGTCATTTTTTTGCTGTCTCATTTTATATGTGGCAGTAAAGGGCGTGCATGGCCCCAGCCCCAGGGTTGTGCTCACGCTGCAGTTCTGGAGCTGCTGCTCTTATGGCAGGAGAAAGGGCACAGTCCCCCATCTGTGCTGCTCCTGACGAGATAACCAGGGATTCAGAAAATTTCCATGGCTGATGATGAAGCAGTTTTTCTCTCTGCCACACTCAGGCTTTGTGTAGCTGCAGGATTTCTTTTTTATTTTTGTTTAATTCCATTTTCAGCCATGTGCAGCACCATCACCTTGGGTGTTAATTGAGCCCCTTAAGTGTGCAGACTCCTGTGGCAGTGGCAACAAGCTTCCCAAATACCTGATTTCTTCCAAAGGGGGAAAAAACCCCAGTTACAACTTGGAAACAGGCTTTACTGAAAGCAGGGATTTCAGACTTTGTGCTTCATAAGTTTCCCAGCCCTTCCTGCCCCGTGTGCTCAAGGTGACATTCAGAGCACATGTGAAAGAAGCAAGTCCTGACCAGCAGGTCCCAGGTGGATGGAGAGCTGAGGTATTCCTGCTCCTGGGATTCTTTGCACAGCTCTGTGATTTCGCTTGGGTGTTGTCCTGGACTCTGCTCCATTCAGCACTCATGTTTCTCTGGCTATTAGATAATTTTGAAACCAGTCCTGTCACCTGCCCTCTCTTTGGCACGTGTTTGGTTAGTGCAGAGTGAAAAAGGAGCTCAGTCTCTGTGGTAATGAATGTGTTGCTCTTCACTCCCTGGTCCTTGCCCTGCAGTTATTCCCCGTTTGGTTGTTGCTCATGGAGCTTCCTCCCTTCTGGCAGATTTTCCAAGTAACCTGTGAATCAAATTGATTTGATTTCTCTGTCCTTGAGTTTGTAAACAGAGATAAGAAAACGTCCCACAGTCTTGAAAATTCTGGTGTAGATTTGCTTGTGGGGAGTGCTGTGCAGATCAGGGACAGGGCTCAGGATCACATTGGAGAGGATTTCCCTGAATGTGTCAGCTGGGGACAACTTACAGATGTGACTTCCTCTCCTGGCTGCTCATGTGTTTAAAAATCATGCTGGTTTCTTATTGGGCAGCTTCACAGATCAATATATTTCTCTAAGCCTTGGTGTGATTTCTCAAATTGACGCTCCACAAAAGTTGGTAGCTTGGCACTGTCCCTATCCAGGGAAATGTCCTTTGGCAGTGCACTGGTCATGCTGGATGGTTAGTGAAAAATTTGCCTAGTAAGAGGGTGTGTCTAAATTGGAGTGTTCTGCATCCATTTATGTGTAATGTTGCTGTTCTTTCCTTATTTTCAAGCTGTTTATTTCAGTGGAATGTTTTCTTGCATGAGGTTTGAAGTCTTTCACTTCCCGAGCTGGGTCAATGTTCATGATACAGTGCTGCAGCCTTTCTGCTAATTGATTTTATAAATTTATTTATTTCTTATGGTAAGTGCAGCTTGCTCAATTTTCAAGTAGGAGGCAGCATTTGGGGAGGAAGGGACCATTCCAGTGAATCCTTTATGGAGCAGCAGATCCTGCTGTGTGCTGTGGGCTGCTTGGAAAAGTGAGACTGAAATAAATGCTCAATCCTGCAAGCCCAGGCATGAGGCTTGTGGTGATGCTGTTGTGAGCCCAGTCTGTATCACTGGTTTGTGTTTGGTGCACAGGGGTGACTGGAACCTGGGAATGTTGCAATGCTTTTAGGTGTGTTTTTAGTTTTGTGTGTAAGAATTGCCCAAAGGCATTGTAGGGCAAAAGCCGCAGATTTTTTGCTTTTGCTTCAGAAATCTCTTTTAAGTATAGAGTGCCTGCTTGTGGTAGTAGGGTTTGCAGTGTAAACCACTGTGTGGTTGTCTGGAGCTTGCAGCCAGAGAGACTGGAATAATAGCATCAGGAGAGCTGAGGAATTCTCTCCGCAGCAACCAGTCTTGAATCCTAATCACGGCCCTCAGAGTGACCACAGGCTTGGTAGGTTTAACAGCTTCACTGGGAGACTCCATGCTTGACAAACTCGAGATGCACCTGCCCTAGGCAGCTGGGTGTGCAGACTTTTCCTAAAAATGTCCACGAATTGGCTCTTGGGTTGCCTGGATATATGTTTTCAGTGAGATTTGACTGCTGATTCCAAGGAGATGCTCTTCTTGCTGGGTTAGAAGTGAAGTTGGTTCTCTGTTCTCATGTCCTTCATTGACTCTCTGTGAGATTGAAGGACATCCATGAACTTCTGAACTCTCAGGGCATTCTTTTCAAGCCGTGTTCCAGGAATAATTAAAATATTTACAAGTAACAAAGCCAGAGCAAGTCAATTGCTTTTTGCCTTGAGAGAGCTTCTATAGGTGAAGAGGACTTCCCATGTGTTGAGTTCTGTTAACTGGCAAGAAAACCAAATTCTTATGAAAACCTGGATATTGAGTGTTGCTAAAACATACTAAATTTAGTGTGGTGACTGTTTTATCTATTTTCAGCTATTGCTTAAAAAAACTCCCTAATGTTTCCCTTTTATTCTCGTGATTGGTATGACCTGAACATCTGATCACAAAAGGATATTTAAGTCTACTGGGTGATGATTTTCCTCAGGCCCAGGCTTAAAGAATTCAGACTCTTAAAATTAAGCTGTTTATGGGAGCATACTTTATCTTTAGATTCTTTTCTCAAATCAAGGAGGTTTATTTTCTTGGTTCCCACTCTCTTTGTTCTGGGAATATGTAATGCTGGAATTTCTGCAAACAAAAACACTTTCAAACAGCTTGGGGATATTTTTCAGTGCATCTGTATAAATAGGAGATCGTTAATACATTTTTTTGCAGTTCCTGAATGCCTTACACTTATGTTGAGACAATGGGAGTTGAGTTTTCTTTTTATGCTCTTCATCTCTACAAAACACGCTCGAGGAGAGGAAATGAATGTTTTCTGAGGGCTGTGTGATTGTGGTGATGCAGCTTGAGCAGTCCAGGGCACAGAGAGGGTTATTATCCAAAACACTGCTTGTTTGTGGTTGAGTCATGTCCAATGAGCACACACTTAAACATTGGGGGTGGGGGGATCTGGGCTCTTCTAAAGCCACTTACAGAGCTTGTTCATTAAAAGTTCTTACCAGAATTAAGTGCAAAACTTCCAGTTTTGGGCTAGAGTAAAGCCTCTGCTTGCCTGAAAGGAGATAGCGTTGATCTTGGAGCAGTGTGAGAACTGAAAACTTCTTACTATTGTAGTAATTACGAGTCAGGATGGTCATTAGGCTGGTGTAACGAGCAGGAAAAGATAACAATTCAGTTGCTGGAGGTTTGGTGTCTCCCCAGTTTTCACTTGGAGGGGAGAAGCGTGTGCGCTCCAGCAGCTCCTCCAAAGAGCGATGCCACAGCTTTGGATGGAGTAAGGCTCGTCCTACTGCTCGCAGTTAGATGGGCTTTAATGTGGGCAGGAGGGAGGAGATCCGAGCCTTATTTCCAGGTCAAAACACCCCTTTCATTCGGCTGGGAATCGCCAGGAGCCGAGTGGGCTGTTAGCTCCAGCTCCGGGCTTGACCCAGTTCCTGCGCGGAGCTCCGGACGGGCAATTCCAGCTCTGCTGCAGGGACATGCATGGCAGAGAGAGAGAGAGAGGGGAAAAAGCACTTAGCTGCATTCTGTTCTTTAAATCTTAACTATGTGGGTTTAGTGCTTTGGGGAGGAGGTGATGGAGTGAAGATGCTCGGCCTGTACTTCGTTATTTTCCATTTTGGTAGTTATCCTTCATATCCCTTCCTACCTCTTTCCAGGGGTAGGAAGCTGCCAGTGTTTTAGTGAAATGGATGAAAATCGGAGGATTTGTGTGTGCTTTTAGTGCTGCAACATTGTTGCCATACACAGAAGCCTCTTCTGTTTATATTTTCATAGTGACTGGTTTTGTAATCACAGTATTGGTTAAATATGTGCTTTCAGTGCCTTTCAACAAGTGATGTTCATAAATGTCAACTTCTAAAACTGATTATTCCTGCCGTTGTAAAATGAGGACCCATCGTTATTTTACAGTTTGAAAGGTACGAACAGGAGCGGAATTTTAAGTTTGTCTTTATTTTGCTCTTTTAATGAGCTCAGCCTTGAGCCTGTGCTGGGCTTGGCTGTCTCAGCGCAGCCGTAGCACCGAAGGCTCCTCGCAGGGAGGGAGTTGTGCCAACATTTAGGAGGGATGTTTATCTGCTGGGACTATGTTCAACCATACAAGGCTTTCCATGGACAAAGCTGCCTCATCCATAACGAGCCCAGCAAAGCAGGATTTAAAACAGAGTCGGAATTTCTGGCCACTGCAACTGTTTGATATTTCATGAGAACACTGGGAATTCTTCATTGACCCAAAGGAGCACAACAGGCCTTTCTGCTGGAGCTGAGCAGCACGGCTGGCTCGCTCCCTAACTGAGGGACCTTACAGAAATGTCACTGTTGTTATTGTTGTCAAACAGTGTCTTACTGTATTGGCACTACTGAATGTCAAATATTAGTGTAATCTGTCATTAGAATGTTTTCAGCAACATGACGGCTGCAGAGTTATCTAAATACCATCCTGTTCCTGCTGCAAACATGGTGCAGAGTGGGTTTTTTGCGTGTTTGAGCAGCAGTAGCAGTTCTGTCCAAGAGAAGCTGTGGCTGCCCCATCCTTGGAAGTGTTCAAGACCAGGTTGGACAGGGCTTGGAACAACCTGGTGTCCCTACCCATGGCAGGGGGTGGAATGAGATGAGCTTTAAGGTCCCTTCTAACACTTCTCTTCTTCTATAATAGATATATTCATTTATCCAAGTCGTATTAGATATTTCTAAAATGTATGGATTTATGTGTCATAATTCTTGCAAGTCATCATAATGTTCAGTTAATGTTCTTCACAAAATGAATATTAAAAAAAAATAATTAAATTGCTGCAGCTCTGTGGCTGCTGTCTGCTAAGGAGAGATTAAATGAATCACTCTGAGATTCATTTAATCAGAGTTTCCAGTACAACTTCAGGTCTTTGTTACTCTCGTAAGCACAGTTTTAGTCACGGTTCCTGTGTGGATGTGGAGGCTGCTGGAGAGGTCTCCACGTGTCTGACCTGCTCTCACCCGACAGGGCAGTGATGTTTCCTTGGGTAAATCACAGCACCCATTGGAAATGCTCATCAATAGTTGCAGGTCAGCATTTCAAGAAGGTCAGGGAGGCTGCTTCTGCTTTCTGCCTCGTGAGCATTATGCTAATTCAGTCGTTAAACATATTGGAATTGTGCTTCCTTTTGCTTCTGCAGAGCTTGCAGATTCCATGGGAGCCTTTTCCCTGTGCTCGGAGCAGAGAGGGTTAGTTTTGGGCAGGGAGAGGTTTTCTTGTAGCCTATGTTGTAGTCACACACAGGGAATGTGTCTGTAGGTCTGTGTGGATCTGTTCTTCCTGTGAAATACTTGCTTGCATAGTGTCACTGTCATGTTGGTGCTCATGCATGAGGAGGAAATTGAAGGGAGATGATGGAAACCTTAAGATGAAATACATATTTTCCTCTCCCAAAGGCACTTTGCTGAAGCACCTGTGTAACTTAGGCCCCATTAGTGACACCTCTGAGGAACCATATTGAGCCTTTTCTCCTTTATTTGTTCTTAAATGCTGGGAATGTGTTTGTGGAAAGTGCCTGTTGCAGGGGGTGGAATGAGATGAGCTTTAAGGTCCCTTCTAATGCTTCTGTTCTTCTATAATACATATATTCATTTATCCAAGTAGTATTAGATACTTCTAAAATGTATGGATTTATGTATCATAATTCTTACAAGTCATCATAATGTTCAGTTAATGTTCTTCACAGAATGAATATTTTGAAAAATAGTATTGCTTCCAGCACATGTAGAATGTTCAGAGATTATTTGTGCTGTGTGTGTGATCTATGTGTAAAGTAATGATCGCACAGAACATTCTTTGTTGATATTGGGCTGTTGCACACAATGTACAAAGCAATTGATCTGGAATCCAGGTTTGTTCTACTGTAGATTTATGGCTGGCTGAGATGGTGTTTTCACAGGCTTGGCTCTGTAAGGAGCAGGCTCATACATTTTTCAAATTGTCTCCAGAATTTTTGTTTCACTTCCATTGAGTTTATTTTATTTTTAATTTAACAGCTTTTATGTCAGATTTGCACGCTTCAAAAATGCTGAAAATGGTTACTTTAAGGTTAAAGCTTTTTCCATCTTTGTTCATCTTGACTGTAGAAGTGGTTGTGGTCTCTTCTCTGTCATGTCTTGTCTAATAACCCTGGAAAGCTGGGCTTGAACTGAGCTCCCAAAACCCAGGGTTGGAGCTGCTCACAGAGAGAATCAGCACCACAATTTGTCAGATCTAATGGCTCTGCTCCTGCTCACATCTGGGCTGAAGGCTGGAGTGAAAAACTTGTTAAGGCACGAGTGTATATTTTAAAATATATAATTAACAGCAGGTTGTTTATAACTGTTTACCAATGTGCAAGACAGTGTTTGTAGTAGGTTGGACTGGCTTTTATTAAACTTCAGAATCTGTGGCGTTTATCACTTTGCTGCAGAGCAGACAGGCCACACTCTGCCTGAGCACTGGGCAGGTTTGGTCAGGCACAGCTCTTCCAGCCTGCCTGGCTGCTTTTTATTAATGCTGATTTTTGAACACTTTGGCTTTTGAACCTGACTTTGGGGAGGGGAACTCATCAGGCTGACCAGGGCAGTTCCTGGGCAGAGTTTGTGTCCAGTAGTTCACACGGACCTTTTGTCTGTGGTTTGCTGGTTGATTCAGATGCGATGAAACAAAGTGAAAAAATTGCCCAATCTTCTTCACTGAGCAGGTGTCTCCTGTTGGCTCATCAAGTCTCAAAGCTGCAGATTACTAGAAAATGAAAAGAAATTAAATTTTGTGCCTAAGTCACTTCTGAAATGTCCTTCACCAGCTGCTGTCTCGTGAAAAATGTTGGGACATGTGAATCTTTAATTTCCTTTCCAACTTTGCCTCTTCACATTCAGTTCCTTGGATTGGTGTGGCTCCTGTTTGGCTCAGGTGGGATTCCTGCTTCAGAAATTCTTGATGCAGTGCCAGTTTTTATGACAAGTTTATGGCACCCTTTGAACTTGCAGATCTATACCAAAAAGGCCAGCCAGGGAGTTGGCTCAGCAGATTTCTCAGCAGCTGCAGGACCTGCTGTGCCTCTTGAGGCTGGTGAGTGTCTCTGCCTTCCAGAGGCCTCCAGTGCTGTTAACAGTGACCACAGTGGGATCAGTGGGTCATGCTTCACTGTGGGGCTTTGTGGGGACAGCCATGAGAGCTGAGGAGCTGGGAGAACTCAGTGTATCGTGGTTTTCTTTTAAGTCAAACTTCATTCCAAGGATCCTTCTTTGTAATAACTTCAGAAGGGTGTTTCCAAATTCACTGTGAGATCGTTTTCAGGTTACTAAATCCCTTCCTTGGATATGCTCTGAGAAGCTGGGATCAGGTGCCAGGGCTGCTGTAAGTGTGGTGTGAGTGTGGCTGGGTGGGGGTGATTTGAGGGAAGCTTCATGGTCTGGCTGCTCATGGGCAAATGAGTGCTCATGCTGAGGTACTCAGGTCTGGATGAGCTGGTGAGGACAAACCTGTGATCATTCACTCCTCCTGATTTTTGTGAGATGCAAAATATGTCTGTGTCAGCTATTTATTATTACCCTGCCTTAAAATGTAAGTGGTATCTACACTGGGCCATCAGTTTCAAGTGTTTTCATGTTACTCTTCTATCTTCATTTTGATGTTTAAGTGCTTCTCTGCTCTCTGCGCTTAAAACTTCCCAGAAAGTTAAAAAGCCCCCAGGGTTCACTTGTGGTTAAAAATGCCCTTCTGTGCCAAAGCTGTGAGTGTGGTTTGAGCAGCCCTGGGGTTCCCTGGGCCTCCTGTCCCTGTGCTGAGGATGTTCCACACCAGTGCTTGTGCACATCCATGCACTCCCAGGTTTCCCAGTGCCACCATTTGGATTTCAGAGCTGGTTTTTTCCCACTCCAGCTATTTCTTTTTCTTTCACCCCCCTCAATAAATACATTAATGTTTGTAGTGCCTGAACTGTTGTCTTTCAATTAATAGGCATTTTTTTTCCCTTCTGTGCTTTCTCAAGCATGTAGGGAGCTGGAGGAGATTGTTTAGTACTCACAAAGCTTTTGGATGCTGTACGTGTTATCAATAATTCATTACAGGCCTTGATTTTGCTGAATAATGTTGTGTTTCTGAAGAACAAGGTAGTGTACAATGCATGTGCAGGCTTGTTGCTGTCAGAGTTCTTGGCTTAAACATCCTTTTGTTCAGAAATGAGGAGAAATGCAGCATCACTGCTCTGGCTCACACACGACCCTCTGTGTTCTGTTCCATTCCTGGGGCTTTAGGGGAAGAGGAAGCTCCTTTGTGAATTTCTGGTAACAATGCCCTGCTCACAGGCAACCAAAGGAACACTTGTACAGGCTGGCAGTACCCAGCCAGTGATTCTGAGCTGGGCATTTGCATTAATGTGGGGAACAAACCTATTTCCTGCATATGTGAAAAGCCAGATGTGCCCACTGAAGGGAAAAGAGGAGCCTTATCATCAAGGCAGCAGCAGCAGCTCCTCTGGCACAGCGTCAGGCTGTGTTGACAGAGCAGGTTTGTTCTGGGTGTGCAGCTCAGGGCAGTTTATTGATGGCTGGCAGGAGGAGGCAGCACCCTGCTGCAGCACCATATCCTACCTGACTTAATGCCAGGCTCAGTGCACAAGGAAGAGATCAAAGAGCTGTTGGAACACTGGGAGCAACCTGAAAGGCAAAAGGATTTCATGTCTCAGTGTGTCAGTGTGTTCAGGGCAGAGGGTGACATAAGGGATTTTGGCTCAGGGAATGATATATGCCACCAAGTATCTGGCTTTTATAACAATATTTTATTTGATTCAGAATAGATCCACCCATCTCTCCTTAGTCCAATGCTTGTTTCACTGTCTGTGAGACAGGAGTGGAAATGGTAAATCTGAGGGTCATGTCCATTTGATCTGAATGAGTTTTAATGGCTCCATCAGTATCTTGAAAGGCATAACTGGAGTAAAATTAATCCAATTTCATACTGTTAATAATTTTCCTGTTCCAAGTTGGGTCATCTTTTCTCTGAAGTGCTTGAATTGCTGCCGTGGAGCAGAGGATGGAGGTGCTGCCTGGGAGATGGAGCTGTGTTGTTTATTAGTGCCAGCTCTGCCAGTCTTTTGTCACAGTGCTTGTCTCCTGCAGCAGTCCCAGGGAGATCTCCTTATCTACAGCTTTGCAGGCTTCATCTTCAGGGCAGAGGTTGTTGTGACTCAGAGGAGCAGGCTTTGAAATTGTTCATTTGTTCAAGAGCAGAATCATCTGTTCCTGGGAATCACCTGGTCCAGCCTCTGTTTATCTGCCATGCAGCTGCAGTTCATTTCCACAGCAGTGCCTGGCACGAGTATTTTGGGCTTGAGTGTATTTGCTTGTTGAGTGAACTCAACTACGTGCTTATGCTGTGACTAATCAAATATCTGGAAGGTGGAATGATGATGGACTGAGTGGAGAAATTGCTGTGACACAGTGTTGGCTCTCTGTTTTGATAGAAAATGTGTCATTAGCAGCCAAATCAAAAGCTGTTGAACACAGAGCTTTTTGCATATGATTTTTTTTAAGATCACAAGCAGCAAACCAGCCATCAGAGAAGACATCTGAAGGCAGAGCTGTGAGAGCTGAAGCAGCACATAAATATTCGTACCAAGGGCGTGCAGTGACAGTTTTGCCCAGATCTCCCAGAGAGGCTGTGGAGTCTCCCTCAGTGGAGTTATTCCAGAGCCATGTGCTCTGAAATGACCCTGCTTGAGCAGGAAGATGGGACCAGATGACCTTCTGTGGTCCCTTCCAGCCTGAGGCAGTGATCATGTGATTCCTTTTAGTCCAGGTGAAAGCTTAGGAGCAGTGTAATCTATTGCAGCATCTGCTCTGGGTGTTTTATCAGTAGCTGCCACGTGCTCTTTGTGAATGAGTCTTTGCTGGCGACTGTGCAGCTTCCAAATGTGTCTGTCAGGAAAAGTACAGGTATAAAAATAATGCACTGTAAACGTGAAACCTGCTTTCTTCTTTTTGCAGAAGCAGAGGAATGTTAATTCTTACCCCTTGAATACACGTTAGTCACCATAGCTATGTATACACATACATCATTTTTAATATCATGATTTTGGTCTTCTAGACCATTACTCTCTTTCCTTTGTCCTCCAGTTTTATGGGTTCAGGTTTCTCCAGATGGTTAAACTGTTGAAGTGATTTCAGTGTGTTCAAGGTCATGCTCTAAGGCCAGTAACCTTAAGTTTTCTGGTTGAAACCACTTTTTTTTCTCCCCATATGGCCATACCTTAATTAATTTTTCAGCACTCAGATGAATGTATGAAGGGCTCAGTATTTATAAATTCGTCCTGGTGACCCCACGTCAATCACAGGACAGCTTGAGCTGGTTATACTTTCTGAAGGTGGTTTACTGTGCCAGGCCACAAATGCGTTTTTCCAGCGCTGGAAATCCATTAGAATTTGAGGAGGCAGATCAGAGGATTAGGGGCTTTGTCCTTCTGACACAAAAGCACCTGCTGTGCACGAAGGCAAGCAGGAAATGTCTTCTCACCTCATGCTATTTCTGTGTGACAGTGACCTTCAGAGGCTGGCTTTGTGTGGAGAGATCCTTCCCCTGATTCCTGCCTGGGAGCACAGGGCCACGGGTCAGCTTTATTTCTGAAGGCTTCAAAGTGCTGTGGAGGCACTTGCCTATTTTTGTAACAAGTAGGTGGATTTTTTCAATAAACCAAAGCCCACGGATCTGCTTCACTCAGTCCTTTGACTTGAATTCCTCAGCAGGTTAGCCAAGCCCTGTCTCCCAGGGGAGTGCTGCACCTCCCACAGTTCACATGAGCTTTGGTGTCCCCATGCTGGCTGCCAGGCTTAGCAAGGTGCTGCAGGGCTGTTTTTACTCATCAAGGAGTCCCAATGTCAGTGTCCAAGTACTGTTTTGGGAGGAAACTGCCCCAATTATATCATTGCTGCTTTTAAAAGCGTTTGCAGCAGCTGGTGGCTCTGAAGGCAGCGAATTAAACAAAGTCCAGTGGTGATATATCCTTGTCCTGTCAACTCTGAGATCAAACAGTTGTCCTTCCCCTTCCCTTGTTGCCAAGAGGATGAGAAATATGCACGGTTACAGTAAATATTTCCAGGTGTGGGTGGTCTCTAAGCTCCTTTTACTGCTGGAACATGGTACGGAGCGTGGTGTCGCGGAGGGGAGTATCAAATGGAAGAATGCCAAAGTTGTTTTTCAATCCCATATTTCTGTCCGTGCTGCAGCTGGTTCATCCATCTCCTTGCACTCCTTCAGCTGTGTCCACGGTTTGCCTGCCAAACGAGAGCATTCCCACCCAGAGCTGGAGCCTCTGGAGAAACACAGCCCTGCCTCAGTTCTGGGGCTTTGGAAAGCGCTGCCTGCTCGAGGTCAGAGGGATCAGTAGCTGCCTGATGTATTTCTGAAACCGTAATGAGCCAAATTTCACCTTTTTAAAGCAAGGTCATGGAGAAAATACACTCAAAGGACGCATAAATAAATTAGATTTTGATTAATTCCATCATGCTCAGGATGTGTAGCATAAGATATGAAAAGGAGAGTCAGGGATTTAACCCTTTCCTTCAGGATCTGTGCAGAAAAAATGAACTCTAGCCAAAATTTATTTAAAATACAGTTAAAAGTGAAGTTAAGCATCCTTCAACAAGAAGACCATGTTGCAATTAGCCAGCAGGAAGTTCCATGATGGTTTTGAAAAGGTATGAGGAGAAATTTGCCAAATTGCAAATTCAAGTACCCACCCTCTGCTGTGTCCAGGACATGACCCCTTTGACCTTTGGGAGCTGCAGATAGAATAAAATCCTCCCTGAAACAACCAAACATCTTCCTGGAAGAGCCTTAATTTGACTTATTAATCTTTTTTCAGTTCCACAGTCAGTTTTTCTTGCTTGTAGCCAAACCTGATTATTAATATTTTATCTGGCACGCAATGCAGTTGTTTCTGGAATGTCTTTTTTTTTTTTTCTTGCTGAACTGCATGGGGAGGTTATTTGCAGGTCTTGATTGTGGTTTAAAAGCATTTGCAAGGATGAAAGCTAAAAGAACATTAGCAGGAGTTGAAGCTGACCACAAAAGCAAAGGTTTGATGAGAGAAGCAAACAGAACAGCATTCTGCTGGGAATACCCACCTTCTGCACAAACACACTTTTAGCCTCACTTCAGCCTTATCCCATAATTCATGTTTTGCTGCAGAATGTCATCCTTAGCTGGCAGAAATCAGGATTTTGCTTTTATTCCTTATTTCAACTGCCAAGAGAATTGGACTTTCTGAAAATACCCACCCAGTAATGAGCTGGGTGGAATCCCTTGTGTGGAATGCTGGAAGTAAAAGATGATTCACACGGGAGAGTGAGGATATGCAGCTTCTGGTACCAAAAAACTGGTGATTCACCAACATTTAATGTAATTTCCTTTGGTTGGGTTTTTTTCCCTACCTGAGACTCGAGGGAGTTTCAAAACAAATTAAGCCTACTGTGAATCTGGAAAGGGAAGAGAGTTTCCTCTGAAACTGTCAATGAGAGGGTTGGGGAGAAGGAAATGGTGGAAGGTTGGGGTGTGATGAGGCAGTTGTGCAGGTCAGAGGAAATGCCAAACGTGTTCTGTCAGTCCCTGTGCTCTTGAGGGATCTCTTGAGTAGAACACAGTGTACAAAGAGGAAAATCTCCAGCCAAGACCTGGCTTGGACAAAATCTTGACCAAGGTGTTGGCCTGAGTTGTTTGTAGAGCAGTGATCATTGCCCCTAAACCCAGTGCAGAAATTTTTGTAGGTGGATACCCAAAAAATGGGTACTTGATACTAAATCTATGGTAGCAAATGATTCCTTTCTAAAGGGTAATATTCCGAAGCTGTTTTCTAGAAAGAATTGGAGCAATCTGCCCTTTTTGTACATTAATCCTGGTGGGTTATGTTTTATATGTGAGACACACTCATTTTTATGAAAATAGCACAGACTGACAGCTGTGGAAGCAGATTATTACATGTAATTTTTTACCCGCATCATTCTCTCCAGACACATCTGTCTCATAAATTCAAGGAAATTTGGAGGATGACTCCCTGTGCCCCACAGCCATCATGATGCATTCTGTCCTGGTTACACGCAGCAGCATTTTGCTGTTGAATCCTGCTCTACCATAAATTAATCACAGAATCCCAAACTGATTTATGTTGGGAGAGTCAGGGACAGCTTCCATTAGCCCAGGTTGTTCCAAGCTGTGTCCAGCCTGGCCTTGGACACTTCTAGGGATGGGGCACCCTGTGCCAGGGCCTGCCCATCCTCTCTGTGCTTTCCTGAATCCCTGTTTCAGCTGATTGTCCAGCTACATCAGGAACGCGATTTAAATTCATACTGGCCATTCCAGTGTATTTAACATCGAATTTTTGCTTTACTAAATAACTATTACAGCCTCTATGGGGCCAGCTCGAATTACTGAAACTGCTATTCTATAATTTGTTAACATTTTAACCAATCTTTGCGGCATGGAGATTAAAATACAAGGTGTAAAGTTCTCACCGTGGGATTGAGGTGGCAGCGCTTAATGGAAAGAATGGTTGGAAATGTTGCAGCTCTTGAGTGCAGCTGCATGGGGGTGAAGCTCTGGCAGGTGATGATCGTTATGCAATTGTACTGGCAGGAGCAATTAGAGATTTACAAGTGCTTGTAAATGCTGCTATTTATAGGACGGACACTTTATTTAACAAAATGCTAATCTTTTCTGCAGTGGGAGGAAATGTCAGAGTGGAGTCTTTCATCCTTGGGTTGGGACTGGACTGGAATGTCCAAAAGAGCAGCGCTTAGTTCTTCTTGTAAAAGAGAAGGACTAAAGATTTCCAAGAGACTTGGACATGGGAAATGGAGGAAGGATATTTTGAATTTTGCAATACTTTGGAATTCTAATATCAGTGGTCTGTGGGGCTTTGCAGATCTATCTGGCTTGTGAGATTTGGAATATGTAGTTTTAATTCTCAGCCTTCTAGTTTTCATTATTGAGAAGCAGAACTGAGTTACTGTGAATCTGGGAAAATATAATTTAAATGCATTTTATTAGCTGTTTTTAATTTGTGAATAAACTTAGCCAGGCAAATTAAAAACTAGAGCCATTATGAAAGTATTTTTGATAATCTCTCCCTTTAAGAGACCCTGAATGTCCTCTTAAATACTAGGGATGGATCCCACTGCAGTGAATAATAACCTGAATCAGGCTTAAACCCAAAAATAGAAAAAGCCTGCTTTTTACTGAATTAGTTTCATGATCTACTTGGTTATGAAAGTTTCAGAATAAGGTTTTTTGTGTTATTTCTGTTGCACTGTAGTAAGTTATATTCTTGTCATCACTCACACTCGTACGTGCACAGTAAGTGATGGGATCTGCTCTGTTAATTCTTATTTAATCCAATCAGCACCTCTCCAAGGGCAGGAAGCAGCAGAAGGAGGATTTCTGGGGAGAACAGACAGGGATTGCTGCAGACTGACCCCAGGGTTCGGTCAGTGAGGGCAGGAAGGAGAAAGGAGAGAAGAAAAATGTTTGTAAAGACTGAATCATTTTAGACAGTGGGGCAACCTTTTGTAGGAGGGATGAAATAAACCTTGGTTTATGGTCATTGCTTCCAGTAGCTCCTGTGGCATGGGGAATGCACAGAATCATGGAATCCCAGACTGGTTTGGGGTGGAAGAGTCTTTAGAGATCATCCAGTCCCAACCTCCCAGTCATGGACAAAGCCATGTCTTCAGGAGCTGCTAATATATGTTATTATACAAAATTCTTTGTGTATCTACACAATAAGGGAGTAAATTTTTTATACTGGAAGCAGATTTGCTGATAAAGTTGCATATAAAGAAGAAAAACTTCATGTTTATTAGGTAATTTTCTATGGAGTATTTTTAGTGGGTATTTGCTGCTGGAGCCAGGCTTTCTGCTTGATCTCCATGTCATAAACATATTTGGTTTTGTTTTTTGTTTGTTTGGGTTTTTTAATAGCAGAGACATTTTCTTAGGGGAATTTTTATGCTTTCCACCCTTAGAGAAGACAGATGGACTTGTTTATCTGCTGCGAGGTTCAGGGCCAGATTATAGATAATTTTGCTTTGTGTCATTTAAAACATTCTTGTTTCTGAGCGAGGAAGTTGGCAACAGTCACGTGATTCATGGTGGAAAAATTATCTGCAGGCTGTTGCTGTTGCCTTAATAGGCTTAAAGGAATTAGCAGTGATGTAAATAATAGTTGTGTGTGTGTGTGGTGGGTGGGCAAGTGCCAAACTGAGGGCGTGTTTGGGGTGAAGCCCTTCCCAAATGATCTTCTGCAAAAATAACCCTGTGAAGTGAATAATCCAGTTTTGATTTCTTACAGAGAAATTGTTGATGATTTTTTGTCGTGATTTTTAATTAAAAATGCAGGCAATACATGAGGCATTAAGATTTGAAGGGGCCTGGAGCGGTGTTTGCATTTTGCATCTCTGTGGCACCCTGTGGTGGCTCAGCTTGGCCCAGGAAAAATAAAAAAATCTCATTCACAGGTGTTTGGAAGCTGAGGAAGAGGAGCAGCAGGGAAGAGCCAGGCCTTCGCATGCCAGCCTTTCTGATAAAAGCAGGAGGATTTGGAGAGACACTTCAGTGCCATTTATAATTTCATTTGTGTGCAGAATGCGCCTGCCACAGCCAAGGGGAGCGTGGGCACTGCTTGGGAGGCATGGAGAGAAGCAGTGCCCAGAAATGGGGATAATGTGCCCAAAAATGGGGACAAGGTGCCCAAAAATGGGGACAAGGTGGCTTTGAGATTCTGCCACACAGGATGGGGACATGAAGGGGCATCATGGGCAGCTCGGCTGAGGTCAGGGAGGCAATGACATGGTGTAGCTGATGGTGAGGGATTTACAACTGTAGTAGTACGATTACAGTAGAATTACTAAATATTAATAGCATCTGAAATCCTCCTGCAGTACAATTTACAGTTGATCTTTATAAATTGCCCCAAATTTTGTACGTTGCCAACTGGACTAGAGGTATTTTATTATGAAAGAAGCAGGTTTATCTAAAACAAGATATGTTTCAAAACTGAGACACAGTGTCTAGTGTATGTTACACTTGGCATTGATGGCATGATTCCTCTTTATCAAGTGTAATTGTATCAAGGAGCTTTATAATTTTCAAAATTGGGTGATTATTTTTTCCACTAAATTTTTGTTATTTTTCCAACGCTTGTCTGTTTGGGGCCACGTATGTGTTATAGGGTATCTGAATTTAAAACATGGAAACTGACTTGGGTAGATGATATAGGGGAAAATGGAGACCTTTAAAGCTGGAGTGTAAAGAAACTGAGGAAGGGGTGAATTTTGTGTTAGGAATATTTGCTGGAGAAGCAAGTTGTACTCTGTTACCAGGGATTACGTCCCACATTGTAAATTCACTGCCCTGCGTTCCATTGAGGATCAAGTTTTAGTCCATTTAAGAAGCTCTGTGCCCCCTTCTTCTTTTCCAGAGAAACAGCGACTACAGAATGATAGGAGAGAATTTATTCTCAGCTACTGCAAGACCGATGCTATTTTCACAGCTGAATTTTTCCCTTTGCAATGTTGCCTGTGAGCTTCAGCCTCATTCCAGCGAGTTTCCTTTTACAGCACCTCCCAAACCTTTGCATCCTTGGAATGTGAGAGCACTTTAATCGGATTTTGGTGGTGTTTCTTAGAGCAAGGAGTGGGAGAGAGGGAGGAAGATTTCATGGAGATCTGTGAGATGGTGGAAGGGGCAGCTTGATGTGGATTAGCTGATTGGGTTAGTGGCTATTTTGGAAGGACGAGGTCGTGGGCTGGGGAGGAGGGGGATGGCATCAGGGATAAGTGGTTGAGACAGAACTCCAAGTGGATTGGAAGATGAAAGGGAACGGACAAGGTGAGTGGAGTTCATTCTCCTGCCTGAGACAGGGAGCACAAGCAGGGACAGAAATAAATCCCTGCAACTTCAGTGCCAGTGTGGGCTAAGTCTGGTCAAGGGAAGCTGAAGGTGAAATAACCACTTCTACAGACTGCAGGCTCAGGAAAGCAAGATCCTGAAAATCCTGGTTGGGGTTTTTTTTTTTTTTATAATCACAAGCATGAAGCTCTGTTTTCCACAGAATCTACAAATAAGTTTATTTTCATGGTAAATTCACACAAATATAGGCTCCAGTGAGAGGAGTCCAAAACTGCCCCTTCAAAGGCTGCCCAGAAGAGACAAGAGGGTGGCAACACACATTTGGGCCCCTGGTTATGAAGTACAGTGTGAGTTTTCTAAAAATGAAGAGTATGACAGCTTTTGAAGGAAAAAAAATAATCTAACCTTACATAGCTGCCTGCATCTGCTACGAGTTTAAATATACTTCTGTTAGGAAGGATTCAGGTTACTTCTTGTAGCTGAAATTCTAATTACTGCTGGTTTTCCCACTTCTCTGCAGTAAGAATATAATTAAAGCCAAAGCTCTTCTCCTGCCTTTGCTAGCGAGGTACAAAACTGCTTTGTCATGGTAAAAGTTCCATTTTGATGGAAAATCAGCCGTTTGCAGGTCAGCTGCTCAGGTAGCACTTCACGGACTGCTGCCCCAGAAAAGAGCTTTACAATAGAAAGTAAATTACAGTAATTGAGATTACAGTAATGCAAAGCTCTGTGTTTAACCAGTGATTGACAGCAGTTGAATATGCAAACAGTCTTACCTAAATGTGGTTTTAACAGCTCAGATTTGGTGTGTCTGTTGTGCTGAGTTATTCTCCCTTCACCTTTCAGTTACACCTTTAATTGGTAATTTCTTGTTGATTTTTTTAATGGCTGTTTGAAAAATAAACATTCTTCTGCTTTTTACAGTTGCATGAGGTCACTTTTTCTTGTGAGCCAGCTTTTTCTCCTTAGAATGCTCTGGATTTTTGTCCCACCTGGCATTGTCTGGGTATGTGCCACACCTGAATTGGATTATTTTATTTGCAGGTGAGGTCTGGCAGTGTCGCTGGAGTGATCACATTCCCTGTCCTTAATGTGCCCTTGGTGACCAAGTTCTTGTTGTCACTATGAGAAAGAATTCAGGCCCTATGGATTGGTTGCAGCAGGAAATTATGGTAAGTGGGAGCGTGGAAATTTGTAGGATATTTTTATTTCCATTGTATTTGGTTGTTGGGCCAAGTCAGTAAATAATGGTGTTTCTTGCTTTTTAGAGAAGGAACACTATGTCTTTCAGTATGATAAACTCTGTGATCAGCATATCTGAAAGGCACCTTAATCTGAGTTTGCTTCCTTGTGAATTTATGTGAGAATGATGTTATTTGATGTTCATGCTGACTCTACATCAATACTTGCATTTTTCTCCTTTTTTTTTTTGCAGATTCTCTTTCCTTGCTGGAGTTTTTCACTTCTGTTGAATGTCTAATTCCAACGATGGCAACAAGAGTAGAAATAAATTCTACTTTGGCGTCTTTGACGGCGGTCCCTGACCTAGCTGAGCTCAGGGCTGAGGAGAAGGCACAGCGTGTGTATGTCAGTGTGCTTTCAGATGCCAGCAACAAGGCAAAGGAGGCCTCAGCATCCCTGACTCTGGAAGAGAGCAAGAAATTTGGGAATTCCTTGAGATCTGCAACCATGCCCTCGCTGGGGTCAAGGCCCAGACTTTTCCCAAAGCCTTTTTGTAAAGAGAAATCCTCAGATACTTTTGCAAACGTCAAAGCGCCCGTCCCAGCGTTCAGATCCAGCAGCATGGTGAGAAAGGCCACTGAGGAAACGTCCTCTGTGAAGGTGTTGAGTGGCAATGTCCCTCCCTTAGTGGACCAGAAAGCCATTGACACTGAAAATCAGGCTGGCAGTGACATGGTGACAAATGTGACATTTTACACAGGCCCCAGTGCCAACACAGTCATTCTGTTTGAGCCGGGGGGCCCTGAGCAGACCAAGGTCCCGGAGAAAAGGGCTCAGGAACGCAGGGGATTCACTGCTCTGCAAAGCAAGGACCTGCAGGGCTCTGTGAAACCAGCAGAGCCACCCAGGAATCCTGATGGAGCTCTCCATAGGCACATGTCATTTTCCTCCAGTCTCAGACCAGAATCCTGGAACTCCCTGAAAACCAGTGAAAAGAAAGACGCTCGTGAGGTTCATCCAGGGGAGAAGAACAATGATGATGTAAATAAGCTCAACAATAAAGTTGATTTCTCTGTGGATGTCCAGCAAAGGGCAAAGCATAGACCAGTGTCTGCTATTTTTCTGGAATCATTAAGAGATCAAAAGCATCACGCTGTGGAAACTTCTGAGGAAAAATCTCCTACAGAGAAATCTGGGGTTAGAAAACCAAGGCCTTTGTCCATGGACCTGACGGCTAAGTTTGAACATAAAGATCTTTCTTCTTGCAAAAAGGCTGGTTCATCCCATGAAAGCAAGGAGAATGTATCCATAATTGCTTTTACTGATGTGGGTAGTCATGATCAGTCTGAAACGGGGCCAAAACATGAAGAAGCTGAATTGAATAAAAGCAGTTCTTCTAAAACAAATCTGAAATGCAGTAGTCAGGACATTGGCATCCTGAATAATGGGAAATACACATGGGAAACTAAACTTAAATCGAAAAGTGAACAAATTGAGACAAAACCAGAAATAATAATTAACTTGCATGGTCCTGAAAGAAGCCCTGAAACAACCAGTGAAAACAGAACTAATAAAGGGGGGAAAAGACCAGATCAGAAGGAAACATACACGTTCCTGGGTTGTGAAAGTCCTGCAGCTTCCTCAGAAAAAGAGAATAATATCTTAAGAGGTAGTGTTAAAAAACACATTAGTTTGTTTACATCAGAAAATCCCAGTGCCACAGTGGATCCAGAGTTTCTCCCAGAGAAGGAAAACAGGTGTGTGACCATCCAGCAGAGGATCAAGGAGCTGACAACAGAAAATCCTGAGGTGAAGGGAGGAAATCTGCGCCGCTCGCTGCAGTCACGGCCGCTCTCTGCAGACTTAACCAAGATGTAGGTTACAGAGAAATTCTCTTTAATCCTCTTGGCTTCTTGTTGTTCAGTAAAACTTGCTCTCTCAGTCCAGTAAAAAAAGCTTGATCATTTTGCTTCCACTTAATGTGATTTTTTTAGTATTATTCTTAAGCTCCTTTCCTGCCTTTTTTAATCCGAAAAAGAGAAAATTAAATATATTCTGACAGCAGCTGAAAAAAAATGAAGCTGTCAATACCGTGACCTTTGCATGTCACTGTAACAGTCAATGAGAGATATTCTAGCTTGTTATGCATATCTAAATCCTCTGTTATTAATTGATTATCCTCTATTGTAAATCCTCTGTTATCAAAGATGCATTATTAACAGTATTATTTATATTAACAATAATTAATACTGTTGTATTAATAGTAATAGTTAATATATTAATATTTTGGGAATTCCTGTGGTCTAGATACAATTTAACCACCAAATACAATCATTTCCTATGAAATAGTGATATTTCTTCTTTAGGAAATGTAATTTGATGGATAGTTTCTACCAGCCTGCTTTGGTAAGAAACCACCCTGCTCATTGACCAACACAATCCTTTGTTTTAGGTTTTCAAGTCCAACATCAGGGGGTGAAGCAAAGCTTGAGAAACCTGGGGAGGCTGGAGCTGACTCGATCCACGACCTGCAGGAAAATCCAAAAGTAAGGAACTGGCTCTGCAAGGTCCTGTTGTGCGTGGCTTTATCAACCAGTGACTTTTTAATGGGTATGGGGATTATTAGGGCTGACACAACCCCAGTGGATTTGCTGGTGTGAGTTTGTCTTTAGGACGTGCAGAGAAAAGTTCAGGGGTGTTGTGTCAGCTGAGTTTGTGCAGCTCTGTGTGCACACTGCTCAGTGTAAGAGTGGTAGAGAGGGAAGAATATTTTGTGCTCTGTTTTTAAGGGATTTCTGATCCATGAAACCCTGATGAAGTGCCTGTGGCTGTGGTGGGTTTGTGCTACAGTGATTATTCTTTATTTTCTCCAAGCAGAGCATTAAGATTGTGCTTTCCTGCATCCATTTCCCAGCTGCTGATAAATCCCAGCCTGGACCTTGGTCAGGCTCCTCAGCAACATTTACCTGAGCAGTTCAGACAACAAAGTGTTCCAGGGAAAATGGGGATTTGCTGTGGAAGCTTTAGGCTCTCTCTGTTTCTAAGCAACACTTCAGTGTTGCAAAACAGAATTTCTCTGGTGACAGTTCTTGGTAGAGGAGATTTAATGTAGTTTAAGGGTATTTGTAATGAGTTCTTATGGCTTTTTTCCTGTCCGAGATAGGAATATGTGGTAAGGAAAAGCTACAGGTGCAAAGTTTCTGTAGTTCAGTGTTATTTTCAAGGAGAGCGATTTGTTTTAAAAGGAAAATCTTTCATTAATGGAAGTGCTGTTTTCAGAATTTGACAATAAAGTAGGATTAAAGAAATTCCCTGAAGAATATAGTTCAGACTTCAAAATCTTCATTTATAAATACATTTAATGTTAATTTTCTGATGTTCTTTAGGTTTTTTTTTAAGACAATCTTAAGTCAACTCTTGAGGGAATTTAAATTTTAAATTTTAAGACTTGAATAAAAGATTGAACTCCTGTAAGATCTCTAGTGTTCTGGTTCCCTTTATTATTTACATGCTGTGCTTTTTCAGCAAGTGCTATTAAAAATACCATCCTTTAGGAAGTTGTTTGTATTTCCTGTGAGTAGATAATAGTGAAGGATTGGTAATAAATATTAATTTCCATCTTTCCTTTTTTACTTCGGCTCATCTTAACATTTCTCGTAGCTGAGCATCTCCAGCTGTGATATTTACTCAGATCTTCGTGTTCCTTGCAGTTTGACCATCTTGCTGGTTATTAGTGAGATAATTCTGTAAAAATCAAGATTCAGGAGCTGGAGCTACACATTCCCTTAGGTTACCTTGGTCTCAGTGGAGTTTGTGTTCAGAGAATGTGGATGTGTTTGACTTGTACAGGCTCTTGTTGCACAAAGTAGGTGCAAGTAAGTTAAAATAAATGTTATTAACTTTTTTTTTTTTTTAATAAACTGAAGATAACTGTTGGATTTTGTTGTTCCAGAGCAAGGAGCTGAAGCTCACCCATGGCACAGATTTTACCGAGGCGTTTGCTCCTGGGAAGCCTTGGAAATCCCGTCAGGTTTTAAAGATAACCAATAAACCTGATCAGCTGGAGAGGAAAGGGAGCTTCCTTGGAGATGGTCAGCATTTCTCACAGCAGACTGAGAGTTCTGTCTCATTCACAAGCAGCTTTGAAAAGAAATTAAACCCAGCTCTTCTGGAAAAGCCCTTCATTAAAACTGTCAGGGCCACCTTGTTTGAGCACAATGTGCAGAAGCACAGCGTTGTGGCTGAGCATTCTGGGGCTGATCCTGCGCCAAAAAGGAGCCAGGAGCCCGAGGCAAAGCAGGACCTGGGGCTTTCAGGGCACAGCAGACACTCGTGGATGGGAGAAGGGGAGGAAAGCACCACTGCAAAGGAGCATCACAAGCAGCCTGATCCATCAAAACATCCAGCACATGTAGAGAAAAGTCCAAAACCAGCTTCCTCAAGTGAAGACAAGAAAATGAGTCCGAGTATTGTCTTAGAAAAATCTTTGGTTGAGAAGAGTGATAAACCCTCTCCCAAAAATGCAGAAGATTCTCAAATTTACCAAAGAATAGAGCCCAGGTATGAAATCTTTCAGACTTGTGGTGAAAGGGCTCTTAGTGAAGCCATCACAATGGCTCCTGAGAAAAAGGCCATGACACTCAGAACTAGAAAATCATCTGTGAAAGAGAATAAAACTGATGAGGACGTTGTACCTATAGGGCAGTCTGTTAAGACAAGTAGTCACACTCTTTACTTGAAAGAAGATAATGTTACTTCAGAAGCCAGAGAGGCAAAAGTTCTCACAAGCAAGGCTGTGTTGAGAGAACCTGCTGGTTTTCTCTCCAGTGAATGCACTTTACCTGAACAGAAAAGAGACTCTGATAAAACTGATCCTGAGCCACTATTCATAACTGAGAAGATACCTTACTCCACAAACAAAAGTAAAGGTTTGGGAATGAGTGAGAAAGTCAGCAAGCTACATGCTGAAATTAAAGGTGATAAGAGTGAAGTGTCTTCTGTAGATAAATCAGAGAGGATTAATGTTGTGAAATGCTCTTCTGAGAAAAGGAGTTTCAGGGCAGGTGGGACAGACATCCATGAATTCCGAACCAACTTGGATCGTGAAGTGACTTCCACAAGTGTCAATAAACACGGGGCTCAGACTTCAGTGCTGGCAAGTGGGCATTATTTTAAATCTTCCAGTAGCCCTGATACAAAAGGACTGAATGTTACTAAAGAGGAATCTGGGGCCTTTGGGTTGAGGAAAAGTCTGGACTTCAATTGCAAAGAGCAAGACTTCAACTTGGCTTGTACAGAAAACAACGAGAAACTCCGAGGAGCAGATCCAGAAGAGAAAGTCAGGAGAAGCAGAAGTAGCGTTTCTGACTTGAAGATTTCTGAAAGGTGGAGGAGGAGGACCTTGCCTCAGGAGTCACTCAAGGTGGAAGAAGTTGTGTGGCTCAATCCTGAAAATATCAAGAAGCTGAGCCGGACAGATTCATTGCAATTGAATGAAAATTTACTTAAAAAGAGAAGCAAAAATATCAAAGATGGGGTGGAGGGGAGTGAGGCTAACCAAGCTGTTCTTGGCAGTCCTGATGATTACACAAAACATCAGAGTTCTGTCTTTGAGCCAAAGGCAACTTATTTTGCAGTGACTTATCAGATTCCTGGTATCAAAAAAGAGAAAAGCTTTGTTGGTGCTCCCAGTGCAAGTGAAATTAATACGGTTTCTAGTTCAAGTGACACAGCAGCAATTAATCTGGACCCTGTTTTTCCTGGAAGGTCCAAACCTTTATTGCAGCAACCAAATAAAAATGTGACAAGTTCAACTTGTAGAGAAGACTCCTGGGAAGCACGTATTAGCAAGGATTGGGTCAAAGAAGATGAAAAAGATGCCGTTTTCTCCAAAAATGTTGCATTTGGTAATTTTCATGTGTCTAGGAAAGATAACCAACAGCATCACGAAAAAGGTCTGGATCATTCTAAAGAGAAAATTATAGATGTTGATGCTTTGCTGTTAAAACAGGATCAACAGGCTGATCTCAAGAGTGGCAGAAGGAAAATCTCCTCTTACCACGAGCCCCGATCCCCACCACGTTCTGCACAGGTGTGTAAGGACAGCGAGCTGGGCCACCAGAAAAGGAGTGACAATAATTCTGGTCTGCCTGGGAGGAAGGCTGAGGATGGGTACAGATCCCAAATTCTCGATATTGACGCGCTTATGGCAGAATATAAAGAAGAATCAGCAAAGGCCAGTAAAGTTCAGGAGAAGCTTTCTGAAGATCTCGGCTCACTGAGTTGGGAGAGATCAAAGAACAAAAGAAATGTGTCGGAGAGGATGACTCTTACCTACAGCTGGAATGAGTGGAAGAGTGGATCAGACCACTATTCAGTTAATAACAAACCAGGTGAACGTGCAGAAGAGCAGCATAGGCCAGAAAAACTAATCCTAAATGAGAAGAGCAAAGAGAAACTGGAACTACGGAGCCCTGAATTTGATAAGCAGAAGTCCAAAGACAGAAAGGTCAGCCCTCCTTACTGGGGAAACCCCAGCAGCATTTTCCCAGAGAAGTTTGTAAATTCACCTGTGGAATTTGCTAGGAAGAAAACATTCATTGTTGATGAGGACGAGGAGGTGAACTTAACCTCCAGAAACCAGGGTGCAAAATTTGTAATTGAAAAGGTACAGCCCATAAATGCAGTGAGTACAGAGCAGAGGCTGGAAGTCAATCTGGCCTCCAAGCTGTCCCTAAAGGCTGATGATGGGCTCTTGCAGAAGAAGTTGGTGACAAAAGAACAATTCATGGAGGTGTCTCCAGAGGGCGATTGGAGCAAAAACATCGTGAGGAGCTCTACACTAAGAAGCAGAGACAGCTCAAGTAAAATGTGTGAGGGTGACTCTTTCAAAAGCAGGGCTGACTGGAAGGGGTACATGTCTGGGTTTGGGACTGTCCCCGCGGATCTCAGGCGATCCTACTCGGAGAAATGCCGCCAAGGGAGGGACAGCCTGCCCCTCGTGCAGGATCTGAGGGCAAGGAAGGACCTGCATCGATCCAGGCCAAGCTTCCCCTTGGAAAGTGTGGATAACTCGTGGAAACACAAGGTGGCAGCTCAGTCAGAGCCATTCTTCCATGAGGATAAAAAGGTATTTTCAAATGGTAGCCAAGTGTGTCATGTAACTGAACTTTTCTTTATTAAGTGTTTTGCTGTGTCCTTGCAGCACTTCTCAGCACTCTGCAGCAAGGCAGCAGATCCAGACTTTTCACTGGAGTTCATTTCTTTTTGGGTTCTCTTTTCTTGAGCAGCAGCTATTGCACTAGATGACCTCATTGCTTCAAGTCTAGAAATACTTATTGGTGTTTTTGTGGAGAGCTTGAAAAAGCTTTAAAAAGTGTGCTTATTATTTTTGTAATGCTGTGAACCTGGGAGGTCAAATTGTTAACTCTGCAATTTTATATTTACTTGAAAAGAAGTAATTTGGGTTTATTTTACGAGTTGTCAGCAGTGATCTTTTTGGACCTCTCTTTGTTTTTTGTCTTTATCGGAAAGAAGCAAATTTTATTTTTATTTTTAATGGGTGAATGGCCTCCATTTGTCTGTGAAACTCCACTGCTTTCCTGCCCGGGGTGAAAGGCAAGAGATTCCCTTCATACAGTGACATGTGAATGAAATCCAGAGGTTGGATTTAGTTGGAAAAGACCTTAATGGTCCTATAATTTTATGATTAAAGTGTAAGATGTTCATGACTATAATGTTTTTCCATTTTGTGTTTTCAGCTTTGAGTTTCCTCTGGTTTTGTTTTTTTTTCCCCAAAAGGCATTTTATATATATATAAAATATGTATATATGTATGTGAATATGCATGTATACTTAATCACATTCATAACTGTATTTTACAGGCTCCCAGGAAAGAGTGGAGCAAGCAGAGCTCAGACAAAACAGAGGGAACAGACTTTTCCTCAGTGTCTGCACAGAGGAGCCACCACAGTTTCTACAAGGAGAAGAGATCAGATTTTGGTTTGGTATGTGACCCTGGAGGATGATTTGGGGTGGGATCAGGGAGCTGCAGCTCTGTTTTCCTTTTTGCAAAGGGCTGTGCTAGAAGGATGAGTCTGCCAAGCAGAGAAGCATTTGCTGGGGGTTGAATTGGTGAGGCTCCCCTCCCTGGGATCCCACCCCAGTGCTCCCTGCCAAAGCTTCCAACACCAAGCCTCAGCCTTGCAGCTTGTTCAGTTTGCTTTCTGAGTGAGGAATTTCCATCCTGAACTCAAGATGGCTCTAGAGCATTACGGTTTTTGTTGTTTTCTCAGCTTGTGCAGACAAATAGAAGTGTGTCTCTGAGAAATGATGGGTTTAATTGTCTTTCTGTCAGCAGCACACAGAGAAGTGTTTCTGGGAAAGATCACAGCTGACATTTTGGGTGGTTTGATTTTTCTCTAACACACAAATTGTTGAGGTGAATTCCTGCTTGATGTTGTTGGGTGCTGTTCTCCTCAGTTTCAGAATATCCTGACTTTAACCCTCAGAAATTTTATGTTGTGAAATAGCATCCTACATCCAACTGTTGTTCTGAAATAAGAAACAACGGTCTGGATGTTCCAAAAGATGGGCAATAAATGAAATATCAACGTTTTCTGAGGGAAGTAAAGGATTTGGAAAGTGGAGACTGAAGGATGTGGTCCCAAGGTCACACCTCCCCTGTCCTGTCTCTGCCAGCACACTCTGCAGTGAGGTGCTGCTCTGCCCTGTTCTGTCATGGCTCACTCTGCTCTTTGCAGCTCTTTAGCAGAGAACACACAAAGACATAAAAAAGAAAAGAAACTCAGTGGTTTCTTTCCTTCTCGCAAAGAAAAAGAGACCACCTAAACCTATAAGGATTTTATAAACAAATTTCCTAATTGGAGTTTTGAAAGTGGGCTCAGATTGTTCTTCAGTTCTGGTCTTTAAGCTTCATGGAAGGTATCCAAGGGCTGATGTCCCTTTTTCTTTCTCATTCTTAGCATGGTTCATCTTGGGGAATCTGGGTTATTGACAGAATGGGCATTTATCCAACCCCTAAAAGTTATGTGCTATCAGCTTATAGTGCAAATATATAAAGGTGGTGTTGGCCAGGTAGGAAAAGTGGGACAGAAGTAGTGCTGGGATAACTGAACTGTGCTCAGATAAATACAGCTGTTTTCTCCAACTTCATTGTTGTTTGGGAGGTTACTCAGGATAATCCTTCAGCTTCACCAAGTGTAGCCTGAGACAGGAAGGGAAGGTTGGAAAGGGAGACTCAACTCCATGAAAAGAGAAAGCTGACCTGTGTGGAATTCAGGAGGATCCAAGTGCTTTGCTCCTTTGTGTTGCTTTGGAAAGGCTCCTTGGGCTGTGATTGTTGTGCTGGGGAACCAAAGGGCAGCCTGCTCCTCCTGGGTGTAAAGTGTGAGTGAGTGCATGGAAAGGGCTTTGACTGCATTTGGAAGGTGGAAAACACAACACTGATCTTTTCCAAAGCCTCACAGAGGTACTGCAGAGGATTATGTAAAACCAAACCGTTTCTTCTGCACCAAGGTTATGGCTTTGTTTTCCTTGGAGAGCACAGAGATTTTGGGTGCGGAGCCGCAGTTCCCAGTTCTGTCAGCACGTTCCAACACTCCCCTCTGCTGGAGACACATCCGAGCTGTGTGAGCTGGGCAGACACGAGGGGTCAGGAAAGAGCCACGGGAGCCACCGTTGAATCCCCTATTTCCCAGAAACCCTAATGCAGTCTGTATTTCCCTTGAAAGGGAGATTAGATGGAAATGTGGCATCCTGCTGCTGTTTGCTTTGAGCAGTTTCTGGTCTGTGTGGTTGGGACGTTTCTTATTTTTCCTTGTGGCTTAGTGACAGAATATATTCTCCAGTCCACATTGCTGGTCAGTGAGGGTATATTGGTATTGTTTTGGTGAGACTGAGTGGTCAAAGTGACAAGTCTTGTTGTAGAATAAACAATTCTTTTTGGTTCACATTCACCACTAAAGCAGTGAAGAACTGATATTGATAGCCTTTTATATTTGCCAAATGAGTTTGCAGAATCAATTTGTTGCACTATTCCACATCTGTCTGTGATAGTAAACAACTGCTTGAATGGCATTTTCCAGGACAGCTGATGAGGTAGGTTCTTATGGATATAGACAATTCCAAATGGAAGCAAGGTTCAGTAGTATAATTTACCTCTGGAGAAGTCATTTATTTGTGATTATATTCCAGAGAATCTGCTTGTAATTAGGCTTTTAGAACATTACATAGGATGACTTTGAAATCAACCGTTGCAAAATACTGAAGTGGTAATATGGGATTGGTGTTTGAAATTGCAAAGGATGGTACTTTGGAGATTTAACACTCATCTAGATCACACTGTTCAGCTGTTTTAAGTTTGTATTGATTAAAAAACAAAGGAAGGCTTTTATAAAGATTTTAGCATCACTGCTAGACTGTTGTCATCTGTGGTTTAACTATGGCTGGTATTTCCCTCTCTTTTAGCCCTGCTGCATCACAGAGTAGATATAAAAATTTAGTTTTGTGCTTTGGACAGTGAGGGATTTCTCTCACTGTTTCATCTGCAAATCTCAGAGCCTGGGCCTTGTAGGGATCTTTTCCTTTGGGCCTGGAATGCAGGTGAAGGGACAGGTGTGAGCCCTGAGCAATCAGACCCTCTCTGGGCTGGTACCTGTGGTTGGATGTGGGGCTGTTCCCTCTCAGAGCCCCACCTGCCCTTCCAGGGGCAGCCACAGAGCTCAGGAGGCGCTTCCATAAATTGTGTGATGCCATCAGAGCTGACGTTCAGTCACAAGCCCGGATTCCTGATTGAGTCATCCAGGCTGATAACAGTGTTGGGAATGAAAACCTGAGGAATGTGTGCTGGGACTCATCCTCCAAATAAAGGAACTGCATCCGTGCTGTGGGGCTGGAGGAATTGCACCTTCAGATGGAAATGGAGCAGCTGTAGTGCTGCTTTGGGGAGTTAGAACAGAGCACTGCTACTAGAACTGGTGTAGGAGTTATTTTGAAGTCTCTCAACATATTATTTATTTATTTTATATTAAAGTCTGGGGTTTTTTTGTCATTTAGGGAGGAAAATCTCTCTAATGGTCTCCATAGAAAGATGCATTTATATGAGACTGAGATGTGTGGGTGGAGAAGGATTTGTTGAAGAAAATCATGAGCTGACTCCTAAAATATCTTGGAAATGAAGTGCAAGGGAGAGAAGATAAATATTTTATAAACATGTGCAGATGAATTTATGGTTTGGCTTGTCACAGTTCACCAGTTGTTTTCAGTTCTGCCCATGACAGGTCTGTCTCCTGCCCACTGAAAACCACACCTTCTCTTTTTCTGCATTGTATAAAGCCTCTGATACTGGAGCTTCGTTTCTTCTGAACCCCATCTTGAGTTGTTCTGCTACCCCAAAAACTGACGCAACCTGGAAGAAAATCAAAATACTTTGGTTGAACTGTACAGGAATTCATAGGTGATGATTAGAAAAGTGAGAGGTAGTTTTCTTGAAGTATCAAAATTTCAATGAGCATCTTGGAGGCTGTTTTGTGTCCTCTCAACCTTGTCCCTCCCTGGGAAGGGTGAGAGCTGGAGCAGTGCTGGGAGGGGACAGGCTGCCCTCCTTGGATAGGCTCCTGTCACTTATCTTTCCTTTTCCTATCAAAAACGGATGTAAGTAAAAATGAAACAGTGTTACAATTCCCATTTTTGCTCTTCACAAACCACCCACTGCTGATGTCCAACAACTCCACCACTCTCTATTTTAGACCCAGCCCGAGGAGGACGACCCGGGGGTGGGTAAAGCTCTGCCTGGGCTTTCTTCCTTTTTTGGCAGTTTTCGTTCCCTGGGAACATTCCAGGGCTGTATAAAAAGTTACTTGGTTGTGTCTATTTCTTCTCCTTCACAAAAGGCATTTTTATATTGAAAGAACATAAAAACAGCAGCTCCTCTTGTTACATGTGTGGGTTTTTGTCTTTTCCTGCACATCACCCAAAACAAGGTCAGCGAGCGGCCCCGCCGCCGTTCAGAGCGTTTCATAACTGAGGGGTTTTAGAGCTTCCCTTTCCTCCTGCAGGGCCTTTGCTGCAAAACCCAAAGTCCTGTCACTAATTCCACTCCAGATTACGGAGCTGGGAGCAGTGGGCTGCTCAATAACAAGTGGTTAAGTCACGTGCTGTGTGCGACTGCTCCTGAGGAGCCCCAGCTCCTGGTGGTGGTGGTGGTGGTGACGTGGGGCCAGACACACTCAGAACATTATTACATTATTCATGCTGCTTTTAATTGCTCCACTCTGCTTTTAACTGGTGCTGGAGGCGGGGAGAGCCCGGGAGCTGCCTGCAGCAGGGATGGGTTGGCGTTAACTCGGAGCTGTGGAAAATGGAGTATTATTACTGTCCACGTCTGCTGAAGTTCCTGCAGTATCTGTGGGTAAGTGTGCTCCCAGAGCTGGCTGTTTCCACTCTTTTCAGAAATCCTGGGAGTGCTCCTATGTGCTGGAGCTTTCCTCAGCAGTTCCTTTTTGAGTACTAACATGAAACTCAGGATTTGTTTTGGGTGAGAAAGGCTGTTTTATTTCTAATACTCCAAACTGTCGGCTACCCGAATGTGCCTTGGAAAACCCTTTCAGGAATTGACATTTCTTCCTTGTTTATGCAGAACCATGGGAGTTGTGGTTTAGTTTAGTGTGTGTTAGGAATATTCATCCCTCTTTGTGTAAAAGCTCTGCCTGGCTCTGGGGTTGCTGCCCCAGAACCCTCCTGCCCTGCTGCTGGTACAGGCACTGCTATTCCAGGAAAACAGCTTTAGGAATGTGTCATTTTACAGTTCCTTTCTTGTTTTTAATTTGACTCTTCATGGCTTTCGATGTCTCAGTGAGCACTTCCTCTTCCAACACTCCTCAGGGCTGTCTGTCACGAAAAGCTCTTTTTAGCAGGCTCTGACTGTGCTGCCCTGCCAGCTTTGCACAGGGGCTGCTGTGTGTCTGAAACTTTCACATTTATAAAACATGAATTTCAGCTGAAAAGCCTTTATGAATAAATACTGTACTGCTTTGAACTAATTAATGTTTTAATTTCTCCCGTACTCATCAAAGATCAGGTTTCATTTGCTTGTTGTAGTTTGCATTGATCTTCATTTTTTCAGCTGTCAATTCAGCGTGTGATCAGCACCAGACCTTTTCATGTTAGCTGTTTGCTGCTACGTTTTAAAACTGTAGCAAAGAGTTTCCTTCTCTCATTTGGAGTTTTGCAATCCTTGCCTGTATGTCCTTTGATCAGCTGTGAGGTGAGATTGCCCACAGTGAATTTCTTGCAGCTGGGAGGGAAAATTGTGCTTGAAGAACTGGGGATTTTATTGAAAACCTTTTCCTGCTGGAGGCTGTAGTAGCATAGAACATGGAAGTGCTTGGACATTAATTCAGGTTTTTTTTTATTTGACCAGATGCATTTTTAAGAGAAAAGCCTCCTTTAAATTGCAAACTAAAAAATTAGTCATTAGTGCAAGCAGGGGATGGATGTTTTTCATGGTTTGTCAGTGTGAGAAATGTGAAAGAGCTCTGTCCCTGCTCTTGCTTTGACATGGGATTTTCCATAAGGCCAGGGGGAAAATCCCAAACCCAACCCAAACTTTGGATCAGTCCAGAAGGTGCCTGGGATGGTGGGCTCCGGTATTGTGCAGTTCTAGGCTGTAACAGAGCAGAATGTTGTATTTTTCTGGGTGTATATTCTCTTTTAGGGGCCCTGGAGCATTCCTTACTCACTTTCATTCATGCACACTTCCTGATTTACTGCAAGAAAATATTAGAATGACAGCTCTGATATTCATGACGTTAAAAAAAGAAATTTAAGGGACATGCACAATTGTGCCTTCTGTCACTTTCTGTGCTGCTGTTGCAGCTGGAGGCTACTGAGGAGATACTTATCTGTTCTCTCTACTTACAGTCAGGAGTAACCAGAGATGCTGGGGTTGGTTGTCAAGTGTTATTTAATCTGTCTTGGGGAGCTAAGATGCTTTATTCATTAGGCAGACATACCTGAAGAAGCTACAACTCTTAATTAAAAAATACTATAACAAAAATCTGCTTTTAAAGGGGGAACTGTTGGGTTCCCTCTGCTGTGCTGTGTCTTTGCTTTACTCTGCAGTGGTGGAGTTGTGGGACATCACTCAGCGCCAGCTCTTTGCTAATTCCTTGCTGATTGCTCTCCTGATCTCTGGGCAGGATGTGTCTGGCTGTGACAAACAGCATTTTCTGAGCACAGCAGGCTCTGTGGTCTGCCCCAGCCCGTGTGCAATGCTGTGACCACCACACATCTGTGTCCTGTGGGTGGGTGACACCTCTGGGTTTCTGAGAAATGTCTTTCTGTCCAGCGAAACATTTTTTTTCCCCACAGCTTGTCTACATTTGAGTATTTTCCATTGTGCATGGGGTATCCACCACCAGATACCAGCTGGTGAGGAGCTCTGCTGCAGTTGGCCCAGGACATCTTTAGGTCTGGCTTGCCCTGTAGGTGCAACTCTGTGGTCTTGCATCAGTCACAGGGTCAGACTGGTCACGCCAGGTGTGCAGCCACAGCTCTGGGCTTTCCTGTTCCAATGCCCTTTGTCCAAGAACCAGGGTTTTTTGGCTTCCTGATGAACACAACCTCTACTGAACTGCTTTGGTGGTTCTTATTAGTTGTCAGCAATTCTTTCTCTGGTTCACTGCTCAGTTTTGGCTTTCTGGAATGGATGTGGTGGTGGATCTCCTGCCCATGATGGTACCAGTCCTGATGGACTGGGGTTTTTTTTTTCCCCCAATCTGGCACTTGTCATTTTTCAAACAGCAAAGAAATGCTAATCCTGAAAGCACTCAAAGCAAATGCTTGTTTTAAATAAAACGTTCCTCTGCAGCACTGTGATGGTTTAAAAAGATCTTTATTGATAGTCATGAACTGAACAATTGCAAAATCAAAAGAAAATTGGGGGTTTTAAGGAAGAAATAAGATTTACAGTTTGTTTTGACAAGAATTTGGTTGCTGCCTTTAAAGAGTAGTTTTGATGTGTTTTGTCAGGTGACTCTGAAGGAAGCAGCAGCTGGTTAATAACCACTGTCCTGACGTGTCAGTGTGAGAGGAGGTGGGTTGGTGATGGAAGGAAACTGAAATTATTGTGTGGAGCCACTGAGGATGCTCATCCTGCTCTGAGGGGGGGTTATCCCTGCTCTCAGGGGTGTTATCCCTGCTCTCAGGGGTGTTATCCCTGCTCTCAGGGGTGTTATCCCTGCTCTGAAGGGGGCTATCCCTGCTCTCAAGGGGGTTATCCCTGCTCTCAGGGGTGTTATCCCTGCTCTGAAGGGGGTTATCCCTGCTCTCAAGGGGGCTATCCCTGCTCTCAAGGGGGCTATCCCTGCTCTCAAGGGGTTATCCCTGCTCTCAAGGGGTTATCCCTGCTCTCAAGGGGCTATCCCTGCTCTCAAGGGGGCTATCCCTGCTCTCAAGGGGGCTATCCCTGCTCTCAAGGGGGCTATCCCTGCTCTCAAGGGGTGTTATCCCTGCTCTCAGGGGTGTTATCCCTGCTCTCAAGGGGGTTATCCCTGCTCTCAAGGGGCTATCCCTGCTCTCAGGGGTGTTATCCCTGCTCTCAAAGGGGGCTATCCCTGCTCTCAAAGGGGGCTATCCCTGCTCTCAAGGGGGCTATCCCTGCTCTCAAGGGGGCTATCCCTGCTCTCAGAGGTGTTATCCCTGCTCTCAGAGGTGTTATCCCTGCTCTCAGGGGTGTTATCCCTGCTCTCAAGGGGTTATCCCTGCTCTCAAGGGGTGTTATCCCTGCTCTCAGGGGGGCTATCCCTGCTCTCAGGGGGGCTATCCCTGCTCTCAGGGGGGCTATCCCTGCTCTCAAGGGGGCTATCCCTGCTCTCAAGGGGCTATCCCTGCTCTCAAGGGGTGTTATCCCTGCTCTCAAGGGGGTTATCCCTGCTCTAAGGGGGTTATCCCTGCTCTGATGGAGGAAGGGGCTCTGTGCAGATGTGCTGTGCCTTCCTTCTCTCTGCACTTCTGGAGTGGACTGTGCTGCTCTTCCCTTGTAGGATTTGCTTTTGGTGGTGGGGATGTTTCTTCCAAAGAGGTAAAACCCCCTCCCACCCAGGTGTGAGCTGTCCTGGTGCCAGCAGGAGCAGATAACCCGGGCTACCTCTCTGGGTAAATGACGCCCTTGCACAGGAAAATCTGGAAAGGCATTTCCCCAATTCCCAGCTGCTGCTGTAGCAGAGGAGTTGTGGTGTGTGTGGCATTGCTGAGAGCAGGCAGACAGGTCAGCCTGGCTGAGGAGCCCCATTCCCAGTGGGAACACGAGGGAGTGCTGTTCCACCACGCAGTGCTGCTGGCCCACGGCCACATCCCTGCTCCCAGCCCAGGGACACGTGCTCAGGGCACAGCAGTTTGTTCTAATGAGGTGTGGCATTAAGTTTAATTTACCATAAAATGCTCACATGGAATAGCACATTCTAGGTTGGCTTGTTTTGCATTAAGGGTTTCATTGAGTAAGATGTAATCATTTCTAGACCTGGTCATTTTTTTGTAGTGACTGTGTTGTTCCAGGTTCAGAGCAGCTGGAATTGAGGCGACTGTGCCTGTCCTCACTCCTCTTATTTTAAATCTGGAATTGTGAATATATTTCTGAAAAGCTCTTCCTTGTGAGGTGGTGAGGCCCTGGCACAGATTGCCCAGAAAAGCTGGGGCTGCCCCATCCCTGGAAGAGTCCAGGGCCAGGTTGGACAGGGCTTGGGGCAACCTGGGATAGTGGAAGGGATGATCTTTAAGGTCCTTTCCAACCCAAACCATTCTGTAACAAGAGAATTGTTAAACCTCATTTACACACACAAAGCAGAGGTAACTTCACTGCCTCCCTCGTAATATTTTGACCTAAAGTTGTTTTGACTCAGTTCCTGCTTTCCCAAGCTGTTGTCCGTGTTGCTGATGCTGGGAGACAGCCAAGTTCCCACTATTGTTCCTGTCCCTTCAGCAGTGGTGAGCTGTTCATGCAGCCAGTGAGTGTTTACTGTGCTGAAAGGAAACGGGGATTTTAGGGAGCTGCTTGAGCACAGGGAAAATAGTAGAGGAGTCCTTTGTAGAGGACTTTCCTCAGGATACCACAGGATTTGTGCTGCAGGACACAGGTGTTCTTAAAGTGTAACTTCAGGGAAATCTGGAGCCTTGGAAAAATGTAGTGTTTGGTGGAGTGATTCATGGTGGAGAGCAGTAAATGCCTGGCATCTAAGGGGAGGAAAAATGGATTGAGGGCTGGGGGAATGTGAGAACATGGAGCTGTTGTGCTGGGTCTGGGAGGAGGAGGAGGCAGTAAGAGTAGAGAGACCTGGAAGTAAAGGAAAGTGTGTGCACTCAGGATTATACAGCCATCTCAAATAAATCCTCTGCTCTCATCATCAAGTGGGTTAAAATGGGTGAAGGAATTATTGTATTAACTTACAGCTGGTGTTTGGTCAATTTACTGCCATCAAGCAGTGCCTGATTCCACATGGAATGGTGATTTTTAGGGAGAAGATGGAAGAGCAGTGTTCAGACAGGCTTTGGGCAGTGTGTGATCACACCAAGAACAGCTGGAATGGGTTCAGAAGCAGCTCCTTGTTACTGATTCCACATGGAATGGTGATTTTTAGGGAGAAGATGGAAGAGTAGTGTTCAGACAGGCTTTGGGCAGTGTGTGATCACACCAGGAGCAGCTGGAATGGGTTCAGAAGCAGCTCTTTGTTACTGATCTTTGAAGAAGGAAATCCCTTGCATTATAAAAAAGAAGCTCTTCCTTCAGAGTTTTCTGTGAATTTTGTGAGTCAGATCTGAGCCCTCAGTGGTTGGAGATTTCCTGAGCACCCTCAGTGAGGAACACAAATGATCTGCCATCTCCTCAGGCAGGTGCTGTGGAGCAGGAGCAGCGTGTTCTGCTTGTTTCTGTGCACTCCACTCACCCTGCCTGCCCTGGCAGAAAAGTTCAGCAGGTGAAGGTATTTTAGACCTTGTTCTCTGCCTAAGAACTCTCTTTTGAAGATGTTTTGTGGTTATCTGTGCTTAACATGTCCATTGGATCAAGTGATGGAGCAGCAGCTGTTCCATGTTGGACTTGCCAGGAGAGCCCTGGCTCTGGCATTACTTTGTTTTCCCTCCCTGGTGTAGGAATATCCTTTGCAGACATCTTCATCCTGGATTTTTGTTTGTAGAAATTAAAAACAACCTGTAACCATCCATCTTTTGCTTGGCTTTATTCCTTTAGACATAAACAAATGTAAAGAAAATTGTTTTAGTCCTTTCCAGTGCTGTAGGAATTTCCTGTTTCTGTTTTTTCAGTTTTTCCTTCTCCATTGAGCTAGAAGGGAAGTGCTGCAGGATTATGGACATGGGCTTGCAAACAACCTCGTGTATTTTTAGCTGGTTTCCTCAGCTTTAACATTGATAGCTTTGTTTTACACTGAAACAATTCAAGGCACAAAAGCTGTGTATGTTCAGGATATTTAACTGGGCCTTGCTTAGGTTCAGGAGAAATGTAGTTTGGGGGACAAAAGAATTGGCATTTTCTGAAATACTGTTGTGCTTTAGTTGTTGCAATTATGACTGGTAGTTGCATTTAAATTGTTTAAAAACTTGGAGTAAAAATTTTATTTCACAGTTACCCTTATTTACAGATTCTTATTTGCTTATTAATTTGAAATAATGACATGCTACTGCAAAAGTGCCCAGAATCCTGGGCAGAGAAAGGATGGTTGACTTTCTGATTACAAATAAAATGGGAAAGTTCATTTTTTTGCTGATCCCATCAAGGATCACCATGGAAGTAGAATGGAAAAGTTACTCTGGCAGGTATAAACAAATACATGGAGCATTCGTTCAGTCATGAAAACTATTAATGTTTTCTTTATCACAAGGGTACTTCTGTAAGAAGAATAAGGAATGCAGATTTTTTTTTAATTTTTCATCTCTGTTTAAAACATGACTTTTTAAAGTAGCCATTGATAGGCTCTTGTATGAAATATTTTTGCACCTTTCTTTAAAAACCTCTCATATCAATGTGTGCTTGTGTAAACTTTCCCAGTATTGATGCAGAACCTGTTGCTTTCACAGCCTCTCCTTATTCACTGCTTTGAGAGGCCTCTGGGGGCTTTTAAAATTACCTAGCAGAAGGAAAAAATACGGAATTTCAGCCTCTTGTAGATGGTATGTGCAAGGGGAACACCTTTAATGCCAAGGTCTCTCTTCAAGTTGTCCAAGATTGTGAATAACCATTAATTAGAGCTGTAGCTGTGAGTGTAACTTGCTTAATTTTAGTAGAAAACGAAAGTAGGAATCAAAAACAAATATTTGGTGTAAATATTGAGATACCTGGAGTTTCGGGTTACAAAAGAGATTTCTCTGTATGGACACTGTCCAAAGTCCTTGTGTTAAAACACTCCATCCATTCCACTCTTTTTCCTTTCTCTTGTTTTTTTTTTTTTTTTTTTTTTTTTTTTTTTTTCTTTTCCCCTTTTTCTTTTGGCTGTGCAGTGCCCATCTACAGGTGAGGCTATTTGGCCATCTCAGTGAATTGCATTATTATGTCACCCTGAAAATTTTTAAAAACCTACAAAACAGAACAGCTAACACAGCCAAAGACAAAATGCCTTGTTGGTTTTAAATGTCATGGGAATTCCTGGATTGGAATAATGGAGGCAAGCTGGGGATCTGCCATGGAGCAGCTCCTCAAAGCTGTTGAGCTTTGCTCTCTCTCTGCCAGAGGTGCAGCCAAGCATTTTTACTTTAAATGAGAATTTGAAGGTGACATGGTAAAATCTTCATGATGGGGGTGTTGTATGTGAGAAATTCAGGCTGTAGTAAGGAATGCTTGCTGCTCCTTCTTGGAATGTGACAATTCCATTGGCAAAACACAGAGCACAGAGGCAAAAACAAGGAGCCCATAAAACCATGAGTTGTTTGTCATGTCTGAGGAGCCCGAGAGTAATTTAGTCTGGAGCCGTGCAAGCGAGCCCAGCCCAGTGCTGCATCTTTAAATAGTCCATGTGCCAAGCACAAGAGGTTAAATTAAGTTCTCTTACTAATGAAGCAGAGGGAGAGTTGGTGTGGAGTGCAGGGCTGGGACAGCCTTACAAGGGCAGGCTCTGCTTCTGGGGGTGTCACAAGGTGGGACTGGAGCTGCTGTGCTCCTCACAAGTGCTGAGTGCTGCTGTTTGTAGGTGGGATTATGGCTCACAGAAAACCCTTTGATTAATTAATGCTAATTGCTAATTGGAGTGATGGTGGGAGGGGGGGGATAGGAGGAGCCCATCAGAGAGTGAATTCCTGACTGGGGTTGCCACATGGGAAGAGCAGAAACTGTTGTCACAGTTAGTCCAGACTAAGGTTGTCCATCCTCTGTCCCATCTGCTTTGCTGGCAAAGGATCCTTCAGGGGACCCAGCTGAGGTGAAAACCACTCCCAGATGTCTTGGTGGGTCTTCAGCTGGATTTCCTTCCCCATTCCATGGTGCTGGGATGGAGCTGGTGGCAGGGGAACCCCATGGGCTGGAAGGACCCACACCCATGGAGAGGCTGCAAATCCCACCTGCCCCTCCTGGGCTCTGTGCTGTGCTCTGCTCCTTTCAGGCCTTCTTTAAATTGACCTTGCAATCCCACAGAGTCATTAACATAATTACAAGTATTTGAGAGCAGGTGAGGCTCCAAATGAGCTCTGAGAGGCTTTTGGAAAATATAATGTAACCATGGAATTTTGTTTTCTACTGAATAAGGGGAGAAACAAGGGTTGTTAGGCCTTTGTGCAGGGTTGTGGTTTGGAGCTGTAGGTGGAATAGATGTTAATAATGGAAGTACCCAGCAATGTTTGAATAACGAGGTCCCGTTTATACTGAGGTAATTAGTCATGCACTTTGGGTAGCTGTGTGTATGTGCTCTGTTTTCTGGAGCTGCAGATCCCTGACAGCCCCAGAGTGAGATAATCACTTGAATTTGTCAAGGGCAGAAGATCATCTTGTGCTGTTCTTGCTCAGGAACAAATTCTCACTCAGCCAGAACTGCTGGGCTGGGGGCCAGTTAGAGAATCCTCCCCTGTGAGGATGGTGAGGCCCTGGCACAGGGTGCCCAGAGAAGCTCTGGCTGCCCCTGGATCCCTGGAATTGTCCGAAGCCAGGTTGGATGGGGCTTGGAGCAACCTGGGATAGTGGAAGGTGCCCACAACCTCCAAGCAAAGAGCTTTAAAGCTCATCTTGTTCTACTCCCCTGCAAGTTTAGTTGAAGTGCTGGGAAAATATCTGACTATTTGAATTTGATGGTGAAGGTTCATCTGGATTGTTCTCCAAAGCATTTTGCCCTGATGTTAATTGAGGTGTAAATCTAAGCAGTAATTTAGATGCTTCAATACCCAGCAGTGTGTTCATGTGGTGCCAGAAGATCCTAAATTTAGTATTGCAGAAAGACTCAAGTCAGCAGTTTTCCAATCTTCTGAGGACAAAAATTGTATATTGGGTATAACATTCTTTTTCAGGAGAGGTATAATAAAAAAATAGAATATATTCTCTAGAGCATTTTAAGATCCTTCAAGTTCCATGCACATGTGAGGAGTCCTTGCAGCGAGCTGTAGGAACATTTTGCTCTCTGCATCCTTGGTGAAATCTGGCTCTGCCTCTCCCCCTGTTTGCCCCAGGTGAAATTCCAGATGGGGACTTAAATTTATGTTCTGCTCTGCCCATCCTGGTGAGGTGAAGGAGCTGCTGACTAACTCACATGGCAGCTCCAGGCAGAGCTCTTGGGCTGCTATTTCAGGGGCTCCTGCATCAGATGGAGCCTGAAACCCTCTGGAATGGCAGAGTGCACAATCCCTGCACTGCAGCAGGCACAGAGCTGCACTTGCAAAGGCACAGATGTTTGAAATATCACACTTAAATTTAACAGCATGAAAATGTGTACTAAGTCTTAAATTCCAGCCTTGGGTGCAGGATCTCCACAGTTCGTGAAGGATTATCTATAAGTCTGGTAGATAAATTTATTTTTTCCTATTTAAATTTTTTTTTCCTATTTAAATTTATTTTTTAATTTAAATTTATTTTAATTAAAAAATTCTAAATTTATTTTAATTCAATTTATTCTATTTAAATTATTAAATTATTTATTAAATTAATTTTAGTTAATTATTAAATATTAATTATATTTTAAATTAAAAATTAAATTTATTTAGGTTTATTTAAATTTAATTTTTTTAAATTTATTTTCTCCTATTTCTTTACAAATCTAAGAAACACCCTGCTCTTGAGGAATCTGGTCAAAACGATCTCTTTCCATTTCTGTACAAAAATAACCCTGCAACTCTTCAAGAGAAGAACTGTGTTAAGGGGGGGAAAAAGGATTTTCTCTGTTGGCTGGATTTTCTTTGATTACTGAGGGCTTTTATAAAGCTGCTAATTTGCAAACGTTCAAAACAAATGCATTCAGAAAAGAGAATAAGTTAGGCGAAGCTATATAGTTGTCACTTAAGTTTTTCCTGGAGATAAATTACAGGTTGGTGGAGCTGAGCTCCTAAAAACAGGGATTAAAAGGGAAGGCACCCTGTTTCCTCAGGGTATCTTGGGTTCATGTATATCTGCAAGGCACATTTCTGATACAATGAACCTTACGCAAGAACCATTGCATCAAATGTTATCTAGAAATTTTTTTGTTCCATTGAATCTCTTCCTGGATAGTTCAGAGGAGCAGAGGGTGATGCAAGTTCATGGTACTTTGTTTGGCAAATTAAGCAACAGCCACAAACCCCCTTGAACAAACACGAGAGCGAGCAGCTCCCAACGTGCCTGTCTTGCCTCTTTCCCCTTAGTCCTGAACTAGTCACAGCTTGACTTTGGACTTTAAAGTCCAAACTTACGTCATAAACTGAGATTTATTGATTTAAACTCAAAGCTTTTATTCCTGCTGTCCTCCCAAGTGGGCTGTTCCAGGATTCCGTGGCTGGTGACCCTTGGGGTCCTCTCGTTACCCTCAGTCATTTTGGGTTTGTGGTGCCAACCCTGTGGTCTCCCAGCAGCTGGGGATGGAGCAGAGCTTAGGAAGGACATGGAGGAGAACAGGTAATGGTGTAGAAAAGTGGAAAAAACCAGCTTCTAATGGTCAGACCTGTTCAGACCTGGCTTAATCATTATCCTCTGCTGATAGCAGTCGCTGGCTGGGCCATGTCCTCTTTGAGGCCATGAATGGCTCAGTGAGCCAGGTACAGGTGCTGGCACTGCCCAGGTGCCTGGTGAGCAGCAGGATGATGGTGTAGGTGTAGGATTCCCAGTGGGAATCTTCTGCTGTGGGTGTGAGACGTTCCCTGGCAGAGCCACGTTCCCCAGGAAGGGTTAAAATCAGCGAGTCCACGTGACGTATGCAAACTATGAATCATTCCAATGGATCTGTGCAACTCCTGCCTGCTCCGGAGCCAGCAGATGCTGTTCCCCGCGTTGCCATGGGAACCCTGCCTGTACTATAATAAAGCCCAGCCCAGATCCTTCCTTGGGCAGACCTCTGCAGGCTGGTCACCTCCTCATTGTTTCCTCCCCGGGAGCACGGGGACACACAGGAGCAGGGATCAGCATTCCAGAGGCGGCAGCAGCAGCAGCAGCAGCAGCGTTCTCCTGCTGGTAACCTCGTGTGTGCGCCTTAGCAGAGCCAGCCTGGGAGGCAGCCGTGCTGCAAGCAGCTGTGCATCCAGAGCCATGTGAGCGCAGGAGGAGTGGGGACAGTCCCTGTGTTTGTCCCCCCCTTTGGAAGGCAGAGGAGCTGATGTCATCCAGCAGCTCTTTTGGCAGGCTCCGAGCAGCCCCGCGGGGAGGGCTGGACGCGTTTGCCTGCGCTGCTCCGCAGTTCTGAGAGCTCCAGGATGGCTCCGGAGGCAGCGAGGATGATGGTGAGGAGGGGATTCTGCTGCTGACAGCCTGCTGCAGAGTTTTCTGAGGAGGAGCTGGATTTGTTGTTTGGAAGATCGAATCGATTTGCTGCTCAATGGATTGTATAGGAGCACCAGAACTTTGGTCAGTGTACTCTCACCTGTCGAGCGGCCGAGCCAGGAGAATGAGATTTGTTTTATCGTTCTGATATTTACAGCAGAAGAAAAACTTGGCTTATAAAGGGAGTTGCTTTTTCTGCTCTGAAATGAGAGAGTGAAAACCTAATTCTCTGCTTGCAAATGGACTCGTTTCAAGTGACTGTGTCAGGATTTAAACATTGATTTATCTCTTTAACATGGCTGAATTAAACATATTTTGATGGAACTCTGCAAAGCCGATTGTAAGTAGGAAAAGTCTTTTATTTTTTCCTACTTGGCAAATACCAATCTCCCACCTCACATCTTTGCTTATTTAATTTTAGGAATATGCTGAGTGTGATAGTGCAGTGCTGTTTACCTTAGCTGGAAGTACTTTATACACGGAATCACTTTTCACAAAATAAATCAGGGTTGTTAAGGAGAATATATTTTAATTGCTACTGAATATTGATATTTCATCTCTGCTGGAAAAAAAAATAATTAAAAATGGATTACCTTGGAGACAAACTGACAGTGGCACAAACTCACATGACCCAGTGGATGGGCACAGTGCGGAGATCCTTGCAGGAAGCACTAAATTTAGTCACTACTGCGGTGGCTCATGAGCGGAGTGGAGGGGAAGGTGGCACCAGGACTCCTTTCAAGAGAACCTCTTCCTTCAGGCACTTTGCATCCCGGAGCAGAGAGTCCTTCCGAAGGTTTTCAGTGCGGAGTCAGCAGAGGTTTTCCTCTCTGAGGAAGAGGCAGCCCAGCTCAGAGCCCCCCGAGCTTGTAAGCACCTTTTTGACACCCTCAAGGGAAAAGAAAAATCAGTGCAAACCCTCGGGTTTGTTGCAGTACTTAATCTCCTAACAAAACCTCCCTCCTGTCTGCTTTTCCATCTAAAAACAGCCCCCAAAACACCTCCAGATAGTGCTGTCTGTCTGTCTGCTCCCAGCTGCTTTCTTCCTGCAGCACAGGTGGATGTTTTCATTTGCCAGGGAATCAAGGTTTGGGGAATGGGAAAAATGTGGTTGATTTTGAAGCAAGATAGTAAGGTAGGACACTTATTGGTCTGAAATTAGAAAGTTAAGCTGAAACTGGGCTGGTGTTGGTCAGTTCCCCAGCAAGCCAGCATGGCTTTGGGTATAGTTCAGTATTTGTGATTTTCTAGTAAAAAATGCCTGAAGCTAAATTTTTAAGAAGGATGAAGTGCTGTCACTGTGCAGGCAACATAAATGATCATAATTTCCTTATTTTATTGAAAAATAGGTGTTTTTTTCTTAGAATGCTTTTTACTTTGTCATGCCATAGAAGCAATAGTGTCAATGTGGCTTGTGAAGGCTGTGGCATGGCAAACAGGGTGCACTTCGTGGGAGCAAAGGAAAGGTGAAGAGCTTTTGGTTCTCCACAGTTGTGTACCAAACAGAGCCCTTTCCCATCCCTTTTCCATTGGTCTCTAGTTATTTTCAGGAAGGACTGTTTGTATTCCATGGCATGGCAAAGAGGTGGAGGAAAGGCTGATTTCCTGAGGGCTACAGCTGCCATGACCTTCCTGGCCATTATTGACGCCCCGAACTTTAGTTCTGGCACATCCTGCAAAGCAGCAAAGGTTTGGGGTGATAGGGAGTGAAAGGGAAATAAATCTGGTTTATTCTGTTTATTTCATGGAGAGGAGCTGAAACCAGAGGTTTGAGTTGTACCTGAAACTGGTGATTTAAGCCCAGTGTTTGACCAGTGACTGTGGTTGAGCTGTGTGGAAAGGGGCCCCAAGCCTTGGAGCCAACATGTGGGTAAATCCAAAGTCTCTGAAGTGGCTAAAATGTTTTTTGTTTCTTTTTTTTTTATTATGAAACAAAACAGTTACTCACTGTGAAGTGTAAACACAGGCAGCTCTGGCGGGGTTTGCTCGGGGAATGAGCGCAGGTGACGCTGCATTCCTTGGGCAGGTGTGGTGTTTGAATATGGCACTTTCCACACTCTCTATCAGCACTGGGTAGAGCATTTCTGTCCCAGCTTGCTATCCATGTCCTGTTTGGACAGACTGGGAAAGAAAATAGTGTCAAGTAAGCACAAAAGAATGAAGAAGAAAATATTTGGTAACCACTGTTACAGTGTTACTTAGCGTGGTGAAGTTCTCTTGGGTTTTTTTTTTTTAAGCTGGTGGTTTAGATTTATTGGAATCATCTGAATGAACAACTTGTGTAGAAGAAGGCTGAAAAATGGGAATGTGAAACCTGCAGAGGACAAATGTTCTGCTGTCCTACCCAGCACTTCTGCTTACAGAGCAGAAATCAGGAGACGCAGGGTGACCTTTTCACTTAAGTCACTGGTGAAAGTGCTGGAGCTGCTGTTCCTCTGTTTCAGCAGGAATTCTGCTTGTGCTTGGCTTTATGTGGGAATTTGGTTTCACTTGGGCTCAAACTTAAGGTCTGAGCACTCCTAGAAGTTTGTGGTTGGTGCCATTGTGTCTGTGGCAAACGGTGAATACAGACCTGGAGCTGGTATTTTTTAGCTTTTTTACAACAGAGTCCTGTCTTAGTCCTTGGAGCTACTGATATTGTGCCACAAAAAACTATGGAATGAGTAAAAAGTGTGTAATTCATGTAAACTGATTTCTGTGCTGCTTTGGGGCTGTAGTGTAGAGCAGTCACTTGGGGCTGATGGAGTTTTTAAAGAAGAAGCAGCAATACCTGTGAATCCCTGCCTAACACAGCCAAGGCCTTCCAGCTCCCTTCCTGATGCTACTGATGGAGAACTTGGCATCATACAAAGCACAGAAAGCTCTCCAAATTCTCCAAATTCAACTCAGGCAGCACAATTTAAGTCAGTGTGAGTAAACTTCTTCACCCTCACATCTGCGAATCCACAGCTGAGCTTGCAGAAGCTTTTGCTTTGCAGTGAGACCTTTTAAATAGGAGCTGATTTTTCTTTCAGGTATTTTGATGGAGTTAATTGTCCGTTTTCATCTCATGTCATCAGCTTGGTGTCTTTGTAAGAGGAGCAGAGATACATGCATTAAACATGGCCTCAGATTTAATCAGGGTCTGTCGGTCATGGTTCTATTATAGGTGTGAGATCTGGTTTCACAGCCAGCACTGTTCTAGGTCTCAAGGTTTGTTGCCATACAATAAAACCAGGGCAAGCTGTTTGATTCCCTTGGCTCCACTTACACTGCTAAAAAAAGTCATGGAAAACCTCAGAGGTGTTTCACACAGAACAGCAAAGATGAATTCTGGGGCTGAGAGTGGTCGATGTGCTTTACCTAAATTGCTCTGATACATGCTAAAAATAACACCTAAGTGCATTTAGGAGTGGTTTGCTTTTGGTGTACTGAGTAGTCAAAGAAAATGTTGTTTTCATTCAAAATTTATCTGGTACTTAGTTTGGATTCAGTTTTTAATTCCAAAATAAAGACAGAAGTGGAGTAATTTGTTCAATGCATGTGTCCCAGATGTGCTGGGAGGGCACTTAGTCCTTTTGAGGGTTTTTGTTGCATCCCACAGCCCTTTCCCTGCTCAAGGCTGAAATTCCCATCCTAGTTTTTATTCATCTTCCCAGATGTTTCATTCTAAGCTTTTACAGCTTGTTGCTGGGGAAAGCTGCTGGACTCTGCCTTTTCCTATCAAACAGGATCCTTTTTGGAGCAGGGCAAGGTCCTGGTTTGGGTTCCTCACCTGCATTCACCTGAACTTATAAAAGTTTATAAAAGAGCTTTGATCTGCAGTGCCTGTTATGTTGTGCCCAAATATATCTGCAAAAAGTTTGTCCTTTGTGGTAAGCATCCTTCAACAAATTTGTAAAGAGAAATTACTACAAGTTGGCACTGTGATTGTGAACTTGGAATAGGTACAGGCCCTACGGTGAATAGTTGCTGAATTGTTCTGCCCTAATATTCCCTGAGAACACAGTGAGTTGTTCTCAAAAATAATATTTTGGTACTATCAGTAAATGGAATTTTAATCTTTAAATGTAATCTTTAAATTGCCAGGAAGCTGTTAGGGTAAGGGGAAGCAAGTTTGCAGCAAGCAGGCTTTAAAAATGAGTTGTTTGTCTTGTTGGGGGCTGGGGGGAGGAGTGAAGCTGTTCAGTTTAATTAATGAAGATACAAGGGCCAGTGCTGAAACAGTTCCTCCTTTTTCATTCTTAATAACTTCTCTTTGGTTTAACAGGCCATGAACGTAGCTGGCAGATAAATCTGGGCCAGAAACCCATAGTGATGGGCATTTGGTGGCTGCTTTTGTTGTTCTCTCATTATTTTGGCAGGAATAATTATTGAAACGACTTTACTCTGTGATTTCACTTTTGCTGACTGCAAGGAGTTGATTTTTACCATGCTTTTAAACAAGAAGAAAATAGCATAAATAGATTTAGAGCTGATATTTTCTGCTCATCCACCTTGCTGCCTTTTTTTTATAAGCTGTGAATGACAACTTTCAGGGGAAATAGATTGTATAATAGAAAAACTTCTCTGAACGCAAGGCTTAGAATCATAGAATCCCAGAAGAATTTGGGTTGAAAGGGGGCTTAAAATGACCCAGTCCCACCTCCTGCCATGGGCTGGGACACCTTGCAGTATCCCAGTTTTTTCCAGCCTGGATTTGGACAGATCCAGTGGCAGCCACAGCTTCCCTGAGCACCCTGTGCCCCCACCCTCACAGCCTCCCTATCCTGGCAACCCATTTTTATTGAAATTGGTAATATTGTGAGAGTTTTGGGAAGCACTCCTGGCATTCACTGGGGGGTGACTGTGTGTGTGTTTTGACTGCTGTCTCCTAAAACATCTCCTGAGCCGTGTGTTGAAACGAGCACGTTGTTATTCACTTGTTGTCAGGAAATCCTATCACTTTCTCTACATCTTTAACTGCAGGCTTTAAGCTAAGGAGAGCTTTTTTTTCCCCAGGAATGTTTGTTTGAAGTTTTAACTCGTGTCTCATGTGGAGAGGAGCTGTGAAATGCAGCATTCGGAGTAGGAGGTGTTGATTTCAACTATGCAGCTTTTCAAAAAAAGCAAATTATCCTCTCCTTGGCATCCCAGAGTGAAATTGCCTTGTTCTGGCTTGTGCCTCCTGCAGGTTTTATTCAGTCTGATGGGAGTCACAGTGCCCTGGGCTGAGCCTGGATCCCCTCTCACAGCTCAGGATCTTCCTGACCCAGCCTCTGGCTCCTTCCTGCTGCCTTGGCTTTCTTAGGGCTCCATTCCTTATCAGCCTGGCTGCCTCAGGCTGAAAAGGAAATTTAATCTGATGACATAGGAGAGGTTTTAAAGATGTTCCCAGCCAGTTCCTGTGCTGTGCTGTTGTACACTCCCACCTCTCAGAGGAAGTGCTCTTGTGGCTCACTCAGCCCTAGCAGGGCTTATATTTAGAATTAGATTCTCGTCTGCTTTTTGCACATTGGGTCAACCTCTGCTCCATCTTCAGCCTGACCTGTGTGTGGTGAGTGTTCACAGCCAGAGCAGAGCAGCTCGGTTTGCAGAGTAGAAAAAATGACAAACTCAAATGTATTTTAAATGCTGTGTGGAATGAGGAGGAGAACAGCAGGAGCAGGGAGCTGATGTCACTGCATGGTCCTAACCAGATCCCTGGCAAAACCAACTTCATCTGCATCCCTGGCAAAACCAAACCAACTTCATCTGCATTCCTCTGACCACATTCTCTGCTGTGGCCAGAATCCATGCAGGGTGGACTTTGGGTCTCTCTTTGGTGCTGCAGCCTGTGCCAGGGCTTCACCACTCTCACAGGCAAAAATTTCTTCCCAATATCTGATCTAAACCTGCCCTGTGCCAGTTAAAAACCATTCCCCTCCACGTCCTTGTCCAAAGTCCCTCCCCAGCTCTCTTGGAACTCCTTTAGTACATCTGTAATTTTTGCTGTGCCTTTCCAGGGAGAAAGGGTTGGGATTCAGTCCTGTGCAGCAATGGGAAGCAATGGAAATGTGGAGAATTAGACCAGCCACCCTCTAAAAACAACTCCTGTTTCGTAAGGGAAATGCTGTCAGGCTTTAGCATCAGGGATGTAATTGGTGGTTGGGTATCATATCCCTGTGGAAGAGGCAGGCAAAACTCACATGGAAAGGCAGCCCAGGGTTGCATAGCAACAGGGAGGCTGTCAGGCCTGATGGCATTTATGAGATGCTTGGTACTGTGGGACTGGAACGTACTCCACTGCCCATGGGAGAGGGAAACATCCATTATTTAAAGGATTTTTGAGCAGAGCAGTGGAGCTCCTCAGGATCTGAGAGAGCTGAATGTGCTGTGTGAGTGCTCGCAGTCACATGGGGCACACGTGTGTTTCTCCAGGCGCTGTTTGTGCATTCAGCAGCAGCAGCAGCAGCTCCAGTTTTTCACATAAAACCAGTTTTTCACATAAAACCAGCAGCTTGTGCTGCCCAGCCCAGGATGCACCAGGGCCAGAGGGATTATGGAATGGTCTGGGTCAGGAGGGACCTTAAAGCTCATCCCATTCCAGCCCCTGACAGAGGCAGGGACACCTTCCACTATCCCAGGCTGCTCCAAGCCCTGTCCAGCCTGGCCTGGGACACTTCTAGAGATGGGCAGGGAAGCATTTCTTCCTGACATGAATCTGAACCTGCTCTCTCTCAGACATTCCCTCTTGTCCAAAGTCCCTCTCCAGCTCTCTTGGAGCTCCTTTAGGTACTGCAAGGCCATAGTAAGATCTCCCTGGAGCCTTCTCCAGGCTGAACAACCCCAATTCTCAGCCTTTCCTTATGGGAGAGCTGCTCCATCCCTCTAATCATCTTCATGGACTCACTCCAACATCTCCACATCCCCCCTGTGCTGGGACCCCAGAGCTGATGCTCCACCTGAGCGGCCTCCACAGCCCCTCACTGCCATCTCCTTACCTGGCTGGATCAGGCTGGAAAGCCCTGGAGATGGATTCTGAAGTGGATTAATTCCCTAAATTCTGCGTTTGGGGCTGGTCTCCATGGATGGGGCAGCGCTGTCCCGTTTGGGAGGGCTGGGGAGCCTTCCTTCACGCTGGAGGTCTGGAACTCAGCTGGGCAGTTCCTGGAACTCTGTATCTGGGGCTGCAGCAGGGAGGGTGGGGGCAGAAGGTGCTGCCTCAGCCTGGAGCATTCCCCCAGGCACTGACTCCACGCAGCAGCTCATTAAAGCAGGAGTTGGCTGCTCTGGCCAGCCTGAATCCCCCCTGATTGCTGGGAATTAGGAGGAGCTGGAGCCATGACTTACTCCTTATGGGCAGCGTTCATTGGATGGATAGTAAGTACAGATGGAAATCCCGGGATCCTCTTCCCGCTTGCTGTCTTGGCATTTGGGTACTTCCAAATTAAAATCTGTGGGCTGTGACCCTTAAGCTCTCTTGTTGTGGTGGGGTTTTCAGTGTTGGTTGGTTTCAATCTGGTGTTATTTGTGGTAATTCTGTTAGTGCTCTAAAATATATAATTCACGTCTTAGTCCTTCAAATTCTTAGAGTAATTATAGAATAATTTAGGTTATAAAGGACTTCTTGTGCTCATCAAGCCCAGCATCCCATTCAAAGCAGAGTCAACTACAAAATAATATCATAAGATATGAATTGGTGGAGGTCTGTTGCTCTCTTCCTGGCCTTCTGCAGGAGAACAGCTGGAATACTTTTTGGGATTTGTAAGAACTTGTGAGCTCTGCTAAAATGCAGTGTCACACTTAAGGGGCAATTTGACCACATTTTTTGCTTCTTTAATTAAAGTAAGCAGAGGAAAAAATGAAAAAAAAAAAAAAAGAAAAAAGAAAAAGCAGCCCTTTTTAAGAAACCAGCACCATTTTTTCTCTGAGTTGTATATTAACAAGGCAGATGGTCAAAACTTCCTTCCATTGTGCAGTTCCTCTTCATACCCAACCCATGCCAGTGGGATTTAGCTCTGAACATTCACACTCAAGCTGTGGGCTGTCACTTTGGCTGGCTGATGTCTCGGGCTCCTTGGCAAACAAAGATATTTTTGAAACTGTCTGTTTCAGCTTCTGACTCAGGAGATCTCTCAGAGCTGGTTCCTCCTTTGCCAGGTCTTCATTTCCCATCAGTGCAGGAGGGTTTTGCACGTAAATGTCTGCATTGACCCAGAGCTAGGGGTAATTTTGGGGCTGGTGGGACCAACGTTGTGTGTGCATCGTTTTCAGGAACGGGAAATTGCAGGAGTAATCAGCCCTGGAGTGTAGCCAAGCCCAGCTTAATTCCAAGGGAAGACTGAAAGAGGCATAATCATAATGGCTCATTTTAGAAGAACCAGAGGCAAAGCAGGACACAGCTCAGCTGCTTAACTTTATGGAAAAATTAAGTGGATTTTTTTTCCCTAGCTCCTGGTGTAAGAATTGAGAAGTTAAACATCAAAGCTTGGAGAATTACAGCATTTGAAACCTGAATCAGGCGTGGGTTTTATTTGATTTGGGAGATTTTTCTGCCATCATAAAATAGAAAAGTTCTAATTTGGGTTTATCTTGTGTGCTAAAAAGACACCAGACCCCTCTTTACTGCTTTTTCCTTTGGAATTATTTGTTTTCCAGTTTCCTGAGTATTCTGTTTATAGAGGAAATGTCTTCGTGTGTTGACTGCCTTGAGTCTTTCAGGAGTGTGATGACAATAAGAGAAAAGAGATCTTCAAAAGAAAAGCTAAAACTCTTCATTCTTGCTAATAATCACCTTCTGGCAAGGAAAATCTTCCTGGTTTGTTGTCACTTCCTTCCTCAGCACCCCCTCTCCTCTGAGCTGCTGCACAGGCTATAAATTGCTTTTCTGCACTGCTCTCAGTGCCCCCAGCCAACACCTCCTCCACCAGCCAAGGAGAGGATCAGCTCCTCTTCCCACTCCTGATTTTTCTGCTTGGTACCTAGAGACCATTTATTTTTTCCAATTAATCATTTGGCACCTTAAAAAATAAGTGTTGAAAGGGTCTGTCAGGGAAAGACACAATCGTGTTGAAATAAGCAGCTTCCTCCAGAAGCAAAATGAAATAATGATTCTGAAAGTAACAAAGCCTTCAGAACACAGAGAACTCTAGATTTCCTAGAGTTTGAAGTGTTTTATTCCTGGCATTTAGACTTTGTTTGTTGTATTGAACTTAACTTCACAGCGCCTTCAGAAGCAGTAATTTTATTTCTTTTTCTGGCTTGTTTTGGGTTTAGCACCCAGAAATAACTCAGGTGATGGTGTTGTTCTGGGCAGAAGTGTAAAATGTTGTCAGGTTTTGCTGAGCCTCCACAGGAGTGGTGTCTCTGCATCTAAACTTGACCCCTGTGGCTGCTGAGCCGTTGTTATCTGTGCTGCCCACACCCCTCCTGCACAGCCCCCAGGGCTCTGATAACTCGCTGCTGGGTAAACAAGGGCTCCCCACTGCTGCTCCTCCTGCCTCTAAGCTTTTGAGTCTAATTTCTAGCAGAAAAAACATGAGTGATTGCAAATAAAGTGATGCCATGTGTAGTAGTAATGGACTTTAGTTGTAACCAGTGGAAAACACCGTACAAATTGATGATAAGAATAGGACTGACATTGAAAAGAAATTCATAATAAGCATCAAGGTGGAAAATAATCCTCTGGATGAGCATGGATAGTTGGGAGGGAAGTAGAAGAGCCACTGGTATTTGTTAATGCCTTTCCTAGAAGGGCAGCCACCAGCCAAATTGTTCAGGCCACTGGGTGAGAGCTGAGCCCAGGAGTCCCTGGAGCAAATCATGGGATTGGGAAGCTGCAGAGGGAATTTGTGGAAGGCAAAACATAGAGCCAAGCCAAGCCAAGGAGGAGGAAATGCCCTGTGGTTTCTAGGAAATACCAGACTGTCTCCTGTGTTGGAAGCAGCGTGTGCCTGGCTCGCATTTGGAATCTTGTACCTGGCATGGAGTGGGAAATGTAAGAGCTTAACTTGCCTCCAGGCATTCATGTACTTGTCTCTAGTTAGATATCTATGTGGGATAGGTTGGACTCCAGCTTTTTGAGGTTTTTTTTCCAACCTTAAAGATCCTGTGGTTGCATAAAGTGTAAGAACCAGTGAATTCTGGGGCTGCAGGAACATCTGGAGAATGAAAAGCAGGAAACGTCTGTTCCATGCAACTCACAAACTGAGCCTGTTTTATTTGAGTATTGCAAACAGAATTTAGCTTGGTCTTTAACTTTGAGCTGCATGGTGATAGCTGGAGTAAATGGTGGAGCCTTTTGTATTTTCTTTGCATTAAAACACAAACAACTTCGTCAGCAGCAAAGAGCACAACAAGGATGGAGAGTGGCTGTGGCCACTGGGAAATAAGAACTGGTTATGAGAACTGGAAGTGTTGTGGGACTTCTTCAGTAGCCAGGTGTCAGCACTGCTGAATTATTCTTAATGGTTTTTTTATAGTCTTAAGGCAGCATTCCTTAGGTGTACAAAATTGAGGAAACAAGTAAATGTGCAATCTCTCTTTTTACCCCCAAGAATATGAAGGAATTCTACATATTAAATGTGGGATTTCTTAATTATTGTTTCTATGTGTGTGCTGTTTGAAGAGGAAGAGTTGTGTTCTAGTCCAGCAACGTGTTCTGCTCAGTGAGTTGGAGGCAGGGGGTACTTACAAAGAGAGAAAAATCCTTGCATTTTTCCAAGGGCAGATGGAAAACCATGTAATTTGCTGTCAGATAAAATCTTGATAAGCAAAACTGATTTGGAGCTGAAAACCATGTTTGTATTTGTTCAGGGTAATGAAGGTGAAAGAGACCAACAGTTTAATTATCTGCTCCCAGTGTAGGATTTCAGGAGCTCTTTAAGCTCCCTGAATAACTCTGCACAACTGCAGGGCTGGGTTGACATTGGTGTGCTGCAAATCTGGGGTGCCAGCACTGACCCACTTCTCTCCCTGGAAAGCTGAGGGATCCACTCATTCCTTCTTAGGAGAGCAGCAGATCCATGGAATAAAAACAGTCAGCAAAGGAGAGGTCAGAGTAAAACAAAGCAAACCCACTGTGGTCTGTCTTGGGTTGGGTTTGGATGTTACATCTGTTTGTAGAAGGCTTTTTGTGTCTGGCCCTGTGGTTATTTATTTATTTATGTATTTATGCATTTTATTTTGAATGTCTTCCAAAGAAAGCCTGAAAAAAAAAAAAAGGATTATTTTATTAAACTCAGGAAAAGAGCAGTGGAGTTGATGTTTGCCTGCTGTGCTTGAGGGGATGAAATGTCATTCCCAGCACAATTCCTTGTGCTTGCATAGGTGCTTTGAGAAGCTCTGTGCAACCTGAGATAAGAACAATATTAAAGCAGCATGGAGTTCCTGAAACCAGGGAGTCATCTCCAACCTCTGGGATCCTTTATTTGCCCAAGAAAGCAATTACTGTAATTATTGTTCAGAGAATTACTGCACAGAGAATTGTCGCACCGACTCCACAGCAGTTCTTCGCGTTTAAGTTCATTTCCCAGCCGAGTTTAATTGTCAGATTCTAAGCTGTTATGGTCTATAAGAGCTGTTAATCCCTCAGGCAGGGGCTGGAGCACTGACTGGAGGTGCTTTTTTGCAGGACCAGCTGAGGAAATGCTTCTCCAGGCAGCCTCCGGGGGCGAAGGACACGGACACGCTGGTGCAGGAGCCCGAAAGCCAGTACGGCACCTGGAACGAGCAGAGGCACAGCAGCGACAGGTGAGGGCTCTGCTGGGCTGGGGAGGAGGGGAATGCTGAAATCCCACCAGCCTAGGGTGCTTTCATGCTGGAATGGCCTTAGAGATCTCCTCGTTCCAACCCTCGGCCACGGGACGCCTTCTGCTAGAGCAGGGCGCTCCAAGCCCTGTTCTTGGTGTGGAAAACACCAATCACTTGTTTTTAAAATTTTTAAGAGTTTAATAGTAATAAAATGGTTATAAAAATAGGAACACAATTAGAGTGATAACAATTTGGACAAATTGAATTAGGACAATATGAGACAATAAATACAAAGAGTTACGGATGTTTGGGTACATTTTTCTGGGCAGCACAAGCCCGAAAAAGGACACACATTAAAAAAGGGTTAACCCTTAAAAGCAACAGCCTGTTGCATGTTCATACACTTCATACATGATGCATAAATTCCATTCAAATACAGGATACTGTCTGGTCAGTGTCAATTTTTTCCTCTGAGTCCTAACAGCGCCTTTGAGGTGGGAAGAAGTTTGTTTCTTCTGATAATGGGGCAATAAATTCTCTTTCTCTGAAAGATTCAGGTGTCCTGTGGCTGCTATCTTGCTGCAAGTCCCCTCTTTAAAAAAAATCCTACATAGCATCGTTTCTATTTTAACAATTTTTATAACCTAAAACCATATTTAACACAGTACTTAAGAGAATTAATACAGCATTACTTTCTAACACAATACATATAATATTCATTTTAATATTTACGAAAAGCCAATCATAAAATACATGCATTTTTCACAAATGATTAAGTTAAAATCACATATACAAAATTATGCATATAACAACATCTCTTGCTTGCAAAGTTTAGTGAGATTTCTTTTTCCAGTAAACCTGTTTAATTTAATCTCCTTGCACTCTAAGTCTTGCACTTCCCTCGAAGCATTTCTGCTGCCAGCCCCACGGTGGCACATCCTGCAGGGACCAAACGGTGTCACAGCTTCCTGCTGTGCTGGGGGAACCTCCAGGCTGGGGCATTTCCCACTATTGAATTTTCAAAGTTCCATTTGCTTTTGCCAAAGCATCCTCTTATCAAATCTCTTATGTTAACCAAGTCCAAAATCCATCATCTGTCTTGTGTCCCCCAACATTCTAACACACTTCTATTTGTTTTAAAAGTCTGATTTTCTGTCATTGCCTTTCCTTTAAATATACTACCAGGTTGGGTGAATGGCAAAATCCCTCTGGAATAGCAGAGTGGCAAAATCCCTCTGGGTCTCAGGTGGGGTGACTCAGGGTGCATCTTTCCATGCCCACATCTCAGACTCTCAAGTGTTTTATTGGTGGTGAAGTGGAGGATGAAATGGAATATCAGCTGAGTGAAACTGATACTGAGTATTGCTGATGCTTTTCTGTTCTTAGAATGATTTAGTGAAATAAACCAAGAGCAGCAAAGTGTGAGGTTTTTTATAGTTCACACCTGTTGTGTAAATTGCAGCTTGATCTACCCTGAACTTGTATCATGTCTGCTCAGTGTGGTATGAAAATAGCATTTTATCTGGTTCCTAATGCTATACTTGTTGGGATCTTAGAGCAGACATTAATGTCAATTACGTTTGGTTTGTTCTGCACTTGAGAGCTGTGTGCTATGAATATTTTTATTGCTTATGAAATCAGGGTAAGGACCAGCTCGAGGCTCAGCAGCCAAGTGAGTGCCAACAGTGACAGCCAGGCTGCTGTAAAATTAACTTGGATTCCAGGATGGTACAGACATTTCTGAGATCAGTTTCTTAACAAAGGTGCTTGTCTCAGCTTCACAGCAGACAGCACTGGAGAGTTATTTCAATCCATCCATCCTGATTAGAACAGCTCCACCTAAACATTCCGGTTCACTGAAGGATTGGACTCAATCCCATGTGCTGGAATTTTGTTTGCACTGCAAGAAGTGTTTAGATTTTGCCTTTTTTAAAGCATAATGGTGACAGTGTAGAGACTCTTCAGCATTTTACCACCCCATTGCTCTGCTTTATTTTGACTTACAGCTCATTGCCGGGGAATTACTGCTGTATTAATTCAGGCACTTGAAGAGAAATGAGATTAATGTACTTCTAAATAATGGAAGTCTTCCTGGAATGTATTGAACGTGCATTTTGTCTGCAGTTTGTTTTGGATGAAGTGCCTGCCAGGAGCAGTGCAGACATTCTCCTCACGTTGCTGTGGATGCTCTGAGCAGGGCTCTGCCTTTGGTGCCTCCTGCTCACCCCAGCTGGAGGCAGGAGCTCTCAGGAGATGTTGCTGGTTCAGTTTTCCTGTTTTGGCCTGGCTGCCTTCCCTGGGAGCGTTTCCACTGCCAGTCCCATGGTGTCACATCCTGCAGGGACCAAAGGGTGTCACAGCCTCCTGCTGTGCAGGGGGAACCTCCATCCCGGGGCATTTCCCACTATTGCAGCCACGCAGGGATTATTTTAGGAGTGAATGACCTCATCTTCATGGAATCAGAGTCCTTAAGGTTGGAGAAGACTCCAAGATCTGAGTCCAGCCTTCACCTGAATCCCTCCGTGGCCTTTAAACCAGGCAGTGCCACCTTTGCATTTGGACACTTCTAGGGGTGGTGGCTCCACTGCTTCTCTGGGAGAGGAAGGGAATTCTGAAATCAAAAGGCAACAGGATGAACACTGTCCTTTTCCTAGATGAGCTTTTGGAAGGTGAAGGAAGGGGTATTTTGCTCTAGAACTGAGTCACTGCTGGAATTAGCATAAGGAGCTCCTCCAGTGGGCTTTGGCCAGTAACTCCTTGGGATGGACAGGGATGAAAGCATCTCCTCCCATTTGGAGGCATTAATTGGATTTTTCTTAGTTTATCTAAAAGATTTTATTTTCATTTTTCCCAAGTGCTTGAATGAACTTCCCCAAATTGGCACTGTACGAAACTCTTTTATGTTAGAACAATCTTCATAATGAAAATTATTGTTTTTTACAGGAAAGGAATTGATTTTAGATCAATTCTGACTCCTCATTTCACAGACACCTTTTTATGGCCTCTATACACTGTCTTGCTAAAACTAATTAAATTTAATTGCAGTTGGAAGTGAGGATTGCTGTCAGTTTATTTTCCATTGTGATAACCATCCTGCTGGGTTTGTGTGCTCCATGTGAGGGATGATTTCTCAGAGAAGTGTCTGTAAATGTACCTGTGGAGCATCAGGGGCAGCTCATGGATATGCTCACAGACCCTAAAATCTTAATGAAGTAATAGACAGAGGTGCATGATATATCTCAGTAATGAGAACTGAAAATATGTTTTCAGTTTCATTTTTCTGAAGGGAATTTTCTCCCTAATTAGCTGTTCACTGGAAAGAATCCACTGCACGTAACTGGGTTTGGGCTCCAGGAATCCCTCCCACATTTGGGGATGAGCTGTGCCACAGGGGTTGGTGGATGGGGCTGTAATTGTGCAGAAACTCCAAAGGAAAATCTATTGGGAAGGTTTGAGAATGAGGAACTACCAATCAGTGCTAATTCAGCTGGATTTCTATCACATCTTGCTCTCAGATATTTCAGTTTTAAAAACCTCAGTGAATTGTATCAGCTGCAGCCCTGGGGTGTAGCAGGGAAGAAAGAGACGTTTTGGAGATGTGCAAATCCAACAGAATCCTTTCAACACACACTTTAATTTCCATGAAAGGTCCTGCAGATTGTCCCTCCTCTCTCCATTCTTCCATGTTGCAATGGCTCTAAAGCCTAATGCTGCAGATACCAAATGTCACTTGAAGCAAAAACCCTAGACAAAAAACTTTCCCCCAGAGCTCATTAGTGCCATTCTTAATTATCCTGGGGCCCACTGGTGAGGGAGGGAGGCAGCATTCCCTCTGCTTGTGTGCTGGAAACCCTCTGGGCAGTGTCTGCTCTGTCAGACTGGACATTGTACCATGTGCTGGTGCTGATGGAATGCTGTTACCCAGCAGGGAACTCCTGAGTGGTTTTCTCCTGGGATTGCTGTACCAAATACTGAGGTTTATTGTTTTAAATATGTGCAGATGTTGATACGTATATGGGGTTTTTTTAGGTTTAGAACAGTTTTCCTAGGTATGTGCCCAAGAAATGCTGCTTAGTGGCAAAAGACTTCTGTCAAGAGGAGAAGAAAAAAAAATCAGAGCTAAATCCTTTAAGCTTTGGTTTTTTTCAAACTGGAGTTAGAAGCAAGACGGCCCAATTTTTACTGGCAGTATTTCAAGGAAAGGCAGACACAACAGTGTCCAGCTTTCAGTCCTGACCCTGCAGCTCATTCCTGTCAGTCCAGGCCACGGGAGGAATTTTAGGAACACACTGGGAGCATCCCAGCAGTGGGGAGCAGGTGCTGCTGCACTCTTTGTGAGGCAGGAGCAGCTCTGCCCATGGAGCCCTGCCTTAGGCTGCCACCTGGTGCCCAACTCTCTTCAGCTCCAGCTTCCTGAAGGAAAAAATCTGGGTAGAATCCACCCCAATCCCCAGCACACCATGAATCTAAGGGGTGAGGGCTTGTGGTGGTGTTAACAGGGGTCTGAGGATGAGGGAAGAGATGAGAATGTTGGCTCTGTGTTTCAGAAGGCTTGATTTATTATTTTATGATCTATATTATATTAGAACTATACTAAAAGAATAGAAGAAAGGATTTCTTCAGAAGGCTAGCTAAGAATAGAAAAAGAAGGAATGATAACAAAGGCTTGTGACTGACCGAGACAGTCCGGACAGCTGATTGGCCATTAATTAGAAACAACCACATGAGCCCAATCGCTGATCCACCTGTTGCATTCCACAGCAGCAGATAACCATTGTTTGCATTTTGTTCCTGAGGCCTCTCAGCTTCTCAAGAGAAGAAATCCTAAGGAAAGGATTTTTCATACAACATGTCTGTGACAAGGGCTGTGCCAGCAGAAGGGATCCACTCCGACTTTCTGTTCCACTTTCCTTTAACCCCTGCTGACCACATGTGATCCAGCCTGGCCTTGCAGGTCTGTGTTTGCCCTGAACTCACACAGATTCCGTTTGCTCACTTGCAGCTTTGTGGGAGAATCCCCCTCCCTGGACAATGAGGTGGCGTCGGGGCGGAAGCCGCCCGCGGGCAGCCACCCATCCTCGCTGTCCTCGCAGGCAGAGCCTCCCTGCCTGCCTGAGCACCATGACTTCTCCAAAGAGCAAAGGAGCACCAGCCTGGACCGTTCCAGCACGGACATGGACTCCACTGATGGCACTGATGTGCCTCCTGCAGGGGACGCGCTGCCTGAGGACAAGAGTTATTTCTCCTTCATTGATGTGAGTTGCCCTCGTGTGTTTCCTCGGTTAAGCTCTCCCCAGTTCCTTCTGGAAACTTTGCAACCAGATCTGCCCTCCCTTTCCCACTCTGAATTTTCCCAGCTGCTTTCCTGCCTAAAAAGTTTAGGATCAAAACTATGGAGTTCTTCTAAGTCTCTGTGGTGTTTAGGTTCTGAGAGGTTCCACAAAGCTGCTGGCCTTGGATAATCAATCATGGAATCCCAGACTGGTTTGGGTTGGAAGGGATCTTAAAGCTCATCCAATTCCACTCCCATCCACACCTTCCACTAGACCAGATTTTCTCCAAGCCCCATCCAACCTGGCCTTGGGCACTTCCAGGGATGAATATTGGAAGCATAATTAAATAACACAAACAGTCAGTGACTGCTGTGCTGTCAGCCATGCAGATTTAAGGCTGTAAGCACTTTCACTTATATTTTTCTTATTTACAATTGGTTTCTTTCCACAGTAGCTCACAGTTGCATTTTAAAGGATTTTTTTTATATTGAAGAATCTTGCAGTTGGTGTGAGACCAGCAGTTTCTGGCCATACACAGTTGATGATGTCTACTGCTGCAAAAACTTTGTTTAGTTTGGAAAATCCCTCTAAAATCGTTGAATCCAACTGTTCCACCAGCATTGCCAAGGCCACCACCACCATGTCCCCAAGTGCCACATGCACATGGTGTTTCAGCACTTCCAGAAGGTTTTCTTTTGTCCCTGGGCCACTGAAGGTGTCTCTGTAAAACATTAATAGCTCTAAGTGCAGCTGGCAAATGCTATGTGAAAAGTAGTTTATTCCTGACCTGAAATCTTTTGAAAAAAGGAGCAAACCCACATCTTCGGGAGAAGGGGAGGCTCAGGGATATTTGGTGATTACAGGCAAATCTGTAACAGCACATTGCTTTAAGCAAGTAAATAAATTACGGCTCCTTATTTTGCTCTGTAAATGTTACTGCTGATTGGATGTGTTGGAAGTGACTGATCACAGAAAGTTTCTGAATGCTGGGACACTAAACTTGGAGTGTCCTTGTTGCTGGTGAGTGGCTTTCAGTGTTCCTGGCTGGCAGGGAAGCTGCAGCTCTGCTCTCCAAGGGAATTTGGTGTAGTTGTTCTTTTTAGATCCAAATTTTGGGATTTGCCTCCAGCTGCTCCCACCTAGCAAGGCCTATGTTCATAAAACACTCTAGGAACTAAACTCCTGATTAAACTCCTGATTATTGCAGTTATTTTTTATATTAATTAAGTGCAAATTATCCATGCAACTCAGGTATCCACAGCCTAGAGAGATCAGAGGATTACACCCAGTTAGCCACAAAGTGCCGTGTCCTCATCGTACACTCTCTCTAATATGATTTTAAGTGACTACAACAATAATAATAATAATAATCACACAAATACCCATTTTAATTGGTGGATGCAATCAGGTGTGTTGGGATTTCAGTGTGGAGGATCCGGGGCTCATTCCCAGGTGTGTGTTTGTGCAGCACACAGATGTCCTGGACTCCAGTGCTCTCAAGACTCGGGTGCAGCTGAGCAAGAAGCGCCGGTGCCGGGCGCCCGCGTCGCACTCGCTGCGCAGGAGCAGAGGGCTGGACCTGGACAACAGGTTCTCCTTGACAGAGGAGTCAGACAATGGCTGGATGTTCAAAGATTCCACAGGTAACCCCTCAGCTACCTGCAGTAATTGGTTGTGGTCAGCTTGAGTGCAAAGGCAGGAGTTGGTAAAAGGTGTTTTTTAAATACTGCCCTTCATTCCTGCTCGAGTGCAGGAAGAGATGTTGGGCAAGGCAGAGATGAAAGGCCAGCTCATGGTTTCCCCTTCTGCCTTTTTTTTTTTTTTTTATTAACAATAAATTAGAAGAGAAGAAAACTATGCAACAGGAAGATTCTGAGGAGGAAGACAAGATCCAGCACACTCCAAGGTCATCTTCTGTGCAAGCCCAGAGAATGCCTGTGTTCCCAGGGATGGATCATGCTGCTCTCAAGGTGAGCTCAGGCAGAGCCCAGTAGGTGGGAGATGAACCAGTTCAGTACTTGCAGGTGGTTTATAAGGAATCCCCACCAATTCAGTACCTGCAGGTGCTTTATAAGGAATCCCCTCACTCATTTCAGGGAAATTTTTGTTTTTATAAATCTGGAGTAATCTGTGCTGCATTCCAAAAAAAAAAAAATAGCCTGGATGCTGGCTTAAAAAGACCCCTTTGTTTATTTTTATTTTTAGGCCCAGCTGAGGAAAAGACAGGAGTCTGAGAGCGCTGGTGACACCGGCTCTGCTCAGCTCTTCAAATCCCCCAAAGCACAGCTCGGCACTCCCAGCAGCAGAGTGCTGCCCTCCAGTGTGGAAAAGGAGGACAGGTGAGGGAATCCCAGCTCCTCTTGGTGGAAGGAAAAAATAATGCAACCAGCTGTACATTGCTTTTTTTTTATTGTTGTTTCTGTCAGGAGTTTTCATAATGAAAGAATAAAGAGTATTTTTTTTTTATATCATAGGTCAGAAGAAAAGTCTCCTCAGTGGCTAAAGGAGCTGAAATCAAAGAAGAGACAGAGCCATTATGAGAATCAGGTTTGAAAAGGTACTTGGGTAGGAAGGGGGGCTTTGCTGGGTGTGGGTGTGCAGTGACAAACTCACATTTCCTTTGATGTGTTGGTGTCACCACTGTGGCCCCACCAGCACTGCCCTTACCCTGCCCTGTGCACCAGGGGTGTCAGGGACTGCTGCCCCTCCACTCCCAGTCACAGTTCCACTGATTCTCTGCCCATAATAAAAAAGGGATTTCCCAAAGTTTGAAAACTTTGTGTGGTTTCAGCACAATTCTCGGTGGCTCTTTAATGCATTAAATAGACACAACCAAGGTGGCACTACAACAGAAAACACATTTTAAGGTTTTCCTGTTCCAGCTGACCATATCACACCCTTCCTTCTGTTTTCCTTTCCAGACAGTGATTCTAACTAGGAGAAGATAAAGAAGTTTAACAGAAGCCTTAACTCATCTGAACCTAAACCCCCATGTCATGTTGCTGCTGTTTGCTTCCTGCCTCAACTGCTCTGTGCATGGTGCCTTCCTGTTTTGTGGAGAAAAGCTGCTTCAATTCATAGTCAAATACAAAGCTGTGTCTGTCAGGTCGGGGGGACAGTGGCACTTCAGAGCTGCCTGCCAGGAGAACCCCCCTGGGTCACAGTTAGCTCTTCAGAAAATCTTGGAAAACAGAGATATTTGGGAGTGCTGTGATCCAGGGAACTCCCCTTGCTGTGGAACACACTCTGTAGGTGTTCATGTCTGGGAGTTGTGTCTGGCTGGGCTTTGTGTTTGTTTATGAAAATAATAATTTTAATCAATTTTTTCCTTTTTTTTTTTTTTTTTGGTGAACAAATAGTAAGCTCCTATCTAGAATGAAATTTGTGGAAGGTGAGAGTGGAAGAACAAATCATGTTTACTGCCATATTGAAAAAGGAAACTTGATTATTTTTTGTAAAATGTATTTTTGATTGGCTTGTATTTACATGTGATCTGCTGACCTGGCAGATGGAGATAATTTTTAGATGAACAAAATGTTAACTTTTGTCACTCTTGAAGTGGTATATTCTGTGTTTTGTCAGCATGTGGAATAATTGCTTCATTGGAATGTCTTTCCTAAAAAAGGATCAAGCAATAATGTCAACCAGTTCTCTTTAAAAAAAAAAAAAAAAGTAAAAATATGTAAATACTGTTTTTATAACAAAAAAAGGAAGGGAAGAGGGAGGATGTTACACTCATATCAGGGTTCCAGTTAATTGTTGAATGTCACTTTAATAGCAGTTCAGATAGTCCCACTTCATATTTTTATTTGTTAATCTGTAAATACCAGGTTTAAGTTTTTATTTTTATGCTGATTTTGTGGGATAACCTAAATGTGATCTTCAGTTTCTCAGATGATTTCCTGTCTTTCCTTTGGCAAGATGTGCTGATAGCAGAGTAGAGATCTCCTGGACCACACGGGTGTTTGGGTATCCCTAATTCTCAGATATTCCCTGTCTCTGGACACTGATTCTGAACCACCAACCACCATGGCCATGGAGGACAGGCTCGATTCTTGCCCCAGATAAGTGCTCTTTCAGTAAATAACCTTTAAAAGTGTGGCAGGCCAGGGAGGGAGGTGACTCCAGGTGTTCCTCAGGCTCAACCAGGAAAACGTGGAAGAGGGAAAAGGAGAGTGGAGAGCTCTCCTCACCTGGCAGAGCTGCTTGGGCTGCACTCCCCCGTCCTGCTGAGGGGCTCCTCTGGATATAAACCATAAAGCACCAGCACTTCAGCTCCTTTTCCTTTTTGTCTTTTCTTTTTTTCCCCCATCAGCGTTTCGGGAGCGCGGCTCCCGTGGGGCCTGCCCAGGCCAGTGTCTGTCAGGCTTGGAGCTGCCAAAACCATGTGCCAATTCACCTCATGGAGGAGTCACAGGGGGGGATTTGCAGCCCCAGTCTGCAGGAAGTAGCAGCAGGATGAAATAGCAGCAGGATGGCAGGAGACAAGTCCCATCTGCACATCTCTGGCTGCCGGGTTTTATTCCGGTGGCAGCTCCCTGTGCTCCCTGGAGATGAGCTGGAGACGTCTGTCTGATGTAAAAGTCTTTTTCCCCTGTTGCTTTGCCCTGTTTCTCATGGGAGCTGTTGCCAGTGTTAGTTTGGCAGCCCCTCTGCTGCCCACAGAGCAGTGATGCCCAGGATTCTGATGGAATTTAGGGATGGGCCGTGTCGGTGCAGCCACCACCATTGCCCAGCTCCTTTTACAACCTTGCACAGATTCCCTTCCCTCTCCTTTAGGTGGTGGTGGAAAAGGTGACTCTTGGTGTGGTTTTTTGGGGTGTATTCCTGTGGCAGCACCCAAGGGTTCCATGGTGTGTGACACTCACCTGGGGCAGCCTGAGCAGGTGAGGAGGATGATGATGGTGGCTGCTCTCGCTCACATCAGGTGGGGCCTCCCATGTCCAGAAATCACAGGAACATCCCCACAGGCTGCATTTTCCACTTCCACAGGTGACAGTGTTGTGTTCCCAGCAGTTGGAGGATTTACTGGTTCTTGGTCTAGGCCAGAAATTCTGTAGCTGTTTGTGCTGAGGAAACTGAGGGGATTGACACGAGGTTTCCACACAGCCCTTGAATGTGTTTGCATTTCCACATCTGCTTGGACAATGCACTGAAATTACTGTATTGAGTAGTTTAACCTACTACTGAGAAATGTTTAATGCTTAAATGTCTAATTAAAGAGCATCTTTAGAATGTTGTTGAATGGGAAAGTGGTTTTTTTCTGCTCTGTTATTTCTTTATATTGTACATGGATTAAATATCAACTTCCTTCTCTTCGGGTTATCGCTCTGTAATAAAAGATATATAAATATGTTATTACTTCTTAAATGATAGAACAGACTGTAATACACTTTATATAATTCTATTTTAATTCCAAATAACGCTTCTTGGAATTTTTTTGTGCTTTCATTTTTGTTGCCATGTGCTTTTTCCTGCTGTTTATTGGAGATGGAAGTGAGCTCTGAGGTTCCTTCAGATGTGCTGCTTCCTCCACTCCTGGATCCTGCCCTGGAGCAGGTTCAGCTCTTGTCCAAAAAGTGATGCTGAAGGTGATGGAGGCCCTGTTATTTCCTTTATCTCTCCCCTCACAGCTCCTCAGCTGTTTCTCCTTGCTTAAAAAGCCACATCAATATTGGGTTTAAAGGTGGGATGATGTGTTTTGTGAATTCGGGAACACTTTCTGACTGCCCTCCTCTCATGATCCCCAGCAATCCCTGCTCCAGGTGTTGTCAGGGACTTGCACAGCTGCTCCATTGCTTTTTATTGGAATTCCCAGTTGTGGATTTCTCCCTTTTTATTTTTCTGTTTTTAAATTCACCTTTTTAACATCTGTGAATCTTCAATTTGTTCCTCATCCACCAGAGCCTTTCACTTCCTGCAGAGAAAGGAGCCATGCTTGGTTCTCCAACCTTTGACATCCCCAGACTTTATTCCATAGGACTTAACCCATCCCCTTTCCACTCCCACAGAAGTTTGTTTCACCCTGTTCCTTGTTTGCAAACTGAAATGCACTCGGGGCAGATTTGGGAGTACAAAGTGTGGCCTGTAGAAGGTTTGGAGCAGCAAATCCCAGATTTCTGCAGGGATGGTGTGTTTCAGGGGCAGGTGGGCAATTCTGGGGTGCTGCTCTGCCTCATGAGGTGTATGCAGGTACAGAACCTCTGGGGTGAGTTCCCAGAGCTGTCACTGCTGTCCCCAAGCCAGCTCACAAACCATTCCAGTGGAATCCAGAGCTGTCACCATAACTGTGCTCACCCTCTGCACCTCCCTGAAGGACTCTGGGGCAAGAGCAGCTGCAGCCATGCGAGGCAAGTGTTGGATCCATCCCTTCAGCCCAGTGCTGAGAAGGAAAAACAGGTATTAATTGCTTCAATTCCTTTTAAAAATGGATTTTTAGGAGGTGAAGGCTTTTGGGGCCTGGTTGGACAGGGCTTGGAGCAACATGGTCTAGTGGAAGGTTGGGGGGGCAGAATGATTTGAGCTTTGAGGTCCCTTCCAACCCAAATAATCCTGTGATTCTATGAAACCACTTCCATGGAGCTTTAAAGGGATTTGGGGTGTTCTGGCAGGGGCTGCAGAGTCCAGGCCTAGTTCTGCTCACCCTGGGAGTGGAGAGGGTGGAAATCCTTCCCCAGCTGGTAGTGGGCTCTTTTCCTGTTCACTCAAGTATAAATGTATTGCAAAAATATAATCTGAAATAATTTATGGTTCTTCTGGTGGGATTGGCAGAGGAGGAGAGGGAGAGCCAAGATCTGGTGGTTTATGGCTTTTTCTCATTCCATATTAAATAAAATGGTATCAAACCTGGTTTTGAAGAAGCTCTTGTGGAGATTAGGCTTTTATGTTGCTCCACATAGCCCTATAGAGTCTGTCAGTCTGGGTCACAATAAATAGATAGAAATCACATAGATAGTGTGATAGAAATCCTGTATTTTGTGTTTCCTAGGGAATAAAGATATTCTGGCTGCTGTATTTTGTTCTGCACCATTACAGTTCCAATTTAGCTTTGCCAGGTATTAACAAAAAAAATCTATTTTCCAGCAGTCATTTTTCAAAGGGATTTAAGAGGCTGACAGTGAGAGGAAATTGAGGTCTGTTTGGGAGAGGCATCAAGGAGCTCCAGTGCCCCTTCTGTCATGTTTTTGGAATTGCCTTGTCAGTGTGGAGAGCTGGGAGAGGCAGATCCAGGGCCCTGAGGCTGTGGCAGAGCTCGGTGAATGAGGCTGCAGGGAAGGAAGGGACTGGCACAGGAAATTCTGTGTTTCTGATTTGTTGAGGACAGCTGATGTTGTGTTTGGTGAGACAGAAATGAATCCATTCCTCCTCAGTCCAGTAAAACAGGAGAGGTTTCCATCCCTCTCCCATTCAGTTTGTCCAGCCTGGTCCAGGAAATTCACCTTCAACCTTTTCTGGCAATTTCAGTTAAGATTTCATGGGTAGTTCTTGGTTTCAAGATAAGCCACACTCCGAGCAGGTAGAAAAAGCTGCAAGGGCTGTAGTAAATTGAGATCTGTGCAGCTGAATAAAATGTTCCCTGAGGAATCAGGATGGTTTGGGTCTGAAGGGACTTTCAGAGGTGAAGAGGGAGTCAGGCCTGCTACCAGCAGAGTGAAATGCTCCCAGTTTGGTGTGAAATGCTCCCAGTTTGATGCCTTACATCACCCTGTGCCTGTGAAGATGGACAAACCCTTGTGCCGGGCTCCAGAAATGCCTCATCACACCCCAGGATGTGTTCCCAGCCTGATCTTGGGAAATGCCAGGCAGGGAGCCAGACTGGGGGCAGAGAAAGAAAAGGAACTCAATGGAGAGAACCTGCTTAGGGTCAAACTTACAGCAAGAACACCACTCTGAAAATGCTGAGCTGCTCCATCTGAGCTCCCAAAGCCCACCCTGGCCCTGCATCACACCTTGCATGGAGCCCTCACAAATGGGGTCATTTGCCTGGTTTTTGCTTCGCACTGCTCTCAGTTTCCGGGCTAAACCCTCCCAAGGGGTGTTTGGAGGTTGGGATTCAGCTCAACCCTTCCCAGGTATGTTTGTAGGTTGGGATTCAGCTCAACCCTGCCCAGGTGTGTTTGTAGGTTGGGATTCAGCTCAACCCTCCCCACGTGTGTTTGTAGGATGGGATTCAGCTCAACCCTTCCCAGGTATGTTTGTAGGTTGGGATTCAGCTCAACCCTCCCCAGGTGCGTTTGTTGGATGGGATTCAGCTCAACCCTTCCCAGGTGTGTTTGTAGGTTGGGATTCAGCTCAACCCTCCCCGGGTGTGTTTGTTGGATGGGATTCAGCTCAACCCTCCCCAGGTGTGTTTGTAGGATGGGATTCAGCTCAACCCTCCCCAGGTGCGTTTGTAGGTTGGTTGAAGGTAAATCAGTTGGAGAGGATGGAGTGGGTGCAGAGCTTCCCACAAAACTGCTCCTGGACAGGGAAGGCTGGAGGTGTGAGCAGAACCTGCCAGTGGGAGAGGAGTGCAAGGAGCTGGGGCTGTTTATTCCAGAGGCTCCTGAGGAACCTGGATGTCCCACCTTGCGCGGAGCCCTCACAAACGCGGCCATTTTGCCCAGATTTTGCTTCGTGCCGCTCTCAGTTTCCATGCTTAAACCCTCCCTGGGGAACTGCTGACGGCAGAGTTTTCCAGAGAAGCTGGCAAGAAGCGGCGTGAACGTGCTGATGTGAGTTTGGCCGTTAATCTGCAGCGAGGCGAGCGGCCCTCGTGCGAGGGCTGGCCCGGAGCGATCGCCGCGGCGGCGTTTCCATGGCCCGCTATTGAGCCGCGGTCCCATGGCTGGAATTCCGTGGACGCAGCTGCTGCATCAGCGCCCGGCCCGGGGGAATTCTGCTGCTCTGGACAGAAGCAACCCCATAAATAGCGGGGCCGGCCGCGCCGCCCGGCACAGCGGAACCACACGGACAGGTAGCACTGCTGGGACTGCACAGGGGCCTCCACAAAGAGTTGGTGTGTCTGAGCCTGAGTCAGACAGGGTTTGGCGAGAAGTGAAGCTGCAGGGTTTGATTCAGGATGTTTTCAAGCTCCTTTATTCTTCTCTTGAGCCCCTTGTTGGCGTGGCGTGTTCCAATGTTGGAGCAGAGTTTTGTGGATGTTCCTGGAGAGTGAAGAGGGGGCTCTCACCACCATCCCCCCCAGCACAGCAGCTCCAGCTGCTGGGTTTGGTGTCCCCCAGGATGCTGGAGCAAGGGAGAAGTGTCAGGTTTATGTTGTGGGGAAAGATGTCAGCGGCTCGAAGCTGAGAAATTCCTGCTGGGAACAAAGGCAGGGCTGTGAGACGGGAGTTTAGTGGCAGCTAGGCTCTGTGTCCCTTGGGACATGGCTCAGTTCAGTCCTGTGGGTGCCTGGGTGAGGATTTGGGACCTGTGTACAGGAGGAAGAGGAGGATGCATAACAGAGCTTGGACATCCCTGGGGATTCATGCATTGTGTGCTAACCCTGTTCTGTGCCAGCTTCGTCCTCTGTTTCATTACCAGCTGTAAATCCTGGTGCCTCCTGCCTTAACCTGCTGCAATTTGGGTTTTCCAGGCACAATGACTGAGCAGCAAAGTCCCCCCGAGCAGATGGCGACTGGGGAGGGTGCTGGCGAGCGAGGAGGCACCTATAAGGTATACTGGGCTGTACTGGGGACAACTGGATGCTGGGTGGAGGCATGGGATGCCAGACTGGAAGCAATGCTGGGGTCAGGAGTGGCCTCCAGCTCTCCCACAGCACCAATGGGTGGCCACGCTCTGGTGTTTAGCCTGGGGGGCTGCAGGTTGGGAAGCAGCTGGGGCTGGGGATCTGCTGCTGCTGCTGCCTGCAGGAGGGACACTGCTCCCTGTGTGGCTGGCCAGGCTGGTGTGCAGCTGCCCAGGGTTTAATCAGGAGATGAAGCATCCCAGCACAGCAGGATCAGCTGTGGGCCCAGGCACTGAAACTGCCCAGGTGTGTTTGTAGGTTAGGATTCAGCTCAGCCATCCCCAGGTGTGTTTGTAGGATGGGATTCAGCTCAGCCATCCCCAGGTGTGTTTGTAGGATGGGATTCAGCTCAGCCATCCCCAGGTGTGTTTGTAGGTTGGGATTCAGCTCAGCCATCCCCAGGTGTGTTTGGTGGTTGGGATTCAGCTCAGCCCTGCCCAGGTGTGTTTGTAGGATGGGATTCAGCTCAGCCCTGCCCAGGTGTGTTTGTAGGATGGGATTTAGCTCGTTTGGTTGAAGGTAAATCAGCTGGAGAGGATGCAATGGGTGCAGAGCTTCCCACAAAGCTTCTCCTGGATAAGGGAAGGCTGGAGGTGTGAGCGGGTGCCAGGAGCTGGGGCTGTTGATTGCTTTGGGGTGCACAGAGGCTCCTGAGGAACATGGGTGTCACCTCTGTCCCTTGAGCCCCCCATTATGTGATGTGTGTGCTGGAGGCTCTGCCCTGGTCCCAGACTGAGGTGTTGCAGCTGGGACCCCTTTGGGGCAGTGCCAGGGGATTCCTGGTCACCCACTGACCCTCCTGGTCCCCGAGTGGTGCTGGGCACCCTGCCCCATGCCATGGTCTGCTGCTGAGACTGGCTCCAGCCCATCCTGCAGGGCAGCCTGGGGTCTCTGCACCTGGCAGGGCTCAGAAAGAAACACTGGATGAAGAGCTTGTGCCGGGCATGGTTGGATCTGGAAGGAGCAATGATAAGGAAATGATAATGAGCAATGACCAGGCTGGGGGTAAGAGAGGCAGCCCATGGCTCAGGAATTCTCTTAGCCCAAACCTTTCATGTTTTCAGTGCTGTGTTTGAGCTGGTTTTCAGCCTGTCATGGATAAAATTCCAGCTTGTGCTGGAGCACACACCCTTGGCTGGAGCTCTGTCAGAGGCACTGGCAGGACCCAGCTCTGCCAGGCAAGGAGTGACATTGGCACAGGATGGTCAGGATGGAGAGACACACCCAGAGCCCTTTGATCACTGCTGCCCCCACTTCCTGGGGGTGGCTGACAGGGTCTCTCCCCACCTTAGATCACCATCTACGAGCTGGAGAACTTCCAGGGGAAAAGGTGTGAGCTGACAGAGGAGCTGCCCAACATCACCGAGAAGGAGATGGAGAAGGTGGGCTCCATCCAGGTGGAGTCTGGCCCGTAAGTCTGGTCTGGGGGAGGTGGAGCAGCCCCGGGGGTGGCAGGGAGAGCATCCCCCTGAGCCTGGCAGGGAGAGCATCCCCCTGAGCCTGGCAGGGAGAGCATCCCCCTGAGCCTGGGCTCCTGCAGGTGGCTGGGCTTCGAGCGCCAGGCCTACGCTGGGGAGCAGTTTGTGCTGGAGAAGGGCGACTACCCCCGCTGGGACTCGTGGTCCAACAGCCACAGCAGCGACAGCCTGATGTCCATCCGGCCCCTCCAGATTGTGAGTGGGGCTGTGTGGGGTGGCCGCAGCGCTGGGGACAGCCAGGGGACAGCCCCTGAGCCGCCCTTTCCCCCAGGACAGCGCTGACCACAAGATCCACCTGTTTGAGAACGCGGGCTACACCGGGCGCAAGATGGAGATCGTGGATGACGACGTGCCCAGCCTGTGGGCCCACGGCTTCCAGGACCGGGTGGCCAGCGTCAAGGCCCTGAATGGAACGTAAGGATGGGCACACAGGGGACACCCTGACAGCCTCCTGCCCGTGGCACTGTGGTTTGTCCCCCCAGGGTGGTGGCAGGGGCCGTGGTACAGCTCATGCCCATGGTGCTGCTCATGCCCATCGTGTCCCTTGTCCCCTCCCTGCTGCCACCTTTCCCCTGGCCCACAAGGAATAACAGGGACCATGGCAGTGTCCCTGGGGGTGGATGATGGCTCCTTGCCCTAACCCACCAGCCATCTGAGCTGTGGTTCCTTCTCCATGAACTCTCCATCCTCTCACGTGGCATTTGTCACCTGGGCACTGCAACCTGTGTGGTGGCACTTGGTGGCACAGGAGTGGTCTTGGGCAGCATCACCTGGCTGTGGCAGGCAGACATGGAGACACTGGGATGGGGGCACTGGGATGGGGATGGGGGTACTGGGATGGGGATGAGGAATTGGGATGGGAACACTGGGGTGGGGATGGCGGCACAGGGATAGGGATGGGGACATTGGGATGGGGACACTGGGATGGGTATGGGGGCACTGAGACATGGGTGGGGGCATTGGGATGGGGACACTGGGGTGGGGACACTGGAGTGGGGACACTGGGATGGGGATGGGGACACTGGGATGGGGAGGGGGGCACTGGGATGGGAATGGGGACACTGGGATGGGGATGGGGACACTGAGACAGATGGGGACACTGGGATGGGGAGGGGGGCACTGGGATGGGGACACTGGGATGGGGATGGGGGCACTGAGACAGAGATGGGGACACTGGAATGGTGACACTGGGATGGGGGCACTGGGATGGGGATGGGGATGCTACCCTTGCTCCGGGTGCTCTGTGGGTGTGGTGTAAGCACTGCTGAGCCCTGCCCCGATCCCCACAGGTGGGTGGGCTACGAGTACCCCGGCTACCGGGGCCGCCAGCACGTCTTTGAGAAGGGCGAGTACCGGCACTGGAACGAGTGGGACGCCAACCAGCCCCTGATCCAGTCGGTGCGGCGCGTGCGGGACCAGCAGTGGCACCAGCGGGGCTGCTTCGAGAACAGCTGAGGGAGCCCGAGCTGCCGGGGCTGCCCCGGGGCTCCCCCCGCCGCTGCTGCTGCTGCCGTGACCGTGACCGTGGTGTTCTCTTTGTGCAAAATCCAAAATAAAGCTCTGAGCTGGAGCCGGCGGGGCCTGCCTGGTCCTGGGGCTGCGGGAGGGTGGGATGGGGATGGAGGGATGGGGATGGGGATGGAGGGATGGGGATGGGGATGGATGGATGCGGATGGGAATGGGGATATGGAGGTATGGGGATGGGGATGTGGCCGTGCCCAGCAAACCCCGCTCAGGGCACAGCGGGCAGTGCCAGTGTTTGCAGTGTTACATAAAGGCTGCAGCTTTCCAAAGATAACCCCCGGCGCTGCCGTGTCAGGGTTTTTCCAGCGCCTCTGTCCCTTTTCACAGCATTCCCTGCCTGCTCCCAGGGCTGCTGGCCAGGTCCAGGGCAGGGAGGGGATGGGGGGGATGTGGAGTGCCCATCCCTGGGTGCTGCCAGGCCCTGTGCTCATCCTGTGGTGGGATGGATGGCTGTGCCCAGCCTCAGCGTCCTGCAGGGGCTCCAGCCTGTCCCCAGGGATGATTTCCACAGTCCTGGGCTGGTTTCTCCCACGGGAATGAGCTCTGACACAGGGGGGCTATGCTGGGACAGAGGTGGGGGATTCAGGGGTGCCACAGGGTGCTGGTGGGACACTAAGCTGGCACTGCCCTTCCTAGGGGCACTGTGGCCATGCTTGGGGAAACACTGGGCTGGGGCAGAGATGGGAGATGGGCTTGAGTCCATCCAAGGGCTTTGTGCAGGTCCCTGAGGAGCCCCCCAGGAGCTTTTCCTTTTGGGGAGGGGTTGGTGGCTGTGCGAGTGCCTGGCCCCCAGAGGCAGAGGCTGCTTCCAGAACAATCCATGGGGCTGCCATGGCCGGGGCTGGGATGAGCTAAACCAGCCCAGCCAAGGGAGGGGATCCTTGGGGCTGTGCTGAGCACTGTGACAGCCCCTGCTGAGGGGATGGGATGGGGCTGCAGGGCTGCACTGGGACCTGGGACAGGGCCACGGGGGTCCAGGGCTCAGGATTGACTGAATGGATTAACCCAGGAGATGGGGAGGGCCGTGCTGGCTCCGTCTGTGGGGCTGCAGTAGGAGACACAGGCAAGAAAGGAGAACTCCAGGGCTGGGAATGAATGCTGGAAACTCTGGGTCACCCATCACCGTGCCCATGGCCTGAAGGGTTCCTTGCAGAGCTGCAAGGTCAGCTCTGGACCTGGATCATCATCATCGCCTGCAGCTGGGGCAGCTGCAGATTCTGGGGATTGACGCCACACATGTCACTGCCAGGGTGGGCTCTGGTGACAGCACCCTGTGGGTGACCCTGTGCAGCCACCCTGGGGGGCTACAGCCCATCCCCTGCTGTGGGACCCTGGGGAGGCGCTGTGAGGGGCAGGTGTGGGGTCTGTTCATGGCGGTGACACAGGGGGATGAAGTGTGGGGTGAAGGGGGCTGTGAGTGCTGCACAGCAGCAGCAGTGTCCCCCCTCTGTGTGAAACCTCCTTTGCTGAAGCCCCCAGCCCTGTTTAGCCCCTGGCTGAGCTGCTGGGAAAATGCCAGCATAGGGGGCATGCACTGCTGCCCTCAGCCCTGCCCAGCCCTGTGCTGCTCATCCAGCCACATCCCATGGAGATGTGTGAGCCCTTTGTGACCTCAGCTTTGTCCTGGTATCAGCGAGACACCCTGGGGCGTTTCTCAGGGACCCCAAAGGAGCCCAACACCCAAACTTGAGCGCACCCCAGCCCCAGGGTGCTGCCCCCAGAGCGTTCCCAGCAGCTCCAGGTGATGGAGTTTCAGTGCCAGAGGGGCCAAGGTGACCTCGCAGCTGTGCAAGGAAAATCCCCCCCATCCCCTGCCCATGCCGGGGTCGGGGAGGCTCCGCGGTGCCCCCGCTGCTGGCACAGCCCCGGGGCTGCTGCAGACGGGCAGAGCCAGACGCTGCCCAGCGCTTTGGGGCGTTTTATCTCGCATGGAAAGAGCCGAGCTCAGCAGCCCCGCTGGCGGCTCCGGCCTGGCGGGGGGATCGGCTCTCCCAGCGCCCCGAGCGGGGCTGGCGGGGCTTTGTTGGCCCGGCCCGCCCCGGCTCTTGGCACGCGTTCGGCTGATGCTTGCAAAGTCCAAATCTCCTCGCCACCAAGCCGACAAAGCGGGTGACTCGAATGTGACAGGTAATGAAATAACTCGGGCTTGGTGCTCGGGCAGACAAAGGCGGCGGCGGATCAGCTGACCCTGGTTTTCATTGGGGTTTAATCCAGCATTCTCGCTTTGAATCGGGCTTTAACTATTTTGTAAATAGTTTTGGCACCTCTCTGCTGCGGCTCGGTATAAATTCCACCTCCCGGCCCCGGCCCGTCACTGGCTCAAGCGGGTACTGGTAGAACTGGTAAGACTTTGCTATTTATTGTTCTTTATTTTGCCTGCTGCCGACCCCCGGGCCCGGGGTCCCTTCCCCTGGGGACACTCCTGTCCCCGCAGCCCAAAGCAGGACATCCCACCCGGCCACGGCTCCGTTGCTTTTTGTCAGGAATGAGTTTTTGGAGCCGCTCAGATGCTGAGGGTCCCTCTGGGCCTGAGGACAGGGCTCCTTCCCGGGAGTGGCAGCGCCAGGCTGGGCTGGGAGGGCTCGGCACAGGCTCCTGGGGCTGGGGCTGGCTCCGGGTGCTTCTCTCCACCACCCCTTCCAGCACACATGTGGCACAGGATGCTCAGCTGGGCAGGGACAGCAGGGAATGCTCGGCCACAGGGCCTGGGCTGCACTGGGAATGATTCAGGAATTGCCTGGGCTCCACTGGGAATGATTTAGGAATTGCTTGGGCCCCACTGAGATTGATTTAGGAATTGCCTGGGCTCACAGTTCCCTGTGCAGGTCCCAAGGAGCATTGCCTGAGGCTGGGGAGGTTTGGGGTGCTGAGCAGCCCTGAGCAGAGTTTGTCCCTGGCACCCCCAGGCTGAGCCCATCCTGGTCCCACCACCCTGCTCCCTGGGCAAGCTGCAGGGTATGGATGGGGGCATGGACACGGGGCTCTGAGCAGGGTCCCCAGCATGTCCTTGCAGGGAATTTAACAGATTTTAACCTGCTGAGCTTCCCTCCCAAGGCAGCAGACACCCCAGCTGACGATGGCTTCCGAGCACCAAATGCCAGCCTCCAAGCAGCAGCAAGCCAGCTCCAAGGTCAGTGGGACACTGCCCAGCCCTGCAGGGGTTCCAGGGCACCCTCAGCCTCTCTGGGTGCCCAAATCACACCCGGAGACACAGCTGGTGCCAAGCGCTCCCTGCTGAGCCTTTGCAGCAGGACCCGGGGATGGGGAATGGGGATTTTGGGCATCCCGCACCCTCAGGGCAGGTGGAGCGGCTGGGAACAGATCAAGGGCTGATCTCCCACAAACCGCTGCACAAACAGATCTGACCCCTGAGATCTGTGCTGGGCTGGTGGCCCCGGGGCTGTCCCCGGGTGTCGCCGTGTCCCTCTGGTGTCCCTCTGGTGGCAGCGGCGCTCCAGGCACAACCCGAGCCCCTGAGCTGTTTGATGCCCGCTGTGAGCGTGGCCATCCCTCTGCCAGGAGCAGCAGGGCACTGGGGCAGAGCCGGCAGGGCCTCCCGGGCACCCATGAGTGAGACCTGCATCCTCAGGGGGATGGTTTGCACTTGCAGGGTCTTTAAACGCCTCTGGGGTGCGGTTTTGGGAGAGGGAGAGGTCTGGGCTGCTGCAGGTGTGCTGCCCCGTGGCTGGGTGTCTGATGGTGTGTGCAGCACACCAGGACAGTGGCAGCAGGGGCAGGTGACAGCCGTGCTGAGGTGCTGCTCCCTTGCAGATTGCCATCTTCGAGCAGGAGAACTTCCAGGGCCGCTGCCATGAGCTCAGCGGGGCCTGCCCCAACCTGAAGGAAGCCGGCGTGGACAAAGTGGGCTCCATCCTGGTGCACTCCGGACCGTACGTGGGGGCCCTGCGGCGGTGGGAGGGATGGGGATGGGGAGGGATGGGGAGGGGTCTCCCCGCTGCTGCCACACCCTCATCTCACCGCGGATTTCCCGGATTTCCCTCGCCCATCGCCGCCGAGCTGCTCGCCCAGCTCAGCCCAGTGAGTGCCCGGTGCCGGCAGGTGAGCAGGGGACACAGAGGGTGACAGGGGGTGACATTGTCACCTGGGCAGGCTGAGAGCCCCGCTCAGCACAGGAGAGTGGAGGGGTGTGGGTATGGGCAGAGTTACCCCCAGTTTGGTTTCCCTCCCTTTGGGTGTGGGCACAGGTGGGACTGGGATCTGTTTGTGCCCTCTCCCCACCTGCTGGCCCCGTGTGTGCTCTCCGGGCAAGGGAGGGCCCTGAAAAGCCCCGGGAGATTTCCCAGTGCTGTTCCCAGAACAAAGGGACAGCTGGTGGGAGCACAACCCCAGCTGGCACATTTGGGTGATTATTGCCGGCCGGGGGCTGTGTACAAACCACGAACAGGACGGGACTTTCCCCAAACCCTCTAATTTTGTAGATTCTCACAGGTGATCCCGTGAGTGCCCGGGGACTAAGGATGGGTGGCCACCCCAGCGGGAAGCCCTGAGATGCCACAGCTGGCGGAGGCACCGCAGCCCCGCCTGGCACCTCTCCCGTCCCTGCAGGGAGCCGGGGGCACGGCTGGGGCTCATCCCGGCCGATCCCCGCTCCTCCGCCCCCTCTAAAGCGCGTCCCCTGCTCTCTTGCAGCTGGGTGGGCTACGAGCAGGCAAGCTGCAAAGGGGAGCAGTTTGTGTTTGAGAAGGGGGAGTACCCCCGCTGGGACTCCTGGACCAACAGCCGGAGAAGCGACAGCATCACTTCCCTGAGACCCATCAAAGTGGTGAGAGCACCCAGACAGCCACTACCCACCCGCCAGACCAAGGTCTGCAGCCAGAAGTGTTCCCCAGCCTTCCCCCGCCCTCCCCAGCCCCGCGGGCGGAGGGGCAGCTCCCCCTCCTGCGCACCCTCGCCCCAGCCCTCGGGGCCCGGGGAGCCGTGGGGGGGTCGGAGGGGGCGCGGGGACGGGGGCGGTGGCAGGTGAGCCCAGAGCCGAGGACGTCTGGGGGTAAGTCTGGCAGTGCCCGCAGGCAGCGGCTCTGTGAGCCCCATGGATGGATGGATGGATGGATGGATGGATGGATGGATGGATGGATGGATGGATGGATGGATGGATGGATGCCGAGCACCCCCGGCACTGTGCCCGCCCTGGCCTCGGGTTCCCCCCAGCCCTGGGCTCTGCCCCCAGCCCTGGGCTCTGCCCCCCCTGCCCAGCCCAGCCCCGCGGGGCCGGCGGCCGCTGAGCCCCCGCTCTCTGCTCTCCCGGCTGCAGGACAGCCAGGAGCACAAGATCGTGCTCTACGAGAACCCCAGCTTCACCGGCAAGAAGATCGAAATCATAGACGACGATGTGCCCAGCTTCCACGCACACGGCTACCAGGAGAAGGTCTCGTCCGTGCGGGTGCAGAGCGGAACGTGAGTACCGGGGCTGGCCAGGGAGGGTGCTGAGCATCCCCGCGGGCCACGCTTGGCGTGCGTGCGTTGTACGACCCCCTCTCCTCGTTTGCCTCTCCAGGTGGGTGGGATACCAGTACCCTGGCTACCGGGGCTACCAGTACCTGTTTGAAAAGGGGGACTACAAGGACAGCTCGGACTTCGGCGCTCAGCACCCCCAGATCCAGTCGGTCAGGCGCATCCGGGACATGCAGTGGCACCAGCGCGGTGCCTACCACCCCACCAACTAAAGCCCCCGGCCCGTGCCGGGGCGCGGGGAGCGGAGCAAACGCGTTCCCCCGGCCGCCGCCGCTGTGCCCCCGCGGCCTCGCCTCCCGCCTCCCCCCGTGTGATGCCCGCGCTGCCGAAGCAACAAAATAAAGCTTGGAGTTTCAAAGTCCCAGCTCTGCCCTTTCATGCGCGGCGTGCGGAGGGATCCCGCTGGAGGGATGGGATGCTCGCCCTGCCCTGCCGTGCTCCTGGATGGGGAGGGGGCCGGGATGCTCTCAGTGCCACCCAGCGCCGGTGTCATCGGTGTCCGGGTGAGGGAGGTGACCTGGGGGCTCTGGGGCTCAGCCCGGTCCTGGGTGACATCCTGCTGCGGGGACAAAGTTGTCCCCTGAGCTTTGGGGCAGATGTCACAGATGCTGGGGGGACTAGGGAAGGATTACCCTCTTGGTCGGGGCTCCTCCGAGCTGAATAATAGCATTCATTATTAGGCTTTGAAAGCTTTAATTAGTAACAACGCTTTAATTTATCAGTCGCGGTGCTAGAGGATGCCTGTCATAACTCGGGCAAAGGCAGTGGAGGAGCGCAGCCGCACCGTGCGGTGGCACGGCGGTGGCAGTGGGGGCTCCGTGCGGTGGCACGGCGGTGGCGGTGACACACGCGGTGGCAGGGGCGGATGGGCTCGGTCCCCTCGGGCAGTGGGACGTGGCTGTGGCAGCCGCTCGGTGCCACCGCGGCTGTGTGGGCACAGGTGAGGGGCACCTGACGGGGCACTCTGGGCACCTGACAGGGCACTCTGGGCACTTGAAGGGGCACTCTAGGCACCTGATGGGGCACTCCGTGGCTCCTGCCGTTCTCCTGGCCCTGCCTGGCTGCGGGTTTGGGTGTGAATCCCCCAAACCCGGTAATCTCAGGGAGTCAGGGATGCTCAGCATCCTCCTGTCAGCTCCCGCATCCATCCGCCGTGGAGGAGGGAGGGTTTGCCCCAAATCCTCCGCGTGCCAGAGGCTTTTCCCTGTGCTCCAGAGGAATCCCTCGGCGGGCACAGCCCAGCCCAGGGTCTGTGACCAGCCTGAGTCATCGCTTGCCACACGCTGCTGTGAGATTCCAGCTCCTCGGCGAGGCTGTGCGGAAAGCTGCGCCTTCCCTTCCCCAGGGAGGATTCAGGATCATCCCAGACCCGAAGGTTTTAGTGGAAAATGGGATTTTAGCAGCGCTCTGTGCGTGCCGGGAGGGAAATGGCAGCTTCTGGAAGGCAAAAGGTGAAAGAGCAGCGGGGTGGGGAGCAGAGACCCCAGATCAGAGATTTGAATCTCTGACCCCAAGTCAGAGATTCCCAGGCCTGGAACCCTGGACTGGTTTGGGTTGGAAGGGAATTTAGAGCTCATCTTGTTTGGCTACCCAGCAATGAGCAGGGCCACCTTGACCTGCCCAGGTTGCCCCAAGCCCTGTCCAACCCGACAGTTGGGGCCAGGGCAGCTCCCGTGGCCACGGCTCTGGGTGGGCTGGGAGAGTTCTGGGGTAAAAAGCACCGAAAGCAGAAGTGGAAAATGTGAGCGAGCCCCGAGCACCTCCTGTGGGACCTGTCGGGGGAAATTCCTGCTCTGGTGGGTGGGTGCACGCAGGTGGGCACCCTGGGGTCACCTTGAAGCAGCTTCAGCTCCGCTGAGGAGGGTTTTTCCCTCGCTGGCTCTGGGGAAATGTGCTGAGAGAATAATTTGGTTTTTTAAATTTTTTTTTATTCAAAAGCAGAAGATCGCCTCCGTCCCACGCCCGCTCCGAGCTGCCATCTGGCTCTCTGATACCGTGCTCGTCTTCTCAGCAGCTCGGAGCCCTCTCGGCCACCCCTGTCCCTGTCCCTGTCGCTGTCGCTGTCCCCTCCCTCCTGCTGGCCACCGTGTCGCTTTGCTGGGGCTGAGGAGGTGTCAGCGGTGCCGCTCTGCTGGCTGGGTGGGTGGTTTTGCCGTCGTGCCAACAGCTAAAGCTGTTCTCCAGGCTGCGGATGGGATTTTTAATTTTTTTTTCACCCAGCAAAAAGAACAGGGGGGATCAGCCCCCAGCGCTGCCGGCCATGCTGGTTCTGGTTCCATTCCCCGGTTCTGGTTCCATCCCCTTGTCCTGGTTCCATCTCCCGGTTCTGGCTCCATCCCCCGGTTCTGGTTCCATCTCCTGGTTCTGGTTCCATCTCCCGGTTCTGGCTCCATCCCCCAGTTCGGGTTCCATCCCCCGGTTCTGGCTCCATCCCCGGCTCTAGTTCCATCCCCTGGTTCTGGTTCCATCCCCCAGTTCTGGTTCCATCCCCTGGTCCTGGTTCCATCCCCAGTTCTGGTTCCATCCCCCGCTTCTGATTCCATCCCCCAGTCCTGGTTCCATCCCCCGGTTCTGGTTCCATCCCCCGGTTCTGGTTCCATACCTGGTTCTGGTTCCATCCCCCAGTCCTGGCTCCATCCCCGGCTCTGGTTCCATCCCCTGGTTCTGGCCCCATCCCCGGTTCTGGTTCCATCCCCCGGTTCTGGCCCCATCCCCGGTTCTGGTTCCATCCCCCGGTTCTGGCCCCATCCCCGGTTCTGATTCCATCCCCCAGTTCTGGCTCCATCCCCCAGTCCTGGTTCCATCCCCTGGTTCTGGCCCCATCCCCGGTTCTGGTTCCATCCCCCGGTTCTGGCCCCATCCCCGGTTCTGATTCCATCCCCCAGTTCTGGCTCCATCCCCCAGTTCTGGTTCCATCCCCCGGTTCTGATTCCATCCCCCAGTCCTGGTTCCATCCCCCGGTTCTGGCCCCATCCCCGGTTCGTGCCGTCCCCGCGACCCCCGGCAGGTGAACCCCACCGGGCAGGGGCTGCTCGCAGGGGAGCTGCAGCAATTTGCCGTGGGGTAATTAATGAGCGAGTAAGAATGATGCAAACCCTGGATAAATCCCACACTGAGGTGTCTTTTCCTTCCTGTTTTTTTTCCTACTGGAGCAGCAGCTGCTGGTTGTCCTCGGGAAGTGCCTCCATCAGGACCATGATGGGCTGCTGAGGAGGAAGGGTGAAGGGATGAAGATGTGCCCCTCAGCTCCCACTGGCTTTGCTTTGCCTTTGCCAGTGCAGCCAGGTGAATCCCCCCTCGGGACACCCCAGGTTGGAGAATCACAGGCTAAAAAACAACACTCTTGAAAAATATGGATTGTTTTTTGCTTAAATACATCAGGCTGAGATCAGCCGCACCTGCAGCCTGGGTGCTTTGGGTACCTAATGTGCCTTGCCAGCTGTGAAACCCCAGCTTCACTGTGGGTTTCACAAATTTTTACCCTCTGAAAATCATTGTTATGTTTAATTCTCCATCTTCAGGAGCGACGTGATTATATGAAATTCTTAGCTTCAATTTTTATTCTCTTCTTCTTTGCATTAAATGGAGCCTCCAGCCTCATGTTTGTGCCTCCACGCACAGGCCCAGCCACAAACTCTGGAGGTTTAAGGAAGGAAGGAAAACCAAGCAGGAACCCAGCATGAATTATTAAAGCCTTGTGGTTTTCCAGGGCAGATTTGTGATTTATCAATGTTCAGCTTTGGCATGTGGAAAAGTAATCTCTGCTCTGATTAATGCGAGGGCTGAGGCAGGAGTGAAATATCCCGGAGAGAGACAGAGAGAGAAAGAAAGAGGCATTTTGGCTCTGGCTGTCCTGAGAATGGGCATTCTTGTCCTCAGTGCCAGGCTCCCATTTGCTTTCTGCTCCTTGTTTTTGTTCCTGACATCGGTGTGATGAGGCAGAGAAAGGAAGCAATGAAAAACCTCCACAGCTCCTTGCAGCCGGTAAAATCCCTGTCCGGCTGAAAAGCTAATTAAGAAACATCACTCCTCCAGCGGCCAGAATTGGAAGCAGCCTTGTGGAGACATAATGGGATTAGTGGGGATCAAGGGATTGCAGCCGGGCAGGACAGCCACGATGCTGAAACCCTCAGGAGCAACCCAGAACTCTTCACTGACACAAGGGGTGTGACCGTGTTCATACGGATCTGAGGATGAGGGAAGAGATGAGGATCTGACTCCATGTTTCAGAAGGCTTGATTTATTATTTTATGATATATATTATATTAAAACTATGCTAAAAGAATAGAAGAAAGGATTTCATCAGAAGGCTGGCTAAGAATAGGATAGCAAAGAATGATAACAAAGACTCATGGCTCGGACTCTCTGTTCAAGCCAGCTGACTGTGATTGGCCATTAATTAGAAACAACCAACATGGGCCAATCACAGATGCACCTGTTGCATTCCACAGCAGCAGATAATCAATGTTTACATTTTGTCCTGAGGCCTCTCAGCTTCTCAGGAGGAAAAATCCCTAAGGAAAGGATTTTTCATAAAAGATGTCTGCAACACAGGGGATGTGCTGGGAAGGGGTTCCATGGGACTCCCTCTGCATCCAACACCTTTCTCCAAACAAATGGAAAAAAGGTAAATATTGCATTTCCCTCCGAGTGAGCAGCCAGGGTTCACCCTTGGGGACAGCCAGCAGTGGCACTGTGACCCCTCCATGGGGACACCAGGGCCGGAGAGCACCAGCTCCAGGTGAGGAGCTGGCACAGTGACCAGCGCTGTCACATCCTGCAAATCCAGCAAATCCAGCAGCAGGGAGTTCTGTGAGTGCCAGCAGAGGCTGGGGAACTGGCTGTCCGAGCTGGAAACCCCTGGGCAGCACAAGTGGCAATTAGGAAACATCTGTTCCTCACAGCGCATGGCAACGTAATGGGATTAAAATGTATCACAGGATTAGGGCAGCGCTGCACAGATCAGCTGCTGTGGGTGTTCTTGGGGGGGGGGGGGGTAAAAAAAAGGGAAAAGCGAATTTCTCTCTTTGGCATGGACATAACCTTTATGTTTCTTTTTTATTTGTACCTTGTGCACGGTGCAGAGCTGGAGCCAGACCTTCTCTCTGCACGGTTCAGTTCATCTCAAAGGAAACTGGGGCTGAGTTTAAGCGATTTTAGATGAAACGGCCGTGTGGGCAGCCAGTCCCTGGGATATGACACGGTGGCCTGTCCCCTCTGCAGTGCTGGGAGGTGTGTCATGAGCTGAGTTTGGTCCCTTTGGGTGGTGGGAGGATGCTGCAGGAGCCGGGCTGGGAATTTGCTCTAATTCCCTCAAGGAGCATCCCTGGGGCTGGGAATTTGCCCTGATTCCCTCATGGAGCATCCCTGGGGCTGGGAATTTGCCCTGATTCACTCATGGAGCATCCTTGGGGCCGGGAATTTGCCCTGATTCCCTCATGGAGCATCCCCGGGGCCGGGAATTTGCCCTGATTCCCTCAAGGAGCATCCCTGGGGCCGGGAATTTGCCCTGATTCCCTCATGGAGCATCCCCGGGGCCGGGAATTTGCCCTGCTTCCCTCATGGAGCATCCCTGGGGCCGGGAATTTGCCCTGATTCCCTCATGGAGCATCCCTGGGGCTGGGAATTTGCCCTGCTTCCCTCATGGAGCATCCCTGGGGCTGGGAATTTGCCCTGCTTCCCTCATGGAGCATCCCTGGGGCCGGGAATTTGCCCTGATTCCCTCATGGAGCGTCCCTGGGACTGGGAATTTGCCCTAATTCCCTCATAGAGCTCTTCCCCTCAGGAGAAACACCCAGGCTGCAGAAAAACCATGAGGGAAGCATCAGGAGAGAGGTTTGAGGCAGGAACAAGTGAGCAGCCTGCATTTATTACTCCCCGTGGTTCCTGTTAGAAAGGCACAGCTCATTCACCCCATCCTGGCCATGGGGCCACCCCGGGCACAGCTGGGCTGGTTTGGGGGGTCTCCATCCCTTTGTTGCCAACACCCCAAACCCCAGAGGGCCATGCCCGGCATGGGCACAGCAGCCCTGCAGACAATGGGGACATTCTTGGGCGAAGCAAAGCGATAACGCCGAGAGCCGCCCGCTATTTTGGGAGCTCATATGCTCCGAGGCAAATGTCATTTGTGTGTAAGATCCATTTAGGGAGCCGCGTAATGAAGTCGTGCATCATGAGGAGGGAGCGGCTCGCTTAGCAACCTTGCCGCGGGTGACGTCTGGTGCTCCTTCCCCTGCAGGACGGGATTGCTCCTCCGGCAGCCGCAGAGAGAAAGCGCTGCAGGCAGCGGCCGGGAGAGGCGCTTTGGGCTGCGAGCACATCCCAGCTGCTGAGGTGCCCCTGTGCTGGGCAGGGTTTGAGTAAAAGCAGCTCCCAGCTGCTGAGATGGGCTTGTGCCCCTTTTCTGGGCAGGGTTTGGGTGCTGAGAGCATCCCCCAGCTGCTGAGGTGCCCCTGTGTTGGGCAGGGTTTGGGCTGAGAGCATCCCTCAGCTGCTGAGATGCCCCTTTGATAGGCAGGGTTTGAGTGCTACGAGCATCCCACACCAGCTCCCAGCTGCTGAGATGGGCTTGTGCCCCTGTGCTGTGCAGGGTTGGGGAGGGTCTGGGTCCTGTGAGCAGCTCCCAGCTTCTGAGATGCCCCTGTGCTGGGCAAGGTTTGGGTAAGAGCTGCTACCAGCTGCTGAGGTGGGCTTGTGCCCCTTTTCTGGACAGGGTTTGGGTACTTGTGCCCCTGTGCTATGCAGGATTTGGGTGTTTGTGACCCTTTTCTGGTCAGGGTTTGGGAGCTTGTGCCCCAGTGCTGGGCAGGGTTTGGATGCTGAGAGCAGCCCCCACCAACACCCAGCTCCCAAGGTGGGCTTGTGCCCCTTTGCTATGTAGGGTTTGGATGCTGCAAGCATCCTCCACAAACAGCCAGCTCCCGAGGTGAGATTGTGCCCCTTTTCTGGGCAGGGTTCAGGTGTTTGTGCCCCTGTTCTGTGCAGGATTTTGGCGCTGTGAGCAGCTCCCAGCTCCTAAGGTTGGCTTGTGCCCCTTTGCTGTGCAGGATTTGGGCGCTGTGAGCAGCTCCCAGCTCCCAAGGTTGGCTTGTGCTCCTCTGCTGTGCAGGATTTGGGTGCTGGGAACTGCTGGCATGGGCTTGTGCCCCTTTTCTGGGCAGAGTTTGAGTGCTGCAAGCTGCTCCTACCCGCGGAGCCTCGGCTCTTTTAGGGGTGCAAGAAGCTGGGGGGACAGAGCCCTTTGGTTGTGGGGGATGAAAGGGAGAGAGCTGTGGTCTCATTTCCAATCCGGAGATCCTGCTGGATGGAATGTCCTGATGTGCTGGATGTGCCGGGGGCTCTGGGCACAGGCTGGCAGTGGGAGGAAGGCAGCGAGGGAGAGGATGGCAGGATGGCTGCCTCACACGGCGCGGGAATGTCCGTCCGGGTTCTGTCCAGGTTTCCGGATGATGAGCAATTACGGGAGAGATTTACAGCAGATTAAGTCAGAAGGCAAAGTCCATTATCTGCCCAGAGGAGCTGCAGAGGCCGTGTGGGAAGGGAAGGGAAGTGGGGCGCTTTAACCCTCATCCCCCTGGACAGTGGCTCTGCTCCTCTGGGGACAGTGCCCACTCCAGGCATCTGGACCACAGCAGGCCCCTGAAATCATGAAATTTCAGGATTTTGATGCTGGAATTTGTCCTAATTCCCTCATGGAGCCCTTGGCACTGGCTGTTGTAGGAGCCCTGCTACACCCTCCCATTGGAGGTGCCTGTTCCCAGCCACAGGGCCCAGCTGAGCTGCAGATGCTGAGGCCGTGGGGATGCATTTTAGCAGCAAGACGCTTTCGAGGTCACCGAGGGTTTATTCACTGTGCTCTCTGACGTGTAAATCTCTCTGAGAATAGTCTCTGTTCCCCCGGGGAAGGCTGTCCTGGGAGGGCTGCAGCCACCCGTGGGGATGTGCCCACTGACCCACTCCCGTCACTCCCCAGGGCTGTGGCCTCACTGCTTCCCTCAGCTGTGAAATGAAGGCAATTTACTGCTCTGCTTTACAAGGGCACTGAGAGGGAAGATGAATTGTTTGGCATGACAGACAGGATGGGTTCTGATCCTCAAATCCTCCTGTTTTGCTGTTTGTCAGGCCCTGCGGGAGCGCGGCTCCGCTGGGATCATGGGCTCCTTTCCCCAACCTCACTCCGGACCAGGTGGCCACGGATTTGGCACCAAGGCAGATCCAGCAGCCTGGGGACAGCACAGCTGGTGGTCCTGGTGACCTCAGGGCTGACATGCAAAGGGCAGCTCAGTCCCCAGCACCTGCGTGCGGGGCGGTGACGCAGCTGTAGGCCCCAGACCTGCAGAGTCGGGATTAAACTTGACACTTAGAGCCCGAAAATCTGCTTAAGGGAAAGCTGACACAAAGCTCAGCCCTGCCAGGACCTGTGCTGTGGAGCAGGGTCACAACTCTCTCTGCACTGCGGTGTCCCAGCGGGTGTTACCCACAGCTGTGATCCACACATCCCACAGCCCTTGAGGGAGAATTCCTGGTGTGGGATGATGTCAGGGGCCTGCAGCAGAGAATTCCAGTGAGAATTCCAGGTGTGGGGTGATGTCAGGGGCCTGCAGCAGAGAATTCCAGCGAGAATTCCAGGTGTGGGATGATGTCAGGGGCCTGCAGCAGAGAATTCCAGTGAGAATTCCAGGTGTGGGATGATGTCAGGGGCCTGCAGCAGATGCCCCAGCCATGCCAGCCCACCTATAGCTCCCAGGCCTTCCCCACAGCAGAGGTGTCCTCTCCTCACTCCCTGGGGATGCAGGAGCAGATCCCCATCCAAATCCTGCTCCCTCATGCTCCCAGCCCTGCTCCCTGCTGGCTCCTTCCCAGCACAGTGCATTCCCAAACATCCCCGTGCCCTGCCACCAGCACCAGCCTCTTGGCATCCATGCAGGCAGCTGTGCCCCCCTTTCAGCTTGCTGGGGTGCTCCTTGCACTGGTTCTGTGCCAGTCCTGGAGATTTTTGCTGCAGCACCAGGAATTCTGTGGGAGAGGTGGCACCCAGCACCCTTGCCCGTGATTTTGGGCACGGCACAGCTCCTCTGGGGCCTGGGTGCTCCTGATACCGAAGTGAGTTGTCAGAGTCACCTCGCAGCGAGCTGCAGAAGGCAGTAATGAAGGCTGCTGAGCACGCACTTCTCCCTAAATTACCTCATTTATTCAGGGAATCAGATGCCGCAGTCTTTCATGGCTCCTTGTGAGGCTCGGATCTTGTGGGATGCAAGGCTATTAATAGGACCCAATCTTTCCCCTTCTTCTTCTCCGGGCTAAAGGCAGAAGAATTCAAACAAGGGCCCCTTTGATGTGACAGAAGTACAAATAAACCCCGTGCCATTTCGCTCCCAGTGCATTCCCATGTTTCTGCTGGCTTTGCCTGGCTCAGGGCTGCACCAGCAGCTCTGGGGCCAGGCAGCCAAGGTGGAGGAGCAGCCTGTGGTGCCCCTTTCAGCTGTTCCTGCCCCTGTCTGTGGTGACACCAGGAGCTCTGAGAGCAGATGGATGAGATGGGACGCGGGTGAATGATCAGCCAGGGCAGCAAATGCCAATTTGTGTGTAAACAGGCCAGGAGCACAAAGAGCCAGGGAAGGGAAATAACTAGAAAGCATTTCCCACACAGCCAGACTTGTTTCCAAGGAGCAGAGACAGCCTCTCCAGAGCTCTGAGGGGATTTCAGCCCTGCATCCTCTGGCTGCTGACCCCCTCTCCCTGTGCCTGGTGTGGCATTGATGGGGCTGGAGTGAGCTCTGAGCCCTTCACAGCATCTCCAGCACTGACCCTGTCCTGATCCACCCCTGTGGTCCTGATCCACTCAGCAGAACCTCCCAAGAGAGAAAGGCTCTCATTTCCAGCACTGCACAATTTACCTTTCATAGATGCCATGGCAGAATCTGAATTACCTTCCAGTGCTTCAATATTTGCGCAGTTGTTGGTTTTTCTCCTTCAGTCCCTCAGAATTTATAGCCAAATTAGGCAATTATTGATTTTTTTTCCTCCCTTTATCAAGTTACATTCAAGCCAGCCTGTGGAACAGCAAATGCTCAATGGGTCCCTCTTGACATCTGTTAGTCTGATCAATCTGTGCAGGGAAAGTGCTCCTGCAGTGTCTGATCCCACCACAGTGCTGAACAGGGACACTTTGACTCTTTGTGGGGCTCTGAGACATTTGCTGTTCCAACTCTCATTGTGTTTATTTGCTTTATCTTGTAACAACACACTCTGGTGTTTTTAAATCAGGGAGTTCTTGGGGATGGGTCAGGTCTGAGCTGGGCATGGATGTCACAGGCTGGGGGACACGGGGAAGGTGCCCTGTGACCCCGGAGGGTCTGTGAGGGTCAGTGTCCCACTGCCCTTGGTTCTCAGGCCTCTGTAACCCCCCTGGGCAGGGCTGGAATGAGTTCCTCCAGCAAGGAGTGAGCCAGATGCCATGTCCATGTCACGACTGACCTGTAAGGACACCCACAAGTGGAAATTTATATGTGAAAATGGCTCAAACTTCCCTGTCCCGTGAGAGTCCCTGCAGAGGAGTCCACATGGGTGCAGGGGGATGTACCAGGTGATGCTGGGTGCAGTGAGATGTACAGGTGATGCTGGGTGCAGTGGGATGTACAGGTGATGCTGTTTAAGGAGCAGTGGGATGTACAGGTGATGCTGGGTGCAGGGGGATGTACAGGTGATGCTGGGTGCAGGGGGATGTACAGGTGATGCTGTTTAAGGAGCAGTGGGATGTACAGGTGATGCTGGGTGCAGTGGGATGTACAGGTGATGCTGGGTGCAGTGGGATGTACAGGTGATGCTGGGTGCAGTGGGATGTACAGGTGATGCTGGGTGCAGTGGGATGTTCCAGGTGATGCTGTTTAAGGAGCAGAACCAGGGCTGGGTGCTGACGCAGATCCCTGGCTCTCCCTCCTGCAGTTGGAGTTTCACCTCTCCAGTGCCACCCCTGTGTCACCCAGGATGGTTTTGGTGTGGCTGTGCTGGCTCTGTCACCCAGCTTTGTGCTGATGCTGCTCCTTTTACAGCTTGCCCTGGCCAGGTGAGGGGGTGATGCTCCTTTATTTATCAGGAGGGAGGGAGGGAAGCTGTGCCATCAGGAATGTCCCCGTGTGTGCTGCCAGGGGGTCACAGCGAGGGCACAGGGCTGCAGCTGGCAAGGCACAGCCTGGGGTGGGAGGCAGCACCAGGACATTGCTGTGTGCCATGTCAGGGGAAGAAAATGTGCAGAGGAAAATGTCAGTGAGGTATTTTTATTACACGGTGAGAGGGGTGGTGTGATGCAACTGCAAACGGGAGGCCCCGGTCTTCTCGTGCCTGTGTTTTCTCATGCAAGTCTTTATAGATGCTGCATGACTTTCAACTCTGCTCTTATCTCTGCCCCCAGAGGACATAATTATTGCTAGTCTGACTATGCCAGTACAAATGTTTGATGGTGAATAATATTTTTGAGAACTGAATTGCCACTTGTTTCCTAATTAAAACCCAACCTCCTCATCATGTCAGCTATTTGCAAAAGGGAACACAATGATGATAAGCTACACTGAGGCTTTACCTGTCTGAGGTGGCTGAAGTGGCTTTGTTAGAAGTATTCAGAAGCAAGCAGGAGGGATCCTCAGAGATGCAAAAGAGCCACCCTGCTTCCCTGAGGAGCTCCCCTCACCCTGGGATTCGGGGTGCCAAATGCAATTGCACTGAGAGGGCAGAGGCTGTCTTCTGTGAAACTGTTCCTCCTGGAACAGGCAGTGAATAAAAGCAGCAGCAGCAGCCGTGGCCATTAATTACTCTATTTGTTTCCCACATTGCCTCTCACCACTTATTAGCACGGCACTAAGGAGATGGGATGCAACCCCAGGCTGGGTGTGGGTGCTGCAGAGGAATGAATAAATGCCTGTGGGATTGCCATGGATGTGCCACTGCAGGGCAGAGGGGACAAAGCAACCCCAGGGTCTGGCAAAGAGCAGAATGTGACAGGCAGAGGGGATGGAGTGAGGATGTTTCTTTGGGATGCTGGGCTAAAGCCACGGGAGCGGTGAGGTTGTGGGATGGGGAGTGCTGGTATTGGAATTCCCAGGAATGTATTTGTATTTCTGCCTGTCCTGCTGGCCTCCAGGCACTGATGAATCCTCACACAACCTCATTAAGCAGGAGCTGTTTCCCCTCCAGGTAACCCCATGCTCAGGAGCTCCTTGGGAACACTGAGGTGAGTGTGGGGAAAGGGGTTCTGCCCTCTCCTCCTCAGTCAGGCACCCCAAAAGTACAGTCAGAACTGCAGCAAAACATAACCTCACTATAAACAAGCCACAGAGGGTCAGATTCCCATGGGGATCCATCACCAATAAATGATTCTCCACCAGTGCTGCCAAGGAGGAGCAAACAATTTGTCCTCTCTCCAGAGAGCAGCAGCCCATGGAGGGAACTGAGCTAAACACTCCTCGATGCTCTTAATCTCCACCTATGTGCATTTCTGGCAGTGTGTCAGAAATATTAGTAAAAATCATATTAAAAATAATATTTAATGATCTTTTATGTGAACATCCCCCTGGAGAGATGTTGCTGGCATCAGCACAGAGAGGAGATCTTATTTGATATGGGATTTGGCACAGCTTGGAGGGCAACAGGACGGATGTGGCTCCGTCCTGGGTAATGTGTTGCAGCATTATCTTGATGGGATGGTGTCAGTGTGGGACGCATTAATAAATCTACAACAGCCCCGTAGCTCCCTGGAACATCATCTGTCACGCTGTGAAGGAGAGCAGGGCGAAATTAAACATTTAAATCTCACACAGATGGTAGGAGGAACTCGCTCCTCGGAAGGAAGGAGCGGCAGAGGGGAGGTTGGGTTCCTGGCTCCGCAGTGGATGCAGAGCCTGCAGCCCAGCCAGGCCTGGAGACACACTCAAATTGATTGAGCAGAATCCATCACCATCCCCGGAAATGTCAGGGGATGCTTAAATGCATGCAGAGTGTATCGTGTTCTGACCTCTGCCAACCCTGGCATCGATTAACTCTGGGTTTCCTTTACCTGGGGGAATCCCCAGAGCGCTGTTTATAAACATTCACAAACACCAAACCCCACACAGGAGGCACAAAACGGCACAAGAACAACACAAACACTTGGCCTGGAATGCAACACAGGCTAAGGAAAGCTGCAGGCTTGCACTTGGGGGATTGAACTTCCCTGAAAAGGAGAAGGCTGGCACTGCCTGTTCTGCTCATTTCGGGAAAAAAAATCAGGTTTGATTCCACTCTGTTATTAAAAAAGACCCGTCCCAGTGACCTTTAAAATATCTGAATATAAAACTAAAAAATGCATGTGTTGCTAGAGGTGAGCATGCACAGCCTGATGTGGGCTGCCTCCCCAGCCAGGGTGGCTCTGGGGACATTCCACCACCACCTCTGGCTGTGCTGCAGCCACGCTTGGGAAATCAGCAGAGCAGAAAACACCTTTGCTTATCACCCACCACCACCCTGGTGGCTGCTGCTGCTGCCACCCCAGCACCAAGAGCAGAAAGAAAAAATTCCTTAACTTGGCCCTCACCAGACCTCACTTCCTAGAAACTGTCACCAGGAATGCCTTTGACGTCTGCACAACAAGAATATCTCGCTAATAACGGTGAAAACGTGGCACAGCAGCAAATAGGAGAGCATTAGGAACACTAAGGGGCATCTTGGTGGCTGCTTTTGCTGTCACCAGCAGTGTAAAGCCATGCAGACCTCTGAGCAAACACAGGGCCCTCCTCACCAGGGCGATGGTTTGTGTTTGCTTGGGGTGTTTAGCAACCCTCAGGTCAGTGCTGAGGTCCTCCCCGTGTGCTGCTGCTGCTGCTGCTGCTCCAGGGAATGAAACCTGGCTCTTCCCATGGATTTGGGCACAGGGGCTGCAAAACTGGGGAGTCCCCTGGGAAGAGCCAGCACAAGGCATGTGTCCATCACATCAGCAGACTGAGGATGTGGTGAGAGGAATTTCCCTCCCATCACACCTCTGTAAATGGAGAGCTCACGTGGAGGCTCTGGAAGAACTTTTGGAGAACCATAGCCAGCCCTAGCAGCCCAGGGGATTTCAGGATATAAAAATACCCCTTTCCATGGTGTGGCTTGGATCAGAGAAACCTTTAAACAGGGCTGATGGGACACTTGACCCTGAACTTGTCTTCCTCTGCTCCTTTCCACATTTGCTTGGACACCCTAAGCCTCAGCCTTGCTCTGGGGCCACTGGTGGAGGAGAAACCTTCCCCAGTGGGTCTGTTCCGGTGGAAAGTGTTGGCTTAAATTAACATTTTCAACAAAAAGCAGGTTCTCAGACAGTTCATAATGAGGCACATGGTGAAATCCTCCCAGCTGTATGCTCTACCTCGCTTTAATCAGATCATTAACTTTCATAAAGATGTAGGCAGGAGGAGTGGCGGCACTTGAAAAGAACTCAAAACACGCTGAGTTTCAAACTTCAGACTTGTCATTGACTTAGCCTTTCATTGAGCCAATTATTTATGACATATTTGACGAAATTCAGAAAAGAAAGCACTTAAAATCTGCATATCTGCTTGGCTGCAGTGGAGCTACTACTACTTGAAGGAGGAACACGAACAGGGATCTCTGCTCGGAGCCTGAGGACACCTGGGTGCCTTGTTTTGCATCATTATTTGCCAGCAAGTGGTTCAACGAGTACCGATGGGGTGTCACACAGGCGCATTTATTTGTATCCTGTTTTTGTTATGCACGCCTTTTAATAAATTATGAAGGAAATTAATTCCGAACTTATGCGTCCAACTGGGTGCTGAGGCTTGCAGGCAGCTCAGCGCTCCGCGGCTGGGGCTGGCTCTTGTGGAACCGTGGAATCCCACAGAAGTTTGGGTTGAAATGACCTAAAATTCCCATCCCACCCCTTTACCATGGACACTTTCCACTATCCCAGGTTGCTCCAAGCCCCGTCCAACCTGGCCGGGGACACTTCAGGGATCCAGACGCAGAGCGGGTCCCCGGTACCGCGAATCCCGCGGGTGCCGTGGCCGCTCGGTGCCGGTGCCGCGGGCTCTCCCCGCTCCGGCCGCCGCCGATCCATGTCGGGATTTGGGGCGGCGCCGCGGGGCAGCCCGGTCCGCCCGCCCATGGCAGCGAGCGGCGGGCCCGGGGCCGCGGGGGCCGCGCAGGCTGCGAGCGGCGGGGGCGGACCGGCCGCCGCCATGGGCCCGGCGGGGGCGGGCGGGCGCTGAGGGGGGCGCGGCGGGGGCTCCATCCTTCCTTCCCTGCCTCCTTCCCTCCCTCCCTCCCTCCCTCCCTCTGCCGTCCGTCTGTCCGTCCGTCCCTCCTGCCGCCCGCCCGCCCCGGGGCGCAGGGCGGGAGGCGGGAGCGGCCCCCCGCGCTCCGCACACGCGCACCGGGAGCCGCTCGGCCGTACCGGCGGAGCCGCCGCCGCCGCCCGCCGCCAACCCCCGCCCCGGGGGCGGCTGCCCCGGCGGAGCCTCCATCTGCAGCCCGGCGGCGGAGCGGGAACATGGCGGACCTGGAGGCGGTGCTGGCCGATGTCAGCTACCTGATGGCGATGGAGAAGAGCAAGAGCACCCCGGCGGCCAGGGCCAGCAAGAAGATCACCCTGCCCGAGCCCAGGTACCGCCCGCCCCGCCGCGGCCCCGGCCCGGCCCCCGCCGCCCTCCCCGCGCCGGACATAACGGTCCGGCCGTGCCCCCGCGGCCTCCGCCGGCACCGGGGCCGGCCTTGGCGAGCGCGGGGCCGGGCTGGCTGTGCTGGATGTGCTGCATGCGTGTGTTTATTTGCCACAACTTGTGCGGGGTGCCTCGGCGGGTGAACGGGGAACGCCGGTCCCTGCAGGGACGAAGCCCCGCAGCTCGGGGGTTTATGGCTCCTCAGCCCGGCGGGTGAGGAATTCCCGTCCAAAGCAGTCGGTGGCACCGAGCGGAGCCGCTGTGGCCGTGCCGCTCTGCAGAGCGGTTTTTTGGTGATGCTTCATGGGGTTTGACAGGGGATGCGGGAGAAGGACGGGGCCGGAGCTCGCCCTTAGCAGGCGGCTCACGGAGCCGAGGTGCCGGTGCCGGTCTGGGCTCCTCGCCCCGACCTTCCCCGGTCCCACCGCAGGAGCAGCCGGGTGCCCTGGCACAGCCGAGGTTGTTTGCTTGGGGCTTGGTGCTAAAAGCAGCTTTTCTTCTGCAAAACCAGCTTTTTTTTCCCCGTGGTTATGTGTTTGTTATAAAATCACCTGAGCATCGCTTATTTATTGGTGAAATTAAAACGGAGCTTTTCCCTTTTTTTCATGGCTCTGTGTGTGTGTGTATCCATATACATATGTAAAATGAAGATTCAGCCAGCAAACAAAATACTGCAACAGGAAAAATCTAAACCAAATTTTACTGCAGAATGTGTAGGCAGTTTGGAAGCCTGCTGGTGGCCTAGCCTAGCTGTCTGCTGTGAGCCAGGGATCGCTGGAGCCCTCTTCCCACTTCTCCACTCGTTTTCCTGCCTTGCTGCTGGAATGCTGGGAGGCTGCAGAGCAGGGGAAGGTGAAGGATGCCCAGCCTATGTTTATCCCCCTTGCAGGGGCAATGAGAGCTGAGGTGATGAAGTTTGGCTGTTGTGTTTAAGGTCTGGTTGAGGATGGTGTTGCTGGACGGTGCTTGCTTTTCTCCTGGTATGTGTTTACACTTTAAAAGCCATACAATATCCATGGCATTTCATCTGCCCTGTTAGCCCGAGGTGCAGCTTTGCTGGTGGCTTCATGTGCCTCAGTGCTCTGGTGATGTTGGTGCTGTCCTGGGTGATGTCCTGCTCCGTATTCCCAGCAGGGACATGACCCTGTGGGCAGGTGAAAGGTGTGATGTGAAGAATTGCAGGGCAGGAGGAATCCTCCCAATGCCGTGGGGAACATCAGCAGGGTTGGTGCTTGTGGAGGGGCTGGAAGCTGCTGCCTGCTCCGACATCCCTCATGCCCAGCACGGCGGAAGCCTCGTAGCGAGCACAGCACGAGGCCTGAGGAGCCTGCTGTGCTTTGCTCTCCTGCTCCAGCATTTACGTGTTTGGTGGTTTCCCTGAGCTGGGAGAGATGGTTCACCCGGGTCTGGAAAGGCAGCCAGGTGCCAGAGGAAGTTTTGCAGGGAAGGCGAAAGGATCGCTGGCCAAAGTGCCTCGCTCCTTGGGCTGCCTGTGGAAGCACCTGTTGGAGGTCATGGCTTGCCACCCTCCCTGGTGTGAGATGCCCTGCAGGAGGTGAGAATCCTTCAGTGAGGAGAGGTTTGGGGCTGTATGTGGTGCTGTGGGATGGGGACACGCCAGGCCCTCAGCGCAGGAGCGGAAGGAAGCACGGACATAACCGAGAACAGGGACTTACCTCAGCCCGGGACCACAAACGGCTCTGGGGTGCCCAAAATGACTGAACCTGTCAGCTTCTAACTGAAACCAGGGGTTTCCTCATGCAGTAGGAAATTGTGACCGTTATTCTGGTGTCAGATATCTTTGTGCTGGCTTCTGGCTGTTTTTTTTTTTTTGATGCCTCTCATTAGAGCAGACATGGTGTGCTGGGTATACTGAAATATTCTGTATCGCTGGCAAAGTGATTCATTTAAAATGACATAAATCGGCTGGTTAAAGGCAGGTTGATATAGTAACAGGAAAAAAAAATACAACACACAGAGTCCTCTCTTGTTTGAAATCAAACAATTTTTCCAGATATTCATTATTTCTGTGTGTGTGTGAGCAGCTCCTTGGAGGAGCCTGGCTCTGTAACATTGGGTGTGCAGCCATCCCTGCCATCAGGCCTGGCTGTCACTGGTACAGAGAGCAGGAAGGTCACTGGAATATTACATCCATGCTTGAGAATAAATGTCCCTGCATTATTGCAGTGCTCTGCTCACAGAAAGGTGTTGGTTTATCTCTGGTGGGCAACCACAGCCCAGGGACAGGTCCAGTGCCCTGGTGTTATCTCCTATTGAAATATTAGAAATGTTTTACCCCTTGTCTCCTTGCTGGAGCCCTGTACACCTGTCGGCACCCTTTTATCTTTCCCAGATAAGGCTGAGGTTAAATGAAGCAAATGAGTTTACTGTAATGCAAATTTGAGGGGGCTTCCTGTTTACAAGGAAATAGCTGTAGTGCCGGCAGAATGAATTCCAAGGCTGCAGGCCAAGGCTTAGCAGCAAATAAACTATGAGGGTGAAGAGTTTATTGGCCGTAGGGCTGATTATTGCTGAGTTTTCCTGAATTATCCTCAGACTGGTTTTGTCCTGAAATCGTTAAATATCACGGTTTGGGGAGGAAGCACAGAAAACACTAATGAGCCGGGGAGTGCCTAAGGAAGAGGATTAGTGTGTTTTTGTTTTTTTTTTTTTTTTTTTTTTTAAGCACCAAAACAAAACAACCCTTCTTCCATCCTCTGTCATCTGCTTTTCCTTCCCTTCTGCATTTCCTCCTTTCGTTCCTAAGAGCCTTTGCCAAGAGCTGTGAGAGCTGTGGTATCTTTGTGTTGTGCATTGTTTCCTAAAAGCCTGTTTTTCAGGGAGATTCGCATGGGTGGGCAGAAAAGCTGTCAGAGGCAGAATATCCTGCTGAAATCAGGCCTGGAATGGGAAGGAAGTCAGCCCTGTGGAAATATGAGCAAATATGAAACCTAAATGCTATCCTGCAGCATTGCTCTCAAATACCTTGAGTTTTGGTGGGAAAGGAGTAAATTAACTGCACTCTGAATTTTTTTGGCTATTCAGCAGGCTGCTGAGGGTTTTTACTTTTCCATGTCGATTTTACATTTCCCTTATTTTGGTCAGAGGGAGTGCAAGAGCACTTACAGAACAGCTGTTTTTATTTGCCAGCAGCTTGTTCTGGTTTGAGTAAAGGATTTGCGTAATGTGAAGCTGAGAAAAATGGTCCAAGAAATCAGGTAACAAATGGGAGAGGGTTCAGGGCTTGCAGAAGCCTCTTGTGTGCGCCTCTGGAAAGTTGACATTAAACCTTTCTTGCTATAAACATCACGTAAGCTTTGGGTGCTTTTGGTATACAAATACCACGGGCATGGTAACAAAACACAGCATCCATCTGTCCAGGCTTCTCTCCCTCAGGCTGTAGATATTTCTCATCCCATCTCTCCTTTTCTAACCTGCTTTCACTAATTACCTCTATTTCAAGTTAATTCTGATTTTTCTCCCACTCTTTTTCTTTGGTCTACTCTGAATCTTGTTCTGCTGGGGGAAAAGGGAAAAGCGTTGCAGACACTTTTTTTTTCTTAAAAATAATGCTTTTAACATGACATTTTTCCTCAGTTATCTTCCTATCTTCACTTCATTTGTAGGGGTGAATTCTGGCCCCCGGTACCCAGCTGCTTCTCATATGGTGATGTGCCCTTTGATTTCTCACCCAGTATTCAAACTGGCTTGTTAAAATTCTCATTAAAGGTTATTGAAAATACAGAGGTTAATTTGCCTTCCCAATTCTATCCTGAGCTATTTGTAATTTGTGCAAATATTGTTGAAATCCAAGCGACACCTCCCGCTCAGGGTTAAGCATCCTTGCTCTGTTCTCTCTTGCTTCTGATTTTGTAGTTCTGTCCTCTTGGCCTTACTTTGCTCTTTCTGTGGATTTCACTTCATTCCTTGAGGTGGCCTTCAGGGAGTTCTTGCACCTTGTGAAACTTGTGTAAATCTCCGAGTTGCAGGCTCACATTGCCCTGTCTGTGCTGTCAGTCTGGGTGATTTTGGTGGTGTTTTCTCTGGCATTGTTTAACGCCTCCGTGTTGTGTTTATTCATTTACCCCGCCGTCTCTGGGAACGTTTTCCTGACAATTGCTTGTGTAATTTTCATTTTTGTTGCTGTTCCGCCCGTGTCAGCCCTCTGTGTCTCTCTAGGTGCTTCTGTGTTGCTGTAAGAAAAGTGTTCAGTTTTGGGTAGCTCCTTCCAATCAATGCCTGAGAACCCTTTCCATGAAGAAATTCTTCCTGTTATCCAAAATCTGAAGCTTAAATGAGTAAACTGAAGATAGTGTGGAAAGACCCACGTGAGGGTTCATTGGGAGCCGCTTGAGGAAGGGGAAGAATTTGCTTTTTTCCAAACTAACAGTACAAGAAAGGCTGAACACTTGTGATTTTTGGTGGATTAGCTCAGGGTGAGACAGAGTAGTGAAATTTTGATTGGAAATTCAGCCTCCCTTGCTTTGCCATCAGCAGAAGTGTGTGGTTGTGAAGGCAATAAGAAATGGCTCTCTCCAAATAATTGGGTGTGCACACAGAATGCTGGGGCTGCTGACAATGTGTACTTGCTTTTTATCTCAAGTCAGCTTTGTGCTCCAGCACTTTCTTGGGAAGAATTCATGCCTGGGGATGGATTATGGCCTGTCAGTGTAGGAGGATGTATGGGAGGACTCCTGCTTGCTGTGGGTGCTGCTCTTGGCTCTGTTTGGGTGCTCTCTCTCTCTATTGGGAATTCACATTTTACTGTACCTGCAGTATCCCATAACAGACAGGCTTCTACAGCAGAGCACAGGAGGATGAAAGCCCTTTTTAGAGCTTTAAGAGACAAGGAATGAGAGTCTGGATGAAGGACAGCTTGTTATTTATTATCTGCATTGCACAGATCAGGAGCCAGTTAGGAAATACCCGATGTGCCTTTGTTCACCTTGGGCAGGTGCAGGAGTTGAAGCTGAATTTTCTGAGCCTCAGTGGAGACCCTCAGCTGTCTCAGCTGCTGAGCATCCATTGCTTGGAGCATCTCTGGGCACAGGAAGGAGAGATGTGGCCTTCAGAGAGATGTGGCCTTCAGAGAGATGCTCCAATTACTTCTCCCTGGGGATGCTGCAGGATTGCAGCGTATGTTTTGCAGCACAGACCTTCCCTCGGGTGTCGTTACCTTAAGTAAGGAAAAAAAAAAAGGGTAAATCAACGGTGATCTGGAGGGAGATCAGTGTGCAGCCTTCTGTTCCTGTGCTAAAAACAGAGGGATGATTCTAGATGTGTTTTTTTTGGGGAAAGCTTCCAAAATGTGATGTTGTGTTACAGGTGTACTCATTTGATCTGGTGCAGGTGAGCTGCAGGGACCTGCCAGATGTTTTTTTTTTTTTTCAGTAAAATTAATGAACTTTATAGCTCTTAATCCTTTTATAGCTGATGGCTTTTCAGTGCCCAGACCTTCCTGTGTGAAATGGTTTCAGCCAACACTGGAACTATAACATCAGGACACGAGCGTGTGCAGCCCTTGGTTTCTGTTCTGGTGAAATCATGTGGAATGGCCTGGTTTAATCTTCTTATCAATAATAGCTTGGTTTTGTTGGTAATTAATAAAATTAGTAGAAAGCCTATCAGGAGCCGTCAGGTCCAGGTGCACAAACCAAACAACAGAATTTAATTGAACTAAATTGGTGCAAAAAGCAGCAGTTTCTAGCTTAGAAAATACAGCTGTTTTCCACAGGAGCTTCACTCCAAAAAATCATTCCAACACTGACTAAGAATATATATAAATATTCAGAAATAAATAACAATTTTTGAAAGCATTTGAAGGATCATAGAGCCCCTCAGTCCCCTTCCAGCATGCCAGGAATTTGTCCTGTCAGCATGTGTCACCTCCTATTGAGGAGAGAGCCAAGGAAAAGGGAGGATTTCTCAGGATCTGGTGGAGCTGTGCAGCTCAAAGCCATCATTAGGGATGGAGTTTGGGATGTGTGGCAGCAGAACAGGGCACCAGCTGCACCAGGAGCTGGGAATTGCTGGGTGCTCGAGGGAGTTCTACTTCTGCTCAAGGTGAACACGAGCAAAGAGCTCCTGCATCCTCCTGGGAAATTAAAAAGCTCCAGGGAAGCCAATGAAACACTCGGTGCTTCAGAGCTTGGAAAAGACACCCCTGTCCCCAAGGGGATCCTCTGGGATGTGCCTTGGCTGCTGCTGTTTGTGATTCTCCCTCAATTTCAGCAGGGAAATGAGCTCTGGGGCTGAGCTTTAGGTGTGCTGGTGAATGGAGTTGGATCCAGTTGGCGCCCAGAGGAAATGGCTTCAAGTTGCATCAGGGGAGGTTTAGGTGGATTTTGGGGCCTGAAAATGGTGAAATTTGGAGGGGAAAAGACCCAAAATCCACCCAGAAATCTACCTTGGGATCATGAAATTTGGGAAAATGGACCCAAAAATCCTGGACTTTCAGGATCCCAAAAATTCCCCCCAAAAAAATTCTGGGGGAAAAGTGGAAAAACGACAAAAATCGGAGGAAAAATGGTGAAAGTTAAATGGAAAAAATCCCCAAAATTCGCCAAAAAATCCACACTGGGACCACGAAATTTGGGAATAGGGAACAAAATTCCTGGCATTTCAGGATCCCAAAAATTGGTGGGAGTCTCCATCCCTGCAGGGATTTAAAGCCTTGTGGATGTGGCACTTGGGGATGTGGGTCAGTGGTGGCTTTGGCATTGCTGTAGGAACAGTTGGTCCTGATGGTCTCTGAGGGCTTTTCCAACCTAAAAAATCTCATAACTCAGTTAAAGAAAGCCAAATAGTGTGTGGATGTTTTATTCCTGATGTCCTGAGTAGGGATGGGAATGGGACACAGCTTTGAGACTGACATTGCTTTTTGAGCCTTCTCATCATTTTCTGTTGTTTTCCAGTCTGGCTTCTCCATTTCTTCTCTATCCTCCTCTGTTAATTTTCATGTTTGAAGCAATTCTGTGTTGTGCATCAGTCCTCTGTTTTTTTAATAATTTTTTTTATTATTATTTTATTATTATTATTTGATGTTTGGGGTTTTTTTTACCCGAGATTTTCCCTAATTGTATAAAAATACAAGAACATCCCTGTAGTTTTAACTTGTTGTTTAAAAGAGCTTTGAAAGCTCTGATTCTTAGGCCAAACATTTCATCCCGGTTTTCACTTTTGATCAATCTTGCATTGTTAAACCTTTTAAATGCACTTGTACAAAGAGGAAAAAAAACAACCCACTTTAGGCTGTGGTGGCTCTGGGCCATTCTGCCAATGCTTTGAATTGCACTTGTTGACCCTGTCATGCTTTCAGTTCAGAGGCCTTTGGGGCAGGATCTTTGGTCCAATTTTAGCAACTTTATGATGGATTTGGATAGTGGAAGTAAACATTTAAAACCTCTGTAAAATTGTATCCTGAGCCTATAAATGAATAAATAAATCAGAGGCGTCTGTCAGTGTTGGCCGTAGTTCTTGGTCTCTCAGTCAAGGTTTATACTTGCTACTTGCAAAGAAAGTTCTAAACATTTGAGATTGAGAAAGATTAGAAAAAATTGGCACGTCTTCAGTAATTTTGTGTTTGTTTAAAAAAAAAAGAGTAATTTACGATTGGCGAATGCCTTAATTGCAGCCAGAGCGAGGAGATGTGATTTTGCTCTGATTTCCCTTTCTTGTAATTTCTCAGCAGCAGCAGTCTGGTGGAAGGGCAAGTCCTTGACACTGCAATTTGGTGTAATTATTCCTGCAGAATTCGTGTACTTTTAGAAGCTTTTATATTAGTTTCAGATTTCAGCGCTGATAACGCCTCAAGGATCTTGGGGCTGGTGTTTTGTGGAGTTGGAGCTCCAGAGCTCCTGCTTCTGGCTCCCTCCTCGTAAACTTTCTTCATTAAAACCATTTGCATAAGTGAAGCTGCTGATGCAGGGAGGGGAGGGCATGTGGGCAGGTGTTGCTGAGCTCTAATCCCTTCCATCCCACAGGGCTCTGGGGTGAAATATGTTGCTAATCACCCACGACAGCTCTAAGAGCATTAGTTTGCTGCAGTGAAATGGTGTGAGGGCACAAAATGGGGCAGAAATGGGTGAAGTTGGGCCAGAAAATGACAGAAGTCCCGTGGAGGTGGCGGGGTGTGATGTGTTTATGGAGAAAAATCAAAGTTTGGGGTCACTCATTGCTTTGTGATGAGGCTGAGCGTGTGCATTAATTAATAACTGACTCACAGGAGGATTTGCATTGAGAAAGATCTTCAACATTGAGTATGCTTCTATGAGTTTACAAGTAATACATAAATATATCAGTTTAGATGGTGTTATGATCTTTTGTGTCTTTCTGTGCTGGGAATTTGCCCCGTGAACTGCTGGAACCACAGTGACCACGTGTGTGGCAGCTTTTACAGCGCTGAGAGCCCAGTCATTTGGAGAAGTATTGACTTCTGCTGAACTTTGAGCTGAGTGCAGTCTGAGAGGAAGCAGAATGAAATGGGTTCGGCGGTTTGTGAGTGTTCAGTGTTCATACCCCTGACACGGGAATAAATGAAGGTGGCTGTGATGTGGAGATGGGATGCTGGGAGTACAGAGCACTGCCAAACCTTGGCAGTCAAAGCACTGGCCGTGGAGTTGATGAATATCTGGCATTTTCTTGAAATAATTATTAATTTGGATGTGCCAGCAGCCATCAGTGTGCTGTTGGATACAGGAGCCACATGTGGCAGAGGGATGGTACCTGTTCTAATGACAAAGAGGAGGGAAAAAATAAATCCAGATTTATTTTACAGACTGGAGATCTGAGCTGATAAAGTTTATGACCTGCTTTTCACAGTACAGGAAATGTTGGTAAAGTTAAATCCTGAACTAAGCTCTTACTCTATGTGAAGCTGCTGTTTCATTCTTTTTTTGTTTTTCTATTCTCCTGTTTCAGCCTATTGGAGAATATATTAATGACTGGAACTGCTCATTTTTAATGCAGATGTGGTTCTTCAGTGCTGGCCATTGTTTTTCCAAGCTGTGGTGTGCATGTATGCACCTTTACACCAAATAACATCCCACAAATCTGGACTCTTATTGATTTACAAGAAAAAATCATCTGCTCTGATGATAAATAATTCAAAGCTCCTTTAAGATCCAGCAGTAGGAAGGGCAATAGTAAGGAGAGTCTTGACCTAGTTCCAGTGGTAGGAGTATTGTACATATGGATACACCCATTGCCTCATTCTGTGCCCTTTCCTTTCCTGAGGTGTGAGTTACTTTCAGAAGAACTTCAGGGACAAAGTCTGTGTGAAATGAATAGCAGGACTTTTATAGAATTGTGGAATAGTTTGGATGGAAATGGCCTTAAAGCCCAACCAGTTCTACCCCTTGCCATGGGCAGGGACACCTTTCACTATCCCAGCTTGTTCCAAACTCTGTCCAACCTTGCCTTCTTCCAGGGATGGAGCAGCCCCAGCTTCTCTGGACAACCTGTGCTAGGGCCTCCCCACTCTCACAGAGAAGAAATATTTCCTAATATCTAATTTAAACCTCCTCTTTGCCAGTTTGAAATCATTCCCCCTTGTCCTGTTGCTACATGCTCTTGGAAAAAGTCCCTCTCCATCTTTGTCAGAAGCTTCAGAGCGAGTGCTGATTGTTTTCCTCTCCTCTGTAAATCCTGCTTTGGGCACGTTCCCACGTGCACTGGGGTTGTGGCAATGGTCAGTTCCTCTGGCCAGTTCCTCAGCTCCAGTGGCCATCCTTGGGCACACACACACACACTCAGACACCCAGCAGAAGTTTGGTTTCTCCTGCTTGGCGTGCTTCTCCTTGGAGTCCCAGGCTGGCACTGCAGTGTTCCTGGGAGCAGCAGGAGTGGCTGTTGTTGTCCAGTGCTGCAGCCAAGGACAAGTCCTGCCTTTGGCTCAGCTCCTCTCCAAGGCTCCTTCTGCCTTGCAGCTCCTGCTGGAACTCATCTGAGAGGGAGGATCAGACATGCTCTTGCCTCACATGGCCTTTTCTGTGTTAGAAAGGACATAATGTGTTTTCTCCTGAGCTTTTCAGACGTGTTTTCATGTAGAGATTTTCCTCCTGTGCCGACCTTGGCACTGCGGCTGCTGCTTGTGCCCTGCCAGGCTGCTCACAAACACTGAGAGCTGTTCCATTCCAGAATGGAGCTTAACCTTGAGGGCTGCTTTTCAGCAGGTTTCTTTGATCAAGGATGGAGTAACTAGAGCTCCAAGATGCAGCTTGAAGCTCCTTTCAACTGGCTGTTCAGCTCGTGCTTGAAATAAATCCCTTTGCTGGGCAGGTGGAGGAGCTAACCAGGTTAGAGCGACCTGTTTATGGTTTGATGAGGGTGCAGATAAATCATCTTTTGCCTGCTTGGGGCTGGCAGTGTGCTCTGCAGGCCTGGGATGTTTGTTCAGCCTCTTCTTTGGGGGCAGCTTCACCCAGGGCTCTCAGAAGTACAAGAGCACCCAGCTGTTTGTGCCCAGGCACTGCTGGGCATCTCCCTGGGCCAGTGGCAAAAGGCTTCCCTGTGCTCCCAGTTAAACCAGCAATTACAGAATCCCACCATCACTGAGGTTGGAAAAGCCCTCCAGGAGCATGGAGTCCAACCTGTGCCTGGTCCCCACCTTGTCACCCAGCCCAGAGCACTGAGTGCCACATCCAGATGTTCCTTGGATGTTGTAACACCACACTTGGACACTTACAGGGATGCAGACTCCACCTGGGCAGTCCCTTCCAATGCTTGACCAGCCTTTCACTGAAGATAAAGATGCCCAGAAAGAGGTGCCCAGGGTCCAAGCTGCATTTCTCACCGAATTTTAGGCCTGACTTTGACTTCCCCTAAACATCCTTCAGTTGACTTGTGGTATGTGGATAGTAAATGGAGTGTTCCTGAATTTTTTGTTGCTTGCGGTTTTCTTCCTCTTTGAAATGAAAAGAATACACGAACAAAAGGTTTTGCTGCAGTCCACTTGGATGTGCTTTTGTTTCTGGAGTCTCCTTGGATTTTGTTTTCAGCCAAGTTTTGTTTCTGCTCCTTGTGAGTGCTGCTATTAAGGTGGCTCATGCTGTGAACTGAGATGAACTCGTGCAGACACGGCCACTTCTTGCATTAGTGCGTGGTTTGTGCTGATGGCATCTCTGGCCAGGGAAAGCTTTTCAGAAATGGCTGCATTTCTGTGAAATGCAGCTTTTAATCCCAGATTATTTACGTGTAGGGCAACTAATGAGTCAACAGACTAAAGCAGAGAGGGAACCTTTTTTCCTGTTTGTGGAATGTGCTAAGCTCCATTTAAAAATTTTCCATCCTTCTGAAAGATACATGGACTCTGCTGCAATTCTTTGAACTCCAGAGGATTTCTACCTGGAACTTCCATGTGAGAATTAGCAGGTGATTATTCTGGATAGTCATAATCCACTCCATGTCCTTTATTCCTGTTTATCCATATGGATAAGCAGCAATGATTTTAAAGCAGTGTGAGTGTTGAGGAGCTGGAACGTAGCACAGACTCCTGTAGCCTGTGATCATTTTACAGATTTGTTCAGTTTCTGTGGCTGCAAAAGACATTTTGTTCCTTTGACGTTATCCATCAGACCAGAAGTATGGGATGTCAGCAGAGTAGGAGGAGGTGCTGGAGAGGGTTTGCTCCTTACACAATCACTGTTTTCCTGGGCGCCTCAGTCACACGTTAAATTTTCATTATCTTCTCCCATTGTCTAGACTGAAGATCTGTTGATGTAATTTCTTGCAGCGCACTCGTTGGAGCAGAGCAAAGCTTCCTTGGTGTCATGATTATGAAAAAGGCTTATTCTGTTACTGCTGGTCTGGTGGTCAGTGGGAACAGGGACAGTGCCTGGGGGCGATGGCAGCGCTGAGGGGCTCGGGGAGAAGGGGGAGCCGTGGGCTCTGGGAGCTCCTGCCAGGCTGGTTCATCTCCAGTGGCTCCTCTGTGAGCTCAGAGGGATGAGGGGAAGGTCTGGTTGGCAAAAGATTTGGGTTGGAATTTTAGGAAGGAGTCGTTCCCTGTGAGGGTGGTGAGGCACTGGTACAGAGAAGGTCTGGCTGTCCCATCACTGGAAGTGTCCAAGGCAAAACATTTGGGTTGGATTTTTGGAGGAAGTTGTTCCCTGTGAGGGTGATGAGGCCCTGGCACAGAGAAGCTGTGGCTGTCCCATCCCTGGAAGTCTCCAAAGTCAAATTGGATGAGGCTTGGAGCAACCTGGGATAGTGGAAGGTGTCCCAGCCCATGGCAGGGGGTGAAACAAGATATTCTTTAAGATCCCTTCCAATCCAAACCATTCAGTGATTCCACAATCTCTTATTTACTGCTCCCTCTTCATTTAAAATCAGTATTTTGTTTAGATTGTTAAAATACACAGAGGGCAGACCCAGTTCTTAATGAACAAATAAACAGCAAGTTCGTCACTGAATAATTTATCATCTCAAACCTGATTAACAGTGTTCAGCCCTCCCAGTTCTTGTCTGACTTGATGTGGTGGTTGGCCTCCAGAGCTCTCGCTTTGGATCACACTGTTCAGAGATCCGTGTTCCACGTGGGACTTGGAGATACACAGAGAACTATTAATAGGAATTTTTCCTACATGGGAGTTTAGGGCCTTCCAGCAAAGTCCTTGGCTTCATTATAGACTTTTTTTCTGGTCAAGTCATTCAGACTTCGTGCCTCAGCTCCTCTGAGGAGGAGTGTGGATGCTTTCCTCCCTCCATGGGGGAGATGTGTGTCAGTATTTGGGAGGTTTCTCAGAATTTTAATGCTGAGCACACGAGAGGGGATGTCCCTGAGGTCAGCAGGGCTTAGCTGCTCAGTCTTGCTGCTGCAGAAATATCACTGATATTTAATGGCCCTGTTTAGAGCATGAGTACTTTGTTCAAGGTTATTTTTGTAATAATAAATAGTATAATTATCATAATAAGTAGTGTAATTATAGTAATAAATAGCATGTATGGAAATTATTGATTTTAAAATTGGAAACAGAGAAAGTCTGGTGGAATTTTGGCTTGGTGCTGTGACAATAGAGTTGCTTTGGCCTGCATTGATTTTAAGATTTATGTTCTTGTATTGTTGCCCATATGAAATTTTTATGGGCATTATATTACAATGAATATTGAAGTTACTTGACAAATAAAGGAAATCTTTGTTAATGTGGTTGAAGTGAGTGATTGTGACATTATAAATTAGGCAGAGTAGATGTTAAGTGCACTGCAGCCAAGCAAGGCCTAATGGAGCTGCTCTTGGCTCCTTGTGTGGCTTGGGGTGACTTGTGCAGTTATTTTACTGTGCAAGCTAAACCTGAGACAGGAATAAAGTGGTGACCAGGACGTTCCCAGGGATCAAAAAGCAATTTCAAGTAACCCCTCTTTTTTTTTTCCCTTTTTTTTCTTTCAGTATCCGCAGTGTTATGCAGAAATACCTCGAGGAAAGGGGTGAATTAACCTTTGACAAGATCTTTCATCAGAAAATTGGTAAGTCGTGTCTCAATAAAATGTTATTTGTGTAGATATTTTCAAGATCTCTTTGGTTTTTACATTTTTTCTGTGGTGCCTGCTGAGGAGCCAGGGCTGTAGATTGAGGAACGCTGGAGGATGGACAGGACTTAGTGAAACAAAGGTCTTCCAAAAGATGGAATGTTGTGAAAGGGAAGAAGACAGAGCAAGGCCATCTGTCAACTTCAGGTTCTGGAAAACTACAGGGAAAATAATTAAATTATTTGGAAACATCGAGGAGAAAATGATATTACTTGGTATGGGCTTGTCAACAATGTAATGTGTCACATCAGTTAAATTTTGTTTTTTCTTTGCAGAGGTAATGAGCCTGTTGATAAGGGAGCAGGAGAAAAGATCCCAGATGTGTTGTCTTGACCCTCTGCCATGGTGTTCTTGCTCCCAGCATGGGGGGGGTGAAAATTGTGTGTGCAGGGGGTGAAACTGCTGGGAAATGGGCTGGTGGAGCAGTTAGTCATGGAAATGTGGATGCAGGGAATGGGAGCATCAGAGATGAGTGTTGATGCTGCAGTGAGGAGCCTCTGTGATTGCTGTGACACACCAAGGACAAAAACTCCACAAACCAGGGGAGGGAGAAGATGCAGTGCTCCCAGGGAAATCCAGCAGTGTCCTTCCTCTCCACCTGTGCCACAGCAATGACAAGGCACAGCCTGGGGACCCTCAGGGCAGGGACTTGGCTGTGACAGCCAGCCCCGAGCTGTGTTGGCTCAGCTGGATCACACACGACTAAATATAAAATCCGTGTTGTAGCCAGCGAGGCATGTGAAATAATCCTCTTCTGGCAGAATGTTGTGTCCATCCTGGCAGTGGATTAAAAAAAAATATATACATGGACCTGCTGGGAAAAGTCCAGGAAAGAGCAGTGGGAATGAGCAGTCTGTTAAATCTGACCTACAGGGAAGTATTGAAATAGGGTGTGATGTGGGCAGTGGAAGGGAGAAGTGAGGTTGAACATGATTCAAAACCAGAAAAGCTGTTGCAGAAATGATAAGGTTTGTCAATTTTCTAGAGCTTTAATTTCAATGAAAAAAAAAAAAAGATTTTAGTGGTAGTGTGGATAATAAAGCAGGGAGGGTTTCATGAGGGGCTTTTGGGATTTTTGTGTGGCAGATTTGAGGAGTGAGTTGGCTGGCAAGTCTTGAGGAGGTCAGTGGTTTTATTCCTGTCTGAAATGAGGCTGTAGTGAGCAAAGTACCTGATTTCCCAGGAAAATTGGTGCAATGGGGGCATCTTTGGGCTGGCTGAATTTTCACTGGTCTGCCTTCTGGCCAGAGCAGAAATACCAAAAACCTTCCTGCTTGCCTGGCAGTGTGCAGCTCGCTGGAGTGGGAGTTTTAGGTATTGCCAGATTAAAACAATCGATTTTCCTGTGTCTCAGAGCGTCATTAATGAGTCTCAGAGCCATTGGAAGTCTTGGGGAACTTTTCACTGTGTTTCATCAACTCTGTACTTGTACTTAAAACTATGACTTTTTATTGTGCCCAAAACTTTTTTGCCATGCAAATGCAGATACCTTGTTTGCTTGTACTGACACCTCAGTGTGTGCTTCAGCTCCAGTGCCTATGCTGAATCATTAATATTTTGCTGTAGCCTGACAGTTGCAAAATAAGCAGAATTTTAAGCAACCAAACACAGCCTGCCTTCAACTGAGTCTCTTTGGGGGCAGTGAAATGAAGAAGTCCATTTTAAATTTTTTTTCTCTATAAAAAGAGAAGTCAAGCAGACCATCTTCTATGTAATGGATATTTCTATTTGTGTAATTGAATACTTTTCATTACCTGTTACAGCGAGGACTGTTGCAGTTATTTTGATTAGTTACAGCAATTACAGTTAGGTAACTGGAACATTGGAAGGATTAGATCTTTCTCTTTTTTTTTCCCCATGTTGGTAGTAGCCATTAAAGCTGGAATTTTAGAGCCCAGTTTCATTAACATTTTCGTTTCTGTGCACAGAGGAGAGGTTTCCTCCTCCTCCTCTCCCCGGGTACAGTCAGAGCAGGACTTGCCCTGGATTACCTGGAAATGAGGAGCAGTTCTGTGAACGCTGTGCAGGAGTTTCAGTTCATTCTGAAGCTAAAATAGGATTTAAAATGGGATTTTAAAAAAAGATTAAAGCTAAACACGACTGTTTTTAACAGCAGACTTTGCATCACGCTGGAAAATACAGTATTTCCTTTACTGTGGTTGTTCATTTAAATTTGATTGCGTTTTCTATCGTGTTCTTTGCCACTCAATTAGCTCTGTTTCCAGACATTAGCATAATTGCTTGTGGTAAAGTACCTGCAGTTTTAGGCGAGCGTTCTGCGAAGGGCTGTGAGGAGAAGGATGGGGAGGTAATTAAAACTCTAATCACCTTTTTGTTCTGCTCCTTGTCTCTTTTGGCTGGGGGGGGGATGTGGTGAGACCGCAGGTGGGGCAGGTCCTGTGGGGGGAATCTCCATCAGCCTGATCCAGTAATTCTGCTGGATCTTCCCTGGTTTCTCCTGTGATGATTTTGCTGAGGAGCCATCCAGCACTCCCTGCTTTATCTTTACACACCGACTATAAAATGCACCGAGCTCCCCAGTTTTTCCTTGGCAACTGCTCTAGATGAGAACTGGTTTGTTTCTTATTTTTTTTTTCCCCAGACCTAAATTTTTCCTCACAGCTCCAGGTCACTTTTTTTTTTTTCATTTTTCTTGTTTTTCAGTATCCTTTCAAATGTAAACCCGGGCTTTGATCAGCTGTCTGATCCAAGGGCTCTGATGTCAGTATGGATGCTTCCCTATGCATGTGTCTAATTATGGTGCTGGTCTCATCACCTGCGAGTGTTTATTCTTAGTGAGCCCTAAAATCATTTTAGGGTCAGTGCTTTCCTGCTCCCACTGCCCAAGCTTGGCCCAAATTCCCTTCCTGCCAGGTGTGCATCTGCAGGGAGTCACAGGGGCAGCTCTGCCTTGGAAACCAAGCCCTTTAGGATCAGGATAAGAGCAGGAAGCTCATCAGGGATGGAAATGGCTCCATCAGATTTGCACAAACAAGTCTGTCCCCGATTTGCATCCCTTGGTGCTGGCACTGCTGTGTGCCCCCCCGCCCGAGTGATGCTCCAGAACGATCTGGAGCTCTCTAAGAATGTCCTGGTGAGTCAGAGGACATGGAGCTCGCAGAAGCACCCAGAAGAGTGCTCTGGCAGCCCAGCCCAGCCGGCTGTTCCTTCAGAAGCTGCTTCCTCCACAGCAGAAGCCTCTTGGGGAAGTACAGCCTGTCTCGAAGCCGAGTGCGTAACCACCTTAGCCGGTTTTCTTTTACCACATCCTGTTTGCTACAACACCAGATTAGGAGTTTCTTTAGAAAAAAGAGGCGTTTTGAGGGGTTTTGGAAGCGTTCAAGGTCAGGTTGGGCAGGGCTAGGAGCAGCTTGGCTAGTGGAGGGTGTCCCTGCCCATGGCAGGGAGTGCAATGAGATGGGATTTAAGGTCAAACCAAGCCATTCTATATATCCAGAAATATGTAAATATCCATAATTTACATATGGAATCCACTCTGCTTCACAACTGTGTGAAAATTGCACGTGGAGTCCTTGTCACGGAGAGCCCCTGCCCTCAGAGGGCAGGTGGGAATGAGCAGATCAGGGGCTGCTGCAGCCAAGGCCTTCAAGGGAGTCTGTGAGATCATAATATTGCTTTGGAACAGGATTATCCTGGTTATTAAATGCTTTGGGGCAAACTTTCTGCCAGTTACAACCCAGTGACTGGGCTTTCAAACAAACTGGGAATGGAGTTGGGTTAGGAATCCTGGGATGTGATCTTGGAGCATCCACAGCTCCATGGTTCAGCCTTGGCTTCTCTGGTGGCTGCTTGAGACCGTGGTGAGGGCCAGCAGGCTCTGCTGTCATCTCTGGAGCTGGGGGGACGTGGCAGTTCCTTCACACCCTTCTCGGTTTCTCGTCTCTCACACGGCCGTTGGGGCTGGGGGAAGGATGAGAACAGGACGTGTTTTAGCTGGTTCAGCAGCTGGTCTTGCTGCACTGTGAGTTTTGCACCTTTCCTAGGAAGTAACTTGCTTTTTTTTTTTTTCCCCCCTGAAGGTGGCTTAGTTTTTTGTTTTTTTTTTTTTTTTTTTTTCTTTGTGAATTAATTAAAACAACTTGTAGTTGACGTAAGAAGTTACAAATTTTTTTTTTTTTCCTTATTTACCATCCACTTTCGCAGAGTGAGGGATGATCTTTCTGAGGTGATTCATTCCACTGTCTTCCATATCCTCCTCAACCAGCTCCAAGCTGGAGGTTTTCCCAGCAGGAGAGAGAAGCATTTTGCCATCTGCATCAGGGGCTGGTTCCAACCCACGGGGGCTTTGTGGGGGCTCTCAGCCCCTTCCCTGCTCCCCTTGTCCTCATCCAGCTCAGCATGGATCATGTTTGTTCTGCAGCTCCTCAGCTCAGCTTCCAGAGAGCATTTGGTCTGTTTGGTAGCTCCTTCTGCACAGGGAATTTTTTTTGTGCCTGCCCTTCTCATTTTCAGGGAAATGTGCTCAAAATGACCCTGCTGGCTGCTGTTTCCTCCAGCTTGGTCAGGGATAACTTTCTGTTAAAAAAAAACCAAAACCCCAACCAAAACTGGGGTGAGAACAGCTACAGCAGTTTTTTTTTGTTTGTTTGTTTTTTTTTGGGGCAGTGAATTATGCTTTCTGTTGCTTCTTTCTCTAGTTAAGGACTCATATTTCATTATTTCAGAGCTTTGGTGCTAATCATTAGATAGGAGTTAAAATCTGTTGAGAAAAACATTCGTGCTCTTCCTCTTTCTGCTGGCACCGTGCTCCCTGAACTGCCTAAAAATAACAGGCTGGGAAAAGTGACTCCCTAGAGCATTATTTAAGCTATTGTTTAATTTAAGCAGAAGATCTATGTGCTGTTGGCATTGTGGACTAATTAAATAGTCCTCTGAGGAAATAACAATGAAGGCTATAAAACTTGGTGGGGAGTAAAGAAAAGCACCTGAGTTTTTGGCTGTGAAGTGAGCAGGGATGAGTTTCTGAGCTGTATCACGAGCGCTGTGATAAATTTGCTCTGTCCTGGTACTTTGATGTTAAATAATGTGCAGCCAAGCAGCAGACATTGTTACTTGGTGGGTTTTCTGTAAAAGCAGGGGCACAGGTTGTTTCTGCAAAGTGGTTTTATTTTGAGGTTCTGGTCCTGACCTGGCAGCCACCACACAGAATTAGTCACCACCAAAATTAGGAAGTTGTCTTCCAAACAAAAAAATCACATTTAAAATGCTGTTTGAAGACTGATCTTCTTCTTTCTCATGGTGTTTATAATTTTCAGCACAAGATCAGCCTGGGATGTGGGGTTGTGGAGAGGCTGCAGGAGGTTCTGTGGAAGCCCCTCTGTCCTTGCTCAGTTCTGTGATAGTTAAAAACAACACAGGAGCCCAAACCACAGGGAGACATCGGAAACTGTGTGGCTGCAAACTGAAACAGAAACCGTTGATGTGAGATATTTCACAGGGGATCTGCTCCTCACACCATTCTCTGCCTGCACCAAACAAGGCTGGGGGTGTGGGGGGGACAGTGAAAGAGAGAATCCCTGCTCCGAGCCTTCTAAAAGTTGGTGTAGTTTTCTGGTTTTTTTTCACCAAATGAGTGTTAGATTTAAGGTCTCTTTATTATGTCATAATTTCAGTGTTGCTGGAAGCTACATTTCTTTCAACACCCTCTTATTTTGTGGTAAAATAAAGTGATGCTTGGCATGATTTGCTTCGAAGATCATTTTGAGGGGTGTTGCTGAAGCTCCTGCTGTAGATTTTATGTGCATTGGAGTTGTCTGGCTTGGTGTCAGGGATAAAGAGTATCCAAAGGCACTATGAAAATGCATCTATTCATTTTGGATTTTCTTTTGATGATAAATAATTGAGTATTTCTTTGTTGGGCTTCAGCCCTGATCTGCCTGCCTGCCTTTGTGGGGGGTTGAAGATGCTGTGTTGTGTGATTTCCCAGGGGAACTGCAGATTAAATCTGAGCTTTAAAATAGGAAAAAAAATATATACCCTATCATCTGGAACGTCCCATGATGGATAATGTACACATCCTGGTAGATTAGCATTTATATGCAGTGCAGTTGTTGGGAGATAGAAGGCATGGGGAGAAAGTCTTTATCTCAGCAGAGCAGTGCAATTACACGGTTTTTGGGTTAAATTATCAAGAATTCCAGGCAAACTGGCAGTTTTGAACTGAAGTAGCAGCATAGGAGAGAAGAGGAGAGTGTTAAGGAGTATTACTCTATAATAGAGAGAACAGATAAGGAATTATTTGCATGGCATTTCCCTTGGCTGTTTCCAGAGAACACACACAAACACAGGCACACCTGCCCTGCTCTGCACCTGCCAGAGGTGTGTGTTTGCTTTGCCCTTGAAATCCTGTAGGAAAATTCATTCCTTTTGCATCAAAAGGGCCCTGGGTGGTTGGTTCAGCCTTCTCCAGCCTCTTCTTGAGCTCTCTGTGTTGTGGCTTAAAATTATGTGGGGGAGGTTTAGGCTGGGTTTTGGGGAAAGGGTTCTTCCCCTGGAGAGTGCTGGGTGCTGAACAGGTTCCCCAGGGATGGGCACAGCCCTGAGGCTGCCGGAGCTCCAGGAGCACTTGGACAATGCCAGGGACAGCCTGGGATTGTTGGGGTGTCTGTGCGGGGCCAGCAGTGGATGACGATCCAGCTCTGGATATTCTGTGTTAACACTGTGCAGAGTGCCTTCCATCCCAAAGTGGTGTTTCCTCTCTGCTTGGCCTCACTTGAGCTTTCTTCACCCCTTCCTGATGGAATCTTCTCCTTGTGCCCCACCACTGTTCACACAGAGTCCTGATTTCCTCTTCTTCCCACCCAGCAATTCCTCAGTCAATCTGAAACAGTTGCATTCCCATGGAGTTTTTATCAGTGTGTCTTGAAACAGTTCACAGCTAATTAAGCCTCTGAGCGCCCCTGAGAAGTAGGGCAGTGTTGGTTTGCCGTGTCTGTGAGGTGGCATGGTAACAGCTTTAATGAGCTTTACCTGCACGGCTGTAAAAGCTTTATTAATATTGGTAATAAAGCAGATGCCCTGGGCCTGCCATTCCCATCAGTGGGATCAGAACCAGCACCAGCCAGTAGAATCTAAATTACTGGAGCTATTAAGTGTTCTCACTTTCAGCAGTGCATTTAAGGGATAGAAAGGTCAGAGGTGCAGAGCAGAGGAGCTGGAGAGCTCTGGGTATCAATTACCCCATTTCCAGATGCTTTTATTGATCCATACAGCATTTCTCCTATAAAGAACATGGGCAATACACCTGACAATCCCCTTCCCTGAGTGTCCTGTGACATCCTGCTGTCACCTGTGTGTCCATGGAGGTGGGATAGGTGGGCTCAAAAACATGCAAACCAGTTTCTTATTGTTTCTAGATACTTCTACCCCTGATTTCTGTGATTAAAAGGGGAAGAGCAGCAGAACCATTTGTGTCTGAGCCTCCAGCTCACAGCAGCTTTCTCAGAGAGCCAGAATGAACCAGAGGAAGAGTCAGAAATTCCTGCAGCAGAATCAGCTGGGCTCTGTCACTGTTGTTTTGGTGGTTTTGCTGCTCTTCACCTAAGTGCTGTGTGTATTTACTAACTGAATACTGCTGGCTTTGTGTTTTGGTTTTGACCATAGCACAACAGTTCCTCGATGCTCTGCCTGAACAATTTGGCTCTTCACAGTGGTTCAGATATTGAGCAGAGTTTGCTGAGGCAAATGCTGGCACCAGGGGCTTGAGAACACCCTTTTGTTGTGGAGTTATTCCATGTTTTCTTTATCAAATGATGCTGTCACCTTGCTGCCACTAAAAACCACACCTGGATCTCAGCCCTACCCGAGGAGCAGAGCTGCATTTCCCAGTGGAGTTTGTGTGTTCAGTAATTGGTAACAGAATTGGTAAATTCTCAGCTTGGAGCAGGGCAGAAGGAAAAGTGTGTTTCTCAATAATAAAGGGATATTGGCTTGTATTATGTAATTAATTTAAAAAATGTTTATAAAGGAAAAATACTGGTCAGGAAAATAACAACTTTCACATCCTTGGTAAGGCCTCAATTGTGATGTGGGGAAAGAACAGATAAAACAAAGTCCAATCCACCCCCATGAGGTTTTAAGGCTGCTCCTGCTTGCTAGCTTGCTGGCACCAGTTGCAAAGGGCTGTGAATTTCTTCTGTTTACAAGTGAAGAAAAAAGAAAACCTCAATTGTTGTGTATTCCTTGATGGGATTTAGTGAAGGAATTTAATCACATTCTTTGGATTGAAATGAAATGCTTCTATTCTGTGTTTAGTGGTCCTTTTAAAAATTAGAATATTTTTGTGTATTTCTGTTTAGTGTTTTTACTCCTCCATCTTCTAGAGGAGCTTTTTCTTGTGTAAAACCCACTTTTTTTCTTTCACCTTTGATATGTTGAATGCCTTTGATTTTTGACTTCAGTCAGCTGGAATCTGCATGTTAAAGGAGACCAGAATATGAAGGATACATAGTAAATATGGTTCAGAGCTAAGTTTTCCCCATTATTTTCTCTGCATGGCTTTAAAAAAATGATTGATCACACATTCAGTGGTCAGAGCTGCTATTTCATGGGGATATTCAGAAAATCCCTGAGTGCTTTGGGTTGGAAAGGACCTTAAAGCTCATCCAGCTCCACCTTCCACTGTCCCGGGTTGCTCAGAGCTCCATCCAACCTGGCCTTGGACATTTCCAGGGATGGGGCAGCCACAGGTTCTCTGGGCAGCCTAAATAATGATAATTGAATGCTTTCAGTGAATCTGTATATTCACTGCTTGGGATGCTCTACCTGGCTCAAGCTTTTGGGGTTTGACACAGAATATTTGTGAATATTCCTCCATTATGTTCCCAGAGTCAGTGCTGGAGGAGCAGCTCAGCTCTCCTGCTCTACAAGTCTGGTGTTTAGAAAGAAGGCTGATCAGACTTCAACAATGATTTCCCTGGGTGAAAACCTATTGGAAAATAGGCCTGGAAATAAAAAGTTTTTCTCTGACGACACTTAAAACCTTTTAGCCAAAGCTTATTTTCATATAATGATTTCTAGACCTCATTAAACAGGCTACCTGGCAACTTGCAGCCTCATTTTGAGCTCAGTTTGGTTCTGTTCTAGGGAAATTGTTCTGTTCTCCTCACCATTGGATGCACGTCCTCATGAAATACAGTTTGTTCTTTTCCCCTGCTTTCCATGCACAGGAATATGTTTCAGTCTGTTATAATGTATTATTTTTAATGCAAAGGGAACGAACATTAGGCTCAATTAGGAAAGAATGGAAAAGGGAAAGGAAAGGAGTGGAATGTGTGATGCTTTCTGGGCTGGGAGGATTCTTGTGGCTTTGAACCTTGCCAGAGCACAATTCCTACACAGCTTTCCCCGGTGATCTTTGTTCCTGGAGAGGGAAATTGGTGGTTCTCTCAGCTGTGGAGCTCTTAGGTGGCCTGAATTGCTGTGTGCTGTGTCAGCTCTGTGTGGGCACTGCACAGAGCAGCAGCCTGAGCCTGGCCTGGTGTTCTGTGACAATTGCAGCCTGGTGGGAATCACAGGTTTTGTGTGGTTTTGTGTCCATGACCCAGATCTGTTCCTGGTGCTGATGGATCTGCAGGTCACCGAGGGCTGTTTCAGGAGGCTGAGCACACCCACAGCTGGATTTAAACACAGCTGTGCTGTAATGTCACTGTGGTGTGGCAGCTCTACATAAGTGACATTCTTGGGGAGGAGATGCCCCAGAATCCCAAAATCATTTGGGTCAGGAAATTTCCTCCCAGAACCATCGAGTCCAACCTGTGCCAAATTGCCACCACTGAGTGCCCCATCCAGGAATTCCTTGGGCATCTCCAGGGATGGGGACTCCAAACCCCCCTGGGCAACCCCTTCCAATGCCTGGCCACCCTTTTTGGGAAGATATTCCTGCTGATTTCCAGCCTGACCCACCTTGGTGCAGTGTCCTGACAGGAGGTGCAGTGTATGAGACATCCTCTGGCCGTGGCTTCTTGCTGTTACCCGAGCTCACCAAGCAAGAAAGATGATGAGACTCATCTTGGAATGACTGAGATTGGAGCCCTCCAAGTGCCCTGAGCAGGGACAGAGCCTGTGTGGCAGCCCTGAGCACCATCCCACATTCCCAAAGCTTTTCCTGCCCGGGAAAGGAGCCCGTGTCTGGTGCAGATGTCACTGCTGCTTTGTTTGTCAGGGTTCTGTATTTATACACAGCACGTTTTGGGGAGGATTTGGAAACAGCTTGGTATTTTTGTTCTCTAATTTGCTATTTTGCCTACTAGAAAGAGGCTACATCAGCGTTTTGGACCACGTTCAGGCCTGCTGTAAATAGATGCAGCTTCCTTTCAATCAGTGACATTGTGAACGCTTGTATCGGGGCTAAACGTGGCTATTTTTAACTCTGCTCTCTCACCTAGTCACTCCTGTTTGCTTTAATAAGATTTTTATTTACTCCTGTTAAAAGGTCAGTTGAATCTGATGCTCATAAAATTCCAGTTAGAATTAGATAAGTCGTTTTCTCCGAGTGTTTTATGGTGGAGCTCCTCGTTGTTGTCCTGGTTTATTTTATTTATTATTCCGTGCTCTCAGCTGCCCGACAGGCATGAGGAGGTGGTGTTGTGGCTGCAGGTGACCTTTAGACTGCTGGAGGAGGCAGAGGCCAGTGCTGACCCCCGTGGCTGCTGCCCTGGGGGGGACATTGGGACAGCCACAGACGGGAAAATGCCACAGAATAGAAAATGAGAAGGTGGCTTTAATCCTGCTGAGTGAGGCCACATCTGGGCTGTGCTGTTCAGTTCTGGTCTGCACTGCTCAAGAAACACAAGGAGCTCCTGGAGAGGGTCCAGTGGAGGCCACAAACGTGATGAGGGCTCTGGAGTGTGTGGCTGGTCACCAGCAGCATTTTTGTTCTTTGATTGTGGGAAAGGCTGAATTCTGGAGACAAAAAACAGGGGTGGAGGGATGCTGTTGATTAGAGTCAGGATTTCATGCAAAATTCCCATGCTCATGCTGGAAAAACACAATTACTTGGAATAAATACTGAAGTAAACATTCATGTTCTGTCTTAAAGAGATGGGTTAACCTGGTTCCCCTCCTTGTGCCAGGGACCTTGTCCAGCTGAGGATGAGCTCTGTGAGTACCTGGTTATGGCTGAGCTGCCTGACCTGATTCTGCTCTCCCCACCAGCCCATCCCTTCCTGCCTGTGAGCCTCTGCAGACCTCAGAGGTGGCCTTCATCCCTCCTTGAAAGACATTTTTGCCTTGGTAATTAGAGTCAGTGCAATTCATGGCACTTGGCAAATTTGTCTTGGGATTGTAAATACAAAGCTGAAGGGGAAAATGGTTGTCCAGAGGCTGGAGCCCAGAGGAGCTGGGTGCTGCCTCACACTCTGTGTGTGTATTATTGATATCATCCATCACTTTGGTGTTGCCAGAAGAAGCTCTTAAAAAATATTTTTCCTTTCCCTTAACAACCAGTGATCTGGTTGTTGCAGAAATTATATAGTTATAGCAGAAGGAATCTTTAAAGCCAAAGCTGTCAGCATCTTTATTTCATAAATAATTGCCGGTTCTTTTTAGCTGTTACTTAACGCTATCATTTTATTAATTCCTGCTTTCTGTTCCTGGGCTTATTTTTCTGTGTGCTGTTAACTGTGCTTATTGTGCTCCTCGTCAGCTCCCCCTGAACTTCTTAAAACTCCTGTCACTTACTCAATGCTGCATCTGTCACTTGGTTGTGCCATTATGTGAGAGCTGCAGTTTCTGGCTGATCATTTTTCACTCAATCCAAGAGCAGCAGCAAAGGAGGAGATTTCCTTTGTGCTGCAGGGGAAGTGCAGGGTCTGTTGATAGAATGGGAGGTCGAAACAGAAACAATTCCAGTCTGGGGAATCATTTGGCTCTAATTGGATTTGTCTGAATTGCAGAATCACTGAATGGTTTGGGTTGGTGGGGACCTTAAAGATCATCCATGGGTAGGAGTACCTTCTACTATCCCAGGTTGCTCCAAGTCTTGTCCAGCCTGGCCTTGGACATTTTCAGGGGTGGGGCAGGCACAGCTTCTCTGGGCAGCCTGTGCCAGGGCTTCAGCACCTTCACAGGGAGTGATTTCTTCCATATATCTCATCTAAATTTCTATTTCAGTCTGAAGCCATTCCCCTTGTCCTGTCACTCCAGTTGTCCATCTTCCTCCTATCATAAACCCCACAGATTCGTTAGACAGAACCTGTAACTTTTGATGCAAAATCCCTCTCCAGCTTCCCTGCAGCCCCTTCAGATCCTGGAATGTGCTGTGAGTTCTTTCCCCAACCTTCTCCTCCCCAGGCTGAGCCCTCAGTCTGTATATTTTGGGTATATCTGGGTTTTTGCAGTGCAGTGCCAAGGGGCCTCAGGGAGGAGCAGCCCTGTGTCCTGTGGCTGCATAAGCCTCTGATTGTTCCCTGTGCCATGGGCTTGGGAACCTCTTCTTTCTCTGCCATAATTAAATTGAAAAAGTTTGGAAAATACTGAGCAGGGCTGGAATGTTTGGCGTGGCCCCGCTGGAAATGTGTGTTGGTATATTTTCACACTCCTCCCACAGTTGTCTTTGTGGTTTATTGTTGTGTTTTTTTGTTGTTTGTGGGTTTTTTTGGGCACCAGCCAGGAGCTGGGACAAGGCCAGGGATTTTTCTTTCACTGCATTCAGAGCTGTTTGTGCCACTCTTCAGTCTCTTAATTACCCAATCTTTGGTTCATTGTCCCAGAAAAGTTCAGTCCATTCAGCAGGATTCTGCTCCGTGCCGCTGCTGGTTCCGTCATGTGGGAAATAAGGAATTTGAATCAGCTCCCAAAATTTCACTTTTTTGTCCTCAAAAAGCCAAGCTGGCAAGGAGAGGTGGAGGTGCACGGTCTGGCTGAGGAAATGGGGGACTTTGGGTGGGTTTGGCACTGATGGGGACATTTGTGCCACAGATTGCTGTGTGAAATTCCAGGGTAGCAGGTGCCAGCTCAGAGGCAGGGAAAGACAGAGCTTCCATGGGATGAGGCTTGTGACAGTGCATTAAAATGCTCCTAATGGAAGATTCTCATCTGCAGCCTGCTGGGGTCATGCTCTAAATTACTTGCAAAGGAACTGTAAAGACCCTGATGTAATTTATTGAGCAATAAAACCCATTAGAGGTAACACGAACCGGTAATTCTGAAATGGGAGTGCAGAAGAGGTTGTGCTTCAGCAGTGAAATGTAGGTAAATCTCTTACAAAAAAACCCCAAAACGTGAATAGTGCTTAGTTTTTACTGGGAAAAAGAAAAAAAAAAAAAAAAAAAGAGAAGAAAATGTGGTCTGTGAAGAGGAACAGGATATTTTTGTGCATTATGGAAATGCCTGATCAAATCCTCAGCAGGTGGAAGCAGTAATGGGCTTAATACACCTGTGGGAGGTGAGGCAGGCTTGGGATCCTTTTGTGCTGGAAATGAAGAGCTGGAATCAGAATCCTAAACCTTGGCAATTGGGGATGCTCACACAGGTTTATACAGCCCATGGTGGAACTCAGGTGGTTTCATGAGCCTTTTTACAAGTGTAATGAGACAAGTTTTTCTGATTTTTTTCTGTTTTTCTTTCCAGGATTTTTGCTCTTTAAAGACTATTGCATGAATGAGATCGATGAAGCTGTCCCTCAGCTGAAGTTCTATGAGGAGGTAAGTGCTGGTGGTGATGGAGCTTTGGGGCTGCCCTGCTCCATCAGGGAATGCTGAGAGGGAAGGAGAGGGACATTGCAGCAGTGTGGACTGGTAGAAAAGGATCTGGGATGAATTTGCTGGTGTTGGGGTGACACTGAAACCCTTCAGGTCCTTCCCAGCAGTTTTTCACCTGTGGAAAAGGCAGCAGGGGGGGATTGTGGAGGGATGAGGGGTGGGAGCTGCTCAGATGGTTCAGGAGCTGCTGTGGCAGAGGGGACACCAGAGGTGGCTTCAGATGGATGAGTTGTGTCCCTTGTCAGGAGATGCACAGTGCCTGTCAGCTCCTTCACTGGGTAAGACACATCCCAAAGGATCAATAATTCCAAGGAATGCCCTGGCCCTGCCCAGCCTCTGCTGCTGCAGGGTCTGAGCTCCATGGCTCCATTCAATCATTCATTCCCTGTTATATTTGTGACCCTGAATAAAGCCCCAGTGAATCCTGTCCCAGGTGCTGATTTCAGGGCAGACCTGCCCATGCCTGACGCTCAGGGTTAATTAGAGCTGGGATAGCCTTGGCTGCTTCACTCATGAGCTGAGAATTTAACTTTTTTCCTTGCTATCAGTACAAACAGCTGGGATCAATTTGGAGATCAGTCCTCAGCAAGGCTCCATTCCCTCAGATCAGATACCTGCTGTCAATAAAGAATCTTTTTCTATCATTTCCATCTCTTTATACACTGAAGATATCACTGTCATAAGTAATCCAAAAAGGCCTGTTGTACCAGATTATTTAGCAAGATATTTTTGGCTGCCTCTTTATCTCTGAAACAATTCAAAATTGTATTTTTAGGTTATTAGCAAAATGTTGCCTCAAAAGAATTTCGGTGCTTTGTCATGTACTTCTGGAAAAATCCCATTAAAGATATTTAAAGAGAGGTTCATTGTGTTTTCCTCTGTGACATACCGGATCCAGGAGCTTTTCCTTTTTTTTATATATATTTGATTTACTTGCTGCATTTATTACACATAGAATAATCTGAGTACATTGCTACATTAAAAATTGCTTGATGTAGAAGAGCTCTGTACTCCAGGGATTTCATATCACTGCAGCTGGAGTCACGATCAGGCATTTAACAGGATGAGTGATTCATCCCGATCGGTTTCAGGAGGAAAAGAAAAGAAATTAAAAAGAAAAAGGGGGGAAAATTGGGGAAAAAAAAAGGAAAAAAAGAGCTTCTAAATACTTGAAAACAAATGCATTCTGATCCCAGCTTTTGAGGAGATCCTTTTGATCTCTGTGGGGTTCTGCTGAAACCCCTGAACACTGAATGAGGAGTTGGGTCCTTGAACAACCAAACATTGAGGGATAGGAGGTTGTTCTCAAATAAGACAATCAGATATCCATCAGCCTTCCTCCTGTACTGCTAATTATTTTGTGTCATTGCATTAATTAAAAGTGTTTCTTGGGCAAAGACATTTTGAGTCATTTTAATTATAAATTGGTATCAAGGGGGAAGCAGCACAGATGGCAGATCGGGGTGGGACTGGTGCCTTATCATGTCAGCAAACACCAGCAGTACAGCTAGAAAGATACTGACTTTAATTAATGTTCCACCTCCAGAGGTAGGCTGGTTCCAGTTTGTCTCTTGATAATTGGATTTGATGATCTTGGAGGTGTTTTCCCAAGCTAAGCAGTGCTGGGGTTGTGTGGCACAGAGCAGATCTGCTCACCGCCAGGGATCTGGATCCCAGGGTTTCTCCTGGAAGGTCCAGAAAGCCAGTGCTAAGTCTTTCCCCTTGCATCTTTTTTTACATTTTGTCACTTCTGGAAGAGCTCTTTCCTTAAATATGCTCCAGAGGACCCTTGGACTGGGTGAACTTTCTGTTTAGGAACTGCTTTTCAGGTTTTGTTCTGTAAATGAACTGTCTGGGGTTGCTCTTGTTTCACCTGGAACACACTGATCTCCTACAGCACACCTGAGGAAACTTGATGTCTTTTGTAAAACTGTTTTTTAGCCACTTTTATGGTTCAGATCCACAGTGTAGCTGAACTATGTGAACATTTTGAAATGTGCTTTATATTCTTTTTTGGACGTTTGGACCTGATGTGCTGTGATCAGGGAATTTTTGGGTTGGAAGAGCCCTCTCAGCCCATTGAATCCCACTGTTCACTCAGCACTGCCAAGGCCACCACTGAGCATGTCCCCAAGTGCCACATCCTGTTAAATCCCTGCAGGAATGAGGATTCCACCAATGGAATGGGACTCCACAATTGGAAAATCCCAATATTAAAGGGAAATCCCAGCTGTAACCGTGCTGTCAGGGGCGATTTTTCATCAATAAAGAAAACAATAAAATAAAACTTCAGCCCAAGCCCAAAATAAAATTTCAGACCAAGCCAAAACTCTTTGTTTTGACCCAAAGAGTGAGAAATCCCCAGGAGATGTGTGGTGTGTGCTTGTGCTGCAGATCAAGGAGTACGAGAAGCTGGACTCGGAGGAGGAGCGGCTGTCGCGGAGCCGGCAGATCTACGACACCTACATCATGAAGGAGCTGCTCTCCTGTTCCCACGTGGGTATCCTGCCCTTTCCCCCCCTTCCTGGCAGCAGGAATTTCCCTTTGAAATCCAGCATCTGGGTTTGGCCAAATTCAGAATGATGCTTTTTTTATTTTTATTTTTTTTTTATTGAGGTGTAAAAGTTGAGGCGTGCTGCGATTTTCATTAAATTTGGCGGCACGCAAAGGAAGTGTCAGTAGATTTTTCTGGTTTAGGATTTTTTAGACTAAACGTCTATGTCCAAAAGGGTGAAATAAATGCAGGGTGTGTGTATAGAGATGTGGCTAAAGTCACTGAAAAGACACATTTCCTCTAGCTGAAGTTTGGGCCCATTGATCTGTTCTTAACAGTTTCATGTGCTCTCATTTGAAAGAAGGATTTGCAGGTGTTTTATTCTGGCGGTGTCATGCTTTGGGTGGAGGGTTTAAGCTTTTATTTTTTTTTCTTATTTCCCCCAAAATGCATTATTTTATTAGTAAGAAGTTCATGAGTGCTTCTGGCTCTGGAGCTGTGCCTGTAAAGGGATTTTTCATGGATTTGTTAAAGGAGGATCATCACCCCCTTTGATTTTTACCTTCCTCCTCCTCATCTTCCCCTCTCCTGCTTTTCTGCTTCAGAATAATCCTGTTACTGGATCATTCTGCACATTTCACACAATATTCACTGTAATATACCTGTGGGAGGCCCTATTGATTCCCCTTGGGGTCGGTGTTTCTGTGTGGGGAAAAGAACAACAGTGCTCTGACCTGAAATGAAACTCCTGACAGTTCCAACTGTTTGAAATCTTCCTTTTTCTTTTCCAAAAGCCTTTCTCAAAACAAGCTGTAGATCATGTACAAACACATTTAGCCAAGAAACAAGTGCCAGCCAGCCTTTTCCAGGTGAGCTTTCACAGTCTGAACATTCAGCTTCACTGACAGAAAGTGACTTTTTAAATACTCTTTAAAGAGACTGAATAAATGGGACTGGTACATATTCTGTGCTGTAAGTGGGATTGAAATGCTTTTCCAAGTCAAAATCACAATTTACTCTTGTTATCTATAATATTTTCAAGCACATTTAGAAAAGCAAACTATACCTTGGTGTGTGAACAGAAGAGTTTTTATAGTTGTGTAATTTTGAGCCATTAAATGATTTAGAGTAAATCACTTTCCATCAGGAAGATGCTCATCCTGTCAGGTTGAACTGAGCTGCAACAGTGGAGAAATAGTCTTAATCCATCATGGGGGTGTTTGTAAGCTCAAGTGTCTTTTATCTAAATCTGGTGGATTTTTATGTGCTGAAAGATGTGGAGGTTGCCCCTTGCCTGATGTCTGCAGTGCTCCTGAGCTGGAAATTGGTGATTGCAGTGCTGGGGGATGATGTCTCAGCTCTACCTGGGGGGAGGTTGGGCCCTGACGCACCCAGGGGAGGGATTTCCCTGGAAAAAGCCACCTGGGATTCCAAGGTGCTGATCTCTCAGCCAGGACAGGGAGGAGAGAAGCACCACAGAGATGAGGGAGCAGCCCTGGGAAGTTTGGATTCCACAGGGGTGACAATTTCTTGGTTAAATACATTTGAAAGAAGAATTTTTTTGCCCCCACACCCCTTAAGGTTTCCTAGCTGATTTTGTGTTTGACTTCAGGGCAGCTGCTCAGATTCCTAAAGCCAAATAAAGCTAAAATGCTTTGTTGAGGCTTCTTTAGGACAATCCAGGATCTGTGTGTTGGATGGGATTGAAAAAAGCCATTTATTGTCTGCTTAAATACTAATTGTGTTTCCTCACCCTTTTTTAGCCATATATAGAAGAAATTTGTGATAGTCTCCGAGGAAAAATATTTCAAAAATTTATGGAAAGGTATGAACATGGAATATTACCTGAATTATCTGCCTGCTGTAGTGGGAAGCCAGGTCCTTTCAGTACTGCTGTAAATAAGGCTAAAAATGTGTATTAATGCATGATTAATCAAATTAACCCAGCTTTGTGGGGTATCCTGATCAGAGTTAGGGTGTGTGAGTGGAACAGCTGGAAAGCTCGGGGATTTCTTAGTCAGGGCACACAGAGGTTGGAGTTTGGGCTGAGAAAAGGCAGAACTGGGGTTTTGGGGATGTTCTGTGTAATGAAGAATTGAAGGCACAAGTTTGGCTCAGCGGAGCAGCCCTTTCCTGCTCCTGTGTGTGGCTCAGGAAAGCTCAGCTGCCACCAGCAACCCCCAAATCCATTTTCTAAACTGGTTTGGTGCCATTCTGTGATAATTATAAAAATGCCTCCATGAAGCTGTTATTTTCTTACTTTGAAAATAAATACTTAATTATTCATGTAGGAATAAGCAACTATTTTATTATATTTTTTCCCAAAGCCTGTGGTATTGCTGATGTCTTCCCTATTTTAAGATAAAATGAGTTTTAAAATGTTCCTTGGAGTATAGGGAGGTTCATTAACATAAATCGAGCTGCCTGTGGTTTTTTTTTTATAATTATCTTCCTCTTGATGTAATTTAAATGTTTGTTAGTTCCAAACACAGTTGTTTAAAAATTGAAAACCATCTTGGAATGATTGAAAACCGTGCAAGAGAGCTGTGGGGACACAGTGAGCACTTGCAGGGACAAGGTTATCTGCTCTCTTTCTCTCCCAAGGATGTAGAACATGGAGTGTGCTCTGCCTAGGAATTGTTTTTCTTGGTGGGGGTAAGATTACAGTTGGTGAAAGGAAGGCTGTCATTTATTAAATACCACCCCACGCCCTAGCTCAGACTAGATTTTAAATATCAGAGTCTTGACATTTCCTGTAATACTCTACACAATAGTCTCAGACAACTTTTAAACTTTTCTTTTTTTTTTCTTTTGCAGTGACAAGTTTACTAGGTTTTGTCAATGGAAAAATGTAGAGCTAAATATTCATGTAAGTACTCACAAGTATATTTATCTTGTCAGAGGCTGATACAGGAAAGAGAATGTTCAGTTTTGAATCCTGCTCTGCAAAGGCCTCATTAAGGAGGGTGGTGGATGTCACTGCTCTGCTATTCTTAGGCACAGCCCTGATGATTCCTGTCTGGACGTCCCCTCTGCCTTCCTCAGCTAATGGAATTTTGATTTTTTTAATGGCTGAAAGAGCTGAAGTGCCAGAATTTCTGCTCTTTACCAGCCCCAATCCCCGTCCACCTCCCTTCCCCACTCCAGTCTGCGATCCCAGCACCCTTCCCTTGGCCTCAGCTTTTGTCCCTCTGCACTTGTGTGTGACAACTTGGGCTGCAAAAATAGCCCTGAGTGAGGCTGGCAGATTTTGGGAGCAGCAGCCTCATTCCCCTTGGTGCCACTTCACACTGTAGTGCTTCCAAGTACATGGAAATATCAACAATGAGGGGCTCCTTTTCCAACACAGTTGGAATTACAGTTGAGGATCTCAACACATTCATGGATCATTTAGATGTTTTCACATAAAGGTTTTTTTAATGCTGGAAAAATGAAGGTTTTGTTTTGTTGTTTCTGTTTCCACTTGCAGCTGACCATGAATGATTTTAGTGTACATAGAATAATAGGAAGAGGGGGATTTGGTGAAGTGTATGGCTGCAGAAAAGCAGACACTGGAAAAATGTGAGTATCACCCACTCTGTGGCAGAGGTGATTGTAAACTCTGGAGTAGTGAGGAAATCCTTCCAATCATTTCTTAGGAAATCACTGGGAAGCAGCATCACATTGCTGTAAAGTTCTTTGTGATGAAGTTTTATCCTCAGAATTCTGGTTCCTGGCTTACTGCAGGCTCAGTGGATCCTGTTCAGCTCCTGGGGACATGGAAATGTCCTGTCAAAACCAGTGGAAGATGCAGATGTGTTCTCAATATTTTGAACATTTCTTTATTTACACCTCAGCCTTTCATCTTGCTTTTCTTCTACAATTTCAGTCCACAGCCCATCCTTAAACGTTTCCCCTCCAAGTGAGCAGGGCAGATGTCTGACTCCTCTTGCATTTATGTGTGCCTGACATCCTTGATAATAATAAACTTCTGACTCTTAACAAGTGGAAGACATCTTAATGTTGCTATTATTACATTCAGTATTTCTGCAGTGACTTCAAGTATTTATATTAATACTCTTACTAACAACGCTGGCTTTATTCTTGCTTTGGTACTTTTTGTCCATGTACAGTTCATTCAGTTGTCCATGTACAAAAATAAACATTTTATTTAGCTTGGGGCAGGCTCAGCAGGCAGTTCTCAGAGTCCCAGCCATCTCCATGTCTGAGTGTCTGAGCTGGGCTCTGGCAGGAGGTGGATAAACCCCTGGGAAGTGAGAAGGGCAGGAAAAGTGAAGCAAAGGACAGGTTTTATTAGATATAAATAGAGCAAAGGGAAGCAAAATGTGGGAAAACCAACCTTCTTTTTCCAATTTGAAGCAAAACTTAAGGTGAGGTTCAGCTTCTGGGTAGAGGTTTGGTTTAGTTCTTGATCCAAACCTGAGCGCCCATCCCTTGTTACAGACATCTTTTATGGAAAATCCTTTCCTTAGGATTTTTCCTCCTGAGAAGCTGAGAGGCCTCAGGAACAAAATGTAAACATTGATTATCTGATGCTGTGGAATGCAACAGGTGATCTGTGATTGGGATCATGTGGTTGTTTCTAATTAATGGCCAGTCACGGTGAGCTGGCTTGGACAGAGCTGAGCCACAAACCTTTGTTATCATTCTTTCTTCTTTTATTCTTAGCCAGCCTTCTGATGAAATCCTTTCTTCTATTCTTTTAGAATAGTTTTAATATATATCATAAAATAATAAATCAAGTCTTCTGAAACATGGAGTCAGATCCTCATCTCTTCCCTCAACTTAAAACCCCTGTGAACACCACCACAATCCCTAACCCAGCTCCCGTCCCCTCCAGGCTGCCTCTGCTGCACTTAGAGCTGCAGACTTGATTTGGGACAGAATCCCAGAGCAGCTGTGGCTGCCCCATCCCTGGGAGTGTCCAAGGCCAGGTTGGATGGGGTTTGGAGCAGCCTGGGATGGTGGAAGGTGTCCCTGCCCATGGATTTAAGGTCTCTTCCCACCCAGACCATTCTGTGATTTCCATCAGCCTTGAACACCCCCAGTGCCTCTCTCTGGGCAGGGCAGGGTCAGGGGTTATTTTTACTCACCCTTCACAGACTCCTCAGCAGGAACACATGAATATATTCCCAGTCTGCAAACTTAAAATTCACCCTCACTCCCCCACTCCCAGCACATTGATGTCAGGAATGACGTGGCTGTTTTTGGGAGCTGGAGCTCCCAAAAGCTGAAGCCCTGGGGCTGGATGGGGATGGGCATTGAAACACTGCTGTAATGTGGTAATTTCCTAAAAATCCATGAGTGCCCATGTCTAGGAGTCTTCTGTGGAGGAGCACACATGTGTTTCTCACTGATGTCTATTAATGAACTCACCAACAGCTTGGAAAAATACCCAGCCTGGATCATATCCTCCTGTGGTTGGTGGTTGTTAGGGTAACATCCTTTGTGAGCAAAATTTTATTAATTTGTGTAGCACAGATGGTAGAAGACTAAAAAAGCTTTCTTGTGTGTATCTGACTTTTTCTGAGTAGAAAGAAAATTAAGAGGAAAAAAAATTTATAAAACTCAGCGTGTGTTCAAGATATTGCTTTCCTGATAGAGTTGAAAACTGTTGGAATTAAATGGTACCGTAACAGAGTTTCTGTTATTTAATTCCTAAGGCAGATCCTTGCTTGTAGGTATGAGAAAATGAATATATGTTGTGTAATTCCTATCTCACTGCGATGGTTTGGACATGGAGTTATTTGTTAAAGCACATTTCTCTGTCAGGAGGCTTCTGCTGGAAATGTGTTAATTCTGGGAGAATTTGGAGGTTTTTAGTTTTAGTGAAATGATGTTTTTTTAGTCCTGGGTTGAAGTCTTGCTTACAGGATCCTGTAAATGTGCATGGCCTGGCTGCCAGTGAATAGTCCTGACAGAGGAAATTTTTGCTGCTTTTTCTAAATGTTTATTTTTTTTTTCAGGTATGCAATGAAATGTTTAGATAAGAAGAGAATCAAGATGAAGCAAGGAGAAACATTAGCCTTAAATGAAAGAATTATGCTGTCTCTTGTCAGTACAGGAGTAAGTATCACTATGTTATTCCTTCTTCCTTCCATATAATGTAAAAGCTGTTACATATAATGCATATTCCATCAATTCCCTTGTGTGACATGCAAAAATTAACCCCCACTGGAGCCTCCCCCTGATTCTTGCAGTGTGTCTGAAATGAGAAGGGAAAACCAAACGTGCTTGATCAGTTTGGGTCCTACAGAATGAGCATCTTTGCTGCAGAGGCTTGAGGGGGTGCCCATTTCTGAGGTAATTCATCCTCCCACTTTCCTGACGTTTTAAATATCCTTTTTAAAGTATTTTTCTTTGAAACTTTTCCAAAACACGATTCTGGCTTGTAAAAAAGATTACTTTTTTTTTTGTGTAGTTTGGTGGGACCTAAAGTGCTCCTGCAGACAAAACTCCAGTTCATCTTCCCTTTCCTGTTACTGTGATATCCAGGTTTTTTTTGTTTCCTGTGTACTGTAGCTGAGTCAAGGTATATTCCAAGCCATCTGTTCTATTTATAAATTGGATTAAAATGCGATAAATTGAAATTTAAAGTTGAAACCATCCCTGGCGTGTGCAAAAAGCCATCACCTGCCTGGGGTTGGCTCCCTGGGGTCACTGCCTGGTGGCTGAGCTGTGTGGGGCTCAGAGGATGCAGGCAGGATGGTTGGTGGCTCTGCCCTCCCTGCAGTGACACCGTGGTTGCCATGGCTACAGGTGATGCTGGCAGGAAGGTTCACTTCCCTCACCTTGTGCTGCATGAATTAAACACTGAGTGTGGGGGCACAGCCCCTGTGCCCACAGATATGGGAGGTGTGATGGTGTTCACGGGGGTCTGAGGGTGAGGGAAGAGATGAGAATGTTGATTCCATGTTTCAGAAGGCTTGATTTATTATATTATGATATCATATTATAATTTCATAATTAATCAATATTAATATTATAATATTATAATAACATATAATTATATATAATATTATAATATTAATACTATAATATTATAATATTATTATTTTATATATTTCTATAATATTTTATATATTTATAATATTATTTATTAATATTATATAATTTATTATATATCATAATATTATGTATTATGATATGTATTATATTAAAACTATACTAAAAGAATAGAAGAAAGGATTTCATCAGAAGGCTGGCTAAGAATAGAAAAAGAAAGAATGAATAACAAAGGTTTGTGGCTCAGACTCTCCGTTCAAGCCAGGTGACTGTGACTGGCCATTAATTACAAACAACCACATGAGACCAATCACAGATGCACCTGTTGCATTCCACAGCAGCAGATAATCATTGTTTGCATTTTGTTCCTGATGCCTCCCAGCTTCTCAGGAGGAAAAATCCTAAGGAAAGGATTTTCCATAAAATGTGTCTGTGACAGGAGGGATGAGGATGAGGAGGAATTGAGTGTGGCTTTGTACCAGAGCTGTGCCAAGAGCAGCGTTCCCTGCGTGGCACAGAGCAAACTTTGTTGTGTGGCACCAGGGCTGTGCCCAGGGGATCTTCTCTGTGGGACACACTTTGGAGATGCTCAAATCCAGGCATTGTCCCCACTCTGCCATGGCCACCACTAAGCCAAGGAGAGCTTCCAGTGCCTAAAGGGGCTCCAGGAGAGCTAGAAAGGGACAAGGGAGATTGGCTTCCCACTGCCAGGGTTAGACGGGATATTAGGAAGGAATTATTGCCAGTGAGGGGGGAATTATTCCCAGGGTGCCCCATCCCTGGAAGTGTCCAAGGTTAGACAGGGCTTGGAGCACCCTGGGACAGTGGAAGGTGTCCCTGCCTTGCAGGGGTGGAACTGGATGAACTTGCATGTCCCTTCCAACCCAAACCATTCTGGGATCTGGGATTCATCCCTTTTTGATCAAGTTACCTGTTTTCACCAGAGATAAGTTGTGGTTTGTCCACGTGTGTCAGGATTCCTGAAAACCAGTGGGGAGTGGGTCTGTAGCAGGGACTAGACAAGAAATAGAGGCAAATGAGTAATAATTGTCCCATTAACTTTAATTTGTGATGCTGTGGCTCCAGCACTGGATGTGAATTTGCATGTCTAGAGCTTCCAAGGGAAAACAGATGAGAAGCTGCTGGTGGAGGCAGTTTTCTCCCAGGCCAGCACACAATGAGGCTTTAAGCAGGGGCAGCAGCAGGAGGAAACATTTGTTTCTTTTGTTAAGGATTATCAGCTAATTACAGTGACATTTCTTTCAGACTCTCAGAAATCTGAAGGACTTTGAAGAGAGGTTTTGTACAAAGTGCTGCTCATTCAGGTCAGGTACAGGAGAGGCTTGGAATATGCAGGATGAGATGAGTTTGAAGGTGGTGGAATAAGAGAATTCCTTCAGTCCCTGAACAGAAGCTGGGAGGCTGCAGTGGCTCATGCTGTGTGCCCAGGGACAGTTCTGCACTGCCCAGAGCAGAGTGGAGCTGGGAAATCCATCACAGCACAATTAGTCATTTAACTGGGAGTCCAGATGTCTCTGCAGAATGCACAATAACAGCTGTGCAGATGACACAGCTGGTTGTGTAATCAGCTCTGTTCATCCACCTCAAGCTCTGGCATTCCCCTCAGCACTCCTGGAGCAGGGAGCTCCCATGGCTGTGTGGTGAGAGCAGCTTTCCATTTCCAGTGGGTTCAGGAGTACAACAGGCACCTCTGCAGAGCATCTGGAGCCTCTTGGATGGCCCTGGTGGCACCAAGCTGGGCTCTGCAGGGCTCAGTGTCCCTTGGTGCCAGTGCTGTGTCACTGTGGTGTAACGGGGACAAACTGTCACTGAGCTTTGGGTTTCCTCTTCTGCAAGACACAGGCCCCATCTTCCCCTCCCACAGAGCCCTGCAGGCTGGAAAGGCATTGTGAAATCCTTGGAAGGTCACAGAGTAGGGAAAAGATTTTACTTTCTGTTAAAAAGAAAAACTTATTTCATTTCTGTAGTAGCCAATATTTGCCTGATTTTATTGAAAAACTGGAACATGGAAATCACCGAGGTGGTGATGGACCCTGTGAAACCAAGGTGCTGGTGGAAGGAATGATTATCAATCAGGAAAAGATTAATCTTCCATTAATCTTTTCCTGAGGGTAGGAGGGGATCATTCCATCTGTGTTGCAAGCCTGGGGCTGTGCAGGGCTGTGCCTCCTCTCTCTTGTGGCTCCCAGGTTTTTCTTTCCAAAAAACCCTCAGCAGTTACAGCTGCCCTTACCCAAATCTTTTTGAGATGATTTTACTGATGGCTGCATTCAGAATTTCCTCCAAGGGATGATAAATACAATCCCAGAATATCCTCAGCTGGAGGGCCCTGGAAGGACACCCCAGGAGAGCAATAATCTGGTTTTTTGGAGCAGAACAGGTACTTGGTCGGTTTTCATGTGTTTCAAGCAGTGACATGTCAGGGCAGAGCTGCCCTCCAGTTAAACTGGGACACAGCTGCTCTGTGCTCTGCCACTTTTGTCTCCTGTTTGCTGTCACTTTGTGCCCCAAAGCCTAGTGCTTGGCTTTCAGGGAAGAGTTAAACCCAAAGGTTTCCTCCTAGAGCACTTTTTAGTGTGCTAGTGTCTTTAAAATATCACATTTCTACTTTTATTTTTTGGTTGCTCTAATTTTTTTTTTCCTTCCACTTGATTTATTGCCACAAATTTGACTTCAGCAGTTCTCTGGACTCAATCCAAGATTGTTTGGATGTAAGGAACTCTTTCCAAACTGGTCTTAATTCACACATTAATGTCATAATGTTGCTTATTTTCATCAGAGCAGAAAGTTGACTGCAATGAAGAATTGCTCTCCTGGGAAATTGGTTTTATTGCTTTATGTGTTCTTTAAAAAAATAACTGTAGGGTGTTTTTTTTTTTTTTTATTTTAATACTGTAGAATACTCTTTTGCTGGGGTTTTTGTGTCAGGAAAATACTGCAGTACAGTTTTTCTCTCTGTTAAGCAAGGAGAGGGTAGTGATGAAATTAGGAATGCTTGCACAAAAAAAAGAGTTATGCATCACATTTACACTTCCAGATAACTTCTATTTTTAAAATCCATAAAAATATAAGCAAGCTATGTTCTGGTGTAGAAAAACTTTTTTATTTGTCTATGTGTGGAGTTTAAATTCTACCACTAAATCCTTCTGGGTAATTAGATTGCTTTGAAATTTTAGGAGCCCTGCTTGGGGACACTTCTGAATTACCCAGTCGATGCAGGAAATTAAGTTAATAATTCTGCTAAAGCTGCTGTTGTGAAGTTAAGTGGCAGCTCCAATAATCCCCAACACTGACTTCATAACCAGAGGTGGTATCTTGTGTTAGACACCACATCAGGCTCCTTATTTTTAGGAAAAAAAAATTACAAATTTTTAAAATTTGCATTTTATATTTAGGAATTTGGCTTTTTCTCCTGGGTGTTGTGCAGGTGTTTCACACTCATTCCTCCCATTTGGGGGGAGCAAAACACAAAGTGCAGTTGGGCTGGAGAGGAGCAGGATGTACCCTGGTGTGGCATTCACATTTTCTCAAAAATCCCTTTGCCCAGGAGTTTTCTCTTGTGAAGCTGAAAAGCCTCAGAGAAAAGGGAAACAAATATTATCTCATTTGATTCTTCCATGTTTTACATGTCTGGAATGTGTTTGGAGGTTGTTTACCAACAGGTGATTCTTTCATTAGTTTCTGATGTGAGTTGTTATTACTCTTTGGCCAATTGGGGCCAAGCTGTGTCTGAACTCTGGAGAGAGTAATGAGTTTTTCATTATTATGTTTTTAATATTCAGTAAGTATCCTTTCTGTGTTCTTTAGTGTAGTATAGTTTAGCATTCTTTAATATAATATATAATAAATATATATTTAATTAATTTTAATTATTTTAATTTATTTTAATTGATAATAATTTTATTAATTATTATATAAAATAATAAATTAGCTTTCTGAGAACATGAAGTCAGATTCATCATTCCTTCCTTCCTTCATCAGGACACCCTGCAAATAAAATACCCTGGCACTGTGGGGATCCCTGAAATATAAATTATATATATAAAGATATAAAAATATTTATAAATATAAATATTTATAAGATTTAGAAATTTATAAAGTTTTAGAAATATAAATAAACCTTTTCATTCCCATGGAAGGAAGGAGGGGCTCTGAAGTGTCCCTGTCCCTCCCTTTCCTCTCTGCCCAAGGCCGCCGTGTTTTGCTGTTTCTAAATTGGGAAGGGAGCAAGTTCCTGTCAGAGATTCCCAGAGCTTTCCCTGCTCCATCCTGCAGCTCCAGGGCATTGTTGGAGTCACGTTGGAGGCTCTGCTTCCTGCAGGGTCCTGGGCTGCTCTGCCTTTGGGATCAGATATGGGATGAGGCAGCACAGCCATTCCCAAAGGGATCGCTGCAGACCCACCAAAAAGCCCTGGTTTGGTGTCCCTGCCCATGGCAGGGGCTTGGGATGAGATGAGATGAGCTTTAAGGTCCCTCCCAAGCCAAAGCATTCCATGGTTCCATCCCATATGGAGAAGTTGAGGAGGTGACAGCCACCCCCTGGTCATTAGCCAAGGGCCTCCTGGCTTTTATCAGCAATGGTATGGCCAGAGCAGCTCCATTCTTCATGGAAAGGGTTCTCCAGCCCTGGCACAGCTGCCCAGAGCAGTGATGGAGTCAAATCCCAGGAGGGATTTAACAGATGTGTGGATGTGGTGTTGTAAATGCAGGTCCACCCACCAGGGGAGAGAATGATGCATCTGACTCCGTGTTCTCAGAAGGCTAATTTATTATTTTATTATATTATATTATAATAAAGAATGCTAAACTATACTAAAGAATACAGAAAGGATACTTACAGAATGCTAAAAAGATAATAATGAAAACTGGTGAGACATTCCAGAGTCCCAACACAGCTTGGCCCCAGCTGGCCAAAGAGTGAAAACAACTCCCAGCAGAATCCAATGGAACAATCACCTGTGGGTAAACAAGCTCCAAACACATTCCATATGAGCACCACAGAGGAGAAGCAAATGAGATAAGAATTGATTCCCTTTTCTCTGAGGCCTCTCTTGCTGCCTCTCAGCTTCCCAGGAGAAAAATCCTGGGTGAAGGAATTTTTTCAGAGAATGTGAATGCCACAGATGTGGCACTTGGGGACATGGGTTAGTGGTGGCCTTGGCTGAATCCCTCAGTCTCAGAGGGGTTTTCCAACCTCAGCAATTCCATATTTCTGAATTAGCCTTGTATCCAGGTTTGGTGCAGAGGAAGGTCTGCCACCTGCTGCCATGGGGTTTTGAGTGTGTGCCATGGAGGTACCAGCACATGGGCAGACTTTAGGAACAAAATGTGTTTTTCCAGTCGAATTTTTTATGGCTGCTTGTCTTAAACATGGGGTGAATTGGGGTTCAGGTGCATTAAGAGGTGAGGTGTAACCCACCTGGCTGCTCTGACCTCCTAAACCTGCTCCCACAGCCCTTGTGGTGTGGGTTTTGCAGGATCTGGATGTTGCTGTAGCTGCTTCCTGAACATTGTAATGCTCCAGAATCCCAGCTCCTGCCTGGTGTGTTCACATTCCTTCAATCCTCTGTTGGAAATGCTGCTGGGGGGCCAAACACCTTCACTGTCACCCAAGCAGGGCCCTCACAAGGGGACAGGGATTACCAATGAAGCTGAATTTCAGAGGAGAACTTGGGAATACTGGCAAATAGCACAGGAAAAATACCAGCTGTATTTTTAGCTTCCCTAAGTCACACTTTGCTTTTTGCCCAGGGTGAACCTCTTTGCTCTTGCCTTGCAGGACTGTCCTTTTATAGTCTGTATGACCTATGCCTTCCACACCCCTGACAAGCTCTGCTTCATTCTGGACCTCATGAATGGTAAGCAAGGCTTGTTCAGATGATGATGATGATGTTACAAAAATTTTGGCAGGAGGATTGCTGAGATGGTTGGTCCCTCAAGCCTGGGCTGCTCTATTTATTCTGCTCTCCACAAACCAATGTGTGGTACAGCCTTTGCCTGTGTGGAAATCCTCTGCTGGATTAGTCACTGAATGCAAATGTTTATGAAATAAATGCATTTTAAAATGGAGTTTCAGACTGATCAAATCTCTGTATGAACTTTCTCAGCTGTTTTGTCACCACACAGATTTGCAGAGGGTGGGGCTGTGTGATCTCCAGGTAATAAGAACCTACAAAAGCTGAGCTGTTCCCCCACAGTGTCACCCTGTCTGCCTGCAGGGTAAGGTTTTACTGTTCACTTAATTACATCTCAATTCTCATTTCAGGAGGAGATTTGCACTACCACCTCTCCCAGCACGGAGTGTTTTCTGAAAAAGAGATGAGGTTTTATGCTACTGAAATCATCCTGGGCTTAGAGCACATGCACAATCGCTTCGTGGTGTACAGAGACCTGAAGGTAATGCTTGGTGGGTGCCTGAATCCACACAGAATCCACACAGCCCCTCAGAAAACTCCCATGGATTACCCTTCCTGAAGCCTTTCCTTGGCAGGATTATTTCTTTATCTGCCAGATTTTTGTACTGAGTTTTCAAAGTCCTTCTAATCTGTGCCATTATCCAGTTTAACCAGCCTGGGAGAGGCTTCCTGGGGGTCACAGTAAATCCTGTGAGATGTTACTGATCTCCCTGATGGGAGAATGATTTAGAGGATAATTTACTGTATTTACTGTAATAATTTACTGTATTTCTATATTTGTGTGTGTGATGGGAGACAGCAGCAGGAGAGGGGCTGGGGGGTTTCACTGATATTTGGGAAATTGAGGACAGGTCCCAGAGAAGAGTCCCTGGACCAAGTGGCAGCACAAGGGGATGAAAATCTGCCCAGAGACTGAGAATAAAAGGTGTAAGAGCCACACACAGACCCTGCTGTGAAGAAACCAAAAACAACTTGAGGCCAGAATGGATTATACATTTATTACCTGCTTTGTGTTCAAACCTTGCCTGGTTATTCCCTTCTGTTGTTCAGTATTTCATAACCTGTGGAGTTGATGGTAGTGCTCTGTGAGAAGGTGGATTTTTTATCTAGGAAGTGCCTGGTAGATATTGATGTTAAATAAAAGAAGGCAATTACCAATTACCAGGGAGTATTGATGTTTGAGTTGCTGTGCTGTGAGAGTTTGCAGTTGTCAGCTGGGGAATACCAAGCACTCACCTCCTTCTCTTGGTTTCCAGCCTGCAAATATCCTGCTGGATGAACATGGGCACGTGAGGATATCAGACCTTGGGCTGGCCTGTGACTTTTCCAAAAAGAAGCCACATGCCAGTGTGTAAGTATTCTGTCTGGGAGCTGCACATCCAGGTAGTGCTAAATCCATCCTGAATTTGTCTTTATAACTTAACTTTGCCTCAAGGGGAGGAATGACACTTGTGTGGCCCAGGCTTGCTGAGCTGGTGGCTCTAATGAGGTTTTTTGGGCTCCTGTCCCTGTTTTCCTGCACAGTTGTAGCAGCTGATGTGTAGGCATGGCTGGGAGATGACACATTATTTCAGGATGATTCACTGCTCAGAGAAGAACCTGACTGAGTTAAAGTACCAGATTGCTTTAATTGTCCCAACCTGGTACTTAAATATTCCCAAACTGAATAAAATCCTGGATTTATTGTGTCTTTCTCTTTCTGGATCTTCATGGATCTGGAGGCAAATTTTGTTCCTTTCTGCCTCTCACCATCAGGATTTAACTGGGATCTGAATTCCTGGAGTTGGGTGTGGATTCACATCTTACCTGGCACGTTTCATTCTTAGCTCCTCAATTGACCTGATTTAGTCTTGGGATTTATGCAGAAAGGGAAACTCCAGCCTGTCACACCTTAAGAGATTTACAAATCAGTAGCTTCTTGAAAAAAGTCCACATGTTTTGAACATGTCAAGGGTAAAAGCAATACCTGGTGGCTGCTTCTTGTGGTGGCTTCAGGAGTGTCCTGTGCTCACACAGGTGACACAAAAAACCCATTGGAAACAAAATAAAATGGTCAAAATGAATTCTTTCCAAATTGGGCTGTCTTATTGAGAGAATACTGATTTTCAATGATTTTTTTCCCCAGTGATAATGTTGGATGTAATGAATGCTTTGTGCTGTTGTGCTCTGCAGAGGAACCCACGGGTACATGGCCCCCGAGGTGCTGCAGAAGGGCACAGCCTACGACAGCAGTGCTGACTGGTTCTCCCTGGGCTGCATGCTCTTCAAGCTGCTGAGGGGGTGAGTGGGGCTCCTGCCTTGCCTGTGGGGGCCTGGGGGGCCTCTGTGGGTGTCCCTTGGAACAGCAGGACGTGGTGTGTCACAGGTTGGCTGAAGTGATCCCTCAGTGCTGCCCCACGTGTGACAAACCAGGCTTTTTCTTCCAAACCAAACCCAACCCAAGCATCCTGTAGTAGCTACTGGTGTGGGAAATGAGGAAGACACTTCTGTCTGCTCTCTGAAGTGCTGCAGACCAGCAGTTTGCTTCTCTCTGGGAGTTTTAAATGTTGAGATGTTGCTCCTTGGAGTGCTCTCAGCCAGCCGTGTTAAATCATGGGCTTTGTGTTGAGACCTGGTGTTGTGGAGAAGCTCTTGGCTGCACTGGTCCCTCTTTGGGTGCTACTCAGCCTTCCCTCCTGCAGGGTTTGGGCCAGGTACAAGGTGTGGGTCCTTCCATTTGCTGAATCTGGCCTGTTACCTAACCAGTGTCCAAAGGTACGCGATAATTACAGCTTTGTCAGCTCATTAAACTTAGAACAGATTAATGCCATGGGATTTATCTGAGCAGTCAACAAGCACTGATGGGCAAGTGCTTGTAGAAAATGGCATCCTCAGTGTTAATGGCAAACCAGGAGAAATCTGAGGCTTTTCTCAGTGCTTCTCTGTAAAGATTGATCATTAGGTCATCCTGTGTCCTCACACATAATTAATTATCAGCTTTTATCTCCATGCAGACACTGCACAAAGGAAGGTCAATGTGTGACTTGTGAATTGAACTCTAGAGCTGTATCAATTTAACATTAATTGTGCACAAAGCAGACCATGTAAGGGTGCAAATAAAGAAAGAAGTGGTGTTTAAATTGCCAGTCTTTGGGCTGTGATTGTCCCTGGCAGAGATGTTCAGGGTGGTATCAGTGCTCAGCCAGAAGCCAGAGCATTATTCACAGTGAACTCTCATTCCTCATCTGTTCTGAAACCAATTAAGCACATCCCAAAACAAGGGCTGGGCACATGGTGCCATTTCTTGGTATTTGGTAAATTTAGTCTGGCACAGAATCTGCCCATAAGTCGCCAGTGAATCATTTTCTTCCCTGATCTACTCAGAGCCTTCTTGTCAGAGTACATGAGGCTGTGTGGGAACCATTTACCTGTCATGTTGAAAAGAGAAAAATTGAAGTCCTGGTCCATCCATTGCATTCATCAATCAGAACATTTTTGAGAATAAAAGGAAAATAACTTGGGAGTAGCAGGTCTCCAGTTGAAACATGCTGGTACACTCTGCCATGTGGTAAGGCAGAATGCTTTAGAATAGCTAATTAATGGAATTGATAAGTGAGTAACATTTTGATTGTGAAAAACATCATCCCCTCAAGGTTTTAAAGAAAAGAAGCAGGGAATATATCCTAAATATAATCAAAATATCTCTTACTACAATACTGCTTCTTTCACGGAGGACTGTGTGATAAATCTCTAATGGGTCACAGTCTTCCATAGCTTAGAGGAAAATTCAAATTCAAGCCAGAATTATAAAGCAGGAAAGGGATGAAGCTGATAATTTCCAAGATACCATCAGATATCTTCCCAGTGGCTGATGCTGTGGGATCTGTTATCTCTTATCTCTTTGGGGAATGGTGAGTTCAGTGGGTCATGCTCACCTTCCTTATAGAAATCATCGAATTTAAATCCCTGTGGGTGATGGCTGCTCAGGGTTTCCTTGTTAGCTGAAAACTGTTCAGGTTTGGGGGAGATAGATGTAATTAGTGAAGCATTTGAAGTACATCTTTAAGGCCAGATCACTGTTGAAGAATTACCCAACTTTCTGCTCACCTTCTGGTGGATCAGATTGTTCTGCAGTGCAGGAGCGATGAGGGGGACTGATGGCTGCTCAGGGTTTTCTTGTTAGCTGAAAACTGCTCAGGTTTTGGGGAGAAAGATGTAATTAGTGAGGCATTTGAAGCACATCTTTAAGGCCAGTTCACTCTTGAAGAATTACCCAACTTTCTGCTCACCTTCCTGTGGATCAGATTGCTCTGCAGGACAGGAGGGATGAGGGGGAAGGATGGGACTAACAGGATGCTCCACTGACTCCTGGTATTGCCACAGCTGAAATACCCAGATATGCTGAGGCTTTACATTTATTTATTAGCATTTTTTTTTCTTCTTTCCACAGGCACAGCCCTTTCAGGCAGCACAAAACCAAAGATAAGCACGAGATCGACCGGATGACGCTCACGGTGGTAAGGGCTGGCCCCAGTGACATCCCCGTGTTCCCTGAGCTCCCATTTCCCCTAAAACTGGAACTGTCCCCCCTGCTCTCTCTATCTGCACATGGGAGAGCTGTTTCCAAACACCAGCAGGGGCAAGAAAGCAGAGCACACCCCTTCCATCATGGAATATCTCTTTGTGTTTCCTTTCCCCACAGAACGTGGAGCTCCCGGATTCCTTTTCTCCTGAGCTCAAGTCCCTTCTGGAAGGGCTCCTGCAGAGGGATGTGAGCAAGAGGCTTGGATGCCAAGGAAGAAGGTAGGTGTTGTCTTCTCCTTGGACCTCTGCCTTGAAAAATTTCCACTTCTCTGTCAATGAGTGAATTCATTTCAAGTAAAAATCTGCTTCCTGTTGTGAAGATTTTAATTTTGGAAAGAGAACATTACAAAGTGCTGCTGCATGGAATTACATTTCAGATTCCTTCAGTTTGGACATGTTTTTTTTTTGACAATTTCTGTCCTTAAAGCCTTTCCCTGAGTTCCCTGCAGTCATGCTTGCATTGGGTGGTGTTCCTACTTCTCATCCCTCGGTTGTTTTTCTGGTTTTGCCTGATCTGTTTTGGCATGAAATCATATGACTTGACTCAGACATACTGATAGGGAAAATTTATTGCTTATATTGTATCTGTAATGATAGGAGCGTACTACAAAAAAAACCAAACCAAACCACAAACCAAAAAACAATCCCAAAAACACCAAGCAAAAGCTGCGAATATTGCTGGTGCTGCCTTTGTCACTTGATTATTCTGAGCTTCCTGCCAGGCTCACCTGTAAGCTGTTCATGAAATTGTTATCTCCTGCTTAAAAAGGCAGTGTGAGACTGACAGAGAAAAGGAGAGGAGTAAACAAGTGTTGAGAAACCATTGGGATGTGTGATAACAGGTAGATGGTCACACCTGAGCCTGGGGCTGGCTCCAATTCCAGTGGGAGATTCAGAGGATTTTTGTTTTGGAGCCCTCTTTGATAATGACCTGAGATTGCTTTTCCCTGAGAGATAACAAGAGTAGTTGATTATTTTCTTATAAAATTTGTATAATGTGGAGTAATCTGGTTATTTACATACAGTGTTTGGGATCTGACCCAGATCTGTGTTTGAGATCTGACCCAGAGCATTTTTGGGGTCTGACCTGGATCCATGTTAGGGATCTGACCTGGATCCATGTTTGGGATCTGACCCAGAGCATTTTTGGGATCTGACCCAGGTCCATGTTTGGCATCTGACAACAGAGAAACTTTGTTTGCTGTTGGAAATGATGGAGTGCCATCAGGAGTTCTTGCCTGCCAGCCCTGGAGCACTATTCCAAGTGTTTCCACCTGCAGATCTGCTCTCCTGTTGTTTACTGAGGAATTCTTACATTTTATTTTGCAAAAAAGAGCGTTTCTCTGATGTTCTTGGGTGATAGAAGTGTGACCTTTGAGGGCTTTGTATTCCTTGAATACACTTTAAAAGCCCTTTCCTTTGTTGACTTCAGTCACTTCTGTTTTGCAGCGCACAAGAAGTAAAGGAACATCCTTTCTTCAAAGGCATTGATTGGCAGCAAGTCTATTTACAGAAGGTAAAGGATAAAGACAGTAATTTAACTGACTTGGTAAAGCACTAAAAGGAAAATAAACCCAAACAGGTACTGAGCAGAAAACTTGAGGGTCACAGTGCCCAGCACAAGTGCTCACTCACACAAATACAGGAAGGGTTGTTGATGAATATTCATTACTACAGGTCTTCCTGATTGTTAAGAATAAATAATAACATTTCCAGGTTCAAATTACTGCATGTTTCCTTTCCTTTGCTGTCTCTAAACTGGGGACTTTTATCCCCAGATTTTTGAAGGAGCTCTAATTAAAAGAAGTGCCAGCAATTTTGCACTGAAGTTTAATTCCAAGGGGGGCACTGTGTCACAGTCAGGTGTAATCTGTGCAAAAATTACAAAGAATGGAGTTAAATAATACCCATTAATTTGTCTTTAATGATGCTGATTTCAATTTCCAGTACCCTCCCCCCCTGATTCCTCCCCGGGGAGAAGTCAATGCAGCAGATGCTTTTGATATTGGCTCCTTTGATGAAGAGGACACTAAAGGCATTAAGGTACCCAACTCTCAGTGCTGGAGGGGTGGCACTGGGGCTGCTCTGCTTGGCTTTCCATGTGTGTGTGGCATTTCCTTTGCTTCAGGGCTCTGGATGTGCAAGGAATTCCTTCAGGCTGGGAGAATCAGTCCATGCTGGTACTTTGGTCTGGTTCCCCTGTTTGTTGTTGCTTGCCAAGAAGTTTTTAGGCTAACTGAAATCTTACTTTCTTACCAAAAGTTTTATGTAGTGAAGGAAGTAAATGGTCAGGAAAGAATTGGGAGAGCCTCAGTTTTTCAAGAATACTTTATGGTTTGTGTGTTTACAAGTTGGGATTTATTTCTGGTAGCTTGGAGAAATGGAGCTAAACTTTATTTTAATAGTTGAGTGGTCAGAGAGTGCTGGGGAAAACACTTAAAAATGACAAAATGTGTTAATAGTAGCAATGTCATAAGTTAGAAAAGTGGTAAAAGAAATTTTCAGGTTCTGATATTATCCAAAATTTAATTAAAATAATATAAATTATATAAAAAAAGACAGAAGTTAGAGCTGCTGGCCCCTTTGGGACTCACATAAAGGGGGTGACCCTCTGTGGATTCCTCCACTCTCTGAAGTTTCCCTGGGACTTTGGGGCAGCAGGGCTTGGGTCAGTGCCCTTCATTGTTTTCATCACCCATTTCTGCAGTAGAACAGATCTCATTCTTGTTCTTACAGAAGTGAGTCAGGAGGGAAATTAATTGTTCTAAACTTTATAAGGAAAAAGCCCCATTAAGTACTCAGTGAGCCTAAAAGGGAGCTCGTCTGTCAGTGTCACCTGCTGTGGTGACAGAAGTTGGCACAGAACAGTGCAGAGAGCCCAGGATGTTCTTTATCCCAGAAAATTCCACATCTTCAGCATCAATGTTAGCCTGGCAGGATTCCAGTCCCCTGTAATTCTGCAGTGCCAGGATTCAGAGGAACATTTTGCAAGGAAGAACCAGGGAGCCTTTTTATTTCTTGGGAGGCTCAGAGATTCTCAATAACATGATTGCTGTCCTGGAATGTGAATCACCAGCAGGTCGTTGCTGTGTCATGTCCAGTTTGATCTCAGAATCTCATAGCTCAGGGGATAAATTTACCCTTGGGGGGTGAGTCAGGGAGGGACAGCACAGCCCCTCTGGGTGTCACAGGCTTCCAGAGGGGACAGCAGGGTTCCTGCCTGAGTCAGCTGCCAGCCAGGTGCCAGCAGCCCTGGGCACCACCGAGTTTGCTCTCCTCCCTGCTCCCTTGGGTTTTATTTATCCTGCAGAATGTCCCGTGGGCCCCAGAAGAGCTCATGAACTTTGGGTTATGAGGGGGAAGCCCTCAGGGGATGCCTGTGGCTGTTCCCCCTTCCTTGGAGATTTTCTGGGTGTGTATTTTCCTGCTGGGATATAGCATGGATCTCTGAAAAAGAGGAGAATATCTATTCCAGGAGGGTCTGGCCTGGCTGAGCAGGAGAATCAGGCTGTTCTGCAGCTGTTGGTGCTGCATCCACACAACTTTAATCTCCTCCAGGGATGGGCACTTCACCGCTGCCCTGCTCAGTGCTGGGAAACCCTTCTGGTGAAGGAATTTTTTTCCTGATTTTCTTCAGTGCAATTCAATTTAAGTAGTCAAAGTATTAGTGGAGAAAAGAATCCTTATGCCAGTACATTTGACATCTGCAGCACATGCTGATGAATTCTGAGGGTTAGTTATTAAGAATATAAAACCAGGCTGTGGAAGCATGGAAGGCATTGCTGTGGAAAAGGTATCTTTTCACGTATTCCTGGAGTTTTTGGGTTGGGGAAGTTTTTGTGCAACAAAATTAAGATTACTGCTGCTTACATTGGAGTAGTTCTTTAAATGTCTAGAGAGCGTTATGGGGCAGTGTTGAGTGAGGATTTTGGAGCTATCAAACCAAACAAGTTTTGAGCAGGTGGCCTGTTCTCTGCACATAAATTAATATCTCTGCTTAAGTTAGTGTCTGTGCTTCTCTTGCTTGCATCTGTTTGTTTTGTGAAGGTTTTAGTTCAATCCATCGTGTAAAATAATGCTGTTGCATGGGTAACTATTAACTGTTGGGGATAAGAGTAGTGAAAGTTATTAAAATGTTGGGTTTTTTGTTGTTTTTCTCTTGCAAGTTGCTTGATAGTGACCAGGAGTTATATAAGAACTTCCCTCTGGTAATATCGGAGCGTTGGCAGCAAGAAGTAGCAGAAACTGTTTATGATGCAGTAAATGCAGACACAGATAAAATTGAGGCCAGAAAAAGGGCTAAAAATAAGCAGCTTGGCCACGAGGAAGGTAATCTGTCCTTACACTTCTCTCATATTTTGCTGCTAGGTAGTAATTCCTGGGTTTGGAGTTCTCCCATTGCCGTCATTCCCAGGAATCGTTAGGATTTGTTTAATCGCTGTCGTGTTGCTTAAGATGTTTCTTAATGTTATGAAATGCTGAATGATGACATCAGGCTTTGGAAAGAGATTCATGGAATCATAGAGTCCTGGAATGGTTTGGGTTGGAAGGGATTTTAAAGCCCATCCAGTCCCATTCCCTGCTATGGGCAGGGATGCCTTCCACTATCCCAGGTTGCTCCAAGCCCTGTCCAACCTGGCCTTGGACATTTCCAGGGATCATGGGGCAGCCCCAGCTTTTCTGGGCACCCTGTGCCTCCCCACCTTCCCAGTCTGTGGGGTTTGATTTCCTGCCCAGGAGCTGGGAAGGGCCCCAGGAGGTTTTGCACAGCAAACTGCAGCTTGCACAGGGATGTTGCATCAAACCCCCAAGCTTTGGAGAGCAACATTCAGCGCTTTTAAAACTTCCTCCAGTGAGATACTTTGAGAGCCAGGACCTGTCCTTGTTCCCTACTCTGCAGCCACAGCAGCTGTGCAGTTAGGGCAGAGCTGGGGGTATGTGTGTGAGATCTGAACAGAGCTGGGGGTTTGTGTGTGATATCTGAACAGGGCTGGGGGTTTGTGTGTGATATCTGAACAGGGCTGGGGGTTTGTGTGTGATATCTGAACAGAGCTGGGGGTTTGTGTGTGATATCTGAACAGAGCTGGGGGTTTGTGTGTGAGATCTGAACAGAGCTGGGGGTTTGTGTGTGAGATCTGAACAGGGCTGGGGGTTTGTGTGTGATATCTGAACCTGCCCAGGGCACGGCGGGTCCGGGGCTCCATCCCCTCGGCACAGAGCTCTCTCAGAGTGCTTTCAGCTGCATCTCCTGTCGCTTTGCTAACTTCTCCTGTTGGTTTAGATTATGCCCTGGGGAAGGACTGTATCATGCATGGCTACATGCTCAAGCTGGGGAACCCCTTCCTGACTCAGTGGCAGCGGCGTTACTTTTACCTCTTCCCCAACCGGCTGGAGTGGCGAGGAGAAGGAGAGTCCCGGGTGAGTGAGGGGCCCTGGGAGCTCTGCTGGAAGGCAGCTGGAGCTGGGACACACCTGGAGAGCCCAGGAGCTCTCCTAGTGAAAGAGTTTTCTCTGAGTAAAAGCCCCTTTGAGTATCTCCTGTCTCACTGTAGTTAACACGTAGCTTACACTGCACGCAGGAGATGTAAAGTTGTCTTGAGAATCCTTTGTTTGCTTTGTTGTGTTTTTAAAGGATTTTGGTAGTTGATGGTGTTGTTTCTCATTTAGGACCTCTGGACTATTTATACAAAAAAACACAAACTGGTAAGGTGATAAATGCTATAGCATTTTGTTTCCAAGAAAATGCTATAGTGGCTGTAGTGTAGCCCAGCTGTGCTCATGTGCAGGGCAGATAATTTGGATATTTAAATTAAGGAAGCATTTGGAATTTGAGACATTGTGTACTCTGCAGTCCATAGGGAGAGTTTTCCTGCACACTGTTGTGTATATTCTCTTTGTAAGTATTCAGTGCTGAAATATTCCCTTTCAGCTCTTTGAAGTAGTGAAATTGCCTTTTTTTGGGTAATAACAGTAATGCTTGAAAAATGTATCAAATTATATGCAACTCTTGAGGGAAAATAGTTAATTTTCTGTTTGCAGACACACCTATTTGTAGATTCTTATTTCATGCTGTCATTACTGGCTTTTAGAACTGATATTTCGTTGTCACTGTTGAAGCAACCAAGCCCCTTGTAAATCTCTCTCTTACCTTACTATCTATCTTTAGTTCATGACCCAGCCTTCAGAAATAAATGTTTGTATAATGACATTTAATGTTCATCACTTAATTCATGTGGATAGTCCAGGAAAATGAGATAGTGGCTTTATTTGATGGGCAACAGCGTTTTTTTTCAATTAATTCTCTGCTCTTTTGCAAATGCTGCAGCAAAACCTGCTGACAATGGAACAAATAGTATCTGTTGAAGAAACACAAATTAAAGATAAGAAATGCATCTTACTGAGAATTAAAGGAGGAAAACAGTTTGTCCTACAGTGTGAGGTAAGACTTGATTTTTTGATAACTTGATGAGATTGTTTTGCATATGATAAACAATTGACAAGTTTTTCTGCTCATCCTGTTGCGTGTTAATTAAGGCACTTGGTGAAGCAGAGCCAAGTGCTGATAAAATACCAATGTTTATCACCCTTGAGTTCTGAAAGCAGGAAACCTGCAGCTTGTCATGGATTTCAGTGGTATTTTGGGACAAGATGAGTTGGGTTTATTAAATAGCTAAAAACTCCCAAACTTCTCAAGCTCCAAGGGCCTCGTTGGCTCGTGTCTCACTGTGGGCAGCTCCTGGAGCTCATGTGTGGAAGGGGGAGTGCTCAAATCCTCTAAACATTGTACCAGCTTGCATTGGGGTGATGGAGAATTGCACATGGGCAGCACCCATGTTGCTCATTCCTTTGGAAAATTAAAATCTCTTCCCTAAAGTGCTGCCTGACAGAGAATATCAGAGATATTTTTGCCCCTGATGAAGGAGAGGAATGATGAGGAGGACTCCATTGGTATCGGAAGGCTAATTAATTACTTTATTATACTATGTTATTCTATACTATATTAGATTACATCTAAACTGAATCTGCCAAGCACTCAACTGCACTCGCCTGCCCTGAGTCTTGTGACTGTCAGCCAACAGTCTTGACACACACACACACCTGTGTTAGGAAAATTAATCCACAAACACCGGAGGTTTATGACCAAAAAGGAGACAGAGGAGTCCGTTTATTTTATTTGAATAAAGGGAGAGGCCATGGGCATTCCCCTGGGGTCTCTCCAATTTTTGGAGGATGCAGCCTTCCTTTTTATCCCAATTTCCCAGCCACATTTCCCTTCTCTCTTTCCCCATTTCTGAGGTACTTGAGAGGTACAGACTGCCCAATACCAAAGATTCCACCTCTAATGTACAACCCTCCCTTTTAACTTTTAATTCTTATGGAATTTAAGAGTTTTTCTTTCCCATTGATTCTTTTATTTTCAATGTCTGATTTAATTTACCAGCAAACCTAAAGTTTATTTGTAAAAGCAAGTCTCTTTTTGCATTCATCAATCAGTGGAGTCCTTCCCATTGTTTCTTTTATCTCCCAGTGCTAGTTTTATCTCCCAGTGCTGGTTTTATCTACCAGCAGACCCACAGCTTGTATGGAAGGATAAATCCACTATTCCTCTCACCTGGTCAGCGAATCAAAACACTCACACCAGAATCTAATTACCAATTCTCTTCAGGTAACCTATCTTGCACAATGTGAACAAACACAGCAGATGAGATAAGAGCTGTTTTTCCTTTCTCTGAGGTTCAGAGAATGCGAAACCCAGAAATATTCTTGGGAAGAATTGTGCCTTGCTTTTCTCTGTGAAGAGAAATAATGGTGACAGGACACGACACCGTTGAAAGTGCCAAATTCTTTCTGTCTTGCAGAGCGACCCCGAGTTTGTGCAGTGGAAGAAGGAGCTGACAGAGGCGTTCACCGAGGCCCAGAGGTTGCTGCGCCGGGCTCCAAAGTTCCTCAACAAATCCCGCTCCACGGTGGTGGAGCTGTCCAAGCCCCCGCTCAGCCACAGGAACAGCAACGGGCTGTAGGAGACACCCACCACCTTCCCGCAGGGAGAGCTGCTTGGTGAACCTGCAGAGCGTCCCAGAATCCTTGCGAACGAATGACTTTGTGCAGCGCCGGAGGCGGGATGTGCCTGGAGGAGGAGGAGGAGGAGGAGGAGGAGCTCCATGTTTACAGCGTTGGGATCACGTCAGGACTCTGTGTCTGCAGCAGGGGGGGGACCCTGCCCCTGGCAGCAGCAGCAGCAGCAGCAGCGCTGGAGGTCACCAAGCCCAGAGGCTGCTCCTTGCTCCACACCCCCGGCGAGGCTGCGTCCCTCTGGAACTACTGATGGAAGGAAGGATGAGGGAAGAGGCTTTGTCCCTGCCGTGGCCTGGCTGGCAGGGGGGTGACACTGCCGTGGTGACACCGGCGGACCGTGGTGGGTGCCCCCCCTCGCTCTGTGGTGTTGCCGTGTCCTCCCCGAGCGTTACTGCTGACTCTCTCTGATAACCTTGCTCCATACTGCTGATGATCAACAGTGTGACTCTCTGATGCACTTCAAAGTACTGAAATCCTTAACTGTCCTGTGGTTTAAATGTTATTGCTACTTCATGGGAGCGTTGAACTCGAATTATTCCCTGGGTTTGTTGTACTCACTAATAGTAGCTACCACCAGTTTTGCTTCTTCTACGTATATGCAGTACTATAACTGACACAATAGAGTAATAATTGGTGAAGAGGAATTTATGGTAGCTTCATCTAGTGCTCTGTTGTATAAATTGACTATTTTAGCACAGTTTTTAAAGAGCAGATTCCTTTTGACAAGTTTACAGTGAACATAAAAGACAGTTCTTTTCCATTTCAGGTCAACTGCACTTTTTAAAAAAAAAAAATTAAAAAGAAATGATTCAAATCCAGTGCATTCTAGAGCATGTGCTGGGTTCAGGTGTGTGTGGGTACCTCGGTACGTAACCCGGATCACTCCTCAGTCCTGGGACTTGGGATGCTCCTCTGCTGTACACAGGTGTGTTCCCCTAGCCTAGAAATCCCCAAAAATCCCCAAAAATCCCCTGGAGCCCGGCCCAGGAGGTTTGTGCACATATCACAGCTCAGCTTGGGAAAGGATCTCTTATTTTCTGTTCTGAAGAGTTCAAAGTGCCCACAGTGAAAGCAGTGTGAGCAAACTGAGCGTGGAGGAGCCGATCAAATGCCAGGTTTATGTTAATTCCACCTGAGGCATCAGGGTGCAAAGTCTTGCTGAAGGAAAGATCTCATCCTGAGCTGTCCCACAGCTTCCCCAAGCTGGGTGTTGTGGTGGTTTCTAAGAGAGAGGTCAGGGCTGGAATTTTTAAGCTGTTTTTCCAATTCAGTGAACAGCTTAGAGAGGATTTTTCTGCCCAGCTGCAGAGGTGCAGCTCTCACAGTCCCTGGAGAGAGTGGAGCTGTGCCTGTGTCGGTGGGAGTAGAAGTTGTGCGTGGTTTGTCGAGCGTGTGTGGCTGTCAGATCACCACAGAGTTCCTTGGAGAGAAGTAGTAAAAGTGGCTCTGTTTGCTGCTTCTGCATGGGAGCTGGGTTTGCTGCACGGCTTGTGCAAACCCTGGCTGACCACCTTGGGGCTGCACCAAAGGGAAAATGCATTCTGGAAAATGCCCCCCCCGAGAAAGTGGTTTCTTTCAGTGATTTCCCCCCCCCCCCTTTATTTATTTTCTAAATTATTCTGTATAAACAGCACCAGGCTCTCTGTCATTCCTGTTGAGCATCTCAGCTCCTCTGTAAGGAGCAGTGTCAGAGGTGATTGGTCAGAGGTTGGACTTGATGATCTTGGAGGTCTTTTCTGACCTAAAATAATCCCATGATTCTCTGTGTGGTATTTAAAAAATGTTTGGGATAAAAAATGCCTCCTCCTGGCTGTGGTTCAGCTTTCCCTACAATACCATGCAATGCTCGTATTTTTCTCCTTGATTTAGAAAAAAGCCCTCAGATGGTGTCAAAAGCTTCTCACAGTTCTTGTGTAACTTGTTTTCACTTTCTTATTCCCTGCTCAGTCCCATTCTTCTCCTTCAGTTATTTTCCATGGCTGGATTTCACTCTCCCTCCCTGTCAGCAGATTCCGGTTGTCAGTGAGGGAGGAAGAGGTCATCAGCTGGGAAATTGTGCCTCAAACCCAGAGATTTTATATGAAATGAAGGCTGTATATTGTCTTAGGGAAATACCTTTATTTTGAAATGTGATGGGGTTGGGATGGCCCTGGAATATTCTCATTATTGTGGTCTTTGCTGCTCCGTCCAACCTGCAGTGGGAGGGGCAGGATAAGATTTGGATTTCTTTAGCCAGCTGTGATTTATTGACAATTGATAATAGCTTTATTTTTGTGACTTGTATCTAACTGTGCAGCTAGGAGGGAAGAGGTTATCACAGTGACAAACTCCTGAACAAAGGTGGGATCCCAGTGAGAGATGGGGCTCTGTGTGGAGGGAGAGCTGGAATTGCACCCTCCAAACAGAAAATCCTGGATGCTGCCCCACACTGCTCCTTCCTGGTGTAGGAACCAGAGTCTCTGAAGCTTTTGTTTTGGACAAAGATTCCTGGTGGTGTTAATCTGCAGGAGGGTCTTTGGCTGTGTGTTTAGGGTCTCTCATTTATTTGCTAATTATTTTGCAAATTCATGAAACTGTTAAAGGAGCATTTACTGTGGGGTGTTTTTTGTGGTTTTTTTTTTTTTTTCCCAATCCTTCATCCAAGTGTTGGCCATCCACTTCTCCAAGTGTAAATCTTCTTCCTCTTGGTTGTGTTTGAGCTTTTTTTGTGTTCTTGTCCCCGGTCCAGCAGAGCCTCGGCTGCAGGCTCACGGGTTCTTCCCAAAGTGCTGCTGTGAGAGAAGCTGGAGTAGTGCTGGAGTGCATCCAGCTGGGATTGACATTCCTGGTATGTTCCCCCAGCCCCCAGCAGGCTTCAGAAATTCTTGGAGCAGGCTAATAATAGCTGGAAGTGTGTCTGGGAAGGGAAGCCTGGCAGGTAGGGAGACAGCAGCTTGGGGGATAGTCTCATCCGAGTTTTCCTGAATTTCATGGGGCTGCCCTGAGCACAGACAGGAGTTGGACTCTGATGATCCCTTTGGGTCCCTTCCAGCTCAGGATATTCCATCATTCTGTCATTCAGCACCTCCCCTTTAGAAACCCAGTGGAAGATTTTCCTCTCCCACTTCTACCAAGGGGGGAAAACCCCAAAAATTAAATTGTGAGGTTACATTTGGCTTTGAGATAAATCAGGATAAATCAAGTGTTTGCAGCCCAGTGTGGAGGTGGTGGAAACACAGGTTTGTGCTAAAAAAGAACTTGTTTTGGTTGTGACCCTGCCCAGAGGAGCTCTGGGGGTTGATGCTCCCTGAGCAGGACCAGCCCCAGCACCATCACTCCTGGGGAATCAGCTCATGAGCAGTGAAACCCCTGGAGCTCTGAGTTGCTCTTTCCCTGGCAGCTGGTCAGCTCTGGGAGCAGGTTCCTTGATCCCATGTCCATATCCGTGTCCTGCAGCCCCTGGCAGGGCAGTGTCACCCCCCCAGCACGTGGCAGTGACACTGCTCCTGCGCCTCTGGGGTGTTTGCACCCGAAATATCCCCAGGGGGAAGGACTGCTTGAAGTGTACAGTAGGCAAGAAATAATTCTAGTGGTGTTGATTAATATAAGGAATGAGTCAGTTCTACAAATTAAAAAAATCTGAAAAGCGTATTTTGACAAAGCATAGTATTAATTTTAATATTGTAAAAAAAAAAGAAAAAAGGAAAATATCTAAAATATACAGAGAAAAGATGTATATCCAAATGTCTGAGGAGTTTCAAGATAATCTACTTTTGTTTCCTGTTGGTTTCTATTCCATGGTGTACATATTGTGTGGATGGAACATCGGCTGTTTTAATACTATTGTTAAATTGTATTTTTATTTTGTGTTAAACTAATCATCACAGACTCAGCTTTATTTTGTTTATGTAAAGGTTGCTATGCTCTGTAGGTATAAACCCGAGAATTCTATTTTAACAGAAAAAAAGCATTTTATATTATTTATTAAATACATGTTTCTCCAACTTCTGACATTCCACAGAATTTCTGCTCCATATGTGTATGGAAGTGGCAGCTCCTTTCAAGCAGGATCAGCCAGCTTTATTCTGTTTTTCATGACAAAGTAGGGATGGATTTCCCTGTGCAGCCCTTCTCTCCCAGCACAGGGACTCCAGGCTCATCTCAGGTGGAAAACTCCTGCAAATCCACCCCTTTGATGGGATATTTCCAAATTTCTCCTTAATCCCTCAGCATTCCCAGAGCAACTGTTTATTCACAGGAGTCTGCTGAGTTAAAGAGAATTAATGACCTAAATTGGGGCATGGAGTCAGCGTGGTGTTTGATCCAGCTCAGCATCAGAGAATTGCCGAGCTCTGTCATTCCCAGGGGAAGGAGAGAGTGGAGGCAGAGCCTGGACACAGGGCTGGGCTCAGGACCTAAAATCTTCTCATTGGAGATGGGTTTGGTGTGATCCAGGGGGATCACTTGATCCCTAAAGGCAGGAGCAGTGCCAGGTCACTGTCCTGGAGCCAGGGCCAGGGCAGGACCCTGCTTGGTGTCACATCTCAGGGGTGGCGGCCACCAGGGACCCTGCAGGGACTGTCCCTCGGGGTTTGGGGAGGGTGACACCCAGGCAGGGCCCCCCTTGTGGTGCCATCTCCCCAGGAGCTGCCTCTGCTGGGCACATCTGGGCACATCTGCAGGGCCAACCCCAGCACCTCTGTCCCCTCAGTGAGGTGCAGAAATAGCTCTGAAGTTATCAGCTCGCTCAGTTCCTAAAAATAATTCCAGTTGTGAGCCTGGCCTGTGCAGTTTGAGGCGTACTTGAGGTGTAACTCTGTGTGCTCTCAGTTTCCACAGTGCTGGGGGTCAGTGCTGGTCAGGGCTGATCCCTGTGGCATTTCTGGGTGAAATGTGGCATTTTCCATTGCCACACTGCTGCTGAAGTTCTCTTCATGCCGAGGGGCTGCCTGGGGCAGGGAGGGATCCCTGCTGTGCTCCCTGGAGTAATCTCTGCCTTTTTTCCCATTTCCCTCTCTGATCCCATTGGATTTTGGGGTGAGCTGTAGCCCAAGCTGTTCCTGGAGGGCAGGGAGAGCTGGCGGTGCTGGTGGCATTGTGGCTCCTTAGTGTCACCCCTGGAAAGGTGCCGTGCTGGGGACAGTGCTGCTGGCCTGGGGCGTGTCCAGGCAGGGATTTTTTGGCAGAGAACCTGGGGACAGCTGCAGGAAGGTGGCTTTGTCCAGGGCCAGGTTGGTCTGGGTTTGTGTGACACGCTGTGTTTCCAGGCTGGAAAAGGAGATGAGCTGGGAAGAGGCTTTGCTGTGGTAGTGTCTCCTCAGGGAAAGGGAGAGAAGAGACAGTGGGTGAAATGGCACCAAAAAATGCGTGTGAAAAACAGAATAAAGCAGGAGCATCCTCGGAGAGGGGATTTGTGAGCACTTCCAGTGCCTCACCAGGTCCTTTAAAACAAAAAGGAGCAGATTCACACGAACAGCTACTCGCGATGAAGGAAACGATCGAAAGAGAACCTGTCCAAAATGTGTAATTAATTAATGGCAAGCAAAGCCAGGATCTGTAAATAACTTTAGATATTGTATCGATGAGATCATTCCTTGTTTTATGTACTTGGCTCTTTCCATATTTATTGTGGGGAGGAGGGTGCCACGAGCTGTGGCCTCGCTCCTCACGGACTGTCCCGGAGTTTACAGCCCCGTCGTGGCGGGTGTGCCACACTCGGTTCTTGCCGCCAGTATTTTTTTAACGGATTATTTTGGCACAGCTAAGCTGCTTCTGTGTGTTGGTCAGTACAAAACTGCTCTCCTACGACCAGACCCCAATAAAAACCGTCCTTTGCGTGTGTGCCGGTGTCCCGTTCTTTCCGTGTCACCTGTCCCGTCCCGCGCTCGCCGTGAGGCTGTACTGGGATGTACTGGGATGTGCTGGGATGTGCTGGATGGACCCCACTGCTCCATGCACAGGTAAGTCCCTTCCCCCAGCCCTGTGCATGCTGTTTGTGCTGGTTTTTCCGAGGGACACACCAGTTGTGTCCTGCAGGTGAGATGTGCTGGCTGTGCCAGGACTGGGAGGTGTGTCACAGGTGACCAAGGGTGGCCTTCCATCAACAGTGGCCAGGCTCCCTCATCCCTGCAGTGCCACATGGGAAGGATCATGGAAGCCACATCCTGGTGCTATTCCCGGGTGGGATTGGGGTTGGTGAGATGCTCTCCTGCCAGGGGGCTCCAGACTGACAATCCTGTTTGCTTTCTTACTCCCAGAGCCATTCTGGCAGCAGGTGCCAGCGCCCTGGGTGTACCCGTGGAGCTTTTGGGTCAGATGCTGAGCGACCAAGGTGGGGACATTGCCCCTGTGCACCAGACTTGTCCTGAGCAGGTGACATCCTGCCTGAGTGGCTGTTGGCAGCTGGGACATGTGGGACACAGGTCCTGCCGTGCCCTGAGGGGGTCACCCTTTTCCCCATGTGGTCACCACGTGTCCCCTGTGCTGCTCCCCTCCCACCTGGCCTGGCTGGGTGCTGACCACGCTGGTGCTGGTGCCAGGGGCTATTTTGAGCTCTGCTCCCAGGTCCTCCCTCCTCCAGCTCTGCCCCATCTCAGGGCTGGTGGGGAGACTGGGGTGCCCTGGGTGCTGGGCTCCCAGCCCAGGCTGTCCCCCTCGGGCGGCACCAGCGTGCTCTGGGGGGGCTCACACCCAACCACAGCGTTTCCCCCGTTTCTTTGGGGTGCGGAGGTGTGCACGGGTGACACACGTGCGGAAGCCGAGGAGCAGCAGGGCCCCGCGGTGCCGCCGCCTCTCCCCAGGCGAGGCCCCGGTGCCACCGCCGCGGGTATTTTTAGCAGTGACATGTGTCACCTCAGCTGCCACCGCGCCGGGGGCGGGGGGAGGCGGCCGCTGACCCTCTCGGTGCTGCCGGTGCTGCCGCTCTGGGCTCGCCGGGATCCCGGTGCCGGTGTGGGACACCAGCACCCACCGCCCCCGCCAGGTACCGGAGCTGGGGGGACCCGGGTGGGGGTCGGGGTCCCCTCGGCCGGGAGGGCTATTTTTAGTGGGGAATGGACTGTAGTCCGTATTTTTAGTGGGGAATGGACTATGGTCCGTATTTTTAGTGGGGAATGGACTATGGTCCGTATTTTTAGTTGGGAATGGATGGCCGTAGCGGCAGCCCCGGCTCCGGGCGTGGTGGGGCTGTGCCGGGGAAAGAAACACGGCAGGGCAGGGATGGGAGCGGGGATGGGGACGGGGACGCTGCTCCTGCCCTGTGCAGGGTGCTGGCTGGGGACCCCTCGGTTGGTGGCACGCACCAGGGTGGCAGCAGGAGTAAGGACCGATCCGAACGCCCTGGGTCCGCCTGAGCGGGGGGAGCGCGGTGCTGGTGCCACCCTGGTGCCACCCTGGTGCCACCCTGGGTGCTTGGTCAAGGCACGTCCCCTCCGTGCCTCAGTTTCCCCGAGGAGGGTCCCTCTCCGGCCTCGGGGGTGACAATGCCGTGTGGCTCGCCCCCTCCGGGCTCTGCGGTGCCATCGGGGCCGCTTCTCCCGGGACAGCAGAGCCCGGCTCGGGGACAGCGCGGGGGCCCGGGAGCACGTGGGGCAGCCAGCCCGGGAAGGCAGGGACATTGCCAGCCCGCTCCTGGCCGCTCCTGCCCTTTACTGTACAAGGAGATGCGGCTGCCGGGGAGGCACGGCCGAGCCCCGGCGCGCTCGGTGCATGAATGATCCCGACAGGTGAAACCGCGCTCGGCCCCGAGTGGGGCACGGATGGGCTCCTGCGGCCACCCAGCCCGGGGCTGTGGGGTCCCAGCTTCAATCATCACCCCCGTGCCACCAGCCCTGCGTGCCACCACCTCCCCACAGTGCCCCGGTGGCTGCTGGTGGCCTCCCCGTCCCCAGTTGGTGCCATGAGCTCAGGTGGGCAATGCTTGGTGTTAGGAAAATTAATCCACAAACATCAGAGGTTTATGTCCAAAAAGGAGACAGAGGAGCCCTTTTACTTTATTCAAATAAAGGGAGAGGCCATGGGGCATTCCCCGGGGATCTCTCCAATTTTTGGAGTATACAGCTTACCTTTTTATCCCAATTTCCCGACCACATTTCCCTTCTCTGTTTCCCCATTGGCTGAGGTATTTGAGAGTTACAGACTTCCCAAAACACCTGACACCAGAAATTCCCCTCTAATGTAACCCTCTCTTTTAACTTTTAGTTCTTATGGCATTTAGGGGTTTTTCCCCATTTCTGAGGTAATTGAGAGGTACAGACTTCCCAGAACGCCTGATACCAAAGATTTCCCTCTAATGTATAACCCTCCCTTTTAACTTTTAATTCTTACGGAATTTAGTTTTTCTTCCCCATTGTTTCTTTCATCTTTCGATGCCTAATTTCGTTTATCAGCAAACCTAAAGTTTATTTGTAAAAACAAATATCCTTTTCCATCCATCCATCAGTGGAACCCTTCCCATTGTTTCTTTTACCTCCCAGTGCTAGTTTTACCCACCAGCAGACCCACAGATTGTTTTGTAAAGACAAATCCACTGTTCAATTGGTCAGGGTGCTGCCAGCCTGGCACAGCTCTGGGGCCAGTGCAGCCCCTGGCTAACTCTCTGCTCTCTCTGTGCCCTGTGTGTCCCCACAGCACCGTCCTGCCTCGCCGCCACCATGGCCATCTCCTCGCGCCTCGCGCTCTGGGAGCAGAAGGGAAGTCTCAGTCCTGGCACTGCTGCTGTTGTTGGGCTGCCTGGGAGCTCAGTGCTGGGGGGTGTCACTGCAGCAGCCCCGGGGTCACATCCCCACAGCTCCCTTGTGCTGGCTCCGGGCTCCCTCACAGCCTGGGTGTTGTGGTTTGAGTGATTTTCGCCTGCCTGTGTGATTTTCGTGAGCCTGGCAGGCAGGGTTGGATGCTGCTGCTGCTGCTGGAAAAGCTGTGGGGCTGGTTTTGCCCTGAGACCTGCAGGGCTGCATGTGGCTGTGGTGGTGCTGGAGATGCTTTTTGCCTGGTTGCAGCCAGGATGGTTCCTCTGGTGGCCACGCCAGGGCCGCTGGCACAGAGCAGAGTTGGCAGCGCTCGTGGGCTCCTGCTGCACCAGTCTGGGGGCTGCACCAATCTGGGGGCTGCACCAATCTGGGGGCTGCACCAGTCTGGGCGCTTCTCTCTGGCCTTTTCCTCTTGGTGCTTCTGCTCCCACAGCATCCCTGACCCAGCCTGGTGCCCTCAACAGGAGCCTGGGCAGGATTCTGTGCTCAGCCTGGGCAGGGTGCTGTGCTCAGCCTGGGCATGATGCTGTGCTCAGCCTGGGCAGGGTGCTGTGCTCAGCCTGGGCATGATGCTGTGCTCAGCGTAGGCAGGGTGCTGTGCTCAGCCTGGGCAGGGTGCTGTGCCCAGCCCTGATGCAGGACACTGTGCTCAGCCTGACAAGGATGCTGTGCTCAGCCTGGGCAGGATTCTGTGCTCAGCCTGGGCAGGGTGCTGTGCCCAGCCTGGGCAGGATTCTGTGCTCAGCCTGACAAGGATGCTGTTCCCAGCCTGGGCAGGGTGCTGTGCTCAGCCCGGGTGGGATTCTGTGCTCAGCCTGGGCACGTTGCCGTGCCCAGCCCTGTGCCACTACCAGGCTGTGCTGGCTCCTGTCCCCGTGCCTGCCCTGTGACCCTCCTCTGCTCCCCACCCCAGATCCGTGACGAGGACCGGGGGCCACCCCCGTCTGCTCCCCCCCTGCTCCTGTCGGTCATCCCCGGGGGTTTCATCAAGCAGCTGGTGCGGGAGACTGAGCAGGAGGCCAAGGAGGCACGGAGGAGGAAGGAGAGCAGGGTGGGCACCAAGGAGGAGGTGAGCACTGAGGGACATTGTGACGGTGTTCACAGGGGTCTGAGGATGAGGGAGGAGATGAGGATCTGACTCCAGATCAGAAGGTTTGATTTATTATTTTATGATAAATATTATATTAAAACTATGCTGAAAGCATAGAATAAAGGATTTCATCAGAAGGCTGGCTAAGAATAGAAAAAGAAGGAAATGATAGCAAAAGCTTCTGTCTCAGACAGAGAGTCCGAGCCTGTTGTGATTGGCCATTAATTAGAAACAACCACATGAGACCAATCACAGATCCACCTGTTGCATTCCACAGCAGCAGATAACCATTGTTTACATTTTGTTCCTGAGGCCTCCCAGCTTCTCAGGAGGAAAAATCCTAAGGAAAGGATTTTCCATAAAAGATGTCTGTGGCAGGACCTCACACAGCACAGGAGATCTGGGTGTCCCCAGGAGACACCTTTGGCTCCTGGATTTTGCAGTTGGGTGCTAGAGACAAGTCCAGGCATGCAGGAGCTCAGGTTTACCTGTGGTGGAGAAGCTTTAGGGTGATGGTGAAGGAAAAAGAAGGAAAAGGAGGGTTTGGATCCAGAGCTTTATTCCTGGCACACAGGCCTCTGAATCCAGCAACAGCTCCAACAAAACTCCTTGAACTGTGGCTGTTGTTCCTTTTAACCCCAGGGAGAGGGGAGGGAAGGGGCACAGAGGGCTACAACCAGGTAGGGGGGGAAGAAGTCTCAGGGGACAAATAAGACACCTGGATGGCCCAATGTCCTCTAGGGGTGGAAGGCATCCTTTGAACTCTGCCAATCACTCCGTGCCATTCTGGAATGCCAGGACTGACAGACAGCACTCAGCAGGGCTCAGGGTGGGGGAAAGGAGAGGTGATTGACACACCTGGGGAAACTGAGGCAGGCCATGGCATCACCCTGCAGCACCCCCAGGTGTCACAGCAGCTCCTCTCCTTTGCTTGCAGCCCACGGGGAAGGACGGAGAGCCCCGGGCAGGGGCGGGCAGCGAGGGGCCCCTGAGGAACGGGCTGAAGGCAGAGGGGCAGGGGGGCAAGGGGCTCACAGCCCCCCCAAACAAGGAGCTGCCCCCTGTGCCGGGGACTGTCCCCAGCAAAACCCCTGCACCGGGCCCAGCAGAGACACCCCCCAAAAAAACAGAGACATCCCCCAAAACAGCAGCGCCTGCCCCCAAATCGGCAGAAACACCCCCAAAAAGAGCAGAGACACCCTGCAAACCAGCAGAGACCACCCCCAAACCAGCAGAGACCACCCCCAAACCAGCAGAGACCCCTCAGCCAGGGGCTCCCAAGGTGGGAAAGCTTTTGTGGCCCAGGAAGAGCCTCAAGGACACTTTCCTGGGGGGCAGCCCCCCAACTCCAGCCCCTGCACCCAGCCAGGGCCCCCAGCGTGGCAGCAAAGTGCCAGGGAAGGAAGGGGACACTCCCAAGGGGACAAACCCTGAGAGCATCAAGAAGGAGAAGGGGACAATCCTTGAGAGCACCAAGGAGAAGGGGACAATCCCTGAGAGCACCAAAGAGAAGGGGACAATCCTTGAGAGCACCAAGGAGAAGGGGACAGCCCCTGAGAGTACCAAGAAGGAGAAGGGGACAATCCTTGAGAACACCAAGAAGGAGAAGGGGACAATCCTTGAGACCACCAAGGAGAAAGGGACAATCCCTGAGAGCACCAAGAAGGAGAAGGGGACAATCCTTGAGAACACCAAGAAGGAGAAGGGGACAATCCCTGAAAGCAGCAAGAAGGAGAAGGGGACAATACTTGAGACCACCAAGGAGAAGGGGACAATCCTTGAGACCACCAAGGAGAAGGGGACAATCCTTGAAAGCACCAAGAAGGAGAAGGGGACAGCCCTGAGGCACGAGGAGCGCCCAGCCAAGGGGAAGGCCCAGAGGGAGCTGTTGTCAGCCAGGAAAGAGCCAGAGAAGATGAAGAAAGATGTTGGAGGTGGCAAGCCGGAGCCGAGGGAGGTCAAAAAGCCTGAAAAAGCCACAAACAAGCCAGAGGCTCTCAAGGGGGAGCCGGGAGGAATGCAAGAGAAGCCCACAGATGTGGGAAGAGAGGTGGGGAAGGTGAAGGAGGAGCTGGGGAAGGGTAAAGAGATGCTGAAAGAGAGCAAAGGGATTGGCAAGAGCACAGACAAGGACCAGGCTGAAGAAACATCGGGAAGGAGCCAAGAGATGAGCAAGAGCATGGAGAAGGAGCAGGATGGGGAGGCATCAGGCGAGAGCACGGACAAGGACCAGGTAATGTGTGGATGTTATCTAGGTTTTGGGACAGTTTTTGCTTTCACGCAGCTCCTCTCATTCCGTGGGCTGGGGCTGGTGGGGAGGGAAGCCCAGGCCTGGATGGGCAGGGCTGTGGAAATGCCCCTGTCAGTGGGGCAAAGGCAGCTTGCTCAGCTCAGCTTTCCCCCCGCTGCTGCCCAACTCCCCTCTCTCCTCCCCCAGGCTCCGAGGGACGTTTGGTACGAAGCAGAGAAGGTGTGGCTGATGCAGCAGGACGGGTTCACCCTGGGTAACTCTCCCTCTCTCCCCGGGTCAGATGTGTTAGGAGCAGAGCTGGCTCCAGGTGCTGTGCCTTGGTCTCAGAATCTCTGCTGCTCTCAGTGACTCTGAGATACCTACAAGCTTCTTTTTCCCAGCTGGCTGTTCAAGAAGGATTCAAGATTCTTTTGTTCTCGTTCCTGAGGCTGTTTATTTTTTCTATTATCTATAAAATTCTTTCTCCGACCCACTGAGGTCTGGCTGGCTGGTTGGGTTGAGGCGCAGTGGTGTTATCTTTTTATACTAAAAACTACATGTAAATTATTCACCATAAACTCCCAATACCTATCACCTATGTTAGACAGTGAGCTTCTACTCTAAACCAATCTAAAAGTATATATATATATATATATATATACATACATATATATATATTATATATATTATATATATATATATACATACATATATATATATATATAACATATGTATATATAACATATGTATAACATGTATATAACATATATATAATGATACCTGCATCCACCTCCATACTGAACCCACTCCTGGCAGAGCCCTTGGCAGGTTCCAGACAGGGGGATGGAGCCCAGTTAAAGGACAGACAGAGCCTGCTTGCTTTTCTGAGAGAACAAGGGCTGAGAGCTGCATTTGGGATGGGAGAATGGGAGAAATAATGTTGGAATGGTTTGGGAGAAAGAATGTTCACCCAGAAGATGGAGGCTAGGAAGGAGAAGGAAAAAGGACAATGCATGCCCAGATTCCTCCATCTTGGGACCCTGAGCCCCCATTCTAATAACCTCAAAAATCTGTTTTTCACCCTGTGACAAACTATTATTCTACTTAAACTCTTTTGGCTTGTAGTTCTTCACATAAACGTGGTAATTGGCTTTTTTTCCAAGGGCTAAATCAAAGGCACAGGGGTCCTGGGCTCTGTGCCAAGGTCTCTGAGCCCTCCAGGGCAGCCAGAGGGATTTCCTGGGTTTGGGTCGGGGTTGGGTTTGGCCCCTGGCACACAGCACAGCCGGCTCTGCCCGGGCTGCCCCACCCCAGGGACACTCACCGGCCTCTCCTGCAGCCACACAGCTGAAACCAGACGTGGGGACACCGGAGCTGCCAGCAGGGAGGGTGAGGGTGCGCCGGGACGAGGATGGCACTGTCACCGAGGTGGACGAGGACAGCGTGCAGAGGGTGAGTGTCACCCTGATTTTTTAAGATTTTCTAAGCCTTCTGGTGCTTGCATTCTTGTAGCAAGCTTTCTCACACACTTCCTGTAAATAACTCATTGTTTTACATTATTTTATAGAAGAAGAGAAATCTGATAGATTTTAGTTTGCCCAGTGTCATTGGAGAGGCGACGCCTTCACCCTCCAATCCACTGTCTCTTTTAGAAAACCATAAATGTTAGAATCAAATCATAAACTCCCCTTTTCTTCGCCTTGAAAGCAGCAGCGCGTGCACTCGTGTTGTTTTGTGTGCAATAAGGACAGGTGAGCCCCTTGCCTGGGCTGGGGGTGCAGGCACAGCGCCAGGCACAGTGATGCTTCTCCAGCCATCACCCTGAGCTGGCCGTGCCCAAGATGTTGGGGTGCCAGCGGGTCTGGCACAGCCCTACAATGGCAGCAGAGCTCCGGGGGTCTCTGTCTCTGTTCCCCAGACCAACCCCCCCAGCCTGGACCAGGCCGAGGACCTGGCTGCCCTCATCAGCCTCAACGAGTGCAGTGTGATGCACACGCTGCGGCAGCGCTTCCGAGCCCGCCTGCCCTGCACCTACGCGGGGCCCAGCCTGGTGGCCATCGCCACTGCGACCGCCGATAGCACCGGCAAGGTGAGAGAGGGACCGGGGACAACGGGAATTGGCCACCAACCCTCCTGGGGACAGTGGCGGAGGGCGCCGGGCGCGGCGGGGCCGGCAGGTGGCACCGTGGGACTGTCACAGTGCGGGGACGAGCGGGGATGCTCTGGGGACGTTTGGGATCAAGGATGCTTTGGGGGGGTGTTTGGGACTGAGGATGCTCTGGGGGCATTTGGGACTGAGGATGCTCTGGGGACATTTGGGACCCGGGATGCTCTGGGGATGTTTGGGACTGAGGATGCTCTGGGGACGTTTGGGACTGAGGATGCTCTGGGACATTTGGGACTGAGGATGCTCTGGAGATGTTTGGGACTGGGGATACTCTGGGGACGTTTGGGAACTGGGGATGCTCTGGGGGCATTTGGGACCCGGGATGCTCTGGGGACATTTGGGACTGAGGATGCTCTGGGGGCATTTGGGACCCGGGATGCTCTGGGGACATTTGGGACTGAGGATGCTCTGGAGATGTTTGGGATTGAGGATGCTCTGGGGACATTTGGGACAGGGGATGCTCTGGGGATGTTTGGGACCAGGGACGCTCTGGGAACATTTGGCACTGAGAATACTCTGGGGATGTTTGGAACTGAGGATGCTCTGGGGACATTTGGGACTGGGAATACTCTGGGGACATTTGGGACTGGGAATACTCTGGGGACATTTGGGACCAGGGATGCTCTGGGGACATTCAGGACTATGATTGCTCTGGGGACGTTTAGGACCGGGGATGCTCTGGGAACACTCAGGACCAGGGATGTTTTGGGACGGGGATGCTCTGAAGGTCCTGATGGCCAGGAATGCTCTGGGAGTGCTTGGTCTTGGGGCTGGGGGAGCTCTGAGCACTCAGACTCGGGAGGTTCTGCACCCTGGGGAGAAACCATCACCCTGAGCGCAACATCTTCAGGATTCCCTCCGTGAGAAGCCAGTTTGGGATGTGCTCTGTCACCCTCTCCCTGCCCACAGATTCCCAGGGGGAAGCGGGACAACCTCCCCCCCCACATCTGCTCGCTGGCACACAGAGCCTACAGGAACCTGCTGCTGCAGAGGCAGGACCAGGCCATCGTGCCCCTGGGGCACAGTGGGGCTGGCAGGACCCGCTGCTGCCAGAGAGCCCTGGAGTACCTGGTGGGCACGGCGGGCAGCCTGGACGGCAGGGTCACAGGTATGGGCAGGGTCACAGGTATGGGCAGGGTCACAGGTATGGGCAGGAGCTCAGGGATGGGCAGGAGCTCAGGGATGGGCAGGTGTCAGGATCTCTCGCTGGTCAGAGTGACCCCGAGAAAAGTTCCAAAGTCTCTTCTCCCAGCCCGGCGCTTGAAGAAGGAGTCAGAGCTCTTAATTTCTCGGTCTCAAGGTTGTTTATTGTTTCTTATCTATAAAATTCTTTCTCCTGCCCTGCTGAGGTCCATCCAGCAGGAGAGTTCCAGGCACTCTGCCTGTCCCCAGGGCAGTGTTATGTCTTTATACTAAAAACTACCTATACAAAGTTTACAATTACTTCCCAATACCTATCACCTATGTTAGACAGTGAGCTTGTACTCTAAACCTATCTGTAAGTCCTACCATCACAGCAGAAGATGGAGGCCATAAGAAGAAGGAGAAAGGCTGGACACACCCAATTCCCTCCATCTTGCCTGCTGAACCCCCATACCAAAAACCCCAAAATCTACTTTTTCCACCCCGTGATAACTTCACCATTATTCTACCTAAACTGTTATGGCTTGCTGATCTTCATATGAGGTTGGTAATTTGCTCCAGGGGTCATAATCACACCCACAGGTGTTTTGGGCTCTGTGCCAGGGTCTCTGAGCCCCCTGGCAGGGGTCCTGGAGAGCCAGAGGGATGTTCTGGGTTCCCACAGGCAGGGTGTCAGGTACGGGCAGGGATGACACTGGATGCTCATCAAAAGCCTTTGCAGGCTGTGGACACACAGCCACACAAAAACCCGGATTTGTGTCCCCTGGGGCGGCTCCTAAGCACCAGTTGTGGCCTCGAGTGCCACTGTCCCCGCGTCAGCCTCAGCAGATCTGTGAGCAGCGGGAGGGAATCACTGGAGCGGCGCTCGGGGCAGCGATTTCACATTTCACACCTGCTCGGGTTACGGGTGACGCTGCTGCTCGGCAGGCAGCGCCTTCAGAGGGCAGGGTTGGATTTCTCAGCTCTCCCGGGTACATCGTGCTCTTGCAAAGGGCTGAGGGACAGCCTGGAACAGGCTGGGCAGGCTGACACAACCCATTCCTGCCGGTGGACACCCATTGTGGGATGCTGACCCCATGCCCGGGCAGTTCCCCAGGGCTGGGATGGAGCAGCAGAGGTGGGGCAGGAGGAGACCCCTCCTCCAGAGCTGCAGGGTGGCTCAGGGGGCTCTGCTGGTGCTTTTGCAGTGGAGAAGATCCAGGCCATGTTCACAGTGCTGGGAGCCTTTGGCTCGGTGAGCACCGGGCACAGCAGCAGCTCCACGCGCTTCTCCATGGTCCTGTCGCTGGATTTCAGTGCCACTGGCCAGGTCACCGCTGCTCACCTCCAGGTACCTGTCACACTGCTCACAGGGGAGGGCTCTGGCTGAAAATGGGGGTCCTTGGGGTGGGGATGAGCCTCCCCTGAGCTGCAAGGCTGGGCACGAGGGGTGATGCTCTGCTCCCTGCTCTGCTCCCTGCTCCTCCTAACCAGAGGTGCCCAAATGGCCCCAAATGAGCAGAATCTCTCTCAGCAGCCTGGCAGGGTCCCCCAGCCTGTCCCTGTCCCTGGCAGGGAGCTGGGGGCAGTGCTGGGATGAAATGTTGATGAGGAAATGTATAATTCAGCGTTTCATTAGCAGCACCTCACGGCCGCCTGGAGCTGAGCCTCACAGGGCTTTTATCATGTCAGGGCTCTTATCAAAGGCTCTTTAATCAGAGCTGCCCGTGCTCCTGGGCCTTGTCTGAGGGAGGAGGGTGTCCTGGGGAGCACCAGGGCTTCACACTGCTCTGCCCTGGGCACCCACGGGGAGCTGAGCTGGGTTTGCTGGAGCTCAAGCAATGATTTATCCCAGTGCTGCAGCATCTTTGCTGTGGCCATGGCACTGCCCAGACCTCTGGAAGCTCAGAGGGACCGTGGGTGCTGCTTTATGCACTGAAGTTGCTCCTTGATGCCTGGATCATGATTCAGCTCTTGCTTGAACAGCCCTGGGTGGGAGGAGCAGCCCCCAAACCCAGCTGAGTCCCAGCAAGGAGAAATCCAAATCCAGCTCCCTCTTGGCAGCTGCCAGGAGCATCTCCCCATCTCCCTGTCCCCTTTTCCACGTCCCTGTCCCTTTCCATCTCCCTGTCCCTTTCCCTCTCCCTGTCCCCTTTTCCATCTCCCTGTCTCCTTCTCCTTTCCATCTCCCTGTCCCCTTTTCCATCTCCCTGTCCCCTTTCTCTCTCCCCGTCCCTTTTCCATCTCCCTGTCCCCTTTTCCATCTCCCTGTCCCCTTTTCCATCTCCCTGTCCCTTTTCCATCTCCCTGTCCCTTTTCCATCTCCCTGTCCCCTTTTCCATCTCCCTGTCCCTTTTCCATCTCCCTGTCCCTTTTCCATCTCCCTGTCCCCTTTTCCATCTCCCTGTCCCTTTTCCATCTCCCTGTCCCCTTTTCCATCTCCCTGTCCCCTTTTCCATCTCCCTGTCCCTTTTCCATCTCCCTGTCCCCTTTTCCATCTCCCTGTCCCCTTTTCCATCTCCCTGTCCCTTTTCCATCTCCCTGTCCCCTTTTCCATCTCCCTGTCTCCTTTCCATCTCCCTGTCCCTTTTCCATCTCCCTGTCCCCTTTCCCATCTCCCTGTCCCCTTTTCCCTCCCCAGACCCTGCTGCTGGAGAGGGCCCGTGTTGCCCAGCAGCCTGAAGGAGAGAGCAGCTTCAACATCTTCCCACTGCTGCTGGCAGGGCTGGATGTGGCAGAGAGGTGGGTGAGACAGCCCTGGGCTGCCCAGGGATATTCCCCATCCTTTATACCCAAATTTCCTCCATCAGTGGGGTTTTGAGACCTCCCCTGATAAGGGATTGTGAGAACAATGGGGTCTTTCTGCATCCAGAGAGATTTTCTATTAAACAAGGGAATTTCCTGGTGCTTTTTTGCCCCTCGACTAAAGCTGAAATTGGGGTGATAATGACACAGAGATCCCTTTCACCCTCGCTTCTGGCTCCCACCAGGCTGTGTCCCCAGGAGAAGGCTTCAGCTGATGTCCCTGTGTGGGGCAGTGCTGTGGTGGCCTGTCCCATCCAGGTCCCTCAGATGGTGGCTGGGGAGGGCTGAGGGCAGCCAAGGAGGGAGTTTAACTCTCATATTTTTTTGTGACTACTCCCAGGACGATGCTGCACCTGCACCAGGTGGCTGAGAGCAATTCCTTTGGGATCAAGCCCTTCACAAAGGTAGGGAGAGGGAAATCCTGGGGTGGGATGGTGCAGGGCACCCTCTTTGTCACCATGAGCTGGAGGATGATGTGGATTCCCTGGTTCCTGGGTGTCTCATGATGATGCCACTGTACTGGGAGCCTGGAGGGGAGGGAGGGGATGTTGGGATGTGAGAAGGGTCTGCCCAAGCAGCCCCCCCAGCACCCCTCTGCTGGGGCTGGGATGCCACAGCCACCCTGGGACCAGGTTCTGCTGCTCCAGGGTCATCTACCCCTCAAGTTCCCCTGCAGCAAAAGGGACAAGAGCATCCTTTGGGCAGCCCAGAATGTGAATTTCAGGGGTTAAAGCTCCACAGCTGACTCCCACCTCCAGCCCCTCATTAGTCTGAGCTGTCTGCAGAGCCCCAGCAGACTGTCCACGAGCCAAAAGTGCTGGGATGAATCGCAGCAATTTGCAGTTACATCATCTACTGATGAATCCAATATTCCATCTTCATTAGGGAGCTCCTGCTCCACTTTGGCAGCCAAAGGAACTGACTGCTGGAGCAGCAGCTCCGGGGAGGGCACAGCAAGATCCTGACCCTGCTGATGCAGCAGATTTGGGCTCAGAGATGGGGTTTTACCCTCCTTTCACAGGCACCCAAGGAACCTGCCTGTGGGGGTGTTTGAGGGTCCCCAGGATGAGGGAAGAGATGAGAATCTTGACTCCATGTTTCAGAAGGCTGATATTATATTATATTATATTATATTATATTATATTATATTATATTATATTATATTATATTATATTATATTATATTATATTATATTATATTATATTATATTATATTATATTATATTATATTATATTATATTATATTATATTATATTATATTATATTATAATATATTATTATATATTATTATATATAATAATTATATCTAATGTAATGTAATAATATAATATAATATAACATAATATAATATAATATAATATCATACCATATATCATATCATATCATATATATTATATATATCATATAGTATCATACCATATATATAATATCATAAAGATATACTAAAACTATACTATACTAAAACTAACTATAGTAAAGAAAGAGAAAGGAGGCATCAGAAGGCTAGCAAAGAAAAGGGACAAACAGTAAAATCTTGTGACTGACCAGAGTCCCGACGCAGCTGGCTGTGATTGGTCATCAATAGAAACAATTCACATGCTGGGTAAACAGTTCTCCAAATCACATTCCAAAGCAGGAAAACATGGAGAAGCTGAAGCTTCCCAGCTTCTCAGGAGAAAAGATCCTGGCAAAGGAATTTTTCAGAAAATACGTCCGTGACACCTGCTGGTAGCTTCACCACTTGCTCCTAATTTTCTAAGGTTCCCTTGCTGTCCTGATGGTTTCTGTATCCCTTGTGTCGGGCACGGTGCCCAGCAGAGGCAGTGACAGCCCTGTCTCTGTCCCCTGCAGCCTGAGGACAAGCAGAGAGCCCTGGTGGCCTTCTCCCAGCTCCGGGCTGCCATGGGCACGCTGGGCATCACCGCGGAGGAGCAGGCGGCCGTGTGGCGAGTCCTGGCTGGAATCTACCACCTGGGAGCTGCTGGAGCCTGCAAAGGTGAGGGAAATCCTGCCTCTGCTTCCCTCACACCTTGTATCTGTGCTTGGGAAGGGAGGGTGGCGTGTCCTGGCGGGGATCAGTGCTTGGTGATGGTGCTCATCCCAAGGTTGCTCTGTTTTTTGGTGGCTCTAAGTTCTTCCTTGCTCTTCCTGCATGGTGGGAGGTGGGATGTCCTGCTGGTGTCCTCCCTGCTTCTGGAGCAGCTCTGTCCTTGCCACATGGGGACAGGAAAGGGGCTGCTGGGTGTTGTGGTGTTTTTGGGGTCCCCTGATGAAGAGGGGAAAGGATGAATCTGACTCCATGTTCTTAAAAGGGTAATTTATTGTTTTGTGTTATTATATTCTGTAAAAGAATGGTATTCTAAAACTATACTGAAGAATAGAGAAAGGATACAGACAGAAGGCTAAAAGATAGTAATGAAAAACTCCTGATTCCTTCCAGAGTCCCGACACAGCCTGACTGTGATTGGTCTTTAAGTTAAAAAAATTTGCATGTTGGATAAACAATCTCCAACCACATTACGAAGCAGCAAAACACAGGAGAAGCAAATGAGATGATATTGTTTTCATTTTTTCCACATTCCAAAGCAGCAAAACACAGCAGAAGCAAGTGAGATGATATTGTTTTCCTTTTTCTCTGAGGCTCCTCAGCTTCCCAGGAGAAGAATCCTGGGCAAAGAGGATTTTTCAGAAAATGTGATGGTGACAGGGCGTCACATCACGCCAGCTCCTTGGGAAGGACTGGGGTGGGTGACTCCTTTGTTGGCACATTGTTCCCAATGACACCACGAAGGGACAGCTCCAGGTAGCACTAATTTCACTAAGTTCATCATCTCTTGAGTGTCTACCACAGTAACTGAATTATAACAGGCTGTGTCTGGATGAAGATTGTATTTATAGAGACTTTGCTAATATGGATGGGTAGAAATTGCCTTATCCCTTACAAATGATTTTAGGACGTGCTCTAACCCATTTCAGAGGCAGCCACATTGATTTACACCCTTCAATTTATGAGGACTGAATAAAGGCTGCCATAAACTAAGGCACAGACATTTATAAATGTCTCTGCAACATGTCATAACACATCTTATGGTAATTTATGCCATTAATCATTTATTAATTATTTTAAAAGGATAGATGCTGTCATGACTTACAGTGAGTTCTCTTTTCTCCTCCTTTTTTCTGGTATTCTCTTTCCTCATCTCCATCTACCTTAATGCCCTTCCAGCTTTTATAGATGACCCTACGTGTCGTGAGTGTCAGAAGGCTTTCGGCCAAAAATTTTGAGTCTTTCATCCCTGTGGGCTTTCAGGAGAGCAGATTTTGGAGATGTGTCTCATTTTGGGAGTGCCCAGCTCAGTGGCAGGTGGAGGGGTGGTCACAAGGAGCTTTGCTTTGCTCAGACTTCCTGCACATTCTGTCCTCAGTAAATCAGCCTGAGAGGGAATTCTGTGCACAACAAATGCTGCTCCATTCTCTGAGCAGGAATGGGAGCAGCAGACCCAGGCAGGGCTCTGAGCACTCTCTGGTGTGGGATTAACAAGCAGATCATGTCTCAGTGTCGCTCACTCTGGTATCGATTCCCCCGCCGCGTGTCAACAAAAGGGGAGAAATGAAAGGAAATATGGATAAAAAATGGATCAAAGCCGGGTGGAGCAAGAGTCTCAGTGGGGGCGACGACTCTTTTAATGTGGTTAAACCTGTCTCCCGATAGCCATCTCTTCCCTTCCTCTTTCATGCCCTTTGATGTTGTGTATTCCAAATCCTCTCCTTGAAATCTCACCAAAGGGAGGCTCAGCACTGCTTTTCCAGGGCATTCAGGAGCTCAGCCAGGCACATCCCCTGCCCTGGCACGTGTTAAACGGGCCCCAGTGTGGGTTAAAGGCACCTTTTCCCCTTCTCTCCTCACCCATTCCGTTTGTGCAGGAATAAACCAGGAGGGAACAGCACCACCTCTCCCTGGCTGGGGGTGGAAAATGCATTTGCAGCTACAAAAAAAAAAACGCTGAGAAGAAAAGGCTGAATTTCAAAAGCTCCTTCTGCTCCATCCCAGCTGCCTTTGAAACGTATTAGAGCGGCTCTTTTATTAGCAGAGCAGCCTGGCAGCTGGAGGCCAGCAGGGCACCCCGGGCACCATTCACCTGAGTGCTCCAGTCCCTTTGTGGGCTGCAGAAAATCCCCTGGTTTAATTTATTTGCTGTCCCTGTAAGCTGAAGGGAGGTTTGGGGCGCAGCGGGGGCGGCGTTCAGCTCGCTCTCACGCTGTCCTTTTGCTGCCTGACATCAGAATATCACAATATCAGGATATCAGAATAAAGCTTTGTGGCTCCCAGCTCTCTGCGGGCTCCCCAGCACGCACCTGTAATGGTGGTGGCTGCCATTCCAGCCCTGCTGGTGCCACAGCTGTGTCAGGACTCACTCCAAACCCCCTGGCTGCTGCAAATCCAACCTCCAGAACTCCTCTGGATGCAGGAAAACCACAGGACACGAGGGCTGGGACCTGCTGCTCAGGTGGGGGACACTGAGCTGCCCCAAACCCTGCAGAGGTCAGGGGCAGCAGGAGGGACAGGAGCACTGAGACAGCCAGGGGGGAATTTTGGGGTCAGTGAGAGCACCAGCAATAGCCCAGGGTGAGTGCTTGAGCTCTGTGGCCCGGCACAGACCCACCCCTGTGGCATCATGGCCTGGGAACCCAGGAAATTGGGCATTGAGCAGTTTGGAAATGGGCTGGGGCTGCAGCAGGAGAGGCTGAGCCGCCCCCGTGAGTGCTGACCCCGTGTTTTCCTTCTGCCTCTCTTAAATATTGCCTGGGCCAAAGTAATTCCCTTCAGGTGTTAAAGTCAGCGAGTTTTCCATGGTCACATCACACTCAGGAGAGCCGTGTGGAGCTGCTGGTTATAGCTCATGGAGGCTAAAATGGTGTCTGGGGGTGCCAGGGATGAGTGGACCTTCTTGTTTGTTCCAGGGATGCTGGAATGGGCAGTGTGGGGTGCTGGAATGGGCACTTTGGGATGCTGGAGCAGTGTGGGGTGCAGAAATGGGCAGTGTGGGATCTCAGCCAGGTCTGTCCAGCCCCCCCAGCCCTTCCACCTCCCCGTCAGGCAGAGCTTTAGCGTCTGACAGGAATCAGCGTCCGTCCAGCCAGCTCAGACAGGAACAAGTGGAAACAGAATAAATCAAAGCCTGGAGTGTTGAGGCAATTCCCCTGCCTCCTTCAGCACAGCCCTTGATGTTGGAGTCCTTCAGTCAGCAGTGAAATACTGGGGAAGGATCAAAGGGGCAGGGAGAAGGGGGTTGATCCATGAAGCACCCCCAGCCCTCCAGCCCTGCTTTGTGCTTCCCCTCAGCCAGGAGAGGGTTCCCATGGAGCTTCCCAGGGTGTGGGCACCTCTCACTCTCCATCCACACCCTCTCCCTGCCACCAGCCTCCAGCTGTGTTTTAAGGGCCCATTTTAGCTGTGAGCCGCCCGAGCTCCTCATCCAGCACCCAAAGTGCCACCCTGAGGTCTCTGGGTGATTTTGGCTTCTCCTGTTTTTGCTCATCCCTCTGTGTTTGTGAGCTGTGCTGCCTGGCTTCCCCCACAGCACCTTTCTGCTCTGGATTTGTAAAAGGATTAACCCTGCAGATGACTTCCCTATTGATTTAAATCATTAAGCTGGGATCGTTATCACCGGCTGTGAGCCGTGTCTGCTCGAGGGGAGGAACTGCTGCTCCCGCCTGCAGGGACAGCAAACACTGCTGGGACCCTGAAAGGTGATCCCGGATTTCCAGGGATTGCTTCCTAATCCCATCAGCTCCCACCAGCACATCTGCTGCTCTGCTCTGCTGAAACTCTGATGTCCTGTGGTTCGCCTGGTCCCCTTTGGACCGTTTTGATTTTGGGGGTGCACGAGGGGGCGTTTTGGTGATGCTGAGCCCCCCGTGCCCCTCCGCAGTGGGCAGGAAGCAGTTCCTGAGGTTCGAGAGCGCCAGCCGCGCTGCCGAGGTGCTGGGCTGCGACGTGGAGGAGCTCGGCAGCGCCGTCTTCAAACATCACCTGAGGCACATCCTGGCGCAGGTGACAGCGCGGGGACGGCCCCAGGCAGAGGAGAGCCCGCCAGGTACCGCTATCCCCATCCCTTTCATTTGTGGAATAAGGAGTTTACAATTTAAAACTGTAAAGCGGCTGTGGTTTATTGCAGCTGGGAGCATGGGTGTGGCTTATTTGCAACTGGGATGCATGGGTGTGGTTTATTGCAGCTGGGATGGATGGGTGTGGTTTATTGCAGCTGGGATGCATGGGTGTGGTTTATTGCAGCTGGGAGCATGGGTGTGGCTTATTGCAGCTGGGATGCATAGGTGTGGTTTATACCTGATGGGATGCATGGGTGTGGTTTATTGCAGCTGGGAGCATGGGTGTGGCTTATTTGCAACTGGAATGCATGGGTGTGGTTTATTGCAGCTGGGAGCATGGGTGTGGTTTATTGCAGCTGGGATGCATGGATGTGGTTTATTGCAGCTGGGAGCATGGGGAGGTGTTTCCACCAAAATTTCTGAGACAGGTGAGATAGATTTCAGGTTTAAACACACATTGAGCCCCCAAGCCCACACCTCCCTGCCTGCCCATTCACCACCCAGAGTTTTTGGTGGTGCCACGCTTCCTGGTGGTCCTGGTGGGTGTTTTTGATGAAGCAACATCATCTTCCTCGATGAAGTAACTTCATCTTTGTCAATGTTTGCTGCTTTTTCTTCTGGGCAGGCACAGTGGAGGTTTGGCTTTCTCTCAGGCCAAAACCAGGAGCCTGGTTCTTGCTGGCTCCTTAAATGAAAGGTTCTGCTTTATGGGTTTCAACAGCACCTGAGCCTTGTTTTACTGAGTTATCTTTATGGTCTTTACCTAGAGACTAAATTCTTACGTGTTCTGTTACAAGTTGTCTCTACCTTGCAAGTTACATTCCTGTTAAAAACTGTGTTCTGCAATTTGCATATTTGTTAAATATATCATTATGTATTTATATCTCTTACTATATAATATATAATAATATATAATAACATATAATAACATATAATTATGTATAATATATGAAAAACATAATATAATATATATTACATATACCACATAATATGTATAAAATATTACATATAAATAGATATATTAAAAATATATAATATACATATTTTATACATATATATTTCTGTTTTCCTCCACCCACCTAAGTACATTACATGCTTCCAAAATTCTGAGTTTTCATCTACATATATGTCTCCCATATCACCTTTCCCCTTTGTTTCTGGGGGACAGGGAGGGGTGAAGCAAATTGTTCTGTTTTTCTCAGGCTGAGAGGCCCAGGTAGGTCTTAAAATTAATAAAATCATTAACTGTGCTGTGTCACATCACTGCCCTCAGCTCTCCAGCTGCCCCTGCCTGACCCTCCTTAGGGACAGGTGAAATGAGATGAATTCAGATAAGTGATGTGGCTTAAATGCTGTGAGATTTCTGCCTAGAAAAAGGGGGGAATCCTCAAACTCCACAAATTAGCTGGTGTTGTGCTCTGAGCACCTGTGTCCTGCAAAGAGATCTGGAGCAGGGATTGTGCTGCTGAGCCACCAGAAACCTTAAATTAGTGTATGGCTCTGATTCATGGAGGTAGACCCAGCATGTGTGAAGTGGGAGGGTGAGATATTGCCTGGATTTCAGGTCAGCCTTCCCACGCTCCTTAAAGCTTGGACTTGACGATCTCGGAGGTCTTTTCCAACCTTGATGATTCCATGGTAGCAGCAGAATTCCAGCTGGGCCCTGCAAGTCATCCTGATAAAAGCAAGAACCCGAGGAGGGGACTTTTGACATGGTTGTATTCCTTAAATCCACGAGAGCTGAGGGCAGGCCAGGGGATGTGCTGTGGAGCTGTGTGGGTTCTCCTGCACCACAACCCAGGGAATCCCAGATCCCACCTGGCTGGAAATAAAATTGTTTCCTGCTCTTCCCTTTGCCAGGGCTGAAGATGACGGGAGTGGAGTGTGTGGAGGGAATGGCCTCGGGGCTCTACGAGGAGCTCTTTGCTGCTGTGGTCTCGCTCATCAACAGGTACCAAGGAGCTGCTGGGAGCTGGGGCTGGGGGTGGCAGCCCCTTCCCCAGGGGCAAGGAGCATGTGGCTGATTCCTGCTGTAAAAACAGGCAGCTGTGTGAAAATCCATACGTGGGAGTGGCGCTGGTATTGTAGAATGGAGGGAGCCCCTAGTGCAGGGAATGTTTGACATTTGACTTTGATTGGCATTTGATATTGATTCAGAAGGCTGAACGATTGCTTTATTAAAACGATACCATATTATATTAATATTATAATTATACTAAAATGATACTATATAGGAGTGTGCCCTCTGTGACAAAACTAGCCTTTGTCCCCTCAAAAAGGAAAGAAGACTAGAAGTTTCTCTCTCTCCTTGATTAGGTGAAAAAGCCACCTTATAGGCCTAGGGGACTTCACCTCAAACTTAAAAATAGCTAATTAGACAAGAGCCAAAAAGCCCCACCTAAGCAATTTACTAGAAAAAGAAGTGAACAAAGAAACTAATTGCTTTTGTAAGGTGTTTTACCAAGAGCAAGAACCTCTTGCACCTGGCCCAGTTTTTCTCTGTTTGTTATTTTGCCTTTTATTAAACCTTTTTGTTTCCAACACTGCAACAGAAGCCATCCTGCTGATTTTTATGCCTCCAAAGGTAGCTGAGCTATCTTGAGTGTGTTATAGACCTCCAAAAGCTTAAGACTTAGCTCAAAAAAACTACTATAACAATACTATACTATACTAAAGATATATACTAAAGAAAATCTTGTGACTGTCTCCAGACACTTAGGTACAGGTTTGGCTCAATTGGCTAAGGAAACAAAACAATTTTCACTGGTGTTTAATAAATTAAATTATTTTAGGTAAAGAATTTTCTTAACACATTAGGTAAATAATTTTCTAAACACATTTTCCATGTGTAAAAATAATGGGAGTAGAGAATAGAGAGAAGAATTGGTTTTTTTTTTTTTCTTCTCTCTGTGCTTCTCCAGAAAAAAATCTTTGGGAAGTTGTCTGCGCCGCTCTCTGAAGAGAGCTGAGGCTGCAGTGTTGGCACTGGGGACTGCAGTGGCTCCTGTAGCACTGTGAGGGCTCAGCTGGCACCACTCTGCTGCCATTTGTGGGTAAATCCTGGTGCTGTGTGTGGCTCTCCCCAGGTCCTTCTCCTCCCAGCACCTCTCCATGGGCTCCATTTCCATCGTGGACACCCCTGGCTTCCAGAGCCCGCGGCAGCAGCGGCGCGAGCGAGCGGCCACCTTCGAGGAGCTGTGCCACAACTACGTCCAGGAGAGGCTGCAGGGGCTCTTCTATGAGAAAACCTTCCTGAGGGAGATAGAGAGGTACAGAGAGGTGAGGAGCAGGGCTTGGGAGCAGCTCCTGGGAGCTGCCTTTGTGCCCTGGGGTCCCCATGTCCTGCTGTGGTGTGAGTGAATAACTTGGGGGCTTTGCTGGGAGGGCTGCAGCAGGGCTGTGGGAGCCTCTCTCCCCACCCCCCGCCCCAATTCTGAACCCTCTTGGCTATTTCTGCTCTCTTGGCATCTTTGTGGAAGCTGCCATGGCAGGGTTGTTGGGATGAGATGATTTTTCCCAACTCAAACCATTTTGGAATTCTATTATACGCTCGCTGCAGCTCAGCAGACTTTGTGCCTTCTGTTGGCGCAGCTGACTTTTTCCTCAGGTGATGAATAATAGAGGATAGAAAGGAAAATGATAAATTATTGCAGAAATAAGCTGCTGAGAAACCTACAGGCAGAGATGAACTTATTATAGGCTTGAAGGAGTTACCGTAATGCCTCCAGCCCTGGGAAAGGAGCTGAATTCCTATGGTTTAACACAGACATCAATGAGTGAGGATAGATGTGCCCTTCCCTGGTGGTGAAGACTTCCAGATGCCACCCCATGACTGAAACAAGCTTTTAAATGATGTTTTCCAGGAAAATGTTGAGGTGTCTTTTGATCTTCCAGAGCGCTCTCCGCTGGCCACGCTGTCCATCATCGACCTGAGCTGCTCCCAGGTACCCTGTCCCCTCTGCATCCTGCAGTGAGGGCTCCAGAGGCAGGGTGGGAGCATCCCAGAGCAGCCTGAGGTGTTGCAGGGAGAGGGGGGCACAGCATTCAGCAGGAGTTTTTGCTTTTTAAACTATAAACTATAGTTTAAAAACTATAAACTATAAACACCCTCCCTGACCGAGCTCTGTGCTCCGTCACCCCTTCCATCCTGGTGTGATGGGACACTGCTGAGGGTGATGTGCAGAGCTGGATCAGGTTGGGGAGGGTCTGCTCTGGGCTGGGGGCACAGCTGGGTGGTGAGAGCAGGCTGTGGTGGAGGCCAGAGCCCCCCGTGTCCCTCGGTATTGGAATTAAATACCAATATTGCCAGATGGAACGTGCCTGGGCTCGTCTGGCCCTTGCTGCTTGACCAAGGTGGCAACTGTGGTGTTTTCACCTCAGAGACACCTTTGGCTGGCTGGATGTTGCAGCTGGGTGCTTGGGATGAATCCAGGCATGCAGGAGCTCAGGTTTACCTCTGGTGGAGAAGCTTCAAGGCAAGGTGAAGGAAAGGAGTTGGTTCTGATGGAGGGTTTGGATCCAGAGCTTTATTCTGGCCCACAGGCCTCTGAATGCAGCACCAGCTCCAACAGAACTCCTGAACCAAATTGTTGCTGTTCCTTTTAACCCCAGGGAAATGGGGAGGGAAGTGGTAGGGATCTCACCAACCAGGTACAGGAGGGGAGGAAATCTCAGGGGACAAATGACGCCTGGATGGCCCAATGTCCCCAGGGCTGAGAGGCATCTTTTGAACTTTGCCAATCACACCATGCCCTTCTGAATGCCAAGATTGACAGAAAGCACCCAGCAGGGGCAAGGGAGGGGGAAAGGAGAGGTGATGGACACACCTGGGGAAGGACTGGGGTAACTGAGACAGGCTCTCACATCCCATCCCAACACCTGGGCAGCCGCAGGTGCTCAAGGGCAGCACTGGGGATGCTTGCCGGGGGCTGCTGTGGATCCTGGATGAGGAGGTGCTGGTGCCAGGCTCTGGGGATGGCACTGCCTTTGAGCGCCTCTGCTCCTACTTCGCCACCAAGGCGTCCCACCAGGACGGTGAGTTGGGCTCGGCTCGGCTGCCCAGCCTCTGGCATCGCTGGGTTTGGGATTTTGGGGAGATGTGGGTGATTTAACCCCTCTGTGGGTTTTTCTGTGGGTTGCTGTCACTGCCACAGGTGAGGGGCACCTGCGCAGGTGTGAGCAGATGCTGCACTTCGAGATCTGCCACCAGCTGGGCACGGCCCCCGTGCGCTACGACCTCACGGGCTGGGTCAGCAAGGCCAAGTTCAACCTGTCGGCCCAGAATGCCATCCAGGTGCTGCAGAACTCCATGGTGTAAGTGCCAGCAGGTGCCACAGTGCCCGTGGGAGGGGGTTGGGGGTGTCCCTGCCCTGAGTTCAAACCTGCCCCAGCTCTGGAGACAGAGGGTGGAACATGTGAATAGCAGGGAATGGTTCCCACTGCCAGAGGGCAGAGTTAGGTGGGATACTGGGGAGAATTTCCTGGCTGTGAGGGTAGTAAAGCCCTGTTCCATCTCTGGAAGTGTCCCAGGCCAGGTTGGAAGGGCTTGGAGCAACCTGGGCTAGTGGAAGGTGTCTCTGCACAAGTCAGAGCTGTGGGGCTTCCCCAGCAGCTGCCCAGGTTTTCCCTCTGCTTTGAGCAGCCTTGCGAACGAAATTGGAATTGAAAGGGAACTGAAGTGCTGCAGGTGTCTGTGCACACAGGGGGATTTTAACCTTCTGCTTGCATGCTCCTGGCTCATTTGCTTTGGGCTTCAACCCAGGGAAGCTGTAACAGAGCAGAGAACACCTCCATGCTCCAGCCAGGGAGGATGGAGAGGGTGTGGGTGTCCCATCACCCTATTCCACACCTCAGAGCAGCACTGTGACCGTGTTCACAGGGCTCTCAGGTTGAGGGAAGAGATGAGGATCTGACTCCATGTTTCAGAAGGCTTGATTTATTATTTTATTATATATATTACATTAAAACTATACTAAAAGAATAGAAGAAAGGATTTCTTCAGAAGGCTAGCTAAGAATAGAATAGGAAAGAATGATAACAAAGGCTTGTGGCTCGGACAGAGTCCCAGACAGAGCTGGACTGTGATTGGCCATTAATTAGAAACAACCAACATGGGCCAATCACAGATGCACCTGTTGCACTCCACAGCAGCAGATAACCATTGTTTACATTTTGTTCCTGAGGCCTCCCAGCTTCTCAGGAAGAAAAATCCTAAGGAAAGGCTTTTCCATAAAACATGTCTGCGGCACAGCACCAATTTTGGAATGTGGGGCGCTGGGTGCTGCATCCCAGTGGAAGAAGTCGGGATGCCGACCAGGGCTCCGTGTGTGTCTGTGTGTGTGTGTCTGTGTGTGTGTGTGTCTGTGTGTGTGTGTGTCTGTGTGTGTGTGTGTGTGTCTGTGTGTGTGTCTGCGTGTTCATCCCGCAGATCCGCCGTGCGGGAGCTGGTGCGGGCTCGGGCGGAGGCTCCGCTGTGCTGCCCTGCCCTGGCCGGGCTGGAGGGGCGCTCCCAGGCCAACCTGCACCGCAACGCCTGCCTGAGGAAAACCTTCTCCAGCAGCTTGGCCGCCGTGAGGAAGAGGTCGGTGTGCGCGCAGATCAAGCTGCAGGCGGTGAGTGGCGGTGGGTGCGGGATGGAGGGGTGGTGGCACACGGCGTGGGGGTACCCGGGGGGGTTTTGGCTTGGATACGGTCACTTACAGGGGTGTCTGCACTCCCAGCAGGGAGATCCTGCCTGCTCCTATTGGGGATGTGACCACTGTGGGTGCCGGGCTGCTGGCACTCAGGGAGAGCCCCCCGGGCAGAGAGATCAGGCACTTATGGCACACAGATCGTGCACAGATCTCGCACAATTTACACACAGATCTCACACAGATTGTGCACAGGTTATACACAGATCACAGATTTTACACAGATCTCAGATCACACACAGATCTCACACAGTTTGCACACAGATGTCGCACAGATCTCACACACATCTCAAATCATGCAGAGATCTCACGCAGATCTCACACTGATCTCACACAGATCTCACACGGATCTCAGATCACACGCAGTTTACACACAGCTCACACACAGATGTCACACAGGCCTCACACAGATCTCACACAAATCATGCAGGGATCTCAGATCGTGCATAGGTCTCACACAGACCACAGATAATTAGACACAGACCTCACACAGATCACAGACAGATCTCACAAAGATCACACAAAGTTTACACACATTTCCTTCAGAAATTGCCCATTCAGAAATTCTCCTCCATTTTTATCCCTGCTTTTTGCAGGGGTTCTGAGCCCCTCTCCTGCCTGAGCTCTGTGGCTGCAGCTCCAGTGGAGCTCCCCTTGGAGCATCAGATCGTGCACGGATCACACGCAGATCACACGCAGATCTCACGCAGATCACACACAGTTTACACACAGATCTCAGATGTCACACAGATCTCAGATCACACACAGATTACAGGAGCACTTCGCTGCTTTAATCCTCTTAAGTGCTCAGACAGTAGCCAGCCCTGGGCGCTGGGCAGTGCCAGGCTCCTGCTGCTCTAACCCCTCGTTCAGTGGCCAAACTCTCTCAGGAGCTGAGGCTCAGACTCTGCTAAGTACCTGGCCAGCCCCTTTTGGGGTCGTGGCTGTCCCTGCCAAACCCCCTGCCCAGCATCCCTCATCCACACTGGTTTTTAATCCTCCCAATCCAAACCATTCCACGATTCTACAAATCCTGGTACATTTTATGGCCATCACCTGAACATGTGGCGCACCAGGAGGAAGGGTCCTGCTCACCACCCGTGTTCACCCTCTGACTGAGGCTGCTCCCAACGCAGAGCTGGCCCCTGCACCTGCACAGGGAGCCTTTCCCACTGCCAGCACGTGCTGTCCCTTTGTCCCCTCCATCCCCACTGACTCTGCCCCCCTGCAGGATGCCCTCACCAACCTCCTCCGGCGCTCCCAGCTGCACTTTGTGCACTGCCTGCTCCCGGGGGTGGGCGGGGAAGGGCCGGTGCCTCGGCCCCCAGCGCCGCCAGATGCAGCCCCACAGCTGGACGTGGTGGCCCTGAGGACACAGCTGGAGGGGACCCAGCTCCTGGATGCCCTGCGCCTGCACCGTGTCGGTACGTCCAGGTCATGGCCTGTGCCCGTCCCACATGCAGCTCCCTGCCCCTGCTCAGCCTTTGCTCATCACCTGCTTCTCACCAGCAGGCGAGGAGTCCTCCCTTCCTTGAGAAATTCCCCTTTCAGAAATTCCCCTCCGTTTCCATCCCTGCTTTTTGCAGGGGTTCTGAGCCCCTCTCCTGCCTGAGCTCTGTGGCTGCAGCTCCAGTGGAGCATCAGGCTGGACCTGCACTGCCCACATCCCATGCCATGGGGACAGGGAGCAGTTCAGGAGGCCCAGGGGCATGTCCTGTGTCACACAAGGTGCTGGGGTGGCATCTGGCCACCTCAAACTCATCTCAGTGCCATCTCCCTGCCCTGACTATGGGGTTTTCCTCTCTCATGGCAGCTACCCATGTCCCCTCAACCTTTTGTGCCCTTTGATGTGCACTGGATGTCCCAGCAGGTCCCTCCCCAGTGTGCCAGTGCCAATGGGTATGATGCAAGCCCCCAAAAGCCCCGTGTGCCTCCAGGGCATTCAGATTATGCCCTGGGCATGGTGCGGCCCCCTGTGTGCCCCCAGGCTATTCAGATCACGCCCTGGGTGTGGTGCAGCCCCCAGGGTATTGGGATCATGCCCTGGGTGTGGCACAGCCCCCAACAGCCCCCGTGTGCCCCCAGGCTATTCAGATCATGCCCTGAGTGTGGTGGAAGCCCCCAACAGCCCCCGTGTGCCCCCAGGGTATTGGGATCATGCCCTGGGTGTGGCACAGCCCCCAACAGCCCCCGTGTGCCCCCAGGCTATTCGGACCGGCTGCTCCTCACCCAGTTCCGCAGGCGCTTCCAGGTGCTGGCTCCCGAGGTGATGAAGAAGCACAACTCTGCCTATGAGGTGCCAGATGAGAGCAAGGTGTGTGCTGGGCTGGGGGGGGGCACGGGCTGAGACCCCCAGTGGGGCTGTGGTGATGCCAGAGCTGGGAGGAGGATGTGGGCATTGCTGTGGCCCAGTCCCTCTCCTTGGCTCCCCAAAAACCCGAGGGCAAGCCAGGAAACATTCCCAGAAACTCAAGAAAGCAGGGACTGTGGAATCTTTCGAGCACTGGGCATCATCCGCATCACCTGGGGTGACACCTCACCTCACCCTGTGATGCTGAAAGCCAAAAGAGCACAGGAGGGAATCTGGACACCTGCCAGTTTTATTTGTTTCCGAGTAAATTTGTAGCAAAACCAGCACAAAGCCATGCTTGGAATAAGGCTGTGGATGAGCCACCAAGAGCTGAGAGGAGCTGAATTAAAGCTGGGCGCGTGCTGTGTTGTGCAAACTGCAGCCAGCATGTGCAAAGGCAGTTAAGACCTCGGGATTTAATAAGACAAGTCTGACAATTGGGAAAGGTCAATATCGCCATGAAATGCTGTCGGAGGCAGAGGGTGCCTTGTCAGCAGCGTGTAAGCAGGGGATTTGGAAAATCCCATCCTCCCCGGAGCTCGCTGCCACCAGGGTTTGTCAGCTGGGAAATGCTGCCTGGGACACAGCATGAACCTGGCTGCTGGAGCAGGAGGGAGGCTCAGCTGTGAGGGGACAGCAAGAGCTGTGTTTGTGCTGGGCTGGGACTGTCCTGCACAGCCCTGCACCTCTCCTGGTCCCATCAGTGCCACCAGAACAGGCACAGCCACAGCTCTGCTGGTTCCTCACCACGGTGGTTGTGCTCTGTGATCCGCATCTCATTCCCTGCTGTGCTCCATGCCCTCCTTGCACGGCTGCTGGTGAGGCCAGGGGTGCGATCCTGCCGCTCCTGGGTCCGTGGTGGAGTATTCCTTCTGTGGGTTTGTCCTTCAGGGAGGAGGTGAGATGATGTTGTGTGGAGTGAGGTGTTAGCAGAGGATTTTTGTTACTATTTCTGCAGCCCTGGGGCTTTCAAACCATCCATCCATCCATCCATCCATCCATCCATCCATCCATCCATCCATCCATCCATCCATCCATCCATCCATCCATCCATCCATCCATCCATCCATCCATCGTGGCTGCCCCGATGGAGTGGCTGGTGTTGCTGCTGTTTTGTTCATGTTCGGGTCCAAAGCTTGGAGTAATTGAGTTCAGGCTTCTCCTTGGGGTAATCTGCTTGAATCCTCCAGGAGTTCGGTGCTGTGGGCTCAGGGGAGAGCTCACCCCTGTTTTTGGCTCCATGGGACGAGCTGCTGGCGAGGTGGGCAGGAGGGGAGCACTGAGTGCTCTGACACAGGCACTGTCCCCTGTGTCACCTCCTGCCCGTGCACCAAGGCTCTGCCAGAACAGGGATGGCAGCAAAAGGAGGAAAATCTCACCTGCAGCTGCAGAACTCTGCTCCCCATCCTGCTGAAAACCTCAGGGGGAGGAACGTCCTTGCACTGGGACTGGGTTTTGCAAGGGGAGGAGGAAAGGAGGGCAGGGCTGGATGAACCCTCACTGGGTGCCCACGAGGGCTGGGGCTCTCTGCACCCCGTTTCAGCAGCCCCCAGCAGGGTGTGGGTGTTCCCTCAGCAGTCCCATGATCTGTCCCTTCTGTGCAGGCCATCGAGGAGCTGTTCCAGGCGCTGGATCTGGAGAAGAAGAGCGTTGCCATAGGACGCACCCAGGTACCAGACTGTGCCCTGCCTCCCCATTGCTCTGTGTGTGTGGGCACAGCCCCATGCCAGGCTCCCCAGCAGCCCAAAGCTCCCCAAATTGGTGACAAAGGCTCTCATCCACTGCTGCACGTGGCACCAGGTGGGCTGGGAAACCGAGACTCGCTAAATATCAGAGCAAAACCTCGTAATTCTCATCTGAAAGCAGAACCCAGGGTAAATCCTGTACCTAATTACCAAAACCCAGCCAGCCCCTGATGGTATTTAAGTCCCTAATTACCATTGATGTCTCCTGGGAGTGAAGGCGGCTTGGGCAGCTCGTGGGGTTTGCTGCAGAGCAGGAACTGTCACAGCAACCACATTTGAGCTTCAGTGCGATGATCTGAAAGAAAAATTAATTTCACGTGCGCGCTTGCCTTCAGCTGTGGAGTTTGTAAAGAAAGAATTCACGGAACGGTTCCGTGGAGCAAAATGACTTTCTTTTTATCCTGCACTGTGCAGTTTGTAATTATCTCCTCTCTGGAAGCCTCGTTCTTAATCAATAGCACGGTGGCAGCCCCGGTCACATTTCGTTAGGGCCGGGTTCGCTTTGCTGTCGCTTTGAGCATTGATTTTGTACCAGCTGTGAAACTCGCAGGGCTGGGGAGTTAATTCAGACATTAACGAGGCAATGGAATGGGTGGTGGAGCAATCATGGCATCGGCGCATGAGAGAGCCGCTTTCCTTGGGGTTGTGCTGTGATTCAATTTGGTTAAAATGCAGCTCTCTCAGCACAGCCCTGGCCTTGCCCGGGTCACTCAGAGTTATTAAAGCTGGGCTTTGCAAATCCAATCCTGGATTCCAGGAGCTTCTCCCAGCAGTGACCCAGAGACACTTCAGACACTCGGAGATCAATACTGGCTTGGGTTTGACGGCATCAGCAAATCTCTGTAATTTCTGAGGCGTTTTTGACCAGTTCAGAGAAAGAAAACAATCTGGTTTATTTTGGTTTTGCTATTGTAACACATCATTGCTGTTACCCGTGTGTATCTGTGTGTCACCTGTTAGAATCCTCTGTCAGTGGAGGTATCCATCCCATCCCATCCCATCCCATCCCATCCCATCCCATCCCATCCCATCCCATCCCATCCCATCCCATCCCATCCCATCCCATCCCATCCCATCCCATCCCTCCATCCCCACAGTGGAGGGGAACAGGCAGCATCCCACAGGAAAAGTTTTGAGAAATTGCGCCTTGTGATGGTCGATGCCTCTCTCAAGGAGGAGGGAGAGTTTCCAGCCCTGACCTGGGCTGTGTCACCCGTTCCTTGCTGCCAGGTGTTCCTGAAGCCGGGGGTGATCTCCAGGCTGGAGAAGCAGCGGGACAAGCTGATAGCCCAGAAGATGACTCTGCTCCAGGCTGCCTGCAAGGGCTTCCTCAGCCGCCAGAAGTTCAAGAGACTGAAGGTACCCTTCCTGTGGGCTGGGGACACCTGAGCCCACACCTGGGATATGGCACCCAAATAACAGCTCTTTGAGCTCCTTGAGGCTTTCCCTTGCAGCCATGAGAAACTGTGCTGCCATCCCTGAGCTCGTCTGCCCCTTTCCCTGTCCAGCCTGGTGTCCCTGCCATCCCTGAGCTCCTCTGCCACCTTTCCCTGTCCAGCCTGGTGTCCCTGCCATCCCTGAGCTCCTCTGCCCCTTTCCCTGTCCAGCCTGGTGTCCCTGCCATCCCTGAGCTCCTCTGCCACCTTTCCCTGTCCAGCCTGGTGTCCCAGCCCGGTGCTCCCTGGCTGGGTGGAGGTCACCCCTGCTGTGTCCCCACAGATCCAGCGCCTGGCCATCCGCTGCATCCAGAAGAACCTGCAGGTGTTCCAGGCAGTCAGGCACTGGCCCTGGTGGCAGCTGCTGGGCCACCTGAGGCCCCTGCTCAGTGTGAACCTCGCTGAGGAGCAGCTCCGTGCCAAGGAGGTGAGTGCCAAGGGCTGGGATGGGACAGGACAGGACAATGTCACTCTAGGACACGAAATGAGATGACACACATGCTGGAATCTCCAAGGTAAAAAGAAGGGAAGTTTAGTTTCTGACTCCAATGTTTATAGACTTTCCAAAAGTTTATAGATTTTCCAAAAACTATTGACAGTGGATTGGAGGATGACAGTGCCACCTCTCCAATGACACTGGACAAACCAACAGTCCATCAAATCTCTCCTCCTCCAGAAAAGAATGAAAAACAATAATTCATTAGAGAAAAGCGCGTGCAAATGTTCATTACAAGAATGTAAACGTCAGAAGGCTTAGAAGAACGGGGAGACAGGACAGGGTGCTTTAGGGGCTCTGCCTGGTGGATTGCTCAAGCTGGAAGTCACTTCTGCCCAGCAAAGATGTTTTTCCTACCATCCAGAAGTTGCCATCAGTTCTTAGCCTAGTGTCACGCATTCTGCAGGGCTGTGGAGGGAGGAGTGACTTCTTGCTTAGAGGGACAGTAGCAAACACACCATGTTCCCATGGCCAAACCCCACCCCAGGGATCCCCCACTGCCCTCCTTGTGCCCTCTGCAAGCTCCAGGGGCTGTGCCAGAGCCAAACTCCTGGAGATGGGCTTGTCATCCTTTGGGGTGCTGAGATGAGCATTCAAACACCCCTGTGACAGAGGGGACTCCACTCTGTGCTGTCCCCACTGCTGTGCTGGCATCCACCTGTGTTGCCCTGGGTGATGGGAGATGCTAATGGACATTTTTTGCTCCTTTCACCCCTCTGCACCCTCTGAGACCTGTGCTAAATTCCCATCTTCCCTGGAGTCCCTCTCCTCCTCTTGCCTTAGCAAGGTTTTAACAAGATGTTTTCAGGCTGGCTCAGATGAAACAAAAGCTGCCCAAGCCTCTGTTTTTGTCTCCAAACCCACCTGGGATCCATCAGGCCCCATCATCTGTTAACCTCTGTTTTTATCACCACTCTGCACGCTTGGTGTTGGACATCAAAGCAGGACAAGGCTGCATGGAGCAGCTCCTGCAGCCTGGGAAGGAATCACAGCCAACACCGTGCCTTTGCACCGTGCTCTGATACCTGCCAGGGCCCTGGGACACTCCCTGGGCACGATCCAGGCCCCTGGCCGTTCATGCCCGGCTTTTTAGGCTTGCTGCTCTCTCATAAAACATGCCCCACACACAGCAAAGCTGACATTCCCTCCGATGGAATTCATGTCAGGGAGCTGTAGTCCCGGCAATTTGCAGTGAGCAGCCTTCAAAGTTGCCTGGTAAATTTTATTAATAAGGCAGCTATGTCTCTTCCACTTATTTTGAGGAGAAAACAAGGTTTTCATAAATAAACCGAGGATGCTGGAACTCTCTCTCTATGTGTGTGTGTGTTTTTTTTCCAATCTTCCCTAGGAGGAGCTGGCGGCGCTGAGAAGGAAGCTGGAAAAATCCGAGCAGGCGTGCAGCGAGCTCAGACAGACTACAGAGAGCTTGGAGAGCAAGGTAAAGACCCCAAAATGTCTGATACAGACCCCAAAAAGCCTGATACAGACCCCAAAAAGCCTGATACAGACCCCCAAACCTCTGCCACAGCCCTGTTTGGCCAGGTTGGGATGGGAGCTGGTGGGGATGAGCAGGACCAGCAGTTCCAGCAGAGCAGGAGAAGCTGCCAGGAATGGTCCCCTGGACAGGATTCTGCAGTGTCCAGCTGCAGAATTCCAGGCTGGTGTCGCTCCAGGCTGCCCAGAGAATCTGTGGCTGCCCCTGAAAATATCCAAGGCCAGGTTGGATGGGGCTGGGAGCAACCTGGGCTAGTGCAAGGTGTCCCTTAAAGCCCTGGATGGGTTTTAAGGTCCTTTCCAGCCCAAACCATTCTGGGATTCCGTGTTCCCAGCTGGCTGCTGGTCCTCTGTGGGCTCTGCTCTCGGAGGCACAGCTCCTTGTGATTGTGCCTGGGATTTTGCCAAGCATCACGAGGAGAAGGAGCTCCCAAGGTTTCTATAAATACCCTGGGTTTTCCCAGCTCCCTTGGCTGCAGCAGGGCTGGGCTGGGTCTAGGCTGCAGCCAACAGCCCCCCAGGCCAGGACCCTCCTCATCCCTGGGGAAAGGGTAAGGATGGTTTAGTTTAAGCTCTTCGGGAATGCTGAGTGAGGCAGCTGCCTCAGGGCAGACCTAGGACAACACCAGGGAGGGAAATCCTACTGGGATTTGCTTACTGGGTTAAGCTTGTGGGACTCCCTGAGGAGCCTGCACAATGTGAGGTGCCTTAAAATGCTGTCAGACCCAGGAGCGTTGGAATGCTGTGTTTTGCTGTGGCTCTGCCTCGCTGGTCTGGCTGAGCAGCAAGGACCGTGTGCCCGTCCGCTCTGCGGAAAACGGAATTGATTTTCTGGATTAACAATTCTCCCCTTCTGCTCCTGGTTTCAAAGGAGATGTGATGCAATAAAGTAGGACAATGGAGAGCTGTGATGAGCCCTGCAGTGCAGGCAGTGTGGCACGGGCAGGAGCCTGGGCTCCCACTGGTGACACTGGGCAGGGACACTGTGCACTCCTGAGAGCAGGCAGAGCTGTCAGGATGGCTGTGGCGTGGCAGAACCCCCCAGCCATGCCCAGACTGCCCCCTGACATCATCCAGGGGGGCTATTTACAAACACAAATGAGACAGGACTGCTGTACAATGCGCCTTGAGCTGTTTTATTTTTCAGCATCAGTCTCATTACATGGTTATGACAATGGGAAGATGCTAGCAGCTCACAATCTAGGCAGCAGGCCAAAAAACTTAATGTTACAACTTAGTTCACAAGCTTCTTGACCAATCACACAAAGCAAAAGCATATTGACAGTAGCTCTATCCAATCACCATAAGCACACGTGATTAAAACAACGCTTGCTTGCTTTAAAGCAATGATAAAAAAGCAATGCTTTCTTACTTTGAATAAAAATACCTACTTGTAAGCCTTAAAACACAACGCACAGAGCTCCATTATTAAGCTTTAACCTTCCTAATATCTTGCTAGATAAACTTTCTGCAGCTTAGAGAGCTATTCACACAAGCGTTAATACACAGATCATTGTTCTATTTGCCTTTGCTTTTTCTGCAGTTCAAATAATTTTTACGCTGACCTATCTCACAGCTGCTGCTTTAGCTCTGCTGCACGTGAAGCCTGCCTTTTGCAGCTTTCCCCAAAAACCCTCTAATTTTGTGGGTTCCCACACCCCCCCTGCTCCCCCAGATCATCGACCTGACCACGGAGCTGTCGGACGAGCGCTACAAGGGCGATGTCACCTGCCAGGCCCTGGACGGGGAGCGGGCGGAGCGGCTGCGGGGCACCCGCGAGCTGCAGGAGCTGCAGGTACCGCGGCCCCGAGCCCCTGTGTGGTGACAGTGACCTGCCATCCCCCTGACAGAGCCCCTCCTGAGTGCCCCGGGGCCGGGTAGAGCTGCTCCCTTGCTCCCTTCCCCAGAGCAAGCACGACCAAGTGCAGAAGAAGCTGGAGTCGGTGGAGAAGCAGCTGGAGGAGGCGCAGCAGCTGGTGCAGCTGCGTGAGATGAAGATCAGCGGCTCTGGAGGAGGTAGGGATGTCCCTCTGGAAGCAGTGCATGCTCTGGGCATCCAGCCTGACCTGGAGAAGAGGGCAGAGGTTTGTTCCCCCCAGTCAGTGCCACTCTGCAGCCCCTGGTCACTCCAGAGTGTTCTGTCACCCTGCATTGCTCATCCAGCGGGAGCTGCAGTGACAGCTTGGGGACACAGCTTGGGAGGAGGTAGGGATGTCCCTCCAGAGGCAGTGCATGCTCTGGGCATCCAGCCTGACCTGTAGGGCCACAGAGAAATGGGCAGAGGTTTTCCCCGCCCAGTCAGTGCCACTCTGCAGCCCCTGGGCCTCTCCAGAGCGTTCTGTCACCCTGCAGTGCTCATCCAGTGGGAGCTGGCAGGGACAGCTTGGGGACACGGCTCTGGCTCTGGCATGGGGCTGGTGTGCGGTGCCCCGGGGTGCTGCTGGCACTGCTGGGATGGGATGGGGTGGGATGGGCACACAAGCCGTGCCGAGGCAGGGCACATGCTCTGTGCAAGTGGGGCACACAAAGCAGCTCCGTGCCCCATAAGCTCTGTGCTGGTGTCAATCCCTTGTGCGTCCCCTCCCCTGCCCCCAGCAGGGCCGCAGGGGCTGCTCAGGCCCCCAGCACCCACCCTGGGTGTCTCTCGTTGGCAGAGGACGAGTGGCAGGTGAGGTTTGACTGCGCCCAGACCGAGATCGTTTTCCTGCGGAAGCGGCTGGCGCAGCTGGAGGAGCGGCTGGAGGCAGAGCTGGGCACCAGGACAGGGCTGGAGCAAAAGGCAAGTGCTGCCAGCCCAGGAGGGCACAGGGACACCCTAGAGATATCCCTCCCCTGCTCCCAGAAGCTTTGCAGGGCTGAGGCTCAGCATTGCACCTGCTTCTTGTTGCTGCTCCCACTGACCACAAAATCCAGATATTTTCTGCAGCTTTGATCCCCAGAAATCACGTTAACGTTGCAAAATTCCACCTTGGTCAAGTGTGAGCATGGGCAGAGGGTGAGGAGCTGTGGGCAGGGGGTTTTCGGTGGTGGGACTTGGTGCTGCTCAGCTTTAGGAGCTGTACAGGGCTCTGCTCTCCCCATCTGTCACACAAAGAGCTGGCAGCTCCTGAGCTTTGCCCTGAGGAGGGAAAAAGCCAATGTGCTTCCCTGAGCAGTGTCTGGGAGCCAGGTCACACCCCATAAGGATAAAACAAAGAAATAAAGATTTCTCATGGTACATTAAATGGTAATAAGAGAGAAGCTGAGTTTTAGGAGCTTGGGTGAAGCGAAGCAGCCCATTTGCTCGCAGTTAGTTTGGAATTACAGGCTTCATTAATGCAAGATTTTGCTTATTTAAAGTCATTCCTTAACGACTCCATTCCCCGGTGTGGGAGAGCTGAGTGTCTGTCCCAGACACAGTGGGAATCCTTGGGGATTCCAGCGCTTTTTGCAGAGAAATGGGATCAGGCATGGCCCCGGGGCAGCTCTGCTGACTCAGCAGGAAGGGCTGGGATGCTGCAGGCACTGGGAGGGTGCCTGGGGCTGGAGGGGACACAGCACCTCGGCTTGTCCTTGTTTGGTGAAAAATCCCTGGGTGAAGCAGCCCTGGGGAATGCAGTGAGGCTGGGTCCTGGTGGGGATCCTATCCAGGGGGTGTGGGGTGTGTGGGGTTCCTCCTCTGTGGGGTGTGTGTGCTGAGGGGTCCCTCCCGTGTGAACTGAGTGTGCCATGGAGTCTACGGGGTCCCTCTCGTGTGAGGTCCATGTGTTCCTGCTCTGTGGGGTGTGTGTGCTGTGGGGACTATGGGGTTCTTCCTCTGTGGAGTTTTTGGGGTTCCTCCTCTGTGGAGTCTATGGGGTCCCTCTTGTGTGGTGCCCATGTGTCCCTCCTCGATGGGGTGTGTGTGCTGTGGGGTCAGTGGGGTTCCTCCTCTGTGGAGTGTGTGGGGTTCTTCCTCTATGGGGTGAATGGGGTCCAAGGGTCCTTCCTCTGAACTGAGTGTGCCATGGAGTCTATGGGGTCACTTCTGTGTGGGGTCCTTGTGTCCCTCCTCTGTGGGGTCAGTGGGGTTCTTCTTTTGTGGAGTTTGTGGGGTTCCTCTTCTATGGGGTCAGTGGGGTTCCTCCTCTATGGGGTGTGTGGGGTCCAAGGGTCCTTCCTCTGTGAATTGAGTGTGTCATTGAGTCTATGGGGTCCCTCCTGTGTCACGTCCATGTGTCCCTCCTCTGTGGGGTGTGTGGGGCTCCTCCTCTACGGGGTGAGTGGGGTCCAAGGGTCCTTCCTCTGTGAATTGAGTGTGCCGTGGAGTCTATGGGGTCCCCCCCCTGTAGGGTGTTTGTATTGTGGGGTCCTTCCTCTGAATTGAGTGTGCCATGCCGTCCATGTGGTCCCTCCTGTGTGGCAACCATGTGTCCCCCCTCTATGGGCTGCCTGTACCATGGCCTCTACGACATCCCTCCCCCACAGGGCACACCTGTCCATCCTCTATGGGCTCCATGGGGTTGGTGTGTCCCTCCCTGGTGCCACAGCCCCTCTGTGTGCCCCCTGCAGCTGGCTGAGGCACAGGCAGTGTGCCAGGCGGCTCAGGATGGGGCGCAGCGGCTGCGGTGGCGCTGCCAGCGCCTGGCCTGTGGGCTGCCTTTACCATGGGCACTATGGCATCCCTCCTCCACAGGGCACACCTGTCCATCCTCTGTGGGGTGCAGAGGGTTGGTGTGTCCCTCCCTGGTGCCACAGCCCCTCCTGTACCCCCCTGCAGCTGGCTGAGGCACAGGCAGTGTGCCAGGCAGCGCAGGACGGGGCGCTGCGGCGGCGCTGCCAGTGCCTGGCCTGTGGGCTGCCTTTACCATGGGCACTATGACATCCCTCCTCCACGGGGCACACCTGTCCATCCTCTGTGGGGTCCGTGTGTCCCTGCCTGGTGCCACAGCCCTCTGTGTGCCCCTTGCAGCTGGCTGAGGCACAGGCAGCGTGCCAGGCGGCGCGGGACGGGGCGCAGCGGCTGCGGCGGCGCTGCCAACGCCTGGCCTGCGAGCTGGAGGACGCCCGGGTGCTGGCTGAGAGCCAGCAGAGCCGCAGCCACGAGCTGGAGAAGAGGCAGAAGAGGTGAGGGATGGGCAGGGTTTGGGGTGCTGGAGCAAGGAGGCAGGGAATGGGGGGGGTTGGGGTGGGTGAGGAGCTGGGTCATGGATGTGTTTCATGAAAAATCCTCTCGTTAAGATCTTTTGTCCTGAGAAGCCGAGAGGCCTCGGAAATGAAATGTAAAAAATAATTATCTGCTGCTGTGGAATGCAACAGGTCATCTTTGATTGGTCTGGTGTGGTTGTTTTTAATTAACGGCAAATCACAGTCTGGCTGTCTCAGACTCTGGTCAGTCACAAGATTTTGTTATCATTCCATTTCTATTCCTTTCAAGCCTTCTGATGAAATCCTTTTCTCTCTATTCTTTTAGTATAGTTTTAGTATATAATTTTCATATAATATAATATGATATAATATGATATAATATGATATAATATAATATAATATAATATAATATAATATAATATAATATAATATAATATAATATAATATAATATAATATAATATAATATAATATAATATATATAATAAAATAATAAATCAGCCTTCTGAAACATGGGGTCAAGATATCACGTATTTATATATATCATAATATATCAGCGTTCTGAAACATGGAGTCAAGATTCTCATCTTTTCCCTCATCCTGGGACCCCTGCAAACACCACCACAGAGCTGCTGTAAGGGTGGAGCTGATTTTTTTATCTCTTTCAGCTGCTGGGAGTTATTTTTCCATCCCCTTGCTGTGTGACTGACACAGGGTCTGAGCCCAGACTGATTTGGATTTGGACCTTAAAGCTCATCCACTTCCATCCCTATGAAATATTCCCTATGAATATTCTCCTTCCACCACCCCAGACTGCTCCCAGCCCTGTCCAGGGGCGTGCATGGGGTCCGTGTGTCCCTCCTGACCCTGCTGTGCTCCCCTCAGGTTTGACCTGCAGCTGGCCCAGGCCCTGGGGCAGTCTGCCTTCGAGAAGAGCCTCCGTGAGAAGCTGTCCCAGGAGAACACCAGCATCCGCTGGGAGATGGGCAAACTGCAGCAGAGCCTGGAGGTAAGAGGAGACCCCACTTTGCTGTCTTGGAGCCAGTTCTGGGAGCAGCACTGATTACCTTTGTAATTAGAGCAGAGGCAATCAGGAAACTTGATTCCAATTTCTGCCAGCACAGCTCAGTGTGTATTTGAATCTCCTTCCAGAAGGGATGTTGCTATGTATGAGTGGTCCCCACCCCATGATTCAGCTCGTCAGGGCCCCAATTTTCACTGGGGTCACTTGTGCTCGTCCTCACACGCCTACCCCCAGTCCCACCTTGGGGAAGGTGCTGTCTGTGCCCCATGGGATGGTGCTGCACCAAATGCCACCGTGGTGACACTGGCATGGCTGCTGGGGTGGGGAGAACCCCCAGGGCTGCTGCCAGCACCCCCCACCATCAATTTTTGGGGCTGATTTGCTGAACACAGCCTTTCCTCAAAGCCATGAGGTCGCTGGGTGCAAACACGAATTCCAGAGCTGCAGAGGAAGCCTTTGGGCATGTCTGGGTGTGCTTCAAACAGCCCACCCTGTCCCCAGAGTCCTGCATGTCCCTGGGCTGCAGGGACACCCCAGGGCAGTGGGAAGGTGATGATGCCGAATTTTGCCCCAAACAGGCAGAGTGACTGCCTAATCAGACTCAACTTAAGTCAATTAAGCAGGAGGTATTTTTATTAGCGACGCGTCGGAGAAATCACAAAGTGGATTTCTGAGTTCACATAGCAAAAGCAAGCCTTATATACAATTTTGGGTATAGGATTACATCAGATCAGGTACATAATCATGCATATTCATATGGGGCGTGGTGTAGGCGGAGCGTGGGCGGAGCGCAGGTGGAGACATCTCTTTTGGGGAATTTTCAGGTGGTCGTTCCTGTTGCCTTCATCATAGACGGGGTCTTTCCGATGAGTCTTCCTCTTTAAACTTTTGAACTCATTTCCTAATTTGGTCAATTCCCGGTGTGTTTGGCTTAGATCCCGTGGTTTGGCAAAACCCTTAGGATCGTTTCGACATTGCTGGCTCTAAACCTGCTTAGTCCATTAGTTTCTCCTATACCTATCTCTTCCCCTGTCATGATGCTCTACCCCTTATCTAATTTGTTACTCTGTTTTCCTAGTGCTGTGCTTTCTCCGTGTGTTCTAGTGCTAGGCCCCGCTTTACAGGCCTCACATTCCATGTTTTAACCCATTACTTCTAGAAGGCTATCTGCTTTAGGGCTTCAGTGAGGTCGGGACTGAGAGGGAAAGGTGGGCATGGGGGGGTCTCAGTGGGCTGCCCAACCCTGCTGCTGCTCCAGGCATTTGGGGTGATGTTTTTGGGAATGCTGTGGGTTCTGAGAGCGGGGTGTGAGTGTCCAGGCTCTGACCCTGCTCTGGCCAGCACAAGGAGGCCGAGGTGGCCAGGCTGGAGCAGCAGGTGGCTGTGTTGGCCAGCCGAGTGCAGGAGCTCAGCGCCCCCGGGGCCATGGACACGGTGCCTGGGCTCAAGAAGAAGCTCTGGGACCTGGAGGGCAGCGCTGCTGAGCAGAAGAAGGAGCTGGAGAGGCAAACAGCTGCTGTGGAGCACCTGGAGCAGGTAATGTGGGGCTGGGGGAACCAGGGGTGTCTGTCCCTGCTGGGACAGCCCAACACCATCCTCATCCTCTTGGGGCTGTGCATCATCTCTGGGGGTTTCAGCTCCACGAGAGGCTGGAGCTGGAGATGGAGAGGATGAAGCAGATCCACCAGAAGGAGCTGGAGGACAAGGATGAGGAGCTGGAGGACACGCAGAAGTCCTGCCAGAAGAGGGTAGGTTTGATGCTGGGTGGGTTTGATGCTTGGTGCTCCCCAAAACTCCCCATGTCCCCAGGAACCCTTCCAGAGGTGCGTGTTCCTGCTTTCCCACCATCACCTCAGTGTGAGCCCCCATCACAGCTTTGGGGTGCAGATCAGGCTTTGGGTCAGGGCTGAGCCCCAGTCACAGCTTTGGGGTGCAGATCAGGCTTTGGGTCAGGGCTGAGCCCCAGTCACATCCCAGGGGTGCAGATCAGGCTCTGGGTCAGGGCTGAGCCCCAGTCACAGCTTTGGGGTGCAGATCAGGCTTTGGGTCAGGGCTGAGCCCCAGTCACATCCCAGGGGTGCAGATCAGGCTCTGGGTCAGGGCTGAGCCCCAGTCACATCCCAGGGGTGCAGATCAAGCTTTGGGTCAGGGCTGAGCCCCAGTCACATCCCAGGGGTGCAGATCAGGCTCTGGGTCAGGGCTGAGCCCCCTGCCACGCTGGAGGGGCTGTTGGGGACAATGTATGAGAGCCACACATGATGCAGCACATGGACCCACTGCTCCCAGTAACACCAGAGTCACACCAAGGGTACCAGATCCTGAGTTTGATGTTTTTGGGGCTGATTTGCAGAAAACAGCCTTTCCTCAAAGCCATGAAGTTGATGGGTGCAAACACGAATTCCAGAGCTGCAGGGGCAGCCTTTGGGCATGTCTGGGTGTGCTTCAAACAGCCCACCCTGTCCCCAGTGTCCTGCATGTCCCTGGCACTGCTGGGGACAGGAGGTGCTCCAGGGGACATGGCCCATTCCTGGTCCCCAGTGCTGCCTCGGTGCCCACCCTCTCTTGGGGAGTGCCAAACCCCCCCTGTGGCAGTGTCTGTGCCCTGCTGGCCCCTTGAGGGGTGGCCGGGCACTGAGCAGGGCTGGGGTTGTCCCACAGCTGCGGCAGCTGGAGATGCAGCTGGAGCAGGAGCACGAGCAGAGGCAGATGGTGCTGCACGAGAAGCACGACCTGGAAGGGCTCATTGGCACCTTGTGTGAGCAGGTAAGGGGGCAGTGCCCGCCCAGGGGCTGCTCTGTGGGCTGTGCCCTGTGTGACCGTGTTCACAGGGGTTCTTGGAATGGGGGAAGAGATGAGGATCTGACTCCATGGTTTCAGAAGGCTTGGTTTATTATTTTATGGTATATATCACATTATACTAAAAGAACAGAGGAAAGGATTTCCTCAGAAGGCTGGCTAAGAATAGAATAAGAAGGAATGATAACAAAGGTTTGTGGCTCAGACTCTCTGTCCGAGCCATTAATTAGAAACAGTTCTATGACCCGAATCACAGATGCACCTGTTGCATTCCACAGCAGCAGATAATCATTGTTTACATTTTGTTCCTGAGGTCTCTTAGCTTCTCAGGAGGAAAAATCCTGAGGAAAGGATTTTCCATAAAAGATGTCTGTGACAGGGGGGCTCAGGAGGAGAGGCCCCTTCCCCTCCAGGACAGCCCCAGGTGTTGCTCTGGCAGCCCCCAGCCCCCAAGATCAGTCCTGGTGTAAGGGAAAGGGAGATGGGGCCGTGCAGCTGGGATTGCTGTGAGACATAACCACAGTTTGGCAGCAGGTATTAAATCAAATCCTGGCTTTGTCACTTAAAAATCCTGGGCTGCAGTGGTGGGAAGGGGCAGCTGGTTCCAGTCATGGCTCCAAATTTATTCCCTGTGGTTATAAAGAGACCCTGGGCAAGAGGAAAATGATGTGAGCAGTGTTCAGGATCCAGCTGGAGGGATGGCAGAGCAGCAGTGGTGGTGCTGCAAACACCCTGTGGTTAGCAGAGGACAGTTCATTAAAAAAATGGGAAGAAAACAGCTGACCCAGAAAACTAATTAAGGAAATGGAGATGCCAATGATTTCTTGTTCCAGCAAATTCCAGCCAGCTCTAAACCAGGCCACAAGGTCAAATCCACACAGTTGATTTCAGCCAGTGAACAGAAAACAGGAGAAGGAAAGCGGTTTGAAAGGAGAGCCGTGGAAAACAACCTAAATGGAAAATGCTCTTACACCTCAGTGATGCTGAAACCATGTCCCTGTTTATTTGGTGGCTCTCTAATTCCTTTATCCCTGTAACCATGGTTGCTCTCTCCCTCTCTCTGGGGGGGGGGAAACACAGAAGATGGGTTTTTTGAGGTATTCCTTGTGGCTGTGGGGCCAGGCTGTCCTTCTGGACACGGGGGGGATGTCACTCGTGGGGACCAGGGGTGCGCAAATGTTTTCAGAGGAGCATCTCTCTGATGGGGCAAAATATGGAACATCCTGGAGGTGTTCACTCTGGTGTAGCCGACCAAAACACCCTTAAATTGAGCGGGGAACACCTTGGGGTGTGGCGGAAGGTGCTGATGGAGGTTCCAGGGGCCAGCAGGGCTCAGACATCTCCTGTCCCCATCCCAGATCGGCCACCGCGACTTCGACGTGGAGAAGCGGCTGCGGCGGGACCTGCGGAGGAGCCGGGCGCTCCTGGCCGATGCTCAGCTGCTGCTGGCGGCCCCAGCCGGGCCCGGGGGCAGCGCTCCGGAGCTGGAACACCTGCGCAAACAGGTAGGGAGGGAGGGAAGCCGCAGGGAGCATCCCCCGCTGCCCCGCTTAACTGAGCGCTGGCACGCCGCAGAGTCTCCTTGGAAAAGGAGTGCTTACCCTGTAATTAAGGCAACGCTGGTGGAGTGTTTTTTCCCTTTTTTCCTTTTTTTTTCCCTGTTAATTACCTTCTGTTTGGCGTGTTTCTGCGCGTCTCCTACGGCCGGGCTGGGGCGGCGTTGCCATAGGGATGCTGGAAGCGGGAGAGGGATGGGGGGGATTTGAGCTGAGGAGCGGCTCCAGCTCTGTGACAGCTCTGTGCCGCCACACTGGGGACATCCCCGACCCCAGGGTGAGCTCTGAGTCCCCTGCCATGGATAGGGGCACCACGGGGCTGTCCATCCCCTGGTGGGCTGTGTATTCCCAAGTGCCAAGCAGGGGCTCAGCTAAAGCTGCTGACCCTCTGAAACCACTCAGAAATTAATCTGTTCTGCACATTTCACCTGGAAACAAACGAATCTGGAGGCACAAGGAACTCCAGCAACATCCAAGTGTAATTGGGAGGGTCGTTGTGCATAAATAACAGCTGTGAGCAGCAGCTTCTCCCTTCCACCTGTGCTGGGGGAGAAGGGGAAGGTGAGCTGATGGAGCTAGAGGTGTGTCCATGCCCTTACCTGGATGTCCAGGGCAAGAGATGGCAGTGGCTGGGACAAGCCACAGTGGGAATGGCCATTTTTTGCACTCTGCTGTTGTTAAGTATTATTGATCCAGTGCTGTAGTGCTGCGCTTCATTAAATCCCATAATGTTTCCCAAATCCCACTTTAGGATTGGAGAGGTTGCACTGCCCCTGTGTTTTCCCAGTCCCCGGTGGGAAGGAAATGTGGCAGGGCCCTACCTTGGGTCCCTTCCATGTGCTGATCTGAGGGACCTACATGGATGCTGAGGTGTTTCCTCTGCCCATCCCATCATGTCCAGCCCCATCTCCCTGGGGAATAATGCCCAGCTCACCAGGGGAATTAAATCTTTGCTCCAGAGAGTAAAGTCATGGAGAGAGCAGCTGAGGGAGCTGGGAAGGGGCTCAGCCTGGGGAAAAGGAGGCTCAGGTGGGACCTTGTGGCTCTGCACAGCTCCTGACAGGAGGGGACAGCCAGGGGGTGTCAGGCTCTGCTCCCAGGGAACAGGGTCTGGAGAGAGGGAACTGCACCAAACTGTGCCAGGGGAGGGTCAGGTTGGACACCAGGAGGAATTTCCTCATGGAAAGGGTGCTCAGGGACTGGAACTGTCCAGGGAGGTTTGGAGTCCCCATCCCTGGAGGTGTCCAAGGAATTCCTGGATGTGGCACTCAGTGCTCTGGGCTTGGTGACAAGGTGGGGATCAGGCACAGGCTGGATTTGATGACTTTGGAAGTTTTCCCCAGCATTTATGACTCTGGAATTTTGGGATTCTTGCTCCCTGCACACCCCAGTCCTCACAGCAAGGCAGAAGGTCGCTCTCTGTCCCTGTGGTTCTTGTGCTCATCTCCCTTGTGTTTGGAGAAGAGCAAACAGCCTGGATTTTGGGAATGTGGAGTTTTTGCTGTGCCACCAACACTGAGGCTCTGCCTGTGCTTAAAATGCCACATGATTATCCTGTCCTTTAAGCTGAAACAATTTCTAATGGCATTCATGACGACTTTCTCAAAAGCCAATGCATCCTACCAGCAGCCCACGGACCTGCACCAGAAGAAAAACTTTGCTAAAATGCTACATTTCCGTTAATCAAAATCCATATGGCTGGGAGTGCAGCATTGTTTCTTAATAAGGCTGAGGCATCCATTTTATGCAGGTATTTAACAGATGGTGTTCACAGCAAACTAATGTTGTTCCACACTTCATACATTATGCATTTTTTTGGGGGGGAATTTCAATTTATCCTTCCCAAGTGGGAAAATTCCATTACACCAAGTGAATTGGAAGCTGATGCTTAATGAGGGGTCCTGGAGATGATTTTCTCTCTGGTGGAATTATCGGGATTTTGGTGGGAATTGTGGCAGGGTTGAGGCCAGTCCATGAGTGGGGATGCAGGTGGGAAAGGCCATGAAACCAGGAGCTGATCTGAGTGGCATCTTCAACTCATCCCAGCAAAGCACAGAGGTTTTTTACAGCTGATGGAAGAAAGTTCTTCCTTTTCTAGTGAGAGGTCTCAATCTGCCCAAAAACTGGAGGGAAGCCAGCTGAGGATTGCTCCAGTTATAGTATTCCATTATTCCCCCCACTTTTTTTTTATTTATTTTTTTTTTAATTTTAGGGAGAGAGATAAAAAAGAAATTAAAAAAATAAAATTCTCTAACTCTCACCATGGTGTGCAGCTTTTCCCGCTGCCCCCTGGAACTCCACAGGGAAACCAGGAGCACAGGAAACGAGCAGCGAGCAGAGAGGGGTTTATTTTTCCTTTTTCGTAGAGAAAAAGCAAAAGAAACCCCGAGGAGCAGGGGAAGGAACTGGATGTTCAGGTACAGCCTACGACAACTCCTCCGCCCAGGCGAGGGGGGAGTTTTGGGGATGACGCTGCAGCTTCCAGATGTTTGCAGCCCATTGAAGATCGTGTGCGATCCTAATGGCTGAGCTGCAAAACCCGAGAGCGAATTAGCGCTTATAAATGGGATCTTCCACGTGTATTTGCAAATGCAATTTACGCCACGTGAAAAGCCCATTTGCAAACCCCCCGAATCGTGAATTGCTCTAATCAGGAATTACGTGTAATTCACATAATTTTGCAAATTAATGATCCCAGCTCTGCCTGGCCATGGGAAAGGGAGGATGTGCCATGGAGGCTGCTGGACTCATTAGGACGGGCAGTGGGGTTGGGATCTGAGCTGGAAGGTGCCAAGGAAGCTTTGCTTGCCCTGTAAACTAGGAGCAGACAAGTTGAAGAGCAGCAGGGGTTTAAAACGTGGAGATTTCTGTGTTCTTTAGCAGGGAAAAATGCCCTGACATGAAATAAAATGACACGGACACTGGACTCTCCAAGGTAAAATAGAGGGCAGTTTAATTTCTGACTCCAACATTTATAGATTTCCAAAAGGGGCAGTGGATTGGAGGGTGACAGTGCCACCTCTCCAATGACACTGGACAAACCAACAGCCCATCAACTTTATCCTCCTCCATAAAAGAATGCAAAAATAAATTATTTACATAAAGTGCGTGACAAAGTTCATTATAAGACTATAAACATCAGAAGGTTTAGAAGAACCTAAAAAAAAATAAGGTGACACCCTGTGAAAGTGGAAATAAGCACGGGGACAGCACCATCAGCATGTGGTTTCTCCTTTAATGATGATCCCCTGCACCTTTCCCCAGTTGGAAGAGAGCGAAGCCAAGTGTGCAGAGGCCCAGAGATGCCAGCAGACAGCAGCCCAGGAGCTGGAGAACCTGCACACGGAGCTGGAGACCCTCAGCAGAAGCAAGACCCTGGTGGGTTCCATGGCAGGGCAGGTGGGAGGGCGCAGTCCCACCTCTTGGGGTTTGGCAGCAATCAGCAGCTGCTTTGCTAAATCAGAAGTGTTTAATAAATCACCTTGGAGTGTTAATTACACCTCTGAGGATATTTATGAAACATCCCAGTGAATTTACTGGGTCTCCAAGGATATTCCTCACTGAATCACCTAGACTGCTTGGAAACAGCAGCCCCCGGGGTGGTTTATTGGGTGGACAAAATTCCTGCAAGGGTGCAGCATCCCATGGTCCTGCCCTGGCTCTCTGATGGGCTGGGGGCTGTTGGTGATGTATTCCAGAAGGGATTTGGTGGGTTCCCTGTGGGATCCAGGTGCTGTGGATCCTCCTGGTCCTGCTCCAGCTCTCTGATGGGCTGGAGGCTGTTGGTGATGTATTTCAGAAGGGATTTGGTGGGTTCCCTGTGGGATCCAGGTGCTGTGGACTCTCCTGGTCCTGCCCTGGCTCTCTGATGGGCTGGAGGCTGTTGGTGATGTATTCCAGAGGGGATTTGGTGGGATCCATGAACCAGGAGCTGTGCATCCTCCTGGTCCTGCCCTGGCTCTCTGATGGGCTGGGGGCTGTTGGCAGCATGTTCCAGAGGGGATTTGGTGGGATCCCTGTGGGATCCATGAAGCAGGAGCTGTGGATCCTCCTGCAGGTGGACGAGCAGCTGTTCCAGCTGCAGCACGAGCGAGCCGACCTGCTGAAGCGCATTGACGAGGACCAGGAGGACCTCAATGAGCTCATGGAAAAGCACAAGGCTCTGATCGCCCAGGTAGGAGCTGGGGGAGCCTCTGCAGCCCTGGGATGGCTCTCAGAAAGCCCTGCAGGCTGGCACGGAGCTGGTGGTGGCATCTGGGGGTCCACAAAGGGGTGAGGATCCACAGAGATGCTGTGATGAGGAGGGGAAGGCTCACAGCACCAAATCCTCTCACCTGCAGTTTTAAATCTTCTTTTAAGAGGTGTTTTGCCTTTAGTTTCAACATCTGGAGAATCCTAGAGCTGTCCCTCTGGGTTGTTTTTATTCCTCCTTTCACCATTTTCTCCTCCAGAGGTTAAAAAGCACTGTTAAAAAGCCTTGGTGCTTTCAGTGCCATATCCAAACTATGCCAGGCTCTCTCAGAGGATTATCCTGGGAGCTGAGGGACCTCAAAACTCCCATGGGAGGGGACAGGCTGACAATTCACAGTCTTGTGCCCCTTGCAGAGGTGGTAGGGATCCAGGAGCCTGTGTCTGGAACCAGGAGAATCCTGATCCACAAATATTTGTTTCAAAATTTTGGGAAGCTGCAGTGAGTTGGGAGAATGCAGCTCCATCGGGGCGGTCCAGGAGCAGCTCACTGGAGGTTCAGGCAGGAACCAGCCCTCTGCTCTGAGCCCTGCTGCTCCCAAATCCACATTTTCTGTTCCTGCAGTCGGCCACGGACATCGCTCAGATCCGGGAGCTGCAGACGCAGGTGGAGGATGTGAAGAAAGAAAAGCAGAGCCTGCAGGAGAAGGTAATTCCTGCAGGAGAAGGTAATTCCTGCAGGAGAAGGTAATTCCTGCAGGAGAAGGTAATTCCTGCAGGAGAAGGTAATTCCTGCAGGAGAAGGTAATTCCTGCCCAGCCTGGGGCACCCCTGCTGAGGAATGGGACCTCTTTAGGCTGGAGAAATCGTTTCCTTGCAGAATTTTTGGGATTCACAGCCTGGTTTCTCCCTCCTCCCCTGCTGAATTGGGATGGGCTGACCCCAGGGCTGCCCCAGGGTGGGCACCAACAAGGGCTGCACCCGCTCGCCTCTGAGGCTGTGCCAGCCCTCCTGGAGTGAGGGATTTAATTTTAAACACATGAGTAATCCCATTAAGTGAAGTGCTTTACTGGAGCGTGGCTAAGCTGCCCAGGAATCAGAAGCAGGAGGAGCGGGTGGTGCTTTGGAGATAGGCTGGATAAAAGGAGACGAATTCCTGTAGTTTTAGGTCAAATTCAAAACCTGAACCCAGGATCACTGAAAGGGCAGTTTCCTTTGGAGATCTCAGTGTAAGAACTGAGGAAACAGCCTGGCCCAGGCAGCTTTCCACAAAGATTGTGAATTTTTACACCTGCTATCCTCAAAGAGTGTGTGAGGAGAGAAGAGCAAAGGAGCCCCAGCCACGTGTCCTGGCCAGCAGGTTCTCCATTCAGAGCCACACTTCGCTGTCAGGCCTGTTCTGTGTGGCTCCAACAGCAGGGAATTCTTTGGGAAAGGAGGGCAGTGCTTGGCCACAGCAGCTCAGGGGCCAGGAGAGGGACTGGGGAGGGGATGAGCAGAGGGGATCAGCAGAGGGATGCATCAGAGGGGTCTGTGACCGTGTTCACAGGGGTTTTGGGATGAGGGAAGAGATGAGGATCTGACTCCATGTTTCAGAAGGCTGATTTATTATTTTATGATATATATTATATTCAAACTATACTAAAAGAATAGAAGAAAGGATTTCATCAGAAGGCTAGCTAAGAATAGAATAGCCAAGAATGATAACAAAGGCTTGTGGCTCGGACAGAGAGTCCGAGCCAACTGGGCTGTGATTGACCATTAATTAGAAAAACCACATGAGACCAATCACAGATCCACCTGTTGCATTCCCCAGCAGCAGATAATCAATGTTTACATTTTGTTCCTGAGGCCTCCCAGCTTCTCAGGAGGAAAAATCCTAAAGAAAGGATTTTTCATAAAAGATGTCTGTGGCAGGGTGGTCCAGGAGAGGGTTTCAGGAGAGGGGATCAGGAGAGGGGTGCAGGAAAGGGGTCCAGCAGAGGGGCTGGGGGATGCTGATGCTGACACAGCCCTGCTCTCCCAGCTGCAGGCAGCTCAGGCCAGGGCAGCCCAGCTGGAGCAGTGCCCGGCCGAGCGCTCCATCGTCAGCCGGCAGGAAGCTCGGATCCGGGACCTGGAGAGCCAGCTGGACTTCCAGGCCGTGCAGATGAAGCGCTTCGAGGTACCCCCTGCTGCCCTGGCACTGCCACCGCCCCACCTGTGGGGACAGCAGCACCTGGGATGGGCTGGGGCAGCACAGGGGTTTGGTGGCACTGCTGCTCTCCCTCCGAGGGTGTTTCTGACAGCCAGCAGCGCCTTGGTGCTCACAGGGACATTCCCAACTCCTCACCTTGCCCAGGTGCTGGTGCTGCGCCTGCGGGACAGCATCATCCAGATGGGAGAGGAGCTGGAGAAGGCGGCCGAGTCGGAGGCGCGGGAGAGGGAGAGCAGCAGGTACTACCAGAGGAGGATGCAGGAGATGAAGGCTGACATGGACGAGCTGGTGCAGAGGGAGCTGGAGTCCAGCCGCCGGCGCGTGGAGCTGGTGAGGTTTGGGGGATCCCATGGCCACAGAGGTTTGGGGGGTCCCATGGCCACAGGGGTTTGGAGGTGACCCCTCATAGCCCCTGGGTTGGTTTGAGGGCTCCAGAAACTCATTTTTGTGTGCTCCTTTGTGTGCTCTGGCTCTGGGGATGGAGTTGTCCCTCTGGGAAGGACGGGGAATTGCTTTGCAGCTTTCTGCAGCTCCAAACCATTGAACCAAAGCTGTCCTTGAGGATCCCCGTGTTCCCTTCTCCATGGCTGGTCTGGGAGCCTGGACAGTCACTCTGCTCCGTGTTTTCTTGTGGGAATGATGCGGTTTTGCTTGCTCTCACAGAAATGCAGTTCATGTGTGGATGTGGCACTTGGGGATGCGGTTTCAGTTGGACTGGATGATCTTGGAGGTGTTTCCATCCTAGGTGAATCTGTGATTCCAAGTTAGGTCATTCCTGCAGCTCCTCATGTCAGGCAGAGCCACAGTGGGTGCGAAATGCCCTGGCCCTGAGTGCTGAGGTGTGCCAGGCTGGCTGTGCCAGGCTCAGCCCAAGCACCAGCTCCTCCTGGAGCTCCTGGCTTTGCCAAACCCGCCCTGTGTCTGCACAGACAGCGCCAACCAGCAGCTAAATCCACTCTGAACAAGCAGAGCCCCAGCTGGCTTCGGAGAGCAGCAGAAATAGATTCACCTTCACTTCCCAGCCCTTTCCAGAGTCTCTTTTCATGTCGCTTCTTCCAGTAATCCAAGGGAAAGCCTTGCTCCCGAGTGGTAATTGAAAGATATTGCACTTCTGCTGGCAGCAGGGCTGAATTAGGAGCAGTTATTTTATCAATAATCTTTTAGTTAGCAATCAAGGAGATTTCAGGATTTATTCTGCCCCGAGGCTGCCAAGCCTTGCCGAGGGGGGTGGTGTGAACGATTCCCAATCCTCCGCCTGCACCGGGGTCAGGCTTTGCCCTTGCTCTGCCAGGCTCAGCCCTGCCTGCTCCAGCCTCCCCTGGGCATGGAATGGGGTCAAATCTCAGCCTTTGATGCTCTGCAGAGCCATGAGAAGGGCTGGGAAAGGTGGAATGGGGTCTGAGAAGGATGGAACAGGGGTCTGGGAAGGGGGGAACAGGAGTTGAGAGGGATGGAACAGAGGCTGGGAAGGATGGAACAGGGTCTGGGAAGGATGGAGAAGGGCTTGGAAGGATGGAACAGGGGCTGGGAGGGATGGAGAGAAGAGACAGGCTCTGCTGAGGTGCCGTGGGCATTCTGGGCTCCCTGATTTCAGGGACTGGGGAGCAGTGGCTGTGGGTGCTGTGATATTGAGTGTTTGTTGCAGCTCTGCTGGAAGGGCAGTGCTTGGAACATGGATTCTGTTGGGATGGGGGTGTGTTCTTTTTGCTGTATTTTTGGGGGTTGTGCCTGTATTTTTAGCAGCTTTCTGAATGTTTCATATGGGGAGGTACAGGAGCTTCTTGTGTTCTCCCAGATAAAGCGTGCAAAGAGGTCTGAAAGGGATTTTAGAGGCACCTCCCTCAAATCAGACACAAACAGCTGAGCTTGTAAGGCAGGACCGAGGGCTCTGGGTTTATCCAGATATTTGGGGTTATCTGGCAGGAGAAAGGAGCAGGGGGGCTCCCCCAGACACAGCTCCCCATCCCAGCTTTCCCATGGGGATTGCTCAATAGGAACTGGCTCCAGGCACTGCTGTGATATTCCTGGGAGCAGAGGCATCCCCAGACTGTGTCCTCTGAAGAGCACTTGAATTAAACATGGGCCAGAGCTGTGATCAGGGAGCCCAGCCCAGCCTGGTGGGGAGCATCAATAGTTAATGGAAAGCCACTTATGGCTCTGCTCCTGCTAAATCCCCCATCAATTATAAATCCAGCCTGAATTATTCACTTGACATTACTTAAGTCGTGCTCTGCTCCTAACAATTTTTGAAAAACTTATTTAAATACACGGCGGTGAGGTTGTGGACTTTACCACACACTGTTCAGGTTTAAAGGAGGGTGTTGAAAGGACAAATTCCTGGCAGAGATTGGGTTAAAAATCCTGTCTTGTTTCAGAGCTGCTGCCTGTATATGGAGATACATATGGAATATATATAAAATATACAGAATAGGAGGTATTTTGTCCTCACAGCTCATATTTACCAGTGGAAAATCCCATGCCACCATCCCCAGCCAGGCTCAGGGTGTCTCCATTCCATCCCTCCTTCTTTTCCCACCCAGTTCAGGGCACTAGGGAGGCAGCCTTGTGCCATTCAGCAGGGAATACCCAGTGAGGAGCAGGGACGAGAGCTGGCTGCCAGGCAGATGGCTCTGCCTCATGAATTTTGCAGGAAGGATGGGTTTTGAACACTTTCCAGGCGTGTTTGGTAATGATGGGGGTAGGACTTGGCCCTGCTGGACTCTCTTTGCTCTGGCTGCACATCCTGGGTTTTTCCTCCCTGGAGCTGGAGCTCCTTTCCCAATAAAACCTGGATCCCAGCCTGCAGCAGCTCCTCGATCCTCAGCTGCTGGGTTGGCACCCAGAGCTTGACAGGCCAAGGATGGAAGGGATGGAACAGGGGCTGGGAAGGGTGGAGAAGGGCTGGGAGGGATGGAACAGGGCCTGGGAAGGGTGGAGAAGGGCTGGGAATGATGGAACAGGGATTGGGAGAGATGGAACAAGGGATGGGAAGGATGGAACAGGGGTTGGGAGAGATTGAGAAGGGCTGGGAAGGATGGAGAAAGGGCTGAGAAGGATGGAGGAGGGCTGGGAAGAGTGGAACAGAGTCTGAGAAGGATGGAGCAGGGGCTGGGAAAGGTGGAGAACGGCTGGGAAGGATGGAACAGGGGCTGAGAAGGGTGGAAGAGGGGCTGGGAAGGATGGAACAGGAGCTGGGAAGGGTGGAGAAGGGCTGGGAAGGGTGGAACAGGGGCTGGGAAGGGTGGAACAGGGGCTGGGAAGGATGCAACAGGGGCTGGGAGTGATGGAACAGAGTCTGAGAGGGTTGGAGAAGAGCCGGGAAGGATGGAACAGGGGCTGGGAAGGAGGGAGAAAGGCTGGGAAGGATGGAACACAGGGTCTGGGAAGGGTGGGGAAGCCCTGTGAAGGATGGAGCAGGGATTGGGAGGGATGGAGAAGGGCTGGGAGCAGCAGGAATGTGGGACAATGAGTGGCTGTCCCAGTGTCTGGGTTTCCCTCCTGAGCCTGCTCCCAGGGGAGGATGGTGCTGCTCTGACTGAGCTGCCTGAAGAGTTTGGATTTCATGGCACAATTCAAACATCTGCAAGAGGGCTCTGGGATGAAAACTCAGCAAAGGGCTCCAGCCATGGGCAGGAGCTGCTCAGGTCTCTTCTTTGGAGAGCCAGGCGCCTTTTTGGTGGAATTCCTCGGGAAAAACAGGGTCTGACCCAGCTGGGATGGAGCCCTGGCTGGTTGAGGCGCAATCCAGGGATTTCTGGGTGTCCTCCTGTCCCTCTGTGCCCAGCACAGCTCCGCTGAACCCTCCCCTGAGCACACCATGGGGGCTGGTGGGTGCTATCCTAAAATCAGCTTTCTTTAGTGAAGCTGTGAAACTCATCAGCGCAATAATTAACTCATTTTACAGAAAACTGAAGTGCAGGTGTGAAGATATTCTTCACAAGTTGGGTTTTTTTTTTGTGAGAGGCTCGGTGTAAATAGTGTAAATAAGCTTTTTATTTTTTTTCCTGGTTCTTTTGCTGGCAGATCTTTTGCCTTGGCCCTGCTATGGCCACGTTGTGTAATACAACTTAGTTGGAACTCCAGGATTAGGGGGTTTTGCTCATTTGCAAACTATAAAGGGTTTTTTTGCTGGTTTTTTTTGGTTTTTTTTTTGTTTTCTTTTTGGTGCGATTTTTTTTGTGTGTGTTTTTTTTTTTTTTGTGTGTGTGTTTTTTTGTTTGTCTTTTGGTTTTTTAATTTTTTTTATGTTTTTTGGGGTTTTTTATGTGTGTGTGTTTTTGGGATTTTTGGATTTTTTGGGTTTCTTATTATTTTTAGGGGTTTTTGTGTTTTTCTTTTGTTTTTGGGGTTTTAAATGTTTCTTTGGTGTGGGTTTTTTTGTGGTTTATTTTTTTGGGAGGCTCTTTTGTTTTGGTTTTTATTTTCTGGGGAGCTTTTTTGTTTTATTTTGGGGTGGTTTTGGCTTTTTTGGTTTTTTTTTGTTTTGGTTGGGGTTTTTGGTTTTTTTTTTTTGTGGTTTTGGTTTGGTTTGGTTTTTTTGCTTTTTGGGGTTTTTTTTTTGTTTGTTTTTTATGTGTTTTTTTGAGGGGGGTTGGTTTCTTATGTTTTTTTAGTGTTTTTTTATGTGTGGTTTTTATGGCTTTTTTATGGTTTTTGGTGGGGTTTTTGGTGTGGTTTTGGGGTTTTTTTGGGGTATTTTTTGTGGGGTTTTTTGGGTTTTTTTTGGGCGCTTTTCTGTTTTGCTTTATTTTTATTTTTTGGGGGGGCTTTTTGTTTTGTTTTGCGGGTTTTTTGGCTTTTTTATGTTTTTGTTTTGGTTCGGGTTTTGTGGGTTTTTTTGTGGGTTTTTTTGTGTTTGTTTTTTGGGGTTTTTTTTGTGTTTGTTTTTTGGGGTTTTTTTTGTGTTTGTTTTTTGGGGTTTTTTTTTTGGCTGCTTTTTTGCGGGTGTGTTGTTGGTTTTGGGTTTTTTTGTTTGGTTTTTTTTTTTTTTTTGACACCTTTGAGGAGCTCTAATGACAATTACCATCAAAGGCAGTCGGTCCTTAGAGGTGATGGAGGAGCCAGGAGTGAAAACTCGGTGCCTATTTGCAAATTAGGGCTGTTGTGGTTCTGCTTTGCCTTTAAAAAGAGTGAATTCCTCAGGAATCCATCAGCTGCTCACGCACCAATTACACGGTGCTCACACTGCAGCCTTCAACCCAGCGAATTTTTGTCACTTCAAACTTTCCCAAAAACCCCGCGAGTTAACGGCTTAATTAAAAATAATCATGATGGATGAGTTCTGCAGGTGCGGGCTCAGTTATTAGAAGGAAAAGGGATTCGAGTTGGATTAATTAGATTACACTTGACTCGGGGTGGATGGGAGCGAGCAGAGGTGGTGTTGTCACAGCAGAAGCACAAACAAAAATACAAAAATACAGAAATACAAAAATAGAAAAATAGAAAAATAGAAAAATAGAAAAATACAAAAATAGAAAAATACAAAAATAAACATGAGGTGGTGACAAGGACGTGGTGCTGGCCTGGGAATCCTTTGGAGTCCCGGGGATCGTTGCACTGCTGGTTTTGTTTATCTCCTTTTAACCTCTTTTCAGATAATTCTGAGACAAAATTAGCTGGGAGAAAAAAAAAAAAAAAAAAAAAAGCCTCTTAAGGAAAAGAAGGTTTTGAAATCCCTTTCCATGAGGGATGTGCAGAATATTTTCAGGAGTGAGAGCAGCTCCCTGTGGGTTTGATGAGTGCCAGGCATCACTGAGTGAGTTCCTGTCCCCTTGTTCCTGGGGAAACCTTTGATCCAGGCTCCCTGTCAGCAGGGATCAACCTCAGCCTTCTGAAACCATGGATTCTGACCCACCAACAGAGCCAGACCTTTGCTCTGGGGCAATGGGAGAATCTGGATTGGAAATGCATTCAGAACCAGGCAAAATGTATATTTTATTTATTGATGATGAAATATACATCAGCCAGGGGTTCTGAGCTGGTCAGGCTGGTCCTGCTGTGCATGTCTGGCTGCTTTGGTGGGATCAGCCAGAGATGTTGGTGCCAAAAGGGGTTTAACAGCAGAGGATGCCTCTTTTAGCCCCTCAGGTCCCTCATGGTGCAGATTGCCCAATAATGTGACTTTTTCCCTTTATTTCTCCCCATTTTCTGCTCAGAGGAAACAAAAGGCCAGCTCTGCCCAGTGTGAGGGTGTCAGTTCTCAGCCCAGGGACTGTGTGGAAAGAGAAAAGCTCCTTGGATTTACATTTAGATGGAAACAACCTGTGTCAAAGGTGTCCAGCAACTCCCTGGGTGCCAGGGGCCTGGTGCTGGGCCTTGTCAATTTGTGCTCTGCAGGCAGCGCTTTTCCATCTGAAATTGAATCATTGTGGCAAAATTATTCCTTTCCTTGAGACAATTGTAGGGTACGGAGAAAAACACGAGAAGCCTCCGTGGATGAGATTTGGGACAGCTGGGATGTGGGGTTGAGCAGTGTCAGATCGATTTTGTGGCTCACATTGAAATCACCCCTCGGGTGGGCGATAGATCCCAGGTCCCCCTCCCGAGGCCACCAGTGTGTGTGCCACAAACTGTGGGTGCCAGGGGTGTCCTGTGGGTGCCAGGGGTGTCCTGGGGGTGCCAGGGGTGTCCTGGGGGTGCCAGGGGCAGCCCCAGCTCAGCAGCATCACCTGGGATGGTCCCTTCCCTCACATCATTCCCAGCATCATGCAGAAGGCAGCGAGCTCAGGGGTGACCCCACCAGCCAGGGGGACCCCTCCAGCCCCCAGGGCATTCTGCTTGCTGCTCCCACAGCCATCTCAGGGAATTTCTGTGTTTGTGGCCAGAGAAGTGGTTTTGGAGTGCTGGCAGGGGGATATTGTTCTGTGCCTCCCTGCCCATCGCTGTTAACAGCAGCAGGACAGAGGAGTGGAATTAAATGCAGCCACTGAACTGTATTTGATTTGTGCCATAGCCTGCAGGTGAGTCAATAGAGGCTCTTATCAGCCTGTGGAAGGGCTCAGCTCTTTATCAGGCAGCAGTTCCACTCCCTGCTCCTGCAGTCCCAAATATTGAACCCAGGCACGTGGGCACCCAGAGCTTGGGGCTCTTTCCTCCTCTCAGGGTTGGTGTTTCACTGTGAGCCCTGTTCTGAGCCCCTGCAGTCCTTGATGAAACTCTTCCCTTGATGAAACAGCTCGTTTCCACTTTCTGCCTGAGCCAGGAGGGAAGTTGGAAACACCAAGTTTCAGAAAACTTCTGATCAGCAGTGAAGTTTTCCCCAACGCCAGCGCGTTCCCAGGAGCTGCTGTGACACCCGAACTGGGCTGTTCCTTTCCATGTTTTGATGAACTGAGATGCTCTTGCCCCGGGCCCTGTGTGCCTGGTGATTCCAGGCCTTCCATTATTTACTGTGACAGTGTGCCAGCTCCTGTGCCCTGGCCTGTCTCAAGTCATCCCTCACCTTGTCACTGCCGCCGTGGCGATTTCACAGCTGGCAGCTTCCATCACTGTGGATCTGCTGCTCCCTCCTCTCTGCCCTGTGATGGCCTGGGAACAGCAGGAGGGGTTCCTTCCCAGCTGGAAGGATGTGGAATGTGATGAGCATAGGTGCAGGGCCAGGCTGGTGCCCTTGGTGTGCAAGGTGGGAGATGCTGGTCCATGGAGATGGGTGGGTCGTGTCAGATTGTGAATCCTGGAATGGTTTGGGTTGCAGGGACCTCAAAACTCATCCAGTCCCACCCCTGCCATAGGCAGGGACTCCTTCCACTATCTCAGGTTGCTCCACGCCTTGTCCTAAGCTGGTCTGGGGCACTTCCAGGGATGGGACAGTCAGAGCTTCTCTGGGCACCCTGTGCCAGAGCCTCACCACCCTCACAGGGAAAGATTTCATCCCAATATCCCATCTAACCCTGCCTCTGACAGTGGGTAGCATTCTCTGTGTCCTGTCACTCCATGCCCTTATTTAAAATTCCTCCCCAGCTCTTCTGGAACCCCTTTAAGCACTGGAAGTAAAACTATTTATCAAAGAAGTGGAGTAAAACTATTTATCAAAGAACCTATTTGACCATCAACATCCTCCCCAATCTTATTTATCACAACCCCAATACTAGCCTTACTTCTAGCAATCTCAATCTGCCCTTATCCATACCCTTATCCAAAATTCCTCTCCAGGCCTCTTGGAGCCCCTTTGGAAGGTGCTGGAAGATGCAGTTTATGTTCACAAGCACCACAGGGCATGGTGCAGCTAACCAGCCCCGCAGGCAGCACTGGGCTGGGTGTGGGGTGGTTCAGCAGCCCCCAAGGCAGGTGCAGACCCTCTCGTGGTGTCCCCTGTGCAGGAGCAGCAGCTGGCAGAGCTGGCGGAGGCGCGGCAGGGGCTGCAGGCTGACCTGGGCACCTCCATGCGCCGCATCGCAGACCTGCAGGTGGCCCTGGAGGGGCTGAGGGACAGCGACGACAGCGACGCTGACAGGTGAGAGCAGGGCTGGGGGGTGTCGGAACTCAGCGCATCCCTCCGGGTGTCCAGAGCTGCTGAGGACCCCGCCAGGGGGCTCGGAGACCCTGGCACGCTGCCCAGAACACCTGGGGATTTGATTGTGACCCCTGGAGCAAGTTACCAGCTTTGTATGGGGACGTGAAAGTCCCACAGGTTTGAACGGTGTAATAGCAAAATGATCACAGGCTGAAAATGTAGATTTTAGGATTTTTGGTATGGGGGTTATGGGGATAAGATGGAGGAATCTGGGCATGTCCAGCCTTTCTTTCTTCTTCTTCTTGTTCTCCATTTTCTGCAGTGATTTCTGCACTTTGGGATTGGTTTAGAGTAGAAGTGCATTGTTTTCTTGGTCCAGCGGTCACAACCTGCAGGCAAACATCTCGCTTTGGTCAGCTTGCCTCCCCCACACACCTCCCCTGGGTTGGGGGGTCTCAGTCCCAGTTCTTGGAGGGAGCAAAGAGGCCTTTTCACATGGGGTTTTCAGTCCCAGTCCTTGGAAGGAGCAGAGGGGCCTTCTCACATGGGGGTTCCATGTCTCGGTCCTTGATGGAGAGGCTCCTTACATCTCAGTCTGTCTGTCACGGTGGTTGTAAAACAGGTGAGGGTCTTTGGTGGGAGACCACCTGAAACTCAGGAGAAGTCCAGGCAGGACGAGAGGTGGGAGAGCTTCCAGAGCTGCTATTGTTGCACAAAGGGCACGGTGCCCCCTTCTTAGCACACAGCAAACACACCTGTGAAAACAAATAACACTGAGCTTTCAGGTCTCGGGGCCTTTGGCGTGTGACTTTCTCCTTCAGAGATTCTAGACGGAGGGGATCTTCTCTCCAGCGGTGCCCCAACGACAATCGTGAGGCAGATGAGGGAAAATTCTCACAGACTCTCACACCCCATCCATTAGGAATGTCTCTCCTGTCCCCCCAGGGATGCCTGCTCCACTGTTGGCTCCGTGCTCAGCCTGGAGCCTGCAGACAGCGTCATGTCCTGGCCGAGCTCCTCCTCAGGCTGGACGTCCCTGCTGAGTGCCAGCGTGGCCGGGAGCGTTCCAGCACCATCCGTGGGCAGCCGCAGCACCCAGAGCCTCAGGTGAGGGACCCCAGCCCATCCTGGGGGTCTTGGGTGGTGGTGACACGTGGGAGCTTCCTCTGGGATGCGCGGGACGGAGCTCAGAGGGACCTGTGGTGTTTGAGGTTAAAACATCGAATCGAGGGAGGCAGTCACTGCCACGCCGGGGATCAGTGAAACGCCAGATGAAAGTCACTACATCAAAAACGTGCTTCAAGCAGGAAAATGTGCCTTGATGTGTTCTCTGGAGATAATTTAAAGAGGCATTGCGGCCTGTTTGAGGATTTGTATGCCATATGCTCGCCGCTGAGGGAGAGGGGTGCGTTTCTACTGTTCTAATATCAAATATGTTAATTTTTGGTGGTGATGGTGATGGGCTAGGGGAGAGATGGGGAGGAGCCCAAGCACCTGCACAGCCCAAATGCTTTGCTCTGTGGGTGCCCATATTGAATTGGTGCCCATCAGAGGGACCACCCAGTCCAGAGAAAAACCCCATTTCTGTGTCACAGAGATATTTGTGTTTCATATGTGAAACAATCCCATGGCTTGAGTTTGGAAAAATTGTGTAAATCAGGGTCTGGGGCTGCATTGTGGAGAGAGCTGGTGAGGATGGAGGAGGGTGTTGGAGGTTTGTGAGGGCAGAGATGGAGCAGGGATGGAATCCTAGGGCAGGGAGCAGAGTGGGCTCCAGAGAGCATCATCCCCCTGTAGGGAAGGTGGGCAAGGTGCCAACCAGCCAAACTCAGAGTGAGCAGGGGTGAAATTCAGGGTGGGCAGGGCTGGCAGTGCCCCTACTCACAGCCCCTGTGATTCAGGACCTCCCCACCCTGCTGCTCCCCCAGGGATGCTGTCTCAGGACATGATCACCGCTTTCCCAGTTTTTCTCCCCATAACCAGGGCAGGTGCCAGGCTGAGGCTGGGCACAGCTCCCTGCAGGTGAAGATGCTCCAAGGTGACAGGATTTGTCAGGGTTGTGAGCACAGTCTCACTGCAGACATTAGTATTAATCTCCCTGCTCTGATTCCGGAGAGCTGCATCCCCACAGCCCCCACCTGCCTTGTTCAGGAGAATCACTGTTGTCAGAAATGATGTTCTGAAGAGAAATTCCCCTGCAGGAAACACCCTGAGTGAGCTGGAGCAGTCTGGGGAGGTACAAGGCAGAGTTTAAGAGCAGTCAGACCTGTGGGGAGGTCACAGAATCCTGGAATGGTTTGGGTTGGAAGGGACATGAAAAATCATCCCATTCCAACTCCCATAGACCAGTGAAGAGTGGGAGCCCTGAGAGCAGTGGGCTGAGCTCATTGGCACCCTGCACAATAAATAAAGCCCTTCCTAAGTGCTGCTGAGGAGGCTTTGGTCCAAATAACCCAGCTCTGATCATTAATGAATGACAGAAAAACAGGCATTGTGGCTAATATATTATTTCTGGTATATATATCCAATTTATACTTTGGATTTATAGTAGAAGATATGCAGGCTTTCAGGACGGACATTGGGAGGAATTTCTTCATGGAAAGGGTGGTCAGGTCTTGGCAGGGGCTGCCCAGGGAGGTTTGGGGTGCCCATCCCTAAGGAAGGTGGCACTCAGTGCTGTGGGCTGGGTGACAAGGTGGGGATTGGATTCCTGGATTCCTCTCCAACCTCAGTGATTCTGGGATTTTGGGGTTTGCTGGGCTGCCTGTGGCCTTTATCCTGAGCCCAAATCAAATTGTCCCGAGCCCTGGCCTCAGTGTGAGCATCTCCCCCTGTCCTGGGGCTGGTGAAGGGGCTGATCGCAACGGCTGGTGTGGGAGCTGCTGTGTTTGGCTGCAGCTCATCTAGGATGGAAATCGAGAGAGGAGGGGATGAAATGCAAACAAACAGGAGACGAGACTGGAGGTAATAAAAACGAGATCAGGGAAATGAGCTCTTCCTTATTAAGATTCCTTTGTCTTACACAAGCTCCCAGTAATGAAAAACGAGTCCTGCTCGTGTTGGCTGCTCAGCACCACATCTGGGCTGTTTGCTGAACAAACAGCTGCCAAGAGCCAGAGGAGAGCAGGCAGCTCTTATCACCCCTGTGCTTACAGGAGGGAGAGCTTTGATTAACGTTGCCTTTAATTCTCTGCTATTTAAATTCCTTGTACAAAACGCTGGCCGGCAGAGCTAAGCCTCCATAAATATGACACAGCTCAGGGTTGTGATAAATATGATTTTTTTTTATTATTATTAAGAAGGCAATTTAAAAGTTTATGTATTTATTCTGGCCTTTTCCAGGCAGGTCAGGGTTGTGCTGTGATGGGAGGTCATCCAGGGGTGCAGTCAGGGAGTGGATGCACAGCCCCAGGATCTGCCTCTCCATCCTGCATCCCACAGGACTGGGGCATCCACAGCCCCAGGATCACCCTGGCAGCAATTCCCCTCCCACCTTGGTTGACAAAACCAGGAGCCCTGGTCCCAAGGCTGCTGGGGATCCGACAGGTTTATTTTTAACCAGAATTGTGTCAAAAGCAAATCATTACGTGGGAGACCGGGAGCTCTTGTGTAGATGATGGTGTGACAAGAAAATCCTCTCCTGACAGAAATGAGGCCAGTGTCTCTCCCCTCCCTGAAACTGTCTTGGGTTTTATTTATCAGCTCCCATGAAAAGCATCCCAGCCACGCTTTCGGCCCTGGTCATGTGTTGCAAAGCATGTGTGGATTTTATTGTATAAATGATTTCAACTGGTATAATTGTAATCATGCTAATTGCTATGTAATCTTCGCTAATTATTGTTGTATGTCATTTGGTTTGGTGTGAATGGCAGATTGCAGAGCTCTGTTGGCTTCCAGGTGCCTCCCAGGCATTTTTTGCCGGGAAAAGATGGGAAAATCATCTTCTCTGAGGATGCTGGAGGAGCAGGGCTCTGCTCAGGGCTGCAGGGGCTCAGGGTCCTGCCTCCCGTGGCATCACCTTCTTTTGGGGCTGCCTGTGCCTTCCTGGGGTCGCTCTGAGCCCTGGGAATTCGTGCTGGGAATCAGAGAGGGATTTAGGGATGAGCAGAGGATGGGGTGTGACTGTCTGGCTCTTGTGTCCTGCCTTGTGAGGAGGATGAGGATGAGGAAGGTGAGCCATGATTTTGGAGGGAATAAGGGAACAGTTAAAGAAACAAATCATGGAATGGTTTGGGTGGGAAGGAACCTTCCAAATCATCCAGTCCCATCCCCTGCCATGGGCAGGGACACCTTCCATTATCCCAGGTTGCTCTGAGCTCTCTCCAGCCTGGTCTTGGAACTTCCAGGGCTCCAGGAACAGCCACAGCTTCTCAGGGCACCCTGTGCCAGGACCTCACCACCCTCACAGGGAAGAATTTCTTCCCAATATCCAATCCAGCCCCGCCTCTGGCAGTTTAATGGGTGCAGAAAATGGGAACTTTTGGGAGAGACAGGGATGGATGGGGCAGTTTTGGCCTTTCGCTGGAAACCAGGGCATGGAGAGTGTGAAGTCCCTGCTTGGGCTCTGGGGCAGTCATGGAAGCTGGAACAATCCCACCTTTGCAGCTTTCACTCCATTTCAGACCCTGAAGATATTCAGGAAAGCATCCCCTGTCAGTCATGTTGAACAGGACAATAAATACAGCATGTTCAGTCCTTGTTCACAGCCCATTAGTGGTTCTCACATCTCCACTCACTTTTATCTCAGCCTTAAAACCCAAATAAAAACCCTGATGCCGGTGTTTAATTTATGAAAGCCATTCATGCAGCACGCAGGTTACAATATTATTTGGAAACGTGCAGAATGAATGGAGCAATTTCTGCACAAAACCTCACCGAAGGATTACACCAGCCGTTTAAGTAAGATGCAATTTAGGGTCCTAAAATCCAGCATTATTGAAATGTCTCAAACTATTCATCAGCTGTGGTGCTTCAGCAGTGTCAGCATGGGACGGGCCTGAAGGGTGCAGTGATTCAGGGAGATGAAATATCTGGTTAATTCCTTAATAATAAAGAGATTTAGGCTGGTTAAACGGGCAGGGAAAGGTGGTGGGTGCCAGTTTGGGAGGGCATCTCTGTGCCCTGGGCTGTGCCAGTGGGCACCGGGAAGCTGGAGCTGCTCCACTGCCCCTTCCCTCCTGCAATCCCGCATTTCCCAGCTCTGGAGTTTGTCCTCAGCCCATCTCAAATGTGAATTATTTCCCGGGTCAGCAGCAGAGCCTGGTCCGAGCGAGCGTCCCGGAATTCTCCCCTCCCACCCCATTCCCATGGCAACAGCGGCATTCCCAGGGCAGGAACCTTCATCACTGCTGCTCCCTCCCGGAGATCCCTTTGTTCTTTGGGTCCTGCTGCTTCGCTCTGCCCTGTTCCCTCCTCCTTTCTTTCCCAAATTAACATCTCAGTAAGGCCAGACCTTGTTTCCCTTGGCTGAGCAGTGATGGGGGTACCTGGGAGTAGGGACCGTGCCATAAAGCAAATGCTTGGACAGGATCGAAAATGTCAAAATGCTTGGAGGGGATCACTAAGCAGGGGCTTAGTGACACCAGTGACCCCAAGCCCACCGGTGGCTGCAGTCCCCCCATTTCTGTGGCAGATGGATCCCATGTGGTTCCTGCACCATTCCTTGTTTGGGGTGTGATCCCTTGTCTGGCCATCCCCCCTCACTGTGCAGGAGCATCAGATCCAGGTGTAGCAGGGCTCCTGTTTGAGCAGCAGCCTGGGTGAAACATGCCCAGCAATAACACTGAGATGTGTCGGGGGTGCGCCGCGAGCCGCTTTCATAAAATTTTAGTGAATAATCTTTGGCTTTGACAGGAATAAAATAAATCCTACATATTGCTGTAATCTGTCAAGAAGAAGGATATTTGGAGGTAAGTGCCGGCTTGGCAGAGCTGAAGCTGGTCACACCACCAGGAATTATCCAGGCTGGCTGACCTGGGCTTATTTGAGATAAAATCCTTGGGCATTGCCCAACTGCTGGATGCAGCAGTGAGTTCATCCCGAGGCTCCCATGGCAATGCCAGCTTTTCACTGCTTTTTGTCCTTCCTGGATGACATCCCGGTCACTGGGAACCCCGCAAGCTAAACGAACACGGGTTTCTCTGACGCTGGCAGGGGGTTTTTACAAACCACAAACGGGACTGGGCTCCTGTGGAACGTACCTTGAGCTGTTTTATTTTCCAGCATCAGCCTCATGACGTGATTATGACAATGGGAAGACGCCAGCAGCTCGCATCTCAGGCAGCGGACAAAGAACTTGATGTTACAACTTACCTGATAAGTTTCTTAACTTATTCCCACATTTCTCTTGTTCAGGGTGAGCAGAGACACCAAGGACCCCGCTCCGAGCCGCCCTCTCTCCTCCCGGAGCTCTGCCCGCCCCACCGAGGCAGCAGATCCGGGGAGAACCACGAGTCCCCTGCTGGCGGCCAGAAGACGGGAATTTGGGAAACCTCAGGCAGAAGAAGAGGGGCTGGAGAGCCCAAAGAAGCCGGTGGATAGGATAGGAGACACATCCCCATCACTGCTGCGCGGGGTGTCCCCGCCGGTGCCCAGCCGGAGGAGGCTCTCGGTGGCATCGGGGTCGGTCTCGGTGGCATCAGGGTCGGTCCCGGTGGGCTCGGGGCCGGTGCCCAGCTCTGCCGCCCTCTCCGAGTACGTGGAGGAGCTGCGGCGGCAGCGGGAGCCGGGTTTGGGGGACGCGTCCTCGCTGCCCATTTACCGCACCACCGGTGCCGCGGCCCTGCGGCGCTCCAGGGCTGCCCTGGAGGAGCCCCCGGGGAGGCTGGAGGGGGATCGGGCAGGGGATGGAGAGGGAGCAGGTGCCAGCCTCACCCGCTCCTCCAGCCTGCGGAGCATGGCCTCGGAGCCGGCCGGGCCCCCGCGTTCCCCAGTGCTCAAAAAGGCATCGAAATTCGGCTCCTACGAGTCCCTCCTGCCGGGCCTGGACGGCTCCGGCCGCCGGCCGAGCTCCCCGGCTGCGGGGATGGAGGTGCCGCGGCTGAGCTCCTGGAGGAGCTGCCTGGAGCCCTCGCTGGAGGACGTGGAGCTGGGCAAGGAGCCGGAGGGATTGCTGGGCGAGGGGAAAGGGAGCGACCCCTTCAGCTGGAGAATCCCCACGCTCAACTACGAGAGGAGAACCAAGGTTGACTTCGATGATTTCGTGCCGGCCATCCGCAAGTCGCGCTCGGCCAGCAGCCTGGGCAGAGCCCGCAGGGACCGGAGGGACCCCCGGGCCCTCACCGTGCGCTTCGAGGACGAGGCCATCGCCTCGGGCAGCCTGGAGCCCTCCGACACCAAGGGCACGGCCAAGGGCAGGGAAGAGCCCGGGGATGTCTCCGACGCCTCCTCATCCTCGGGCTCGCAGCGCTCGGCCCGCAGCGCCGACAGCGTCAAGCGGCGGCCGCAGCCCCCGAGGGCGGCCGGGGAGGGCTCCAGCGGCAGGGCCGGCAGCCAGGGCAGCGCCGTGAGCCGCCGAGCCGAGGCCGAGGGCAGGGAGGACGATGTCAGCAGCATCATGAAGAAATATCTGGGCAAAGAGTAAGGTAAGTGTGCTAGGCAGCGATGTGGGGTGCTGGCCCTGAGCATCGTTGGCCGTGCTGATGTTGCTGGGGAGTGTGTGGGGACAGGATAGCTCGGGAGAACAGGAGTCCCCGTGCTCCTCCTGGTGTGTTAGAGCATCCCAGGGTGTCCCTCGGGGTGCGTGGCACCGGGACTGGTCACCCCTTGCCTTTGCGCCTTTGGAGCTGCAATGGGGATGCTGATGGTGCCAGGGACAGCCCCAGAGGCATCCACAGCACCAGCTCGGAATTCACTGGGATTTCCCAAAACCAGCATCACTCAGTTGCCACCCCAGCACCTGGCGGACTCATCCTCCCATGCACTCCCTCCTTAGGTGCCCAAATTTCTTTTGGGTGATTTTCTTTCTTGGTGATTAGAAGTCAACTCAGGCTGGACACTGGGGGTTCCCTCTCCAGAGGATGGGGCTCCTACATGGCCCAGACATCCTTCCCCCAGTCCTCAGCAGCCTCTGACACCCACTTGGATGCCATGTCTGGATTGCAACTGACACTTGGAGAATTAGGATTTATTGCTGCAATCCAGGTTTGAAAGCGGAGTCCCTAATGAATGCGCCACAACTGTAATTAAGTGTTTAAAATAGATTAGAAAAACATTTTGTAAAACCATTGCCTTTAGAGTAACTTATTGGATGTCAAGCTGTGACCAAATTGACTAAGCCAACACGCGAAGGGAGCGCATGTTAATAAAACATTTCTTTCCAGGAAGCAAATTTGCATAATGCAGCGTCCCAATTTCTGCAGGATCCGTTTCCATCGAGCCCCAACCCGCAGTGACGAGGAGCCACGATGGGCACACAGCATCCCTGCTCCTGGCAGAACCACCTCACGTGAGCAGAGACTGCAGAAGGCTCCACAGAAGTCATGGGATGGTTCTACAAACTTATTTTGGTCCTGGACACACCGTGGTTTCCTCATGCTCCTGCCCCGTTTCCCAGCTTTGCTCAGGGCCAGCCGCGGGGACAAGGACTTTCCTGTTCTCCTGCAGTTGTTTGACTTGGGAGTTGGTGCTTAAATTCAACCCCAGCGGCTGCCACAGATGCTGAGGATGTGCCATGGCCTGGGAAAGCCGCTCTGAGGGGAGCTGGGGGGACACCAAACCCCTCCCTTGTAACCCAGAGCTGCAGCCCAGGTGTCTCATCCCACGCTGCACTGCCCAAAAATGCAGCTAATCCTGAGGATGCTCTTGGGTCTCAGTGTGACACCCAGCAACAGCAGAGCTCTGAAACTTTGATAATTCCACAGGTATTTGATGGATCCATCTGTGCTTCCATGGCTGCAGCCTGTGGGGGACACCTGGGCACATCCCAGTGGTTTGCAAGGCACATGGGTGATGGAGGGGCTCTATTTAATGTTTGCTTGGTTTTTACACAATAAAATATTTGCTTCTTTGACATGCAGGTCCCTTCTGGTTATTCCTTTCCCCACAGTAGGTTCAGGTGTGTGGAAATTGTGCAGTGCAGAGCTGAGCACCTCCTTCCACAAAAAAACCCTCTTTTCTCACCCTCACCCTTCTTTCCTAGAAGAGATCCAAACTTATTCCTTGGTCAGAAGTTTGGGGCAAAAGGATGCACAATGTCCATGCACAAATCTCTCCTCTCCATGAGGAGAAATTTCCACCAATTTGCACATTCTCCTGGGACCCCTGTGGGACAGCCACAGGGCAGTGGCAGCTTGAAAGGCCGGTTGGGCACTGTTCAGCATTTTGTTTTGCCTGTTGTACTCCTCACCTTCACTTCTCATTTAAAGCAGGGCCTTGCAGCAGGCAGCACTTCCCTTGTCAGCGATGGATGGGGGCTCACATCAGCGCTTTGCTCAGCAATTCCCGGCGGCTCCGCAGGGCTGGCAGGGGGCAGGGTGACATTCCTCCTGCTCCCACGTGTCCCTTGCAGGACGCCTGCCTCATGCAAGAAGGCAGCAGATGAAGAAATTTCCTCTAATTAGTGTTAAATTGGTCTTTTTTTAAAACGATCCCGCTATTTCTGGGAGGAAAAAAGAAGCAAGTGCTTTTCTCTTTGCAGGGAGTATTGCTCCCCAGAGGGATTTCACAGAAGCAGGGAATCACAGAAGGGTTTGGGTGGGAAGAGACCTTAAAACTTATCCAGTTCTTCCCCCTGATATGTGCAGGGACACTTTCCACTATCCCAGGTTGCTCCAAGCCTCTTCCAGCCTGGCCTTGGGGCACTTCCAGGGATCCGGGGGCAGCCGCAGCTTCTCTGGGTACCCTGTGCCAGGGCCTCAGCACCCTCACAGGGAAGAATTTCTTCCCAATATCCCATCCATCCCTGCCCTCTGAGAGAAGGAAGCCATTCCCTCATATCCTGTCACTCCAAGTCCTTGTCCCAAGCCACTTTTGAGCTCTCCTGGAGCTCCTTTAGGCTCTGGAAGGGCTCTGAGCTCTCCCTGGAGCCTTCTCTTCCCCAGCTCCCCCATCCTGGCTCCTCTGTCTGCCCCAAGCCAGCTGGTGGCACCTGAGGGGAGGGACAGCAGTGGCACCTGGAGAAGGGACACCCAGGAGCAGGAATCCAGTGCTGCCCCACGTTTGGCCTCCGAAGTCCAGCTCACAACCACCCACTGGCCGAGGCGTCGCTTTGCAGCTCGTTTTTAATCTCATCTCCAAACGTGACACAAATTGCTCGTTATTTGTGGCTGTGGCAAAATGATTCTTCTGACACAAAGCCTTTGATTTGGAATTACTACAGTGTTGGCTTTGCTGGAAATTAAGCTGTTCCTATTTCAACTTGCGGGAGAGAAGCAGATTTGTGTGCAATACGCTGACTTCTTTCTTTTCCTTTCGCTTTGCAGGACACAAAGGAAATTGCTCTGTCACTTGGAATGGCTGTGCACATCCTTTAATGACAAACCAGGACAAAAACGATGCTTGGCCTGGAGCGTTGCAGGCTCAGTCCAGAGAATTGTTTGCCCTTGGAGCAGCCAGAGAGCAAAGCTCGTGGATGGTGAGACCGAGCCATCCATCAGTGCTGGCTGGTGGAAAATACGGTGTGTGCACAGCACAGGGGGGGAAACTCTGGTCCCTGCTCCCCCTGGGAGGCTCAGGAGACACAAAACTGATGGCTGAGCCAGCCAGGAGCAGGACCACGGCCATTTATAGCCTGGAGGGGGAGGACAGGAGTTATTCCCATTGTCCCTGTGTTTCAGCACGTTTCACTTGCTCTCAGCACAAGAGCTTTGCCCTGTGTTGGGGAAGATGAAACAGGAAAGCCTTATCAATGTGATTGCCTGGCTAAAGATTTTGAGAATATAGAAACTATAAGTGAGATTGAAATGAAAGCAAGCTTTGAGATAGCTCAGTTACTGAACAACTGGAAAACAATGAGGTGGCCAGCTGAAGGTAATCCCCTTTTGATGAGACAACACCCTCTGCTTGCAGGCAGGCCCAAGGGTCAGAGCAGACCCTACTAGCTTGGCAGAAGGGACCCAAAGAGGAGTTTTTAGGGTTTAAAATGTAAGACAGTATGGTGATGTAATGATTCTTATAGGCTGTATGGAAATGCTATAGGATTTGGATATTGTACTAGATTGAGTAGTGAGAATCAGAATATTCTGAGCTGGGCAGGCTTGGCTGCCATTCCCAGTCCCTGCTGAGGTGGGTACCAGGGTTGGAAACCTCTCTGGTCTCCCCATCACCCCCCTGAGCCACAGCACTTTGCAGGAGTTGAGCATCAAGGAGATCATAGAATTCCTGAGTTGGAAAGGACCCACAGGCATCATGGATCCAGCTCCTGGTCCTGCACCAGCCCACCCTGAGAATCCCACCACGTGCCTGAGGTGCTCTGTGGCCTCCTCCAAAGCTCTCAGAGCAATCAGGGAACTCCATTTAGTGCATTTCCAAACAATTAGCTGGTTCTATGAGCCTTTTTTTCCCACAAATAAGCTGCTTTTCCCAGCACCTGTATCTGTGAATGCTCTTCTCAGAGAGCAACAGGCACAAGTTTCCCAAGGATTTTTCCTGGAGAAGATAGTGAGAAGCTCAGAGAAGAAGAGAAAACAATTCTTATCTCTGTTTGCTGCTCCTGTTGTTTTGCACATGTGGAATGTGTTCTGGAGATTATTTACCTGAAGTGATTTGTTAATTGGACACCAGTGAAAATTGTTTTAATTCCTTGACCAATTGGATCCATGTGTGTCATAACTGTCTGGGTTTTTCTTTAGTATTCCTTAGTATAGTATCTTTGTAGTATAGTATCCCTTTAGTATGTATTTAGTATAGTGTTAGTGTAATATAGAATAGCTTAGTAAAGCAATTGTTCAGCCTTCTGAATCATGGAGTCAGAGCACTTTATTCCCTGGCTGGAGGATTGCGTGTTTCCATGATAAACACTTGGCTTTGACTCCTAACTCTGCCCAGAGGGATGGGAAGCACCCAGAGCTGCACATCCTCCCCTGGCAGAGCAGCCAGGGTTATCCTGATGGGTCGGTGGCTCTGGCAGAAGGATGGGGACATGGAACCCCCACTTTTCCTGGGCTCTGTTCAGCTCAGGGGGATAAGAAGCACCCAGAGCTGCACATCCTCCCCTGGCAGAGCAGCCAGGCTTGTCCTGATGGGTTGGTGGCTGTGGCAGAGGGATGGGGACATGGAACCCCCACCTCTCCTGGGCTGTGTTCAGCTCCTGCCCACGCTGACAGGATTCAATTTCACGGCGCTTGGATGCAGGGAGTTAATTCCTGATTGCTGCCATGCACGGAGCCTCTCTGCCATGAAATTTGTCCCTTCCAAAAGGGAGATGGAATTGAAATTATTCTTCCTTGGGGTGGCTCAGCAGGCGTGGCAGCCTCCCCCTTGCCCTGCTCACTGTTTGCTGCTGTGGCTGGGCTTGTTCTCCAGCAGTGGCCAAGGCCACCCCCAGCACTGGGACTTCCAAATGGGTTTGGAACGGGGAAATGAGTCTGTTGAGAGATGAGCCAAGAGTTTGGCATGGCGTGGCACTGCAGGGATGGGTGGAAAGCGAAAATGGACTCGATTTGCCAAAGCAAGGCTGTCTTGGCCACCCTCCTCACCCCTCTTCGGATGGAGAGCAGGAATTGCATCCCTGTGCTGTACAGGACCACTGGGGATGACCATAAATCTCCTGTCCCCATCAAAATCAGAGTCTTACCCCTGCCCAGGGTGTCCCCCCAGTGCCCATGCCAGCACAAGGCCTGTCAGGAGGAAGGCAGGATGCTCTCCCTGCCTTTCCCCCTCGCTCAGGGCCATCTGTCAGGCTGGGACTCGTTTTCACCAGGCTGAGCTTTATCCTTATTGAAGTCCCGCTGGGACTCCTGCCTCAGTGCCAGCCAGCCCACACCCTCCCGCCGTGCCGGTGACAAGAGGGTGACAAGAGCGTGCGGAGCTCCCGCCGGGCTCCCGGCAATCCCAGCACAGCCCGGAGCATCCCGAGCATCAGCCCGGAGCATCCCGAGCATCTGGGGAACAGCAACCACCCCACCCCTCTCCTAGGGGGAAAAACCCTGAATTCAAGACAAGGAGTCAGAGGGGGCTCTGAGCTGAGGCTCTGCTGAGCTCGGTTTAGGCTGACTCTGATCCTGCTGCTCCTGGGGCTGGAAAAGCTGAGATCCAGATGGCAAAGGGGGATGTGGTGGGGCTGTTCAGTGACCTCACCAGGCTGGGATCTGCCCAGGAGCAGAAGGGACAGGGCTGGCCCTGTTCTGGACCACCATGTGCCCTTAGGTAGCTCCTGATCTCTGTCAATTCAAAATAATGCAGAATTTATAATGCATATAATGCATTATAAATTTATTATATGTATAGATTTTTATATATAATATGCATTATAAATATATATAATGCATCATATGCGTTATAACTCTATTAAATATATTATTTATAATATCTAATATTTTCGCATATATACTATAAATAAACTGCTATATATAAATATATGGTGAATATATATTATACATTTATACATCCTAAAATTATGCTGTGTATTATATAATACATTATATATTATATATCCTGTGTGATGTACTTTATATGGTAGATACATATTATACATTGATACATCTTAAAATTACATTGTATATTATATAATACATTATATATTATAGATTCTGTATAGATTTATATATTGTTTATATATATAATATGCATTAGAGATATATATAATGCATTATATGCATTATAACTATATTAAATATATTATTTATCATATATATAATATTTTTGCATATATATTATAAAGAAACATATATAAATATATAGTGAATACATTGATACATCCTAAAATTACACTGTATATTATATAATACATTATATATTCTGTGTGATGTATTGTTATATGGTAGATACATGTTATACATTGATACATCTTATAATTACATTGTATATTATATTATATAATACATTATATATTAAGGATTCTGTGTGATGTGTTTTATTGATGTATTCTATATTTATATAGAATGCGTTATATATTCTGTGTGATGTATTTTATATGGTAGATACATATTATACATCGATACAGCTTAAAATTGCATTGTATATTACATAATACATTATATATTATAGATTCTGTGTGCTGTGTTTTATTGATGTATTCTTTATTTATAGAAGAGCTTCCTATGTCATCAAATGACTGATACAGTAGGGGAAAACCATTATAATTATCCTCATTCCATTTTCCACTTTCACTAAGTGTACCTCTGAGCTGTTATAATGGCTATAATTAATTTTTGGTTGTTATTTTGGAGTGCAGGCCCACGCAGGCCTTTCCCACCTATATCCAAGAGACCACTTTTACCACACACCCACAGAAGGCCACCCTGGCCATTAAGGAAAATTGCTGCCAAATGAACTTAATACAAATTAGATTTAGCTGGATGGCCAGTGAACATTCCCAGTAATTTGGATTGTGCTAAATAATTTATGAGAGGACTGAGGGCAGGAGATGGGTCCTCATTTGCTCACCCAGATGATGGAGAGGGCTGGGCATCAACCTCCACACATTGGCCATGGCTTTGGGGGAAAAGTGTTGTTTTTCCCTCAACTCCCAGCCAAGCTGCTCTTTCTGAGTGATGAATTTCTCTGAACAAAAGTCCTGAAAGAACAGCAAGAGCTTAATTACAGTGCAAGGTCTTTGTGCTCGTGTGGCACATTGCAAACCAGCTGGGGAGAGAGCTGCTGCAGCAGGAACCCTCTGCTGGCACTGGGGTACCTGGAGCAGAGGGAGGCCTTTAAAGGGAATAAAACCCACCCAGCAGAAGCAAATCCCGGATCTGAGGCTCATTTGCATTCCAATTGCAGAGCTCTGGGCTGGCACTGACTCCACAACCCACCCAGGCGTCACCCACAGCAAAAATCCAAAACTGGGGCAAAGCGGTGCCGCTGAAAATGCTTCTCCTAAGGAATATTCATGGAGCAGCCAGGGCACCATGGCTGCTGTGCCTTGGGAGAAGGGTCCCTCAGAGCCAGCCCTGACCCTGAGCTCGTCACGCTGCTGCCACTTCCCGCTGACGTGTCAGAAATAGCTCAAGGTCTCGGGGGCTTCGAGACAAAGGTTTGGTACCTGTCCATTTTAATTACTCTCCAACAGCACAGCCTTTGTCAGCTGCCACCCTCAAGGATAAAGCCATCCTGCTCTGCCAGAGCTCCCCAGCAGCAGTGGGTGGGATTTCACAGGGGTTTGGTCTGCCTGGTGCTGTACCAACACAGCCAGGAGAGGTGCCAGGGAGGGCAGAGCAGGGCTTGGTGCTGGGGTGCCCCGGGCAGGCACCGGGAGCAGCACCAGGACGTGGAAGCTCAGCCGAGCACGGGGAGCGTGGGCAGGGATCCAGGGAAACAGGACTCCGTGCTGGAAACCTGAACATGTGCTTTCTGGGAAGTGCCAAGAAAGCAACATTTGGAGGTTAAAGAAATGGCAGAAAACAGACAGATTTTTCCATGCGAAATTCGGAGAAACGCCGACTGCGAGTTTGGCAGAGCCCAAGCTGTGCAGTTTGCGTGATTAATTCATTAATATTTATCATATATACAGGGGGATTCGGGCTCCTCAGATGAAAGGTGTCAGTGGCATTGCTAGGATGAGGGGCAGAAAGGGGAGCCATGAGCCCCATTTGCCCCTGTGGGTTATGGGCTGGGCTGGAGGTGCAAACCAGGCGTGTGATGGGGGCACACCTGGAGGGCTCCATGCCCTGATCCCTGCTGGAACACACTGAGATGGCAGTGCCCCCTCCCCTGGCCCAGCTCTCCACCCCCAGTATCTTAGCATTGTGGTTTTGAGCCCAAAACACCCTTCAGATTCAATTATTTATTCCTATGAAATGTGCTTACAACTGCAGAAGGATTTTGCTTAATTGAGAGTGCAGCCAGCATTTTAATAAAACTATAAAAGGGTGAAACGTGCATAAACAGAAGAAAAGTGTTTAATCTCGGCACAATCACTTGATGTTCATGAGAGCGTTTAGCTTCCAATATAGCAAAGCAAATAATACTGAGATCCCACGAGCAAAGAGATATTTTTATCCTTTTGCACAAGCCCTGGGTTTAAATCTGACATTATAATTGTGAATTATGGTAGTCCATTACCATAGCTACAGGAGGCTCTGGCCAGCCAGGGGATCACGTTGCTAATGGCTGTCACAGGTTGGCTGTGGTGACAGCGATCCCTTGGGACTGCCATGCCCTGGGTGACACCACAGAGGCGGCATTGCAGCACGGGCACAGCACGGGTGTGGGGTCAGTGTGGCAAACTTGTGATGAAGCCACTCCTGGCTGCGCTCTAGAGCTGGGACCAACACCCTGCTGTCACTGGGTATGGGATCAGCACCCTTCTATGCATTGGATATGGGACTGGCACTTTTCTGTGCCTTGGATCAGCACCCTCCTGTCACTGGATATGGGACCAGCACCTTCCTGTGCATTCAATATGGGATCAGCACCTTCCTGTACATTAAATATGGGACCAGCACTTTTCTGAGCCTTGGATATAGGACCAGCACCCTGCTGTGCATTGAATATGGGACCAGCAACTTCCTGTGCCTTGGATATGGGACCAGCACACTCCTGTGCCTCAGATATGGCACCAGCACCCTCCTGTGCATTCAGTATGGGACCAGCACCTTCCTGTACATTAAATATGGGACCAGCACCCTCCTTGGCTTCCTCAAAGGTGCTGGGTGAGGGGCTGAGGCTTTCTGAGCCCCACACTAGCCCGCATATCCTCACACCAGTTACAGCAGGCAGCACATCCTCCATCCAGTCCTGTTAATAGCAGGGAGCAGCTTGTCTGGGCTCTGGGCTTTGGGATTGCACAGAGCCCATTGGATCTGCTCCCACTGCATCCCTCAGACACCTCTGCAGAAGCAGCAGGAGCCCCTTCCCCACCCCCCCTGTGCTGAGCATCCTCCCAGCAGCACCAGGTAGAGGCAGGGAGAGGGAGAACCCCTCCAGTCTGGGATTCAAACTCTGCTCACAGCCTGCTCGCTGAGAAAAGCATTCGTGTGTTGTACCGTAACCAAGGAGACTGGGAACTCAGGGAATGGCCAGTCCCACTTATCAGGAGCTTTTCTTCATCTCTGCTGGCGCACAGGATTGTGCTCGGTTTAATAAAGAGCTCGAAACAGCGTCGCCCTTTGCAGGCAGAGACAATTCCTCACCAAGGCACTGATGTCCCTGCTGGCATCTGCCCACAGGGAGAGATGGACAGCTCAGGATTCCAGCAGCTGGAATTCCCTGCACTTCTCCAGGCAGCAAATTTCCATCCCAGCTGCAGGAATTACCAGGAAATTTCCAGGCAGCTGCTGATAGGGAGAGATGGACAGCTCAGAATTCCAGCAGCTGGAATTCCCTGCACTTCTCCAGGCACCAAACTTCCATCCCAGCTGCAGGAATCACCAGGAAATTTCCAGGCCAGCTCAGAAATCCATGCAACCAACAGCTGGAATTCCCTGCATTCCTCCAGGCACCAAAGCTGCAGGAATTACTAGGAAATTTCCAGGCCCTTCCAAGGAAGGCTCCTCGTGCCAGCCGGGGTGGTTAATTCATTAATATTTATAATATATACAGGGGAATTTGGGCTCCTCAGATGAGAGGATTTGGGGTGTTGTACCCCCCAAAGGGACTCTGCACTCTGCCCCAGGGAATCCCTGGGTTGTGCCCAGAAGATGTGGAGAGAGGTCACTGGGAAATCCCAGAGGATGCTGCGCTGTCACCTCCGTGGCCCCCAGCAAGGCGCTGCTCCTTCCATCCATGGGACAGAGCATTAATTTATTCCTGCCTCTCTCAGAGCCTGCTCCTGGGGAGGAAAGCCATTATTTAAACATTAATTCCTTGTGTGGGCTCTCCTGCAATAAAGCAGGAGTGCGGAGGTGTTGAAGGAATTACGTTTTTATTTAATCACGGAGTAATTACAGGACCAGAGCTCTGCGGAGCAGCTGTGATTGACTTCCCAGCTCAGCCCCAGCTCACAGGAAGGGCCAAACTGTCTGACAGCAAACACACAGGGACCACCTCACCCCTGGCATGGCCACTGCAGTGGTGCCACTGCTCAGGGGACCACAAAAATGTAAAGATATAGATATAGATATAGATTATATTATATTTATAGATACATAATAAATATAGTAATAAATATAAATAAAAATAAAGAAAATAAATATAAATATAAATATAAATATAAAATAATAAATAATAAATATAATAATATTTATAGTAATATATAATAATTTTATAATAATATATATATTAATATATATAATAAAAATAATAAATAATAAATATAAAAATAAATATAAATAAAAATAAATAAATATAGTAATAAATATAGAAATAAATATAAAAATACATATATAAATCAATACGAATGTAAATGTAAACATAAATACCAATATATAGAAATAAATATATGAGTAAACATATAAATAAATTTAAATAAATAAATAAAAATATAAATATATAGCAATAGTTATAGCAATAAATATAGAATTAAATAAAGGTATAGATATAGAATTAATTCTAAATCTAAATCTAAATCTAAATCTATAAAAATATATATTATAAATTATATTTTATTATTGTTATTTATATATTATTTAATATATTATATATTACATTATATATAAATTCACATAATAAATTTATATTTTCTAAACCTAAACAAAATATAAATATAAATATAAATATAAATATAAATATAAATATAAATATAAATATAAATATAAATATAAATATAAATATAAATATAAATATAAATATAAATATAAATATAAATATAAATATAAACATCTGTGCATTTATTTATGGTGTCCTGCAAGGAGAGCCCCAGCTCAGATAGGCTCTGTTTCCAGGATGCTTTTGCACCAGGGACCTGCAGCCCCATGACCCAGAGCAGGTCCCTGGGGATACTTCCAGATCATTTTCCAAATTCCAAATTTTTCACTTAGCAGAGGGCAAAGGAATTGTCCCAAGCGTGACAAGTATAAAAGCATGGCTTGTGGCAGGACCAGCTTCACTGGGAACAAGAATATGCTGGGAAATGTCTCTTCTTCCCATACCATGGCAATTACTTGAATCTGCCTTAAAAATTGCCTTAAAAATTCCACTAGTTTTATCATAAAAGCTGATTTTAAGGCCAGAGTGTTCTGCAGGCTCTGGGAGCACAAGCAGTAAATTCCTCCAGTTGTTTTTTTGCTCATGTGAAGCTTTTTCCTTCAGAAAAAACACCCTGACTTAATTTGAAAACTTCAAGAGGCTGAGAAAGCATCACTTCCCCTTGATAATTCGTTCCAGTGGTTAATTACCTCGCTATTAGAAATGTGTCTTTTGTTCTAATTTAAATGCGTCTGGCTCCAGCTTCCAGTTGTTGGCTCTCTTGTGCTTTCCCTGCTGGATTAAAGGGCCCTTTCAGAGCTTGCTCTATCCCAGGAACATTTTTGCAGAGCGGATTCCAGGCACCTCTGGATCCTCCTTGGCCAAACCCCAGGGGCTTCGCTCCCTCCTTGCCTTTCAGTGCTGGTTTTTTTTTCAGTTCCTCAGAGAATTCTCCCTCTTTTATTCACCCTCTCCTGTTTGCCACACCCCTCTTTAATGAAGCACGTTTCCCAGCCCTGCGTGGAATATTCCCCTTGGTCCCACGGGTGCGTCAGGACCACAGCAAGGCCCTAAACCTCACCAGGGCTCTGCTGGACCCTCCTCCAGCCTTGGAGGGTGTCAGGGCCCTGGGAATGCCTGTGGAGCTGCTTTTGCTCCTCCAGCCTCTAAATTATTTCCACATTTGATCTTTTCTGGGACGCAGCCTCCCAGTTTGTGAGCGTGGCCTACATTTCCTGTGTCTAGATCGCAGCATCGCCTTGGATTCGATTAAAATGTGTTTTTTTTCTTGGATGGCAGCAGATTTACCCAGGAATCCAGATTTCCCCTGCTCCCACAGGACACCGTCTCGCCAGCAGTCCCAGAAATCAGGGCTTTTTACCCCAAATTTGTGGGATGGGAAATGTTTCTTCATCCCAGAGTGCCACCCTGGGCATGGAGCCATCAGCTCCTGGGTGCTGCTGCCAGCACTAACAGGTTTAGCATCAGCCCCATGGCTGATTTAAGGATTAAGCTCCTTAGAGGGAGCAGTGCTGGCTTTGTGAGAAGATCAGGGCTCAGGGATCCCCCCTCCCACCCCAGCAGCCTGGGAAGCACTGAAGGAATTCCCTGTCGCAGACATCTTTCATGAAAAACCTTTTCTTTAGGATTTTTCCTCCTGAGAAGCTGGGAGGCCTCAGGAACAAAATGTAAACATTGATTATCTGCTGCTGTGGAATGCAAACAGGTGCATCTGTGATTGGTCTCATGTTGGTTGTTTCTAATTAATGGCCAATCACAGTCAGCTGGTTCAAGCCTTTGTTATCATTCTTTCTTAATCTATTCTTAGCCAGCCTTCTGATGAAATCCTTTCTTCTATTCTTTTAGTACAGTTTTAATGTAATATATATAATTATTCTGAAACATGGAGTCAGATCCTCGTCTCTTCCCTCATCCTAAGACCTCTGTGAACAGCCATGGTGACAGCCATGCCACCAGCACATCCTGCCATGTGAGGGACAGGAGGGTGACAATGCGCCCTGTAGGGCTCTGGCTTGGCCACCAGAGCATGGGCAAGGTGGTGCTGCACCACACAGTGCTGCTCCTGGGTTATCCAGCAGCAAAAGAGGCTTCTGGGAAGTGCAGGTGGGTGAGCAGAGGGTGCTGGAGGTGCCCTGCAGGTGGATGTCCCAGCACGGGCACAGGAGCAGCCCAATCCCGAGCTGGGCATGCGCCCACGGTGCTGCAGAGCCCAGAGCTGGCACTGGCCCAGCCCTGGCACGGGCCCAGCCCTGCTGGCAGTCACGGGCTGGCTGAGGTGTTCTCAGCAATCAGATGTCACCTCTAACCGTGTCTCCAGCTGGCAGCAGCGGCGTCACAGCTCCGCAGGACAGCTCTCAGTGTCCCAGGGTGACAGCATCAATGTCCAGCCCTGGGGACACCACGAGCTCATGGGCTAATCAATGGTGGTGGCATCACTCAGCCCTAAGGACCCCATTGTCGCAGACATCTTTTTATGAAAAATCCTTAGGATTTTTCCTCCTGAGAAGCTGAGAGGCCTCGGGAACAAAATGCAAACAATGGTTATCTGCTGCTGTGGAATGCAACAGGTGCATCTGTGATTGGCCCATCTTGGATGTTTCTAATTAATGGCCAGTCACAATGAGCTGGCTTGGACAGAGAGCTGAGCTACAAGCCTTTGTTATCATTCTTTCCTATTTTATTCTTAGCCAGCCTTCTGATGAAATCCTTTCTTCTATTCTTTTACTATAGTTTTAATGTAATATATATAATAAAATAATAAATCAAGCCTTCTGAAACATGGAGTCAGATCCTCGTCTCTTCCCTCATCCTAAGACCCCTCTGAACACCATTACACTCCATCCCAGGGGCATTCCTCTCTCTCAGCACAGTCCTGGAGCCACTTCCTTCAGCCCCACATTTGGCAAGGACTTTGTGTCACCACCTGGTGAGTGTCACAGTGCCGGGCCCCTCTTTGGTGGTGGCTTTTTCGTCTGTCCCAGGTGGTGATTTTTGATCTGTCCACTCCCCTGGGGACACTCATGGATCCCTCCTTGCCCCTTCTGCCTGGCCAGGTGACAAACAGGAAGGGGCACCCACGGCAGCAGGGGATGCGGGGGCATTTCCCAGGCAATAAAAATCCCTGGCAGCTCCTCCGAGCAAAGCTTCAGCTCCCTCCTTCGCCAGGCCCAGTGCCTGTGTGCCAGGCACAAAGGGACCTGTGCCCTGCACGGGAGAGTCCATAAATCATCAGTGACTGGCTCAGCTCTCCTCTCACGGATGCTCCTCCGAGGTCTTCCAAGGCACCGGCACGAAAGCATTGAGTAAATAAAGATAAGGCTCTTACTCACTGCTGCCCACGTGAATCATCACTGTGTTAGGAAAATTAATCCACAAACAGCAGAGGTTTATGTCCAAAAAGGAGACAGAGGAGTCTTTTGACTTTATTCCAAGAAAGGGAGAGGCCATGGGGCATTCCTCTGGCATCTCTACAATTTTTGGAGCCTCCCCTTTTTTATCCAATTTCCCAGCCACGTTTCTCTTCTCTCTTTCCTTATTGGCTGAGGTGCTTGAGAGGTACAGACTTCCCAATACACCTGATACCAAAGACTCCCCTATAATGTATAATCCTCCCTTTTAATTGTTAATTCTTACTGAATTTAGGAGTTTTTCCCTATTGGCTGAGGTACTTGAGAGGTTCAGACTTCCCAATACACCTGATATCAATGATTCCCCTCTAATGTATAACCCTCCTTTTTAATTTTTAATTCTTACAGAATTTAGGAGGTTTTCTTCCCCATTGTTTCTTTCACCTTTCAATGCCTCATTTCATTTCTCAGCAAACCTAAAGTTTATTTGTAAAAGCAAAATCTTATCCCATTCATCAATCAGTGGAATCCTTCCCATTGCTTCTTTTACCTCTCAGTGCTAGTTTTATCTACCAGCAAACCCACAGCTTGTTTGTGTTATAAGTGAATACTCCAATGTAATAATTAAGGAAATTTATTAAATAATCAAAGTATAAATTCAGAAAAAGCCACAAGCAATTCGACTCTGAGCCAGGCAATCAGAGTCAGGGAAACCCAGAATTTGGCCTCTGTGCACCAAAATCCCTGTGGGTCTCCAAATGTCATTTCTAAGGGGTTGTTTTTATACAGTCTTTTGGGTTTCTTTAGCACATCGTAGATTTTTTCTTTCTTGCTGCCTCATTTCTCAGAACTGGTGAATAATTGCTGTAATCCTGTCAGGTGAAAATCGTCTGGGATGAACTTCTGGCACGGAATATTATCTTATTGATGATGCCTATCAAATGCCTCCTGCTGGAGTCTTGTCAGACAAAAAAAATCCCTTGAAATATCCATCTCTGGAGACAGTGTTTGAATCCCCATCCTTATCACTTAGCCTATCACTGCTTGTCGCCTGACCCTGGCTTTAGTACACAAAGAGCTGTGGTTTTTAATTTCCCTTCAGCAGGAATTATTTTACAACATTTGTAAAGACAAATCCGCCATTCCTCTCAGCCGGGTGGGCAGCCAAGGAAAGCGCTCCGTTTTCCCAGACCTCTGCAAACTAAAATAAAGCAGTGCTGGCTGTCCCCTTGCCCTTGCTGTGGGCTGAGCTGGCAGCACTGAGCCCAGAGCCCAGCACGGGAGCCTTTGCCAAGCAGCTGCAGCAGAGCAGAGCCCGGGCTGTGCTCTCACAGCCTCTGCTGCTTTCCTGCACCTTCCTTCTCTGCCAAAGCACCCGTGTCACCCTTGTCAGGAAAATTAATCCACAAACAGCAGAGGTTTACGTGCAAAAAGGAGACAGAGGAGTCCTTTTGCTTTATTTGAATAAAGGGAGAGGCCATGGGGCATTCCCCTGGGATTCTCTCGTTTTTGGAGCCGCCTTTTTATCCCAATTTCCTGGGCACTTTTCCCTTCTCTCTTTCTTCCTTGGCTGAGGTACTTGGGAGGCACAGACTTCCCAATACGCCTGATACCAAAGATTTCCCTCCTCTAATGTATAACCCTCCCTTTTAATTTTGAATTCTTATGGAATTTAGGGGAACAGCGTGTGAGGCAGGGATGGGACCAGAACAGCACCAGCTTGGGACCTGCTGGGTGTACAGAGGTTTGGAGGGATCCATATCCCATCCAGAGCCCTTGCTCAGCGCTCAGAGGCAGCAGTTGCAGCCTGCAGGAAGCATGGCAGGGGGCTGGAATGATGCTCCAGTGTTGCAGACATCTTTTGTGAAAAATCCTTTCCTTAGGATTTTTCCTCCTGAGAAGCTGAGACTCCTCAGGAACAAAATGTAAACATTGATTATCTGCTGCTGTGGAATGCAACAGGTGCATCTGTGATTGGCCCATGTTGGTTGTTTCTAATTAATGGCCAATCACAGTCAGCTGGCTTGGAGTCTCTGTCCGAGACAGAAGCCTTTGTTATCATTCTTTGCTATTCTTAGCTAGCCCTCTGAGGAAACCTTTTCGTCTATTCTTTTAATATAGTTTTAATGTAATACATATCATAAAATAATAAATCAAGCCTTCTGAAACATGGAGTCAGATCCTCATCTCTTCCCCAATCCAAGAACCCGTGTGAACACTGTCACATTCCAGGACCTGTGGATTGTTACAGGGGTTCAGGGATCTGCTCCTGGAGTGAAGCACCCACATCCTGCTGGGGGAACAGAGCCACTGTTCCCAGCTCTGGGCTCTGATGGGACACCCAGGCAGGTTTTATGGATGAACAAATGGAAGATTCCCTATCCCAACCATAAAACGGATGATTCCCCATCCCAATCATCAACTGGATGATTCCCCATCCCGACCATCAAAGGGATGATTCCCCATCCCAGGTTGGACAGGCCTTGGGCACACCTGGTCCAGTGGAAAATGCCCCTCTCCATGGCAGGGACAAGATGGGCTTTGAAGCCACTTCCCACCCAAACCATCCTAGGATTCCATGACAATAGGGACTCATTCCACGACAATGGGAACTCATTCCATGACAAAATAGGAACTCCTGTCGGGAGCAGGAGGGGAGGCAGAGCCGGCATCCCCCAGCCTGCTCCCCTGGCAGGGCACACGTGCTGCTGCAATGATGGATGTTTGCTCTGTACCGGCCCAGGAGCCGAAATAAATTGCAGCTATACAATGAAGAGGCACTTTATTGCTCAGGCATTAGGCAAAGCTAATGTAATCCGAACCGATATTGAATACAAATCCTTGGCTGTGACTCACCCTGCTATTACATTGTGTTCTGCAGAGCAGCCTCGTGCCATCAGAGTCAGGCTTTAGGGAAAAATAAGAAAGGAACAGGCTTTTCTCTCTCCCTGTGAAAGACAGCTGCAATGACGGCCAAATCACCCAATCATTGCCTTAATTAATAATTATTCGGAGCCTCCTGGGATTGATTGGATCATTATGACACCAAGTGAAGCCTGAAGAAGAACTCCAGGGGGAAGATGGTGCTGATTCCGTGCTCCCTTTGCCTCTCTCGCTTGCACAAGGAGCATATCAAAGCTTCAGGAGCTCACGGGGTGGGGGAGAAAACCTGCATTTTTCCTGGGATAACTCATTCCTGCAAGCAACACCTGACTTCACAACCATCACCTGCTCTTTCTGCCTGGAGCCCAGCGTGAGGCCTTTGTGCTGTGCCAGAGCTGCAGCAGAAGGATGAGGGGAGAGGGGATTTTTATTCCCCCAGCCTTCCTCAATCATCTCCCTCCCTCCCTGAGACCTGCTCAGCACAACCTTTGGTTTCAGGTGCCAAGTTGGTGCCTGATGCACAACCAGCAGCCAGGGCTGAGGGTTGCACTGCCAGGGCATCCAGGAATGGCAGATTTGTCTTTCCAAACAAGCTGTGGGTCTGCTGGTGGATAAAACCATCACTGGGAGATAAAAGAAACAATGGGAAGGATTCCACTGATGGATGAATGGAAAAGGATATTTGCTTTTACAAATAAACTTTAGGTTTGCTGAGAAATGAAATGAGGCATTGAAAGGTGAAAGAAACAATGGGGGAAGAAAAAACCCTGAATTCCATAAGAATTAAAAATTAAAAGGGAGGGTTATACATTAGAGGGAAATCTTTGGTATCAGGTGTTTTGGGAAGTCTGAACCTCTAAAGTTCCTCAGCCAATGGGGAAAGAGAAGGGGAATGTGGCTGGGAAATTTGGATTAAAAAGGAGGCTGCATCCTCCAAAAATTGTAGAGATCCCAGGGGAATGCCCATGGCCTCTCCCTTTATTTGAATAAAGTCAAAGGACTCCTCTGTCTCCTTTTTCGACATAAACCTCTGATGTTTGTGGATTAATTTTCCTAACATTCCCCTCTGGGAACGGGGGTGTTGAGGAGACACTGATGAACCAAGTCCCCAAACAGTCCTGCAAGGCTGGGGCTGTGTCTGCCCAGTGCTCTGTGAGCTTCAGAGCCCAGCACAGCCTTGTGCTGAGTTGGGAAATCTCACCACCCCTGAGGTCAATACTAATGCAGTCCTTGATCCCGCTGCCAGCACTGCAAATCTTCCCTCTAATAGAGCCAGGAGCTTCTCAAACCCTCCTTCTCCCTCTAACTGTTCACTTCAAGAACAGACAAACTTCAGTAAACCAAATTTTGTCCCCCTGGGCTGCGAGCCCCAGAGCATCTCAGCATCTCCAGCAGTGCTGAAGGGCAGAGTCCATCCCCACTCAGTGCCTGTATCCCTGATCCCCTGCCAAAACTGCACCCAGGCACCCCTGGGGAGAGCCTGTTCATCTCCACACTGCTGCAGAGGGCTCCTTGAAGCCTGCCAAGAAAACAAACATGATCCCCGAAAGAAAAATCAACATCCCCTCCCACTCCTGTGCTGGATCATCCATCCCCCTGTTGGATCTCCATGCTGTGGGCACACAGGGATGAACTGACCACGAATTCTGAGCATGGAAATGGCTCCTGAGGACACTGAGGTGACTTCCCTGGCTGCAGGGACATTTCTGTGCCTGTGGCTTCCTTGGCTGCTTTGGGTCACCCTCACTGGCATGAGAGCAGGATAGGGATCAGCAAGGAGCACCCCAAGCTCTCCCAGTGCCTCAGGGACCTGCCAGGCTGTGTTTAAGTGGTGAACACACCTTCCCTGGCTTTGGGGAAGAGGGAATGAGCCATCCCCATGCTGCCAGCAAAGCCCTCAGTGAAGGCAATAAGTCATTGACTCCTCTCCCTCCCTCACAGAGCGTCCCTGGTTAATGAGATCATCCATCAACAGGATTTTTGGAAGCTGTCAGCTTGGTTCAGGCTGAAAGGCTCAGCCATCAGCCACAGGGATCTATCAGGGTCTGAGGAATTGGCAGAGGCACTCAATGCTTCCCAAAGCAGCCCTGCCCTGTCCCACCAGCAGCCTTGCAGACCCCACAAAGGCCCCTGCTGCCCATGCCATGATGCTGGAGGCTCTCTGGGCACAGAGCACACCCAGAGAGTGGGAAGGGCCCTGTCCTGGCTGTGCTGCTGCTGTGGCACAGGGAATGCCACGTGCAGCAGCGCTGGGCTGCTCCCTGCAAAGGTCAGGCTGGCACAGCCAGGAAAAGGCTCCCAGCCCTGGGCCAGCCCCCAGCTCACTGATCTGCCCTCTGACAAACACAGCAAAGCAGAGCAGAACCGGGGAGGCACAGGGATGAAAGCAGACGGCAGGACTGGGAGGGACCAGAAATACCTGTAAGGTTTGAACTTCAGAGGATCGGTCTAATACGCGAATAAGTGAATTTTGCACGGCGCTGTGCGTGGCAGGAGGACAGGCAGGGGCTGCTGCTGAGCGGTTTGTGCACCATGAAATCAATCCCACCCAGCACACACGGGCTGGCTCTGCCAGGAATCCTGCCCAGGTCCCGCTGGCCCACCTCTGGTTGACGCCCACAGCTCGCAAATGGAATTAGAGCAGCCATGAATAAATGGAGATCTTTTTCCTCAGAGTGGTAAAAGAGCTTATGAGAGTGAGGAAAATGCCTGGAATGACAGGGATTTAGGGAGGTGTGGGACAGAGCAGTGTTGAAGCAGGGTGCTCAGAGCTGGAGTCCCCAAATGAGAGGCTGAGCATGCCCTGGACAGAGCAGCCACGTGTTTATTCCCAGTTTGAGCCCCTTGATTCATCCTTTCTGCCCTTCCATCTTCTCTGGACTCCCCACCAGGATATCCCAGGCTCACCAGGGGCTGCCACCCTCCCTCCCCATGCACCAACGCAGTGACACACTCCCATCTCCACTTATCTGCTGCCAGGCTGACCAGCTCTGGCTGTAATTTCATGCTGTTATAAGCAATCACACTTGTAAAGCAAAAATCACGGCTGTGTTTCATGGCACAGAATGTGAAGGAGGCTTTTAAGCACTGGAGAAATCCCAGCTGATGGCTCATCCCTCTATCCCTGCGCTGGCACTGCTTCATCCCAGTGCCCGGACATCCCCACAGCCACAGCTTTCAGAGCAGTCACAAATAATAATTTCTTCCTAATATATAATCTAAATATACCCTCCTTCAGCTAAAAGCCATTCTCACTTACCCCAGCACTGCAAAAAGCCCTCCTCATCCCCCTGCAAGGGCAGCCCTGCTTTTTTAGCAGCTCTCAGTAACAAGCCCCAGGTGGAAGCAAAAATCTGTGTGACCCTGTGATATTTTATGAAAAATACCTTTGCCAGGATTTCTTCTCCTGGGAGGCTGGGAGGCTTCAGCTTCTCCATGTTTTGCTCCTGTAGAAAGTGATTTGGAGAATTGTTTAGCCAGCATTTGAATTGTTTTTCATTAATGGCCAATCACAGCCAGCTGTGTCAGACTCTCTGAGTCTGTCACGCGTTTTTATTATTCACTCTTTTCTAACCTTCTGATGCCTCCTTTATTTTTCTTTAGTATATAATTTTCTTTTAATATAATAAATATACAATAAAATAATAAATCAGCCTTCTGAGAACTTGGGAGTCAATTCTCATCTCTCACCTCGACTTGAAGACCCTCTCAACACCACAACAATTAATAACCACACCTGTGTCCCACACCTGCCCTCAGCTCCCAAACCTCCTCTCTGTGCCCTGAAACAAGGAGTGGGTGGCCCAGTGGTGGGGACAGAGCTCCCCTGTGAGAGGAATATTGGATTTGTCTTTCCAAACAAGCTGTGGGTCTGCTGGTGGATAAACCCAGCGCTGGGAGATAAAAGAAACAATGGGAAGGATTCCACTGATGGATGAATGAAAAAAGATATTTGCCTTTACAAATAAATTTTAGGTCTGCTGAGAAATGAAATGAGGCATTGAAAGGTGAAAGAAACAATGGGGAAGAAAAAACCCTAAATTCAGTAAGAACTAAAAATTAAAAGGAAGGGTTATACATTAGAGGGAAATCTTTGGTATCAGGTGTATTGGGAAGTCTGTACCTCTCAAGTACCTCAGGCAATGGGAAAAAAACCCTAAACTCCATAAGAATTAAAAATTAAAAGGGAGGGTTATACATTAGAGGGAAATCTTTGATATCAGGTGTATTGGGGAGTCTGAAACTCTCAAGCACCTCAGCCAATAAGGGAAGAGAGAAGGGAAATGTGGCTGGGAAATTGGATAAAAAGGAGGCTGCATCCTCCAAAAATTGGAGAGATGCCTGGGGAATGCCCCATAGCCTCTCCCTTTATTCAAATAAAGCCAAAAATAATAACTCCTCTGTCTCGTTTTTGCACATAAACCTCTGGTGTTTTTGGATTATTTTTCCTCACACCTGTGTCCCTGGGTGCTGGGGGAGGTGGCTGCTCCCTGCCTGTGCCTGTCACCGTGTCACACAGCCTGGCACGGACAGCCTGTCAGACAGGCAGGGAACGTGCCGCGTGTGTTTCGGGAGGGGAACCAAACTCCGTATGGCGCTCTCCATCTGGGCCCTGATGGAGGGCTGCCTGCAAGGGAGGAAGGACAGCCAAGAGTGCACCCCACCTTCCCAGGGGGGCAAAACCTGCCCTTGCTTCCCTGTTCCCATGGGCTACACCCTCACCAGTAGCGGGAAGAGGGACTGGGAGCCCTGGAGGTGGCACCCGGTGACATGGGGAGGAAAGGAGGGAGGGTGTCACCGTGATATTTTCTGAAAAATCTCTTTGCCAGGATTTCTTCTGCTGGGAAGCCGAGAAGCTTCAGCTTCTCCATGTTTTGCTCCTGTAGAATGTGATTTGGAGAATTGTTTAGCCAGCATGAGACTTGTTTTTAATTAAAAAATGGCCAATCACAGCCAGCTGTGTCAGACTCTCTGAGTCATGTTATGAGTTTTTATTATTCCTTCTTGTCTAACCTTCTGATGTCTCCTTTCACTTTGTTTAGAATAGTTTTAGTATTAATATAATATTATAATCCTAGTATAATTTATATTTATAAATATAAATATAAATATAAAAATACAAATATAAATATAAAAATAGATTTATAATAGTATAGTAATTTATATAATATAATAAATATACTATAATATAGTAATCCTAGTATAATTTATATTTATACATAAATCTAAAGAAATATAAATATAAAATACATTTATATAACAGTAATTTATATTATGTTATGTTATGTTATATTATATTATATTATATTATATTATATTATATTATATTATATTATATTATATTATATTATATTATATTATATTATATTATATTATATTATATTATATTATATTATATTAATAACTCTCCCCATTTGTGTCATTTATAAGAGCACAGAACAGGTCTGTGAGGAAAAGCTTGTTGTAATGAGAGGTGAGAAGGCCTGTGGGCTGTCAGCATGGCTGGCCCTTGGCTGGCTCCTGACACCCCAGAAACCCCCAGATCCAGCTGGGCTTAATCCTCGACCCTGCCTGAGGGCCTCAGGACCTCACCTGACCCCATCCTTCCCCTGCTGCCAGGAGGGATGGAGCTGCCATGGACCCGCAGCTTTTGGCAGCTTTCTGCCCTCCCATTCTGCCCCCAAATCCTCCTGCAGCTCCTTCCCTCCTCCAGCACCTCCCCAGCCCTGTGAGTTTTCTCCTCCTGCAGTAACCAATGAAAACCCTGAAGAATTTTCATCAGGAGACCGTGTATTTTCCACCCCTGCATGCCCTGAGGGCAATTCCTGCTTTCCATCTAATTTACATTTATAAATCCAGACCTGGGTGCAGCCTGGCTCCCCTCTGGCAGGAGATTCGTGACCCGTGCTCAGGCGGCTCCTGCCAGGACTCCTCCCAGTGCTGGTGTGTCCAACAAGCCAACAGCTTGTCCTGGGGCTGTGAGGACCAGGAGGAGCTGCTGGCACTTCCCCTCTCCCATCTGTCTCCAACAGCAGGGGAACAAAGCCTGTGGAGGGTGGGGAAGAGCTGGCAGGGCTCAGGACCCTCCTGAGCTTGGTCAAGTCTCGGGTTTTTCGTTGATAATTGCTGCCCCAAGATGTGCAGGATGTCTCTGCTTCGGTCCGCACAACTGAAGAACGAGTCAGGACTCTTCACTTTTCGGTCTTGAGGTTGTTTATTCCTTCTTACCTATAAAATTTTCTTTCTGTCCAGTCGAGATCTGCTCAGCAGGGCAGCCACAGGCACTCTGGTCCTTTTATACTACAAACTACCTATAACATATTTACACTTAATTCCCAACACCTATCACCTGTGTTAGTGCGCTTCTACTCTAGACCAATCCCAAAGTGCCAACATCACTGCAGAAAATGGAGAACAAGAAGAAGAAGGAGAAAGGCTGGACATGCCCAGATTCCTCTATCTTGTCCCCATAACCCCAAACCAAAAATCCTAAAATCGACATTTTCACCCTGTGATAATTTTATTATTACACCATTCAAACCTCTGTGACTTTCAGGTCCTCATACAAAGCTGGTAACTTGCTCCAAGGGCCAAAATCAAACCCCCAGGTGTTCTGGGCAGCGTGCCAGGGTCTCTGAGCCCCCTGACGAGGTTCTCAGCAACTCTGGACATCCAAAGGGATGTGCTGAGTTCCCGCAGTTAAAAGTTTGGATTTGAAAATCTTAGAGGTTTTATCTGACTGAAATGCTGCGATTCTCCCCCATGAGCTTTCCATGCCCTCATCCTCCACCCTCCCTGGGCACCATCCTGTGCTGGCAGGGCTGTGTCACTCAGAGCCAGCCTCTCCCAGGGGAGGGATTATTGATCTGCATCTGGAACCGGGGCCAGAGCCTGCTGAAAGTGTAATTAATTGATCCCTAAGTGCTCTGAGATCCCAGATGAAAGAGCCACGTAATTACCAAGTATCATCCAGCGGCCCTGGGAGTGATTGTGATAAGGGCTCAGGGTTAGCACTGCAGGCAGAATTACCTCGGTGCTTGATGTCATGCTCCAGGGACAGCCCTGTGCCACGTGGAGGGGAATGGAGAGCTTGGGCCTGAGAAATAAAACCTCTCAGTGCATTCCCTGGGCCCTGCAGAGAGGCTGGGACAGCAGGAGGGGGGTCAGGAGGGTGAAAAACACCAGTCACTCATTTTTAAAATTTTAAAAGTAAAATAGTAATAAAATGGTTATAAAAAAAGTAATATAATTAGAGTAATAAAAATTTGGACAGTTTGGATTAGGACAATATGAGACAATAGAAACAAAGAGTTATGGACATCCAGGAATCTTTTTCTGGGCAAAATAAGCCTGAGAAAGGACCCATGTTGACAGAGGATTAACCCTTAAAAACAACAGCCTGTTGCATATTCATACACCTCATACATGATGCATAAATTCCATTCAAAGACAGGATTCTGTCTGGTCAGTGTCAACTTCTTCCTCCTAATCCTGACAGCATCTTCCTGAGCAAGGCAGGAAGAATTTCGTTTCTTCTGATAATGGAGCAATAAATTCTCTTTCTCTGAAAGATTTAGGTGTCCTGTGGCTGCTATCTCACTGCAAGTACCTCATTCCTTTCTTTAAAAAAATATCCCACATACATAGTTTCTATTTTAACATTATGTTATAACCTAAAACTATATTTAACACACTACACAAGAAAATCAATACAGCATAACTTTCCAACATAACACATATAATATGCTTTATAAAATTTGCGAAAAGCCAATGGTAAAATACGCATTTTTCACAGGAGGGTGCAGGGTTGGGGGGCTACTCTCCAGAATCAGAGCAGAGAAGGGATCCCTGGGAGCTCCCAAAATCACTGAGGCTGGACGAGAGCACTGGAGATCTTCATCAGAAAAGATCACCCCATCACCAGGACTGTGGGAGCCCAGGGAACACCTCAGATTCCAAAGGAAGCCACTGGAGCTTAAAAACTGTGCCTCCAGAATTTCTGATTACGCAAAAATTCAGCTCCGTGTGGGATTCTCTGACAATTCCCAGCCTTATTTTAGATTTTTGCGCTCTGCCATAAAAGCGGTTATAGTAAATTATTAGACCTACACGTGGGCTGTCAGGATGGTTCTCCCCTGTTAAATCCCTCATGATGTTGTGTCCTCCCTGCACTCAGCTGGGCTGTGTGTCCCGTGTCCCTCACGGGCACATGGTGGCCTCAGGGACACCGAGAGTCTGGGGGCCTGGGGCTGGTGCAGCACCTTTCCCAAGGAGCTTTTATGTGTTAGGTTAGAAAGTTATGCTGTATTAATTTTCTTAAGTAGTGTGTTGAATATAGTTTTGGGTTATAACAGAATGTCAAAATAGAAACTATATTTGTGGAGTATTTGATTCCCTCCTGGGAATCCAAACCAGCCCTCGCTCTGTCATCCCAATGGCCAGCTCAGAGAGAGCAGAGCAGGATCTGCTTCCACTGCCTAACACAAAACAAAAACCGATCTCCTGAGCGCTGGGGAGAGCTCTGCAAATTTCCCTGGTTTATTCCATTAACCCCGTGGCTGCTCAGGGATCCCAGCAGTGCTGACTGCAATAAAGTGACCTCCTTTAACCTGCAGCCTCCTTGCCAGCCCCGCCTGAGCCGCAGCCTGAGCAGCTCTGAGCTCTGGTGCCACCTCCGGGTGACAGGACAGGGACAGGGCCACCTCCCCGGGGCTCACAGAGAGCTCAGCTGCCCTGGGACACGCCCATGTCACTCAGCTGGCACACACACACACACACACACACACAGCAACTCGGTGCCTCACACACTCATTGCCTGCAGCTGGAAACGTCTCTCACGGGGCTGGAATTGGGATGGGATGGGATGGGATGGGATGGGATGGGATGGGATGGGATGGGATGGGATGGGATGGGAAGGGAACCATGCTCAGAACCATCCTGGGGTAGTGCCTCAGTCCATGCCAGGTGGGACAGGTGGGCAGAGGACGAGTGGCAGCTCTGTGTCCCATGCCATGGAGAGGCAGCACCTTCCCAGGGGACACAGGCACTACTCCCAGCGTGCTGCAGATGCAGGAATCCATGGGTTTTCCCACCAAAGGAGTGCAGCACACTCACCAAAACCCCTGCAGGGGCACAGGCAGCAGCAGCCACAGCCCTGGGCAGTGAGGTCGGTGATTCCTGCAGTGCATTGCCTAAATCCCATGGCAGTTCGTGCTGCATTTCTCACCACACATGCTGCAGCTCTGCCAGCACTCCACACTTGTTGTTTGCTGCTCCTCCTCCTCCCCAGCGTTAAAAATAAGGTAAAAACTGTTGTAAAATAGTTGATAGATCGTTAAGCATGTAATGTTAGTTTGGTTATTATATTGTAAAAGGGGTTAGAAGTGTAGTTATAAGAAATACAGTACCATAACACACCTCAGTAAAGTGCACCACAAGCCAGCCTGTACAGAGCTGTAATGGGCCAATCAGCCTTAAACCTTCATGCAAACGAAGGATCCAAAAAGAAACCAACCCAAAGGGACAAAAAACAGGATAAAAAGGGGCTTCTGACCTACTGAATTGTGCTCCTCCATCAGGGCCATCGCTGCTGAGCAGCCCCAGAGCCAGCACTGCTCCATCCTTGAGGGAACACTCCTGCTTGACCCCCTTGCTTTAGGCCCTTCTTTTTATAATAATAAAAGCTGAGATCACTTTAGCACCGGGATCCTGCTCTGGTTTTTGTCCCCAGCCTCCCTCCTGCTGCTCCAATCCTGCCCAGATCCCTGCAGAGCCCTTGGCACCGTGTTGGGGTCTCTGCCAACCCTTCCAAAACACTCAGAGCGACCCCCTGGGTACAGCCATGGCCTGGAGCTCAGGGGACATCCAGGGATGAGCCCCTCCAGCAAATCCTGTGCCTGGATGGAGCATCAGGAGCCACGTTAGCCCTGCCATCCCCACAAATCCCAGAGCACAGCAGTGCTCAAGGGGTGCCTGGGGTTATTGCCGGCCTCCCATCACCCTGACACCCGCAGCAGGAAGCTCCAGCGAGCTCCACAACAGCTCTGCACGAGTGAAATGTTGTGCTTTTGTTCGGAGTTATTATCCCAGAGCTGCAGGATGGGCAGCGGGGTGACGCTCTGCGTGGGGACCCCACCACGTCCCCATCCCAGGGTGAGGTGTGAGGACCCGGGCCACGCTGTGGGGGCTGTGTTTTAGGGCTTTTCCTCTTTAAACAAGCCCAGAGCCTCCGGCAGAGTCTCCCGGGAGGCGGAGGGACAGGCTGGGGGCGGTTAATGGCTCTCCACCTGCGGGAGCTGCGGAAACGCTCCCAGCAAAGCACGGGCTCTGCTCCAAGCTCTTACAAGCTAATCAATGAAACATCACAGCTTGGGAGCCGGGGCAGAGCAAAGCAGCACAGTATGGATTTTATTTTTTCATGCAAAGAGCTTTAGTACAAATCCCTTTTTCCTCCCCCCACAAAGAGCGCGGAGCAGGCTCTGCAGAGAAAGCCAAGCCTGGGGCAGCGGGGAGGACACAGGGGTGGGCTGGGAGGGGGCTGTCAGCTCCCCTGCGAGGTACAGCTGCAGTTTGTGACATTGTCCTGCTCCTTGTGCCACCCAGTTCGTGGATTCTGGTCCTTTGGGGTGCCCAAAGCAGGGGAGGTGCAGGTGTGGCCCTGCTGGCCCAAGGCTTTGCTGGCCAGGCCATCAGGAGGGGCTCTGCGAGGCTGACACTGCCCCTGCAGAGATGTGGGGGAGCAAAGCACCATCCCTGCTCCACCTGCAGGGGTTTTCTGGGATCTGAGCAATGCCATCTGCTTTGGCCACTGCAGAGGGACCTTCCAGTCCCTGGGACCCTCCAACCCCAGTTTCAAGGCACAGAAATGAGTGATTCTGCTTTGGCAGAGTAATTGGCTGTGTGCTGTGATCAGGGCTGTGCTGTGTGGCTGCAGGTCCTTGCTCTGGTAACCAGCCACCGATCCTGGCTTGTGCAGCCTCTCCAGGGGTTTGGGGGTTGCCTGCAGGCCCAGGTCTGAGCGGGCTCATTACTAATTCCTCCTTGTGGGGGTGATTCTCCTCGTCTGTCTGTTCCCTGGATGTGTCCATGAGCCAGTGAGTTCCCCGCTGAGGAAGCGCTGTGCTGATGCTGCATCACAGCGATTCCAGGAGAATGTGCCTGCTGCCACATCCAATCCATCACAGCAACCCACGGCAGCCATGGGATACCTCCCTCCCTCCCTCCCTCAAATGCATCATCCCCTCTCAGATCACAATCAGCTGTTGGACAAAGCCTGCCTTTCACAGTGCCATGGTTACTGGTAACAGACTGGAATCTGTGATTTCCTTCTTTTCCCTTGTTTCCTGTTCCTTTCCCTCCCACCCACTGGTGCTCACCCCCTCTCTCTCCAGTGGCTCCAACAACTCAGGGATTATTCCCAATCAGCATCACCGAGGAATGCTGATTGCATCAGTTCCTCACAGAATGCTTTTATGGTTCCCATGGGGAAATTATTTGAGCCAGACAAATGAAAAATATTTACCTGTGGCTGGTGCGGAGGGCTGCATCCAGCTCATCCTGTCCTGCAGACACCCCCAACCTTCCTGGGCATTCCTGCCTGGCTCAGGGTGCTGAGCACAGGTGCTGAGCCCTCCTGCCTGGATCAGGACGCTCTGAAATGCACAGATGTGAGGGAGAAAGCCAGAGCATCCTCCTGAAGACAATTAATGGATTACAGTGAGTGTGGAGTAATGCAGAGGCAAAGAAATCCCTCTCTCCAGAGGCAGTGGGATCGCAGTAAAATGATGCTGCACTCTGCCTCACTTCATAAAAACTTCTTGTTATTCCTCAAGGAGGAATTGCAAGAGAGGACAGCATCTCTGTGCACTCCTGGATTTACAAATGCTGTTTTATGTATCAGTGTAATCTCTCTTGCAATTTATATGGGATGCAATGAGTAAACACCAGCAGTCCTGGCAGGAATACTGACTCTGGAATGGATGCAGAGAAGGGAGGACAAGGTGGGAAAGCCTCCCCAGAGCAGGTATTTTCCAGCTGAAAGGCAGATTTGTAGAAGGCAGATTTGCAGATCTCTCCAGGATTTGTGGGGATGGTCAGGATGGGGGGAACCATGGAGCCACTGGCTGCTCCGTGACTGATGCAAATCCTGCTGGAGCTGCAAAGAACTGAAAATCACAGCAGAAAAGTCTTGAAAACTTTTGGGACATCACAGCACAGGCAGTGAAACGTGGATACAGCAAGCAGAGCAGCACCAGTGCCTTGGGAAGGAGCCTGGCAGCCATGGAGTGGAGTGGCTGCAAGTGCCTGGAGCTGGTGGGAGCCTCTCCAGGCATTGCCACGAGGAGCTTCAGTTAATTAAGCCCTGAATGATGAATTATGCATGGAGCATAAAACAATGTCCTGATTTCTGGCTGGGGAATTAAGGAGCTGTGGGCTCAGGTAGGTGCTCCCAGGCTCCAGTCCTGGCGCACAAGGGGAGATTTTGCTCCATGGGGGGATAAAGGACTGTGAAGGGGTGACCCACACAGGGACATTGAGGGGTGCAGAGGTGACTCTGGGGACACAGCAGCACCCTGGGCAGGCTGTGCCATCCCTCCAGCCCCACAGGGATGCTGCTGTGCATCCCTGCCTTCCCCTCAAAGGGTTCGTTTCCCTCAGCCCCCTCCAAACCCCAGTGGGCAACAGGGAGCCTATTTTCAAGCTGTGCAAAGTCTTCTTCTGTTGACAAGGAACAAGGGCTTCCCTCCTGAGCGGGCACCCAGCTGTGCCCGCTGGCACTGGCTCAGAGGGGCAGCGTGCCAGCCTGGCCTCAAACCCCCCATTCAGCGCCGTGCTTGGGAGGCAAAGCAGGCAATCAGCCCCGCTCCCAAAGCCAAAGGCTGGAGTGGCTCTGCCATCTCAGAGGCACAAAGGCCTTTTCTGCCCTGGGACAATATTGCCACTCAGCAGCAGTGCCCCCAGCCCAGGCACGGCTCCTCAGAGCCGCCTTTCAGCTGCACTACGGGGCACCTCTGCTTCCAAGCCCAAAGCTGAGGTTATTTTTCCGCTTCCTGGTGCCATTGAAGCCCCTCTGGGCACAGTGGAGGAGGGGTGAAAGCTTCCCAAGGGAGCTGCAGGGAGGAGGCTGCTCCCCAGCGTGGGCAGAGGGCAGGAGGGGCAGCAGCCTGGCACCCCCTGTGTCACAGACATCTTTTATGGAAAACCCTTTCCTTAGGAATTTCCTCCTGAGAAGCTGGGAGGCCTCAGGAACAAAATGTAAACAATGGTTATCTGCTGCTGTGGAATGCAACAGGTGCATCTGTGATTGGCCCATGTTGCTTGCTTCTAATTAATGGCCAATCACAGTGAGCTGGCTCGGACACAGAGCCCGAGCCACAAACCTTTGTTATCATTCTTGGCTTTTCTATTCTCAGCCAGCCTTCTGATGAAATCCTTTCTTCTATTCTTTTAGTATAATTTTAATGTAATATATATCATAAAATAATAAATCAAGCCTTCTGAAACATGGAGTCAGATCCTCATCTCTTCCCTCATCCTGACACCCCTATGAACACCATCACACCCCTGCATGCCCTCTGTGCCCTTATGGGAACCCCAGGAGCAGCTGGACCCTCGAAATAACCCTCAGTGTATTTCTGATGGCTCACACAGAGTCAGGGCTCTGTCCTGGTGGGCTCTGTCCCCAAAGCATCTCTGTCCCCATCTCCATCCTGGGGCTGCAGGAGCTGCCTGTGGTGTCTGAGCCGCCCTGCTGCAGGATCCCAAGGCTGGATGTGTGCAGGGTTCCACAGGCTGGTTGGAGCCCCTGGCAGCGCTGTCTCTGCCCTGTGGGCACAGGGGAGCTGCGAGAGGGCGGCGATGGATGGATGGATGGATGGATGGATGGATGGATGGATGGATGGATGGATGGATGGGGCACAACTGCAGAGCAAACGCGGCAGCGCCGGCGGCTGCGGCACCGCAGGCGCGGGAATAAATGAGGGATTGATTTTCTGGGCAGCTCGGATCTCATGGATCTCAGCTGCTGTGACAAGGGGAGTGCAGGCATGGCTGGCACCGTGGGGCTGTCACATCCCTGTGCTGCCCGGTGCTGGGGCTGGGGGCACCCAAAATGAAAGCAACTCTTTGCCAAAGGGCAAAGCAACTCTGAGCAGCTCCAGGGGACAAACCCCAGGCTGGGGACATTGGGAAGGACAGAAAGTGGGTGTCCTGTGCTCCCTGTGGGACCCCCCCTGGTCCCTTTCATCCCTGTGGGACCCCCCTGGTCCCTGTCATCAGCCCCTTCCCAAACCCCAGTGAGCAGCACCAGAAAGGCACCGTCTGCCTTGAACATCTTATCTCCAAGCTGCTCCTGCTAAGCCACATCTGACTTAATTATGGTAATTAAGATTGACATTAATACAAGATTAAAATGTGAAATTAAAATTAGCTGTGAAACTTATCTGAGTTTTTTAGAGCAGTTATTGATTCTCTCCACTGTTAATCAAAGGTCTGAGGTAATGGCCGATGAACACGGTGCTAATTAGAGCAATGCCCATAAAGTGGCCTCGGGAGATGTTTGTCTTGTTTCTTGGAATGCCTCAGGTTTCTGACCACATCTCTGGCCCTGAGTGGTGCTGGAGGAGCTCAAGAGGCCACGTTTTGCCCACTCTCCTGTCTGTTCTTTTCCTGCCATGGAGCTGGGCTGTGCATGCAGCCGTGCCCAGCCATGCCCAACCATGCCAGGGCTGCAGGAGCTGCTCCAGCTGCAGGGGTTTCAGGGTGGCAGCAGGTCCCTGGTGTTTCAGGGGAGCAGCGGGAGCACGGAGATCCCAGGAGCTCCACAGTCACCCCGCTGTTCCTCTGGGTGAGATTTCACAGCCCGTTCGGCCCCGGCGCCGCTGCGGGAGGGAAATGACTCCAATCACAGCCGCTCTGGGGTGCGCATCCCGCCGTGCATCCCGTGCTTCATCCCAGCTTCCCAGCTCCCCTGAGCCCCCAGCAAAGCTGTTGGAGGGACAGGAGGAGCCCAGGCAGCACAATTCCCAGCAGCAGGTCCCTCCTTCCCCGGGTGTGATGCCCTGGATGCTCATGGGGTGCAGCCTCATGGGAGCTGGGCCCACCTGCACCCCCTAAGCCTGGCTGAGCAGCTGAGGCTTGAGCTTCACCGTTGCCTCTCCATCACTAACAACTTTTGCCACTTCGTGGGCATTTGTGCATCACAAATACGGTGTTTGGTCTCTTTTCCCTGCCTGTTTCCATGGCACTGCTGTTATTATCTGGCTATCTTAGGAGTTTACTACAATGCAGATGAGCACAATAAAAATCACTCAAGGAGAGCTGCCAAATGAGAGACAACTCTTATCTTTAGCACCGGCAGGTCGGGAGGGAAGCAGAGGGGGAGCAGTGCAGGCTGGGCTCGCTGTGCCACAAGCTTTGTTCGACCAAATTAAACCTCTGAGCAGGCGAGTCCCAGTTGGGCATGAGAGTAACAGTGTTAAATAACACGCCGCACCTCTCGCTGCTTTCCCTCTCTTTCTTATTTTTGTTCTTCTCGAGCCTGCTGCCCAACTGCTCCCAGCTGGCAGCGGCTGGGAGCGACACCGGGAATGCAAATGACCTGCAGCATCCCCGGGCTGCTGCCTCCGCTTCCAGCGGCGGGAGGGAGCTCAGCAGGACCGGTCCCCGTGTTTGGACAGCTCCTTGCCTCGGTGCGTGCTGCGGTGGCACCGGTGGTGACACCGGAGCGCGATGGTTGTTGCTGAGGTAACGGGATCAGTGTGATTGTTCCCGCGAAGGTAGCAGGGGGACTTCTCAGATGGCAGCATCAACAAAGCGGCTCTTTAGGGAAGGGGCTGGGCTGCGTCTCGTGCTGTTTGACACTGGTGTTGTGCACTCCTGACATCGCTCTGGCTCTTGGAGCTGACAGGTCCGGGGAGGACCAGGCGCTCTGCCCGGGAGGTGATTCACAGTAAACATTTCAGGGCAGCACCTGGGATTTCAGGAGAGCCAAGCCTCTGTTTCTGTTCTTCTCAAAGTCAGTGTATTCACAACGTGTGCTCTGAAGGCTCAGCAGGGGCCTGCTGGGAGCCCTGGGATCACTGCTCCTGCTGGTGGGATGGGCAGGGGGTTCCTGGGAGCCATCCAGACCACGTTTCCCCTCCAGGCAAGGAAGCTGAGGATCTCTAGGGCCAGGTCCCGAGCAGGGACTGCCTGTGTGCTGCTTCCTTTGGCCAGCCCAACATTACGGGGGGCCCTAAGCAGCACCCACAAACAGTGGGTTCTCAGTGCCCCAGTGAGGTCAGGCAGGTCACAGCTGCAGCTCCCTCCAGCATCAGGGCCAGAAGCCGCGGAGCATCCCTGATCCCAAGGGAGCCATCAGCACCTCTGCCCTGTTCACAGCCTGCTTTGGGGGAGCTGGAGGAGAGGGAAGGAGGGTGCATCTGGGCTTGAAGAGGGATTGAGAAAGGCTTGGGGTGCTGAGGGGGGTTTGGATGCTGTAGGGGGCTTGGAGACAAGGGGCAGTGAGATGGGACAAGAGCCAGGCTGATGGGGGGCCTGCAGTGGGAGCACTGACCAGAGTGGGGGAGGACCGGGACTCGTGGAGGGGGAAGAAGCCGAGGAGGACGGAGAAAACCGCGGTGCTGCTGCGGGAGCCGTACCGGGGCTGCTCGCTGGGGCCGGGGCGAGCGGGGGGAGCCGCGGGCGGGGCCGGAGCTCTCGGCGCTGCGCGGGGGCCGGAGCGGCCGCCGGCGCCCTCCCCCGCCGCTCGCTCCGCGCTCCCCGCGCTCCCCGCTCCGGTCCGCCCTCCGCCGCGCCCCCGCTCCCTCCGCTCCGCTCGGCTCCGCTCGGCTCCGCTCCGCCGGCAGCGCCCGCCCCCGCCCGGCCCGGCCCCGCTCGGCTCGGCTCGGCTCGGATCAGATCGCATCGGCTCGGCTCGGAGGCTCCGCCGCGCCCGCCGCAGGATGCCGGGGCCCCGCGGGCTGTGCCTGCTCGCCCTGCTGCTGCTGGGCACCCCCGCGGCCCCGCGGCCAGGTAAGCGGGGCGGAGCGGGGCTGCGGGGCTCCCCGGGGCTGCCCGGGGCCCAGCGCCGCCCGGCCCGGGCAGGGGGCACCGCCCGGCGCGGGGGGATGCTGCCGGGACCGGGGAGGGGGCGGCGGGAGCGGGGAGGGCTGCTGGATGCCACCCCCGATGGGGCGCCCCCCGCTCCCGCTGCTCCCCGGGCCGGGATGAAACTTCTGGCATTGCGGAGAAGCGCAGCGGCGCCGGGAGCGGGGCCCGGCGGAGCGCGGGGCTCAGCACCGCGGGGCGGACAGCTCCCGCCGCCGGGAGCGCTCCGGGAGCCGCGTCCGCACCGGGAACCGAGCGCGATCAGGGGGCCGCGGCCTCCCGGGAGCCGCGCCGGACCCTTCCCCTCCCTCCCGCAGGGAGAGCAGCCCCGTGTGTCCCCAGCCCTCCGCGTGTCCCCAGCCCTCCGTGTGTCCCCAGCCCTCCGTGTGTCCCCAGCCCTCCGTGTGTCCCCAACCCTCCGTGTGTCCCCAGCCCTCCGTGTCCCTCTAGTCTCCACTCCTATGTCCCCGCTGTGTTCCCGCCCCACGGTCTCGGTCAGGGGGTGTCCGTGGGGGCTGAGTGTTGAGCCAGGGGCTCTCTGTTCGCCCCACGTGTCCCCCGTCCCCACGCAGACCCGCTCCCTCTCCCAGTGCCAGACCTAAGAACGGACTCCGGGATGCGCTCGCGGGTGACTTGGCAAAGTCACCGCAAACTCGCCTGGGGCTTGGGGACGACTGAAGCGGCGCCTGTGCCCAGCCCCTCGGCAGCGCTGGGATGCCAGGAAGAGGCAGCCGGGTCTGGGTGGGGTTCCCAGTGTGGATTGTTCGTGGGAGAAGGGAGAGGTCGGTGTGTGCCGGCGCTGCAGTGAGCTGGGGCCTGAGGCTGCCCTCCGGGGCTGGCAGGGTGTTTGTAGCAAACACGAGCAGCTCCTGGTGTCAGGAGTGCTGCGCGGTGCTGTCTGCCCTCTCCAGTCCCTGCTCTCGTGGTCAGATTGCGTTAAATGACTTTGACTTTTCCGTCTGAAACCCGGCTCTCCAGACAGGGACCGTGTTACAGAATCCTCCCTTTCTGGGCAGCAGAACAGAGATGGATGTAGAGGGTGGCATTTCTCGCTCACCTGCATGGGTTTGTGCTCTGTGTACGTGCACAAACCTGTGGAGGAATCAGATGTGAAGTCCCTGCCGGTTCTGGCATCCTGTTCCAGCCTGGGGACACACAGGGAGGCACGTTCCTCTGGGGGGTTACACAAACCCAGCTCTGCTCTGGGCTGCTCTGTGTGAGACCAGCAACCATCCTGGGCTCCCTGGGAAGCAAAGCCAGCAAGCACAGGCCCAGCGAGGGCTCTCAGCTCCCTCAGTGCCTCGTGTGCAGAGCCAGGAGGGCTGCCCCAGTCCCACTGGGAGCATCAGCAGGCAGCCCAGCTCCCGGGAACAGGATTTGGCACAATCTGCCATAAATCTCATGGTGGAAGAACACAGCGTGCTGAACTCCTCTTTCCTTGGCAGAGAGAGGGAGCTGATAAATTGTTGACCCTTTACAAGGTTTGGTGAATTATTGCAGTGAAATCCCAACTCCTGCCTACGCGGCCTGGAGCCCGTGGCGACGTGGCAGCTCTGCCCGTGCCTGGGGAGAGCCTTGTCCATCTGTGTGGAGGGGGACAGACAGCCAAGGGCCCAGAGCAGAGAATCCTGCTGTTCTCCAGCTGGGGAGAAGCAGGATCAGACCCCGCTGAGACAGATTGCTGTGCTCCATCTGCTGCTCTTTCTGTTCATGCATCCAAGAAAAAAACCATCTTCACATGACTTGCACCCATCGGGCGCTTGGCTGGTGGCTTTGGGTGCTCTGCACTGGTGAAGCCATTTAGATCACCAGAGAGGAGGTGTGACAGCCTCTCCTCTGCTCTCAGCATCCGCTCACACCCACCCACGGGCGCAGAGCAGGCAGCAGAGGCACGTCCCTGCACAGGGACTGGTGCCAGGAGGCTCCGGGCAGCCTGTGCTGGAGCAGCAGCACCCTGAGAACGTGGGCACCAACAGGGGCATCTGTTTGTACCCTGGAATGATGGAGGGGGCAAACTGTTTGTACCCTGGAATGATGCAGGGGGCAAACACTATTTGTACCCTGGCATGATGTAGGGGGCAAATTGTTTGTATCCTGGAATGATGGAGGGGGCAAACTGTTTGTACCCAGGAGTAATGGTGGGGGTTTGTGGGCAGCTGAGTGCAGACAGGGCAGCGCTGCTCGTGCTGCCCATGCAGGCTCTGGGGATGGCAGGGCCACGGTTGAACCCCTGGGAGATCCAAAATATAAATATTTTGGTTTCTAAATATAATTGGGGGATCCAATACAGGCTGTGATGAGACCAGCCTGAGGCTGCAGTGCTGGGAGCAGAAATGCAGCTGGGGTGGGCTGAACTTCAGGCTCCTCTGCACCCCCAAAATTGCACCCTTCCTTCTCTTCTTTGATGCATTGGGGCACTCCTGGGGTGGCTGTCGCAGCCCAGGAGCAAGGACAGAGATGCCCCTGGCTCTGTGGCGAGCACAGCACCACAGGGGGTGTTTCCAGAGGATCAGGTGTGTCCGGCAGGAAGGAAAAGCGAGCGTGAACTCAACAAGTGCGCGGTGAGCTCTCGCGGCAGCACCCCGGGCAACGAGATAACAGCACAGAGCCAGGCTGCCAGCGCAGATAACAGCGATGGGGATTGTCTGATGGAGAGCTATCAAAGGCCATGGCAAATGGCTCCTCTTCCTTCTCTCCTCCTTGGCAGAAAGGACGAGGAGAGCCTGGATCGGGAGTAAATGGAATTAGTCTCTCTCAGCCCTCTGCTTCTCCGGTATTTTTTGCCGTTATGAATATACAAAGATGCCATTTCAAGCGCAGCTTTGCGGATGTCACAGTGTCACAGACATTTCCTTCTGTACATTTTTAACTTCTCCTTCACTGAGGAATGTGGGAGCAGGATTTAGGGCTGAGGAGCCAGGCTGCGCCGAGTCAGCTGAATGTGCTCCCTTGGCATCCAGAACGGCAGCAGAGATCTTGGAATAGCAAAGCATGGAAAAAGGGAAGTGTGTGATCCATCCCTTGCAAGTCAGGTGGTGCTGGGTTCGGAAGTTAATGGGTAATAAGTGATGGATGAGGCAGAGGAGTGCCAGGGCATTTCTGGAAAGGCGATGTGGGCATCAAAATGGGATGGTGTGAGCGTGGCCCATCCTGCCAGCAGGCAGAGATGTTCCCTGGGTATTCCAGGTCAGTGCCGAGTGCTGGGATGCTTTGTTATCCCATTTTGTACAGACAGTTGTGTTTTTTTTTAATGAAATAGGCTTTGTCTGATTAAATAACACACAGCTTTTGATGTAGACTACAAGCAGCCTCAGAAATCTGTGTATTTTCCATCCTCTGTCACTGCGATGAGCGCAGCTGCTTCCAGTGGGCTTTGGGAACAAAAAAAAAACCCCAAACCAGAGTAACCTTCTGTGAGCAATCCAAAAGTTATTTACTTGATGCGATTTTATTTCCTCAAATATTTGAAAGTGGTTACTGAGCAGTAAAATAGGCTCCAAGGAAATCCTGTTACAAAACACAGGCTCTGTTTTAATTAGCATGACGTGAGCGACACGGCTGGAACCGGGGCTGCCACCGAGTGCATCTTTCAGGAGCTCGGAGATGTCTGTAGGAAACACGGCGTGAGCACCGGCTTTCCAATTTTCCAGTCCATCAGGAAGGATTTGCACTCTTGTCAGGGCTATGAAGTTGCTGGATGTGGTGCTGAGAGTTGTGTGTGTCTTTAACCACTTGGCTCGCCAGGGTGCTCTGCGAGGTGGGGATGTGCTTGTACCTGTCAGGGGAGGAATAAAGGGACAGTGGCACCCCAACAGCACCCAGCCCTTTGGCCTTGTCAGGGATTCAGCAGGATGAGCACCAGGATGAGCCACACTGGGGACCAAAGGCGGCACCTGCCAGGCCCCTTATGGAGGGCAGAATGCGGGGCCAAAGCCAACGCTGCCAGCACAAACCAGGGGGCAGAGGCAGAGTGAGGAAGGCTGGTGGGGTGAGAGAAGGTTTGGCATCACTCTGGCTCGGCCTGCTGCCCTTCAGCTGCTGCTCAGAGCTGTATTCCCCATCTTTCCAGAGCCCTTCCCAAAAGGAGCTGCTCCACGAGATGGCTTTTCCTGCTGCTGCACGAGTGAGTGCTGCCGGATTGATGGGGTGCAGGGAGCAGATCTGCCTGGTGCAGGTGCCCCAGCTGCTGTCCCTGCAGTGGCAGGGAGCTCAGGAGAAGGGCTCTGCAGCAGGAGGTGCTCAGAGGGGGAAGGTGTCCTTCATTCCTGCCAGCTCCTGGCTGTCTGTCTCCTTTCACAGCTTGTTAACCGACAAGTTGTTAAGGATGTTCTCGCTCTGTCCCACGGGGCCGGCCCTGCTCTATCCACATCCTGCTCCATGCACATCCTGCTCTAGCCACGGATAAAAATACCTGCACAATGCAAAAGGCAGCCAGAGAGAGGAGGGAGAGCCTGCCAGAGGAGCAGCCCTGCAGACACCAAGGTCAGTGAAGGAGGAGGAGGAGGAGGTGCTGCAGGTGCCCGTGGTGCAGCCCAGGGTGAGGCAGCTGTGCCCCTGCAGCCCATGGGGATCCACAGGGCAGCAGAAATCCACATGCAGTCCATGGGGGAGCCCGTGCTGGAGCATGATCCTGGCAAGATTTGTGTGTCCATGCAGAGAGGAACCCACACTGGAGCATGATCCTGGCAGGATTTGTGTGTCCATGCAGAGAGGAACCCACACTGGAGCAGGATCCTGGCAGGATTTGTGTGTCCATGCAGAGAGGAACCCACACTGGAGCAGGATCCTGGCAGGATTTGTGTGTCCATGCAGAGAGGAACCCACACTGGAGCAGGATCCTGGCAGGATTTGTGTGTCCATGCAGAGAGGAACCCACACTGGAGCAGGATCCTGGCAGGATTTGTGTGTCCATGCAGAGAGGAACCCACACTGGAGCAGGATCCTGGCAGGATTTGTATGTCCATGAAGAGGAACCCACACTGGAGCAGGATCCTGGCAGGATTTGTGTGTCCATGAAGAGGAACCCACACTGGAGCAGGATCCTGGCAGGATTTGTGTGTCCATGCAGAGGAACCCACACTGGAGCAGGATCCTGGCAGGATTTGTGTGTCCATGCACAGAGGAACCCACACTGGAGCAGGATTCTGGCAGGATTTGTGTGTCCATGCACAGAGGAACCCACACTGGAGCAGGATCCTGGCAGGATTTGTGTGTCCATGAAGAGGAACCCACACTGGAGCATGATCCTGGCAGGATTTGTGTGTCCATGAAGAGGAACCCACACTGGAGCATGATCCTGGCAGGATTTGTGTGTCCATGCACAGAGGAACCCACACTGGAGCACGTTTGCTGGCAAAACTTATGATCCTGTGGAAGAGATCCAGGCTGGAGCATCCTATTCCTGAAGGACTGACCCTATGGGATGGACCCACACTGGAGAAGCCCTTGGAGGACTTCAGCCTGCGGGAAGGACTCAGGGTGGGAAGTTCATGGAGGAATGTCTCTTTGGTGGGCGCTCAGGATCCATCCAGTGTCAACCCAGCACATCCACAGGGTCAGCTGTGCTGTTGGGAAGATGGGAAACAAATGAATCTCTGCTGCTCAGCTCTGTTACATCTTGGATTTCATCAGTAAGGATTTCAGCCACAAGGATTTCCAGAATCAGAGGAGAACCATGAGCTGGGTTGCTGGAGGAGCCAACAGGAATCTGGGGCTGAAGGGCAAAGCTGGGAGCAGGGGATGCTCGTCTTCCACCCCAGAGAGGGACGAGCTGTGGGTGCCCTGCAGAGCCCTGGCACTGGCTCAGAACCAAGTGCAAGTGTTGGTTATCTCTGCCTTGATCTACACCCCTGGTCCCTGAGTTTGGGGGATTCTTGAGCAGTGCATATGGCCTGGGTCAGCCCCAGGATGCCCCAGAAACCAGGGGATGTCAGGGAGGATCTACCAGGAGCTGTACAAGTGGAGGCTGTGGCTGGTGGGGAGCTTTCCTCTGGCATTGTGAAGAAGTCACCACTCCTTGTCCTGGTGTCATTGTTGGGTGTCACTGCTGTGAGATAAGGAGGAGCCCTTTGAAGGGTGCTGCAGGGAGGGAGTGCCACACTGCCACAGCTGCACTGAGCTCCAAATTCTGGGCTGGATCCCTGATTCTGCTCCTGGGGAGCGAGCAGGGGCACCCGGATCCAGCTTTCCTGGGTTGGGAACCCTGTGCTGCAGTGCTCTGTCCCATGGTGGCTCAGGGCTGTCCCCACTCAGGGCAGGATGGTGTTCCCAGGGTGCTGAGGAGCTGATTTCCCCTCTCTTCCATCTTTTTGCTTGCTGGAGCTCCCACCAGTGGTGCAGCTGCAGCTGGCCCCGCTCCCAGGGCATGGCCCCGACTCAGACATCTCTTTTATTCCTTTTTCTTCCTTTTCCTTTCTCTGGGAGGAGGCCAAAGCAGCAGCTGACCAGCCCTGAGCACTGCCTGAGCCTGGTGCTCTCCTGATGCACAGAGAGGAGGCTCTGCCTGCCTCCCCAGCTCTGCCTCCAGCAGGGGCAAGCACGGATTTGTCCAGAACTTTCTCCCTTTTCCTGGCCCCAGAAACCCATGGACTGCAGTAAATTTCCAACGCCCAGAGGGCCCAGGAGGCTGGGCAGGAGCCTGGCTCTGTGCCTGCTCCATGGGGGTGAGGAGAAGGCACTGGCACCCCAGGACAGATGGCTGCAGCAGGAAGGTGCAAGGAGACTCGATGGAAGCTCGGTGCAAGCTGCTGGCGGTGCAGAAAGGGATGGGATGAGCAGCCTGGCCACTCAGCCCCGGCTCCCAAGGCACCATTCCAAGTGCAAAGCTTCAGTCTAGGAAGGAGATTTGGTGCCAAACGCAAAGGTATCCAAAAAACTCGAGCGCGACAGAAGGGATAGCTGTGGGACGGATCCCAGAGCGGCGTCATCTGCTCGGCAAGGAGGATCCTCACTCTCGGCCCCGGCTCTCTCTGTCTTGCACACCGGGCTGGGATGTGCCAAAAGCAGCAGCTGAGGGGGCCAGCAGCACCCCAGGGAGGGTGGCACTGCAGGGGGACCACACCAAACGGGGTCACTCAGGGATGTGCTGCATCCCAAGGGCGAGGGAAGAGCCACAGGGGATGGGGACGGCAGGGAGGAGGCTCAGGAACAGCAAGGGGAAGTGAGGGAACGTTCTGGAAAGCGGTCATTTCGGGGCAGCCTCCGAGCCAGTCGGAACGGCTGGAAATATTTAAAATTCAAGAGAGAATCTCCATCTGACGTTTTTTGGGTGGATTAATGGAGCATGGCAACATTTTGTGGATGAGATGCTTCATCGCGGGCAGAGTGGTGGCTGGGGGACAGTGCTGAGGACATGGCTGTTGATGTCCCCTCTGCCACCCTGCATCTCCTCCATGTTGATGGGGCTGCACAGGAACGGGGCTTGCATCTCCTGATGCTGATTTAAATGCGATTTCAGTTAAAAAAACCAGGCTTTTCCTGACAGTCCTGAACTTCCATTTGCAAAGATACCAAGTTCCCTAAACTGACAGACCACTCTGGCATGAGCCCTGAGAGCTCCCAGTGCTCCCAGCACATCCCTGCCCACTGCAGGAGAAGCGGCAAACTCCTTTTTTCTTGGCAAAGTCCTCTTGGACGCATCCAATGGCATCCTCGGAGAGCTCAGACTATTCCCAGCACTGTCAGGGTTAATCTGTTCTGGTGTAGATTCTGGAGGAAGGCTGCCCAAAGCAGCCACCCAGAGCAAATCCATCCCAAAATCTGGAGCCTCAAGGCAAGGAAAGGCTCCTTTCCAGGGCACACAGCCCCCACCAGACAATGTGTCTCCCTTCACTCCTTATCCATCCCCATTATCCACGCAGCAGTTTTTAAATTGCTGCTGGACACTATATTTACATAAATGTGTGAGCCAATGAGGTCTAAAACCCTGGTGAGCCCTAAATGGTGAATTAGGTTTCTTTCGGAAAGAGGATTTTATCAATTTACTGCGAGTGCAAATCAACGGGAGCAGAATTTACAAACCCATCAGAAAAAGCGAGGTGACAGTTTGGAATTAATCCTCTGCCCCAGGCACAGGCTGTACCTCCACAAACATCTCCCAGCATAAATATATTTGAGAAATAGTGGAGGAAAACGTAACTCCCGATGCCTGAGCGCGCTGGCGGCGGCGGGAGATGAATGGAGTTAATGTCATCGGGAAGGTGCTGCCGCCTCCTGCTTTATTTTTATCCAAGACTCAGCGCCCAGCCCAGCCTGCGCTGAGATATTGCAGTTTGTCTTTGTGCCAGAATTTCCCCCGAAGAAAACCTCCCCGATAATCGCTCTTCCTCATCTAGTCCTTTGTAGAGACAAAATACAAAAGAAAAATAATAATTTCATACTGTTCCTCCCTCCGCACCCCTTGCTGCTGGAGTAGTCCTGTGGGGGGTGAGCGTCCCCTCCAGGATGGATGTGGCTGGGGGATGGATTTGGGGTAAGAACTGCCACTTTTGGGGCCATTTGGTTGCAGGGATCAGGCACAGAGCGATGCTGCTGGTGCTGTGCTCCTTTCTTGGGGAAACCAAACTCTGGCACCTGCTGGTGCTGCTCCTTCCTTAGGGACCGAGCACAGCACCCTAAAGGCACAGAAACCCCCAATTCCTGCATCTCCCAGCGGGATGGGGATACTCTGCTGTCCCCCGAGGGGCTCCGAGCTGCCACGGAGATGAAATCAGCGAGGCAACAACCAGTAAAAGCCAAACTTCTCAAGCTTTCTAATCACAAGTAGAAAGGCTCCTTTTCAGCTTTTGTTTCCAGCTCCCGCGGCTGCCAGCGGCAGAGATGGCTTTGTTGTGGAGATGGCTGTGAAGGACACAGGCTGTGTTCCCGTTTAGGGATGCATTGAGGCTTTCTTGGAATTCATTAGGAAAGGTAGGGAGGGAAGGGTGCAGCAAAGCAAGAGTCCTTGCTGCTCCCCGTGGGAAGGGATTTTCAGTTTTTCCGCCGAAAAACGTCTTTGGCAAGATCTGAATTTGAAGGTGGTTCCGTTCCTACAGCGGGGCTCATCTGCAGCAATTGGGGAAGGGGAAGGGGAAGGGGAAGGGAAAGGGGAAGGGGCCTGCCCTGCAGTTCTTCCCCAGCATCACCCGGTTCTACTCCCCCTTGGACCCATCCCTGTATTCTGGGCAGCTCTGCTAGAGCTCAGAAAGGAATCATGGAACGGTTTGGGTTGGAAAGGGTCTTAAAGTTCATCCAGTCCACCCCCTGCCATGGACTCATCTCATTCCACACCTTCCACTGTCCCAGGTTGCTCCAAGCCCTGTCCAACCTGACCTTGGGCAGTTCCAGGGACGAGACAGTCACAACTTCCAGGGCCTCACCACCCTCACAGGGAACAATTCCTTCCCAAAATCCCATCCATCCCATCCATCCCTCTGGCAGTGGGAAACCATTCCCTGTGTCCTGTCACTCCATCCTTGACCCCAGCCCCTCTCCAGCTCTCCTGGCACTGGAAGGGGCTCTGAGCTCTCCCTGGAGCCTTCTCCTGTCCAGATGAGCACCCCCAGCTCCCCCAGCCTGGCTCCATGGCAGAGGGGCTCCAGCCCTGCAGCCACAGAGTGATTGTGACTCATTGTCCCCCCAAGGGCACAACCTGAATTGAGTCACACATTCACCATCTCCTTCAGTGGCTCAGGTATCCACTCCAGCTTCCATAGGGGAGGGCTGGATTTCTCCACATTTCCATCCACATGCACCAAACCAGCCTCAGGAGGAGAATCTTTGTTAAATTATGCAGCGTTACATCTCTGCTCCAAACCAGAAACCCGAGTGAGCAGCAGGGGCAGGAGCCTGCCCAGAGCCACTCACCTCAAACAGGGGGTCAGCTCTGAAAATTCCTTCCTCAGTCCCCCAGCTACAGCCCAGAGCTTTCTCTCGTGGAAAATCCAGGTTTATGTTGGCATCCTGCTGCTCATAGAAAATCAGGTGTTGTGTTTATCTTGAGCCAACAGCCTCAGCCTGGGGCCTCCTGCCTCCATCCAGCTGCTGCCCCAAGCAGGCTCTGCTGCCCCTCGGGGCTCCTGCCCAGCACCCAGGGCAGGATGTGACCATGGTTTGGTTGGTGGCACAGCCCAGGAACCCTCCAGCCCCATCCCTGAGTGCTCAGCATCGTGTGTCAAAAAGGCAGTGCTTAAACCCAGATTTATGTCTCAGATGTGCCTGTTTTAATCACACTACACTGCTATCAAAAGGACATTAAAAATTATGATTACCCTCCAGGAGCATAAACAACGGCAGCAGTGACAATCCCCTCGTCCCAGGCGGGTGGCACAGGCGTTTCTGTAATTGGCCAATTCATTACCTGCTGGGGAGAAGAGCCAGGTCCTTCCTCTCTCCACATCTCCCCATCACCGGGGCGGATCAGAAATAACATCAGGAGGAAATCTGCCCAGCCAGGAGAGCAAAGAGCTGCCCAAGGATGCCCTGCAGCAGGTTCAGCCTGTCCCCTGAGGCAGAGCTGGGGGTACCAACCACCCTCCAGGGGTGAGATTTAAGGGCTTTCTCCTAGCTCAGCCCAGCTGTGCTTCAGGAACAGCCAGCCCATCCCTTCCATGGGTTTCTGGTGTTGATGTTCAGGGAGTTTTTGGGGGGTAGAGGAAGGTGACATTGCCTTACAAGGGTGATGCCTTTCCATCAGCATCCTGGAGCTGTTCCCAAGGTGGAGGTGGTGGCAGCAACGCCCCATGGGCACAGGGGAAGGTGACACAGGAGGGACATTCATTACAGAGCAGCTCACCAAGTCCTCTTTGCTTGTTGATGATCTCCTTTTAGCCTTCTGTTCCTCAGTTTTGGGGAATGCAGGGGTTTTGTGGGCGCTGCAGTGGGCACAGAGAGGGGTCTGGGTGTCCCAATCACCATCTGGGCACAGCAGCCCTCAGCCAAGCATTGTCCTCTCTGTCCCCAGCGTTCCTGCACCCCCAGCACAGCCTGTCATTATCCTTTCTGATGGAATTCAGATCAATCAAACAGAATAATGGAGCTGAGGTCAAGGAAGGCTGTTCCTTCCCTGGGGAACAAGGAGCTGCTTTCGTCAGGGAGCCAGCTCAATTGTTCTGAATCTGAGAAATTATGAACGTGCCTGGTAATTGTGTGTCCTCCTGTGCTGGGGAGGGAGGAGAGCTTTGGATGGGAGCATGGAGCAGCAGGGCTAAATCAGCTTTGAATCCCCCCCCCAAAAAAAAACCTCTGGTTTTCAGGGGTTGATGGTGCCACCCATACTGGACTGGGAGGAAACTCTGCCTGAGGATGAGGAGGGATGAAGATGGATGTGGAGGGATGCAGGAGGATGAGGAGGGATGGAGGAGGATGAGGAGAGATGCAGATGGATGAGGGATGCAGGAGGATGAGGAGGGGTGAAGGAGGATGAGGAGGGATGGAGGAGGATGAGGAGAGATGCAGATGGATGAGGAGGGATGAAGGTGGATGCAGATGGATGCAGATGGATATGGAAGGAGGGAGGAGCATGAGAAGGGACACAGGAGGATGAGGAAGCATGCAGGAGGATGAGGAAGGATGCAGGAGGATGAGGAGGGATGCAGATGGATGGAGATGGATGCAGGAGGATGTGGAGAGGTGGAGGAGGATGAGGAGGGGTGCAGGAGGATGAGGAAGGATGCAGAGAGATGTGGAAGATGCAGATGGATGTGGAGGGATGCAGATGGATCTGGAAGGATGCAGGAGGATGTGGAGTGATGCAGGAGGATGAGGAGGGATGCAGGAGGATGTAAAGGTGTCTGGAGCAGCAGCCCCAGCACCCAGGACCAAAGCTGCTCCTCACCATGCAGCCTCTCTCCTGACATTCTAATGGCTAATGAAAACACATTTGCTATCTGTATTAATTAAAATAAAGTGCAGCAGCTCGTCATGAGGCTCTGTGGGAGAAGCTGTACATGGGTTATCATCATCCAGCACAGCATCGTGCAGTGATGGAATTAGTTCTGCCAGGCCATCTTTAAAACACAAATCACTGATGGCTGATACAGCTGACAATTAATTCTATAAAACCAGAGTCACTGGGAATGAGGGGAGGGCTGGGCAGCACCAGCAGCAGCCCAGGAATGGGCTCGGGGTCTGGGACATGGAGGGGGTGAAGCCTGTGCCAGCCCCAAAGTGCTGCTCTGCCCCCAGAACAGCTCGGGTTTTAATGACAAAAATTTTAAACAGTTAAAAAAATTGAATTTCAGCCATGTTTTGTCGGAAAAGGGGTTTGTTTCTGAAGGATGAGCCAGTGCAGGGCACAGCTGAGGGCTGGATGTGCTGGGGGTTGCAGTTCCCACTTGCAGGATGTGCCAGAGGAGCTGCTCTGCTGCCACCCCCTAAAACTGGCCTGACTTGAAAAGGATCCAGCAATGAAATGCAGGATATTGCTAATGAAATGCAGGATATTGCTAATGAAATGCAGGATATTGCTCTTTTAGAAGGAAAACCCAAGGAAAGGAGGGGGTGACAGCCTGGATGGGGCTGGGAGCAGCCTGGCCTGTGCAAGGTGCAAGGGGAGGAGCTGGATGGATTTACCATCCATCCAACCCAAACCCTTCTGGATTCTCTCTCTGATCACACCAGGCACCCCTCCAGGCTGTGGAGGAGCATTTGGGAGCCCGGTGTGCCCCATCCTGGGCAGTTCTGAGCTGTGCCAGGGCCCAGGGATGGGAATGGGGGGTGCTGGGCTGTGCCCCGGCTCCTGGCAGCCTCGGTGATCGATGGAGCCCAATAACCGTGATAAGCAGAGCCATCAGTAACCCTGCCTGGCCCTGCCTTCCCCATTGCCAGCAGCAGGGCCCCTCCCCAGCTGTCAGGAGTCATTAGGCACTGGAGCTGCAGCGTTTCAGAGCAGGCAGCAGGGTCCTTTCAAGGGCACCAGGCAGCAGCAGGTCCTGCACGGTTCCTACGTGGCCAAAAAGGGGAAATTGGGAAACGGCTTTGCTGATAAAGCAGCAGAAGGGATTTCAGAAAAGGGGATTCTTGCAGTAATTCCACAAGGAGAGGTTGATTTGTCAGAGTTCAGCCCAAATTATGACCGAGTAGACCACAAACTAATTAAGATCCTTAAGGCTGGGATCACAGAACGTGGATGGCGAGTCACACCAGCAAACCAGGTTGTAGTCTCACCCCTGGTCCTTTGGGAGCTAGCCCAGAGGGAACATGGAAACACTGAAAAATCTTCTAAAACACTTAAAAATGGTAGTAATAGGAAAGGGAGTGACTGACATCACACAATCAGCAGTGAGCAAATGTGAAATCTGAAGGGAGAAAATGCAAAGAAAATCAAGAACGAAGATTCCCCCTGCAATCTGGGACACACTGATCCCAGTGCCTGTCCTGAGCCCTCTTGGTGCCCAGGAGGGATAAACGGGCCCAGCACAGGGGCTGGGATGTGCAGGGGGTGAGGCACAGCCTGGGGAACCCCCAGACTGATCCATTCCCTCTGTGTGATCCCAGCAGCTGCATCCCGTGGTGGGAACAGCCCAGGGGAGGCCATGGGGAGAGCAGAAAACTCCGTGTGTGCCCTGTGCCCGATGTCACCTGTGCCACCCTCACTGCTCTGAGGCACCTCTCCACCTTGGCAAAGTGGCCAGGACATGATGGGCTTCAAATCTTACCTTGAGATGCCCCAGGGCAACTCAAAAACACCAAAATAAAATCTTTTGGGGTATCTCTGGACAAACCCACAGAGGAGAGCAGCCATGGGCAGCAGAGCTGAGGCCACTGGGGACAAGTGACAGCCCCGAGGTGCTGCCAGCCCCTGCTCCTGTCTCAGAGTCTGGACTGGAGCCATGCTGTGATTCCTGTTACATCCTGTGAAAGAAATATAAAGAGCTGCCAAACAGATTTAGCAGAGGCAGCTCAGCTCTCCCTCAGCTGCTGCAGGGGGAGTGTGATGGTGTTCACAGGGGTTTGAGGATGAGGGAAGAGATGAGGATCTGACTCCATGTTTCAGAAGGCTTGATTTATTATTTTATGATATATATTACATTAAAACTATACTAAAAGAATAGAAGAAAAGGTTTCATCAGAAGGCTGGCTAAGAATAGCCAAGAATGATAACAAAGGCTTGTGGCTCAGGCTCTGTGTCCAAGCCAGCTGACTGTGATTGGCCATTAATTAGAAACAACCAACACGAGACCAATCAAAGATCCACCTGTTACATTCCACAGCAGCAGATAATCAATGTTTGCATTTTGTTCCTGAGGCCTCCCAGCTTCTCAGGAGGAAAAATCCTAAGGAAAGGATTTTTCACAAAAGATGTCTGCGACAGGGGAGCTCAGGCAGGAGCTGAATCCTGCAGCTGCCCCAGGGAGGGAGAGCTGGGCTGGGATGCTGCTCTGCTCACCTGCACCTCAAATGTCACATTGTCACCTGGAACATCACATTGTCACCTCGTATTTCCAGTGGAGTGCCAATCCAACCAAACCCAGCTCTGCAGACAGCTGGGACAGCAGGGGAGGTTGGGAATGGTCACATATCCCATGGATGTGACTGCCTGGGAGTGGGAATGTGTTGTGGCCAGACAGGAACAGTCAGTGATTGTAACCAGGCTAAACTTTGTCTCTGCAGATGTTTCAGGGCTGTGTGTCCAGAAAGTGCTTCCCAGTGCCCCCAGGAGCAGGGATTTTGGATGAGCCCACTGCTGCATCCCTGCCAGGGCTCCTGCATCCCTCCTGGGTCCCCTCCATCACCCAGAGGCAGTGCCAGGGCACAGCACCTCTGCCAAGAATCCCTTGGCATTCACATCCTCTGAAAAATCCCTTTCCCCAGGATTTTTCTCCTGGGAAGCTGAGAAGCCTCAGAGGAAAAGGGAAACAATTCTTATCTCATTTGCTTCTCCTGTGTTTTGCTCGTGTAAAATGTGTTTGGAGATTGTTTACTCACAGGTGATTGTTGGATTCTGGTTTGAGTTGGTTTCACTCTTTGGCCAATTGGGGCCAAGCTGTGTCAGGACTCTGGAGAGAGTCAGGAGTTTTTGTTATTATCTTTTTAGCATTCAGTATCCTTTCTGTATAATATAATATAATATAATATAATATAATATAATATAATATAATATAATATAATATAATATAATATAATATAATATAATATAATATAATATAATATAATATAATATAATATAATATAATATAATATAATATAATATAATATAATATAATATAATATAACATAACATTTCTGAGAAGATGGAGTCAGATTCATCATTCCTTCCTCCCTGCCATTGTGATCCCTGCAAATACAAGGGCAGGGGACACAGCAGAGCAGAGCCAGCCTGGCAGGACCCCCAGGATTTCCCAGGATTTCCCCTGCCATGGCAGCAGGAGCTGCTCTCCCAGGGCTAACCTGCTCCCAAAGGGTTAATGCCAGCACTCACTTCTCCAGATCTGCTCCGCTGCATCTTAACAGTGATGGGAGATTAATTATTTGAGCTGCAGAGAGCTGACTAGAACGGGGTTTTGTAGCTAAATATACTCTCTCTTTAGGAACCCATTTAATTTTATGCCCTGATGTAGACGGCTGGGCTGGATGATTGGTGAAGAAAGAAGGAGCTTCTCTTCCCCCTCTTCAATTTTGAGCCTGAAAAGCTGCCAAAACACTCCATTTCCTCTTCCCAGGTGGGCCCTGAGCAGTGAACATTCCAGCTGGGGAGCCCAGGAGAGGCACAGGAGGGATTTTCTTCTGCTCCTTCATCCCTCTGGCTGCCCCTGGATCCCTGGAAATGTCCCAGGCCAGGTTTGAAGGAACTTGGAGCAACCTGGGACAGTGGAAGGTGTCCCTGCCCATGGCAGAGGTGAGACTGGATGATCTTTAAAGTTCTTTCCTAACGAACTTTCAAAAAAATGAATTCCCCCTTGAACCCAGCCTGCTAATTCCTTTCAGCTGGTCTGTCTGCAGATGTGCCTTTCTTACACTTGGTGTCATAAAAACCTGTGATAAACCCAAATTATCACCAGCATCACAGTTCCTCTCTTCCTAATGGCTTTGCTGCCCTGCTCCCTGCTGGTCAGGAATATCAGGATAATTCCTGCCCCCATGAGCTGGGGACACAGTGGGACAGAGATGCTGCAAATCTCCTGATTCCTCCATAGCTGGAGATCCTCTTCAATTCCTCTTCCTCTGCTGCTGCTCCTCCCACATTCCTTGGGGAAGGAGCTGGGCAATTCCCAGCTGAGCTGGGCTCATCCCTGGGGATTTGGGCCACACCGGGGGTGATGCTGCAGTGAAATGTCACACAGGGTCTGTGGAGCCTGGGCACCGTGGGCAGGTGCCCCTGTCACAGATGTCTTTTATGAAAAATCCTTTCCTTAGGATTTTTCCTCCTGAGAAGCTGGGAGGCCTCAGGAACAAAATGTAAACAATGGTTATCTGCTGCTGTGGAATGCAACAGGTGCATCTGGGATTGACCCATGTTGGTTGTTTCTAATTAATGGCCAATCCCAGCGAGCTGGCTCGGACTCTCTGTCCGAGCCATAAGCCTTTGTTATCATTCTTTGCTATTCTATTCTTAGCCAGCCTTCTGATGAAATCTTTTAATCTATTCTTTTAGTATAGTTTTAATGTAATATATATCATAAAATAATAAATCAGCCTTCTGAAACACGGAGTCAGATCCTTATCTCCTCCCTCATCCTGAGACCCCTGTGACCACTGTCACATGCCCCAAAGCCACAGGTGAGGAGGTGGCATGGCCAGAACAGACACCTGGGAGCCAAAGTCTCATTGATTCCAGCTCCATGGAGCAGCAGCGGGGAGGAAAATCCATTTTCCTCCTAGCTTGGAGTAGTGTGTAATTTCCCAGCATTGTCAGGGCTGTGAGGATCGTTGGAGCATTCACAGCTCCTCGGGAGCACCGGCAGAGGGGTGAGAGCTCTGTGAGCTCAATTCCTGAATTCCTTGTGCTGCCCTTGCTCCCCAGCCCAGCCAGCCAGTCACAGGCAGCGTGGGTTCTCCAGTCAGGCACAAACAGGGTGGATTTTCCACTAAAGCAGCTTTCCAGGAGGGTTTTGCTGTTGGAATATTGCCCCCAGATGCAGCAGTGTCCACGTGGAGCCCAAACCCCCTGCTCCCACCTGGACCAGGAGCCTTTCCCATCTCATCCCAGGGCTGGGAGCAAGTGTGGGTGTGGGTGTGTGGTGTCCCCCAGACCATGTCCCAGCTCTGTGTCCCCTGCCAGCACAGCAGGTCCCTGAGCCCCTCAGGGCAGCTGGAGCTGGTGAAAATCCTCCCTCCCATCCCTGGAAGTACCCAGGGCCAGGCTGGACAGGGCTTGGAGCGACTCAGTTTATTTGTTGGTGACCCTGCCATGGCACAGGGGGTGGATGAGGTGATATTTGAGGTCATTTCCAGCTCAAACCACTCCAGAATTTGGTGATTCCATGATTCTCTCCTCTCTGCCCTGCCCAGCAGAGATGGGTTTGCTGCTGGGAGCAGGAGCTGGGTGGGCAGTGGGAGCAGAGCCTGGTCCTTCCTGGCCATGGCTCCTCAAGCTGGGGACCACTGCCAGCATCCTCACTCACCCAGTAATGAGGGGTTTCCATGGCAACCTTATTTGAGCATCTCGAGTGACACAGATGTAAATTTTAAAATGAAATATTCAGACCACAGTCCTGTGAGCACAAATAAACCCCTGCACATGGGCAATTTAACAGCATTTTAAAGCAGATCCACAACTCCCCAGGGCCACAGGAGTCTCTGTGGCATTGGGAAATTCATGGGAATAAGAAAGAAAAGCATCCTGACCTCCTTCTGCCCCAGGAACCCCAGCTGCATTCCCAGCCTGAGTGCAGAGCAGCAGCAATTCAACGAGGTGTTATTACAGCGACCTGAGTGGGTCGCTGGAGCTGGTGAGAGAGAGACGGACGAGAATCTTGTTTCTTGATCAGAAGGCTGGATTTATTGACATATGATATATAATACATTATAACTATACTAAATAGAATAAAGAGAGAAGTTTGCAGATGCTTGCTAAGCTAAGAATAGAAAGAAAGAATCTATAACAAAGTTGTGTCCAGGGACTCTGTCCCTAGCTTGCACTTGTGATTGGCCCTTAATTATAAACATGGGAACATGAACCAATGACAGGTCAAAATAGGTGCATCCTATTGCATTCCACAGCAGCTGATAACAATTGTTTACATTCTCTTCTGAGGCCTCTGCCTTCCAGAAGACACAGAAATCTAAAAAGAAAGGATTTCTGTGAAAAAATGTCTGCAACAAGGTGTTGGTCACACCTGTCCTGGGCACAAAGGGACAGCCCAGGAGGGACAGCCAGGTGTCCCCTGGGATGGGAGGAAAGCAACTCCAAACTTTCTTGGCCTCTGGTGCACTGTCTTCCTGAGCAAAACCTGGGCATCTTTTTCCTTCTATGAATTACTCCATGGAACACTCCAGGTTTTCCCTTTGGAGTCTGGAGGCTCCCAGCATTTCCAGGCTATCACCTGCACTGGGACAGGCACCTCTCCTTCACCTTCGTGCCAGAGTGGGGAGCAGCTCTCTTTTCTCCCACAACAAGGGGAACATTCAGCAGCAATCCATCCACAGCCCTCCTGTTAAAAACCAGAGCAGGCTCCTGGTGCTAAAGTGATTCCAGCATTTATTGTAAGAAAAAGAAAGGCCTAAAGCAAGGGGGCAAAGAAGGAGCGTTCCCTCGAGGATGCTGCAGCGCTGGAGCTTCTTGATTCACAGATTCAGTAGGTCAGAAGCCCCTTTTTATCCTGTTTTTTGTCCCTTTGGATTGGTTTCTTTTTGGATCCTTCATTTGCATGAAGGTTTAAAGGTGCTTGATTGGCCCATGACAGTTCTGTCCAGGCTGGCTCGTGGTGCAATTTCCTCAGGTGTGTTATGGTATGTTGAGTTCCCTATTTCTTATAAATTCCTGTTGGGGTGTTGATGGTGAGAGGAATAGCAGATTTGTCTTTCCAAACAAGCTGTGGGTCTGCTGGTAGATAAAACCAGCACTGGGAGGTGAAAGAAACAATGGGAAGGGTTCCACTGATTGATGAATGGAAAAAGATATTTGCCTTTACAAATAAACTTGAGGTTTGCTGGCAAATGAAATTGGGCATTGAAAGATGAAAGAAACAATGGGGAAGAAAAACTCCTAAATTCCATAATAATTAAAAATTAAAAAGGAGGGTTATACATTAGAGGGAAATCTTTGGTATCAGGTGTTTTGGGAAGTCTGAACCTCTCAAGTACCTCGGTCAATGGGGAAAGAGAGAAGGGAAATGTGGCTGGGAAATTGGGATAAAAAATAGGCTGTGTCCTCCAAAAATTGGACAGATCCCAGGGGAATGCCCATGGCCTCTCCCTTTATTGGAATAAAGCCAAAAAGGGCTGCTCTTTTTTGTACATAAACCTCTGATGTTTGTGGATTAATTTTCGTAACAATGGGTCCCCAGGATGAGGTGAGATGAGAATTTGGGTCCAAGTTCTCAGAAGGCTGATTTATTATTTTATTATATGATATTATATCTTTTTATATTTATTATATTATATTATTGTTAAAACTATACTAAAGAAAGGGAAAGTATACATCAGAAGCCTGGACAAAAATGACAATGAAAACCAGTGGCTGACCAGAGAGTCTTGACACAGCTAGACTGGGATTGGCTATTAATTAAAACCAATTCACATGCTGGGTTAACAATTCTCCAAACCACATTCCAAAGCAGCAAAACAGGGAGAAGCTGAGGCTTCCCATCTTCCCAGGAGGAAAAAAATCCTGGTGACGGATTATAAATGAATTAAAATACCATAGTGACAGCCACTCTTTTAAGCCCCCTTTTACAATATAACAACCCAAGGAACAGCACATGCCTAACGATCTATCAGCTGTTTCCCAACAGTTTCTAACCTGTTTTTAACGCTCCCGTCCCTGTCTCACCTTTGCTGGGAGAGCGGCTCCGGCCCCGGCTGCGCTCCCGGAGCTCCCACGGGCACGACACCCACATCGCGTTGCTACGTTTGTATTTGCTTAGAGGGGGAGCTGGCAGGATGCTCTTGAGGAAAAATGTGTAGGTTTTTTTTTTTTTTTTTTCCTTTCCTGTTGGAAAAAGTCGATGTGCTGGAGCTGTAACTGCAGGAAAAGCTGGGGTTCGCTGCTTGGAGGGAGAGGCTGCATCCGCCTGCGGGGATGTTTGGGGGATGAAAGATTGTTTCAATTGAGGGTTTTCTGCTCTTCAAGATTTAAGGGCAAAAGCTTTTAAAATCTGAAAGCAAACCGATCACAGCCGAATGTTTTGATGGAGACAGCCTGCTTTGTCTCAGTAGTCCCTTCCCACCCAAACCCTCTGTTTTCCTCCCTGAGGGTGAAATGTGTGTTGTACACACTGGAAGTCAACATGAGAAGAGGTGTGAGGGCAGAAGATGCCCAGGGTGCCCCTTCTCACCTCCCAGCCCCCCAGTGATGAAAGATTACACCAGTGTGACGGTGTTCACAGGGGTCTGAGGATGAGGGAAGAGATGAGGATCTTGACTCCATGTTTCAGAAGGCTTGATTTATTATTTTATGATATATATCATATTAAAACTATACTAAAAGAATAGAAGAAAGGATTTCATCAGAAGGATAGCTAAGAATAGAAAAAGAAAAAATGATAAAGGCTTGTGGCTTGGACTAAGAGTCTGAGCCAGCTGACTGTGATTGGTCATTAACTAGAAACAACCACATGAGACCAATCACAGATGCACCTGTTGCATTCCACAGCAGCAGATAACCATTGTTTACATTTTGTTCCTGAGGCCTCCCAGCTTCTCAGGAGGAAAAAATCCTAAAGAAAGGATTTTTCATAAAAGATGTCTGTGACACACCAAGACCTGGCCTTGACCTCCCTGATTTATCCAAGATCTGGATGAACTCATTGTGATCCCATTGCTCCACAGAGGTGCATGGCAGCTCATGCCAACCCTCCTGCATCAACCATGTGGTAATGGGGAATTCCAGGGGCCTAGCCTGCATGCAGATGGTGCTGGGCAGTGCGGGATAAATCCCAGCTCCCCACAAGGCCTTGGATATGATGCCAGCAGCATCTCTGGGCAGGATTACCCCAGCCCATCACCCCTGAATGCACCTGAGCCCGTCACACAGGCAGAGCTGAACACCACCACTAATAGTGCCCGGATCAGCTTTATTCATTTCTGCTACAATCAGATCCTAAGCCCTTCTGGACAGTGATTCCTGAGCCGGAGCAATCCTGCTGCCCTCCCTGGAGCGAGCGCTCAGGGCGATACCATCGGCATTAGTAATGGGAGCTGCGATAGGGCTACTCCTGCTCCGGCTCTTTTGGGAGCACAGCAGCGAGACGAGGCCTTTGTGATAATTCCAGCAGCCTTTTATCAGGCATTTGCAGCTCTCTAATTCCTCTAAACCCCTCTGGCTGAGGTATCTTGGCAATCAGATTCTCCTGGTGCCACTGGAGCAGCAGCCGCGTGTTGGCCACGGGACGTGGGCCCGGCTGCGGGTACTGGGGACCCTCTCACATGGGGATGAAGCTTTGGAGCTGGGGAGAGGATTTTGGGGCTGGGGAGGAGATTTTGGGGCTGGGGAGGAGGATTTTGGTGCCTCTGTGCTGTTGCTGCTGGGGTGGATGTGTGTTGGTACCCTGCCAACACCCAGTGCGGTGTCTGCGTGAGAGGAGATGCTCCAGGAGCTGCTGCCCTGCCACCCCTCCTGTCCTGCTGTTGGGTCTCTCCTGCTGCTTGCCACAAGTTAAAGCATTAATTCCTTGATCACCTGATGCCCTGGAGAGCCTGGTGCCACCAGCCCAGCTCTGGGATGGGTCTGTGCCCCTCTGGCAGCTCCCACACACAGCCCAGGCTCGGCACTGGCGCTTCCTCCTCAGCTAAGTATAAACTGTGGGGGCTGATGGAGACATCCTCCCTCCCCGGAGCCCAGCTTCCTGCAGGGTTTGCACACACCCAGGCACGGCCCAGAATAGGCCTGGAGACCAGCTGTCCTTCTCTGATAAGGTCACTTTGTGCTCCAAACTGTCCCGGCCCTGCCTGGCCCATCCTGCAGGAGCAGCTGCTGTGCCCACGGGCAGGGCACAGAGCCCCCTGTGCCACCCTCGGGGGTAGCGAGGGCTGCAGGGTCACCACCGAGGTTTCCATGTGTGAAAAACACAAATCACTCGGTTTTTGTTAAATTTTAAATGTTTACTAATAATACAATATTACTAACAATAAATGCTATAATATTATAATACTATTATAATTATAATATTATAATTATTAATATATATAATTGATATTATTATGATTATATTTAGTAATAGTAACATTATTTATTTTTATTTTACTATAATATTTATTATAATATTATAATATAATCATAATATAATATAATGTAAATAATATTACTACTACTAAAATAATAATAAGAATAAAATAGTAAAAAGTTTACTACTAATGAAATTGTTATAAAAATAGCAATATCATTAGAGTAATAATAATTTGGATAGTTTGGATAGCACAATATGAGACAATAAAAAACAAAGAGTTATGGACGGTCCAGGTACCTTTTTCTGGGTAAAATAAGCCTGAAAAAGGACCCATGTTAACAGAGGATTAACCCTTAAAAACAATAGCCTGTTGCATATTTATACATCTTATACATGATGCATAAATTCCATTCAAACACAGGATTCTGTCTGGTCAGTGTCAACTTCTTCCTCTTAATCCTAATAACTCTTCATGGCCCAGCAAGGCAGGAAGAAGTTTGTTTCTTCTGATAAGAGAGCAATAAATTCTTTCTCTCTGAAAGATTTAGGTGTCCTGTGGCTGCTATTTCAGTGCAAGTCCTTTCTTTAAAAAAAGTATCTTACACAGCATAGTTTTTATTTTAACATTATGTTATAACCTAAAACTATATTTAACATGCTGCTTGAGAAAATTAATACAGCATAACTTTCTAACATAGCACATAGAATATTCTTTTTAATATTTGCAAAAAGCCAATCATAAAATACATTTTTTTCACACATGGGTTTGGAGAAGGCTTTCCAGTGCCAAACTGCCCTTGGAGAGCTCCTGATCAGATACAAGACAAACCCCTTGTGCATCTCAATGGTGTTTATTTCCTATTTCCAGATTAGATCAAGGTCAAACGTGACCATTTCTCTTCCAGCAGCTCTGGATTGATCACTCGGGCAGAGCAGGATGGATTTTGGCAGCTGAGGAGGGTTCTGTGTGGCCACGATCACCCCATGGACCTTGGAGGTGGTGGAATGGCTGTTGGAATCCACAACAGTGGAAAGGATCTCACCAAATCCCACCCTGGCCCTGCAAACATGGAAACCCACTGCAGTCCTTCCTTAAGGATGGGAATATTCAGTTCTGCTTCCCAAAAGGGCTCCAGGCTCCAGGGCTGTGGGGGCTGTGGGGCAGCACCGAGCTCCATGGGGAGGGAGGTTTGGGGATGGTGATCAATCAGGAGCTGAAATCCACAATCAATTCTCTTTCTGATAATGTGGAATAAGCCCTTATTGATGCCCGATGCCCTGTGCCTGCCCCTCCCCTGCTCCAGCCCTCTCCCCTTCCCTGGAATGCGTTTGCCCTTTACGAACTGCGGCGTGTTTAGTGGCTCATTAAGGAGTCGCTTTACAGAGTGTTTTATTTCATGCTTTGTTAAGGACAGAATCGAGTAAATGCATCCTGGCAAAGGATCTAATAAGGAATTAGTCAGCTTTCCAAAAGCATAAAATATGGTTTAAAGGCACAATCCATTAAGAATTAGGGTTCACATGACAACCCGGGGGATGCAGGGTTGGTGTTTTTTGGGAATGTGTTGGCTTTAAGGACTCGGGATCCTTGACTGTCCTACTGTGAGCTGGTGCCCCAGAATGTCCCAGAATGTCCCACCCTGTCCTACCAGCCAGTGAGCCCCCTCCCTGTGCTTTCTCCCCTGTCTCAGAGCTTCATCCTCTTCCATCATGGACAAAACCTTTTGCTGCAGAGCCCTAAAATTGTCACCGGGGCCATAGGAGAGCAACCACCCACTGCTCCTCCTGGCCTTGGGGTGGGAGAGGAAGAGAAGAACCCTGGACAGCCCTGAAAAACTTCTCAGGGAAGGAGAGCTGCCAGTGGCATGGCCTTGGGGACATTCCACCCCATCAGCTCATGGCAGGGTGCCCATGGTGGGATGGAGAGAGAAGCAGAGACACCAAGAAACAACCAGAAGGTGTGGAAGCTCCTGGTGTGAAAGAGCTTCTGGTCCTCCAGAAGTGTGGGGACACTGAGGCACCCAGCCTTCCTGGGGGATGGTTATTCAGAGCTGGCACAAGGTGATGGTTGCAGATGATGTGTGTGAAATGCCTCCTAATGCGCTCAGGGAATGGGTGATGGATTTGCTGAACCACTTGCTAATTAAAGAATTAATGCTTTAACTTGTGGCAAACTGCAGGAGAGGCCAGGAAGCCCTTGGGGAGGTCTGGGACAGGTTTGCTGGTGCCTGCAGCAGGGCGAAATGGCTTGTCCCAGAGACAAAGGACCTGCCCAGGCACCAGCAGAGCATCCAAGGACTCTCCTGGACCAATGAGCAGTGTAGGGACTGCCAGAGTTTTGGCAGCTCCATCCTTCAGGCTAATTCAGCTTTTGCCTTTCCCTGTTGAGTTCCTTATCTTTGGTTCTTGTCAGAAACTGCTTCTGTTTTCCAGGAGATGGAGCAAAGTCAGTTTTCAGCACTGCTCAGGCCCTTTGCACAGGCTGCTTGTGCCCTCCCTCGTTCCCCCTGGGCAGTGGCACCCACAGTGTCCCTGTGTTTCAGGATTCACACTCAAAAGCTCCATTTTTTCCCCTCCTTTTCATTCCAGTCCTACCTTAATTAGCAGAATTTGAAACAGAAAACATCAAGTTAAATGCAACCCAAGAGTTGTGCTTTTGTTTAAAGTTACTGCTGAGGTGAGCCCAGGTTTATCTGGAGTCTGCTTGGAAAGGAAACCCTGACTGCTGCTCCAGGCTCCATCCCATGGAGAGCTGGTGCTGTGGTGGCCACACGTCCTGGCTGCCACCACAGGCGTGTCACAGCAGCTGGAGCTGCTTTAGGGCTCAGTTGTTCAGGGAAGGAGAGCAGCAATGGGGCTGGGGGTTTGCAGACCCCCTGTGCCCACAGAGGGACAGACACCCTTCATTCCATGGGCTCCAAACCCTCCCAGGGGACATGAGGGGGCTGGAGTTATGGTCTTTAAGTAGCGTGCATTAAGTGCTTTCCCTGGCAACTGCTGTTTCCATGGAAAGCGTTGACTCTCGGGCGCTCCGAGCTCTTTGCGGCGTCTCACAGAGCTCACGGTGAATTCCAGCCCATGGATCGCAGCCCGGTCACCCCACAGCAGGGGATAAATCTGTATTTGTGCAATTACCCCCTGGCCAGAGCTGTGCTGGGTGGCTTCGGTCATTGGCTATTTCCTGCCCATCCCTGTTCCCATAAATGTTGGGTTGGGTTTGCCCAACACGGCGGTGCCTGGAGGTGGGTGTGTTGTGCCGTGGGGGCTGCTCGTTCCTTCTTTGGGAAGTGGTGGGTGTTCCTGCAGCATCCCAGGGGGCTGATTTCACACCAGCAGCACACAAAATATCTAATTTCATGCCCAGCTTTGCCCAAGTCCCACTTCTCCCTGTTTCTTGCAGACAGCGGATCGGGGACAGCGCTGGTGCCGGCCAGTCCGGACCCTCTGGCTGTGGATGAACCCCTGGAGAAGATGGGCGGTGGAGCTGCAGAGCTGGGGCACAGCACTGGTTTGACTGGTGGAGCTGAGGATTTTGGGCATGCTGTGGGTCCAGATCCTGGAGCTGGAGAGCAGGGGCAGGGCACTGCCCTCAACCTCCTGCCAGCCCCAGAGGAGACCACACCACTCCTGCCTACAGCCAACGCTGCCCCCAGACCTGATGCCAAACAAACTTCCCCTGTTAAGAAAAAGCCACCAGCTCTGAAGCAAGTGAACACGGGAAGGAAGCACCCGAGGCTGAAGCCCACCCCGGCAGGGCCCCCTGGGACTGCCTCCCCAGCCAGCCCACAGAGCTCCAGGCTGCCCACGGCTGCCCCAGGGCTGCGGGTGCCAGCAGAGGACACGGAGCAGAGCCCCCCCGAGCTGCCCTGGGTGGAGCAGGCCACCACCAGCCACCCCACGCTGCAGATCTCCCCTTCCAGCCTGCCCCCAGCCCTCCCTGACAGCACAGGGGATGCGGAAGGGGCTCCCACCGTGGCTCCAGCTGGTGTTATCCCCACCAAGGGTGTGGAGAGGGATGTGCACGCCTCTGTGCCAGAGGAGAGCCAGGAAACCACCACGTCCACCATTGTCACCACCACTGTCACCACCACAGAGCCCACCCCAGGTGAGCTGAACATGGGCATGGGGCTGTGGCACTGGTGGGGAGCACAGCACAACTGTGTTCAGGCAACCCTTCCCAAAATCAGGCTACTGCTCAAGTTTGGGGGGTGCCTAAAATCTTCTGCTCTTCATTCACTTTGTGATTGGAGGGATGAAACACTTGTCCTTGCTGGGAGACCTGGGAGAAGGCTTCAGGAAGAGCTTAGACCTCATTCTAGTTCCTAAAGGGACTTCAAGAGGGCTGGAGAGGGAATTTAGACAAGGCATAGAGTGTCAGGAAAGGGGGAATGGCTTTCCACTGCCAGAGGGAAGGGTTAGATGGGATTTTGGGGAGAAATTCTTCCCTATAAGGGTGGGGAGGCCCTGGCAGAGAGCCAGAGAAGCTGTGGCTGCCCCTGGATCCCTGGAAGCGTCCGAGGCCAGGTTGGATGGAGCTTGGAGCAATCTGGTTTAGTGGAAGGTGTCCCTGCCCATGGCAGGGGTTGGGCTTTAATGTCCCTTCCAACCCAAACCACTCGGTGACTCTGTAACTCCATGGGATCACTGACGGGGCCGGGATTGCTGGGTTTTGGGGTGTGGGAGCGAAATGCCCTCGGTGTGACCCTGTTTGTGTCCCCTCAGTGCTCTGCAGCATGAGCTTCCACGACCCTGAGGGCTACATTGACTCCACGGATTATCCCCCCCTGCCCCTGCACGGGTACCTGCAGTGCACCTACAACGTCACCGTCTACACCGGCTACGGTGTCGAGCTCCAGGTGAGCCCTGCCCCGGGTGTCCCCTGCCCTGGGTGTCCTCTGCCCTGGGTGTCCCCTGCCTTGGCTGTCCCCACAGCCAGACCCACTGGGTACTGTATTTGTTGCCCCCAGATGAAGGAAGGAAGGATAAATCTGACTCCACGTTCTCAGAAGGCAAATTTATTATTTTATGATGCTATTAATTATTATTAATTATTATTATCAATTATTAATTAATATTAAGTAAAGATATTATAATAATTAATATTAATTAATGATATTAATATATGCATTTTATTTAAAATATCAAACTATACTATACTATACTAAAGAATCCCGAAAGGATATTTTCACAATGCTAAAAAGATAATAATGAAAACTCCTGACTCTCTCCAGAGTCTCGACACAGCTTGGCCCCAGTTGGCCAATAAGTTAAAACAATTCACATCAGAACCCCAATGAAACAATCACCTGCTGGATAAATGTTACAGACATATTTTATGGAAAATCCTTTTGTTAGGATCTTTTCTCCTGAGAAGCTGAGAAACTTCAGCTTGCCCATGTTTTGCTGCTTTGGAATGTGATTTGGAGAATTGTTTACCCAGCTTGTGAAATTGTTTTTACTTGATGACCAATGATAATCACCTTTGTTGAGGCTGCGAGCAGTCACAAGATTTTATTATCATTCCATTCCTTTCTATTCCTTTCAAGGCTTCTGATGAAATCCTTTCTTCTATTCTTTTAGTATAGTTTTAATATATAATTTTCTTTTAATATAATATATATCATAAAATAATATGAAACATGGAGTCAAGATTTTTTGTCTCTTCCCTCATCCTAGGACCCCTGCAAACACCACTACAGATAAACAATCTCCAACCAAATTCCAAAGCAGCAAAACACAGGAGAAGCAAAAGAGATAAGAACTGTTTTCCTTTTCCTCTGAGGCTTCTCAGCTTCTCAAGGGAAAAATCCTGGGCAAAGGGATTTTTGAATAGAATGTGAATACCACAACTGGTCACTGCAGCAAATGATGCCAAGCCTTGGGCACCTCTGCCCTGGGCATATTCACCTGATAAAATATCCCTTTCTGGGGAAAAAACCGATCTTTTTTCTGAGGCTTTGTAATAAATGAACTCAATGAGGGAGCTGGAACATCCTGAATGTCAGCGATGATCAAACTCTGTAAATGTCACGCAATTAATTTAACCAAGAGGCGCTGGCAGCAGGTTGTTAAGAGGCACTGGGTGGGATGGGATGGGGGCACCAGCTCCCTGCCCTCTGCACCCCCCATTGTCAGGGAGGGCTTTGGGTGGCTCTGAAGGTGCAGGATGCCCAGGAGGGCAGCCCAGGTTCCTTCTCTGGCTGGGGCAGGTGCCCAGTAAATGCCCACCCATCAGAGCAGGGGGTCTCACCAAGCTGATGTGAATATTGCACCATCAGCTCCCCCAAAACGAGCATCCCTCAGCCTGGTGAGGCTGCAAGCAGGGCTGGGGACTCTGCCCACTCCAAACCCCGTCCAGGTGAAACCAGCCCAGGGTCTCCATGCTGTTTGCAATCTTTTCTTCTCGTGATTTCCCCATGTCACCATTTGCCTCTAATTTAAATCCCCGCACTTTGTGTAATTAAAAGTGTGCATTAAGAGGAGCAGGAGCTCCAGTGGGGCTGTCCCTGCTGTCCCCATGGTGGGCACAGGCAGGGGCTGGCCCCAAGGCCACCGTGGCTGCCAGACCTGGTGGGAATGTTGCCCTGGGAGCAGCAGTGGTGCAGGCTGTGCATTGGGAGTCTGAGCAGCTCAGCCACTTCTCCACGGCAGTGGAAAAGTAACTGGACACAGCAACTGTCTCCTCAGATCCACAGGGTGCTAAAGAGAGGCTGCTCTGCTGTAAATTCGCCTCTGTCCGTAATCCATCAGGCGACACCACTCCTGACCTCGCTCTGTTGCGAGCTGAGGTTTTAATGGAGCATAAAATTGGCCTCTCCACCCCCCCCCCCCCCCCCCCCAAGCTTTGCATTTTGCTTTGCTGATGCTTTGGAGCGTTGCAGACAAATTAAATCACAACAGCAGGTCGGGGCTGGTGGAGCATGGCCTCATCTGCAGCTGGCAGTGCCCTGTGATGCAGGAGGTGAATTCCAAAGGGAAGGCACTGGATAACCCGGGCTGTGGGGTGTGGGGTCCCATCAGAGGGGTTTGGATTGGATTCCCAGCTCCTGTAGCTGCCTCTTACCCTGAGGGTCTCATTAAAGGCTCTGCAGGAGCAGAGAGAAGCCCCTGGGACAGCAATGGGACAGCCTGGTGGTGGCAGAAATGCCTGTGGCACTCCAAAACTGCTCCTGCAGGCACTGGGAGCAGTGCAGGAGGACACAGGGACACTTCTTTTGGAGCCAGACGCTCACTCACTGCAGGGAGGACAGAAAGCCTGGATGTCAGGCACGGTCTGGGAAAGGCTGTGTGAGAGCTCAGGGTCCCTGCTCAGCTCACTGCCCCTCTCTGCACCCCTCTCAGCATTCCAGGGAGAGCTGTGTCCCTGCCTGTGCCACGACAGCCCTGGGAGCTGGGAGCAGCCAGCTCTCCTTGGTGAAATTATATTTATTTTTAAAATTCTTGAATCTTCTTGGCAGGAGATAGAATTTCCCTGAAGAGGTTTTATTCCCAGTGGGTGAGCCAGGCTGGCAGCCTGACTGGAGGATCCCTGCTGCCTTCCCAAGGCTCTGGAGGAGCTGCTGTGGGTGCAGGCAGTGATTGAAGTCAGAGCCCGTGCTCCCAGCCCCTGGCAGGAGCTCGCACATATGGTCCCTCTCGCAGGGCTGACGCTCCCTGGCACGGGGCCACAGCAGAGTCTGCACTCCCTGCTCACTCCAGGCTCCTCTGGGAATGCCAGCCTGGTGCTGGCACAGGGAATGGCACTTGTGACACCCTGCTCCCCTGGTTCCACTGAGGTGGAACTGAGTGTGTGTGTGTGTGTGACACCCAGCACTGATCCCCAGCTTCCTCCCTTCTGCAGAGCCCTGCCTGCTCCAGCTGCTCCCCCTGTGACACCCAGCACCGATCCCCAGCTTCCTCCCTTCTGCAGAGCCCTGCCTGCTCCAGCTGCTCCCCCTGTGACACCCAGCACCGATCCCCAGCTTCCTCCCTTCTGCAGAGCCCTGCCTGCTCCAGCTGCTCCCCCTGTGACACCCAGCACTGATCCCCAGCTTCCTCCCTTCTGCAGAGCCCTGCCTGCTCCAGCTGCTCCCCCTGTGACACCCAGCACCGATCCCCAGCTTCCTCCCTTCTGCAGAGCCCTGCCTGCTCCAGCTGCTCCCCTGAATCCCCTTCACAATTTCCCAGAGAGTTTTGGCTCTGTGTCACCAGCTCTGGAAGGACCCAGCTGGGGAACAGGTTTGGCTTCAAGCAGAACAAAATCTGTTAGAAACACCTTGGAAAAAATCTTTGCAGGGATCCAGACCCAGCTGGAGGAGCAGAGCTCTGTCTCAGTGGGAGCTGGGGAAATTGCTGGCATCATATGGAGCCCACTTGGATCCCTGGACTCCAAATAATTCACCCAAATAACACTTAATCAATGCCATTTATTATTAATCAGATCTGAGCCATCCCACCAGCCACAGTGTGTGCTGGCCATGCTGGTGGGGGGCACGTTTTGGGGACAATATCTAGAAAAGAAGAAATGACCCAGGGCAGGCTGGGGGTCAGAGTTGCACACGGCCTGTGCTCCAGAAAATGCTTTTCCCTTCCAGGACCCAGCTGGAAAAATAAGGCAAAATCAGCTCCTTTTGGATTGAAGCATGAGCTGGGATGAACCCAGGCATGCTCTGAACTGGGCTGGGATGAACCCAGGCATGCTCTGAACTGGGCTGGGGTGAACCCAGGCATGCTCTGAACCAGACTGGGGATGTTAATCCAGCTTTGCAGCCAGGAACGAGCTTTTCCAGGGATTTCCTTCAGGAGCAGGCTCAGGATGCTGAGGCTGGGGGTGGCTCCATGCAGTGCCCTTGGAGCAGGGCACATCCCAGCCCCGTGTGCCAGGGGGAGGTGGGCACGGCGGTGACAGCAGCCACAAATCCCTGCAGTCACAACATCGTCGGGAGCGCTCCCAATCACGGCTGGGCTGGTGCTAAATATAGAGCCCGGGGCCTCACACACTCAGGGAAACAAACGGTCTGATGAGCATCTTTCTGCTGAAATATGAGCCCATTTATTAAGCTAAATGGACGTGAAATGTAAATGTGAGGTTACTGCTCAGTTATTTCCAAATAATAATTAAAGCCTTCTGGAACTGCTCATTAGATGCACTTGCTGTGTGGCTCCCCGAGCACTCCTCAGTGGGGTGAGGGATCCTGGGGAGGTTTCCTGGTGCACGGGGTGGGTGGTGAGCACCAAAGCCTGAGGAATGCCCTGGTTTTGTGGCAGCACTGTGCTGGTGGGATGCTCTGGGTGTGTGTGATGGGCTGGGATGTGACCCTGGGGTCCCCACTCTGTTCCCGCAGGTGAAGAGCGTGAACCTGTCAGATGGGGAGGTGCTGTCCATCCGTGGCGTGGACGGCGATGCCCTGGTGGTCTTGGCCAACCAGACCCTTCTGGTGGAGGGCCAGGTGATCCGCAGCCCCACCAACACCATCTCCGTCTACTTCCGCACCTTCCAGGACGACGTGGTGGGGACCTTCCAGCTCCACTACCAGGGTGGGTAATGGAGGGGGTTTGGGGTCAGTCCCGCTTGGCTGCAGGGTCAAATCAGCGGGCTGTGCCCCCACAGACCAGCCACGCTCCTGTTTCACCCTCTGCCCGTGGGTGTTGTGCCCTGGGCAGAGGGCTCAGTGTGCCCTGATGTCCCCAACCCCAGTGCTGGCTGTGCCCCTCACACTCATCTTGCCCCGTTTCTGTCCCCATGCAGCAGCTCCTCCTGCACACACTCACACTGCCAGTCTATTTTTTACCTCGAAGAGCTTTAAAAAATAAATGAGTTCCAGCAAATTATTTTTAAAATAGAAACTGGGTCTGGGCAGGAGCAGTAACAGGTGGGGAAGCGGCGGCGCTGGGGGGTTGGTGGTGCTCTGTCGCTGCTCTGTGTGACACGTGGGCACATCCAGCACGTCCCCACGGGGTGGCTGGGAGCAGCTGAGCCCTGAGCTCCCAATGTGTGCCTGTTCCAGTGTTTATGCTGAGCTGCAACTTCCCACGGAGGCCTGACTTTGGGGATGTGACGGTGATGGATCTGCACTCGGGTGGCATCGCTCACTTCCACTGCCACCTGGGCTACGAGCTGCAGGGCCCCCGCATGCTGACCTGCATCAACGCTTCCCGGCCACACTGGAGCAGCCCCGAGCCCATCTGCTCAGGTACTGCACATCCCAGCCCCGTGCTGGGAAACTGCGCCCCACTGAGGGAAACACGAGCCCCTGTCTTTGCCTCATGAGATGAACGCGGTCCCGGGATGTACCAGTGATATTTTTGCCTGATGTCCAGGAGAAATGATGAGGATGAATCCATCTTATCAGAAGGCTAATTGATTACTTTATTATACTATATTGTATTACATTGCATCTAAACTGAATCTGCCAAGCACTCAACTGCACTCCCCTGCACAGCATCTCGTGACTGTCAGCTCACAGTCCCAACACACACACCTGGATCCAATTGGTCAGTGAATCAAAACACTCACACCAGAATCCAATTATCAATTCCCTTCAGGTGAATAATCTTCCACAATGCTTCCCACTTGTGAACAACATAGGAGCAGCAAATGAGATAAGAATTGTTTTTCCTTTCTCTGAGGTTCAGAGAATGTGAAAGCCAGAAATGTTCTTGGGAAGAATTGTGCCTTGCTTTTCCCTGTGAAGAGAAATGTGGCGACAGGGAGGGGGTGAGAGCAATGCCTCAGGTGGTCAGGCAGCAACAGCAGAATCTGTCCCCTCGTTGCGCAGCAAAGTGAAGGGAAATTTAGATTTTGTATCTGTGTGTGAGTATAAATATGTGCAGACAGAGCAAAGCAGAGCCCAGGCAAGAGGTTTGTGCCCTGGGAGCACAAATGCCACGTGCCATGCTGTGTTGCAGCTCCCTGTGGAGGGACAGTGCACAATGCCACCATCGGCCGCGTGCTGTCCCCCAGCTACAGCGGGAACCAGTCAGGCAGCATGTACTGCGTCTGGGCCATCGGGGCCCCCCCGGGACAGAAGCTGCACCTGCACTTTGAGAAGCTCCTGCTGACTGAGAAGGACAGGTGAGGCTCCAGGAGCTGTTTCCTCACATCCCTGGGACTGCAGAGAGATCCCAGGGGGCTTCTTCTGCATGGGGTGAGGAGCAGGGCCTATTGCTGGGCACTAAATATAGAAAAAATTGAATTATTTGGCTTGGGAAAGCCCTCTGAGATCACTGGGTTCAAACGTCCCCCAGCACTGCTAAGGCCACCACTAAACCATGTCTCCACATTAACACAGCTGTTAAACCCCTCCAGGGATGGGAACTCCACCACTGCCCCTGGCTGCCTGTTTCAATGCTTATCAGCCCTTTTGGGAAGGAAATTTTCCCTGATATCCTTGATATCCAGTCTAAACCTTCTCTGACACAAGCCATTTCCTCTCATCCTATTCCCTGGGAGCAGAGCCCGACCCCTTCAGGCTGTCCCCTTCTCTCAGGGAGCTGTGCAGAGCCACAAGGTCCCCCCTGAGCCTCCTTTTCTCCAGGCTGAGCCCCTTTCCAGCTGCTCCTGATGGTCCAGCCCCATCCCCAGCTCTATTCCCATCCCTGAACGCACTCCAGCCTCTCCATGGTCAGGTTCTCACGCGGACAGCCTCTTTCGGAGAGAAAACCCCAAAATACACCAAAACCTGGGAGCCCCCCATTTATCCCAGCTGCTCCAGCTTCCCCTCCGTCATGCCCGGGTGGGACTGAAGGTCACCGAGCTTGTGTCCCACGGCCCTTGTCCCCGCAGGATGGTGGTGTACAGCGGGGACACCAACCGCTCGGCCGTGCTCTACGACTCGCTGCGCGCCGACAGCGTCCCCTTCGAGGGTGTCATCAGCGACGGCTCCTCCATCCGGATCGACTTCCTCGCCGAGGAGCCTGCGGCCGCCACCGCCTTCAACATCCGCTTCGAAGGTGCTGTGTCCCCGTGCTGGGCCCCAGGGTGGTGCCTGGCTCAGCCTGAGTGGGGCAAATCCGGTGTTTTGGGGTCTCCCTGGCTCCAGCTGTGGGTTGTGGTGGCGTTCACAGGGGTTTTAGGATGAGGGAAGAGATGAGAATGTTGACCCCATGTTTCAGAAGGCTGATTTATTATAATAAATATATATATATTTATTTTTATATATTTACATATATATATTTAAATATATAATATATAATATATAATATATAATATATAATATATAATATATAATATATAATTATTATATATAATATATAATATGTAATGTATAATATATAATATCTATTTATTATATATAATAAATGCAAATATATATAAATATATATTTCTATTATATATTTATTATAAATATATTATATATAACATGTATAGTAAATTATCTATTATATATTATACTATATAATATATATAATATATATTATATATATTATATATTACAATAAATATTATAAATTAGAAGGCTGATTTATTATTTTATTATATATAATATATTAAAACTATACTAAAAGAATAGAAGAAAGGATTTCATCAGAAGGCTGGCTAAGAATAGAAAAGGAATGATAACAAAGGCTTGTGACTGACTGAGACAGTCTGGACAGCTGGGCTGTGATTGGCCATTAATTAGAAAACCACATGTGATCAATCACAGATGCACCTGTTGCATTCCACAGCAGCAGATAATCATTGTTTACATTTTGTTCCTGAGGCCTATGTGGCTCAGAATGGGTAAATATTGTTGTTAATCCTAATTGCCTGTAGAACATTCCCTAGAGGAGGCCATTCATGCAGGTGGGGACACAGGGCTCAGGTTCTCATGGGGACACCAGCAGGGCCTGGGGAAGCTCAGCGAGAAGGGAGCAGCTCTGTGTCCCTAGAGCTAACAGGGATCTCTTCCAGCCTTTGAGCGGGGCCACTGCTACGAGCCCTACATCCAGAACGGGAACTTCACCACCTCTGACCCCACCTACAACCTGGGCACCACCGTGGAGTTCACCTGCGACCCCGGGCACTCCCTGGAGCAGGGCCCCGCCGTCATCGAGTGCATCAACATGCGGGACCCCTACTGGAACGACACGGAGCCGCTGTGCCGAGGTCAGCCCTGCCCCTGGGCACTGCCGGGTGTGCGGTGACTCCCCTGGGTCCCCGCTGAGCCCTGACACCTCTTTGTCCCCACAGCCACATGTGGAGGGGAGCTGACTGCTGTGGCCGGGGTGATCCTGTCCCCCAACTGGCCCGAGCCCTACACGGAGGGGGAGGATTGCATCTGGAGGATCCATGTGGGCGAGGAGAAGAGGCTCTTCCTGGACATCCAGCTGTGAGTAGCCCAGGGGCTCGGTGTCTGGCTCTGCCCCAGATGTGCTCGTCTCATTCTGCTGCAGGGTCCTGCTCTGCTCACCTCCACCATGGAATCACAGAATCCCAGAACAGTTTGGGTGGGAGGGACCTTAGAGCTGATCTCCCATGGGTGGGGACACCTCCCACCATCCCAGGTTCCTCCAAGCCCCTTCCAACCCGGCCTTGGACACTTCCAGTGATGGGGCTGTTAGCGTTCAGAAACACATAATCACAAAAATGATTATGTCGGTGCTTTGTATTAAGAGCTCTGGGAATCAGGGGCATTTTCCACCCAAATCTGACTCCGACTATACATTCAAGATGAATATGATTTTATATTCTATCATTACATAACTTTCATGTTAATTATTAAATTTATATTGTTCTATTGTATACATAGATTTCAGCCAAGCATAGTCCCCCTTAAATTTCCAACATAGTTTCTCATGATTCTTTTAATGATTATATAATAATTATATTTAATTACTAAACAATCATCACATCTAACAATTATATCATTTATCATACTGCTTACGCAGGTGCAGCGATCTGGGAAAACACAAAACCTAACATTTTCAGAGTCTATCTTTAACATTTTCCAGGACTCCACTATCAGGGCAGCCACAGCACATCCAGGCAATCTGTGCTAGGGCCTCACCACCCTCACAGGGATATGCCCTGTTCTCCCCCTCAGAGCTTCCATAATCCCCTTTGATGCACTTGGCACCCTGGGCAGGACTGAGTGGTGCTCCCTGAGTTCAAAGCACCATTACACAACCCATAGCAGCAGTGAATTGCTGCTCCAACAGCTTTGGAATTCTCCACAGGGAGCACTGGCACAACAGCACGTGGCCATGTGCTTCTGGAGTGACACCCAGCACGTCAGGAGCTGGGTCATGCAGGGTTAGGAGAGCCTGGAGGCATCCATGGGATGGAAACAGCTCAATCTTTGGGCTGAACGTGAAATACAGGCACCAAGGGAGCAGAGCCACTCAGCAAGCCAGGCTGAACATGCTGGGGTCAGAGGGGAACGGGATCCAATGCCAGGCTGAGAGTTCTTGGCATGGTAATGCTGCTGCTGCAGCAGGAGCCTCCTTTGATGCTATTTTGGGTTTTCAAGAGGAGGACGTGTTTCAAGTAGAGGCTTAGAGTCATAAAGATTTTAAAGCTCCCCATAAAATCCCAAGTGGGAGCTCCCAGCACACCTCTCCCAGCTCTGTGGGTGCTGGGGCTGAGCAGAACTGCAGGCCAAGTGATTTGAAGTCATCAGGCATAAATGTCACCGAGAAAATCGTGTTTGACAGAAAGCAGAGATTTACTACAAATGTCAGCTTGCCATGGGGATTAGCTGGGCTCCCTCCAAGAACATTCCTAATAAAACGTTCGGGGATCAGCTCAGGCATCTCCTGTGTGGCTGGGAGCATCCCCAGGGAAGGGGAGGAGGTTTGTCCTTGTCCCAGTCCCTCCCGTGTCAGTGCTCCCAGCCCTGGGGAGCCTCGCTGGGGCAGACAGGGCAGGACAGCCAGGAGGGTAGGGGTGTCACTGCCCACCTTGGGGTGATGTGGTCGTTCACCCACTCTGCCGGCCCCGGGCACCCAGAGAACCATCTCGACACCAGAGATTTGTCCCCTGGCGTGTGCATCCATCCCCGCCTTGGAGAGGAGGGGGAGCTGCGAGCCCCCCATCCCCTTCTGCTCCAGAGCAGCCGCATTCCCGGGGTGGATGGAGGCTGCAGCCATCCCTGCCCGGTGTCCCCGGCTGTCCCCGCCATCCGCGGGCCGCCACTGCGCTCTGGTGGCCGCGGGGACAAGCGCGGCTCTTGTGGAGCGGCACTTCCAGGTGCGGGGTCCCGGGAGCCGGAGGGACGGAGGTGACCCGGAGGGACAGAGGTGACCGGGCTGTCCCTTGAGCCCCCCACTGCAGTGTCCTGTCTGGGGCTCCCGGCACACGCTGCTCTCTAACTCGCGGGTTGCTGTTGATAATTGCTGCCCTGAGATGTGCAGGATGTCTCTGCTTCGGCCCACGCGGCTGAAGAACGAGTCTGGACTCTTCACTTTTCAGTCTTGAGGTTGTTTATTCATTCTTATCTATAAAATTTTCTTTCTGTCCAGTCGAGATCTGCTCAGCAGGGCAGCCACAGGCACTCTGTGTTGTCCTTTTATACTACAAACTACCTATAACATATTTACACTTAATTCCCAATACCCATCACGCATGTTAGACAGTGCACTTCTACTCTAAACCAATTCCAAAGTGCCAACATCACTGCAGAAAATGGAGAACAAGAAGAAGAAAGAAAGGCCAGACATGCCCAGATTCCTCCATCTTGTCTCCATAACCCCCATACCAAAAATCCTAAAATCTACATTTTCACCCTGTGACAATTTTATTATTACACTATTCAAACCTCTGTGACTTTCAGGTCCTCATACAAAGCTGGTAACTTGCTCCAGGGGTCACAATCAAATCTGCAGGTGTTTTGGGCTGGATGCCAGGGTCTCCAAGCCCCCTGGCGGGGTCCTTGGCAACTCTGGACACCCAGAGGGATGCACTGAGTTCTGACATCTAACCAAACTCTCCTCTCAGCCTGAACATCACCAACAGCGACATCCTCACCATCTATGACGGGGATGAGCTCTCCTCCCGCATCCTGGGGCAGTACGTGGGCAGCAGTGGCCCCCAGAAGCTCTACTCCTCCAGCCCCGACCTCACCATCCAGTTCCACTCGGACCCTGCTGGGCTCATCTTTGGGAAGGGGCAAGGATTCATCATGAACTACATAGGTATGGGGAGCAGGGTGCTGGTGTGAGGATGTGACACACAGCCAGACACAGAATGTCCAGGTGCAGGGGCTGGAAGCAGGGAGAGTCACTGTGGCACCAGCACCCCCTTCTTATCCCACCCTGGACCTTCTGCAGGACCCCCAGGCCTCTGTGTCAGTCACTTCTGGGGTGTCCCTGTATGTATCCCCTCCTCCAGGCTGGCAGCAAGGCAGGTTTGGTCCCTGTTAGCCCTGGGGGGAAGAAATTGCTGGAAACGGGGATGAAGGATTCCCACAGACAGCCTGCCAGGCGGGGGTGGTCACTGAAGGCAGACCCTGGGTGGGCTCCTGAGGTGGATGTCCCCATCTCTGTGCTCCAGAGCAGCTCCTGGAGACATCTGCTCCATTGTCCTTTGGGGCAGCTGTGCCTGCCAGGCTGGGCCTGTGGGTGCCCACGCCGTGGACGAGGGCTGTGAGGGGCATTCCATCCCCATGGCTGCCTCTCCCCCACCCTGCTCCCCGTGCCAGGCTCCTCCAGGCACGTTTTCCTTGCACTGCTGACAGCCCTGGCTACGACAAACAGAGCGAGCTGCAATGCAGAGCACCCAGAGGCTGCAGGGCCCTCCTCGGTGCTCTGCAACACACGGGGCTGGGGAGGGGAGGGCACAACCCCTCACTGGGAAAACCAGCCTGGGGGAGGCAGGGAACAAATCCTCCCATGAGCAAACCAGCTGTGCTGTGACTGTGGTGCTGGCCTCTCTCCTGCACCCACAGCTGGAGCTGAGCCTGGTGCTCCCAGGTTATCCTGACCCCATTTTCACCAGCCCAGCCCTCTCTCTGCCTGCAGGGTCAGGGCTGGGGAGGCTGCAAAGAGCCCCTGTCCCCCACAGCTGCCCTTCCCTGCGCCCAGGGGATGCTGCCTGCAGCCCAGCTGTGCCATTTGTGGGGCTGTGGGGAGGGACGGGATCTTGGGAAGAGCTGCGTGTCCCGCTGGGGTGGCTCTGGGAGGGCTGTGCCAGGGGTCCTGCTCAGCCAGAATCCCTCTTGGCTGCAGAGGTGTCCCGCAACGACTCCTGCTCGGACCTGCCCGAGATCCAGAACGGCTGGAAGACCACATCACACACAGAGCTGGTGAGAGGGGCCAAGATCACCTACCAGTGTGACCCGGGCTATGACATCGTGGGCAGTGACACCCTCACCTGCCAGTGGGACCTCAGCTGGAGCAGTGACCCCCCCTTCTGTGAAAAGAGTAAGTGCCCACAGGAAGGGGCTGCTGTCCCTGTCCCGCACCCTGTGACAGTGCTGGTCCTGCTCTGAGGGGCTCCCAGCTGCAAGGGGTTCCTGCTCCAAGGGGCTCCAAGCTCCGAGGTGCCCCCAGCTCTGAGGGGCCCCCAGCTCCAAGATGCTCCCAGCTCTGAGGAGCTCCCAGCTCTGAGGGTCTCCTGCTCCAAGGGGCTCCAAGCTCCAAGGGGCTCCAGCTCTGAGGGTCTCCCAGCCCTGAGGGGCTCCCAGCTCTAAGGGGCCCCAGCTCCAAGATGCCCCCAGCTCCGAGGTGCCCCCAGCTCTGAGGGTCTCCCAGCTCCGAGGTGCCACCAGCTCCAAGGTGCCCCCAGCTCCAAGGTGCCCCCAGCTCTGAGGGTCTCCCAGCTCCGAGGTGCCCCCAGCTCCAAGGTGCCTCCAGCTCTAAGGGGCCCCAGCTCCGAGGCACCCCCAGCTCCAAGATGCCCCCAGCTGTGAGAGGTCCCACTCCAAGGTGCTCCCCTGAGCCCTGCTCTCTCCCCAGTCATGTACTGCACGGACCCAGGGGAGGTGGAGCACTCCACCCGCCTCATCTCGGACCCGGTGCTGCTGGTGGGCACCACCATCCAGTACACCTGCAACCCTGGCTTCGTGCTGGAGGGCAGCTCCCTGCTCACCTGCTACAGCCGCGAGACCGGCACTCCCATCTGGACCTCACGGCTCCCGCACTGTGTCTGTAAGTCTGGGTGCTCTCTCCTGCTCCCCCTCAGCCCAGCTTCTCTCTGAGGATTTGGGTAGCACTTTCCTGCAGCCAGGGGATGGTGCAGATCCTTTCCTCTGGAAGCAGAGGGAAGTGAGAGGTTGTGTGCTTCCTCACTGCCCCCAGGCTCCTCCTGTCCCTCGGGCTCACCCTGGATGTGTTTCATTCCCTTTCAGCTGAGGAGTCGCTGGCCTGTGATAACCCAGGGCTGCCAGAAAATGGGTACCAAATTCTGTACAAGCGCCTCTACCTGCCAGGAGAGTCCCTGACCTTCATGTGCTATGAGGGCTTTGAGCTGATGGGGGAGGTGACCATCAAATGCATCCTGGGCCAGCCATCCCACTGGAGCGGCCCCCTGCCCATCTGCAAAGGTAACAGGGAAAGGGAGGGGGGCAAGGGGACAGCCAACACCTCTGTCCCCAACCTGGGACAGCCCAGGGACCATGGTCTGGCTGCAGACTCAGCTGGGAGCTGAACTCAGCTGAGCTGGATCTTCTCTGGGTCTGGGCTCTGCTCAGTCCTGGCCACATCTTGCATCACTGGGAGTTCACAGCATGGTTTGGGACCAAACGGGGCGGGAGATGCCAGGTTTGGGTTTCCCAGCAGGCAACAGCTGCCAGCACCCAGCCAAACCCAGCTACAGACCAGTAACTCTCCATCTCTCTTCCAGTGAACCAAGACAGCTTTGAACACGCTCTGGAAGGTGAGTGACGTGGGTTTCCTGGAGGCACAGCATCCTGGTGGAACCTGGGAGGAGGGGGAGAGGCAGAGAGGGAATCACCCGGTGCCTGCAAATGCCACCACAATAGATCTTGTCCTTTCAGTAGCAGAAGCTGCTGCAGAGACGTCGCTCGAGGGGGGAAACATGGCCCTGGCCATCTTCATCCCGGTGCTGATCATCTCCCTGCTGCTGGGAGGAGCGTACATCTATCTCACCAGGTGGGGCTGCAGGGGCTGGGGCCTGCATCGCCCTCCCAGCCACACTGCCCGGGGCGCTGGGAGGAGCTGGGATGGAGGGATGCGGTTCTGGAATCCCCAGTGACCCCTCCTCTCCCCGCAGGTGTCGGTACTACTCCAGCCTCCGCCTGCCCCTCATGTACTCCCACCCCTACAGCCAGATCACGGTAGAAACGGAGTTTGACAACCCGATTTATGAGACAGGGGTGAGTCCTGCCCTGCCTGTCCTCCCTGGGGATATTCCTGAGGGGCTTGGGTGGCTGGGCAGCCATGGATGAGTCCAGCCAGGCTCTGTGGGAACAATGGGATGGGAGGCACAGGGGGCTGTGGGGTCCTGGCTGCCAGGGCATCACTGGGAACAAAACAACACCCAGGATCTCTCTGTCTGCCTGGGAATGGGGAGACGATCCTGAAATGCAGCTGCTGCCCTCAACTGGCTTTTCCTTGCTTGCAGGAAACACGAGAATACGAGGTTTCGATATAAGGACAGTGGTAAGAGAGTCTCCAGCAGCGAACTTAATGTGCTCTCATAGAACTTCCTCAGTAACTAATCCAGAGACCACGTGGAGTTTGGTTGGACCCCCGGACCTGCTGTTGTCTTTCCTTTTGCCTCTCTATTGAAGATTTTACTGTTTTCTTCACTGTATTTATTCTATTTAAACTGCGATAGGTGTGCTGCCCAGCCCTGGGCACAGGCAGCAGCTGGAGCCGGGGCAGAGCTGGGTCCTGGTGAGGCCAGGGGGGCACCACGGGGGCACTGCTGTGTCCCCTTCCATGGCAGAATGTCCCCCTCCATGGCGGAGCGTCCCTCGGCACTGCCCACACAGACGCAGGGGGATTTTTTGCGGTTCTGATGTTGTTAAAAATTAAAGATGTCTCCATTGCAAGAGCCTGCGGTTGATTGCTGGGAGCTGAGGTAGCGCAGGGTCCCCCCCAGGGTCCCACCTGCAGCTCCTGAGGGGCTCAGGGGGCACTGGCCCAGGGACTGTCCTCGCTGCAGGGCTCAGGGACAGCCTGGCACACACGAGGTACGTGCTGCTTTCTTTTCCCACTTCGCTTTGGATGTGGAGAGGCAGCCAGCCAGGATCTGGGGTGATGCTCTGTGGAGAAGCACCAACCTGTGGAGAGTGCCACCCTGCCGCTGGGAGCAATGGAAGTCACCCTGGAAGCCACCTTGGAGCGAGCAGAGCTCCCAGCTTGTGTTCCTCTGCTCTGTGCCCATTGTTCCTCTCCAGCAGCACTTCCCATCACCCTGCCAGGATCACCCCGACCCGGCCAAGGGTGGCTCTGTGCCCCTGGCAGCATCTCAGGGTAAGCAGGATGGGCTGGGCTCCCTGGCTCCTGCTGCAGGAGGGGCCCTGGCGGGCTGTGCTGTGCAGGGGATGAAGGTGGAGCTGTTGGGAAGGAGAGGCAGCTGGGATGTGTGGAGGCTTCAGCACAGGAGTGCTGTGGGGAGCAGAACAGACAGAAATCGCCCTCAGCCCCACCCTCACCATCACTCCCTTACTGCATCACCCCTGCCAGAGCCACACAGCAGTGGGGACACAGACCCCAAAGGGCCACCACTGTCCCTGCTGTGTCCCAGCCAGCCCCTGGGAGGGCAGTGAAGCCACCACCACGTCCTTGGCTGCTGGTGTCCTTCTTTTGTCCTTGTAGAACAATGGCGAGCGCAGGAGGCCGGGGGAGCTCGGAGTGGTTTGGTTGGTGCAGCTCTGCAGTGTACAGCTGGGCTTTAGGGGTTTTCCTTTCAAAACAACGAATGTGTGTTTGTAATTTGTAACGGTTAAAAAGGAAAAAAAAAAAAAAAAAAAAAGAGGAAAAAAAAATTGTGCCAAAAAAAATGTACGAAGCATTTCATTTCCCTTCATACATGTCTGTTTTTATAAGAACAATGTGAAAATTGCTGGGATTAAATATTTTTGAACATGATCAAGTAGTTCCGTGGGAAGATCTAGCATTCAGTATAACCTTGATAACAATTGTTCTGTATTTTTAAATGTCTGAAATCAGTTTGCAGATGCTCTGGCCGCAGGCAGGGCAGGGTGAGGGCTGGGTACACTGCATGCCCTGCTGTGGGATGGTGGCCCAAAGCCACTGGCTTGGCTCTCAGTGCCAGGTCCTGCCCTGGTGCAGCCCCACAGTGCCCCCTGCTCCTGTGGGATGGAGGTATCTGAGCCCTGCTGGGACATGAGGTGACCTGGCATGGCCCTGGGGACATCTCCCCTCTCTGGGTCACCCCACAGCATTGCCCCTTGCCATGCCAGGCCAGCCCAGTGATGTCTCACAGAGTGGGTGGGGGGCTGGGTGCTGCCCTGAGGCACCGTGAGTCCACTGGAGACCCTTGGCTCTGTCACAGAGGACATGCAGAAAGTTTTGGGGAGCCCTGGTAGCCCAACCCCATTGGGCAGGGGGTCTGTGGGGACTCATTCTGCCTGTGCCCTGCTCACCCCTTGGCCGCCCAACAACCTGTGGCTATCACCTGGCAGCTGCCCCACCTGCCCCTGGTGTGCACAGGGCTGCATCCCACACGGAGCAGGCAGGCAGCTTGGGAGAATCCCGGGGCTGGGTGGGAAAAGTCCCCCCCCTGCTCCCTGGGAGCTGAGCTGCCCCGGTGGGGGAAGAAACGGGTCCCTGCGAGGTTTTCCTCCAGCATCAGGTGTGGGCAGGGCAAGGTCCTGCTCAGGGGAGCCTGAGCACGGCCCTGCCAGCTCAGCGAGCGTGGTGGCAGCGCGGTGACTGTCACCTCGCCAAGGAGCAGCGCCACCCCAGCTGGAGCAGCATTCCCTGATGCCAGCAGCCCCAAGTGTCCCTGGCAGCGGGGAGGGACGGGGATGCTCAGCCCATACCCCGGGGAACGCCCGGCCGAGGAAACCCGGGGGCTCCCATCTGTCCCTGCCCCTCCGCGCCCACAACAATGCAGCAGCGCTGCTCCCCGGGCGTGCTTTTAGCCAAGGTTACGCTGTGACATCGATAATGGCTTTGCTCAGCAGCTGCCAGGCTAATGCACAGGGGGCGAGGGAGCCAAGGCTCTGATGCAGAGCATTCCTGGGGGAGGGAGATTGGGTTATTTTTGGACGGAGATTGCAAGAGAATTAAAATGAAGGGGAAAAAAAAAAAAAGCCCTTCATGCTGCCGTTCCTCCTCGGTGACGTAAAGCCGGAGCCAATCTCTGGCCTCAGGCGATGTGCTGCGGATGGAGCTTTGTCTGGGCCCAGCAGCCTCGGCCACAACGGCCTCACCCTCCCTGGGGCAAGGCAGGGGCACAGCAGGGCCGTGTCACGGCAGTCCCACGGCTGAGGGACCCTCGAGGTCAGGGATGGAGCAGCAGGGACCCCTTGATTCCTTGCAAGCTGCATTGGAGGCTGGTGAGGCAACAGCATCCCTGGCCAGCCTGTGTCAGGCACAGCATCCCTGCCCTCTCCAGATGGGCACAGCATCTGTGTTTAAATCTGGCACAGCACCCCTGCCCAGCCCAGGCACAGCATCCCTGCCCAAATCGGGCACAGTATCCCTGCCCAGCCTGTGTCAGGCACAGCATCCCTTCCCAGCCCAAATTTGGTACAGTATCCCTGCCCAGCCCATGTCAGGCACAGCATCTCTGCCCTCTCCAGATCAGGCACAGCATCCCTGCCCAGCGCAGGCACAGCATCCCTGCCCAACCCAGCCCAGGCACAGCATCCCTGCCCACTCCAGGCCAGGCACAGCATCCCTGCCCAGCTCAGAAGGCTGGGAAAAGCCCTGGGATGCACTTGGCACAGCTCTGCCAGTGACACCCTGGCAGAAGCCCAGTCTGTGGGCAGCCTCCTGGCTCCAGTGGTTCCTTCTCCCTTTTCCTGAGCTGTCCTCCTGGGGCAGACACTGCCAGTGTCCTCCCCTCAGCTGTTGCCAAAAGTCTGCCTGTGTTCTGCCAGGGCTGGGATTTCCTGGAATGTTTATGCTGGAGCTGGGGCAGTGCTCCTGGAGGGGCCTTCCGTGTGCTGAGGAATCACAGAATCATGGAATCATTGGTTTGGGTTGGAAAGGACCTTTAAAGGTCATCTTGTTCCAACCCCTTGCCACAGGCAGGGACACTTTCCACCACCCCAGGTTGTTCCAATCCCCATCCAACCTGGCCTTGAACAATTCCAGGGATGGAGGAGCTCCCTGGGCAGCCTGTGCCAGGGCCTCACCACTCCCAGGGAAGAATTTCTTTTCAATATTCTATCTAAACCTATTCTCAGTTTCAAACCAGTCCTTGTCCTGTCACTCCACACCCTCTCCAGCTCTCTTGGAGCCTGCAGGAAAGCCAGGCTGATCTGCAGGGGAGAGATGAGTGGTGGAGCTGGGGACCAGGGGCAGGTCCAGAGGCAGCAGTGAGCTCAAAGGCAGCGGCAGGGGAGGAAGGAAGGGAGAGCCCAGAGCCGCGGAGCCTGCGAGTGCCGACAGAGGGATGTGCTGTCTGCCAGGAGCACAGCTGTGCCTGAGCCTGGGGGTCTGGGAAGGAGCAGAGTGGAAAAAACTCCCATTCCTTTCACCCTGCAGCACACAATGCTGCCGGGGCCCTGCAGCAGCACACCGGGCTGGGGAATGTGCTGGTGGGGACACGGGGGAGCAGCAGGAGCAAGCAGGAGGCAGAAAATGTGCCAGGTTGGAAAGCAAGGTGCATTTTAGGACTGCCAAGGATGAAGCTGCTCAGAGGAAGCACAAGCACACCTGAGGGGCTGTGCAGGACAGCTCTGCTTCCACTTCCAGAGCCCTGAGCAGTGCCAGGGGAGGATGCGTGGGCACCGGATGGCAAAATCTGCAAAACAAGGCAGGGCTTTCCTTGTGCCCTGTGGCGGTGACACGTGTCCCACACGGCTCCACGTGGCACGGCCACAGGGCAGGGCAGGGCAGGGCATCACTACCAGGGCTTTGCCTGGAGCCGGGATCTGCTTGGACCCGGGATCTGCCCGCGGGCAGCTCAGCTCAGCCACTCACCCGGAACCTGGGCGATGGAGGAGGAAGGACTGGAACTCTGGATCCCCTGGGGCTCCCAGAACTGACAGCATTGGCTTAGGGGAACAGGAAATGGGTTGGGGAGGAAGAAGGCAAGCAGGAGGACTCAGAGCAGTTTCTTCACTAGCACTAAAGAGTTGTAAAGGGACGCTCCAAGCTGGGAACAGTCTCCCCCCATCCCTGGTGCCGCAGCACACCCTCACATCCTCGCTGAGGCACTCCCTGGCTGCCTGCACCTTGGGCATTGCCTCTCTGGGAGCTCCTGTCCCCTGCATGCCAGATGCATTTATTCTTGGACACAAGCAACCCCTGCAACCCGAGGGCTGCAGCACAAGGGGCCGGAATCCCCGGAGCCAGTGCTCCCTGCTCCCTGAATGCTCCCGCATCCCCGGAGCCAGAACCCTGCACATCCCGACTGCTGCATCCCTAATAGCCCGTGTCCCTGGAGCCAGTCCCCATTCCCTTGGTGGCTGCATCCCTGCGCGCTCCCACCACTGGGGACCAGCATCCCCAGACCGCTGCAGCCCCCGGCGCCTGAATCCTGGGAGCCGCTGTCCCTGCGCGTCCCGCTGCACCCCCGGTGCCCCCGCACCTCCCGCGCCCCCGCGTCCCGGGGTGCCCGCGGCCGGGATGGGCGCTCCCTCGGGGATCATCTCCGCCTCCTCCCGAGCGCCGCTCCGCGCCCGGGACCCCTCCCGAGTGCCGCAACCCCGCGGCTCCCCCGCCCCTGCGGGCCCCTCCCGGCGGCGCGGGGCGGGAGCGCGGGGCGGGGGCGGGCGCGGCGCGGGGCGGGCGCGGGGGCGGGCGGGCTGTGCGGGGCCGGGGCCGCAGCTGCCGCCCGGCGCGGTCCCGGCGGGGGCGGCGCGGCCCCTCCTGCCCGGGCTGCTGGGAGTTGTGGTCCGCGGCGGGCGGCGGCGGCGGAGCGGAGGGAGCGCGGCCCCGCGCGGCCCCGCACGGCCCGGCGCGGGCGGCAGGTCGGTACCGCAGCGCTCCGCAGCGCATCGCGGGGGGGCCGCGGGGGCGCGGGGCGGCAGCGGGGCCCGCGGAGGGGGCGCAGACGGAATCCCCCCGTTCCCGGCCGGGGCAGGGGCTCGGCGTCGGGCGGGCCGGGTGGCAGCGCGGCGGCAGGTGCCACCGGGTGATGGGACAGCGGCGCGGCCGTGCCATCGCCACGCCGGGTGATGCGGCCACAGCGGTGACACCCGCTGACGCCGCCACGCCGGGTGACACCGTCACACTGGGTGACACTTACTCTGGTGGCAGCGGCGGGGTGGCACGCTCGGGAGAGGGTGAAGGGAGCGCCCGCTGCTCCTGTTCCGGAGTGGCAGCGGGCATCCCGCCTCGTCCCAAGGCTCCTGCTCCTCATGCTGCTCCCAGAGGCGACACCAGCCGTGCCGAGCCGAGGACATCCCCGCCACGCGTCCCCATCACTGCAGGCCCACGGCCCGGGGACCCTGGCTGGGCTGAGCTGAACCCGCTGCCTTCAGGAGATGCCGTGGCCAGCACGGAGTCACCGAGATGCAACTTTGTGCTGCATCGAAGCCTCTGCCTTCCTTATGTAACACGGCTGCTGCTGGCACGGTGCTCGCCTCCACGTCCTGCACAACTTCGGTGCAACGTGGAATTGATCTCCTCTCCCTGGAATGGCTCTGCCATCATCATTATCTGAGGAGCCTTTTCTGGGATCTCAGGCCGGGAGTGCTGGATGTGACCCGTGTGGGTGCAGGGCCGTGGCTGGGAGGTGACAGCACCCACAGGGTGCTGCCCCAGCCACAGGGTGTGTGTTGGGAGCAGTGCTGATGTTTGGGGCCCTGCCCCAGCGCTGGCACAGCCTGTCTGGGGGTGGGTTTGGTCTGGTTTGCAGTGGAGTGGCTGTGCTGGAACAGGAGGCAGCTCCTGGGCTGGTCCCACGGATACTGTGCCCGGAGAACCCCAGGGCTCTGCAGCAAGGGGCTCCTGGGCTTTCTGGGGTCAGGCAGGCAGTGTGTCAGCACGGGGGCTTGGATTTCTTGCTGCTCTGATGGTTTCCCCCCGATCTGAGGTGTTGGCTGCATTCCCTGGGGCAGCACTGGGGCTGTGTTTGTGCTGTGCTGCCCTTGCAGGGTGTGACTCTGACCTGGGGACCCCGAGGCTGTCGGACCCCCCAGCTCTGTTCCCCTTTGTGTTCCCATCAGCTCTGACCGAGCGTGGCTGCTGTGCCCGATCAGTTCCCTTTGTAGGGCAGGAGCCACCCTGAATAAACATCACCCAGGGCTCTGCTCCTTCCCTGACATGCTCCAGACCTGCAGGTAGCAGGGGGTTGTCCAGCACGGGGGTTGTGCTGGCTTTGGGGGACGTCCCTGGCACCGACTCTGTGGTTGCACCCCGGGAACGGAGGCCTGGGTGGGAGAAGCGGGAGTGTCTGGAGGGATGCCAGCCGTGGAGATGGAGGAAAGTTATCTTGAGATTCCCGGGAGGCTGTGACATGCCACGTGGACTGCAGATCCTGGGATGGGGCACGCAGGCAGCACGCTACAAGGAAGTAGGGTGGAGGGAGGTTGGGTGTGTGGATGTTCCTCCCTGGGGTGTAGCACTGCCTGAATCCCAGGTCTCCAGCCCTGCAGCAGGGTCAGATCTGATCTGCAGCCCGTCTCCATCACCATTGATAAGGAAATGCACGTTGAGAGGCTGCAGGACCTTGGCAGGAAGGGCGGAGGAGGGTTTGGATGGCTTTCCTGGCTCATAAACCCATCCTGCTACTTAGTGAGTGCCCTTACTAGTGAGCTGGTGAAATCAAACAAGCCAACCTGAGCTGCCCCTGCTGCCACCACCCTGACCTGCTCCTCTTGCCATGTGCTGGCCCTGTGGCCATGTGCTGGCTGAGCTCTGGGCTCTCCCACAGCTTGGTCTGGGGAGGGAGAGTCACTTCAGAGCCATCAGATGGATGGGATAAGCTGATGTGCTGCCAGATAGGGCAGCGAAGTGTGTACTCTCTGTGTATATTCACTTAGCAGCCAGATTTCAGACATGATAAGGCAGCAGCTTAGGAGAGAAACTGAAGGACAAGCAGGAGGGGACATGGTCACTGGGACAGTGGGAGATGGAGTCTGGGTCTGGGCCTTTTATTTGGGTATTTATGGAAGATGTTGAGAGCACTAGGGTGGTGGGAGATGGAGTCTGGGTCTGGGCCTTTTATTTAGGTATTTGTGGAAGATGCTGTTGAGAGCCCTGGGGGATTTACTCAGCATCCTTGGGCCCCTTATTCACCATCCCCTCCCTGAGGAGCCAGTCCCAGCTCACAGCTCCAGCTGTATCCTGTGCACTGAACCCAGCAGGGACCCCACAGGACAACCCTCTCCCTAACACCTCTGGGTTTCTCTCCCCAGAACCTCCCTCCAGCACTGCCTTTCAGCATGATGGACCCAAGAACACCAGCGAGGATTCTCCAGCCACGTAGCTGCTGACCCAGGGGTGCTGCCGGGCACCGCTGCCAATGCAGAGCTCAGGGCAGAGCAGGGCAGAGCCGCCGCTCCGCTCGCCCATGGCAGCCCCTTCCCGCCGCGCCCCGGCCCGGCTGCATGGTGTGGGTGCCCCTGAGCCCCACGAGCAGTGACCGCCGGGCCCCGCTGCGCGCTCCCAGCACCACCACCATGTCTTTGGAGTGGCTGACGGACTGGAGCTGGTCCCTGGACGGACTCCGGGATTTCATCGCCACAGGCATCCAGTCTTTCCGCGACTGCGACGCCACGGCCCTGGTGGCCGTCGCCTGCCTGCTGGTCCTCTTCGTGTGGTACTGCTACCACGTGGGGCGGGAGCAGCCCCGCGCCTACGCCACGGTGAACGCGCTGATGCAGAGCGCCGAGGCCAACGGGGTGCAGAATGGCTTCGTGTACTGCCAGTCGCCCGAGTGCGTGCGCTGCTCGCACCACGACGGCCTCAACCAGAAACTCTACCACAACCTGCAGGAGTACGCCAAGCGCTACTCCTGGTCCGGCATGGGCAGGATCCACAAGGGCATCCGTGAGCAGGGCCGCTACCTCAACAGCCGGCCCTCCATCCAGAAGCCAGAAGTATTCTTCCTGCCCGACTTGCCCACCACGCCCTACTTCTCGCGGGACGCTCAAAAGCACGACGTGGAGTTGCTGGAGCGCAACTTCCAGACCATCCTGTGCGAGTTTGAGACGCTGTACAAGGCGTTCTCAAACTGCAGCCTCCCGCAAGGATGGAAAATGAACAGCACGCCCAGCGGGGAGTGGTTCACCTTCTACCTGGTGAACCAGGGCATGTGCGTGCCCAGGAACTGCCGGAGATGCCCACGGACGTACCGCTTGCTCGGGAGCCTCCGCACCTGCATTGGCAACAATGTCTTTGGGAACGCCTGCATCTCTGTGCTGAGCCCGGGCACTGTCATCGCCGAGCACTACGGGCCCACCAACATCCGCATCCGCTGCCACCTCGGTGAGTGTCCGGCGCTGTGGGTCATGTGTCAGGAGGGTGGCAGGGTGCAGGAGCCCCAAAAAAGTCTCAGGCACTCTGTGCTCTTGGGGCTCAGACAGCTTTGGCCTGAGGAAGGTTTTGGGGGCTTTGATGGTGACAGTCCCTGGGTTCCTGACATCTCCAGCATCTCCAGATCAGCAGCAGGAGGGTTTCACCTCCTCCTCCTGCTGACCCAGGGCTGTGGACTCTTTCTGGTGTGTGATATACCAGCTGATTTTTCATAGGGGTCTCTGAACAGCCCCCTCTCTGCAGGCAGGTCCCTCTCCCATGCTGGGATGTAGGGCAGCCTGGGGTGCTGCTCCAGGACTGTGTTCTGCCACTGGCAGCTCCCCTCTCCTGGAATCTCGGGTGCTCTGCACGGGACACGGGTAGATGGGAGCACAGAGATGCTGCTTTGGGGTTTGCAAAGCTGCGAGTGAGGGCAGGGATGTCCTGGGGTGTCCCCTGTGGTGGGTCAGGTGCTGGGCTGGTGACACAGTGCTCCCTGCAGGCACGGGGAGAGCCCACATGGCACAGATGGCTGGGCTGGCACAGCACCGGCCGTGCCGGGGGAGGCACCGCACGGGCCCGGCTGGCAAACACCAACCGCGCCTGTTCAGCCAACAGCTCGGGTAAACACACCCAGGCACTGCTGGCCATTTGTGGGGAATTGTTTTCAGAGCTGATCCCAGGAGCTGCCCTTGCTGGTGCCAAGAGGAAGCTTGTCACTCACCCCTCTCTCTGGGGCACTGGGGAATGTGCTCCCCTCATGAGGGGCTGGGAGAGGTTCCTGGGAGGAGCCAGTGGGCTCAGGTGATCATACCTGGAGCGCACACGCCCTGGGCAGAGGAATGACATGGATCATTTGATTGTCCTTCCACTGGGACTCAGCACTGGGCCAGGGGCACACTGGCACCCCCACCTTGGTGCTAGGAACACAGTTCTTGCTGTGCCCAGGGCATGGATGTGTTAAGACACAACCTGCCCTTTCAGGCAGCTGGATTGCAAAGCCAGCACAGCCATCAGTGGGGCAAATCACTCCTGAGGATTTACTCCAGGCACAGGCAGCTTCCATGGGCCAGGGCAGCATCCCAACGTATGGGTGGGATGGAAGGGCTGCAGGTTGCTCCCTCCCTGCATCCCCCAGCAGCTCAGCTTCCCTGTTCCAGCATCTCCAGCTGAGGCTGTTGTGCAGGGAAATGGCTTTGGATTTTGCAGCCTTTGAAACAGCAGCTTTGTAGTCCCAGCTTTCCCGGGCAGCTGGGAGTCCCTGCTGCGCTGGCTGGGTTTGGCATTGCTCTTGGATCCGTCCTGCTCGTTTGCTGCATCGTTACCGTTCAGGAGCCACGTGAGCCCTGACCCCTTTCTCCACCACGGCCACATCTTCAGGGCAGGATGCCTCTGCAGCAGCTCCAGTGTCCCCAGCACTGCAGGGGTGACAGTCCCAGGGCAGGAGGTGATGGGATCTACTGCTGTCAAACTGCCTTGGTTTGTGCTGGTATTTTAGGAAAAGACCCATTTTATTTCTGTGATTGTCCTTCATGTGGCCCTCACAGAGCTGCTTCCCTATGAGCGTTTTGTGACTCCGCCGGATTTCTGTCCTTGCAGCCCCGTGGGTCACCCTGAGGCAGCACCTTGGGTGGAGACTGAAGGATGGGGCAGGTCCCTGGGGAGCTTGTGGCAGAGTCACAAATGAGCCCCCATTTTCCAGCCCCAGTACAATTTCTGCTCCCCAAGCCTTGCCTGGGGCAGGGTCATTGCTGCAGGGCTGGAGGAAGGAGCAGGCAGGATTTACCTTTGGTCCTGAAGTTGGAAAATATCCCAGGAGCCTGGCTCTCTGTGCACACCTCGGGGCCATGGGCTCTGGGGACTGGAGAGCTGTTCCAGATATGAAAGTAGTGCCTGCAGTGCTGAGCTTGCTGGGGACAGTGAAAAGGCAGGAGGGACCAGACAGGGAGTGAGGCAGGGACTGAGCTGCTCCAGGCCTGGGGTTCAGGTCACTCCCTGCAGGGGAGCAGCCCCTCAACAGCAGCGTGGGGCTCACACAGAGCTCAGTTTGCTGCCTGCTGCCCCACTGCAGGGAGCTGGGCATGACCTGACCCTCCCTGTCCTCTCTCTTTGTGCCTGAAGGTCTGAAGACACCCAGCAACTGCGAGCTGGTGGTGGGGGGCGAGCCCCAGTGCTGGGCTGAGGGCCGGTGCCTGCTCTTCGATGACTCCTTCCTGCACACGGCGTTCCACGAAGGTGAGTTCAGTGTGTGGGGCCTCATGGTGTCCCCTGTGGTGTTGGGGACTGGGGATGAGTCGGGGGGCACCCATGCCCAGTCGCTTCTGCTGCCCCAGTGTGGCTGGGTCCCTACGTCCTGAGGGGCTCAGGGCTCTGGCCTGCCCTAAGTGGGAGCATTCCTGTCCCTGGCATGGCAGGGCTCCCCATTAACTCACTCCCTCTGCCTCAGGGTGCTGGGACATCCTGGCACCCTTTCCTGGCACACCCCTGGAGCCCCTCAGCCAGCCCATGGCTCGCTCCCATCCCGACTTGCTTGTGGGCCCAGCACAGGGCCTGCTGATCCTCTCCCCTCATGGCAGCTCAGTTTCCTTCACCACCAAGCTCTGCAGGGCAGCTCTGGCTGTGGTGCCACGGCCTCCACCTCCTCCTGCCCTCAGAAATCCCTTTTGTCACCCAGGCAGGGAGCAGAGTCCATTGCCAGCCCAGCAAGGCCGAGCCCCGGCCTCCATGCTGCTGAGGGAACAGCGCACACAGCCGTGCTCTCAGTCTGACCAAGGGCATTAGGAACTGCCCAAATCCCTTCCTTGCTCTGTCTGCAGCCCTGCTGCAGCTCGGTGCTGGCAGGCCAGCAGGGGAGCAGCCTTGCTGGATTTCTGGATGGTTCCTCCTCCCTCCTCACGGGGCCTGTTCCGCTCCAGCTCTCCCGGATTACCCGGCATTAGTCGCCCGTGGCATGAAAGCATCAGGCAGAGCTGCTCTACACAGGGGAGCATGCAGAGAGAGTGGGAGAACAAAAGCTGTTGCTTCCACATCAGACCTGCTGTGGGATTGGGAAGCATAGCCCCGTGCAGGGCCGGGAAGGCCGGAGTGGCGCAGCAGCCGCTCCCTGCACAGATCCAGGACGCAGCTGCACGGAGGCCTTGCCTCGGGAATCCTCAAATCCCAAAGCAGGCCTGGCTGGGAGGAGCATGCCCCATGTCCCTGAGTTCTCAGTAAGCAGGTGGCACTGGGGAGGTGCCTCCCTGCCCTCACTTTGTGCTTCCACCCCTACATATTGGATTATTACCAATATAGCTGGACGGGATGTGCCTAGGTTCGTCTGGGCCTTGCTGCTTGACCAAAAGGTGGCAACTGTGGTGTTTTCACCTCAGAGACACCTTTGGCTAGCTGGGTGCTGCAGCTGGGCACTTGAGACAAGTCCAGACATACAGGAGCTCGGGTTTACCTCTGATGGAGAAGCTTTAAGGTGAGGATGAAAGAAAGGAGTCGGTTCTGATGGAGATTTCAATCCAGAGCTTTATTCCTGGCCCACAGGCCTCTGAATGCAGCAACAGCTCCAACAGAACTCCCTGAACCACATTGTTGCTGTTCCTTTTAACTCTGGGGAGAGGGGCAGGGAAGGGGCGCAGAGGGCCTCCAACCAGGTAGCAGGAGGAAGTCTTAAGGGACAAATGACACCTGGATGGCTCAATGTCCTCCAGGGGTGGAAGGCATCTTTTGAACTCTGCCATTCACTCAGCACCTTCTGGCATGCCAGGACTGACAGACAGCACTCAGCAGGGCTCAAGGTGGAGGAAACGAGAGGTGATTGACACACCTGGGGAAGGACTGGGGTGTCACAGACATCTTTTATGAAAAATTCTTTCCTTAGGATTTTCCCTCCTGAGAAGCTGAGAGGCCTCAGGAACAAAATGTAAACAATGGTTACCTGGTGCTGTGGAATGCAACAGGTGGATCTTTGATTGGCCCATGTTGCTTGTTTCTAATTAATGGCCAATCACAGTCAGCTGGCTTGGACAGAGAGTCCGAGCCACAAGCCTTTGTTATGATTCTTTCTTATTCTATTCTTAGCTAGCCCTCTGATGAAATCCTTTCTTCTATGCTTTTAGTATAGTTGTAATATAATATATATAATGAAATAATAAATCAAGCCTTCTGAAACATGGAGTCTCTTCCCTCATCCTAAGACCCCTGTGAACAGTCATACTGAGGAAACTGAGGCAAACCATGACATCACACCGCAACACCCCCAGGTGCCCCAGAGGAAGGTTTGCTGGGGTTGCACTGGGGTGTCTCCCTGCCCTCACTGTGTGTTTCCACCCCTCAGGTGCCCCGGAGGAAGGTCCCCGCGTGGTGTTCATGGTGGACCTGTGGCACCCCAACGTGGCGGCGGCCGAGCGCCAAGCCCTCGACTTCATCTTCGCGCCGGGACGATGACGGCGCTGCCCGGCCTGGTGGGTTCAGGGCAGCTCTGCCGGGGCCCTCTCCCGGCTCACGGCCTCGGTGCTCCCTCCTGGGGGTGTTGTAAATGGAAACTGTGACGTGTATCCGCGCCCATCCTCTTCCTCCATCGTTGGCTTCAGGGATTCTTTTGCAAGCGCCGGCGCCTCGGCCCCGCCGGGGCTCGCTGCCCCCCCTGCTCCGTCGTGTTCTGTTGCTAACTGTGTTTTGCGGTGTTCAGAAGTAGAGTAACAAACCCAAGGGTGCTCGTTTGAATGTAATGTAAAAATTTTCCTCGTGGTCATCAAAGGAACAACACACACCCACACCATAACAGCCAACCAGCCTGCCCTGCCCGGGATGGATGGACTGATGGACACTGGGGGCTGCCATGGGCACTGTGCTCCCCCCAGGTTGGGTGTGATGGGCTGGGCAGGGCACAGCTCTGCTCACAGAGAACCCTCCTGGGGCTCCTGCTTCCTCCTCCATGTGCCAGCTGGGGCTCCCCAGCCCTCCTGCCCTCAGAAATCCCTTTTGTCACCCAGGCAGGGAGCAGAGTCCATTGCCAGCCCAGCAAGGCAGGAGCCCTGACCTCCACCCTGCTGAGGGAACAGCACACACAGTCGTGCTCTTCAGTCTGACCAAGGGTGTTTGCAATTGCCCAAATCCCTTCCTTGCTCTATCTGCAACCCTCAGTTTTCCCAGCTCCCAGCTGGGAGGCCCTGCAGGGGCAGGGATGCTGTTTGGAAACAGAGAATGGGGGTTTTGTCTGTCTGTAGGAAGAAAGGAGGTCACCATTCCTTCTGCTGCTCCATCTTCTCCTTTCCTCAAGCCAGGGCAGGCACACACAGTGGCAGCTCCCATGGACCTGACACCACAGGACAGATTCCCAAGGGGGGGTTAATTCTGCAGCCTGAGCAATGAGGTCCTGCCCACCCAGGGACCACCACGCTTTTCCTGAAGTCCCCCTGTCTGTTTTGGGGTCTGGGGGCTGGTTTATAACACCCCCCCAAAGCACAGTGTGTGGTGGATGCTCACAGCTCTGCCTGGGGACCCTCTGCCTCTGTGCCCTGCCCGGGAGGGACCAGCCCTGTCCCCCAACAACTTCTTTACAGACTTTTCAGTGAGTCAATTGCAAGAGGAGGCAGAGATTTCAAATACATCTGAGATATTTTTTACACCCGTCTTGTTACAGACTACCTGAAGTGCATGATTTCTACACGCATTGGCTACCTGGACACAGGCCCTGGGGAAGCAGGCTGGCTCTGTCCAAAGGTTGGTAACATTCATACAGTGGATAAGCAAAGATTATCAATAAACAGTTGTGCTGAAAACAGAATGGGCTTTGCCTGCTGTTATAACAACTCCAGGGTCAAGCAAACAGCAAAGGGTTGGGTCCTGCTTATCTGGTGGGGAGAATGGCCTGGAAAGAGCAGGAGCTGCAGGGTGGGAGGGGGCACAGGCCTGTTTGCCAGGGATACAGTGAGTGTGGCCAGTGCTTGAAAATACCCAGCCCATGGAAACTCTGTCCTGAGCAGTCACAGCCCCCCAGGCCTGGATTTGGCCAGGTTGGATGGGGCCCTGAGCAACCTGGTCTAGTGGGTGAATCCTTGCCTGTGGCAGGGACTTGCAAATGGATATTTGAGGTCCTTTCCAAAGCAAACCATCCTGGGATTCTGTGATGTCAGTGGAGCCCAGGCTGCCAAGGAGCACAGGGAGCATCTCCCACAACCTGCTGGTGGGGGACACATGTGGGTTCCAGCCCTGCTGCCTGGCCCAGTGCAGCAGAGATTGTCCCCAGCCATCCCCAGGAGCAGCTGCAGGCCCAAAGCTCCACACAGAAGCTATCAGCCTTGCCAGAACATCCACAAACCATTTCAGGAATTTCTTCCAGCTGCCTGCACTGATTCATCAAAGGCAGCAGCTTCCCAGGAGCATCTCCAGAGCAGAGGGTGCTGCTCAAATCCCACCCAACTGCCTGCAAACCAATGCTTCACGCCCTTAAGCACAAAGCCAGCTTGGCAGGGCAGGAATTGCTCCCCATGAGCCCCCCTGGCAGCACCCAGACAGGCCCAGCTGATGGAGCAGATTAAAAATGCCCCATTTTTAAGCATCCTCTCCAGCACAGCCATCGCCCTGCGGGCTGGGAGCTCTCTGTGTGCTGCTCCCTCCTGGCCAGCACAGGGCTGGGTGGGCAGGCAGGGGCTGGCTGGGCAGATTCAGCCTGAGCAGCTGAAGGAAGGAGCAGAGCCAGCCCAGCTGTTCCTGGCTGGCAGACGGCTCAGCAGATTGCAGAGCAGGATCCCTGACGGCAGCAGGCAGGAGCATCCATCCGCTCTGTGCTTGGCTGCTCTGCCAAATCCCCCTCCTGTCCCTCTTGGCCTTCTCCTTCCACTTCTCTGTGTTTCCTGCTAGAGCACACAGCCACTTCCCAGGCACTCAGGCAGGATCTAAGTGGATCTCCCCGAGGAGCAGAGCAGGCTGGAGCTGCTCCTTGTGCTCCAAGGCTTCCTCTCCTGGGAATTGCAGAGGGAACCCAGATCTGCTGAGGGACAGGCAGAGCAGCATCTCCCAGAGAAGTCCCTTGGCTCAGCTGAGCAGGGATCCCAGAGCACACAACCCTCATCCCTCCTGCCTTCTCCCACCCTGATATTCTTCCTTGTGATGTTCCCTGTGCTGCCTCCATAACCAGAGCAGTGGAAGTGTGCAGGGAGGTCACCAGGGAAGCAGCACCTTACCTTGTGCCATCTTTCACATGGGTGGAACTGAAACAGGAGGTCGCCAGGGTGGCTCCAGCTCAGGCTTCCCAGGGAGTTTTCACTCCTACACTGCCAACAGGCTCCTGACAGTCCTTCCATGGCCAGGATGGGAGCAGTGCCACATGACTCTGCTCCTGCTGAAACACCTCCTCAGCTGCCAGGGCTGCCAGCCAGGTGGCATCTGTGCCCAACCACCCCTGAGCAAGCAGCTGGCTCGTCCTCTGGAGTCCTTTGAACTTCCCAGCAATGTCAGAGGAGCAGCCCTGGGATGACAGAGCAACCTTGGGAATGGTCTGTGCTGGAGTGGGAGCAGAAGCTGTGGCAGTGGTGACCTTCCCATGCCCAGCTCTGATTCAGCACCTCCCCATGTTCATGTCTCTGCTCACCATCTCTTGGTGACCCCAGTCACACATCTATCCACCAGGAACCTTCCAAGCAGCTGCTCTGCAGGACTGATTGAACCAACAGGCTCTGCCTGTTCCACCCCAGCACTGCAGGAACCACCCCTGGAGGAGGTAAACAGGGAACAGCTCCCACGACCCAGCCCATCAGGAACCACAAACATGACAACAACATGACTCTGGCTGCTGGGATGAGCCTTGGAGACTCCTTTATTTCCAAAGTCACACTCAGGGGTGTGTCTGCACCAGCAGCAGGGTCCAAACACAGCTATCCATCCCTCAGTGTAAGCAGCCACCACCACCACAGGTCCCCCTGGCCACCACGGATTGGGGACACTGTCAGAGCAGGAAGGGGACAGCAGCTGAGGGGGTACAAAACCTCTTTGGTCCCACCAGCTAAGAGGCAACTTTGGGTCTGCAAAGTGTGGGCAAATAGAGCAGTAAGAGCAGTGAAGTGAGGTCTTGCAGGAGGAGGGAGGGAGCACAGGCTGAGGGACACTCACACCATCACCATCACCCAGCCCCTGGGAGGCTGCACATCCATGTGGGCACAATGAGGGCAGGGCTGGGCTGGACCATCACCGACCAGGGAGGTGTGGAGGGACAGGACATCCCTCCAGAGTCACTTGTGGTGTAAAAACCTCCTGGGAGCACCCAGAGGGGGACTGTGAGCTCTGCAGCTCCTTTTCTGCTCTGGTGTGACAACAGGCAGGCACTGCTAAGCAAGGTAAGGCATAACGTCATGGAAGGATCATTGCCATGGATTAAGGGACAGAAATAAAGCCAAAGTCTGACCAGGGCAAGGGCAGGCACACACAGTGGCTGACTGACATGTCTGAAAGGCAGCAGTGCCTGGGGGCTGTGTAACTCAGAGCAAGGTGAGGTTTTACCTCAGATCAAGGCACGTGGGGAGTCTGCAGAGCACCAAGGAGTCCCTGTAAAGTCCATGTAAACCAAGAGCCCCAAGATGCTGCATTCTGTCCTCAGTCTTTGGTAAATGCTGTCAGTGACACCTGCACCAGCCCAAAATGTGCTTCAGGAGAGGGCAAGGAGTGTCCCTTCCTCAGGGCCAGGCAGGCTGGAGACCCCAGAGAGGCAGGGCGGTGCCTCCTGCCTCTCTAGGCACAAACAGCTGAGATTTTCCTTCCTGGAGATGAACATTGACAGGGCTGAGCTAATGTCTGAGCACAGCAGCTCACAGCAGGTTCACCCCATGCTTCAGCAGCTTCTGCTTGGCCTTGCTGGGCAGGCTGAAGGCGCTGTCATGAGGGTTGGGGACGCCTGAGTTGCGCAGGGGAGCTCCCAGCTGCTGGAAGTAGGTCTCCTGGACAGGATTCCTGCAGGCATACACGGCTGTGGAGGCATTCCTGGAAGGGCAGGGAAAGGCAGGGGTCAGACTGACACCTTTGGGCAAGATTCACAGCTGGGCACTGGAATCCCAGGTTTTGAGAGGGATTTTCATGTGTTTCAGCATGGGAATATGGAGCTGAGCAGGCACTAAACTCCTGAAGCCAACAGGGAACCAGACCCAGCTTCTAAAGGGTCCTGGCATCCTTAAAAGGGACAATGGGATATGACAGAATCATTTAGTTTGGGGAAGACCTCCAAGACCATCAAGTCCAACCTGTGACTGAGTCCAGCTCAGTGCTCTGGACTGGGTGACAAGGTGGGGATTGGTCCCAGGTTGGACATGATGCTCTGGGAGAGCTTTTCCAAACTTCATGATTCTGGGATTCTGTGTTTGGCCACACTCCAAAGATTCCCCTTGCTGCCAGCCCAGCCCAGCACACCACGAGTCTGGAACACTCCTTGTGCCTGACATTCCTCCTCTGCCACTGCTGCTGGCCACAGCCAAATCCCAGCACAGCACCTTGCAGCAGGAACCACTCCTCTCACAGGTGTGATGAGGCTCAGACAAGAGTCAGATTCACTCACCACCAAAGCTGTGATTAAAAACATTAATTAAGACTAAGAATCCCCCCTCCCAGGGTATACCCTGCAGGAGGGCTGGCAGGGAGCAAAGCCAAGGACCCTGGATTCCTCCTCGAAGGAGGAAAGCAGCAACTGCTATGTTTGCTGACACCCTTCTGTGACAACTCTCCATAAAAGAAAGCAGTTTTAGTCATCTTGTTACTCAGGCTGATTCACACATGGAGTTGCTTTTTTCGGGGTAACAGGGAACATGCCAGCTTAGCCAGTCAGTTTAGGATTGGATTTAAGCAGCCAGCAAAGCTCATGCTAAACAAGGAATTCTCCAGCACTGAAGTGTGTGATTCACATTCCCTTGGCAAGCAGTGCCAGAGTTACTGTGTAATTCCCAGGAGCATCTTTATTTCATCATGTTTTGGACAAACAAGCAGGACCAGGTGGGTGGAATCTGTGCACTCCCAGCTCAACTGAGGAAAGGGGTGTCCACTTCATCCATGGCCTGGGAAAGGGCTCTGGATGTCAGGAAAATCTCTGGGTTTTGGGAAGGGCTCTGGCTAGGATAAGACCATCCTTCCTGGAGCATTACAATTGAGTTTGCCATGCACATCACAGAGTGTTTCCAACCCAACAAGCCGTGCAAGAAAACAATATCTAGGTTGCCAATTCTGGGCGCCTCTGGCTCCCTGCCGAGACACAAATTTATTAGGAACAGCTAAATTTAAAACTGTGTCTTAGAACCTCACAGTGCCAGGAACTGAAAATTGTGTGAGTGTTGCATCTTAATCCAAGCCATGGCACCACTCAGCTGTGCCCTCAGCCCACCCTCCTGGTGCCACTGCAGCCTCTCAACACCCAGGAACCCATAACCAAAGGAAATTCAGGGAATAAAGCAATGTGACTGGTCCTGGGGTGTGGTAACAAAACCCAGCCAGCTTTGGAAAGGGGTTGTGCCCTTCTGGGACAGGAGGGTTGTGAGCAGCCCTTACCTGATGATGACTTCTGAGGCCGTGGGGAGCTGGCTGAAGTCAGAGTGGATGAGGGTGGCTGCCCTCAGGAAGTGCCGGTCCAGGGGCCCGGGGGTGTGGGGCAAGTTGGCTAAATAACAGGAGAGAGGGGTGTTAAAAACCCACTCTGCAGTGTGCCCCTGAGTGTTCACTGAGCAGGAAAAGGCTCTGGAGCTCACCATACACAGCTGCAGAACAGGCTGGGGACACCCCCAATCCCAACAGACAAACATCCCACAACAGGGCCTTTGATCTGGCTTAGAAATGTTGTCTGAGGCTTCAGAAAAGGCTCCCATAAACCCCATTCTCCTCATTGCTCCCTCCTGCAGGCCCAGAGGATGAAGGCTCACCTGTGAGGACGTTCTGGACACGGTCATAGTGTGTGAAGCTGTAGTTTGTCCTGGCTGAGGCTGAAGAGTCCTTGGGCAGGGTCTCCCTCAGGTGAACCTCAAGGCCATTTAGGGAGGCCAGGCTGCTGTGGTACTGCAGGCAGAGGGAAAGGAAAAGCTCAGAGCCTCACCTGGGCTTCAAGGAGGTTCTGGAAGGAGTTCAGGTGACAGAAGGACCAGACCCTTCCTCGCTCTGCTGTCCAGGCTCCCACCTAAAACGGCTTGAAAATTTTGGAGGGAACAGACAAGTCACAGAGATCCCAAGGGAGGGAATAGAAAAATCACAGAGATCCCAAGGCAGTGATGGGGTTCTGGGCAACCTGGTCCAGTGGGAGCTGTCCCTGCCCATGGCAGGGGTTGGAACAGGATGGGCTTTAAGGTCCCTCCCAACCCAAACCAGTCTGGGGTTCTATGACTCAGAAAAGGGCCCTCCAACCCTGACAATCACCCTTTAAGCCACCTGATGCTACTAATTACAGGAAAATGCAAGGCCCCATTAATTTACCATCAACCATGACTCTCCAGGGCTCATTTCACATGATTTGCAGCCCCAGCAAGGGACATTCCTTTGCTTACACCGGGCAGCACAAACACACACAACAAAGCACTGAATGAATGCCAAGCTGCTATTCTGGATGGATTTTCAGTAGTCCAGAGGCCCTGGTCATGCTGAGGCTCCCTGGGCACAGGCAGGGCATAGGCAGGGGTCCCCCACCACTCCTGGGAAGATTAACTCCATAATCCTCACCCTGCCAATGAGCTTTTCCCTACTGGGGAGAGGATCAAGCCTTTGTTCAGCAGGATGGCAGTGCCTGGCCTATCCTTGACCCCTGTCATGGCACAGATTTTCCTTTCCGTGCAGTGAAATGAAGGGATAAGACCTAAAGAGCAGCAGGAGGTGAGGCCAAGAGCCTCCCACTCCACAGGGAAAGTCTGGGATGGAATCCACCCTCCCAGAGGTTCACAGCTGCACAAGCAGCATATTTTACCCTTCTTTGGTGCCATTTGGGGGCCTCAAAGCATTCAAAAAACACATTAATAGTAACTAAGCTTTGACATCCCTGAGAGTGGAGGGTCATTTTTAACCTACAGATAAACAAAGGGACAGACAAGCTGAGGTTGTGCCTCAAATCCAGCAGCAGCAGAGCCCAGCTGCTCCTCCTCGTGGGACAACGGGGCATGCAGGGCCCCTCTCCTCAGGGATAACACACCTGCACCCATGGGAGGGTGCAGCAGAAGAGCCCAGGCACAGCTGAATTCCAAGGGAATTGAAAACAAGGGAACGTGAGATGGAAGCAGGATGTCTGGGGAAAGAGGAGCCTGAATGGAATGAGGGCTTGTCAGTGCCAGGGCAAGACATCAGGGAAGATGAACTGTGCAATCCCTGTGCAATAGGGATTCCTCTCTCCAGCCTGACAATTCCCACCTGCCTGTGTCCCCCCTGCTGTTCCAGACAAGCAGAAAGGGGACAAAGTGCCATGTCTGGTGCAAAGGGCCCTGCCTGCACCTCAGGGCTCAGCTGATCTGGCAGCAATCCCAAGGCAGGCACATCAGCCCTGCTGTGCAGAGCAGACATTCCCCAGCTCCCAGGTGTCCCACAGCTCCGAGGGGAAGGAGCAACCTTGAGGCTCTGCATTAATCTGAGCTTCCCTCCACCTTCCAGTCTGGCTGGGGAAGGAAATTAGGTTGTTCCTATGGCAACTGGCATATCAAACAGGGCTCTGCAGCTTTGACTCAGCTCCTGGTAGGGAGGCAGAGGCCAGGCAGCAGCTCTGCAGCTGATGCTTCACAGGAAACACGGGGGGCCAGCACATTCTGCCCCTGCAGGGTGGGAGCGGGAGGGAGTCTGGACACCCAAATCCCACCACAGGGAGATTAGGGATCGCTCTGGTGTTACCCAGGTGCAGTGCCCACGTGGCATCATGGCATCCCCGTCCCCAGCCCCAGGGAGCAGCCTGGAGGCTCCCACAGCCAAGGGAACCCCTCTGGGTCCTGATGCCAACCACGTCTGCGGTGCTCCCTGAGGGAGAGGCGGTGACACACAGGCTGGGGCTCTAACACACCCAAAAACCACGGAACCCACGGGGATCCCCAGCGAATCCCAGCTCCAGCAGAGGCCCCTGGCAGCCCGCGGGTGTCTGTCACACCCCCACGCTCTGCTCCGAGCCCGGCAGTGCCAGACAACAGCAGCAGCACCGGGAGCCGCCTGTGAGACGCGGCTGGCCCCGCTCCGCTCCGCCAGCTCCCACGCAGCCTGCCGAGCCTGCCACAGCTCCCAGCAGGTGATGGAGGCACCAGGAGCACGATTCAGCACTGCCTGCTCAGCTGTGAGCCCCGTGCCCCCCAGCAGCAGGGCAGAGCGTTCCCACTCACCACGTCCTGCACGGCGCCGCGGTCGCGGCTCAGCCGCTCCTCAGCCAGCAGCGACAGCACCAAGCCCTGGATGCAGTGAACGTAGAGGCTCAGCCGGGCTGGCTCGCCCCCTGTGCCACCCAGCCTGTCCCTGCTGCCTGGGCACGGCCTGTGCCCTGCAGGGGCACTGGGCAGAGCCTCCTGGAGCTCTGGGAGCAGTGGCTGCCTCCTGTTGTGGAGCTGTGTGTGTCCAGCAGGGCCTGGACAGTCCAAGCCCCAGCCGTGGTCACCAGCTGTGCTGTCACTTCCCCCAGACACACGGTCCTGGCTTGCAGTCCATGGCTTGTCCTCCTCACTGGATTTTCTCAGCTCCTGGGCAGGAGAGGGAACAGCTGGGCTGTGGCTGACTGAAAGGGAATTTTGGGAAGCACAGTGACCAATGTCAGAATCCACAGGGGATTCCCCCTTGTCCTGGTTCTCCTGCTCACAGGAGTAAGGGTTGGGAAAGGAAAAACCTTCCAGGTATGGACCTGTAGTCCAAGTACATTCAGTCTGGAGTGAGGAAGGGCTTGGGAGCTGCTCTGTGTCGCTCTCTGAGGGGAAGGATGTTTTCCTGCTGAGCTCTGAGCTTTCACTGCCTGCTTCACTCAGGTTTGCAGCTGAAGAATCCCTTGTGCCGGCTCCCATTCCAGAAAAGTCCATCAGAGGACTTGCAGGGCTGCTTAGCTGCACAGCATCTCCAGGGGCTGATGTTTCTGATGCGTCCTTATGGGACTTCTGCACAGAGATTCCATCCAGGGCTTGGTTTTCACGAGCTCCTGTTGATTCTGGAACTGCCTGGGAGCAGAGAGCACTGTCCTCTCCTTTGGGGCCTGCTGGGGACATGGGTGACCTAGAGGGAGATGAAAAGTGGATGAAACACTGAGCAGGATCTGTGTGGAGTTATCCCATGGCTGCTAACCCCACTGGCTCCTGGCACTGATCAATGGCTGATCACTGATCAATGGCTGATCCACCCCCTGCTACAAGGAGACCTGGGAAAAGGATGGGCCGAGGTCTGACACAGGTGAAAAGCCTGGGAATCTCACCCTGCAGGCTCCTGGGAATGCTCCTGCCTTGTCCACAAAGCAGTGCTTGAGGGCCAAGAGCTCCCAGCTGCTCTGGGGAAGCAGCTCTGCCCCAGGCTGCTCCCAGCAGGAATATGGATATGGAATTCTGCCCAGCCTGAGGGGCTCAGGCAGCTCCAAAGGCAGTGACAGAGCCTGAGTTAGCTCCAGGGAGAACAGTGACAGTGGCAACAGGGACACAGTGTGAGCTCCTGCTGTGAATCCTGCCCCTGGGTCAGGCTGGTCTCCTACCTGGCCATCCCCTCCACGGGGAAGTCCTGGAGAGCAGAGACCTCCTCTGCAGTGAGGAACACGGGCAGCACTCGGACACCCGGCGGCAGCAGAGGCTCTGCAAGAGCAGGGGAGGATTCAACAAACATGGCCCAGCTTAAAACCACAATCCAAACTGTCACAGACATGTTTTATAAAAAAATCCTTTTGACAGGATTTTTCGTAAAATATGAATTATGAAATATTTTTCAGAAAACTCTTTTGACAGGATTTTTTTTTCCTGAGAAGCTGAGAGGCCTCAGAAATGAAATGTAAACATTGATTATCTGCTGCTGTGGAATGCAACAGGTGCATCTGTGATTGGTTCATGTGAGTTTTTTCTACTTGATGACCAATCAGAGGTCCAGCTATGATGGAATTCTGATCAGTCACAAAACTTTATTATCATTCTTTTCTATTCCTTTCTAGCCTTCTGATGAAATCCTTTCTTCTATTCTTTTAGTATAGTTCTAGTACACCATTTTTTCTTAATTATATATCATAAAATAATAAATCAGCCCTCTGAAACATGGAGTCAAGATTCTCATCTCTTCCCTTATTCTAGGACCCCTGCAAACACCACCACACCAAACTCCATGATCCTGCATCCCAACTGAGCTGGGCAGCCTGTTCCCAGCATTTTCCCATCCCTCCATGCCTGACACAGTTAAATTTCCCCTCAGTGTCTCCATCCTGGCAGATCATCCCCACACTGATGCTGAGAGAGAGGGGATGGCTGGAGGTTTGGACTGCAAGCACCAACCATCTGTTGTCAGGGGCTGGCAGTGGCCAAGTGGCCACATGGGGAACTGGAACTAAGGCAGGGAATCTGCAGAATCTGGAATCAAACCCAAAAGAGCAAACCCCAGCAGAAGGAGCTGGTTCTGATCACACAGCACAGGCTGGCTGGTGGCAGCAACACCCTCTGGGATATTCTGGAGCTCCTCCAGCACCCAGCACAGCTTGGGTGTGAATCCCAGAGAGCCAGCCCGTGCTCCCATGCAGGGAAGGCAGCCCAAAGGATGCAGCTGGATGCTCACCAGGCTCCTGCAGCTCCTCAGCTCCAGGCTCACTCTGCAACAAAAGCCAAAAATCAGCTCTGGGCATGGATCAGGGACACCTCTGTCACCCTCCCAGTCCCCCAAGGCTGCAGCAGACCCCACACCACCCTCCCTAGCAAACTCTGGGACTGTTTGGTGCTGGGAGGTGTTTTGGTCCTTAGGGAGCTCTCAAAGCCAAGGGGAGCTTCCCAAGAACCAAAATACACCTAAAATTCAGGACAGAGCCCAGATTTATCATCACCACCTGCTCAGGGAAGAGAAATTCCCTTCATTCAAGCAGGAGAAAAGCAAAGGTTGCCTTTATATCTGCATACTGATGGCTTTTATAGAACATCTTGATCACATACATACTAATTTTTGACAAGTTTTAAAGCAAATGAAAACTGCTGTTTGTCAGAGACTCATTTGGTGGATTTCCCAGTAAATACCAAAACTTGTGTAAAAAGCCAGTCAAAACACCACATAAATGAGAACTCATGAATTCAGCAAGACTGAAAAAAGAAAGCTAATTCCTAGTGCAGAAATATTGGAACCTTTTTAAATCATGAGTAATAAAAGCTTTAAGCATCATCACCAATATTTGTCCTTCCCCACGGTGACACATGCCAGATCTGTGTGACAAGAGCTCCCACAGCACATCCTCACAGGAATCTGCTTCCAGGGAATGTGCTCAGTGCCATACCTGGCCTGGGGACTGGCTGCCCTGCAGGAGGACTTTGGCAGTGAGTGGAGGCGGCAGCTGGGTGCTCACAATCCTGAAAGGACAAAGTAAAGTCAGACAAGCACAGAATGGTTTGGCTTGAGAGGGAACTTCCAGATCATCAGCTCAGACAACTCTGATGGCATTTGGTGACAAAATGTCTCTACCAGACAGACCAGAGGCACAGCGTGACACACCCTGGTGCAGGACAAGGCTCCCAAGTCCCTCCTCAAGTCAAATGCCCAGGTCCCTTCACTCTCAGGTGCTGCAGTGACTCACTCCAGTGTCCTGCCTGCAGCTATGAGGTCACTCCCTGGCAGATGCTCTCCCTGTGGCACATTTCCAGTGCCTGTAAAAGGTGTCACTGGAACAGCTCATGCCAATGAAAAATGGCACTCGAGCGCTGCTGCCAAGGAATTCTCGGAATTCCCCACCTCCTGTCTTTCAGGGCCACCTTGGAGGCTTTCCTTGAAGTCATTCAGTCATCTTTGATTGAAGGAAGCTGGAATTTCTCATGGGGAATCCTGACTCATCCCCCCCGTGCACCTCCTGTCAGTACAGACAGTGGTGCTGGGCAGCAGGTCAGACAAACCCAGGGACACACGGACACACCTGCACTGAACTGCACACCTGTAGAGGGAACACTGCTGGGAGAGCACGACATCCACTCATCTCCCTTTTCCTGGGTGATTTCCCCCTAAAAATCCTCATAAATTCAGTCCTCACACCCTGCTGAGTATCAAAAACCAGCAGATTTCTACTAAAACCCAAATCATGAACTCCTTCATGGTGATGAGCACAGATAACCTTGGAGAGACTCCAAGGGCCTGGAGTGGCAGGACAGTGAGGCAATGGACTGAAACTGCCACAGGGCAGGGTTAGATGGGATATTGGGAAGGAATTCCTCCCATGAGGGTGGTGAGTGTCACTACAGGACACGAAAAAACACAAGCGCACGCCGCTGTTCTCAAGGTGAAGGAAAAAAGGGAAGTTTAATTTCTGACTCCAACATTTATAGTTTTCCAAGAGAGACAGTGGATTGGAGGGTGACAGTGCCACCTCTCCAATGACACTGGTCAAACCAACAGCCCATCAACTTCCTCCTCCTCCATAAAGGAGTGCAAAACAATGAGTTATTTACAGAAAAGTGTGTGAGAAAGTTCACTGCAAGAATGTCAACATCAGAAGGCTTAGAAAATCTTAAAAAAACAGGGTGACACGGTGAGGCCTTGGCATAGGATGCCCAGAGAAGCTGGGGCTGCCCTTGAATCCCTGGAAGCATCCAAGGCCAGGTTGGACAGGGCTGGAGCAACCTGGGCTAGTGGAAAGTGGGGGTAGAACAGGATGGGATTTAAGATCCCTTCCAATCCAAGCCATTCCATGATCCCACAATTCCACAAACCACTCAGTCTCAGTGAACACAGACAAGCCAGGCACTGCCTGGCCTGAACCTCTTGAACAACCAAGAGCAGCCCTTGCTCTGCTCCCTGGATGCACTCCAGGATCCAAGGCCCTGGAAAGGGGTGGATTTAACCCTCCAGGGAACAAACACCTGGTTACTTACAAGCCTTTGTAGAGAATGCAGCCTGCCAGGACATGGGGAGAGCGCTGGCATGTTTGCAGGATGAGAGCTGCCTTCAGCAGAAGCAGGGGATCCACCTGGGCAGGGAGAAGCAGTGAGGCCACAGAACCCTGGGGAAAGCTCCAAGCAGCAAATAAACAAACACAGTGGCTCTGGGGCACTGCACAGGACAGGCTCTTACCTTGGTTTTGTCCAGATGCCAGAGAGAATTGAAAATCCTGTGGAGGTCACTGGTGTTTTTTTGGATGTGCTCAATGTACCTGTCCCACTCCCTGCTCAGCTCCTCCTGGGAAAATGTCTGTGGGTGACAAAACCCCCACAAACACTGTCACTGCAAAGGGTCTGTGCACTTGGGATGGGAGGTGCAATCCACAAATAAGGTGGATAGGTATAGGTCAGGGAAGATAAGGCCAGGGAAAGGTGGGAGGCAATACTGAGGGGAAACTCTTTAGGGTGAACATCTGGGAAAGGTTCAGCAGAGCCCCACAGGGCCTTGGAGCAATGGTGGGGATGACCTGCTCACTTTTCTAGGTCCCACTTCTTGGGTTTGTGACCCTTGGCAGGAGGAAGGCAACACAAGGGAACACTGCCGAGCTGGGACACCACGGGAAGTGTTTAAATCTCCCCAAAACCACCGTGTCCCCAGCGTCTCATTACCAGGTCCCTCATTATCACGTCTCAGTCTCTTGTCACCATGTCCCCTTGTTACCATGTCTCCAGTCCCTCGCTACAATGTCCCAGTCTCGTTATTGTGTCCCCACATCCCCAGTCCCTGGTTACCACATCCCAGTCTCTCCTTACCGTGTCCTCACGTCCCCAGTCCCTGGTTACAGTGTCCCAGTCCCTTGTTACTGTGTCCCCATGTCCCCAGTCCCTGGTTACAGTGTCCCAGTCCCTTGTTATTGTATCCCCATGTCTCCAGTCCCTCGCTACAACGTCCCAGTCTCTTGTTATTGTATCCCAGTCCCTCATTACCATGTCCCAGTCTCTCCTTACCACGTCCCCATGCCCTCCGTCCCTCATTACCATGTCCCAGTCTCTTGTTACAGTGTCCCCATGTCCTCAGTCCCTTGTTATCATGTCCCAGTCCCTTGTCACCCTGTCCCCATGTCCCCAGTCCCTCGTTACCATGTTCCAGTCCTTCATTACCATGTCCCAGTCTCTTTTTACCATGTCCCAGTCCTTGGTTACTGTGTCCCAGTCTCTTGTCACCCTGTCCCCATGTCCCCAGTCCCTGATTACCATGTCCCAGTCCCTTGTCCCCCTGTCCCCACGCCCCCAGTCCCTGGTTACAATGTCCCAGTCCCTGGTTATCGTGTCCCAGTCCCTGATTACCATGTCCCAGTCCCTTGTCCCCCTGTCCCCAGTCCCTGGTTACAATGTCCCAGTCCCTTGTCCCCCTGTCCCTGGTTACAATGTCCCAGTCCCTTGTCCCCCTGTCCCTGGTTACAATGTCCCAGCCCCTTGTCCCCCTGTCCCCGGTTACCGTGTACGCCCCGCGCACGGGGCCGTGGTAGAAGGTGAAGAGGCCGATGAGCTGCTCCAGGAGGCGCCGGCAGCTCACGTCAGGCAGCTCCACAGCACAGCCCAGGACCTGCAGCACACACAGCAGGGCATGCAGGGGGTTGTCAGACAGAACTCGGGCACCACAAGTGAGAACAGCTCTCATCACTTTCACACAAGGACAGGCAGCTCTGTGCAGGCAGACACCCCTCGGAATCACAGTGACAGGAAAAGGAAATGCAAACATGCCCACACAAGAGCCCTGGCACAGACAGGATAAATAAATATCAGAGATGCAGAGCTTCAGACACACTCCCTTCCCACGTTAGATGACCTAACTTGGTGCTTTAATAGCTAAGAACATTTTCCTGAAAATAAGTACTTCAAAACATTCTAATTAACTCATTATTTATATTATGATGATGCTCCATCTAGTTTTTGAGTTGCTGAAACAGAAGCAGCAGTGCCAGTTAAATAGGGCTGGCTGGCCTCAGCCCAGTTCCCAAGGGATGGTTTGGGGCACTTTTGTCACAACTGCCACACGCTGCTCTTTATATTCTAAATGCCTGTGGACACTGACAAAGCTCTGGGGATGCTGAGGGTGAGAAGGAAAGAACAATCAGACTATCAAACAGTGACTGTGTCTTTAAAAACTGCAGCATATGGAATCCTGTTATTCCCCCATCCCTGGAAGTGTCCAGGGCCAGGTTGGACTGGGCTCCCCATGTCCTGGCAGGCTGCATCCTCTACAAAGGCTTGTAAGTAACCAGAGGTTTGTTCCCTGGCGGGTTAAACCCACCCCTTTCCAGGCCTTGGATCCTGGAGTGCATCCAGGGCTGCTCTTGGTTGTTCAAGAGCTTCAGGCCAGGCAGTGCCTGGCTTGTCTGTGTTCACTGAGACTGAGTGGTTTGTGGAACTGTGGGATCATGGAATGGCTTGGATTGGAAGGGATCTTAAATCCCATCCTGTTCTACCCCCTGCCATGGGCAGGGACACTTTCCACTAGCCCAGGTTGCTCCAAACCTCATCCAGCCTGGCCTTGGACTGTGTCCTTACAAACTGCAGCACGTGGAATCCTGTTATCCTCCATTCCTGGAAGTGTCCAAGACCAGGTTGGACTGGGATAGTGGAAGGTGTCCCTGCCCATAGCAGGGGGTGGAACTGGATGAGCTTTAAGGTCCCTTCCAGCCCAAACCAGTCTGGGATTTTGGGATTCTGTTTCCAGCCAGGAACATCATAAGAAATCCCTTTGGGTGTGGGCACAAAGATGAGGTATTTGAAATTTTTCTGCTGGATTCTGAAGTGACTGCCAGGCCTCAGAAAACAGAATTTAAATTATGAATGAAATGAAATTTGTGCACGGCAAGGACCCTCCCCAGCTCTCCCTGGGTGCAGCCCACACCCTGAATAATAAACCCTCACTGACTGATGCCATCCTTCAGCCCCTGGCTCTTTTCACTCTGTGACCACTCTGGGGCTCCTGAACTCACCCACAGAAAGTCTCCATCCACCACCACGGCAAACTTGAGCTTCCTGAGGCGGACCAGGCTGGGAGGGGCCCCGGAGATCTCGGTGAGGCAGCGAACAACCCCGGCCATCTGCCCACACAGCAGCTCCTGCTGCTCTGGGATGGTCTGCCCGGGAGAAAAGGCTTGAATTTCCCATTAAAAGAACTCAGAAAAAAAAAAAAAAACCCACTGCTGTTTTTAGGTGTAAATAAAAAGTAATTATCATTTCAACTCAATTTGCAGAAAGGGCTGTTAGGAATTGGCAGAGACCACCCAGGGCAGTGGTAGAGTCACCATTCCTGCAAATGTTCAGAAAATGTGTGGGTGTGGCACTTGGGGACAAGGTTTAGTGGCACTGGGTTCATGGCTGGACTTGATTTTATTCCAACCTTAACAGCTCTGGGATTCTATAAATCAATCACAGTAGAACAGGCAAATTTCTGGGAGAAAAATAATTGGGTTGCATTTTCCAGGCAGCACAAGGGCCTGGGGCTTATGGAGAGGAACTTTCATCCCTGGTGTGTGTTTGTTCATGTCACCAGGACAGAGCTGGATTGTGCTGTCCTGTGCCCTGAGAGCCCAGCCCTGCTCCACCTGGAGCTAATTGATAATTGGGATTTCTTAAAAAACTTCTTAAAACTTTTGTGACTATTAAATAAGGATTAATCCAAATCACCTGGAAGCCTGACCCCTCCCAATCCAGAGTGATCAGCAACACTTTACAGGTAATAAAGCAGACATTACCTGGGGAGGGTAAAAATAACAGATGCCAGCACTTGTAGGATCCCCTTCCTCCTTCACTTTTGAGCCATCATAAAGGAAAAAGTAATTCCACCTGAAAAACATTGGCAGAAATGATTGTGTATTTGAAAACTGTTACCCTTCTCTCTCTCCTGTCTATTTGTACAGAAAAGCAACAAAAAGTTATTGCAAATGGAGAGATGTGATTCTTTGCACAATCCCACTGAGTTTACACCCAAAAGCAGCACCAAAAAGGTCCCTCATTACTAAATTTGACCACTTCTGTGGGTTTAAAATAGGTTCTACAACTCCAACCCTCAGATATGTGGAAGGAGAACTGGAAATAAAGTGAATTTGTGGGACATTGCACCCCCAGCACACGGGACAATGATAATTAAGAGAGTACAATAATTATTATAATTATCGAGAATTATTATCCACGTGCATCCCAAGCAGCTCCCGGGTGCTGCCTGCACCGAAGAAGCAGGAGACAGCAGGGTCCCTCTGACGATGTGATATCATCCTGCTCAGAATTTCTTGAACGCACGTATTCAGAACACTCTCCAGCCTGTCCTGTCACTCAGCACAAGCTCGGAACAAGTTTCGCGGTGGAGTTTTCCCGTAGGACCAGCCCGGGTCTGGAACGAGCTTGGTGCGGGATTTTCCCCATAGGACCAGCCCGGGTCCGGAACGAGCTTGGTGCGGGGGTTTTCCCGTAGGACCAGCCCGGGTCTGGAACGAGCTTGGTGCCGGAGTTTTCCCGTAGGACCAGCCCAGGTCTGGAGCTGGTCCTATGGGAAAACAGGATCGCTCAGAGCTGGCAGCGAGGAAGCCGCGCAGCTTCCTCGGCGCCAGGATCCGAGGCTGGATCCGCTCCCGGCCCGCCCCTCCACGGCCCGGGACGGAGCTGCTGAGCCCCGGGAGCCGCCAGACCTCACCCACCACCGGGGGCAGAACCAACGAAGGGCCGGAGGCGCTTCCCGGGGCACCGGTGCGGCGGGCGGGGAGCGGGGACGGGGCTCACCATGGCGCGGGGCCGGGCGCGGCGGGGCGGGCCATGGCTGCGGGGCTGCGGCGGCCCGGGGATGCTCCGCGCCGCTCCGGGATGCTCCGGGATCCTCCCGCTCGCTCCCGCCGCCGGTTCCGGGCGCGCCCCCGGTCCCGTGACCGCGCACGTGACCGCGCGCATGGCGGCGCTGGCGGGAGGGCGGCGAGCGGGGCGCGCCCGGCGGCGGCGGGGCAAGAAGGAGGAGGATGATGAGGAGGAGGAAGGGGAAGGCGGCCCCGGAATAGAAGCGGTGCTGCGGCGGCTGCGAGAGGCGCGGTGAGTGCCCGGCCCCGCTCCGTGCGTTCTCCCCCTACCGGGCCCCGCTAACGCCGCTCTCTCCCCGCAGGGACGATCTGCTGAGCTCCGGCTTCTGGGCGGCGAGCGCCGGTGAGTGCGGGGAGCGGGGGGTGCGGGACAGCGGGGACAGCGAGCCCCGGCCCCGCCGCGCTGACCCCGCCGCCCGCAGGAGCCGTGCGGGCCCCGCTGGGCTCGGAGCCGCCCGCCCGCTGCGTGTGCTACGGGCTGGGCCGCTTCGGGCGCTGCCCCATCGCCCGCTACCAGCTCGCCTTCCTGCTGCTGCTGCTGGACGAGCTGAGGGTGAGCACCGGCACCGGGGGCAGCAGCGGGGCACAGTAGAAATTCTGCTGAGACGGAGTAGAAATTCTCCAGAGTAGAAATCCGTTTTGATTTAGGTGAAATGTACGTCTTAGAGTCTGTGGTTAGAAAGCATTGCTATGTAGCCTGACTGCAACGCCTGGGCTCAGAGAAACTGCTTCAAGTGAAGTACAGGGATAAGGCGGGAGACAGAGGGTGATAAAGAGAGACAGAGAGACTGCTGTGAGAGCAGGCCAACCTGACCTAGCAATTCTTTCTGATAAAGAAGAACTAGCTGCAAATGCCACGCGAAATTCGTAAAAATGAATATGTATGAACCTACTGTGAAATTGTATGCCTATATATTTGAGAGGGGGATAAAAAGGGACCTGAAGTTCCTAGAAGTACGCATGTCTTTTAAGGAGAGTAATCTCCAAATGCATCCGGCACTGTAATAATAAACATACCGGCTTAACAACTTTCCCAAAGTTGTGGAGTTTTTGGTTATCTCCTTCAAGTTTTTGGTTATCCCCGCAAAACAACGCCGCTGTCCCCGCAGGTGCCGCCCGCACGCTGTGCACTGTTCGACCCGGCCTTCTCAGCGTGGGAGGCGGCGGCGCTGCGAGCGCTGGGGCTGTGCCTGCTCCCCGAGAATGAGGTGAGGACACCCCTGGGTCTCAGCGTGAGCGCTGGGGCTGTGCCTGCTCCCCGAGAATGAGGTGAGGACACCCCTGGGTCACACCATGAGCGCTGGGGCTGTGCCTGCTCCCCGAGATTGAGGTGAGGACACCCCTGGGTCACACCATGAGCGCTGGGGCTGTGCCTGCTCCCCGAGAATGAGGTGAGGACACCCCCGGGTCACACCGTGAGCGCTGGGGCTGTGCCTGCTCCCCGAGAATGAGGTGAGGGCACCCCCGGGTCACAGTGTGAGCGCTGGGGCTGTGCCTGCTCCCCGAGAATGAGGTGAGGACACCCCCGGGTCACAGCGTGAGCGCTGGGGCTGTGCCTGCTCCCCGAGAATGAGGTGAGGACACCCCCGGGTCTCAGCGTGAGCGCTGGGGCTGTGCCTGCTCCCCGAGAATGAGGTGAGGACACCCCCGGGTCTCAGCGTGAGCGCTGGGGCTGTGCCTGCTCCCCGAGAATGAGGTGAGGACACCCCTGGGTCACACTGTGAGCGCTGCGGCTGTGCCTGCTCCCCGAGAATGAGGTGAGGACACCCCTGGGTCACAGCGTGAGCGCTGCGGCTGTGCCTGCTCCCTGAGAATGAGGTGAGGGCACCCCCGGGTCACACCGTGAGCACTGGGGCTGTGCCTGCTCCCCGAGAATGAGGTGAGAACACCCCCGGGGAACAATGCGGGACCCGTGGACGGGGCTCGGCTGTGATGGGCTCGGTGTTCCCGGGCAGGAGGGGAAGCACGGCATCGAGGGTGTGACCACGCTGTTCTACATGGTGCACTGCGGGAAGGCCCTGTACAACAACCTGCTGTGGAGCAACTGGAGCCCAGCGGCGCTCTCCAAGCTGGTCATCATCGGGAACAGCTTCCGAGGGATCGAGGAGAGGTCTGGGCACAGCCTGGACAGGCTCTAGTGCCTCCCACCCTGCTTTCCTCTTCTCTGTCCCCCTACTTTATTGCCTCTAACAGAAAATTCCCTGTTTTGTGCATTTTCGCTGCCATAGTTTTCAGTCATGAGCCCTTTCCCCTCTCCTCTGTCCCACCCTCATGCAGAAAACCTGTCTAAATCCACAGGAATGTTGTGTCTAACGTGAACATCTTGTGTTATTGCAGATTGCTGTCCAGAATCTTGGAGAGAGATTATTCTTACATAGCAAAGGTGAGGCAACAGTTTAACATTATCGTTCCATGTTGACAACACACCTTTTAATGAGAAAGGAAATTAACTGCCATTGGAAAGAGGAGGGAGTTATTTTCAAAAGCTTTTTTCTAGACACTATAATATAAAAGCTAATCACTGTAGGATTGTTGAACATCTGCAGAACATCCTGCACACAGGGGCTGAGGGTAATGCAACACCATTCTCCTCCTCACTGGCTCAGCTCTGCAGGAAGGGGCTGCTGCGTTGTCTGTAACTTTTTCCCCAAATGATCTTTAGGTCTTGAAAGGAGTGGAGGAAGTGGCACTCCCCAGTCACCCACGCTACCTGGACACCTTCAATGACACCTCTGTGCACTGGTTTCCCTTGGATAAACTGCAGGAGCTCTCCCCTGAGGTCTGGGACTTTGTGGAGGAGCCGATGTACCAAGATTGTGAGGACCTGGAGATCATCAGGAAGGGGGAGGAAGCTACTGCCAAGTCCTGACCATCCCTGTGGTGGCAGGGCTGGGATCCACATCTCTTCCCATGGAAGCTTCTGTGCAGCTAAGATGGAGCTCAAGTAGCAACTGTGGCATCAGGCTCTGTCCAAAGTGGCAGCACCTGAATGCTGAGGTGATGGGACATTTTTGTATTTATTTAATAAAAAAGTAAAGTAAAGCTGAGCTTTGATTTACACTCACTGAACTCCAGCAAATTAATTCCACCAAAACCTGCCTTGGGAGCCATTCACACTGCAGTGACTGCTCTGATTCCCTCCCCTTCCAGAACAATTCAAGGCCTTTGCATGTCCTACACACATTGCAAAGCATCAGGAAGGGGAAATTATCAGAGGGGTTTGTACTGGGAGGTGTTGGGGTCTGGTTCCCAGTGCATGCTTGGAAAAAGCTCCCAGGCCTCATTGCTGCTAAGATCAGCTCTTGATCAGTCCTGAGAACAACCAGGTTGGTTCCCTCCAGGAAAAAAAGCTTTAGTGTTCCTTCCCTCACCTCTGTGCTCTTAACCACTGCAGTGCCACAGCAGAGAGAGTTGGGACAGGTCCTGGCTGTGTGCAGCAAAGAGGAGCCCACTGTGTGAGGGATGCTGGGGGGACAATAACTCACTGCCAGCACAAACTGTGACATCTGTCACAGCTAGAGACTCAGGGGACTCAGCTAGGCCAGCCCTCACTGAGCAGAGAATGTGATCCCTCCTAACCTGCTGGTAAACCTCTGTCCCAGGTGGCAATTACAAATGTCAGCACTGCTTGTTCTCCCTTAGCCTGGCTTCCTGGGTCGGCAAGTCTGGCCTTCCACCACAGCCTGAACAGCTCTTCCAATAAAAGCACCCTGGCATCCAGCTTCAGTGTCACTATTTACAAACCTGCAACTTTATTCTAAGGGTCACCCAGGGGCTGTTCCTGGGTGGTGACTCACTCCCCAGCAGGGCCTAACTTGGCCATGTCTATGAGGCTCTGCAGCGAGGTGGGCACCCAGATCTTCTCTTGCACAGAGGCCTCACTTGGCCATTTCAATGAGGCTCTGCAGCAAGATGGCACCCAGATGGTCTCTCCTTGCACAGAGGCCTCACTTGGCCATGTCAATGAGGCTCTGCAGCGAGGTGGGCACCCAGGGTGGTGTCCCCTTGCACAGAGGCCTCACTTGGCCATGTCAATGAGGCTCTGCAGCGAGGTGGGCACCCAGGTCTTCTCCCCCTGCACGAACACCACGCCCCTGTCGATGTAGATGACGATCCTGCCGAAGGTGTAGAGCTGCTTGCCCTCGTGCCTCTTGCCGATGACGGGCATGAAGACGATGTTGTGCTCCTCGGCCTTGGTCTGGATGAGGTCCTTGAAGTTCATGGGCACGGAGCCGGCGGCGGCGCCGATGCCGCGCTGGGCCATGTTCTCGGCCTCGCGCCGCTCCTGCATGGCCTCGTACTGGAAGTCCTTGCGCCGCTCCGTGTGCGTCAGGTACGCGATGTTCTCCCGGGCACCCGGCTGCATGTACCCACCTGGGGGAGAGAATGGGGAGAAAACCATCCTGAGCTGCTCACCTCCATCCAGGACATGAATTGGAGTGTGGTGGTCAAGTGTGGGCTCAGAAAGGGAGCTCTCACTTTGGGAAGAGGGCAAATATCAGGTGCTGCTCTCTCAGGCACGTCCTTCTCTTTTATGCCATGAAACTCCCAACTATCACTTTTAGATAGTAGGGAGAAGCATGTGGAAGGGAACTGCTGGCTCCCTTCACCTCACCATAAAGAAAAAAGCACCCAGTAATGACAGCTTTAGAAGTCAAGACCTAAAGGATGATGTCTGACTGACAGGGCAAGGCTGGAAGAGGATCAGTTGTTCAGTGGCCCAGGAAGCCACCAAAAATCTGCTTCATTGCAGTCCACAACTATTGAGCAGCACCTCAGAGTTGTTCTTTAAGGACAGAGCAAGGCAGAGCCCACTGACTTTTACTCATGTGAGTTCCTGCCACGCTGCCCCAATCAGCCTCCCAGTGCTGCCAGCCCAGAGCAGCAGAGCCACCTCCACGAGCCACCTACCCACGCTGGAGGACACAGCCCTGTTCATGATGTCAAGGGCTTCGTTGAACTTGTCTTTGATGGAGGGATGTGCCAGCACCTGATCTGAGAACATGGACTTCCAGCCCAGGTACCACTTGGTGATCTCTTCGTAGTTGGGGCTGTTACTGAGCCAAGAGCAGAGCACCTGCAGAGCAAGGGACAGGTCAAAGGCAGCACAGGGATGTCTGTGCAGGAGAGGCCCCTCTGCCACAGAATCCCAGAGTCATTTAACATGGAAAAGACTCCACGAGTATCGAGTCCTATGTGTGACCAATCACCTCCTTGTCAGAGCACTGAGTCCCACATCCAGGCATTCCTTGGACACCTCCAGAGATGGGAACACCACCATCTCCCTGGGCAGCCCCCTCCAGTGCCTGAAGACCCTTTTGATGAGGAAATTCCTCCTGATGTCAAACTTAAATCTCTCCTAGCATAATTTACCACTTGGTTTATTACTGTCAGTAAAAGGAGGAACTGTGGCAATGACTACTGAGCTGTGAGTGGGAACCAGCCCAGCTCAGCACCAGGGTAGCAATTCCTGGACAGGAATCACTAAAACACTCCCCAGTTAATCAAACCTCTTTCCTCAGCCCTCAGCGTCTCACCTGCAGCCACTTTGGGAAGAAATGTTTCTCCAGCAGCCCAACGAGGCTGGAGACAGAAATCATCCCCTCCCAGTCGATCACCCAGTAAAAAGCATCCATGTGCTGCTGGTGAGGGTTGATGATGAGCTCATTCAGACACATTCCTGGGAAAGGAGAGGACAGTTAGAAAAGAGCCTCACGCTGTTTTATCAGTGCCCCGACCTCTTTCACCACCAACACACAGAACTTGAGCAGCACCTTCTTGTTATCCTAAAGGACAGTGGGGATCTTTGGCTGATCCTGCCACAAAGTGGTGCATTTCCACTCCCAGGGATTACAATTTGCAGCCAGAGATGAGAAATGGAAAGCACTTGACTATTTTTTAACCTTTGAGCCACTTTGCCTTACAAAACTCATGGTGAAACATTAAAACAGACCAAGGAATTCAAGAGTAACAGAGAGACATCTTACAGGCCACTCCTACCTGACAGCTCTCAGATATTCCTACCAGCTGGAGATGGATGATTTATAACAAAATAAGACAGAAAACCTAGAGAATAACCAGAGTAAGTCATTGTATTTTTCTAATCTTTCTGCTTCTGCTCAGAAAATCAGAGGCAAGCTTGGTCTAATTTCATTAACATCAATCTTTGATGCAACACTGGCACCCACATTAGCAAGGATCTTTGTTTTCGTGGGGAAGGCACCACTGCCAGCACTGTCTATTGTCTCACCGAGTTTAGGCACGATGTTCTTGACCATGAAAGCCTCCCAGGAGCCAGGAGTGAACACATCCTTCCAGGGCTGGAGGATGAGCTTGGCAGAGGAGTCGCTGGGGTGCCACTTCTGCAGGGCATTGGCCAGCTTGTTGCGGATGGGCGAGTAGAGCGGCTCCAGGCGCGCCTGCATCAGCGGCAGCCAGGGGTGGATCCACGAGTGGATTGGCACAGTGTCTGTCAGAGGGTTCCAGTTCTCCACCTTGGGGCACAACAGCAAAGATTAACTCAATCCAGCCACCAGCAGCAAGTTTTTATGAAGCATAAAGAGCTCTGATGCAACCCCCGACTCCTCAGTTCATCAGCAGAGGTTGCACACTGGTGTTTGGGAGTTCCAGCTGGAATTCAAACACTGGTTCAGAGCGTGGCTTTGCTCCCCCCTGCCCTCTTCTCTCACCTCCTTCTGCAGCTTGGGGAAGATGAGCTGATCCAGAATGTTATCCAGTATCCACACAGGGACAACGTTCACCCAGCTATCCAAGAAATCCACCATGGATCCACAGTTCCTCGGCTGCCACCGCGCCACGATGTTCCTGACATATGGCATCCAGATCTCCCACATCAGTCTGCCAAGAAACCCCAAATAAATCAAAGTGAAGCTCAAAGCTACAGCCTGGGCCTAAATAAACTAAATGGGAGCAGTTAGTTAAAGCTGCTTATTTTCTATAGCTGCAAACTGGATTTTAACAGGCCCAGCAAGGGAACCCTCAGGAAAAGCTCCCATGTGTCTGCTCTTTTCTATCCCTGAGGAAGCAGCACAGGAAGATGACACACAAAGTACAAATCATTTGTTCCTTACCTGTGGAAAGCATCTGTTGACAGGTCCTGCCCACTGTGGGATAACAGCTGATCATTTTCCAGAAGGTTCTTCCACTTGGCTATGATCTCTGTGCCATATGTACAGTCCTGGGAATGACAGGGCACAAATGGTCTGTATCCCTTCCCATTAATTCCAGCTGGGATCTGCACAGAGCAGGCTGAGGGTGTGCTGTGCACAGCCAGCCTTTTCACCTCCTCTCAGGGCAAGCCAGGAGCTTGCAGTCTTTTTTCCAGAATCCCACAATCATTGAAGTTGGAAAAGAACTCCCAGACCACTGAGCCCAACCTGTGCCCCTCCCCACCTTGTCACCAGCCCAGAGCAGTGAGTGCCACATCTGTAATTTCTTAAATGACTTTTAGTAAAGTCCTGCCAGAGAAAAATCCCACCTTACAATATTAACACACCTGCAGGGAGAGGACAGTCTGAACTTTTCCAGGTGTACAGAGAGATCCAGACTCTATTCCAGCCTAAATGGCACTGAGGACAGACTGTGCATCTCTGATACCTGACAGAGAAACCTCTCCTGCTTTTGCTAAAAAACAACAGCTAGAGATTTGTTTTTCACCAAAATTTTCATCCCAACACTCATAAAAGAGATTGGTTTTAACCTTACAAACTCCTAAATTTTTACCCAGCAAATGTCTGAGAGTGGGGACAGTAGAGAGTTTGATTTTGTCTCTTTTCTTTTTCTCCAGACTGATCAGGAATTTAGAATCCCAGAACCCCAGATTGGTTTGGATTTGAAGGGACCTTAAAGTTCATCATGAGATGAGCTACTTGCCATGGGCAGGATCACCTCCCACTAGAACACACTTGGGACAAGGTAACAAAGATGACTGGAGCCATCAAGTGAGGGCTGCAGATAACTCAAACCAACACACACCTTGAGGGGATCCCAGTTCTTGAAGTATTCCTTCATGAGAGGATAAACTATGGCCACTGCCAGGTCCACCCTGTCTGACATCCTGTACTCCTCGTAGTACTTGTCCTGCAGGGTCTCAAAGATCTTTGCACACTCATCCAGGGTCAGAGGGTTCTCACAGCCCGGCTGCATCCGCCTCTCACACTCCTCCACCATGTCCAGCACCTTGCTGAGGTTGCTGATGGCCTTCTCCTCGTGGGACAGCACCTCAGCCATCTTCTGGATCTCGTGGCTGAGGTTGACCACCATGTCCCTCTCGTACTGCAGCTGCCGGTCGCTCTGGATGATCTCCTGCTCCGTGATGTCGATGAGCAGCTGCAGGTTGTGCTCCAGCTCGGGCAGGGCAAAGCCCTGGGGCTTGGAGTCCTTGCCCAGGGGCTGCTGGGGGCTGTCATCAGGGATGTTGTGCTTGTGGCTGATCTGGCTGTAGCTGTAATAAACCTTCTGCTCCCGGCCCGTCATGTCGATCACCTGCCCGCACACAGAACGAATTCTCTAACAAAAAAACTCTCAGCTTCAAAAAATGAGAAAATCCCTGACTCCAAATTGAAATCTGGAGATTTCCAAGGACCTTAATTACTCCAGGAGGCTGCTAACATACACTGTGTGAGAACAAGGGGATTGCCTCCACAATGGCCTTCTCCAGACACAACGAGTCAGAACAAATAAGAGACAATCTCCTCACCTCATCCCAGTTTCACGGAATGATTCTACAAGCAGTGATCTTGTCATTAGTTACTGCACTTAGAACTTCCATAATTTTATAAAGTTACTTTAATATCAGATTCATATTATTGAGTTCCCTTACTGTCCCTTTGAGGTAGAAGATGGTTCAAACAATCCCAAAAAGGACAACTGTGCTTTCAGAAGAGGGTGAGTGTTGATTATGACAAATGTGAAACAATTAAACTTAAATTGCAATTAACCCTCTACACATACTGACATTTAATCTAATTTGTCACCACATCCAGGTGACACAGAGCTGTTACATGTTTCAGGGATCAGCTCCATGAGGCTGCACAGGCAGTTCCTAGGACTGGCTTTACTGAGGTTACCGGTGCCTAAAATGTGCTGCTGACACCAAAGGGCACAAACTGTTCCTCAGGGGTCACCTCTGGGCTTATCAACCTCACCTTGACCTGGGACAGCTCCTTCTGAGGGGCTGCAAGCTGCTTGCTGATCCTGCCCTTGGCTTTCAGCTCTTCCACTGTCTTGTAGCTGTACTTGGGCTTTTTCTTGCCTCCATTCGGGTCCTTCCGCCACTGGCTGAGCTCCTTCTGAAATTCCTGGACAAAAATAGTAGAGTTGAGGTGGCTGCTCTTTGTCACACCCCAAATCTGCCTCTTTTTACAGGAAAATAACCACCAGATCAATGAGGAATGTGTACAGGAAATAAATGGGAAGTGGAATAGCTCATGCCAAGCCAGCCTGGATGCTGTGGGCCAGTCACCCACCCTATGGATTAAATGAACAGGATGTTTCTGATCTTTTTTAAAATTTAAACAAAAGACAAAGATTATTTATGTGGGGGACTCCTCAAAAGAGGGATTCTAGCAAAGCTACTGAAATAGAGTGAGCCAGAAACAACAAAGAACATTATAGTGACAAGGAAGATCTGCCTAAACAAAATCAATGTGCTCTGTTTGGCTTCATCTAAAATGAGCCCAAACAGTTTTCTCTGACACAGAAATTAAGAAAACTGAATTTTGCACACACAGCACAGCAGGGAAACAGCAAGAACCCCAGAAATACCTCCTCAGCTTCCTCTTCTGAGTCCACCACAGGGAAGTCCTGCAAGGACTGCGTGGTCCTCTCGGAGCCGTAAGCGCCCACAGCACCTTTGCCTTTCCTCTGCTTGGCCTCGATGGGGTTGATGATTCCTGGCAGGATGGGAACGGGGTCAGCAGGAGCAGTTTGTGTGCTGGGAGAGAGCTGAACAGCCAGGCTTTCCCTGTGAGTTACCAGATCAGCACCAACACCCTCCCTGGCACTTCTTTAAGGAATCCAACCTCTCCCCCAAATCTCCAGTTAATAATTATAAACCACCAAACACACTGACAGTACCTTGAGCATTCTTCCCCAGACCCCTTCCAGGGACATATCCCATCTTCTGGAGAAGCTTCTGCCCAATTCCTTTAGTGTGTCTCTCCCAGCTGCCAAAATCCACAAAGGACTTGGAGCCTCCTACGAAGCCTTTCTGGCTGGGCTTGAAATTTCCACCCTGTCAAAAACAAACACAGGCTTCAAATAACCAAAGTGTGCAAAACTCCCCTCAGAAGGTTCTTCCCACACCACCCAGCTCACTGGAACCTTGCTTGTGCATCCATGAAGCACCTGTGGAGATCCCTGAAATTCCTCAGATGGGAAAGGAAAATCCTGAAAAAACTCTGGCTGACAACCTGACAGTTCTCAGGATCCACCACCAGATTTAGCTGAAGCTGATTCCTGATTCTTTCAGGTTTTAATTGAAAATAAGAGTTTGAGTTTTAATCTATAACATGCCTGGATTTGTCTGTTCTGTGAAAGTAGAAAAATAAAGTCTCTGAAAGGCAGGAAACCACAGGAATTCTCTCCTTTAAACCTCCATTGGCCAAAGGGAATATTGAGAAAAATGAAAGGACTGATTCCTCAGGACACACAGTTATTATATAAATGTACAGTTGTACCAATGATTTATTATCCTGATTTTTGTTTTATCAATGATACAAAATCCAGAGCAAACACTTCCCTTACTGACACATTTGGGTCTCTGGTTTAATTATTCCTCCGTTTTTTTTGTACTCTATTACAGCTTCGCTGCCCTCAACCACAGCCTGAATTTCATAAACATAAACCAGAGAACAGTATATCTCCTGGAGAACTCACTGTCTTTAACTTCTTGGGCACAAACTCCTTGGGAATCTCCTCCTGCTTCACAGGCTTCTCATCATCATCCGAGTCCTCATCCGAGAGCTCCTCGGCCGCCGCCTTCCTCAGCCCAGCGCTCACAAAGCTCACGGGGGCCGAGTAATCCCTGGAGCTGCAAAACGAGAGGGAATCCTGCTCATTCCTGCAGGAGCCTGCGGGCTGCCGTGCCTTACACACCCCCCAAAAACGCGATATTAAAGGCTGTCGAGCTGTTTAACCTTGCTTTTGCCAGGCAATCCCCATCCTCACACCAGAGCTGCAGGGAGAGAGCACAGGGAAAATCTCTACAGGTGAGGGGGTCCCGAGGGCAGCCCGGGTGGGTGTTCACAGTCTGGAAAGGCCCAGGGAACGGGGGAAAGCTCCAGGGAATGGAGGGGAGCTCCAAGGAACGGGGGAAAAGCTCCAGGGAATGATGGAGCTCCAGGGGACGGGGAAGATGCAGGGAACGGGGGGAATCTCCAGAGAATAGGGAGGATTCAAGCAACGAGGGGAAGCTCCAGGGAACGAGGAGGATCCAGGGAACGGAGGGAAGCTCCAGGGAACTGAGGGAAGCTCCAGGGGTCCCTGAGCGGGCCGAGGGTCCCAGCCCGGCCGTACCGCTTCCCTCCGAAGCTGGGCCGCTCCTCGTCCGAGTCGCGCTCGGCCCACACGCCGTAGGTCGCCTCCTCCTTGGTCTGGCGGTGTCGCTGCCGGTGCGGGTTGAATTCGTTCTGCAGGTCCCAGTCCGACACCTCGAAGCTCTCCATCTCCACGCCATCGTCTCCGTCCGTGCCGTACAGGTGCGACATCGACATGGTGGCACCGCCGCGATGCCCCGGCCCGCTCAGGGACCACAAATCCCCCCGGGAACTCCTGACCCAAGACCCCCGGCTCCCTCAGGAATTCCCGACCCCCGGCCCCGCTCACGAACCCCAGCACCGGCCGCGGCCGCGCCGCCACAGCGGATGCGCCCCATTCACTTCCGCAGCGCGCAAGCCCCGCCCCAAACCATAGAGTTGTCAGGAGCGGCGCAGCCGCGCCGGTAGCGCCGCCTTGTGGCCCGGCGGTGTACAGGAGGCGGAGCCCGCGCGATTAATAATTAAAATATTAAATATCAAATCAACACTTTAATGGTGTCCAACACCGTTGATGGGGGGAGGGGGGAGGGGGGCATATATTAACTCTGCAATAGCCTCTGCAGGGTCGGGGATGGGTTAGGGCGGAGGGCACACGCACCACAAAGCCTCTGCAGGGCCAGGGGGCAGTTCCTGACCCTGGGAGTGGGGAACAGCAGGACCGGGGCGGCTCTTCCCGATCCCAGGAATACGGAACAGCGGGGATGGGAGGGCTGTTCCCCACACCGGGAACGGGGAACAGATCACGAGACACAAACGCGATGTACAGAGTCCTCCAGCCACGGCACTTGTAATGTCCTGCCATGCCGTCCCCCCACCAGCCCGGGTTTCCACAGCTGCATTCCCCACAGAGCGCTGGGACCGGCCGGGGACGTTCCCGCCGTGGAGCACGTTTGGCCTTTGCAAATAAATGCAAATACATTCCTGGAGCGCAGTCATTTGGCAACAGTAGGAGCAAGCAATATGCTTGGAGAACAGATTTCCACGGGCCCACTGCACACTTCGTCCTTCTCGGGCAAACAACAGGCCATTGGCAGCGTTCTGGAAGAGACAAAACACACAACCTCAGGGGCAGGGTCCCCTCAGGAGCAGGATCCCCTTGGGAAAGATATCCTCGGGAAAAGGATCCCCTCTCAGGGAAAGGATCCCTTAGGGAAGGATCCCCTCAGGAGCAGGATCTCCTCAGGGGCAGAATTTCCTCTGGGGAAGGATCCTCTCAGGACCAGGATTTCCTCAGGGGGAAAAATCTCCTTAGGGAAGGATCTCCTCTGGTAAGAGGATTCCCTCAGGAATAAGATCCCCTTGGGAGCAGGATCCTCTTAGGAACAGGATCTCCTCAAGAATAGGATCCCCTCAGACCAGGATCCCCTTGGGATCAGGATCCCCTTAGACTAGCACAGCAAGGCCTGACTGAGGGTTTAAAGCCCCTGTGACACACAAAATGCCCAGAAAGGAACCAATTCCCAGCCCAGGACAAGGGAACACACAATTCCTGATCTTCCCTCAGTGCTTCTGATCTTTTTCTAGCCCAGCCATCTGCTTGTACACAGAAAGTTGCTCTTAAAGGATCAGTTTTAGTGCCAAGAATGGTATTTTATGCTTTAGCATGGAGGAAGAACATCCAACACATCAACAGTTGTCTCTGGAGCAGCAGCCCAAGGCAGCAGCTTTGTTTTCCATCATGTTTTCCTTTGTTTTCTATCCCCTTCCTCAGGTCCATGGCACGTCTTTGGAGGCAGCTGGGGAGCAGCTCAGCTCATCCACACATTCCATGTGTCCCTGCTGCCCGCGGGGACGGGCTGCAATAGCCCTCCCAGGCGGCTGAGTTTCATTTTGCAGCTTTAATCCCGTTCCCAGAGCTCAGGAAAAGAATTCCTTACAAATGGTCCCACTCAGCAGCATTGTGTGGGAAGATCTGAGGCGACTGTGAGGGATCTCTGTGAGGGAACCCCAGCTGATCCACAGAAATCACACAAACCAAGTGCTGGTCCTGGAGCAACACAGGCAGATTTGCCCAAATTCCAAAATTAAGTAAACAGGGTCTTACCTGGAAATCATTAATTTTCTTAGTGAGAAGATGATGTGTTCTGAGTCACCTGGAAGAGCCCCAGAAGAGAAGGGTCAGCTCTGGGCCAGCATTCCCCAGGGAAGGCAGCAGCGACCAGGTACCCTGGTGTGTCCCAAACCCCCAAACCCTCAGGGTGCTCTTACCTGCAGGTGACCTTTGAGATTGGCCGGTGTTTTATAATCCCCCTTTAAAACCTGTGGGAAAGAGAACCTGGAGTGACCCCCTGGGGCAGTGGAACCACCTCTGGGTCACTGCTGTCAGCCATTCCCAGCCTTCCCAGGGAAAAAGCTGCACCTTGAGTGCTCTGTCCTGCTCTCTCCAAAACAGACATGGAGGGGCTGGAGCGTGTCCAGAGAAGGGAACAGATCTGGAGAAGGGGCTGGAGCAGCTGAGGGAGCTGGGAAGGGGCTCAGCCTGGGGAAAAGGAGGCTCAGGGGGGACCTTGTGGCTCTGCACAACTCCCTGAGAGGAGGGGACAGCCTGGAAGGGGTCAGGCTCTGCTCCCAGGGAACAGGGACAGGAGGAGAGGAAACTGCAACAAACTGTGCCAGGGGAGGCTCAGGTTGGACACCAGGAGGAATTTCCTCATGGAAAGGGTGGTCAGGGACTGGAAGGGAGGTTTGGAGTCCCCATCCCTGGAGGTGTCCACGGAACATGCTCCATGTGGCACTCAGTGCCCTGGTGGGGACGACTTGATGGTTCTGGGAGGCCTTTCCCAACCTGAATGACTCTGGAATTCTGTGATTCTGTGATTCTGTTTTTCCTGTGTGAATCTGTTCCCCTCTGTTCCATCCCAACCTGGCTCAGGAGCTTCCCTTGCTCTGGAGGGCTCTGTGAGCTTCCCTTGCTTCCCAACCCAGCTCAGGAGCTTCCCTTGCTCCGGAGGGCCCGGTGAGCTTCCCTTGCTTCCCAACCTGGCTCAGGAGCTTCCCTTGCTCCAGAGGGCTCTGTGAGCTCCCCTTGCTTCCCAGCCTGGCTCAGGAGATTCCCTTGCTCTGGAGGGCTCTGTGAGCTTCCCTTGCTTCCCAGCCTGGCTCAGGAGCTTCCCTTGCTTCCCAGCCTGGCTCAGGAGCTTCTCTTGCTCCAGAGGGCTCGGTGAGCTTCCCTTGCTTCCCAGCCTGGCTCGGGAGCTTCCCTTGCTCCGGAGGGCCCGGTGAGCCCCTGGCCTGTCCCCTGCACGGCAGTGCCACTCACCCTGTGCGTGTTGTTGACAACCAGGGGGTCGGGGTGGCCGTAGTTGGGGGGGTTGGCGTAGGGGTCGTAGCCCAGCCTGGCCAGCATGGGCGCGATGTGGGCCATGTCCTGCAGCACATCCCCCGGGATGTGCCCGATCCATTTGGATAACGCCTCCATGTTCACCGGCTTGATCACCTGGTCTGTTGACCTCTCTATCCTGGGGAAAATAAAGGAAAAAAAAACAAAGCACACAATGGTTGGATTTCGTGCATGTGCTGGGCTCACACACAGCTCGTTGCCACCTCCACAGAGAACCACAGGATGGAATCTTAAATCCATCTTAAATCCCATCCTGTTCTACTCCCTCCCATGGGCAGGGACACCTTCCACTATCCCAGGTTGCTCCAAATCCTGTCCCATCTGGCCTTGGGCACTTCCTTGAGTGGGGTAGCCACGGTTTCTGTCCCTCACAGCCCTGCTCTGGGGAAGCAGACCCTGGCAAGGGGTTCCACAGCCCCAGAGGCTAGATCCTTCTGTTTACAATCATGGAATCATTGAGGCTGGAAAAACCCTCTAAGACAAGTGAGTCCAACCATTTCCTCAGCACTCCTAAGGCCACCACTAACCCATGTCCCCAGCTGCCACATCCACACAGCTTTTAAATTCCTTCAGGGATGATGACTCTACCACCATTCTGTTCTAGTGCCTAATTACCCTTTCAGGGAAGGAATTTCCCTTTTTATCCAACCTAAACTTCCTCTGGCACAACTTGAGGCTGCTTCCTCTTTTCTTACAGGAGGGATCTATCCTTCAGTGGGATAGAGGGTTTCACCTTGACACCTTTGCTTATCAGAGGAAAACAATATAAGATGTGTGGGCTGTAGTACAGATACACCTGGTGACCCGTATGAATATTCAAAACCTGATCTAAGCAACCTGGACCAATTTACTCTGAGCAAACAGGGAAGTAGAGCTGGCTGCAGTCCCAGGGCATCCTGGAAAACTGGAGCAGCTGCACATCCCCCCGTGGCTCCTGTGCCCTCACCACCAGGGCACCATCAACTGATACAGAGACTTGGATAATTCCCTTACACGGCTGATTAAATTTTGCTAAGTCTAACTTAAGCCTCCATTTAGAAAAGAAACAGCATTAAAAGAGGAAGAGAAAGTGGGAGAAGGCAAACACCCCCTACACATGGAAAGGGCAGGAGGGAGTGCTGGGTGTGCCTCCACTGGGCAGGTATTGCTTTTATTCTGCAATACCAACCCCAGACCTGGCAAGAACTGCAGCTCATCATCATCAGCAGCACAACTAATCACACCAAGGAGCCATCTGAGGACGGGTGGAGAAAGAGACATTAAAGAGCTCACGTTTCAGAGCAAGCAGTTCGTTGCAAATTAGAGACTGAAATAATTTCTGCAGTGTCAAGAGAGATTAAACAGTCACCTGCTCCTGAAATCCTTGCTTGACAAGCTGTTCTGTGGAGTACAACAGATTGGGAGCATTAAAGCCATCTCTTACTCAGGAACACAAACCCCACTGCAGTACAATGCGCTGTCAAAATCACACACAAACACCAACAACGGGGCTCTGTCCTATTTTAGCCTGGTTGGTGCAACGAAAAGCTGAGGAAAGAGCCGAGACTCACTTGGAAAGGGACACCCCACCGGGCTTCCCGATGAGCTCCTCGTGGTGCAGCACCGAGTCGCTCCAGGAGATGTCCAGGAACCTCATGATGTTCTGCATGGACTGCTCGGGGTGCAGCACCAGCTGCTCGTAGTAGACGGGCAGGCAGCGGGCGCGGCCGATCTCCAGGCACTGGGAGTACATCACCTCGATGGCCTTGTTCCACTTGGTCAGGCAGTCCCGGTAGCTGTTGAGGTCGAAGCCGGCGATGGTCACCTTGCGCGTGATCATGGAGTGCACCGAGGCGCGCCCGTCCCGCACCATCAGCAGGAACTTGGAGTTGGGGAACAGCCGGGACAGGTACACGGAGGATTTCAGCGTGAAGGGGTCCTTGTTGCACAGGTACCTGGCGGGCTCGCCGTGCTTGGCGATCACTTCCAGGATGAAGGCCTGCATGGCCGCGTCCAGCACCTGGTCCGTCACCCCCGCCTCGTCCAGCCGCATCTTCTCGCGGCCGGACTTGGACCAGGCCTGGCGCATGGCCAGCACGCGGGGGATGATGCGGGTCTCCTCCCCGCAGCGCACCTCGGGGTGGGCGTCCAGCATGGCCCTCATCAGCGTGGTGCCGCTGCGCGGGACGCCGCCGATGAAGATCAGGGGCATGTCCTTGCTGTAGCGGTACTCCACGTGGTTGGCGTCCACCATCACCAGCTCCTCGTTCTCCGGCCTCATCAGCCTGTGCCTCCTCTCGCTCAGGACCTGCTGGCACTCCAGGACTTGCTGCCCGAGGTGCAGGGTCACCATCAGGGCCGCCACCGAGCCCAGCAGCAGCAGCACCCTGCGCGTGGTGACCCGCATCCTGCTCTCCTGGGCACAGGCTGGGGGCTTCAGCTCTCTGCTAGCGAGTGTCCAACCCCACGGGCATCTGCAAGAGAACAGCGCTGTCAGAGCAGCCATGGGATGCTGACACCATCCCAGATTTCATCACCTCCTTCACTTATCAGCACCTCATTTCATTTATCAGCACCTCCCAGGCTTGGTGCCCTACACCCAGCAGGTAATTAAAGTCTGCCTCAGTGCACACCCAGAGAGAGAATTTCTGCATTGTGCTCCCAGAAACACAGGTTTACAGCTGGAGCAAAGCTCCAGGAACGTTTTGGAGAGGAGGGGCACTGTATATCCAGAGACTCCTTAAAACAAAATCTTCACAGAGAGCCTGCTCCATCCCAGATGAAGCCCAAACCCAAGCTGAGGTTATTCCTCCCAAACCCAAGTCAGCACTCCAGCACTGCTCACCTCCCAGCCACCTGCATCCTCCCTATATTTTGTTTAGTTTAACCCTACGGTCACAGGGGAGGGGGAAGCTGAAATAAGAGAAAAACAAAAGCCTCTCATGCCAGCTTTAAGGGTCTGAGTCAGGAGAAACCGTTAGAATGAAACACGGAGAGATTCAACCATCTGAGAGTGCACAGCCACACGCAGCGTTCACCACCCTGCCCTGCCTCGGGAACTGACCTGACAGAGAAATCCGTGAAACTTCATCTGGCACCGAGACTTTTCGGGGTTCTCCACGGCTCGGCAGGACATCCAGCAGGAAGGCTGCAGCCTCTGCAAGTGCCCGGCTCAGCTGCGTGCCCGGAGGGACTCCCGGGAATGCTGGCACCGCTTCCCACCCCCTCCCCCCGTCCGCCCCAGTTGCGAGTGCAGGTTTTGCAATCCTCCCCTGGGCTCACCCCGGGATTTCCAGTTCTTTGTGATTATGTGGCTGGGGCAGGAGCTGAATGGAGTGGAAGGAACGGGCCGTCCATGGATTCTGTTTTGCTGACAGGCCAAAGAGCTGCTCCAGAAAAGAGTTTCCCCCCACAGCGAAGGAATACATTGTGCAGCAGCCCATGCGGAGCAGGGAGCAGGCAGGAGAGAGCCTGGAGCTGGGCAGCTTTCCTGCTCCTCCTGCCAGGCGCTCAGGGACTCCTCTGCTCCCCACTTCCAGTCCCTGACATCCCACTCCACCATCCTGGACTCCACCCTCCCTTGCTGTGGGAGGGCATCCTCTCTGCCAGCCCAGGGATGCCCTCCCACAACCCAGCAGCACAACAACATCACCACCAAAAGTATTTTTGTGGTTCTTCACTCCCTGGTCCACCCTGACCAGCTGCTTGGTAACATACCTGAAGCTAAACAGCCTCAGCTGCACCCCTAGGTATGAGATAAAGTGGGTGGATTTGTTGGGATGTAGATCAGAGGGACATCCAACAGCTCTGGCATTTTTGCAGCTGCCAAGCAGAGTCAGGGCCATTAACAAGACAAGTGCTGCTCCTTCCTGCTCTCTTCATCTGTTTCTGTCATGTAAATATATTCAAATATTCACCCCAAAATAATTGCAAATGCCACAAGACCCATTTCAATGGATGGCAGAGGAGCAGGCAGGATTTAGGGCCAACTGGAATAATTAGGGCAGTGTAGACCAAGACAAGCTAATTAGCAGCAAAGGCTGCACCATGAAAGGAGGGTGGAGCACAGAAGTGCTCTGTTCTCCAGGAGAACCAGCTGACAGGGAGCAGTTCCCACCAAGATGCTCCAGCAGCTCCAGAGGGAACAAAGGGACTCTCATATTGTGTGCCATGGGGCTGCCAGCTGTGCCAGGGGAGGTTCAGGTCGGACATCAGGGGGAATTTCCTCATGGAGAGAGAGCTCAGGCCTTGGGAGGGGCTGCCCAGGCAGGTGGTAGAGTGTGGTAGTTGTTGTCTATCTACCTAGTGCCTGGGGGAGTTCTTTGCTGTCTAAGGCAGTGCAGTGGTGCCCCAGAGAGTTTGTGTTCACTGCTGCTCATGACACTCTTGGGTCAGTGACTTGTGCTGGGCTTCAATTTTCTGCTTTTCCTCTGCTTTTGTTCCCTTGTTCTTACAGTAAGCTCTTCAGTGAACAGAGCCCAGATATGATAAAGGGCTGCTGTTCAAATAAAACCAGCAGTTTATAGAATTTTAATTTCCAGCATAATTAAAACACTCCCATGTAAGGCAGAAACGCTGCTCAGAGCTCTTGCTGTGATCTGGGACAGAATTTTGTTTTTGTTGTTGTCATAGACTTAACCATAGGATTTGTTCCCTGTCTCTTTAGGCCATCTTGGCCAAATTGCCCATTTAAATAAATTTTGCAACAGAACATCAATGAGTGCTTAAGTCCTGAGGTTTCTTTTTGAAGCTCTTTTTGAAGCTAATAAAGTGCACTGTTACAGGCTATATACTCCCAAGAGAAAGACTTCATTTGAGACAAGGTGAAACTTCAAGGCAAATACAGATGTGTAGATGGCACAATGAGACAGAGCTGGGTCTCAGCTCTTTTGTGAGATTCCCCACCGAGAATTTCCTAAAATTTATGGGCCTCATTAGTCTGTGAGGGAAGATGGATGGGTCATTTCCTCTCCAGCAGGCATTGTGCTGGAATCAGGGTGTAATTAGGTTCCAGAGACAACACCCTTTCAAATGCCCAAGCTGGCTCTGAGAGCTTCCCACTTGAGCAGGATTAGGGAGCTCTCAGAGCCTACTCTGGCAGGGAACGGTGACATGGGAGCAGAAAGCAAAGCACCAGCAGCAATCCAGGGCTGAAACCCCTGAGTACAGCTTGGACACAGCAGGACAGGGATGTCACACAGGGGCGGGGGCATGTCCCTGGCCAGCATCAGGGGGCTAAGGCTGCCTCCAAAGAAGAAGCAGTGGAGGAAGCCATGTTGTGGCAGTTTTGTGTTCCCCTTGGGATGCCTTTTGCAGCTGCAGTGTGCCTGGAGCTTGGGCCTTTGTGGTTTTTAGAACCCTAACCCTAGGTATAACCCTAACCCTAAGCAGAGCACTAAATCAGCTTGTAAGTCTGGCACCCAGAGTGTGGGGGAGAATGGGGACCAGTGGGGACGTGACAGCAGAGTGACAAGAGCTCCTGCAGGCAGCAAGTCTCCTGTATTCCCATGCTGATGGGACTTGAGCATGAAGAAGGCTGACACTGTGTCGTGCCAGCTTGTGAAAGCAGCACAGGATCAATGTGGCACCAGTGGTGGTGTGGACAGATGTGCAGCCTCATGAGACAGATGTGCAGCAGCCACCCAGCCTCCCAGGGGAATCACACATCCAGCAGCTTGCTCTCACCTTCTCCCCATACGGTCATGGTGCTTCTAGTTGAGCTTCATGCTGAACCCGTGGCCACCAAAACACCTGATGGGGAAGAGAAGCCACAGTGCTGATTTGTTTATTTAGCACACACATCCACTCCCCTCCTCAGCACCTTCCCCTCCTCCCCACAGCCTCCCCTGAGCCCCAGGGAAAGGTGTTCCTGCTGGAGCTGGTGGCCCCAGCTCATGGCAGCTCTGGCAGCTGGACTGGGCACACCTGCCCTGACACACCAGCACTGTTCACAGAGCACAGCCAAGCCAGGACACACAGGGGGAAGCAGCAGGGCTGCTGCTCTTTGAGGAAATGCAGCCTGCTGGAAAGGAAAGAGGCCTCAGGGGGACCCTAGCAGCCTGGATGTTTAAAGCCCAGGGGATGACAATCCAGCTGGGCACAATTCCAGCACACACTGGCCGCCACAACAGCCTTGACCAGAGGAAGCAGCTCCAGACTCGCCTGCTGCAAATGCTGAAATCAGGCACAGGTCAGACTATGACCAGAGCCCCCAAATCAGTGACAGTGGAAGGAGACAGAGCCCAGAGGACCTGCAGGCCTGGCAGGACCTCCTGGCTCCAGCCCCAAGAACAAAGCTCTCTCCAGCCTCACCACCAGCCAAGGCAGCAGCACTAGCTCCGCACAACATGGAAATCCCTCCAGGCTGGGAACCAAACCTCTGGTCACTGGGTTTCCCACAAGGACTGCTCCATGCCAGGGAGCACAGCAGCCTTGGCTGGAGCCATCCTGCAAGCACAGAGCATCCTGGGGACAGTCTGGGACACGGAGCTGCAGCAGAGCACCCCAAGGGGCCAGGAGCTGGCGGATCACCAGATATCACTCTGCTCCCAGGATCACAGCACGGACATGGGACCACCTTGGGGTCACTGCTGCTGGGACATTCCCAGTCAGCTCCCCCTGGCTGTGCAGCAGGTCCTGGCCTTGCAGGATGCTCCTGAGAACATTTCCAGGAGTGACACTAATGGCTATTCCAGTCTCCTCTCGTGCCATTGAGTGTCACTGTCCCCTCCGCCTCAGCACTAAAGAGAAACCAGAGGGAAACTCCACCCAGCAGGAACTCTACAAGGGCTTATCCGCAGCGCAGGCGCTTCCCTGCGAGGCTTCCTGCTCAGCCTGGCCTCCATGGACTACAGGATTCCAGCTCCAGACCAGGCTGCAGCTCCACGGAGCAGCAGCTGCATCCCTGGATGTGCTTCTGCAGGGCCCTGAGTGCTGAGGTGCAGGGACAGAGATGGTCCAACAGCCCACCCAACTCACCTGCTCCAGAAACGGCTCCAGATCCTGCCCAGGCACAGACACACGGACAGACACACAGACGCACTTGTTTGTGACTTCCTTCCTGATGCTGTGCAGGGCGTCACCACCAGCTGGGCTCCAACAGCAGCTCTGACCGAAACCCAACCAAAACCCCTGAGTCAAACCCCTGACCTTGGCACCTGCACTGGGAACGGGTAAAAACCACCCCCGGAGCAGCCCCAGAGTCAGCACAGCCTCCTCAGCAGGGAGGAAACACCATTTGTTAAAGTGTTACTAACAACGACAGAAACAGTTTCTATGAGAAGCCCCATATGATCTAAAGCTGCATTTTTCTTTAAACCATTCCCAGAAATGAGTGTCATTAAGTGCAGCCTCCCCAAAAGATGTAGGTGTGGCCTGGAAAATTTGAGCTCAATTTGCTGGTGCTTAATAAAAGGATGAGGATCTGCAGACGCCCCTGTGGCGGAACAGCGACAGAAACTGTGGTCAGCAAGAAATGTCCCAACATATCCAGCTCACATCTTTACAAATCAGCAATATTTAATTACTGAATTGATAGTCTCCAGTTCATTTACAAAAATAAACACAGCTTGCCTGAGGGCCGTTGTTTCATCCCAACCTGAGCTCAGTCCAATGCTGACACTGCTTGATGAGAGCTTTGCTCCTCCTGGATGCTGCTGCTGGCAATTTCCAAACACTCCCCAAGTATCTCTCTTAGCAGGACTGGAATGCAGTGAGCATGGAGCATGGGGCCAGCCCCAGTCTCCACCAGGAGCACACAGAGGCACCACAGGGGTGGCTGTGGTCACTGAGTGCAGCGTCAGCCCTGTTGCACAACCCACAGCTCGTGCTCCTCCACCCTAGCACTGCCCAGACCGGGATTGATCCCATGGGACAGTGGGGACAGAGTCCAACCCACCCACCCCAGTGGTGGGACAGGGGCTCTGTACCCATCTCTGCTGCAGGTGTGCCATGGCTCTAAGCCTTGGAGGGAAGATATGAAAATTAAACTGCTGCAGCACTCAAAACAAAATCCCACAACAAAAAGAAGCTGCTTCAGCCACCACGTGGCAAGAACAGCACTACTGAGAGCAGGACGGGTTTGGTGACTAAAACTGAAGCTGCACTGTAGGTCATGAACCCAGGGCATCCACTGGAACAGAGGCCAATTCCAGTGAAAACACAACCAATCCCAACAAAAGCACCTGGGTTTGGAGCACTTTGGAGTTCTGTGTCCCTTGGAAAATCCCCAAACAGCACTGACAGCCCTGTGGTTTACACTTGCACCACCACCATCATCCCAGGGAAAAATAACAGTCAAAAGAGTTCAGGGATGAGTGTTCAAGCAGCCACCTCAGCACCCAAACCACACAGAGGCTGCTCCAGCTGCATCTCAGCACCCAACAGGCTCAGGGGACAAAGGGGAATTTATTCTCACTGCTGAGTACCAAGAAAAATAAACCAGCAGAACCTGCTGCCCTGAGGATTAAGGCAGTGTGTGCCAGTTTCAAAACTTTCTGGCTCAGAAAAGTCTGCCAGGTGAGAGCCCTGAGCCACACCAATCATTCCAGCTGAGCATCCCAAAGAGCCCAGCCAGGGATGGGGCACTGTGTGCCAGCTAGCTCCAACAGGCTCTAAATCACATCAGCAAAGGATCCACAGACATTTCACAGCACAAACAGACTGCTGGTTTATCGCCTCAAGGCTGTTATGATTAGCAAAACATTTTATTATCCTGCTCAGCGGTACAGTGTTCCTCAAACAATAAAAATCCCACCAATTTACAGTAACTCCCCTCCGCCCAGCCCTCGTTCCAAGCAGGGCAACAGCATTTTATCATCAGGAGATGGAAACCTCAGCACTCACCCTGCCAGCCTTGCAGGGACACAGCCTTCAACTCAGAGTGGCAGATTAGTTATGGAATGCCCATGATTATGGAATGCCCACGATTATGGAATGCCCAAGGAGGAAGCTGCTGGCAGGACACAGGGATGGAGGCACCTCCCCACTCCCCAGCACCTGGCACCGTGTGCCCGCACCGCAGCAAGGCTCAGGCACGTCAGACAGCTTGTGCTGAAACAGGACACGAGTTCTGCACTTCAGAGGGAGCTCTTGACTTTTAATTAACCCACAGAGCTTCACCTTTCCTTAATTATTCTGCAGTTGTTGCCTCAGGGGGACAAAGGCAAAGCCAGCACAGGTCCACTGACAGTGACACTCCCACGTTGGCTCCCCTCGTGCCCTGACCAGTGACTCCACTGTCCTGCTGGAGGAAGGAGCTCTGGGAAAGCACTGAGCTCTCCCCCAACTCCTCTTGCCCAGGGAAGCTGTGGTTGCCCCATCCCTGGAAGTGTCCAAGGCCAGGCTGGATGGAGCTCTGAGCAACCTGGTCTAGTGGAAGGTGTCGCTGCCTGCAGAAGGGGGTGGAACTAGAATATCTTTAAGATCCCTTCCAACCCAAACCATTCCATGATTCTGTGATTCCTCTCCATGTCTTTGATCAGATCCCTCCAACTCTCAGCCCTTGTCCAGGGTACGTCCTGGGGATCCACATGGGAGAGGGGCACTGGGCAAGGGGTGTTGAGGGTTGCAGCCCCCCTGTTCACTCACCACACTTCATGCAAACACAGCTCTTCCCTCACAAAACTGCACAAATATTCCCTTGCAGGCACGTGGGTGGTCAGAGCCTGCCATACAACAGGGAGGAAGAGAAGTCAGAGGAACTGCTAGAAAAAACACCAAGTATCTTCAAAAAATATTTTCCCAATCCACACGCCAAACCCTAAGTCTCAACAAGCTCCATTCTTGCACGCACAAAGATCAGGATCTGCAAATAAAAAATTGTTTCTGCAAGACAAACCCCAAAACCTCAAATTTGCTTAAGAAACAAAATCAGAGTGTTTTATTTCCCCATGCAGCAGCAGCAGCAGCCCTGGAAGCACTGCCCGAGGGCAGGGCAGGGCAGCAAGGATGGAGGTGCCACTGCTCACCCTGCAGGCAGGGATGGGAGAGGGGACACTGCTCCCCATCTTCCCCAGCTCCTCTGCTCGTTCTTGTCCTGTTTCCTGCAGCTCCCTCAGGAGCACAGACCCAAGCACAGACCAGCCCCATGATCTCCAGCAGTGCCCAGCCATGCTCAGCACAATGGATGCCATAAAGGCAAACATTTGGCATCTCCACAAAGCCAGAAACTTTGGGAAGCACCAGCATCCACTTCAGCCATGTGTGTTCGTGGCCTCCCACTCCCACCCCAGCGAGGATGGGCAGTGACCACTTCCAGGCCCTGGCACGGGTGAAGCCCTTGTGAAACCACCGGTGGAAGAAACGGAACCGGCGCCTTCCGAGCCTGCGCCGCTGCTGCCTCATCAGCCAAAGCGCCCAGAACACACATCCGAGCTCCTTCCTGTCTGCACAGCCCAGCTGGAGCCCTGCTCCTCCTCTGCTGCCATTGCATTTGCAAGCACTGGGCCACCAAGGCCTGTGCCCATGCCCTGAGTGCCACCCGGCCACGCTGGCTCACAGCCAGCTGTGAGCACAGCTGCCCGAGGGGGTGGCTGTTATCTCACCCCCATTGCAGCTCAGCCACTGCTGGCAACAGCTGCTCACACCACAGGATCCCTCCCAGCACCGAGCAGGAACAGAAGTGCTGGAAAAGCTTCCCCAGCACAGCAGCCTGAGGCTCCAGAGCCAACATGCCCGTAGCCATTCCTCCGTGGAGAAGCACCTGCATGCTTCAGCCCCTGCAGAGCCCTCAGTCTCACTCTGGGGTCACTGCCTGGGAATGCACAGTGGGAAGCAGCTGCTTGCTTCACTTCCGAACGCTGCGTGTTGAGCAACCCCCGCTGCTGCGCTTGTTTGATGTCCCTGGGAGGGGACAAGGGGCTCCTGTGGCAGGGCCGCCCTCCTGCCACACCATGAGGCACCACAGCACGGACTGGGGACCAAAAGGGGGGCAAAAAAGGCATCATTTACCTTGAGAAGGGGAATCTTTGAGAGAATTCCTGCAGGAATTCTGGAGGCAGACAGGGCTTGGAAAACAGAGTGAACCAAAGCAGGCAGCCAACGCCAGGGCAAGCTTCTCCCGGGTTCTGTGTGCCCGCTGCCTGTGGAATCTGGAGGGAAACGTGCTCAGCCAAGGCATGAGGCTGAGGCTCCTTAAGGCATCACAAATTCATCACAAGGCACATCTGCACAGTGCCAAATAAAACCACCTGCTGGGGGTTTGTTTTCTCTCTCCAAAAATCTTCTTGACAGTCCCCGCATTTTAACAGCGCTCCTGCCATCCCACACATCCCCAAAGGCTCAGCGTACCCGGAATGCAAACTGCCTTTGGAAAAATCTCCTTAAAATAGCCACAGAAATTACTAATACCGTTTGTAAAAAGGCAGAGACAGCAGTGGCATGAGCCTGACCATGCTGGTGAGCCCACCACTGTCCTGCAGAGACCCCAGGCCTCAGCCTGCCACATTCCCCCACAGTGAAGCCCCCCAATGCCAGCTGCTGTGGGCGATGCTGGGGAGGACTCACACAGTGCCCAGTTCAGCTGCTGTCCCCCAAATTCCTGGCTGACTCCACACAGACCCTGGGCTCCCCTCGGGCTCTGCAGCACAGCTGCTCCTGTGGTGCCACATGCAGCAGCCTCGGGGCACCAGCTGCCGCCGGCATGTGATGGCAAACCCCGCTCGCAGGCGCCCGTGCTGGCACTTGACAGCTCCCCACGAGCAGCCTGCAGCATCCCCACAAAGCACACAGCAAATCTGGAAACCTGTTGGCACCAATCATTGGGATCTCCCCACTCACCGTTGCTCGGTGCCTGAGCAGGAGGGAGCAGCACGGCTGTGCTGAGGGAGGACTCTCCTCCTGAAACCGAGTCCAAGCAGCCAGCAGGGCCTGGCACAGGGAGGCGTCTGAAGGGGTTTCAAGCTGTGAGATGACTTTTGGACAGAGCCTGAGCACACAAACAAACACAGAGAGGGACAGAGCAAAGGCCTCTGTGATGCAAACCATCCCCTGCCTGCCCAGGAGGGCAGCCCAGCTCATGCTGCTGGCCCCAGTGCCAGCAACTCCAGCCATGAGTCCCAAGGAACTTGAGCTGGACAAAGCGTGGATGTCACATCCCTGCCACACAGGGCACAGTAACAGATGGGCACTGCCAGGAGAGCGCCAGTGCTTTGTGTGGGCTGCAAGGTGCCAACGCAGCTGCTCAGAAGCCCATCTGCACCCCTGCCAAGGGACCCACATCCCACAGCCACCCCGACCTAGGTGCTGCCAACACCTCTCAAGCCTCAGCAGAGGCTGACGCTCCCCAAGACCCGCAGGTGCAGCCTCCCACTGGGCACCCACCCTGCCCAGGCCACCATGCTCATCCTGGTATAGATGGGCAGTCCCAACCCTGGCTGAGCTCTGGACACCTGGACAGACAGACAGCCTCAACCCATGGGTGCCTCTGTGTATGGCAGTGCTCAGGTTATGGGGGCACAGCTTGGTGCTGGGCTGCCAGAGGGGTGCCACAGGAGGGGGGAGAGGGCACCGTGTGCCAAAGAGCAGAATGGGAGGACAAAGGTACGAGGAAAACCCTGCACTGAGCACCCTGTCCCACCTGCTGTGCATCCTGCACTGTGTTCTGTGCACTGAGCACCCTGTGGGCACCTCAGCAACCCTGCACTGTGCTGAGCACCCTGCACCCAGCACCACGCTCTGAACTGAGCACTGAGCATCCTGCACTGAGCACCCCGCACCGAGCATCCTGCACTGAGCACCCCGCACAGAGCATCCTGTACTGGGCACCCAGCACCGAGCACCCAGCACCGAGCATCCTGTCCTGGGCACCCAGCACTGAGCATCCTTTCCTGGGCACCCAGCACCGAGCATCCTGTACTGGGCACCCAGCACTGAGCATCCTGCACTGAGCACCCAGCACCGAGCATCCTGTCCTGGGTATCCTGCACTGGGCACCCCGCACTGAGCACCCCACACCGAGCATCCTGTCCTGGGCACCCAGCACCGAGCATCCTGCACTGAGCACCCTGCACCGAGCATCCTGTCCTGGGCACCCAGCACCGAGCATCCTGCACTGGGCATCCAGCACCGAGCATCCTGTCCTGGGCACCCAGCACCGAGTGTCCTGTCCTGGGCACCCAGCACCGAGCATCCTGCACTGGGCATCCAGCACCGAGCATCCTGCACTGAGCACCCCGCACCGAGCGTCCTGTCCTGGGCATCCAGCACCGAGCATCCTGCACTGAGCACCCAGCACCGAGCATCCTGTCCTGGGCACTCAGCACCGAACATCCTGTCCTGGGCATCCAGCACTGCTCTGAGCACTCTGCACCGAACACCGAGCACCACTGTGTGTCCCCAGCACCGCACACCCCGCTCCGCTCTGTGTCCCCAGCACCGCACACCCCGCTCCGCTCCATGTCCCCAGCACCGCACACCCCGCTCCGCTCGGTGTCCCCAGCACCGCACACCCCGCACCGCTCCGATCACGCATCCCCGCCCGGTGTCCCCCGTACCGCGCACCGCGCACGCCCCGCACTGCGCACCGAGCATCCCCCGCCGCTCCGCGCCCCGTTGGCTTCGCCCGCGCCGCCCACCGAGCCCGGAGCCGCTACCAGGCAGCGCCCGCCGGTCCCGGGCGCCGCCCGCCCGCTGTCACCTGCCAGCCGGCGCGGCTGCGGGCACGAGCGGCGGGGGCACACGCGGTTCCCGGGCCGGGTCGCTCCCCGCGGTGCCGCCCCCCGCCCCCCCCCGCACTCACCGGGGCCGCCGCCGGCCCGGAGCGGCGCGAGACGCGGCGACGTCACGCGCACGCGGGGCCGGGATCCCCGCCCGCCGCTCCGCGCGTGCGCCGCGCGCGCCGGGCACCGGGCGGCACCGAGCCCGGCACCGGGCAGCACCGGGCGGCACCGGGCGGCACCGGGCGGCACCGGGCGGCACCGAGCCCCAGCACGTGTCTCTGCTCCCTGCCCGTCCCCCTGCCGGTACCGGCGCGGGTGCACCCGCAGCCGTCCCCGCCAGTTACCGGGAGCGCTCCGCACCGCGCTGCCCGCGGCCTCACCGTTATCCCCGGTCCCCGCCCCTGTCCCGGTGCTGCCTGTGTGCAGCGCCCCGCCGTCACTGCTATCGCTGTAATTAATCACTAATTAGCGGCGTGGGAGCGCAGGGGAATGCCACCCGAGGTGCCGCACCGGGAGGCAACGGGATGGGAAGGGGGAATGAGGCCGCAAAGAAGTGCCCGGTGGGGAGGGACAGCGTCCGAGGGGGGGAAAAAACTCCTTGAAAGTGAATCGGGCATTGATTGACTGCGATATCGGCTGTTAATTAGTGCCCAGGTGGATCCCGCGGTCAGGGACCCAGGACCCCTCGCAGCCCCCTGATCCCCCAAGTGTGGACGGAGGCAGGAGCCTGTCGTGATTCCATGGACAGAACCGGGAGCCCACCCTGATTCTGTGGACAGAGCCCACAGCTCGCTGTGATTCCATGGACAGAGGCAGGAACCTGCCCTGACTCCGCGGCTCTCGGGGCACCCCGAGTCCCCCAAGTGAGAGGGTCCCCACCAGCGCTGCTGGGGTCAGGCTGCAGACCCTTTGCCACCCTCTTCCCCCGCACCAAGGCTCTCCTGTGTCCCAGCCCCAGCGCAGGGAGTCCCTGCATGAGACAATTCCCTGGCAAAACCCCCTTTCCCCGTGTCCCACCCCGCTCCAGCGCAAGGCTGGCCCATCCCGAGCACGCAATTCATACACCGCGGACCCCCGAGCAGTTCTAATCTTCTGGTTTTTTTTTAATTTGCCTCACAAGGTAGAGTACATCCAGGGAATGTGCAATGTACAAGGAAAGTGCTGGGCAGGCGAGCGCGAGGGGAGGCGGGGGTGCCCCACGGGGCCCGGGACTCGTAGCTAGCAGGCAGCACGCTCAGTCGGAGGGCGCGTCGGGGGTGACAAAGGTGCCCTTCTGGTCCCACTGCATGTCCCGGATGCGGCGGATGGACTGGATCTGGGGCTGGAAGGCAGACCACTCGTTCCAGTGTCGGAAGTCTCCGGTCTCAAAGAGGTACTGGTAGCCTCTGTAGCCAGGGTACTGGTACCCGACCCAACTGTGGGGAAAGCAAACACAGGGCACCTGAGTGGGGTCGGCCACTCCAGGCAGCAGCCACACGGTTGGTGGGTGTTCAGGGGGGCTGGCGTGGCCTCCCTGTGCTGGCCACCAACCTCTGGGGGACAGGGCACACCACTAGAAACATCCACACCACCCAAAACAGCCATGCTAACCAAAACCGCCACACCACCAGAAACAGCCATGCCACCACTTTCTGGCTGCCTGAGAGCCCACAGCAGCTGGTTAGGGAGGATAGGGAGCCTGGCACGAGGCAGCTGCCACTGCAGCCCAGCTTACGTTCCACTGGGCACCTGCACGCTGCCCACGCGGTCGCAGAAGCCATAAGCCCAGAGGCTGGGCACGTCGTCCTCCTGGATTTCCATCTTGTTGCCCTTGAAGTCAGCAGACTCGTAGAGGGAGATTTTGTGGTCCTCAGCCTCCTGGGGATGACAGAGGGAGGGTGCTGGGCAGTGTGGCCGAATCCCGGGAGCTTTGCTGCAGCGAGGCATGGAGCACACAGCCCTGGGCAGATCCCACCAGGCTCTCTGCCCCCCAGCACTCACCATTTTGATGGGACGCATGGACATGAAGCAGTCGCTCCGGTAGCTGCTGGACCAGGTGTCCCAGCGAGGGTACTCGCCCTTCTCCAGGATGAACATCTCCCCACGCATGTTGGCCTGCTCGTAGGCCACCCAGCTGGGGAGAGAGGTGGGCAAAGAGTGGATCAGGTGCCACCCAGCAGTTCCCCTCCTGCTCAGCCAGCTTGCAGGACAGTGGAGGGGTCTCCAAAAAGGCTGTGGCCCCACCACCCTGCTCCCACCTCTCTCCCAGCCCAGGCACTGCAGCCCGTGCAGAGCCAGCGCCGATCCATGGGCTCCCGGCTGGAAGCTCACTGGTGTGTGAGTGTCCAAACCTGCAGCAGGCACCAGCACTCACAGTGCTCCTCTTCCTCAGCTGGGGAGCAGCAGGACCCCTGCACAGCTGGTGACCCCACAGAATCAGCTCAGGACTCTGCTGTCCCTCCTGCCTGGGCTGTGTAATCCTGGCACCCCGCACGCCTCACTGCTCCAGTGCCAGCCAGCGCTGGCACCCAAACCACTGCTGGGTGTGGGGCTCACCCAGCTGCAATGTCACCTCCTCAGCAGAGCCACGAGGTGCTGAATGCTGGGAATGTCATGGGTGTGGGGCTCCAGAAGCCCCCAGCACCACAACAGTCCTGCATTTGCTGCTTTCCCTTTCCCTGCGGCACAGCTCTTCCTGCAGATGCCAGCAGGGGTTTTCCTGCTGGCAGGAGATGTGTTCAGGTACCCCAGGCTCCATAGCCTCAAGCTGCCTGCTAAAGCTCAGCTTTGTTGTTTTGCTTTCATCTTCCTCTAAGCACATTTTTGGGTGCAGACTTCCATCAGTGACTCTCAAGAAGCTTCTAAGGACCCCAATAACACCCAAGATCTCTGTCCTCCTAATTTCACCCTTTCTGCACCTTCCCAGGTATCATATCTGAGCTCCTTCCAGGCTGCTCCATCCCCCATTTGTTTCAAGAAGAGTTGGATATTCTGGATTCCTAATAAAAATGTCATAGGTGCTGCATGGTGTCATTCCAGGTCACCCTCCCAGACCCTCAGGGATGCTGTCAGGACAAGCCATGCATGTCCTGTGCATCCTCCCCACAGCTCTACCAGCCCCCCTGCACTCCTGGCCACGCTGTTTCCAGCCAGGCACGGCACGGTGGGATGCTCTTTCAACATGGAGATCATCTGTCTGCCCAGTTATCTGCTTTGGGGATCGTTTTTGTCCCTGCCTGTGTCAACAGTTCCCACGGCTTTGCGACCTGCCCAGCCCCCTGTTGCTGCTCAGCTGCCTGGGTGCAGGCAAGTGCTTGTCCCTGCCTGTCCCTGTTGCCTGCTCCATCTTGGCCCAAGGATCCCACCTCATTTCACCTTGACTTCTCTAAAATCTGCAGGTCCATTGTGTTCCGTGCACAGCTCCAGGTGGCTGAAATGATGGACACCTCTGGTCGCCTTTGCTTTGCATGTGGCCCTGGCATCCTTCCCACCCATCCTGGCCCTCCTCAAAGGAGATCCAGGATGCCTGCTGTGCTCCTGTGCTCAGGGAAATGTCCCTGAACATCACATTGTTCCCACCCACCAGGAACATCCCCAGGGTCCCAGCCCCCTCCGCGGCTGGGGTCACTTACGGTCCGGAGGTGACAATGACACTGCGCACCCGGTCGAAGCCACGGTCAGCCAGGTTCAGGCACTCGGCGGTGAACTCCATCTGCCTGCCCTGGAAGTTCTCCTGGTCGAAGACAACAATCTGGGGGTGCAAGGAGAGGGTTGGATGAGCACAGGCACGCTCAGGGAGGGCAGGCTGGTGCTGGGTGACCAGTGCCTGAGCCTTCTGCTCCAAGTGTGCCCCTCAGCTCTCCAAGCCTTCCTGCAGCTTCTCCAATGTGGTGCCTGCCCGTGCTGAGCTGGGCTCTGTGCATGGGCGTGCCCCAACAGCTGTTCCTGCTCCAAGATGGCCTCATCTGCCCCTGGTTTTGCTGCTGCTGGTGCCCACAGTGGTGGGAAGGAGCTGCTTCTCCAGGTGCTCTGTCTGCACCTTGGCCTTCTCAGCCTGGCACGGTGTCACCGGAGCCCTCGCATCACTCACCCTCCCGTGCCAGCCCTGCTGCAGTGCCTCAGTGTCATGCTGGCATCACTGCAGCATTTCAGCGCTGGCCTTGTCACCCCTAGCGTCCCCTCCACCTCCCCACAGGACCCCTGCATGCAGGAGGTGACCAGAGGGAGCAGGTGACAGCAGCCAGCCCTGACACCACAACCCAGGGGAGAGCACTTCCCAAGCCTGTAGTCCCCAACAAGCTGTCCTGGCCAAGGCACCTTCAGGCTGTTCCTCCTGCAGCATCTGCCCAAATCCCGTGCCTGCTGTGGGACAGAGCAGGGATGGCATCACCCACACTGCCACAGTCCTTCCCCCTGGAACAATGTCCTCCTGCCCTTGTCCCTCAGCCCGGACCGTGTCCCTGCACACGAGGGGAGCCACAGGGCTTACCCTGAAGGCTTCTGGGGAGGGCTCCTCGCCCTTGCTGTTTGCGACAGGAGCAGGGTCGAGGGATGGGGTTGGAGCAGGAGCTGCCTTCTCCTTGTCATCCGCAGCCTGGCCGGGAGCAGCGGGTTTTGTGGTCTCAGACATCGCGGTGGTGGGCTCAAGTCTGTGACAGGGCACCAGCAGCAGGTTAGAGGGAGGAATGGATGTGGGCACCCACAACCCGCCCCAGGAAGGGTAACATCTGGATGGGGTGGGTGGGCAGGGCCAGGAGAGGAGATGCTGGAAGGTTCTCCAGCAGGCACAGGCAAGGATCCTGCCTTCACCAAGGGGATCACAGGAGGTCCTGGAGTCCACACTCTCCTCCTGTGGCCAGGAGAGCCCTGAGCATGGTCCTGGAGTGCCCGGGCATGGGGCCTGATGCTGTGCCGGGCACCGGGGCCATCCCGCACGGGGAGCACCTGGGAGCCCGGGGGGCACCGGGACGGCATGTGAGGGGTGGGAAGGGGACAGCCCCGGTCTGCTGAAGCCCTGCAGCTGGCACCTGCTGTGGCCCCACAGGTGAGTGTCAGCAGCAGCTCCCCGGGAGTGGAGGGCAGTGGGATGTGCTCCCAGACGTGACCACCACAGCGGTGACCACGGCTTAGACCCTGAGTTTCCCTCTCCCCACCTCGGGTCCTCTGCAGCCCGGTGTCCAGGGACTTTGTCCTCTTACCTGGGCAGCTGCTGCTTCTTGTTGGAGTGAGCGGGCTTGTGTTTCGGGGCGCCGCGAGGCCCCCACTTTATAGCCTGGCAAGGGCAGACCCCCGGGCGGGCTCACAAAGGAACTGCCAGCTCATCAGTGTCTGCGCGGCCGCCCAGTCATCACATCCTGCAAAGCGCTGGGCGAGCTGGAAGCCTCTCCCCGGCCCCGTGCCCAGCCGCTGAACCCAGCACTTTCCTTTGTGCCCCCGGCACAACAGAAGACCTGACCGTGCCACTTTGCAGCGCGCCCGGCACCCGCTGCCCCGCGTGCGGCCGCCCCGGCAGGGCATATATAGCCCTGGCACGGCCCGGCCGGCACCGGCTCAGCACCAGGAACACCGGCCCTGCCCAGCGCCCCGGGCCCGCAGGGACACCCCGCTGCCAGCCCCGCTGTGCCCGGTGCTCCCCTCCAAACACTGAACCTCTCAGATGCTTTGAGCATCACCCCGTGCCCACAGCGCTGCCCTGGAGATGCCAGGAAGCGAGACCTGAGTGTTCCGAAATGCTTCAGGAGTCAGGATTTTTCCAAGCGATGTGTAATCGAAGCTGACATTTTCTGAGCCACCTGAGTGCCTGAAACAGTGTTTGTTCTCCCTTGGGAACATCCCTGCTCGCTGGCAGGGTTCTTCCTTTGCTTTTTAGCCCATTTTCCCCGTGCTGTGGTGACCCTGTACCACCCCTGGTTCTGCCACCATCACATTCATGGTTTTGGGGCATCAGCTCTGTCTGACTGGTGCAGGAGGGCTGTGGGGTGGCTGGTTAGGGATGCATTGGCACCAGTCTCTGCAGCAGCTCTGGTGCCACATCTCCCCCACTCTCTGGACCTTCCCCTGAGTCCCTCTGAGCCTCTGATCGGTTTTTTGCGCCTCCACACCCGTGTCCAGCACCCCCAGCTTCCCGCAGCATCCAGCACCAGCAGTGCCTCACTGGGGGTGTGCGGGCACAGGGCTCAGAGCCCCGTGTGCTGCCCTCCTCTTTTGTTCCTCTCATGTGTCACCCAGCAGTGGTGGGATCCAGCTGCACCCTCTGGGCCATTGCACGAAATCCCCGACAAAAAGAATGTATTGATCCCTTCTTTTCCCGAGGTTTTTCAGGAGATGTCCTGTGCCCGTGACAGAGCTGGGTGTGGGGTCTGCTGCCCCATCACCCTGGGCACTGGCTCAGTCTGGTTCTCACCTTGATACTGAGCAGTGTTTTATGATTCGTGATCTCAATTTGTGCTCGTTTCCATGGTTTTTATCCAGATTTCTAATTTAATCTGCCCTCTCTTGCCCCCAGAGCCAGCATGGGTGCTCTCCCTGTGCTGCCTCCCCTGTGCCTCCTGGGCATTAATCAGCAAGTCTCACCCACCCTCTGCTCCTGACTCTGCTTCCTCTCCCAGTCCCCAGCACCTTTGAATCCCCATGGGCTTCCCTGAGTCAGGGCTGTGGCAGGGATCAATCCTTGGCTATTCCTGAGCCCCCCAGACACAAAATCTCTGCCCTGCCATGGACCCTGTGCCCTCACTGCACCATCCCTCCCTGGCACAGAGATGCACAGCTCCAGCACAGCCCTGGCAGCAGATGGACAGAGCTGGCACAGTGTGGCCACAGAGGGCACGGGCAAAAGGGTTTGCTCTGCCTGTGGATCTCCTGCTGCTGCATCCCTGCCTGGCACTGAGTGCCACCATGGGGGCTCCAGTGACTGTGTCACACTGCCAGGACACGGCGTGGACAGTGAGTGAGTGGTGGTCACTGTGCTGGTGGCCAGAACAAGCTGAGTTTAGCTCAGGCCACAGCGAGAGGCCAGGGACAAATTGTGCCAGTGCCAAGAGGGCTTTTGCTGGGGTTGCAGGTGGCAGGGACAGCCCGTGCAGCTCTGCTGTGCCCTGGGGCAGCCCGTTGTGCTGAGCCTCCCCAGCTGCCCTGCTCTGCCTCCCCCAGGGTGCCCGGGGCTCACAGGGCTGCTGCAGCTGCATGAGGGGGATTCTGGCTCAGCCTCCCGGCAGTTTTCTAGCAAAGTCTGTCCCAAAACACAGCACTCCCTGCGGACATGGGTTTTCCCATTGGGCTCAAGAGCCTCCATTGCCTGCTGCCTGCTCTGAGGGGCAGGCTGGGTGGGTGCCTCTGCCCAGCCTTTGTGGAGTCCTGGCAGCACCCCAGGATGATTTGTGAGGTGTGTGGGTCACTGTAAGGTGTTTAGGTCCCCAGAATGTGGTGGCAGCAGAATCTTTCCAGCACACAGAGGCAGGACGTTGCTGCAGCTCTTCCCAAGCCATGACCTGCACCTCCAGCCCCTCCCGTGCCTTTTGTACCCCCACCACCACTTTCCATGCCCCTGCTCCCCACTTTTTATGGTGTCCATGGCTCTTGTGTGCCCAACCTGCAACCAGCCACCCTGGATTTCGGGCAGAGCTGCTCTGCCTGTGCAGGGAGAGCAAGTGGAGACGTGTCCTTCCTCCCACTTCCCAGAAAGGGGTGAGGAAACCTCCCCACACCCCCAGAGCAGGCAGCACTGCCTGTGGGCAGGGGGAGCGCTGCCCGAGCTGGGACACAGCCCCAGCCCAGCCCCATGCCAGGGAGGGCACATGGCAGGATGCTGGCAGGGCCTGGGGGCGATGCCCCAGCCCTGGAGCTGTGGGGTGGGGGTCAGAGCCCGTGCCTGGTGGGCCAGCTCCATGTCCCGGCTCATCAGTGTCTCTGACACGGCGCCTTTGTTCTGGCCAGTCCCTCCTCCCCGCCATGTGCTGAGTTAGGGGTTTCAGTAATGCTCCCCTGGGCTCTGTCTCTATCTGGAGGCTATAAAAACCCAGCTGGAGGCTGCTGGACATGTCACCTCCCTGGGCACCAGTGCCTCACCCCAGGTAAGCTTTGGAGCCTGGGGCAGCTGCCCCGTGCCCATGGCAGGGCCTGGGAGTGAGCAGCTGTGGGAACAGTGGAGGAACGTCCCAGATCCAGGGCTAGAGCTCTCCTTGGCATTGGGAGCTGTGGTGGGGGCTGGGGGATTGGGGGCTGTCCCTGTCTGTGGCAGTGGCAGGTGTTGATGCTCGCTGTGGGCACAGCTGACTCTGCAGCGCTCCCAGCTCAGCACTGCCCTGCCAGCACCGCGGCTTTGGCTCAGGGAGCTGCCAGTGGGAGGAGGAGTTTCCCTGGGCACGGGCAGGGACGTCTGCCAGGGCCAGGTGCCCACTGGGCCAGGTGCCCGCTGCTCCACATGGCCCTGGTGGCAGCTCCAGCTGGGCAGGGAGAGCCACAGAGCTCTTCATCTGCTCCAGCATGGAGCAACCCCCTTGCTGTCCCCCAGAGTGCTGTGAAAGGGGGGACAACAAGGGCTCCTGAGGTCATTTTCATCTGGGCACAGAGGCAGCTTGAACCGTGCCCTTCCCCTGTGCTCTGGCAGAGCCACCATGAGCCACCGCTGCAAGAAATCCTCCGGCCTCTGGAAGGTACAGGAGCCTGGGCAGGACCAGCACCATGCCCTGTGAACCCCTGGGAATGAGGCTGCAATATCTGCACCCCCAGAGCCCCCTGACTCCCTCCATCCCCCCCAGATGGTGGTGTGGGATGAGCCTTTCTTCCAGGGCAAGAAGCACGAGTTCACCACCGACTGCTACAGCACCCCCGAGCACGGCTTCAGCACCGTGCGCTCCTGCAAGATCGAGAGCGGGGCGTGAGTGGGGGTCCCGGGGCACTGCCACCCCCCGGTGCTGCGGGACCCCACGGATGGCAGGGGGGTTGGAGCAGTGCCTTTTGCTACCCGAGCTGCCTCCCGCGGGCACCGCTGGGCACCGGCTGTGAGCGGGGCGGTGGGCACGCCGGGGGTCTCACCCCTCCCGCCCCGGCAGGTGGGCAGGCTTCGAGCACTGCGGCTTCCAGGGGCAGCAGTTCGTGCTGGAGCGCGGCGAGTACCCGTGCTGGGAGGCGTGGAGCGGCAGCAACGCCTACCACGTGGAGAGGATGTGTTCATTCCGCCCCATCGCCTGTGCCGTGAGTGCCCCCGCCCCGGCTGCCCCCGCGGGGCGACCCCCGGAGCCCACCCCTGGCCACGGCGGCAGTGCCAAAGCCGTGCCCGTCTCGGCCGCAGGACCACGGACGGAGCAGGTTGATGCTCTTTGAGGAGGAGAACTTCCAGGGCAAGCGGGCTGAGATGAGCGATGACTGCCCCTCGCTGCCCGCCCTGGGATGGGGCAGCAGCACCGTGGGCTCCTTCCTTGTCCGCTCCGGAGCGTGAGTACCCGGGGCGCGCAGAGGGGACGAGGATGCTCTAGCAGCCGCCCGAGGGTGCTCTGGCAGCAGGGCTGAGGATGCTCTGGCAGCAGGGGTGAGGATGCTCTGGCAGCCGGCCGAGGGTGCTCCGGCAGCAGGGCTGAGGATGCTCTGGCAGCAGGGGTGAGGATGCTCTGACAGGGAGGCTGAGGATGCTCTGACGGAGGCTGAGGATGCTCTGACAATGAGGCCGAGGATGTTCAGGCAGTAGTGCCAAGGATGCTCTGGCAGTGGGGCTGAGGATGCTCTGGAAGCAGGGACGAGGATGCTCTGGCTGGGGGGCTGAGGATGCTGTGACAGTGGGGCCGACGATGCTCTGCCAATGGGGCCGAGGGTGCTGTGACAGCAGGGCCGAGGATGCTCGGGCAGTGGGGCCGAGGATGCTCAGGCAGTGGGGCCGAGGATGCTCAGGCAGTGGGGCTGAGGATGCTCAGGCAGTGGGGCTGAGGATGCTCAGGCAGTGGGGCTGAGGATGCTCCAGCTGAGGGGCTGAGGATGCTCCAGCTGAGGGGCTGAGGATGCTCAGGCAGTGGGGCCGAGGACGCTCAGGCAGTGGGGCTGAGGATGCTCAGGCAGTGGGGCCGAGGATGCTCCAGCTGAGGGGCTGAGGATGCTGTGGCAGTGGGGCCGAGGATGCTCTGGCAGCTGCGGGGGCTCCGTGGTGCCACCAGCCCCGGTCACCGTCGCTCTCTGCTCTGTCGCAGGTGGGTCTGCTCGCAGTACCCGGGCTACCGGGGCTTCCAGTACCTGCTGGAGAGCGACAGCCCCGCGGGCGAGTACAAGCACGTGCGGGAGTGGGGGTCCCACGCGCAGACGGGCCAGGTGCAGTCCATCCGCAGGGTCCAGCAGTGACCGCGCTGCCCGAGCCCCCCCGCCCGGGCCCCATCTGTCCCCTGAGCGGGGACAAAGCTCAATAAAGGCTCACTTGTCCAAGGCGGCGCTGGCAGTTGGGGATGAGGGCCATGGGGGTGCGCGGCCGGGAGTGATGCCGCTCCCGGGGCAGGGATGAGGTGGAGGGGAATTTTTTCTGCCCAGGTGCGGGGGCTCTGCAGGACCCCCGCATCCCACCACCCCACAGACACCGTCTGCTCTTCCAGCGCCTGCCAGGAGCTGAAAGGAGCTGCAGGATCAAGCGAGTGTGCACCTATCCCTGCATCCATGCAGACCCATCCCAGCACTCTCACCCATCTGTAAACACCCCTGCACCCATCCCAGCACCCATCCCTCACTCCCACACACCCAGTGTGCAGCCAAAGCTGGAAATACAGCCGGGAAAGGCTGCTCTGGAAAAAAAAAAATCCTCATTTCAGAAGAGCTCTGGAGGAAATGTTTGATGTGGTGAAAATGTCCCATGCATGACATTTGCAGCAGCAAGGCCACCCGCGAAGGGAATGCTGCCCAGCAAGGGATTCTCTCCGCAGGAAATCACAATTAAAAAGCCTAAATAGAAGAAGAAACAAAAAGTTGTGGGATGGGCTGAATGAAACCCTCCTGCGCCCCGGGGCAAACCCATCCGGGGCCGGCAGCCAGGGAGACCCGAGGAGCAGAGCGGAGCTTCTGTCACCCCCCGTCCTGGGTACCCCCTGTCCCTGCTCAGCACAGAGCCCTGGGGGGACGCGGGCTCCGGGAGCGGGGCCAGCACATGGCCGGGCACGGTGGGCAGCTGGCGGCGAGACCAGGGCTCCCCGGGGAGCCGGCGGGGACTGGAGAACAATGCGGGAGCCCAGCAGCTGCAGAGCGCTGAGGAGGGGCTGTCACAACCCCCGGACGGGAGGGGAGCTGTCCTTGGACACGGCTGTGTCCCCAAGCCGGGCTGCTCCGTGTGCCATCCGTCCCCACCTCATCCTGCCGCCACGTCCCCAGGGGTCCGACAACCCTTATCCCCCTTGCCCCGCGTCCCCTGGGTCACACCCGAGCCGTCACGGCAAACGATGCCTGGCAGAGGGTGACAGCGGCATTTGCAGCGACAAAAGAGCCCCCAGGGTCTCCCGCAGCGGGAGCGATGCGGGGAAAAGGTGGCTCGGCCGCATTTCCAGCATTAAAATTTCATGCGAGTTGCAGCATCCTCCTGCGCCGTAGGTAGGGCCGGGGGGGCCGGGGGCTGCTGGAGGAGGAGTTTGCTCGGCCGCCTCTTCCTCGGGGATGCTCTGGGAAAGCTCCAGCACAAAGGAGCGGCGCGGCGGGCAGGAGCCAGCGGAAGCGGAGCCCCCCAGCCCCAGCCCGGCCCCCCGGGAGCAGGTAACGCACCGCGGGCACGGCTCCGCTCCCTGAGCACCGGGATAGGGTCTGGGGGGCAGGTAACGCACCCCGGGCACGGCTCCGCTCCCCGCAGGCCGGGATGGGGTCTGGGGGGCAGGTAACGCACCCCGGGCACGGCTCCGCTCCCTTCAGGCCGGGATGGGCTCTGGGGGGCAGGTAACGCACCCCGGGCACGGCTCCGCTCCCTGAGGGCCGGGATGGGCTCTGGGGAGCAGGTAACGCACCGCGGGCACGGCTCCGCTCCCTGAGGGCCGGGATGGGCTCTGGGGACTCGGTGGGGCCGCCCCCACCGCCGGGATGGAGCGGGGGCGATGTCAGCCCGGGATTCGGGGGGGTCCTGCGGGTGTCGCTTCGGGAGGTGGGGGGCAGGCGGATGAGGATGCTGCCTCCCCTCCACGCCCCCCAAAATACCCCTATTCTCAATATATTATTCCCTGGTTGTAAATAACCCCAGGAGAGGCCCCTCCCGGCAGGATCTCCTCCTTCCCTGGGGGGAACAGCCGGGGCCCCCTCCCTTTGTTAGGGCAGGAGCAGCCGCGCATCCCGCTCCGTGTTCCCGGCACATCCCGGCCCGGCGGGCGATCCCAGTAATCCCGGTGATCCCGGTGATCCCGGTCCTGAGGCCCTCCCCTCGGACACCGACTGCAGCCCCCTCTCCAAATCAGAGCTAACTGCTGCACTGCTGGTTTGTATTTTTTTTTTTTTTTCAGAATCCTCATCAAGAATAGGGCTCCTGCCAGGTAAATGGATTCTTGCCTGATTTTCAATGCTCCTGGGAGGATTTGTAGCCAAAAATGCTGGCTTAGTGCTTTGTCTCGAAGCCTCCATTTTCTCCTAAAGCTGATGGTCCCAGGCGGGGGTTAGAGGCGAGGCAGGGCCAGCAGCCCCAGGGCACAGCCCAGCCCTTCCCTCCCCTCCGCAGATGTTAACCTGGCAGATGCTCTTCTTGCGGAGCCATTTTCTCTCCCTCATTGTCTCGCAGCCTTTTGTGTGTGCGGGTAGGTCCTGCCCTGCGAGCCAGGAGGAGCCCAGAAATAATCGGATTTTCAGGCTTTGCGGGCTTGCAAGGAGCCTTTCACACGCTGACACCCCTTTTCTGCCAGGGCTGCAGACAAAGGCAGCAGTGCCTGGCACCCCTGCAGCAGCACCGGAGCCTGGGCTGCGCTGGATGGCAGCGAGGGTCGGGCAGAGCTGGCAGGGCACAGGGCCGGGGTCTTTGCCCACCCTGATCTGGCGGCTCAGGGTGCCCGGATGCCACATCCCAGAGATCACCTCTCTGGGATCTGTTGTGCCCTCATCTCCCTGCTCCTGCCCGCAGTGGAGCTTCTGCTCCTCTTCCTCCCTCTCTCCTCACTCGAGGAGGGGGTTTAGCCCCATTTAATTCGGGTGTCCAGCCCCAGGGCCACTGTATGTGCCACCCACGAGTGTGGCAGAGGCAGCTCAAGCCCACGCCCAAGACGAGTCTGCCCAAAATTGTTTTTCCCTCCCTGTCCCTTGGGATGTTCATTCCCAGGCCACAGAGGCCATCCTGCCCCGGCACAGGCGCCTCCCGCCCAGATCCAGCTGGGGATCCATGTGCCAGATGCTCGGTGCCATCTCCACAGCCCATTCCCGCTGCTCCCACCGCGGCTGGGCTGCAAACGCCACCAGGACGTGCTGTCCCCACGGCAGGGACTGTCCTGCCGGCGCTGTGGTGACAGCGAGCTGTGAGAAGCAGGAGCGGCTCCAGCTGAACTGCAGAGTCATCACAGCCCCGATCCCCCGGGACCCGCTGCTGTCCTGGTCTGCCCGGGCAGGCAGGGCAGGGCAGGGCAGGGCAGGGCACAGCCACGGGCTGGATGCTGGCACTGGCCACATGTCCCCAAGTCCCCGAGGAGATGGAGCAGCGCCCACCACAGCACTTCTGTGATAACCAGTTGCCCCAGTTTAACCAGTGCCTGTGGAACCACAGGGTCCCAGACTCAGTTTGCCCCACGGCAGGGGCAGAGGTGGCAGCAGAAGTGGCAGTGGCAGTGGCAATCAGTCCCTGATTACCTCACTGGAGGCAGGGACACTTTGGGGCATTGCCACCATTTCTGGTGTGGTGGTTCCAATGTCCCCCCCTGTGCCTGGCTCAGCTCCTTCAGCCTCCCAGGGGACAGGGACAGGAAGGTCTGTGCCCAACCCTCCTGCCAGGCTCCTGCCAGGGCCCTGCCTGAGGATGGTGCCCTGTGTCTCTCCCTTTGCTGCGTTGGTTGTTTCTTTTGCAGCTGCTAATGACTGACCTGAGGTCTGTTCACACAGTCCCCTCGCTGCCCCACAGAGCCACGTGGAACAGGGGACATTGCACAGCACTCCTGTAGCTGGTGACCACAGGTAGGACTCTGGGGAGGGGACACAAGCAGTGGCAGCCCTGTGCTCTTCCATTCCTTCATTAGAAGGGAGGTGCTGGGCAGTCAGGATCATCCTTCCTCCTCAGGCCCCCATCTCCTGGAGGGTTCTCCCCAGGCCCCAGGGGGGTGCAGGGGTTCACACCATCCCCAGGGCCCCCTGCATGAGAGGATGTGTCCCCCTTGTGTGCCCAGCAGTGGGGAGGGGGTGGCTGCCACAGCCCAGGGTCTCACAGCATCTCTGCTCCTCAGTGCCACCACCCCAGGGGCATGGCCCAGCTCCTGCCTGGCCAGACTGACCATGTCCAGAGGGGAGCCAGGCTCAGGAGCTGCCATCACCACCAGGACACGATGCCAGAGCCGGGCTGGCCCCAGCAGAGCACCCTGGTACCCTCTGCCGTGGCGTGGAGCCACCAGCCCGGCCACTGCGGGGGACATGGCCCAGGAGATGGCTCTGGTGACACCTGAGGACACGGGGCTGAGCATGCACACGGTTCTCCTGCAAGGTGCTGAGGTGTCCCTGCCTCCCACTGCTGCCCCCAGGCCTGTCCCCTGCCCTGAGCACAGAGCAGGAGGAGGGAGAAGGAAAAGGGAGTGGGGGCAGAGCTGTGCCAGCTCCTCACGGTGACACGATGGGCACAGAGCCCACAGGGGCTCTGTCTGTCCCCACTGACCCTGCCCTTCCCTCTGGCTTTCTGGAACAGCTGGTGTGTGGAGCCTGAGCAGTGAATCCTGCTGCCATGGCCTCTGCAGTGCCCTGTGAGGGTGGGACCCTGTCCTTACCAAGCAGCCACTTGGGCCCATGTCCCCACACAGGGACAAGGACAGGGTGCAGTGGGCTGGGGGCACACACAGCTCGTGGCAGGTGTTACAGCCTTGAAGTCCAAACTGGAAAAGTGTCTCTTGGGGACCAGAGGAGCTCGTGCTGTGGGAGGAGGTGACCCAGAGGCACACAGGGCAGAGGCTTTCCTGAATGCCCCATCCCAGCCCTGTTTCCTGGGGCACAGTGCAGCCCTTGGAGCATTGCTCAGGCCCATGGAGAGGCAGCTCCTGATGGGGAGGGGGCAAAATGTGGGTCACCTTTGCTCCATGGTGGCTTTCCCTGCTGGACCTGCACGTGCAGTGGGAGCTGGGGCAGCCCTGGAGCAGCTCCCGTGCTCTCTGCTGCAGCCTTACCCCAGATACCAGCCGTGATTCTTTCACCCTTCCTCCTCTGCTTCTTGAGTTCCTTTGGGGTCCTTTAGGCACTGCTGGGGCTGTGTTCTCCATGCATCCTGTCTCTCACCTTTCCCAGCACCAGGGGTGGGAAGCCCATGTTGTGAGGGGCCTCTGGTACCTCCCTGGCAGGGATCAGAGGGGCAGGAGCCTGCTGAGCATTTCATTTGGGGACAGGTTCTGCCACACCAGCTAAACCCTCCACTAACACCTCCCCAAACACCAGCACCCAAAGCCGCCTCCTGCTCTTGTGAGCCAGAGCCCTGCTGCTGGCAGGCCTGGCTCTGCATGCTGCCAATATTAACCTACTAACCTGCTGGGCCCCCTGTGCCCTCCCCGGGGCTGCCACAGCCCCTGGCACACGGACTAACCCACTAACCAGCCCAGCGCATGCCCTACTAACCCACAGCAGCCCTGCCTCGTGCCCACTAACCACGGCAGCAGCGCTGCCTTTAAAGGGGAACAGAAAAGCTGGGAAAAGGGTTTGGAGGTGTCAGTGCCAGGCTGCACAGGCAGGGACAGGCAGGGACAGCCCTGCAGAGAGGACTGGCTGCCCAGGAGTGGTGTTGGCAGCTCCTGCATGTGCAGGCAGCTCCTGTTCTGGGCAGGGAAGGGGACTGCTGGTCCCTGGGCAGGAGAAGGGAGCAGCATCCCCTGCTCTGGGCAGGAAAGGGAACCAGCAGCCCCTTCCCCAGGCAGGAAAGGGAACCAGCAGCCCCTTCCCCAGGCAGGAAAGGGAACCAGCAGCCCTTGGCCCGAGCAGCCCTCGGCAGCATGAGGAGAGGAGAGGAGAGGAGAGGAGAGGAGAGGAGAGGAGAGGAGAGGAGAGGAGAGGAGAGGAGAGGAGAGGAGAGGAGAGGAGAGGAGAGGAGAGGAGAGGAGAGGAGAGGAGAGGAGAGGAGAGGAGAGGAGAGGAGAGGAGAGGAGAGGAGAGGAGAGGAGAGGAGAGGAGAGGAGAGGAGAGGAGAGGAGAGGGTTTCTCCCCACACGCCCTGCCCAGCTCTGCCTGTGGAGCCTGTTGCTGACTAGGAGCCTAAAACGGTTTTATCAGCAGAAGCTTTTCAGTTCCTTTTTAAGCCAGTAGATCTCTGTTACTAACACATTCCTGAACTGAATTAAACAAACTAACCATTGCTGCTTTTCTCTTCATTTCTCTTGCAGTGTGTGTGTCCTCTGAGGCAGACCAGCGCCCTGCTTCTGTTACTAACCTGTTCTTCTGTTCCCACTGTACTAATCCTCCCTGACTGTTTCTCTCTTGCTACTAACAACTCTCTTTGCACTTTGCCTCTCGGGTGCTGTTTGCCATGACAAGTGACAGTGGCTCCTCCTGGACTTACTCACCTGCAGCACTCGATTTTCCGTGCTGCTGAGCATCCCTGGCTCCCGTTTGGTACCATGGCAAAGAAGAGAGATGCTCAGCCTGGGGCACTTTGAATATTTCCCTCTTGGCCTGTTTTCCAACAAATTTCACGTGGCACAATGAGGAGAAGAGGCTGAGTGGCAATAGGACAGTCCAAAGCCATTAATGGCTGTAGAGGCCCAGCAAACCCAGTTTGCAAAGAGATTCAGCCACAGAGCAAAGCTGTTGCCACGAGCCTGAGCTCGGGGCTCTCCTGAGGCCCCAGGTCACCTGTCATGGGCAATGTTCTCGTGCTGCTCCCAGCCTTGGTGCTCCTGGGCTCCTCTCTTTTCCCCCACTGTGTCTCTCCACAGTTTCTCTTGTGCCTGGTGCATGTGGAAGCCTCTGCTGGCAGCGTGGCCCTGACTAACCCAGCTCTGTGTCACCGTCCCACTGCGGGCTCCCCTGGGCCCAGACAGGGACAGGGGTGGGCAGTGGGCGTCACAGGGGATGGGGGCACAGCCTGGCCTTTGCTTTCTGTCCAGATGAGCATCCCCAGCCTCTGCAGGGACCCTGCCAGGGTGAAGGATCCAGGCCCTGGCTTGCTGCTGGGGGGTTGGCACATGGCAAGGCACTGATGGCATTCAGGGTGCCATGACCAGGGGGACAGAGCCCAGCTGTCCCTGCACGCTAGCAGAGCTGTCCTTGTGCTGCTGGCTTATCTGGGAAGACATCCCAGACCGTGATATTGTGGGGTCACAGCAGCTCTGTCAGGGGGGCAGATCCAAACAGGGCCCAGCTCTGGCTGCTCTCTCTTGGCTTTGCCCTGTGCTCTCTCCCCCGTGGCCACGGCTTCCCCAGACCCGCTGTCACTGGCTGATGTCACTGTCACCGAAGGCAGAGCCAGAGAGGTCTCCTGGGTGGCCCCATGACACTGCCACCTACCCTGCTAGGCACTGAGCCCAGCTTTAGCTGGGGGGGTCTCTCTCCAGCTGTTGGGGTCCCCTTCCCACCCAGCTCTGTGTCTGTCCAGCCTCCTCCTTACCCCACTAATCTCCCAATGCCACCAGGATGGGGTTTAGGGCTGATGGAAGGGGGAGACAGGGGCAGAGTGGGGAGCACAGGGCAGGAATGGGACAGGAGGACGAGCCAGGGTGGGCCCAGGGCGGGCAGATCAGGGCTCCTGCACAGGACAGGAGCACCAGCAGACCCCCCTTCCTGCTCCAGAGCAGCCCCTCCATGCACAGGGGGACTCCCCAGGCTGGTGACCCAGGGGAGCTGTGGGACCATGAGCCACCTCGATGGTGCAGCTGGCAAATGTCACCCTGCACAGTGAGGACAGGCCACCAGCGCCCATGGGGGGCTGCTCCCCCTCAGAGCAGGGCAGGAGGGCAGAGAGGCTCCACCAAACAGCCAGGTCACTCCTTTGCCCTGCTCCTGCACCTCAGGGCTCCCCGTCCCCGCTCCCCAGTCCCCGTGGCTGGCAGGAGTTGATGTGTCTGTCTGTCCATCCCTCTCTGCTGCGTGGAGAGGGGCGGGATGTGCATCCCCCCTTCCAGCTGTGGTGGTGACGTGTGGCCAGGGCAGCCCAGCAGCGACAGGGGCGGAGCGGCAGCCCTGGGGACACTGTCCTGCCCTGGCTGCTCAGGGCTGCCCCTGCTCTGCGGGCACAGCCACGCTGGCCGGGCACTGGCCACGAGTCCCATGGGTCACCACAGCCCCGAGGATGTCCCCAGAGCCCCGAGGATGCCCCCAGAGCCCCGAGGATGTCACCACAGCCCCGAGGATGTCACCACAGCCCCGAGGATGCCCCCAGAGCCCTGAGGATGCCCCCACAGCCCCGAGGATGTCACCACAGCCCCGAGGATGTCCCCAGAGCCCTGAGGATGTCCCCACTGCCTGTAAAGTCTACTGTGAACATGGCAAGTGTGCAACCACCTCGCTGTCGTTGTTTTCTGTCTCTGTGCAGTGTGGGGGGGCTGCGGGACCCTGTGAGGCCGGGCTGGGGGTCCCCAGCTCTCATTGGGGGGGTCAGGACAGGCTGTTCTCGGGGGACCGGGGCCACCGGGGGTGTGGTGGGATTGGAGGGGCCCTGGGTGGGCGGAGGGGAGAAGGAGGGTGGGCACACCTGGGCATCACCGGGAACCCCCGGGCACCCCCTGGCAGCCCGGCCGGTGGCTCTGGGGGCTCGGTGCCATCGCCCATCGCGGGGAGCGGGGCGGGCACGGAGCCCCCGAGCCGGGGCAGCGCTGCGGGGGCTGCGGGGGCTCTCGGCGGTACCGGGCCGGGCTCGGAGGGGGCGGCAGGTGGAGCTAGTGCTCCAGCAAAGCCCGGCGGCCCCGCTGATTCCCTGGAAGTGCCCGAGGACAGGATGGATGGGGCTTGGAGCGACCTGCGGTAGTGGAAGGTGTCGCTGCCCACGGGCGGGAAATGGAAGGATTGAGTTTCCCTCTCGCCTTCTTCCATCACAAACCACCCCACGGGTCTGCGGTTCCACACACAGAGAGCAGAACGCGGCTCCTGCCCGCCTTTCTGCGGAGGGGGAGCCTGCACACCCCCGGCTCTGGGGAGGGGTCCCGGCTCCATCCCCTCCCGGACGAGCTGCCGCGTTTATTATCCGGCATTCTGTGGTGTCACAGCGAGAGAGCCCCCAGCCCGTGCTGACACGAAAAATTCCTTCATTTGCATCAAATTGCGATTCTGTGGGATGGATCCGGGGCGTTTTGGGGAGCGGCTGCGAGCGCGGGGCTCTGCCACAGAGGGGCCCTGCGAGAAGGGCTTTGCCAGAGGGATCGGGAATGCCCCAAGCACCTTTCCCAAATGCCCCAAGCACCTTTCCCAAATGCCCCAATCACCTTTCCATATACCCCAATCACCTTTCCCAAATGCCCCAATCACCTTTCCATATACCCCAATCACCTTTCCATACACCCCAATCACCTTTCTCTATACCCCAATCACCTTTCCAAATACCACAATCACCTTTCCATATACCCCAATCATCACCTTTCTATATACCCCAATCTCCTTTCCATATGCCCTAATCACCTTTCCCAAATGCCCCAATCACCTTTCCCAAATGCCCCAATCACCTTTCCATACACCCCAATCCCCTTTCCATATACCCCAATCCCCTTTCCATACACCCCAATCACCTTTCCATTTACCCCAATCCCCTTTCCATATACCCCAATCCCCTTTCCATACACCCCAATCACCTTTCCATTTACCCCAATCCCCTTTCCATATACCCCAATCCCCTTTCCATATACCCCAATCCCCTTTCCATACACCCCAATCACCTTTCCATTTACCCCAATCCCCTTTCCATATACCCCAATCCCCTTTCCATATACCCCAATCTCCTTTCCATATACCCCAATCTCCTTTCCATATACCCCAATCCCCTTTCCATATACCCCAATCACCTTTCCATATACCCCCATCACCTTTCCATATACCCCAATCACCTTTCCATACACCCCAATCACCTTTCCCAGCTGCCCCAGCGCTGCTCCCGGCCGTGCAGCTGCCGAGGGAAGCAGGCAGGGATTCAGCCCAGGCATCAGCTCCACGTCCACATCTCTGCCCAAGTCACTGCCCTGCACGGGATCAGCATCTCTGATCCCACTTCTGCAAACAGGGCGTTAAAAACCCCACAGATCTTCCCCTCCCTTTCAACCGGCAGGCGCATGCAGCAGCTCTCACAGTCACACCCTTATCCAGATTTTTATATCGTGGAGCTGTGTCCCGGGAAGCATCATGTGTTTGCTGTCCCCAGCCCCTCACAGGGACGCAGCTGGGCTTTGTGCCGCCTTAAATGGGAAAAGCCTCTAACTGTGGGCATCCCCCTGCAGCAACTCCCCTTGTCCCGGGCACTCAGCGTGCCTGCCCACCCTGGGCAAGGGAAATCTCCCTTAACCCCATCCTGCCCACCGTCTGCAGTCCCCTTTTCCCCCAGCCAGCTCTGTCCATTCCATATCTTGCAGCGAGCAGAGCCAAGAGCCACACGTGGAACACTGAGTGAGGCTGGAGCTGGAGGCAGGACATCCTGGCACATCTTGAAGCAATTAAAGTATCACTTACAGAGCTCTGGTCCTTCCCTCTCCCACCCTGCAGAACAAGGCAGGCGCTGGGCCTTGGTTGGGCACCAGGATAAAGCTTTCAGCTGGCAGAAAGCAGGTTTAGGTTGAGTATCAGGGAAAAATTCTTCCCTGTGGGGGTGGTGGGGCCCTGGTTGTGGCTGCTCCATCCCTGGAGTGTCCAAGGCCAGGCTGGACAGGGCTTGGAGCAACCTGGGATAGTGGGAGGTGTCCCTGCCCATGGCACGGGTGGCACTGGATGGGCTTTAAGTTGTCCAACCCAAACCATTCTGTGATTCCATGTCATGCCAAGAGGTCCCAGATCCTGATTTCTCTGGGATCAACCATGTTTGGGCTCTTCCTTCCTCTGGGAGCAGCTCCAGGCCCGTGCAGCCACACTCTCATTAATATGTGGGATTGTGAGGCGATCCATAATTAGATGCTAACTGAGTTTTCTCTAAGTTGGGTGAGGGAAGGTCACCAAGGTAGGACTGGAGTCAGCTTATTGTTATTATCAATCAATAACCTATTTATTTTCCAACATTCCTATTAACCTCTGCGAGCCACTCGCTGTTTCCCTATGAAAGGGCTGTGCTGCTGCTTTGCTGACTGGACAACTCTGATTGAAAATGGAGCAGTGACCCGACCCCAAAAGCAGAATCCAATTAAAATCATTTTCATTTGTAGATTAATATCTTTTAACATGTTCTACATCCCTTGCTTCAGCATTTCACGCAGGAGCTGCTGCCTCGTTACACCAGCGCCCGTATCAGCGGTGCCATAAGAAAATAATTACAATTAATTAGACACGGAGACAATTAGGACTGTCCTTTTCCGGGGCTGGGGGACAGTGCCCAGCTGTGGTGTGGCACTGCCGTGGTGGCAGTGATTTGTGGCTGGTGGGACAGGGCTGTGCTTGGGGCAAGGAGGGGACAAGGAAATGTCAGTGTCTGGCTCCTTGTGCCCTGTCCAAGCACAGGGAAGGAGGGTGGGTCAGGGTCCCTGGTGGTCCAAACTGTGCTGATGGAAGAGGTCCCCAATCAGGGGGTTCATCACATCGTGGTGGGTCCCATCCTTGTCCCCTCCCTGGTGCTGGGCGTTGCTGAGCACAGGAATTGCCGGATCCAGCTCGGTCTCAAGGTAAAGTCTATTATTAATAACGTGACTTTGATAATAAAAAGATGAAAATTAGGTTTATGGTTTGCCGACTGCCCTTTCCACGCTGTAATCATCCCTCATCCATATTCATGAGCCTCTCATTAGTAACCACTGCTTACAAGGCGGCTAAACAGCCCAACCCTTCAGCAGCCACCATCTCCTTAACTGCTTAACTTGCTCGCTGATTACCAACATCAAATTAACTCTGCAGAACGGATCTAATAAGCTTCCCGGTGGCTTCAAACCTCCTTGAAAATTGCTCTGATGTCTCCATGGGGCCCTATTAAAAAAAAAAATCCTTCCCCTGTGAGTGTAACAGGCAAAGCATCGGGGGCGCTGCCGGTGCCCAGCCCTGCCCGGTGCCCCGGGGCCGCTTCCCCGGAGCTCCCGCAGTGCCCGGCGGGGCAGCCCCGCTCCGTGCGGTGCCCCTGCACCGGGAACAGCTTTTGGAAATGATGAGCTGTTCGCCCTGATCCTTCATTAAACACTCCAAGACTTAATTTCGCTGTTGGGTAGCTCGGGGGTTGTGTAACAAAAGAATAAATAAGAACGACCTTTCCATTTAATTACGTTTTGTTTTTTTTTTTTTAGATGTGGGAAATGCCTCGGCTCTCTGGCAGGGGGTGTGTGGAGCTCTGGTGATGTTTAGGAGGGATGGGACCAAGCTGGTGATGCTGGCTCTGGTCTGGGCCAGGTTTGGGGACAGCCCAGGGTGGTGGGGACGGTGCAGGGGACAAGCCATGGGCTGGGGATGGCACTGGGCACAGAGCACGGGGGTGGCTCCCTGGCAATGAACTCTGAGCGTTTCAGCAGCGGCCATGTGGAGGAACGCCAGGGAGCCTTCATCCCTCATTGCCATGGCAACCGTGCACAGGGATGGAGAGCTGAGGGGCCTGGGGGATGCAGCCCTCCTGGTACACAGACCTCCATCGGGGGCGGCTGCTGAGACACCCCAAAACCCCTTCTGGCTGCACCCTTGGGGATGTCAAAGGCCTCCAGCAGCAGATCCAGCCCATGTGGGGCTCAGAACACCCTGGGTGCAGCCAGCTGGGATGGGAGATCCACCCTTGGCTGCATCCCCTTCTCCTGGGGAGCTGTGCCAGGCGCCAGGCTGAGCCCCTGTGCCATGCCCCCTCAGCCCCTGCCCTGCCTGGCACTGATGGAGAGAGCTGGGTGGCTGCAAATTCCCACATCCAGCCCGTATTTCCTGCCTGCTGGAGAGAGCATCCTGCAGCAGGCACAGACAGGGAGATTTAGTGGGCAGGAGGTGGAGAATTTGTGTTCGAGCTCCCTGCTTGGTGCCCCCAGGGGCTGGGGGCTGGAGGAGGCAGCTGCTGGTGCTGTGGCTCCCGAGTGAAGGACAGGGATCCTCCAGTGGGTCCTGAGCTCTGGAACCCAACCTTGGGGTGCTCACCAGAGCCAGCAGTGTCCTCCTGCATGGTTAGAGGGGTCAGGGACCAGGCTGTGTGCCCATCTCCTGCCCCAGGCTGGGCAGGTGTCCTGTGGCCCTGCTGCACAAAATTCCAGACCTACACCATCCATGTCCCACACCATCCCAGCCCTGCACAAAATCCCAATCCTGCACCATCCCAGCTCTACACTATCCCTGTGCCACATTATCCTGGTCCCACACCATCCCTGTCCTGCACAAAATCCCAATCCTGCACCATCCCAGCTCTACACTATCCCTGTGCCACATTATCCTGGTCCCACACCATCCCTGTCCTGCACCATCCCAACACTACAACGCCCCAACCCTGCACCATTCCTGTCCCACACCATCCCTGTCCCACATTATCCCTTCCCACATTATACCTGTCCCACAATTATCCCTTTTCTGCATCATCCCAGCCCTACACCATCCCTGTCCCACATTATCCCTGTCCTGCACCATCCCTGTCCCACATTATCCCTGTCCTGCACCATCCCTGTCCCACGTTATCCCTGTCCCACGTTATCCCTGTCCCACACCATCCCTGTCCCACATTATCCCTGCCCCTGTAAGGCACACAGGCTGGGTCAGGGACACAAGTTCAGCAAATGAGGAAGGAGATCCTCATCCTCCTGCCCAGCCAGGGGAGCCCTTCCCAGCTGGCCCCAGCCCAGCTCAGAGCTGGGGCACCTTGGCAAGGCAGAATTCCCCACCCTGGTCCCTCACTTTCACTCCACATCCCACACCCACAACCCAATCCCTGCATATTCTCCCCAGATTCAGGCTGATATTAATAATGGCTTATTTCAAGCTTTCAGCCCACTTTTCTCTGAAGAAAATATTTATCCTGAGCTCCATTTTCCATTTCTTTTCAATTACCCAGTGTGGATCACCGCCCCACAACTCTCCTCTTTAGCCACGAACACAAATCCTATTGCCTTCCCTCTTTCTGTGTATTTGCCCTTTGATTTAAGCTGCATTTTCTCCTGTTTTCATCAGTTCTGGCCCTCTCCTGCTGTATATCTCCCTGTTTATCTACTTTCCAAAGGCCTCCCCCTATTTCTCTGGCCTGGATCAATACAGCTGCAGAACCAACTGGCAGCTCCTTGCTGCTGCTGCCTGTAGTTTTTCTTAGGGGACTTGTCCAGTATTTCTTGTTAAGCTTCTGTCTCAGCTTGTTCCATTTCTCATTAGGTTTTAGCACTGGCATTGTAGTATTTCTTGCATTTCCATGCTGCCCGGCGGATCTCTTGGAATTCTTAATGTTGAGGCTTAAAGCCTCCTCTTTAGTGGGCTCCTGGGGTCCTCCCCAGCAGGCTGGAAGTGCTGAGCAGTGAGACACTTGGATTTTCAGGTGGAGAAAAGAATTCCTCTGGCTCCAAGCCACTTGGATTTTCTTTTCAGGTGGGGAAAAGAATTCCTCTGGCTCCAAGCCGGGGCCAGGAGCTTTTCTTACCAAAGAGGTGATGGGGATTTATTTACATTTTGCAGTGTTTTTACCTGAGGCTGTTGTGGGTGGCAGTGCCAGAGGGTGGGGTAAGGATGGGATGGCTGGAAGGGCAGAGTGTGGCAGCTCCCCTCAGCTCCCTCTGTGCCCCCAAAACCCAAATCCCTTCATCCCTGCCCACCAGCACACATCCTGCCTATTCCAAAGGGGTTTTTTGGTTTTTTTTTTCCACCATCCCTCCCAGAATTTTCCTTCCAAGAGAAAAGCTGCTGCTAAAGCCCAGCCCAGCTTTGCAGCTGTCAGGAGCCAGCAGATGTATTGCTCTCATGGCTGCATCCCTGAGTATTAAACACGACGTGCAGCCGCCACCACGCAATATTTCCTGGGATGCCACAGCTCTGCAGGAGCCAGGCACTGTCCTTTAAAATCAAACCAATTTTTCCTGTCTCCTCCACAGAATAGTTTTATTTATCCACACTCCACCAGCTGTTACTGCAGGTTAACCAAAGGTTGTAAAAACACTTTTTAAATACCCTTTAACTTTGCGTGGTTTGCTCATCTCAGATTGAGGGTTTTTTCTTTATCATGTTGGGGTAAAATTGGGAAATCTGGCCCTGCCCTTCCCTGCCCTGCAGAGTGCTCTGACCCTGGAGCTTGGAGCCTTCTTGGGGCTGTGGAGCTGCTCCACATTGTCTGGGAGGGATGGAGATACCAGGGATGGGGATTGAAGGATGGAGATGGCAGGGATGGAGATTGCAGGGAAGGGGATTGAGGGATAGGATTTGAGAGATGGGGATTAAGGAATGGAGATTGAGGGATGGGAATTGAGGGACGGGGATTGAGGGATGGGGAAATGAGGGGTGGAGATTGCAGGGATGGAGATTATGGGGATGGAGATTGAGGGATGGAGATTCCAGAGATAGGGATTGAGGGATGGGGATTGCAGCAATGAAGATTGAGGGATGGAGATTCCAGGGATGGAGATTCCAGGGATGGGGATTGAGAGATGGGGAAATGAGGGATGGAAATTGAGGGATGGGAATTGCAGGGGTGGAAATTGAGGGATGGAGATACCAGGGATGGGTATTGTGGGATGGGGATTGAGGGATGGGGATTGTGGGATGGAGATTGCAGGGATGAGGATTGCAGGGATGAGGATTGCAGGGATGGATGTTGTGTGGTGGTTCACTCCTTGCACACCTCTGAATGCCATTTCTGTGCAGTGATTCCCTCTTCCAGGAGGGGAAGGTGAGGCTGAGGGATGAAATCCAATCTCCTCTTCAATCTGATCGGGATAATTCACCATGAGCTCAGCAAAAGGGAATTATTATTATTATTATTATTATTATTATTATTATTATTATTATTATTATTATTATTATTATTATTATTATTATTATTATTAAATAAAAGTGAAATAAAGCTGCTTGGGAGCTGCTCTGTGATGGACCATCCACATCAATCAGGGGGAAACACATCACTGGAGCTCCTGCTCAGGTGTCCAGAGCTGCCCAGACCCTCGTTAGCTCCCTGTTAATGGGGACAGTGATGGCACCCTGGGGGCTGTGGAGGGGAGCACAACTCTGGGGACAGCTCAGCGAGGTGGGCAGGGGGACAAGGGGGACAATGGGGACAGGAGGCGTCTGACCCACTCCAAGGAGCCGTGGAGCATCCTGGTGTTTGCACTCCTCCTCTGTAACCCACCCTCCGATCCCAGGGCTGACAGAGATGTATTTTTAGCTGCTGCAGCACAATTAAGTCTTCTCGTTAGTCTCAGGAGGAGAGGGAGGCTGTTGGTTTACTTGCAAATGCTTGAGGTAATTCTCTAATGGCTCCTCCACCATTACACAGACTCTGTTTTCCATCTCTTATCATATGTAATCCCTAATGATTCCTCCGTTATGTCCTGTTTTATTAAAGCACCATTGAACTATAGCCTATTGATTTAGATTTCACAGACAATTGAAATTTAAATTGACTCCAAATTGAATGTCTCCATGCAATCTGTGTTCTGCACTAAAGATAGATAAAATGCTTCTATTTTTGATAACAACTTATAGCGGAGGCACATTTTAATTCCAGGGAGAGCAGAAGGGCGTCAGGATTTCCATGACAATGGCAGGTGGCCAGGTGGCAGCAGGTCCCTGACCCCTCTGGGCTCCTTCTGTCCCCTGGGGCTCGGGGGGAGCAGCAGGGCGGCGTGCACGTGGTCATTTGTGGTGGATTTGGAGAAAAAAATGGGACTTAATGCCTTGAAGGCTGTGGCTGGGGAATTCCTGGAGGGCTCTTGATTTCCCGAGCACCAGCTGAGCCCCCTGTGCTGGCTGCCCCCGGTTCAGTGGGTGCTTGGCCCTGGGATGCTTTTATAAACCACAGAACTGTGGAATCCCACGCTGCTCTGTGTTGGAAGGGATCCTGAATCCCATCTCTGCCAGAAATTTCTGAATTCCACTTCTGCCAGTGCTGCTGAGGGATGTCAGGGGATGCCCCAACTCCTGTCCCCAGGCAGGGACTGTGGGGATCACCCTTGCTGGCAGGGCTGTACCCATCATCCAATAAACAGAATGATCCCAGCCGGCACTGAGGTTGGCTCTAACACAGAGGAGGAGGCAGACGAGCAGAGCTGGTGGCAGAACCCTTGGTTATTTACACCAGAGCTCCTGGGAGGGAGAGGAGCAGGGTCTGGAGCTGCAGGGGTGGCCACACTCACCCTGAGCTCCGAGGGGACACCCAGAGATGGGCACAGGGAGTGAAAATTCATGGGCACAGGTCTGGGCACAGCTCCTGGCAATGAACTCCTGCCCCAGCCAGCTGCACCCCCAGAGCTGGATTAACCCTTAATTTGGTGAATAAAACCTGGAAGACATTTGGGCTCTGGTGGGATTTTCCCCTCTGGTGCTGTGTCAGTTCTGCTCTGTGGGAATCCCAGTGGGATTCCTGAGAGTGTCCTCTGGATTGATGATCCTCGTGAGTCCCTTCCAACTCCTGATATCAGGAAAAAATTATTCCCTGTGAGCAAGGTGAGACCCTGGCAGAAGGTGCCCAGAGAAGCTGTGGCTGCCCCTGGATCCCTGGAAGTGCCCAAGGCCAGGCTGGATGGGATTTGGAACAATCTGGAACAGTGGAAGGTGTCCCTGACCATGGCTTGAAGACCAGTCCCATCACTGCTCTTGGGGTCCCTGATTTTTCCTGAGGCAGAAACCTCTAAGAGTTCTGCCATTCACAAAATGTTCCTGTTTCTCACTCTAATTAATTAATTAATAATTGATCTTTCAGCTTGCCCTGGCTTCAGGGGTGTTCTCACTGGATTTGTTTGAGGGGGGCTCTTACTGTGCTACCACATCACTGTGGCATCAGCAACTGGGGGTGAAGTGTCCCCTTAAATTTGGATTTTGGGGAGTTGGGGGCTCATCCCATCTCCTGGGGGTCCCTCAGACCTAAAAGATGGGGTGGGTGAAATCCTTTTGGCGAATAACCTGCCCTGAGTCTGCTGAAATTGGTGCCAGGCCATTCCAGGATTTCCCAGCCATCGGGGCTGTGTGTGGGACCAATTCATACTGTAGGGGTGAAGAGCTGAAAAAACCCTAAAAAAACCCTAAAAAACCCAAAAAAATACCCAAAAAACCCTAAAAATCCCCCCCAAACCCTAAAAAAACCCTAAAAAATCCTGCTGGCATTGGTGCTGCCCACCTGGAAGGACAAAACCCCCCCAAACCCCTCTGCTGAAACCCACCTGCCTCTGAAACCCACCTGCATTCCTACAGCCAGAGCTGTCACCCAGCTTCTCAGGGCGCCGTGGTTTTCTCTGAATGATAGACAGTAATTAAAACTCAGCTAATAACCTCCTCACTCCTGACATTTCTACAGGGGTTTTCTTCACCATTATCTACATATAGATTAAAAATTGTAATTGGACCAGAGATAGGGTTAGAAAAATCCACCCCCTTTCCCACTGATCGTTCGCTGCTGAGTGACACTTGGAAATTTTATTTAATCTGAGGAAAATTGAGTTGAACTCCAGTAAAAGTTGAGTTAACGTGAAGTACCTGCGTCGGGTAGGAAATGCACTTGGCTGAGAGATGAAAAATAAAGGTGGGAAAGGGGGTGGAGCAGAAACAGGGATCATATTGATGTTTCCATACAAAAGAAGTGAAAAAAAAGGAAAAATTGATTATGTTGGTAGCACCAGATGCTTTAAAGATTCATTGGAAGCAACCAAAAAAAGTTTAAAAATGGAAGAATCAATGATGTTGGCAGCACCAGGTGCTTAAAGATTCATTGCGAGCAACCAAAAAAAGTAAAAAAATGGAAGAATCGATGATGTTGGCAGCACCAGGTGCTTTAAAGATCCATTGGGAACAACCAGGCAAGCTGAGAATTAATCCAGCCTCACCCAGCAATTCCCAAACTCTTGTCCCATGGTTGATGTTTTCCTGGAATGCCCAGCTGCCCACTGGGCATCCCAGGAAAGCAAAGATCCTGTGAATTCCCTGCATTCTGGTACCCATCCCAACCCCACAATGACTGCAGACACTTAATTATGACCTCAATAATTATCATACCACGGAATTAGTAATGGGATAATGACAGCATTTATTGGAAGCGGTGACATATTAACTAAGCGGGGCAGTATTAATTGCAATGGTGAATTATTCTCATTGCCACTATTTCAATTCTTGTTTTGTCACTATTACATTTATGACAGCAATAATTACATCTCTAAAATACTCATTATTGGGAGATATACAGAATAAGTCTGGATAAATGCAGCAATTAAGGGATAATGCTCCTGGTGGGGAGTTGAGGAGCAAGAAATGGCTTTTTAGGCTGGTTTTAAGGGCTCTCCTGATGGAGATGACCTTTCACAGGATGAAGGCTTGGCACAGGGAAGCATCACATTGCCCCAAGACCCCAGGGAGGCCTGAGCTCCTGGAGATGTTGGAGCTGGGATGTCTGGGGGTGTTTCCAGGATCAGAGGTGCCAGGGGTGCCACTCTGGGGGTCCCTGTGAGCTGGGGTGCCACAGGCACATTCTGTGAAAAATCCTTTCCTTGGGATTTTTTCTCATGAGAAGCTGGGAGGCCTCAGGAACAAAATGTAAACAATGGTTATCTGCTGCTGTGGAATGCAACAGGTGCATCTGGGATTGGTCTCATGTGATTGTTTCTAATTAATGGCCAATCACAGCCCAGCTGTCTCAGGCTCTCTGGTCAGTCACAAGATTTTATCATTCCACTCTTTGCTTGCAAGCTTTCTGATGAAATACTTTCTTATGTTCTTTTAGTATGGTTTTAATGTAATATATAAAATAAAATAATGAATCAAGCCTTCTGAAACATGGAGTCAGGTCCTCATCCCTTCCCTCAGCCTGAGCCCCCTGTGAACACGGTCACACTGGGGTGCCCAGCAAAGGCGATTGAGGTGACCACATCCAAAACATCTTCTGAACACTTCAGGGACGGGGGCACCACCACCCCCTTGCAATGCCTGACCACTTTTCCATGAAGAAATTCTTCCTGAGGCTCTTCCCTCTTCTCCTGCTGTTTGTTGCTTGGGAGAAAAGCCCGACCCCAACGTGGCTCCAACTCCTTTCCAGGGAGTTGTAGAGAGCAAAGAGTTCTCCTCCCTCCAGTCCAGTTCTCGACCCAATTCCTTCTCCTGTGCTCACCTCCAGGAGCCAGAACAAGGCTGTTTATCCCAGAAAGTGCTGTCCCCTCCTTCTCCAGCCTCATCCTGTTCTTTCCCTGTTCCCAGCAATCCTCAGCTGGCTCCACTGTAAATCAAAGGTGACTCTGACCAAGGGGAGGGAATGCTGAGGAGGACTCCATGGATATCAGAAAGCTAATTATACTGTAATTATATATACTTTAATGATATAATTATATATTTAAATTTATAAATTTATAAAATATATTAAAATTTATTTATATATGAAATGAAATGAAATGAAACGAAACGAAATGAAATGAAATGAAATGAAATGAAATGAAATGAAATGAAATAAAATAAAATATGATTGATATGATATGATATGATATGGTATGATATGGTATTACATGATGATATGAAATAAAAAATATAATATAATAATATAATATAATATAATATAATATAATATAATATAATATAATATAATATAATATAATATAATATAATATAATATAATATAATATAATATAATATAATATAATGTTATGTTATGTTATGTTATGTTATGTTATGTTATGTTATGTTATGTTATATTATATTATATTATATTATATTATATTATATTATATTATATTATATTATATTATATTATATTATATTATATCGAATAGAATAGAATAGATATTTTAAATATATATACTACAATTATAATATACTTTATTATACTATACTCTCTACATTTCATCTAAAACTGAATCTGCCAAGCACTCACTCTGCACACACCTGCTCACACTCTGCACTGAATCTTGTGACTGTCACCCCACACACACACACACACACACACACACACACACACACACACACTCCTGGCCCTGACAGGCCAAGGAAACAAACCACCATCACTTCGGATAAACGATCTCTATATTGCGTTCTGCTTTTGCACAAACACAGGCACAGCAAATGATAAGAATCGCGTTTTCCCTTTCTCTGATGTTCAGAGAATGCGGATCTCAGAAACCCTCGGGAAGAATCGCGCCTTGCTTTTCCCAGTGAACAGAAACACGCCGACACGCTCCATCCTGCTCTGGGGGTCGCGGCCACCCTCGGCATCCCTGGCTGCTCTGCGTGTCCCGGGTGTCGCGGCGGTGTCGCGCCGTGTCCCCACACGGTGTCCCTCTCGGCCCGCGGCACGGCCCCGCCAGCGCCGCCATCCATCGGGGCCGCTCCTCCCGCGCACGGCGAGGGCACCGCGGGCTCTTCAGGAGCGCCACTTTGCTGTTGGTACGAAGGAGCTGGGCTGTTAACACGTGTAAGGTAATGGGATCCCCCTCCCGGCGCTGCCTGACGGATTACCCACCCCATTCGTCTAAATTATGTCACGGGCGGCGAGCGAGTGGCTTCGTCTGCCCAAAGCCGCGGCCGGGGCGGCGGCGGGGACGCGCTCCGGAGCTCTCGGTCACCGCGGGACAGCCCTGTCTGTCGCCACCGGCCTGCCCGGCACCTTCCACAGCCACATCTGGAGCTGGGAGGCAGCTCCTGAGCCTCCCCCCAGCGTGGAGGGAGCTGAATTCCATCAAACCTGATCCCCTGGAGCCTGACACCTGCAGAAATGAAGCCCCAGTTAGCAGCAGGACCTGTACCCAGAGGTGGTTTGGGCACCTTGAGGCTGTGCAGGAGGGCTGGATCTGCCTGGGGAGGCCGCAAATTCCAGGAAAAACATTAGAAGCGGGATCACATCCAGCTAGAGGACCCCCTGCCCAGCAGAAGGATGGGGACAGCAGGGGATATTTGGGCACAGCAGCCAGGGGGTGGACAAGGGGAGGAAGAGCAGCAGGTGATGCTCAGGGTGTGCTGGGCTGCAGGGCAGCACCCGCTGCTGCTTGGGGAATCCTTGCTGGTTTAATCCTCGGTTATTTCCCTCCTTTCCCTCTGCCGGCTTCCCTGACAATCGTTAATGTGCGAATGGACTGATTTTCATGGTAATATGCTAAACAAGTGCCTCTTTCTCTCAGTCAGACCGGGGTCGCATCCCCCTAGCAGCCCTCGGGGCACAGGGTGGGTGCCAGACCCCAAAAAGTGCTGCTGGTGTGGGGTGGGCAGGGTGGGGGGCGTGGGTCCTGTGGCTCTGGCACAGAGTGGTTTTCCAGGTGTTCCAGGATCTTCTAGAAGAGCTGGAGAGTGGCATGGGCAGGTGGTGATAGGAAAAGAGGGGATGGTTTTAAACTAAAAGAGGAGAGATTTAGATTTGGTGTTGGGAAGAAGTTCAGAGGGCAGTGAGGGCACAGGGCGCCCAGAGAAGCTGTGGCTGCCCCATCCCTGGAAGTGCCCAAAGCTGGACAGAGCTTGGAGTAAATTGATCCAGTGCAAGTGAAGAATTTCTTCTCCTTCTTAGTGGAGAATTTCTGCCTCTCGCCCACGTCAGCTCCCAGCTGCTCAGGATCCCCAGGGATCACACCAGCGACAGCAAATTGGGTCCATCCCTGCTCACACGTCCCACGCTGGGGCTCACCCAAAGGAAGAATCAAACTGGCTTATTTTAGAGATGAAGAAAGGAAGGAGAGGAGGGAGAGAACCCAATTTTCCTCCCAATTTGGTGCCACGCTGACGCCTGGAGATGGTGTCTAATTTGACAAGGCCGTTGGTCCTGCAGTGATGGTGTTTGACTAATGACAGGATGAACTCTCTGTCGGTGCTGCCTGCACTGGAATAGCCCTGGGCAATCACCCAGCCACATGTTCCAAATGTGGCAAAGGAAATTGTCTAATAAAGCGATAAAGTGAGGGACTCACTAAATGATTTGTCTTTTAACTATTGTAATGGATTTTTTTTTTTCCTTAACATTGTTTTATGTTGGAATGCAAAAAATTATTACAAGTAATTAGAGTCATTTTGATTCGAATCTCTGCTTGGGCTCGACATATTTTGCATACTTCCGCCCCATATAACAAGTCAGCTCATAAAAATGCAGGCAGCTCGGAGCGTGGCGGCTCAGGCGAGAGCCAGGGTTGTCTAAAACACCATCAGATCCTTTGCCTCAGCGAGGGGAGGGAGGGGGGGGATGCAGCACCACGTAAAATTTATTTTCTCTCATTAGGGAGCAAGGAAGAAGCGAGTTCTGCATGGCCATAGAGCTGCAGCATCACCGCTCCCCTGGCACTGGCACGGCTCCCACTGCGGCTCCCTGGGCACCCACACCCCCAGGAGCCACCCTGGGAGGGGAAGGTTGGGTGTTCCATCCTGATCCTTCAGCATCCAGACACAGAGAGGTTCTGAGCAGGGATTTGTCCGCCCTGGTTTGAGCACAAAACCTTTGGAGCACCTTGGAGGTGCTTGACAGGCATCCTCTCCCCTCTTTTTCTTCCCATGGGCTCATCAGCATTTTAATAAAGTGATAATGGATGGAATCACACGTGGCACAGACGCCCATCGGCCTGGCACACACAGCACCATTGGCCAGCCAGGAGTGTTCTGCTGGGGAAGAGGGAGAGCTGGGGAGCCAGAGGGAGTTTCTGGAGGCAGCATCAGCCTCTTCAGGAGGAGTTTGGCACAGGGCAGGGAGCAGGAACAGGTTGGTTCTGCCCCAGCAGCCAGGTTTGTGCTGTTCCCTGTGCTCCACTTCCCGCCTGCCTCTGGCACAGCTCCGTGCCCTGCCCTGCTGCTTAACATTGCCTAGACTAGCCTGGATCCCTGGGACTGTGCCAGGGAGATGGTGCCATCCAGCTGGGTCCAACCCCTGCTTAGATCCCTGGGACTGTGCCAGAGAGGAAACAGTGCCATGCAGTGGGTCAGACCCTGCCTGGATCCACAGGACTGTGCCAGGGAGGAGATGGTGCCATCCAACTGGGTCTAAACCCTGCCTGGACTGTACCAGAGAGGAGATGGTGCCAATCAGCTGGATCCAAACCCTGCCTGGATTGTTTCAGAGAGGAGATGGTGCCATCCAGCTGGGTCCAAACATTGCCTGGATCTCCAGGACTGTGCCAGAGAGGAGATGGTGCCATCCAGCTGGATCCAAACCCCACCAGGACTGTGCCAGAGGGGAGATGGTGCCATCCAGCTGGGTCCAAACCCCACCAGGACTGTGCCAGAGGGGAGATGGTGCCCTCCAGCTGGGTCCAAACCCTGCTTGGATCCCCAGGATTGTCCCAGAGAGGAGATGGTGCCCTCCAGCTGGGTCCAAACCCTGCCAGGACCGTGCCAGGGAGGATCCTGAGCCCTGCCTGTCCCCGAGGAGGGAGCAGGGCACGCTGACAGCGCCGTGGATCTGCTCCCCTCAATCAGATGGGATCTCTTCCCCGCCGCCCTGTGTATCTCACCCTGTACACAGCATCTCAATACCAGATCTTATTCTTTCTATTTGTCTTGTTTGAAAGCCCCTGTGTAAGAGAGACAATTTTTTAACTGGAAGATGGATTGCCTGGAGCTGTGCGACAGCAGGGACAGGAGGCAGGGGATGATGGATAACGTACAAATGATTAGAGGACAGGCCGCACAAATTCACATGGAGGAAAAAAACCTTCCTGGCAATGTCACGGCTCCCTCCCCTCTGGTCAGCGCTGGCACCAGCCCCTGGCAGTGCCCACAGCTCCTGTTTTGCAGAGCTGGGGGGTCTGGCACAAAGCCTGCAGGGCTGTTCCAGGTGCTGCAGGATCCCTCCAGCCTCACAGTGGGGCACAGACAGCTCTGCCAGGGCTTCATGCCCACCTCAGCCCTTTCCCAGGGCAGCCTCAGGCTGAGAGGATGATGAGGGGCAGAGGGAGGGACACCTTTGCTGCCCAACCACATCTCTGCCATGGTACTTGCCAAAGACAGGAGGTGCCACATGTCACCAGCACCAGCACAAGGGTGGAGCTCCCCCTCCATCTGCTCACCCAATGCAGATGCTAGCACCTCTACTGCGCCTCTGCTCAGCTATTTTTCAACTTAAAGGGCTAATAATGCCTTAATAAAACTCTTTAATTGCAGAAAATGTCCTTTATTAAGCATAATCACCATATGGTTGTAAAGTACTTACGGCCACATCCGTTACCTGGGAAAGTGAGGCTTCTCTGGTGGCTCCAGCATTAGCAGGGTGTGTTGAGTTTATCCCACAGCACCCATCTTCCTGCTCTGGAGATCAGAGGAGTGGAAACTGGTGTGGTGTTGGGTCCCCAGGATGAGGTGAGAGATGAGAATTGACTCCATGCTCTCAGAAGGCTGATTTATTATTTTATGATATTATATTAACAGAAAATTATATACTAAAACTATACTAAAGAAAGAGAAAGGAGAATGCTAAAACAAGAATGAATAATAAAAACCCATGACTGACCAGAGAGTCCTGACACAGCTGGACTGGGATTGGTCATTAATTAAAAACATTTCACATGGAACCAATCAAAGATGCGCCCGTTGGTGTCAGGGATCTGTGCAGGGTGTCAGGGACCCCTTCAGGGTGTCAGGGATCCATGCAGGGTGTCAGGGACCCCTTCAGGGTGTCAGGGATCAGTGTAGGATGTCAGGGACCCATTCAGGGTGTCAGGGATCAGTGTAGGATGTCAGGGACCCATTCAGGGTGTCAGGGATCAGTTCTGGGCGTCAAAGATCTATGCAGGGTGTCAGGGACCCATTCAGAGTATCAGGGACCAGTTCAGGGTGTCAGGGACCAGTTCAGGGTGTCAAGGACCAGTCCAGGCTGTCAGGGATCCATGCAGAGTGTCAGGGACTAGTGCAGGCTGCCAGGGACCAATCCAGGCTGTCAGGGATTAATTCTGGATGTCAGGATCAGTCTCGGGTATCAGGAATCAGTTCAGGGAGTCAGGGATACATTCAGGATGTCAGGGATCCATTCAGAGTGTCAGGATCAGTCCAGGCTGTCAGGGATCAGTGCAGGGTGTCAGAGATCTGTTAAGGGTGTCAGGGACCAGTCCAGGGTGTCAGGGATCCATGCAGGATCAGTCCAGGGTGTCAGGGATCCATTCAGGGCGTCAAGAATCCATTCAGGGATGTCAGGGACCCATTCAGGGTGTCAGGGATCCATTCAGGGTGTCGGAGACCAATCCAGGGTGTCAGGGATTGATTCTGGGTGTCAGGATCAGTCTAGAGTGTCAGGAATCAGTTCAGGGTGTCAGGGATACATTCAGGATGTCAGGGATCCATTCAGGGTGTCAGGATCAGTTCAGGGTGTCAGGGATCCATGCAGGATCAGTTCAGGGTGTCAGGGATCCATTCAGGGTGTCAGGGGTCCATTCAGGGTGTCAGGATCAGTTCAGGGTGTCAGGGATCCATTCAGGGTGTCAGAAATCCATTCAGGGTGGCAGGGATACATTCAGGCTGTCAGGGATCAGTTCTGGGTGTCAGGATCTGCACAGGGTCTCAGGGATCTATGCAGGACCAGCCCAGGATGTGAGGGATCAGCGCTGCCTGCACGGTTCCATGCTCTGCCCCATTTAACCCTCCAGCAGCCAGGAACTGATCACTTTGTGCAGGAGCAGCACCCCACAGACACAAAGACGTGTCCCTTCCCAGGCCAGCCAGGCACAGGCCCCTGGGAGAGGTTTGCTGAAGACAAAGGGGGCTGCAGGGACACCTCTGCACGCCCTGTCCTCGCTGGAGGCTCGCTGTGAAGCTGGAGGAGAAGGAATTGCGCTCATTCTTCAGCTGCCGCAATTTTACGTGTAATTAAGTTTATTAATTGTGTATATTAGTGATGAAATGGAGACACATGACTGTGGGAGCCCACCCCAGCAGGCATACATCTCCCAGACCTTCTCCCAGAGGAGCTGGAGCTCTGTCACACCATCTGCTGAGGGATCCAGTGGGTCCCTGGGTCACCCCGCTGCTCTCCCTTGCCCTGGAGCAGGGTGGGTGCTGCTGCTCCTAAAACTTGTGGAAATTGACCCCAAAAATGCTGCTGGGACTGTGTAGGGTGGGGCCGGGGGCTGCCGGGAGCAGAATGAGCAGAAGAACCCATCCAACCTGGCCTTGGACACTTGCAGGGATCCAGGGGCAGCCACAGCTTCTCTGGGCAGCCTGTGCTCTCTTCTTGTCCCTCTCTTCTGGGGACAAGAAAAGAGATGGGGCAAATGTGGATGGGTGGGTGTGACCGTGTTCACAGGGGTCTTATGCTGAGGGAAGAGACGAGGATCTGACCCCATATTTCAGAAGGCTTGATCTATTATTTTATGATATATATTATATTAAAACTATACTAAAAGAATAGAAGAAAAGGTTTCATCTCAGAAGGCTGGCTGAGCTAAGAATAGAAAGGAATGAATAACAAAGGTTTGTGGCTCAGACTCTCTGTCCGAGCCAGCTGGGCTTTGATTGACCATTAATTATAAACTTCCAAGATGGGCCAATCCCAGATGCACCTGTTGCATTTCACAGCAGCAGATAATCAATGTTTACATTTTGTTCCTGAGGCCTCTCTCAGCTTCTCAGGAGGAAAAAATCCTAAGGAAAGGATTTTCATGAAAAGATGTCTGCAACAGGTGGGGAGATGGACAGACTGAGGCACCCAAAGGAAAAGCAACTCTGATCATTATTCACTATAAACAGACAAAATCTGTTAATTGCAGCATTTACCCTCTGCCTGGTTTGGGTCTCAGCTCATGCCCATCATCCCCTCCTGCTCTGTGCTGCTGTCCTGGGGGCTGGCAGGGCTCAGGGGACCCTTGGGCCACCAGCAGGGAGCGGCAGGGGCTGGCTCAGCACAGAAGGCTCCTCTGGCAGCTTTCTCCCTTGGGCTGCTCGCAGGGCTTCAGGCCCATTAAGGATTTGCTGATTCTCATGGCCCTGGGTGCAGCCAGAGGCTGAAATCTCCTCATTTCCCTGCTGCACAAGCCTGAGCACTGATGAGCCTCTCGTTCAGATGCTGCCTGGGCCTTTTGTCCTGATTGGATTTAGGCTTTACCACCAGGAATAAATCCAAGGCACGGAGTGTTGGATGCTTTGGGTTTGCTCCTAATTTGCACTAAAGGGCTCTGGAGCTGCTGGCCTGCTCCCAAAGCACCACAGGCTCCCTTGGAATGTGGCTCAGGAGTGGAGGGACACAAGCTCCTCTGCAGGGTCTGCTGATGTGGTGGCAATGGCCATTTGCAGGGAAAAAATCCTTCCCTGCTCTGAATCTCAGGTGTTTGCAATGCCAGTGTCCATGCCAGGCCAGGGGCATGGGGAATTGGTGCTTTCCCAAGCTCACCTGCCTTGGTTTGCAGCCTGAGCAGCCCCACAGTTCCCTGGGCTGGGGTCAGTCCCAACCAGCGACCCCAGTCACTCTTTCCATGCTGTATGTTTTTTGGGGAACACCTGGTTAACGTTTTCCAAATGAAAAGAGCTCTTCTTTGCTGTAAAATGGCTTCTTTCCTTGTCTCAAAATTGTCGAGACACGCTAAAAACTGTCCTTCTTTCAGCTTCCCTGAGGTGTTCTGTCCTTAACCTGCTCTCCTGAAGGAACCTGTCTGTAGGGTCAGAACCTGCCCTTGGGGTCCCAGCCAAGAAACACCTTCCCTGGGCAGTGCCTGTTTGTTGCAGACATCTTTTATGGAAAATCCTTTCCTGAGGATTTTTCCTCCTGAGAAGCTGGGAGGCCTCAGGAACAGAATGTAAACATTGATTATCTGCTGCTGTGGAATGCAACAGGTGCATCTGTGATTGGCCTCATGTGGTTGTTTCTAATTAATGGCCAATCACAATCAGCTGGCTCGGACAGAGTCTGAGCCACAAACTTTTGTTATCATTCTTTTTTTTTCTATTCTTAGCCAGCCTTCTGATGAAATCCTTTCTTCTGTTCTTTTAGTATAGTTTTAATATAAATATATATCATAAAATAATAAATCAAGCCTTCTGGAACATGGAGTCAGATCCTCATCCCTTCCCTCATCCTAAGACCCCTGTGAACACCGTCACATCTGCTGGATCAGGTTCTGCCTGCAGACTCCCAGAAAAGCGGGGCAGGATTTGTCCTGGGGGTCCCCTCCTTGTCCCTGTCAGGGGACACAATTGTGGTTTGACTCCCAGCCCCAGGAGCTGAGGGTGTCCCCACTCCAGCAGGAGCCTGGAGCTGCTCCCCTCTACAAGCCCAGTGCTTGGGAGGCCTTCAGGCCCTGTGGCTTGCAGGGATGGGGTGAGACCTTCACCCCACAGGTCCCACAACCTCCTCCCCATGCCCAGGCTGATGGGATTCTAAAGCTTTCCATGGAGGGGAGAGTTTGCATTATTCCCCCCCCCACACACCCTTCAAATCTCCATCCCTCGGATCTGATGGGGCCCTCTGGGGAGCAGGATGCTGTTTGATCTCATTTTGTGTTCCATTTCTGATGTTACACCTTGTCATGGTGTATTAAGTGCCATCAAGCTCCGTGACGCGGTGACACCAGAACCTGATGCTCCATGATCGACACAAACACTCCTGTCCCCAGAGCCCTGCTGCCACTGTCAGCTCCACGCCCCGTGCCAGGCACAGACCCCCTTCCCTGGCAGCTCCAGAGCCTCTCCCAGCGTGGGGAGAGCTGAATTCCATTAAATTTCTCTCCTGGAGCCTGACACCTGCAGAAATTAAACCCCAGTCAGCAGCAGGACCCGTTTCCAGAGGCGCTTTGAGCGCCTGGAGGCTGTGCAGGAGGGAAGGACCTGCCTGGAGGGGCTGCAAATTCCAGAAAAAACCTTAAAAGTGGACTCATATCCAGCTAAAGAACCCCCTGCTCTGCAGAGGGATGGGGACAGCAGCGGATATTTGGGCACAGCAGCCAGGGGGTAGGATGAGGTGAGGAACAGCAGCAGGTGATGCCCTCCAGCCCAGCACACCCTGATGTCCTGGAGCCTGACACCTGCAGAAATTAAACCCCAATTAGCAGGACCCATTTCCAGAGGTGCTTTGAGCACCTTGAGGCTGTACAGGAGGGCAGGATCTGCCTGGAGAGGCCGCAAATTCCAGAAAAAATATTAAAAGTGGGCTTATGTCCAGCTAGAGGACCTCCTGCCCAGCAAAAGGATGGGGACAGCAGCGGATATTTGGGCACAGCAGCCAGGGGGTAGGATGAGGTGAGGAACAGCAGCAGGTGATGCCCTCCAGCCCAGCACATCCTGATGCAGAAACGAGACCCCAATCAGCAGCAGGATCCATTTCCAGGAGTGGTTTGAGCACCTTGGGGCTGTAGGGGAGGGCAGGACCTGCCTGCTTGCAGTAAAAGCCTGGAAGGGCTGCAAATTCCAGAAAAACCCTTAAAAGCAGACTCACATCCAGCTAGAGGACCCCGGGCCCTGCAGAGGGATGGGGACAGCAGGGGATATTTGGGCACAGCAGCCAGGGGGTGGGCGAGGGAAGGAGAAGCAGCAGGTGATGCTCAGGGTGTGCTGGGCTGCAGGGCAGCGCCCGCTGCTGCCTGGGGGATCCTTGCTGGTTTAATCCTCGGTTATTTCCCTCCTTTCCCTCTGCCGGCTTCCCTGACAATCGTTAATGTGCGAATTGACTGATTTTCGTGGTAATATGCTAAACAAGTGCCTCTTTCTCTCGGCAGCGATCCGGCGGCTCCGCCAGAGCCCGGTGATAGAGTCGGTGCACAATACCCTGATGCAGGGAATGTGGCATGCCAGAGTAATTCCCAGTGAAATCCCGGGGGATTTATGTCAAGGACAAAATAGTGTATCCCATGGGTAAATATAGTTAGCACAGCTGCAAAACAGAATTTATTTCTTGTTTGCGATATCATTTGTAAAGTATGGCATAGGGGAAGCTTTAAAAATGAAATTATAGCAGGCAATAAAAAAAGCTCATAGCACTGTATTCAAATTATGCAACAGTAATATGCCGAGTTCATAAATAAACATCTCTTATTAACCCTTCTCATAACAAAATGGTGTTTTTTCCCTTGGAAAAAAAAAAAAAAAGAATCAGAGTGAAAAAACATCTTCAAATACGGGTGATGCAGGGCTGCAGATGGTGGGACCTGTGGGATCCGTGCCATGATCCTGCATCCCAGCTCCTGAAAAGCAGGAATTTGGGGAGTGGGCATGGCAGTGACACCCCCAGGCCTCAGCCCTGCTCCCCCAGCCCCTCCTGGGTTATTAAGCCAAGCTGAGAGCAGTTAATCAATTTTGTTTGCATATGCAGGGAGGGCGCTGCCATTTCATTAGCTCAAGTAAGGACTCAGCACACTTTCTGCAGCTTCAATAATTCTCTTTAAAGTTATTGAGAAATGGATGCTTAATTATATTTGCATATGAAAAATAGGGTCTAATTAGTTTGATTGATTATTATTTTAACCTTAATGACATTTTGAGTATCTGTCCCAACTAATAGCAAATGTATCGCTAATAAATCACGAATTTTTATAGCGTGTTCTATCGAGCTTCCTTTTGAAATACATTTTATTAATCCACCGGAATGTATTGAAAGTGAAACAAGTCAAACAACTGCTCATTTATTAAACTGTTTAAATGTCAGATTTATACAAGTGTAATAGTACAGGAAATACGTCCCCACGAAAGACATCTGTGGGCCAGGGACACTCCAAATCTTCGTTATTTTAGGGAAATATATTAAGGAGATAAAAATTCAATTATGTCATTTATTGCACTAAATAAATTTATATCGACTGGCATAAATGTTTTGCATTAGCAGATGTTCTCCCCTGCAAACTCTTGGATTTGCTGTGGCCCAGCCTGTGCTGGGTGCAATCTCAGAGTGGTGGCACCTTCCAGCAGGATCCCAAAATTTGGGGGATTTTAGGGTCATGGGAACACTGGGAAAAAAATCCCAGCCGGAGCAGAGGGGTCCAATGTGGGGCTGTGGGCCAGAGGAGGAGCCCCCCACATACCCTAGGATAAGAACCTGGATTCTTTCTGCACTATCCGTGATTGGAATTCTTGGGGGGGGTGGTGGTGGTGTCCCTGCCATCAATGCCTTAATTAGAAATTAGGATAGTCACTTTGGCATAAATTAAATCAGACTAAAGATGATTAACAAAGTAATGCAAGAAATCATTAAATTAAACCACTGCGCCAAGTCCACTGCTGATCTATCACAAATTTGGGCTGCTAATGAGGTCTTAATTAGTGAGTTGGGCTGGAATAATTCATGTCATTCAATTTGGAGGAGATACTTTATTATTTTTTTTTTCCGAGACTGGATGCACATTTATCAACAAACGGGGCCCACAAACAAACAAACAAACAAATAAATAAATAAACAAATATCTCTGTGCCAGCTCAGCCCAGCCCTGGCAGGGAATTGCAGCAGAGGAGTTGGTTCTTCCTTTTCCAGGTGCTCCTCACACTGTACACAGCACCCTGCCCATCCTTTTGGGGGTGGACACAGAATGTTGTGCCCCAGCTCTGGGCAGCAGAGGGCAGGGACAACCCCTGTCCCCAGAGTGTGGCACCTCTGTCACCTCACCGAGGAGCCGCGGCTGTGCCATCGCAGAGCTGCGAGGGGCAGTGTCTGCAGAGCAATGAGCCCGGAGCAGCGCAGCCCCGGCAGGGCCAGGTGGGAATTACTCGAGAGTTCCTCGGGCTCAGCCCACCTGGGAAGGTGGGGACATCGCTGGGCTCTGCAGGGTCCCTCTGTTAGCAGAAGTTCGTGGAATTGTGGGACCGCAGGCTGGATTTGGTTAGATGGGAGCTTAAAGCTTATCTCATTCCAACCCCAATCATGGGCTGGGACACTTTCTACTGTCCCAGGTTGTCCCCAACCTGGCCTTGGACATTTCAGAGATCCAGGGGCAGCCACAGCTTCCCTGGGCATCCTGAGCCAGGGCTCAGCATCCTCACAGAGTAATCCCAGCGCTGCTCATTGTGGTGCTGTACCAAGAGCAGGGAGGGCAGCTGGGGGTACCAGGGTCCCCAAAAGCCAGAGCAGCTCCTCAGCTGCCCCACACGGGGATGTGCTGGAGGCTGCGAGCTGGTGCCACACTGTCTGCTGGAAAATCACCCTTCCAAATTGGCCGTGGCAGCTTTGGGAAGCGCCTCAGTGCAGGAAATAAGGATGGGGCAGCCAGACAGGGAACCTCCAGCACCTCCCCTCCCATCCAGGGGCTTGTGACCCATCTGCCCTGGATCCCCAGACCTCCAGAAATGGGGGGATTTTCCACCCGGAGTCTCTCCAGAACTGGGTGCTGCTGGGTGCCCTGCCCCAGCACAGCACAGGGGAAGGACAGAAATGAACACTGAACCTGTCAGCCCTGCAACACAGAGCAGTGGGAGCAAGGAATGATCAGAAAGAGCCAGGGAGGGTGACCTGGAAACCTCGTCTGCATGCACACAGGGCTGCTGCCGTGACTACTGCGTGGGATGTGTTTGGGGAATTAAGCAAAGCACATCACTTTTTTTGCATAATTGAATTCTCTGCATATTTTTTTCTTTCTGTGCATAATCTTCCTTTCATGTTGTTCATGTACTTCCTAGATAATTCAGAGGTTACTTTCCTTGAAAAGAAAATACTGAAAGAACCTATGGCACTATATCCTTAAGTATTCCACTTGTTGTAAACTCCCCGAGGAATCTTACAGACACTAAACATCAGTGGAAAAATATTCAATACATTTTCAGAACAGCTCTTTGTACTTGAAATACTCTGGTTGATATTAAAATATTCTCATCTCCCTATAATTTATAAGAATTCATAGAAGAAAGAGGACTCTATTTCTTCCAAATTCTGTTTTGTGGTGGGCACGGGGCAGGGGTCAGTGTGTGCCCGGCATTGGCATCACCCTGAGCCTGGGGGCACCTCCTGCACCTCCCAGCCCTGCAGGAGCCGGCAGGGATCACGCTCTGCTTCCCAGCACACGGACAAAAGGAGATGTGGAGGGGGAGAGGAGCGGAAAATTGCCCAGTGACATTTCACCGGCAGCTCCGGCACCGCTCGGCCCCGGGGTGGGGACACGGGAGCGGCAGGGCCGGGGCGTCCAGCCGGGACTCTGGTGGCGTGTGTGCCACAGCCACGGTGACAATGGGTGTGTGCCACAGCCACGGTGACAATGGGCGTGTGTGTGCCACAGTTGTGGTGACAATGGGTGTGCTACAGTCATAGTGAAAATGTCTGTGTCACAGTTGTGGTGACACTGTGTGTGCTACAGCCATGGCGACACTGTGTTTGTCACAGGCACGGTGACTGCGTGTGTGTGTGCCACAGCCCTGGTGACACTGAGTGTGCTACAGTAATGGTGACAGTGTGAGTGTGTGTGTGCCACAGCCATGGTGACAATGTGTGTGTGTGTGTGTGTGTGTGTGTGTCACTGCCACAGTGACAATCTGTATGCGTGCCAAGCCATGGTGACAGTGAGTGTGCTACAGTCATGGTGACACTGTGTGTGTGTGTGTGTGTGTTTGTCACTGCCATGGTAACCCTGTGTGTGTCACAGCCATGGTGACACCGTGTGTGTGTGTGTCACTGCCGTGGTGACAATGTGTGTGTGAGCACCATAGCCACAGTGACACTGAGTGTGCCACAGCCATGGTGACTGTGTGTGTGCATGCCAGTCACTGCCATGGTGACACTGTGTGTGTCACAGCCATGGTGACAGCGTGAGTGTCACCACCATGGTGACAGTGCTAGTGTGTGTCACCGCCACAGTGACCCTGTGTGTGTGTGACAGCCACACACAGTGTGGCACACAGGGCTGCCTGGTGTCACCTGGAGCTGTATCCATGTGTGTTTCCCCCTGCCAGGGACAGTTTGAGGTGCACAGGAATCCCCAGAGCCAAATAAGGCTCCCAGCAGGGCCACGGGCGAGCTTCCATTTTGGTGCTAAAAGGGGAATTTTCCACTCCTTATATGGGCCACAGGAGAGGTTGGAGGAAGGCAGAAGGAGCCAAGCCAGGGTGATCACCTCATCCTGCCTGGCCAGGATTCATGGCTCCAAACCCAGCATTTTGCCCCCAAAACCAGCACCCTGGTGGCCACCCCTGCCTCTGTTCCCTTTGCAGGGACACCATCACCCTGAAGGGCATCGGGAAGGAGCTTCCCAAATTCCTAGCACTTCAGTGGTTAAAATGTTATCACTTTTATTCGTGTAATAGAGATGAAGTTCCCGGGCCTTCCAGGAGCATCAATCTAGAGATTTATTAACCAATTTAAAATACTATTGTCTTTCACTTCAATGTGAGATTGAGGTGTGTTGTCGGAGGAATATAAAGCCACAATCAGCGAGCCGCAGTGCTGGGAGCCGCCAGTACCTGGAACTCAATAGATATTCATGAACATTCTCGTATTTAGTGAAGGAAATAACTTAATACCGACAGTGTCGATGGAATAATAGCCATTTCCTGGCTGACTTGCAGCCCTCAGAAAATGAGATTGCGCCTGCCTTCATTTTTCTTGTCTTTGCCGGGTTTCTCGCCGGGGCCCGCTCGGCTCGGGGATGCTCTGCGCATTCCAAATCAGCCGCAGGGCCGGCCCTGCCACCGCCCCGCGGCACCGGGAACACAGGAACACCCCTCCCCGCCAGCGGGGACATTATAAATATTCCAATTATTATTCCAGGCCATAAAGGAGGGCGAGAGGCGGCTGCTCCGGCATCCCACGCCGAGCCCGGCATTTTTCCCCCCTTCCCTTCCCTTCCCTTCCCCGCCCCGCCGCACACGCGCAGCCTCGCACGCCGCATAAATATTCATGGCAAAATCAATTTGCACCTAAAGATCTCTCCTGAAATTGCATATCCCCCCCACCTCCGCCCGTGGCGTGGCCCCGGCAGCGAAGCTGGGATGTGGCTGGAAACGCCACCTTCAGCCCAAATATATAGAAGGGGGTAAATCTCCTGTAATTGTTACATGATTTCTCTTATTCCTCCGTCATAAACAGCACTAAATTGGGTTTTATCATCCTAAAGGCTGCTGGCAGATGCTGCTGGGCAGGCTCCAGAAAAACGAGGCCCCTTCCTCTCGCCAGGGTGTCAGCAGAGCACTTGCTAGGAATCAGAATTCCAGAATCCTGGGATCATTCAGGTTGGGAAGGCCCTTCAAGACCATTGAGTTCAACCTGTGCCAAATCCCCACTTTATCTCCCTGAGCACTGAGTGCCACATTCTGTCATTTCTTGGATACTTCCAGAGGTGCTGACTGCACCATTGGAAGAGCCTGACAACCCTTACTATGGAGAAATTCCTGGAAATTCTTTTCCGTGGAGAAATTCCCGAAAATTCCTTTTCATAGAGATATTCCTGGAAATTCCTTTCCATGGAGAAATTCCTGAAAATTCCTTTCCATGGAAAGGCAGCTGGGCACAGCAGTGACACAGCCACAGCAATCCCCATACAAAAGGAGTCAGGTTTTTGGACTCAAGGGGCCAAGGTGGCCAAACTTAGAGATACTGAGAGAGTTTTTTAAAAAAAAAACACATTATAAAATGACCAAATGTATTTCCTTAACTCCTGTCAAGCCACAGTGGGCAGAAATCTCAAGCAAGGAAAGGCATCTCCCATTTCAATGCTCTCACTTGTTTTACTTGTCTCCCATCAGCTGAAAATAGAGCCCAGGGTGTCCTTGGGCTGTGGTGTCTGGGGAATTTCCCTGCTGCTCTCAGCACCACCCAAAAAGCAGCTCCCAGCCTCCTGTACCCCTCAGAGACTCCAAAACCTGTGGCTACCTGGGGTCTTCCTCTGTGGGGAAGTTTCTTTGAGGAAACTCCAGCTCCTGTAATCCCTTGAAAACAAGGATCTGTCCCAGGAGTTCAGGAGCCTCCTGTCCCGTCTTTTTGCAGGATTTGGAGTGTGGAGATGACCTGCACAGGGGACAGGTGCCTGTGGAGCCACTGGGATGTGCCTGGGGCTGGGGATGTGTCTCTGCTGCTGGGGACACATCTGGCAGCTGGGGACAGACTGCACAGTGAGAACACTGATCTTCCAGCCTCGGGAAAAGCTACAGCTCCCACCAATCATTTTTATACCCGCTAAACAAAACCTGACAATCAGGATTTATTGCTTATAATATTAAGTGAAGTTTAATTTAGACCATCTATAAAAGTCCCATTCCAGAGTGTTTCCCAAAGATCCTCGACACTTTAAAATAAAGAGGACAAATACTGAAGTGCTCTCGGAATGTTATGGGACAATTTCCTTTTATGTTGCCATTCAGCAATGTTTTCTCTCTGGCTGGAATCCAACGTTTCAATGAATTTTTCAGACTCTATCAGCCTCTTTCCCTCCCGAGCTGCCAAATGATGCTCAGTCGAATGAGCTGGTGTTGGCAGGACAATCTCCAGCACTCAGCATTCCCTGGAAGCCCCTGCTCATTCCAGCTCGTTCAGCTGAGCACGTGTGACATGCAACACGTGTAAGGGACCCTCTGAGCTGCTCCTGACCCCCCCTCCCTGCCTGACAGAGGGCATGGGGGCACAAAGGGGTGACCCCCATGTCCAGGGACTGCAGCAGGGCCACTGCTGGATTCCATTCTTTCATTCTGGATGTTTCCTTGCAGGTTGAGGACTTGTGCTGGCTGGGTTGGAGAGAACCAGGATGTGTTCCTGGGTGTTGGTGGCTGGTGAGGCTGTGCCCATCTGTCCTAGGGTGACGTTATGATGCTTGCATCCCCAGTTGTTGTTCTGCTTATGCTGGATATCATGTTCTGTGCCTTCAAGGCTGGCTCTGAAGAGCGAAGTTTTGTTTTGGTTTCTTATCAGCCGCTCCCCCACAGCTGGCAGGACACAGAGATGGGGCAGTACATGGTGCTGCTTTTGCTTTTTGCTTTTTTTGCTTTTTGCTTTGCTTCTTCTTTGCTCCTGCTTTTGCTTCTACTCATTAGTTAGTTTTGCTAAGCAGTCTGAATGTTTCCCTGGACTGCTTTTTTCTTTCTCTTTTTTGGAATCACTCAAACCTGCTCCAGACTGGGACCTGGGAACACCGAGAGTTTGCACCTTGTGGCTACAACAGCTACCTCAGCATGGGAGAGACTGATAACAGAGTGACCACTCCCAGGAGAGACTTTCTGAATTTGTCATCTTTTTCAGAGTGGTGTCACCCAGTATTGTTCATTCTGTGCCTGTTAAATAAACAGGTTCTTTCCATTCTCTCCAAGGAATCCTTCCCAAACCAGTTGGTAGGAGGGGCCATGTGGGTTTGCTTTATGAAGAGGCCCCCTTTGGAGGTTTTCTCCCAGATTTTCCCTAAACCAGGACACCATCCCAGCTCTGCCTGGCTCTGGGTGCCAGGAGCTCTCTGGGCTGCTCCTTGGATGAGCAGAGAGCGGAGTTTGATCTGCTGGAGGCAGAGCTGGAAATGGCACGGCGGTGACGGAGAGCATTGCTATGGAAACTCCATCAGTTACACTCCTCTGGCTCAATCCGCTCCTGGAGCCAGCCAGGCTGGGAGGAGAGGCAGGGAAAAACAGAGCTGGGAAGAGTGAGACATGAACTCACCTGGAGCCAGCCAGGGCAGGGGCTGAGCGGATCCACGGCTGCAGACGGGAGCTCTCGTTAGGAAACGCTGCTTCAGAAATCAGCAGAATTTTAATTAGGTATTGACATGCTTTATTCCTAATGATGAAGAACCTGACAGCCGTGACAGGGGCTGTTAATTACAATTCTCCCAGCCCTGGTGCTCCCCACCCTGGGAGCAGCACTGCAGTGGGGCAGTGCTGGGAATCCCACAGCCAACCCTTGGAGTGGGGTCTGGGGTCCGTGAGGTGACTGTCTCCATGAGGGTGAGCTGCTCCTGAGGGTGAACCCGCAGTTCTGGGATCTGCTCTGCTCATCAGTGACCCCAGTGTGAGAGCAGGAGCTGTCCCCCAGTCCAACCCTTTGCCCCAGGGTCGGCAGAGCAGAGAGAGCTCCTGGTAGTAAGGAATGTTCCTTTAGTTTGCTGTTCAACCCCAAATATGAGGGTTGAGATCTTTGGGATGGATGTTTGTAGAGCTCTTGGCATTATGGCTTTTCAGCCTGAGCTCCTGACACGGCAGGGAATTGCTTGGAGGACCAGCTTGCTGCTGGAGAGACAAACCTTGGTGAGTGACCCCAGCTTGCTGCCTGAGCAGCTTGGCCAGAGAAACCTCTTGGTGCCACTGCTTTTGGTTTTATAAAGCCACAAGAGCCCTTTCCTGAGACGGAGGCGAGCAGGCGGGGCAGGGCACTCGAGGCAGGTTTGCTTGTTCATCCCTCAGCGTAGTGAACTGGAGCTTCTAAAACACCCCGGAAATGATGGTAAATGTGTTTTAAAATTTTGTGACAGTGCATGCACAAATCACCAATTAAAGGCTCCCTAAGTGCCCATTAACATGATAAGTCGTAACAGCTCCGAAAGAGACATTATTGTTTATCACGTCAGCGACCCGTGGATTAAGGACTCCCCAAGTACACATTGACAGGGGGAGCAGAACATCTCTGGAGCTGCTCCTGCACTGCTGCACTCGGCTGTGGAGAATGGCAGCACTCAGGAGCCAGGGCAGCACCCAGCCCTGCTCAGCACCCAGCCCTGCTCTGTGACCGTGTTCACAGAGGTCTTAAAATGAGGGAAGAGATGAGGATCTGACTCCGTGTTTCAGAAGGCTTGATTTATTATTTTATGATATATGTTACATTAAAACTATACTAAAAAAAATAGAAGAAAGGATTTCATCATAAGGCTAGCTAAGAATAGAATAGGAAAGAATGATAACAAAGTCTTCATCTCGGACTCTCTGTCCAAGCCAGCTGACTGTGATTGGCCATTAATTAGAAGCAACCATATGAGACCAATCACAGATGCACCTGTTGCATTCCTCAGCAGCAGATAATCAATGTTTACATTTTGTTCTTGAGGCCTCCCAGCTTCTCAGGAGGAGAAATCCTAAGGAAAGGAAAGGATTTTTCATAAAAGATGTCTGTGACACTGCTCAGCCCCCAGCCCTGCTCTGCCTGGAGGTTCTGGCTCCCACAGCTCCCACCATCCCTCCAGCCCCGCTTTAAAACAGCCTTAAAAAATTAAATTCTCATTAATCTCCTCATCCCACACATCCCCATCCCTCCTCGTCAACCTGCAGCAGCTTGAGCAGGAATATGATCTGTTTTGGAGCCGCTGACAATCACTGCACCCACTGTTTTCTAACAGAGGGGTTTTTTAATGTTTTATTTGCAAATAGCAGCAGTTAGTGCTTCAGATTCTTCACTTTGAAACAAAAAGCACTTTTTTTTTTTTTTTTTTCCCCACAAAGCCAAAATATTAGAGCCAAAAATGGAAGCATTCTGCAGGGGCTGTGCTGCACGGGAGATTTGTGGGAGCTGTAGTCCCTGTGCTTTGTTCTCAGCCCCAGGACACCCAGTGCCCACACTCCAGTGGGAGCTCCCACTCGTGCCTTCATCCAGGAGAAAAGGTGACCATTTCCAGCTGTTTCTCATGTTTGCTCCCACTCTGCTTCCAACTCCTTGGCCATGGCCATGAGGGAGGAGGAAGAACAGGATCCTTCATCAGCATCATCTTTCAGAGACCCCTGAAAGACCTCTGGCATGTCCAGGGGCCAGAGAGTGGTGGCACAGGGTTCCGGTGGGAACAAAGGTTCTCTGGGGTCCCCATCCCCAGACAGGGACACAAGGGACATTGTGGAGCCCCCACAAGTGGTGCCTTCCCCTGAGGACCCCCCAGGCTCTGCCTTTGCCCGTGCTGTGCTGAGCAGGGCAATCCCTGCTCAGAGTGATCATGTCTCTTAATTTCCAGCCAGCCTCATTGCAAGGCAGGCCAGATAATTACACACAATACACAATTTGTGCAGGGAGTGCCAATTCCCAGGCCTATAAACATCCCATTCCCCATTCTAGCTGCACTGACAGAGTTGTATGGTTCAATTTCTACTGAAGCCCTCATGCGCTGTCTGGTCCCATGAAGAGCTCTCTGCTTTATTCTGCTCTTCCCAATTATTGTCTCAGGACCTCAAGTCAGGCAGGATTCAGGCTGAATTCCCCAAATCTCTCCATTGAACAGATCCCTTCTTGTTAGAACCTATTTATTCAAGATGCAAATGACAGGCTCCCTCCCCAATTGGAATCATTTTAATTCAGAGCCAAATAACACGCTGTAGCTTTCCTGGCATGAAGCGGTGAGCTATTAAAAATGGGAAGGAAATACAGCCAGGCAACTCCATCCTTTGCTTCAGGCCTTCTTCATCAATATTTCACTTAGGAATCCACAGCTCCATTTTAATAGGAGCCAGGTGGCAGGCAGGAATGCTGTGGCACCTGTTGGAGCTGGGTCTGGATACAAGGATGAGCAGATCCCCTCTGCCTCAGTGTCCCCAGCACCAGCCCTGGTGAGATGGGTGTCCAATAGCTCCTTGTCCCAAAATGCTGCTTCCTGTTGGTGCTTCCCAGGAAAAGGGAATCAGGAGCTCACTGGATGATGCTCATGGTGAGGTGGCTGCTTTTGGCTCAGCCAATCACCCAGGCATGGCCTGAGCTTGGAGAAAGCACCAAGGACCAGTGTGAGCCCTCAGGGGTTGCACCCATGCCTGGTTTTGCCTGGACCCCTCCCAAGGGTTACAGCAGTGCCCAGCAGGATGGGTCTGTACCCACCTGGGGCTGCTTTTCTGAACAAGAGCAGAGCTGAGGAATGGAGCAGAGTCAGACACCAGGACATCCCTCTGGCTGTCCTGGATGGCTCAAGCCCCTGCCAGGGGGCTCAGGGACCTTGGCACTGAGCCCAAGACACCTCTGACTTTGATTTTGACCCATGGAGCAAATCACCACCTTTATATGAAGAATTGCAAGCCACCAAAGTTTAAGTAGGATAATAGTTAGTTTATCACAGGGTGAAAATGTAGAATTTTGGGGTTTTTTAGAATGGGGGTTCAGGAGGCAAGATGGAGGAATTTGGGCATGTCCAGTCTTTCTCCTTCTTCTTCTTGGCCTCCATCTTCTGGGTGATGGTGACACTTTTGGGTTGGTTTAAGGTAGAAGTTCACTGTCTAACACAGGTGATAGGTATTGGGAAGCTATGGTAAATAGTGTACACATTGTTTTTAGTATAAAAAGATAACACCAGTGTGCCTCAACCTGACCTGCCAGACAGACCTCGTCAGGTCAGAGAAAGAATGTAATAGATAAGAAATAATAAGCAACCTTGAGAATGAAAACAGAAGAATCCTGACTCCTTCTTTGGCCTCTGGGCTGGGAAAAAGAGGCTTGTACATATCTCAGAGTCACTCTGCCAGCAGAGATTCTGAGAGAGCAGCAGGGAGGAGGCAGGACAGGCAGGGCCCCTCTGCCTTGGGATGGATCTCCCTGCTCCTGGCTCTGGTTTGCTCTCCCACCACGCGGGGAGAGGGAAGGCTCCAGGAGATAGCAGGCTCCGTTACAACGGGAGAGGAGCCTGTTATTTGATCCAAGAGCTCCAGGAGCAGAGATGAATAACGAGTCTACAGCACATCCACTTGTTTTCCTCAACAGTCAGACTTGGCTTCCTTCCCTGGGCTCGGAAACCAACAAACCTGTATTTGAGACTCCCCCGAGTGTTCCGTAACCATGCCAATGTGTGCGCCGCTTCCCCCGGTGCGCCGCCGGTACCGTGCAATTACACCTGACACCGTGTATTTAGTGGGCTTCAGTCACATCAAACCCTGCACCGGGCTGGGTCTGAGGCAGGGGCTGCCTCCAGCTTCCCAGCAGTGCCAAAAACTCAGAAATGAGCACACAGGAGCAGGCACACGCTGCCTGTGCAGGTGTCCGGAGCTCAGCCCGGCGAGGCCGTGTGGGACATTGTCACTGTCATGTTTTCTGGAAAATCCTCTTTGCCCAGGATTTCTCCTCCTTCTGATAACAAAGGTTTGTGGCTTGTCTCTCTGTCTGAGCCAGCTGGGCTGTGATTGGCCATTAATTAGAAACAACCACATGAGACCAATCACAGATCCACCTGTTGCATTGCACAGCAGCAGACAATCATTGGTTACATTTTGTTCCTGAGGCCTCCCAGCTTCTCAGGAGGAAAAATCCTCAGGAAAGGATTTTCCATAAAAGATGTCTGTGACGCCCGATGAGTCCCCAGCTCTCCAGCTGCTGGCCAGGAGCTCCTCAGGATTATTTATAGAAAGTTAACAAGGATCTGCAGGGCAGTTGTGAAGTAACGGCAGCTCTTACAGGTTTGTTTTATTGAAACATTTTAACACCACCTCAGCAATTTCTCTGTCAATATTTTGAAGCTGTTCCTGTCTCGTCAGTGAATTTTCCTGGGGATAGAGCAGAGCTGGGTCCTGCACCTCACAGAGCAAAAAAAGGAGTATCAATTAGCAAACTAATGCCATTATCAGCACCCTCAGGGTCTCCCACTGTCCCACAGGCACCATGTGCCCCCTCCAATCTCTGCAACCCCCAGAGCCCTGAGCACCAGGCTGGGACCTTGGGGACAAGGAGGTGGCTGCACCTGACCCAGCCTTGACACGGAATCACCGAGTTCTGCAGCTCCATGGAGCTGGTCCTGCCTTCCCTCGGTGTGCTGGCTGCTCTCACCTGTGGCAGAGATATTGGATTGTGTCCCTGAGCGGAGATGGAATGTTAGAGAAAATAAACACATTTTAAACCCGGGGATGCAGAGTGTCAGCCGAGCCATTTCCCCTTGGTGAAAGGAGCTGGGAACAGGGAGCTGTGGAATCACCAGGATCCTATTTCAGACTTCACACGGCATCTGCAATAACATCAGCGCCATCCAAACAGCAGCGACGCACAGTTTATGAGCACCTGAAGTGCCTGTTGTACCTGTATTTACTCCATTAGGTTGTGTCACATCGCATTTGAGCTGCAGGATTGGAGGCTCAGGCTGCTCTCACACTGCAGGAGGAAGGAGGAATCCTCCCAGGTGAGGGAAGGATCCCACATGGATCCCTCACCATGGCAATTGCAAAGGAAATTGGGATACTGGCAGCATGGGTGGGCAGCACCTGCAGATGGGGACACACTGGGGGATGCAGCATGCCTGGAAAAGGTCCCAGATTCCTCTCTAAGCTTGATAGGAGCAGATAAAATACAATAGAATGAGGTGTAAAGTGGGTAAAAAAATTGGTATTCTGAAAAAAAAGCCAAAACAGGTATATAGGTATACAGAGAGACAGCTGGGTAATTAAATGGAGAGAGATGGATAGATATATAATAGCTGGGTAGATAAATAGGTGTACAGAGTGTGTGTGAATGCACATTCTAGAGGAACATGAGAAGATTTCCACAGTCTGTTTTCCCTCCCACCTTCTTGTGCCCCCTCAGAATTCCCATTTCCCTCACAATTCCTGATTTGCACTGATTTTTCAATGGTGGACGGAGTCACCAGCACCGCCAGGGTTCGGGGTGACAGTGACAATTGTTAGAGACAATAATTTCTAAATTTTAACCATAGTTGGAGGGGGAAAGAAGCACTTTCTAATTAGCACAGTCACGGCTCCATGGAAACTTTGGGGCAATTCTGTCTTTCTTCTGCTTTGGTGACTTCAGGAGAACACGAACCATCCAATTATCCAATCATTTCTACACCGCCCGAGTAGCAGCTAAGAAAGGGGAAAGGTCAGCACATTCCAGAGAGCAGGACTAAAATGCCTTCATTTTCTCTAATATCTGTCTATTTAATTACTGGAACAATTGTTTGAACATTTTAATATATTAATTTAGCAGGAGGATAATTGTATGATTACAAATTCGCTTCTAATTGTGTGATTACAAATTCGCATGGGCTGCCATCAACTGGAAAGCTGGAGCTTGTGCTGAGGTGAAATCTGGAATTTGTAGGAGGAAGTAAAAAAGGAAGAGGGGTGTGTTTGGTTAAAATCTGGGATTTGTAGGAGGAAAAACAAGGAAGAGGGGTGTGTTTGGTGTCCTGCTCCTTCCTTTGGGAATCGTGTGCTGTGTGGGGCATGCCAGGAGGGTTCTGGTCCCACTGGGGTGGGGTTTGGGGTGCTGGAAGGGCTGTGAAACACCAGGACTGACCTGGGGGAAAAGCAGCCGTGAAAGCAAAAGGATTCAGGAGTTCCTGGCTGAGCTTCTCTGAGATTATTTGATCCTCATGCTCCTGGGAAGGGGTTGGCTTCGAGTTTTTAATTTTTTCCTGAAAAGGAGCCAGTGAAATATCAACCCACAGCACCCGGGCTGGGCTTTTAACACAGCATTTTAGGTTTTGCTTGAAAAGGTCGATATTGATAATTAATTAATTTATAGCCACTGGAGCCAGGGGTGCCTGAGCTGCTGCAGCCCTCCAGCCCCCAGAGACCCCCGAGTCCCCCAAGGTTTGGGGTCAGGCTCGGCCCCAGGGGTTCTCAGGGGGTCCCAGGGACCTCCCTGGCCCAGGGAAGGGGCAGGGTGTGTCTCTGAGCACAGCTCAGGTGGCATTTCTGCCACCACGAGCGAGGGAGAAAATTGGCGTTTGACAGCTCTTCATAGAAATGTCACCGAGTGTAAACACGGGGTGACCTCTGCTGCTCCCCCTGCTCCTGGGGGATTCAAATTCAATAACGCAGCCAGCGGCTCCTAAACGATGTCACCTCCCCTTTTAAGTAAATTACCATCAAATCCACCTGGCCTGCTGCCTTTGGTGGCCGGCACACGAGGCACCTCTGCCCTCCAGGCTGTTTGCAGGCACCTCCACAGCCCCTCCTGTCCCCAGGGTGTCCCCACAGTGCCACCACTGCCCCCTGCCCATACCCTGCGTGGGTAATGGGGTCAGGGCTCAGGCAAGGCAGGGGTCCCTCTGCTAAAGGACACAGGGAGACGGGGGCAGTGATATCCCTGTCCCCACATCCCCTGGGACATGCTCATCCCTGCTCCCACATCCCCTGGGACACGCTCATCCCTGTCCCACATCCCTTGGGACATGTTCATCTGTGTCCCCACATCCCTTGGGACATGCTCATCCCATGGGACATGCTCATCCCTGTCCCCACATCCCTTGGGACACACTCATCCCTGTCCCCACATCCCATGGGACACGCTCATCCCTGTCCCCACATCCCATGGGACATGCTCATCCCATGGGACATGCCCATCCCTTGTCACATCCCCTGGGACACGCTCATCCCTGTCCCCACATCCCTTGGGACACACTCATCCCTGTCCCCACATCCCATGGGACACGCTCATCCCTGTCCCCACATCCCATGGGACACGCTCATCCCTGCTCCCACATCCCATGGGACACACTCATCCCTGTCCCCACATCCCTGGGACACACTCATCCCTGTCCCCACATCCCTTGGGACACGCTCATCCCTGTCCCCACATCCCATGGGACACGCTCATCCCTGCTCCCACATCCCCTGGGACACGCTCATCCCTGTCCCCACATCCCTTGGGACACGCTCATCTGTGTCCCCACATCCCTTGGGACATGCCCATCCCTTGTCACATCCCATGGGACACACTCATCCCTGTCCCCACATCCATTGGGACACGCTCATCCCATGGGACATGCTCATCCCTGTCCCCACATCCCCTGGGACACGCTCATCTGTGTCCCCACATCCCTTGGGACATGCTTATCCCTGTCCCCACATCCCATGGGACATGCCCATCCCTTGTCACATCCCATGGGACACGCTCATCCCTATCCCCACATCCCTTGGGACATGCTCATCCCATGGGACACGCTCATCCCTGTCCCCACATCCCTTGGGACACACTCATCCCTGTCCCCACATCCCTTGGGACATGCTCATCTGTGTCCCCACATCCCTTGGGACATGCTCATCCCTGTCCCACATCCCTTGGGACATGCTCATCTGTGTCCCCACATCCCTTGGGACACGCTCATCCCTGTCCCCACATCCCATGGGACACGCTCATCCCTGTCCCCACATCCCCTGGGACATGCTCATCCCTGTCCCACATCCCTTGGGACATGCTCATCTGTGTCCCCACATCCCTTGGGACACGCTCATCCCTGTCCCCACATCCCTTGGGACACACTCATCCCAATGTTCCTCCTGCTGATGCAATTTTCAATTACCAGAGAAGTTCCCAGATTTCTGCCTTTGTCCAGTATCTTCCAAAGTATCTCATTGCAGACAACAATTCTATAATCCAACCGTGACAGGACGATCAGTCACACTCTAAATTAAGCATCTCAAATAAGGATTTATTAGAATTAATCAGACAATTAATGTAGGGCCATTAAATGGAGTTTATTAAAATACATCTAAGTGTATTAACTATTTAATAGGAGAGCTATCAGTGGTCAAAAAGCTTTCAAGTTGTCCCCTCTCTCCCAAATTCTGGCGGGCAGCACCATGGGGGTGAGGAGGAGGAGAGGAAGGAGAAGGAGAAAGAGGAGGAGGAGGAGGAGGAGGAGAAGGAGAAGGAGAAGAAGGAGAAGGAGAAGGAGAAGGAGAAGGAGAAGGAGAAGGAGAAGGAGAAGGAGAAGGAGAAGGAGAAGGAGAAGGAGAAGGAGAAGGAGAAGGAGAAGGAGAAGGAGAAGGAGAAGGAGAAGGAGAAGGAGAAGGAGAAGGCTGGTACCAACACTCGAGCCCTTCCTGAACCCCCTGGAGCAGTTTATTCCAGTCCCAGCTCCACTCTGCTGCTGTCGCTCCCTTTCTCTTCCCCCTCTCCTCTGAAGTGCCTCCATCACCTCGAGTGCCATCTCCAGCCACTCCAGATCGTCCCATTTATCCTTTGCACTTGTGCAGAGCTTTACACTTGCAAAGCAGCCCTTAACTAATTAATCAGATGTTAATGATTCCTCCAAGGTGCAGCAGAGCAGACAGCTATCAATCCTCGCCTCTCCCTCCGCATCTCCCCCGCCTCCACAATTAGATTCCAGCCGATTTTCCTCCTGCTTTGCTCTGTTTTCCCCGTGGCCTCTGTTCCGGGGAAGGACGGTGCGGCAGCATCCATCAGCCCCGTGCTCGTTAGCGCTCACTCAGCCGGGCTTGGCCGCCCTTCCTGCCGGGAATTCCAGCCTGGGAGTGCAGGAAAGCCAGGCAGGGGGAATGCACGGCCAGGCTGCAGATATTTGGGTTAGTCTAGAGAGGCTGAAGGTGTTCTTAGAGAAATGACACGTCCTAGAGCCGTCCCACACCTGCCACCCTCTGCTTGGTGGCCCAGCAGGGAGGTGGCATCTCCCAGGTGATCCCGGGTGCACTCCCAGGTGGGGAGGGAGATGGTGAAGGGCTGGGGGCTGCTCCCTCTCTCCTGGCAGTGGCTGTGTCCCCTCTGCAAGCAGAGCTGACCTTCAGGAGAGCAAAATACTCAATTCCCCCCAAGCTGGTTCCTGCTGTCCCAAACCAGGGAGAGAGATCCTGTGGGATGAGGAGGGGCAGAGCTGCAGGAGCACCCAGAAACTGAGCTGGCAGTTTTGGGGACCACCACCTCCTCCAGAAACCCAGTGTGGGATCAGGGAAAGCTCCTGGCTCCGTGCAATGTGTGGGGGATCCAACCATGGGGCTCTGCACTCCCCATTCCCAGCAAAACTGTGGGGAGGGGAGCAAGGGGAAAAGGGCAAATCAAAAATACAGGGTTTTTTATGATATGCAAAAATATTCCAAGACAATGCAAATGAAGCAATTTAGCCTTGCAGGCATTCCTCTGCGCACCATTATTAAAAGTTCCCAGCCTGGAATTGCCATTTCTAAATCCAAGTGGGATCCAAGGCAGGCACAGCCAGAGCTGGGGCTGGGCTGGGCAGATGGGAGGAATGCAGGCCAGGTCAGAGCCTGCTGTGCCCATGCTCCGGAGGGCACAAACCCCCCAGGAACATCAACTCCATGCTCAGGGGTCCATGGTAGGGGACAGGGAGGCGGGATGAGGTCCGTGGAGAAATGAGTTTGAGTTTACTGAGCTCCCAGTTTGAGTTAATTGAGCTCCCAGTTCCTCCTCAGCTCCTAGGATGGGACAGAGCACTTCAAGTCACCCCCTCCCATCACCAACACCCCATTGAGCCACTGCCCTCTGAACTGGGGAGCACTGATGGGATGGGGGAGTGCGGTCTGAGCAGAGGAGCTGGGGCACACGAGGGGGTCTGAAGGAGCACATGAAATCCATAATTATAATTACAATAATGGCAAAGCAGCTGAACTCAGCCCAGCAGTGGTGATATAACTTGGCAGGGCTTATCAGGAGGAACGGCAGATCCAATTAGGAATCAACGGTGCTGCAACCATGGAGCAAACACCCCTCACCCAGCCACTGGCTTCTGCTGGGAAAGCCTCTCCCCTCCCCAAATTCCCGAGTGAGGTCCCCTCCCAGTGACAACGTGCCCTGCTGCTGGGAATGCTGGCCCTTGTCCCACGATGGCCCCTCGTGATCCTTGTATTTTGAGATTCCTTGTTTTATTACAGTTATTTATTTAAGAACCTGGCTATTCCTGCTCTTTGTGTGAATTTTCTCTTTCTGTAAGTCCACTCTTTTCACTTGGCTTTTCTTCCTTTTTTTTTCCTCCGAGGAATTATGAATTTCATTCTTTCCCAGCCTTTCCCAGACAAGCCTGCTGCCTTCACATTCCCAGCTCATTCCTCTGCTGATTAGCCCCAGATCCAGAAGAGTTTCCTCTCCATTTGTATTTATAGCTACACTTACAAATGGTTCTGTGCAGAGGAATTCGGCAGAGCCCTGTGAAATAACCTGGGATGGGAGGGGTGAGAGGAGAGACAGAGGAAGCAGCTTTTGTTTGCCCAAAGAAAACTCCGAGGGGAGAGGAGAGGACGGACTTGGAAATGCAAAAGGCAGCTGAAGAGGAAAGTCACGCACTGCTGGCTCCTGCGGGGAAGAAAGGGAATTCGGGCTTTGTGTGAAGGATAAAGAGGCTTTTCAGGCCAGGAAGGACGGGCAGCTGCGGGGAAAGGCTCAGCCCCTGTTTGCCGCTGACCTCCAGCGGTGGCTGCGAGCCCCAGACTGGCCAGGGATGCTGAGTGCTCTGGGAGCTGCTTCCCAGATCCCTGCTGGGGCCAGGAGCTCTGAAATCCCGGGATCCTGCCCCTATTCACCCCCTGCCCATCCCCATCCCCTTGTCCCTGTCCCCAACCCCACCAAGGAATCTTTCCCCATCCCCATCCCCTTGTCCCTGTCCCTGTCCCTGTCCCCAGCCCCACCAAGGAATCTTTCCCCATTCCATAAGGGACCGACGATGTCAGGCTAATTAATAAGCGATGGAAGTGTAAACAATGGTGTCAAAAGGGAATTTAATTATTGGCGATATAATATGATTTTGATTAATACAATTAGATTCTTTAATTGCATTAGTAAAACAAAAAAAAAAATAAAAAAAAACTAGCTCCAGGTCACTAATTTGATTGAAATTTACAGCTAAATAAGCTGCAGTCCTTCTTTCCTCTCTGGGAAGTGGGAAGGATCTGTGGCATCAGGACAAGGACCTGCTTGTCACAGACATCTTTTATGAAAATCCTCTTCTTAAGATTTTTCCTCCTGAGAAGCTGAGAGGCCTCAGGAACAAAATGTAAACATTGATTATCTGCTGCTGGAGAATGCAACAGGTGCATCTGTGATTGGTCTCATGTGGTTGCTTGTAATTAATGGCCAATCACAGTCAGCTGGACTCTCTGTCCGAGCCACAAGCCTTTGTTATCATTCTTTCTTTTTCTGCTCTTAGCTAGCCTTCTGATGAAATCCTTTCTTCTATTCTTTTAGTATAGTTTTAATATAATATATACCACAAAATAATAAATCAAGCCCTCTGAAACATGGAGTCAGATCCTCGTCTCTTCCCTCAACCTGAGACCCCTGTGAACACCGTCACACCTGCTGGCCCAACACAGGGCAGTGCCAGCACAGGTGACACCAACCCAGCTCTCCCTGGCTCTGTGGCAAGGTCGGCAGCCCTGGGACCATGCCAGGGGTGCAGGACCCTTGTCACCCCATTGGCACCTGATCCCTGCCAGCCCAGCTCTGTCCATGTCCTCCTGCTGTCCCCGCTGGGCAGGTGGAGATGCTGCTGAGGGCCTTGTGAGCACTGGGAAGAAGAGAGACTCCCCAGATTTGTGTGTTTTGCATGGAAGGGTCTGAGAATGTTTGAATTCTTGGTGGTGCCAGTGGTTCCTGTGCAGCAGAGCAGGCCCTGGGCTCCAGCAGTGTGCACAGTGTGCAGAGACAGCTCAGCTGGCTGGGCAGCACTTCCAATTATGGGTGATCAAAATCTAATTATTGACTTTAATAGGAGCTGAATCTGGCCTGAAGAATCCAGGAACAATTATTCTGGGTTCCTGTTACATTAAACAGGAGCGACAGGACAGCTCCCTTTTCTTGTTGTGCAGAGATCAGAGCTGGAGAAAAGCTGAATAAAAACTTGGGCTGATGCGTTTGGTTTTCTTCTCAGTCCAGGAATGGGAGCTGTGCCAGATGTCAGCCCAGGAACACCCCAGGAGTTCATGGAACCCCAGAATTGTCTGGGTTAGAAGGGAATTCAAAGCTCATCCAGTTCCACCCCGTTACACTGTCCCAGATTGCTCCAAGCCCCATCCAACCTGGCCTTGGACACTTCCAGGAATGGGGCAGCCACAGATCCTCTGCACATCCTGTGCCACCACCTTCACATGGAGGTTCCTCCCCACTGGCCTGTTCTGATGTGATGATGTATTCAAGTCAATTAAAACAATTAAGCTCAATAAAATAAAAGTTTGACTTTGCAGAAAGTTCTCGTGGAGAATTTGCTGGAATAAGGAGAAACTTTTAAGCACAATTTGCTGGAATAGGGGGAAACTTTTAAGCACAATTTGCTGGAATAAGGAGAAACTTTTAAACACAATTTCCCACATCCTCACAGGAGTTTTTCTGTTGCTATTTACATTAATATTGAAAATTGTTAACACACCCCTGTCCATGCAAGAGTAAAAGCCACTGTGCAGCTCAGGGATTCCTTTGTAGGGTGGGATGTTTTCCTTGGTGCTGTCCTGGCACCATGAGAAGTTTTCAGCCCCATTCTCCCCCTCCCTGTGGTGCAGGGCTCTGGATCCCCACGGGAGCACCCTCTCCATCCTGTGGGATGCTGGGGACACCAGGCCTGGCCTCCTGCTCAGAGCAGGGGCTGCTGCCAGCACCTCCCTGAGATTTATCACTTGTGGAAGTGTGTGAGAATGGAGACAATTTTTCCAGCTGTGCATTATCCGCCCGCTGGACTGTGACGGCTCTTTGTGGGCTGTGACGCCGCCTCCTATAAAAGCTGTATTTAGGATCCAGTTTAAAATTCATATTTTCTACCACATAGAACATAACGGCTCCTCGGGAGCCCATTCAGCCGTTAGCAGAGGGATGATGTGTTTGTGGAGTTATTTTTGAAGGAACACATTTATTTAGAGGCTCTTTTGAGGAGGTGCCCCAGCTGTCCCAGGGCACTGCCCTCGGGCTGCTCTCTCACCCCAGGAGATCCTAGGGGGCCAAATATCCAAATTTCTCGAAGAAATTATTTCCTGGAACAGGTTTCCCAGAGAAGCCACATCCCTGGAAGTGTCCAAGGACAGGTTGGGCTGCCCAGTGCTGGTGTTACCTCGTCCCCCTCCCAGGTGAGCAGCAGGTCTGAGGTGGGCAGGCAGCCAGAAAAACGAGAATATCTGCTCCAAAACAAAGGCATAAAGCCACTTTTTGGGACAAAATTTTCCTTTGTTTCTAGCAAAAAAAAGCAGATTTATGGGTTAATAAACATCTACGATTGGCCTCTGAAAAAATACACTCAGGTAGACAGAAATTAGTCATTCAAATTAACTATAAATTAAGATCAGCCTAATTTACTTCCATTAAAATGGAAAAGCATATTATCTCCCATTCAAAGGAATTTGTATTTGATGCAAATAGGACAAATTCAGAAAGTTTGGAAATGTTCTCTGATTGTTCATTTGCATCGTTAACCGGCAGAGAATGGGCCTGTGATTTCAAAATGGGAGAACAGAAGGAACAATAATTAGTTATGTAAATAATGTGGCATTCTTGTTTATAATTAGTCCAAGAATAAAATAAAATTCACGCATGTCACAGGACTCATTTTCGTATGCAAATGAACAATCAAAATTATAAACGGTAATAATGCAGTTTGGGAGAATGTGGCATTTCTAATTTATTAGCCCGGAGAGAAGCCAGAGCTGATTCCAGTTGATGCTGGGAGATTTCAAAGGTACCTCCAGGATGGAAAAAAACATCCAAAAAAAGAGAAAAATGAGAAGGAGCTGGAGGAAGCAGTGTGGGATCACCTGTTGGAGTTCCTCCTGAGGGGAGAGCAGTGCAGAATTCCATGTGGCTCCTGAACAAGGAATGCTCCTCCTTAAAAACTGCAGGGATGTGGGAATGGCTCAAGCCAGGGGATCCTCGGGACAAGCTGAACTCTAGGAATGTAAGGGATTAAATAATGGTATTAATTATTAATTATGGCTTATCTTGCTGCAGAGTGTGGAACAGGAGTCAGAATCTGCATCAGGGAGGACGGGACATCTCGGGAACAGGAATGCTCTGGCTGCTCTCTTAAAATATGCTCCCAGCTCAGCTCAACGCCGGAGCTGAGGGCTCTCAGTGGAGCTGTGCAGCCGAGCCGAGCGTGTTGGATAATAAAAGCAAGGGAAGAACTTTAATTAAAGCTCCTCAGGCAGATGCTGCTGAGGGAACGGGGAGGTGTGCAGCTCAGCCTTTCCTGGCCAGGGCTGCTGGGGAAGGAGCTGCGTTGGAGGCACCAGGGGGAAGAGCAGCATCACGTACCCCCAGAGGGACAGAGGGACTCGCCCTGGATGCAGCCACCGAGGGTCCTGGTCACCCTGTGGAGTTCACTCCCATGGAGCTGCCAGTGCTCCAGCAGAACCAGCACTTTGCCCAGTGCCAGCCCCTGGGTGGTGGAGGGAATTCCCAAAGGAAGCACATCCAGAAGTCGGGCTGGGATCCCAAGGATCCGCTCTGAGCGTGCAAGGGGCTGTGTGACCCCAGGATATGGGCTGGGGGGTTTAGGAGCTGCTGGGCTCCCTGGGAACATCCCAGGGCACCATCCCCACCTCTCCAAAAGGCACAGACACATCTCCCAGCAGACACTGTGCTCAACAGCAGCAGAAGAAGCCCCAAATCCCAGCACTGAGCCTTGCAAAGCGGGAACAAAGCCTGAGCGACTGTTTACTCACGTCACGGAGGCCCTCGGATGCCAAACCACTGAGTGAACCTTTCTGTCAATCCGACACTTTTAGGGTAATTTAACTTAATAACACCTTTGTCTGCACAAGCATTTGTGTCTGAAGGGTTATTACCATCACAGTTATTTTAGGTGGGTTAATGGGATGGAGTAGATTTGAAATTGTCAGTGCAGCCACGCAGGCGGCTGCTCACAGTGTTTACCTTCCCAACCCTTCCCTTGCTTTACATAACTTCCCACCCTCACCTAAAAGTGCCATCATAAATTATGAGCAATTTCCCCCCAGGTCCTCATGCATCATTAATTCTTTGTTTAGAAGGAAAAAACAAACTGTCCAGGTCTTAATTGTTACCGCTTTGAGCAGAGCCTGGGCTGAGCGTGGGGCCTTTGGGGTATGTCAGAATTTTTGGACTTCTTTTAGTTAATATTTAACTCATCGCATCAGGGGGCTCACAGGAAAACAGGGAGGAGGAAAGAAGTCTTCTTGAAAGAAGAAAGAAAAATTATTGTGGGGAGCAATCAAGAATTGGCCAAAGCAGCACCGAGCCCAGGTTCCCTCCTGCTCCTTAATAGAGAGATTTTAGGAATTAGATTTTTTTTCCCTGCAGGTGTGCAGAGTGCAGCCCATTGCCCTTTGGGGAGGCTGCAGCTGCTGCTCCTCACCCTGCAAAGGAGGGAATCCCTGGATTTGCTGGGAGCCTCCTCCATCCCTGTGAGCCTCTCCCCTGCTCGACAGCGCTGGCTCAGCACCAGAGCCACGGCTGGGGATGCAGTGGCTGCCACCCCTGCTCAGCAGCTGGCACCCCTGCATGGCATATGGCAGCCCTGCTCGGCAGCTGGCACATCTGCACGGTGCTGGCACCTGCGCATGGCATCTGCCCCCTCTGCCTGGCCCCTGGCAGGATCCTGCTGCAGCCAGAGTGAGAGGGAGGGAGGGAGAGAGGAGAGGTTTGTGCCCTTCTCCCCTTCCCCAGACCCCCCAGCTGGGCCCCGCCTCACACTGAGCCCTGCACAAACTCACACCTGCTGCCTTTCCCCCACCTCGTGTCATTTTGGGGTGAGAATTACATAAATAGCAGCAGAGCAGGCACAGAGGGCTGTCCCAGGGCTGGCACCCTCCTTGTCACCTCACCAGCGCCTCCCAGCCGTCCCTTGGGCCAGGTGACCTTGAGGTGGCTTTGCTCTTTGGCTCAGCTGCAGTCAGAAGATTAAATTCTGCTCCTGTCCTGGGAATCTGATGATAAAAAGTCCTTCCTAGACAGAATCCGGATAATGAACAGCTCCCCGGCTTCGCGCTGGAAGAGGGAGTGTGGAGTTATTACTGCATTAAAAAAAAACCTCCAAAGTCAACTAAATTCACCACAGACACAGAATTCCTCTTCGTTCCAGCAGGGTGGAGCATCCAGCATCCTCAAGAATGCCGTGTTAATTGCAGCTGGGTAGGAGCACAGGGAGGGTGCCGGGGGTGCAGGAACCAGCCCTGGTGCTCCCCCTGTGTCCATCACTCCTGTGCTAAGCCCAGGGAGGGATTTATTCTGTAGGAAATTCTTCCAGTGCACATCAAAAATCCACGCTCCAAAGCACCAGGGGCGCGTGGTGCTGCACCACACTCGGAAGAAAATCCAGGATATGCTCCCCTGCCTTGTGTCCCCAGGATGTCACTGACCAGGGACAGGCCACTCAGGTACAAAGCTGTGCTTTAAACACCCAGGACAAAGAAAGAAGGAGAGGCCAGGCCAGGAGAGAGAAGAGCTGCCATAAACAAAGCTGTGGCAGTGTCTCTGGCATTAGTCATACACCAACAGGGATGTGGGACATATATCTGGGCAGGATTCAGGATATCTGCTAATTAAAGAAGCCTCTGACTGCTGGAGAGTGTTAATTCACAGACAGAGTGGTCCCCCCTGGGCAGAGCTCAGGGCTAGAAAGGATTTATTTACACCTCACAGAAAGTTGTTCTTTTTGCAAAGGCTGTGCTCAATCGGAATTTTTCAGAAGAATTTGTTGAACAAAGAAGGAATTGAGTCTCTGATGGAAATTCTCTGTGTGCCTTTAGTTAAGTCTGGAGCATCTCTCCACAGGCACAGCCCACCCTAACTTCCATTTCTTTCCCAGGTATTACACATCCCAAACCCTCTGTTTCCAAAACATTCCCATGAGCCCTCCTGAGCTCTGAATCAGACTGCTTGGACCAGGTTAGTAAATTCCCATAGAATCCTAAATATTTTGGGTTGGGAAGGACTTGAGGACCACCTCGTTCCTCTGGTGGCGTGAGCAGGACGTCCCAACTCAGCCTGCTCTCCCTGATGGATTTTTCTCAGGGATATGGGAGCACTGCAGGCTGCTCCCATAGAGTAGCAAAGCCTCTTCAGGGCTGGCAAACACCTCCAGCACAGAGAGGCGTCCTCACCTTCAAAGAGATCACCACGAAATTGCCAGAAAACAACGCGCACCGTGCGAGCGGCGCGGAGGCTCAGCCGTCAGCAGGACGGCTCTGACAGCACGGAATAAAAGCAGAAATAGCAATTTCTCACAGAAAGAGCCGGGTTGACACCTGCCTGACCTGTGAGCAGCAGGGACTCTCGGCACACCGGCACAGCCCGGTTGTTTGCTGCTGACACCGCTGATTAGAGCAGACAGGCGGGCAGGAGGATGAGGAGGATGAGGAGGATGAGCCCAAGCTCCGGCCGGTGCTAGGGCTGCCTCCTCCTGACCCCAAACCTGAGAGCTCCTGCCCTGCATCTGCAGCTAAATAAACCAAGTAAATCATCCTGGCAGATAGATAATTAAATAATTATCAGCCACTTAATAACAAGGAGTGGGTGTTCGGAATTAGCATATTAGACAGTGTCTTTAAGGGCTAATTGTTGCATTACATCAGAGTTACTCATTCATTATTCTTGTCATTTCGGGTGATAATTTGCACTTTAGGAGACAGAGACAATTTTAGCAGGCAATTAGAGACATGTCAGGCTTGGCCTAGTGAGTTACTGTCACAATTATTGCATTTTTTCCGGTGTCCTCATTTGCAGGAGTGTATTTAAGGGCAGTCTGGTAATTTCATGGTGAGGCAAAACAGGCACCGGCACCCGGGCAAGCGGCAGGGACGGAACAAACCCCGATTTCACAGAGTGTGAATTCACACACAGCCCGGGGGCTTGCAAAGGGACAAAACCTCGGGAAAATGGTGTTTGTACATTGCTGATGGAAACCTTTGGCAACGCCTTCATTTGGGGTCCCCAGCTCCCTTTGGAACCCTGTTCCACTGCCACATCTCTGTGCTCAGGAGCTGTTGCCCTTTTTCACCCCAAACCAGTGATGGACACAGATCCCTATCCAGGACAGTGCACTAATTGGTGGATATATGGATTTTTTTTCACAGATTTTGGCAGCTTTGGTTAGCTGGATTGGCAGGGACGGGCACCTGCAGCAAACTCCAAGGAAGAAAGGAATTCCCAGGGAACACGGCGCACCTGCCCATCAGGGAGATGCCATCATGTCTCTGCTTTCTCAGAGAGGATAAACACAAGGATGAGCCTTGTGCTGCTGAGCCTGACTGAGCCCGAGAGCACTGACAAGGCTTAAATATTCCTTAAACTACAGCTGAAGGGGAAAACTGGATCTGCAGCAGCTGCACCTTGGGATACATGCATTATAAGGGTATATACAGTCAAATAGAGTTAATTAAGCTAAAACCACAGTAAATCTGCCAGGCCCATATTAACACTATAGTCAAAATAGTGGAAAATATAGTATTTTCCCTAATAAATCCTGTTCTGTTGCAGATTTATGTTGGCATCTGCATAGTTACCAGAGTTTTACAATAATCATTGATCAATCAAAGTTTTATGACAAACCTATAATTTTCCTGTGTTTCTTTCTTACTTAGTTTCCTAGTTTGCTTAATTCCCAGAATGCAATCCAGTAAATCTTTGGGCCTGAGATATTAAGTAGATAATAAGAATGCCATATAAGATTTGCTTATATTTTAAACTGTCCTTGCAAATGATTTATAATTAGGGCCAAATCTAAGACAAAACATTATTAAAGTCAAAACCCTCCATAAATTACTGGAGTTTGCTTATGCCTGTAATAATTTATTAGAGGTTTGCTATAGTATTTCCTCTGGTGATATCCAAAGCTTTATGTGTCATAAATGGGAAATATGGGCTGGTAAAACACACAGAAAGCAGGACTGATCCCCAGTGACCCCCATGACAGACTCTGAGACAACATCAGAGGCGTTTTGCAGTGGAAAAGAAACTGCACCAATCGCCCAACTGTGGATTTTCCTGAGCTGTCTCTAAGTATCTTTCAATGTGTTGGGCTGACACAAGATGCTCCCAGCCAGCCCCACGCAGATACCCCAGGTTTTATTTTTTTTTTTATCAGTGACTTTGCTGCAAGTGCAATCCTCTGTTTGCAACCATAGTTCTGGGAAGGTCCCCATAAAGTGCTTCCCAAAATCCCAGCTGTGCTCCTGCCCGTGCCAAGATGGGCTGAGAGTGCTGGAGCCCAGCCCAGGCTCTGCTCATCCCGGTGCTGAGCCAGTGCAAGGGTAAAACATCCCACTGGGACACACTGGGACACACTGGGGACACACTGGGGACACACTGGGACACACTGGGGACACACTGGGGCACACTGGGGACACACTGGGGCACACTGGGGACGCACTGGGGACACACTGGGACACACTGGGGCACACTGGGACACACTGGGGACACACTGGGGCACACTGGGACACATTGGGGCACACTGGGGCACACTGGGGACACACCGGGGACACACTGGGACACACTGGGGACACGCTGGGGCACGCTGGGACACACTGGGGACACGCTGGGGCACGCTGGGACACACTGGGGCACACTGGGGCACACTGGGGACACACCGGGGACACACTGGGACACACTGGGGACACGCTGGGGACACGCTGGGGCACGCTGGGACACACTGGGGACACACTGGGGACACACTGGGGACACACTGGAACACACTGGGGACACACTGGGACGCACTGGGGCACACTGGGGGCACACTGGGGACACACTGGGGCACCCTGGGGCACGCTGGGACACACTTGGGCACACTTGGGCACAGTGGGGGCACACTGGGGATGCACTGGGGCACACTGGAGACACACTGGGGCACCCTGGGGACACACTGGGGACACACTGGGACACACTGGGGACACACTGGGGACACACTGGGACACACTGGGGTACACTGGGACACCCTGGGGCACATTGGGGCACACTGGGGAGACACTGGGGACACACTGGGGACACCCTGGGACACACTGGGGACACGCTGGGACACACTGGGACACCCTGGGGCACACTGGGACACACTGGGGACACACTGGGACACACTGGGGCACACTGGGGCACAGTGGGGACACACTGGGGCACACTGGGACACACTGGGGACACACTGGGACACACTGGGGACACACTGGGGCACACTGGGGGCACACTGGGGACACACTGGGGCACACTGGGGCACACTGGGACACACTGGGGACACACTGGGACACACTGGGACACACTGGGGACACACTGGGGCACACTGGGGCACACTGGGGACACACTGGGGCACACTGGGGCACACTGGAGGGCAAGGGCAGGGCTGAAGCACAGCCCCACTGCCATGGGAAGCAGCAGAGCTGGGTGGATTGACCTGGAGTGGAGCTGGGTCTCCAGCTCAGGGTTTGGGAATTTTATTTTCCCCTGTGCCCTGAGAGGATGACCGGGATCCCTGGGATGGGCAGCAGAGTGTGGGCAGCACTGGAGGGGCTGATGGCACGTGAGGATGGACATGAGATGTGCAGGGAGCTCCTGGCTGCTGGAGAGGGCAGCTGGAACCTGCTCGTGTCATTAAAAACTCCTTCCTCGCCTTTCACAGCAAATAGTGGAGAGCAGAAATGAGACCTGAGGTCAATCTGGTCGTCTGTTAAAACAGAGAGATATGGAATAAAATAAATTCAAGTAAAATTCTAAAAAAGGGAAATAAAATAAAATTATTTTAAAAATTAAATAAAAAAATTAAAAAGAAAATAATAATAAAATAAAATAAGATTAAAATAAAATAAAATAAAATAAAATAAAATAAAATAAAATAAAATAAAATAAAATAAAATAAAATAAAATAAAATAAATATTTTTAAAAGAAAATAATAATAAAATAATTAAAATAAAATAAAATAAAATAAAATAAAATAAAATAAAATAAAATAAAATAAAATAAAATAAAATAAAATAAAATAAACAGCTAAGCAGACAAAGTCAAGTGGCTGCAGAAGCTGCATCACTGAGCATCCCAGCAGCTTCACCTCTGCATGTCCACCTGTGATAGCATCAGAGGCACTGATTGCAGTGCAGGTTTGTTATCAGCCTCTCCCATCCATCTCCCACAGATAATCCCTTTGCTCCCACATCAGGCAGTGCTGATCCCTGTCCTGCCCTGGTGCAGTGAGCCTGGATGTCCTGAGAGAAATCCCAGTGCTTGGGTTTAGCTCACTTTAATGTTAAATAAAGTTTTCACTACGGGAGGACGTTTAATGAGGTTTAGCTAATTCACACCTTAAATTAATTCTAATTAAATTTCCTGAACTCTGGAAAAGCAGGACCCAACGAAGCCGGTCCTCTTATCTGTACCTGTTATTTTATTTTCAGTGCACAAATACACCATAACCAAGGTCAGCTCCTGCATGGCTGAAAACTTCAATTTTCCTGCTCCGTGGTGGCCGAGGTCAGTCCCATCCCACAGGACCCTGGAGGACCTCACGCCGTCCTTGTCCCCTCACCAGGCTCTGTCCTGGTCCTTACCCATTTGTAGGGAGGAGCGGGGACAGGAGCCTCCCCTGCCACAGAGACGGATGCAGATTACACCATTAATTTTTTATGTGAATTCAAAAAAAATTCCACGTTGACTCCATGACGCAAATGGGTATGAAAATCCTGGCGAGCGCACTCATTGTTACAGAAATCAAATGGCTCAACAGCCACTAATGAGGCAGACAAGAAGCTTCACTCACCCTCTGAGGATTTGAAGGCAAGAAGAGAAGAAGGAGCGCGTTACATTATTCATGCGCCTTGTTTGAGTTTCAAATCCTAGCAAGTCGCAGCAAAGGGGGATTTGGGATGTGCCAGTGACCTGTTCTGCACAGAGAGGGGGCATGGAAAGTCCTGTTCCATAACTGAGAGCTCCTTGCAAATGCTTCTCCCACCTGGACAGGGCTCCCTGCACTGGGATGTGCTCAGGAATGCCCCAGAGATGCCCCAGGGATGCCCCAGGATGGGGAGGATTCACCAGCAGCACCCCACGATTGCCAGGCGCTGCCCACCCACAGGAGCTGCAAACTGTTTAAAACACTCCATATTCTGCTAAAACAGGTGCCAAAATCTTTTAGAGGGGAAGGAAGAAAGGGAAAACCTGGGAGAACAGTTTATTTGAGGAGGAGACGTGCAGGCAGTGATGAGGTGCACAGTGCAGCTGTTGACCAGGTATTAAGGGCTAATAAACAGATTCCCGGAGTTCTTCTGCATTTTGTAATTATGACTGGCCCATAAAACCCTCCTGGCCAACATTATCTCAGCCAGCTTTACGAGTGCTCACGAGGTTAATGCAGAGCTGTAAATCCGCAGCGGGTCACGGGAGTGAGAGCGGAGGAAGTGTCTGTAAATCTGGAGGAATTGCTCCAGTTTGTTTAACAAAATCCTGGCCCATGAGGAGCTGCAGGTTCCTTTTGGGGCTGTGTGTCCACTCAGCCCTGCCTGGCAGGGACGTGAGGGACTCTGTGTCTGTCTGTCCATTGGATGGATCCTATTTTCTGCATCCAAAACATCCCTTGAGTCTGGATTCATTATTTAAAACTGTGTTCTCTCACTGTCACCATCCAGGGCCACCACCCAGTGCCACCAAGGTGCCACCACCCCTGGCAGAGCTGCTGTGCCACAAACAGTGTTGGGAGTATTGGGACCGTGGTTGAGCACAGCCAAGGCAGAGTTAAACTCCCTCCTCACACCTCTCCAGGTCAGCGTACATTTGCTTGGATTTTACATTGGAATTTGAAATCCACAGCCACAAGGAAACATTTATTTTCTTGCCCTTCAATGATCAAACAAGTGGCGCCGAGGCACAAGGAAGCGGAGTTTCCATTAGGAGAACTGTTTTCTTTTTGCTGTAAAATATCAAATATTTTGACATTTCCATCACACTTTCCTTTGTATCAAAGCTGCAATGGCAGAACAATCTCAAGGCATTTAAACTTCAGAGGTTTGTGCGTTTCTGAGCGTTCCCTCCTTTACAAGGGGACACTTCTGAAGGGATGTGTGATTTCTCTCTCAGAGACCAAAGGAAAGGTAATAAAAACAAGAGCCCTGTGAGGGCTCTGGGGAAGTGGCTCTGAGGTAATCTCCTTCCAGGAGCCGCAGTGTACCAGAGCGTGGGTGAGGTTCTGGACATTGGGGCATCATCATCATCATCATCATCATTACTCCCACCCTGCAGGATGGTGTCACTGAGGGACAGGATCCATCTCACTGCCCCAAAGTGGCTGGAGAGGGAAAGCAGCTGCCTGTGTCTGAGGCAAAGCTCCTGCCCAGGTCCTCTCTTAGACTGACAGGGACAGATCCATTTTTAGAGAGTCACAGAACCATTAAGGCTGAAAAAGACCTCCAATAGTGCCATGCCAATATCGTCAAGGGCCATCTTCACTCATTGTTTGAGCATCTCCAGGGATGGGGACTCCATCACTTCCCTGGGGAGCCTGTTTGTGGGGTGTCAGAGCAAAGTGACCCCCAAGTGCTGCTGGAGGCACCCTGTGTGTCCCTGCTGCCCCAGGTGGGTCCCCTTGCGACGCTGTGTTACCATCACCATTCTTTCTCTCTGCTTTAACCAAAAAGTGCCTGCAATCCCTGGCATTTCAGGGGTGACCTGCACCCTTCAGTGAGGGAGGAGACTGCAGATTTGTCCCTGGCTCAGTTGGTAGAGCATTTGACCCTTAATCTCAGAGTCGTGTGTTCAAGCCCCATGTTGGGCGCCATCTGTAAAGGCTGATGTCTACGGGGCCTTCAGGTCTGATCCAGCTACCTCTGGATCTTGGCCCCAGATCTGATCCATCTAGCTCTGGAGCCTGGCCCCAGGTCTGACCCAGCTCTAGCTCTGGACACCGGCCCCTCACAACCTTTGCAAGGAAAAAAATAGAAGACTAGCAGCGTTCTTCTCCTTGGGACCAAAAATCCCACAGCTTTATTGTGGAATTACTCCAGGGGATCTGAGATGGGAAAAGAGCAAAGGAGAAGAAGAGGGCTAGGTTCTTGTCCCAGGAGATTTTAATCCCAGGAGGAATTTTAAGCCCAGGACAGAAACCACAGCCAGTGGGATGCAAGTGAGGAGGGGTCAAGGAGAGGAGTAAACCTGGAAGAGACCACCACCATGAGGTTTTGGGGGGAAAGGGGAGAATGGGACAAACCATGGGATCCGTGCAAATTACCAAACACCCAGTGCAAAAACAATGACTGAATAAACTATTTAGTGCAATACAACAGGGGGCAACCTGCCCTGCTCACGGGTGCCCTGCTGTGCCCACCTGGAGGGACCTGCAGCACATCTGCAGCACCTGCGAGCAGCCACAGCTGGCAGGGCACATCCCAAAGGGAATTGGGCCAAGGATGACCAGCAGGCACAGGTCTGAGGGGTCAGCAGGAGCCAATTCCCATGGGGAATCACGCTGCCACCAGCCCAGCTCGGTCCCACACGTACTGGGAGCAAAGCACGAGCAAATCCTGGAGCCCCTGCAGGCAAGATTTTCCATGTGCTTCCTGCATGTAAATGGCTTCCAGAGTAAAACTGCTTTGAAGTTGCTGTTTATCTCACTCTGATAACAATCTGCTTCATTTCTTGTGTCAAAGTAATTAGAGTGTAATTATTTTTATTTATTTTTTTAAGTAACAGGTACTAGAATTGCTGCAGGGCTCCAGAGGAGCTGGGAGGATCCTGCTCCTCCACTTCCAGCCCTTCCTCTCTGCTTGCTGCCTTCATCCTCTCCCTCCCCATCCCCTGCTCGTTCTCTGAGTGTTTGGACTCCTTTTCTCTCGCCTATTTGTGCCTGACTTCAGTTTCTCCTTTTCTGTTTGTTTTCTCTAGACATCAATTTTTCATGCTGGAGAGCCGAGGATAATTAATTAATGATTCATAGGAATGCTGTGGCTATAATATAATGAGGGGATGGTTCATAACCTGTTGCAGAGGCAGTTACCAGTAATTTCAGAATAATTAAGAGATGGTTTTAGCACATTTCAAAAGCCCTTCTAGAATCAAGGAGATAGGCAAATTTATTTCTCTCAAAGCACTCAGGGAGACCCCTTGGTGGCACAGGCAGCATTTCCAAGCTCCTGCTGTGGACCATGGGCTGGGGATGATCCCATCCTGGAAACCCTCAGCCTTCAAGTCCCCTCTTTAAAACTCTTTCACTCCCACATCTTCCCCACCCAAACCAAGCAGACTTTTCCCCTTTTTCTCCCCTTTTATTTTTATTTTTAGTACCACAGGGTGTTACAACCAGCCTTCCTATTAGAGGCTAGACATATCCAGAGCCTTAATGATAGATTAAATACTAAATACCTTAACATTTGAAAAATGACATTTATTATACAGAGTTGTAAATAGAGGGAAAAATGACAATAGAACACAGTGTAGATCTTACACAAACTGCACCGGCTCTGTGTAATGACTATGATAATGTCAGTGCTAACAAGCAGATAATTGGCATCACTGAGATAATTTTTGGCACCTTATGCAGAGGGGAAACTGCTCTGCATAATTATTTTACCTAGGAATATTCTTCATTTAACAGGTCCATTTGCATAGCGGTTGGAACTTTTTAAGCTGCGCAGGGTGTTTAACATGTTGATTTGTTTTATCCACAAAACAACTGTTTATTCATGAGAACTGGCACCTGAGGACTTTTTGTAATGAGGCCACAGTGACCCAGTTGGAAGCACCGGCCTTTTATTGGATTTACAGGTCCAGGTGGAAGCAGGATTAGCCAACCTCTCACAAACACCTCCCAGGTTTTAGAGACATTGTAATACTGAGGCATTCTCTGTAGTAAAACTTTACTTCTTCAGTGACAAAAGCTGATCACTCCAGTGTTTCCCTGCTGCTGCAGGCACTGGTCTGGGGCTGCAGCTCCCTGTGTCGTCAGGATAGTGACACAAAACCAGGAGAATTCTCCTCAAGCTCCCAAACCCAGCAAACCGTGCACATCCCTACCTGCAATCAGGCGCCGGGGAAGGGGGTGATGAAACATGGAGGGGGGGTAAATGATCCAAAAGCTGGCCCAGGAATTATGCTGGGATAGGGTGAGGGTTGGCAGAGCAGAGCTCAGTGCTGCTCTCAGCCCCAGATCTCAGCACAGGTCAGGCTGAGGAGCTCTCAGGGTCTGCCAATGACCCTGCAGGGTTGTGCCAAGTGGTCTGGAAAAAGAAAAGAAGCAGTCTGGAAAAGGAAAAGCTACTGGACACCAGCCTTGGACTTTCATGGCAGGCAGAGCCCTGGCTAAGGTCCAGGTGTGTTCAGGCTCCAAGGCTCAGAGCATCCCACATCCATCTGCCTGGGCTGCCCTGGCTGGAGGCAGCCTCCTGTCCCTGCCAGATCTGAGCTGGCCAGAGCACTGTTTGTCCCATTCCAAGGATATTTCCAAAGCAAGGAATGTTCTGGGTCTTCCGTACTCAAACCTCAGTGTGTTCATCCCTGGGCAGGAATCACAGCAGCTCTGCCAGGGAAAAATTGAAATTCCTCCCAGCTTTCACTGATGCTCCCTTGGCTTTTCCAGCTCTGTTTCTGTACGTGCTGGAGGAGCCTCCCAAAGCCCAGTGGGAGCCTCTGCCTTTGCAGAATCCCAGCCTGGAATTCCCCACCCATGCAGCTTGCAGGAGACCAGCTGCTGCCCCTAAACCTCCTCTCCCACAGCCTTTCACCTGCTCCACCTCAAGGAAAACTTAAATTTGCTATACGTTTTCCTCTGAACCTGCAGATATCAATTTTACTGTGAAAAATCCAGTGGTGTGACTCATTTGACCATGTATTGGCTTTGTCCAGATGCGTGCAGGTGCATGCCCAGATGTCAGCAGTGATATGCCCAGATGTGTGCTGTTATATGCCTATGGGCACAGCAGCCTCTGCCCCTCTGCAAACTCAGGCACCAGCAATTTTCAGCTCAGCCAACTGTTTTAAGGTTAAATCCCATTTTTTTTCCCAAACAAGGCTGTTGGCTTGAGCGAAGGCAGGTCTGTAACATTTCCAGTGAGATGTTAAACTTCTGCCTGTGTTTTGATGAGCTATCCCTGAGCTTCACCCTGCCACATTTGCTGGGAGGAAGAGCCTGTACCAGGGCGAGGGACACGGAGCCAATCCATCACACTCTGGGGCTTTCAAGGCCATCTCCCTGGCCTCTAATGCTCTGCAAAATGGTTCATTCTCTGCTGCTTTATAAATTTGATGTGCAGCCTGCCAGCTCCCAGCTCCCACCCAGAGCCCTGAGTAATCCTTGCCAGCCAGCCCCACTTTGTGCCAGCAAAACCCGTGGGCATTTCTAATGGATTTAGCTCATCTGCTGCATTAAAAAGTCCTACACATGTTAAATCTGCATCCTCACCTGCCCAGAGAGAGGTGTCCAGCTCTGCAGGGATCAGCTGGAAGGCACTGTGCTGTCCCTCACTGAAGAACAGCAATTTCAGCCTCCCAGTCCGCCCAAGAGCTCAACACCCCTTTCTTTATGGCTCTGCCAGCCCATCTGTCTCAGAGCCCGAGACCACACTCACTCCTGGTGGGATTTTCTCCTTTCCAATTCCCCAGTCAGCTCTCGTTCAGTGGGGAGATTTATTACCCCTCCTCTGTGCTCCCTGGCTCCGTGCCACAGCGAGGGAGCAGCAGCTCAGGCAATACTCCAAGGGCCAGGAGCTGCAATCCTGGGCTGGCACACGGCACTGTGCCAGGAGGTTTGGTGTTACAGGGGTTGCTCAGCACCAAATCTCTGCTCCCTGCCCTGCTGAGTGTCTCAGGGGGTGTCACAGCTGTGTCACACTACGGGAGGAGGAATTCAGATTGCCCTGCCTTGTCTGAGGATGGACTGGAAATGCTGAGTGGGAGAGGGGTGAAAGTGAAACTCATCCCAGGGCTGTGGCCAGGGGCTGTGTGGTCCATGACAATGCCCTGAGTGTGTCAGTGCCATGAGAGACTCAATAACCTGGCGTGGCATCACAGATGCTCTGTGCAATCCTGATCCCCATCCCCAGCTCCAGAGGGGCAGCTGGAAGGTTGGGGCGCCAGTAAGGGATGGAGTTATGGAGAGAAAACAGCCTGGAGATCTTCAGCTGCGTAAGGAGAGAGGGGGAAAAATGCAAAATGCTGTGGATGCCATGGCACAGGAATCCAGGCTGGGCAGGGGAGCAGTCCTGGCCATGGAGTCACTGGGGAGAACTCTGGTTGTTTTCCTTGTCCAGCTGATGGAGCCCATCTCGATTCGAGATGCTGAGGACATTATTGATCTAAACAAGTTGTCAGTGAAGGAAAAGTTGTAATTGCTGCTGTAGTTGCATTGTAACACACCAGCCCCGAAGGGAAATTAAAGTTTGGAGCTAATAGGGTTGTATGATCCTTCAACCTTTGATGTATTGAATCTGGAGCAGCCCTTGGAATACTGATTTGATGCACAAAGGATCATTTTTAACAGCAGCTGCATCTCCAGGTCCTCTGATCCAATTCTCCCTTCAATCCCACTGCAAGGCAAGAGAATGGCTCTCAGTGCATCTTCCCCCTCTGCCCTTGGGCCTCTTCCTTCAGCTCCCACGGTTCTGAGCACCCCTGGCGCTTGTTGCAGGAATAAAGCTTGCAGGAATGAGGGCTGGGATAAGGCAGCATTGCCTGTGAGTGTGGGAAAGAGCTCAGGGTGGGATTTCTGGGACTGCAGCTTGTCCCTGCTGCTGCACCTCCATCCAGGGAATGTGTTCTGCAGCAGGAGCACCAATCCTGGGCTCAGTGCTGGCTGAGGGTCCCAGGGTCCTGCCCAGCCAGGATTTCCTTAAAGAGGGAATTACTGATGTTTCTGAGCAGAGCTGCAGCTCCCCATTAATCACCTGCAATTAGGAAGCAGGCATCTGCCAAGCAGCCACTCCCCAAAGGTTGCTAGTCAGGAAAGTTAAAAGGTTTGGGAAGTGCCTGAGGCTGTGAACCCAGGGCATTCTAAGTGTGTCTTGGAGTAGAGAGCAGAGCTGTGCCCCCAAAACTGCCCGTGAGCCCCCAGCCTCACCCTGAGCCCCTGCTTTCCCACCACCTCCCACTCCCACCACCATCCCGAGCTGGATCTCACCACGCCTTCACACAGACACTTTAATTCCAGGTTATGAACATGCCCTCTCTGATTACTTCCCTTAATTAGTGCTTTGATGACGCCACAGATTCATCAAAGGAGCAACCCACGAGGATGTGCTGCTGTCCCTGCCCACCACTGCCATGGCAGAGGGGACCCCAATCCTCTGCCATGTCCCTGCTGTGTCCCCCTGTGGCAGAGGGGACCCTGCTCCATCACTGCCCAGCAGGTCAGGGATGTGCCCTGGCTCCTAAATCCCTGCTGAGGCCAGCAGGCAATTTAGACCTGAGTGCAGCAACTAATTAAATCAATATGAGCTAATGAACAGCAATTAGAGGTCCAGCTAGGCACATCTTCTCTGGTAAATACTGCTTCTCTCCCAACGGGAAGCTCTTTTTTAATAATCTGTTTGTGTTTCATTTCCAGGAGCTGTAATTCCCCAAAGAAGCAATTTGGGAAAGTGATTTGTTTGTCTGTATAATTGCCAAAGCACTTCGTTAGGCTTGTTTGTTTTTCCTTGCTCCTGCTGCTCCCTGGAAGGAAAAGGGAAGGAAGGAAAGGGGAAGGAAGGAAAGGGGAAGGAAGGAAGGAAGGAAGGAAGGAAGGAAGGAAGGAAGGAAGGAAGGAAGGAAGGAAGGAAGGAAGGAAGGAAGGAAGGAAGGAAGGAAGGAAGGAAGGAAGGAAGGAAGGAAGGAAGGAAGGAAGGAAGGAAGGAAGGAAGGAAGGAAGGAAGGAAGGAAGGAAGGAAGGAAGGAAGGAAGGAAGGAAGGAAGGAAGGAAGGAAGGAAGGAAAGTAATTGCACAGAACTTTTCTGTGAGCTGTTCACAGTAACAGCCAAGGTTTTTCCTGAATTCCTGGGTGTCTTTTTCAGCTCCCATATTCCTTCCAACCCAGCCAGGACTCACCTCACCTGCCCCAGGCTGCCACACGTGAGAAGGGCTCCTGCAACTCCCCCTTCGAATGCTCCTCAGCACTCACTCATATGAAATTGCAATAACCTTTCAAATTAAACCCTGCACCTTGTTTATTACCAGCTAAATGCTTCTCTGAGCCTCTGAGCTACGGCAGGATGTGGGACAATGGGAACACGCTCCCATAATTGGATATCTATTGCTTGTTTAGTGGGCAGCAATTAGACCACAAATGGGTTATGAGCTGGCATGGATTAAATATGACTCTCCACACTTCCTGCAGGGATTAGTTGGTGTTTAATTCAGCTGTGCTCAAGCTCCATCCACACCAGGCTTTGGAGGCCATGGCTGTCCTGTGATCTGTCTGTTGGGAGCACTGGAGCCAGGGAAGGAGGAAGATGTTGGGCACTGCCAAACCCAGAGCTTTGGTTTCCCTCTCTGTCCCTCCTTGGCTGAGCTGCTCCTCTGTCTCTGCTCCCCATCCCACCCCCTGGAGCTCCTCATGTTTTCCTCGTGGCTTTGAGCACAGACAGACATGTTTTGACAAATGGAGTTTATCTGAAATAATCCCTCTTGGAGCCAGCGGTTGCTGTATGGAACTTAATTATAAATTAATTAATAGCAGCAAATTTGCAACACAAGGTGGAGGGAGACAGTGGAAGGAGAGATGATTTTTAGGTGGAGGCAGAACCTGGGACACACAAAGCCAAGTAAGAGTCACTCCCAGCAAAGCTCCCCCCTGGGCTCAACCTCAGGCCACAGTCCCACTTCCATCCCTCAGCTTGGCCCACACAGCTCCCAAATGACCAAATTTCAGTTTCTGAGATATCATCTTATGGCCTCTTTTGGTCTGTCCAGTTTCAGTTCTTCTGGAGAAAGGAGCTGGGTGGCACTAAGGGCTTAAGCAAAACCAAATGATCAAGTTAGGATAATTTTATTTAATATAACAATATAATAATAGATTACAGATATAATATAAATTTATGATTATTTATTAAATTTATGATTGTTATTCAGCCCAGAGAGATGGGCATTTTCTCTGGCCATGGCTCTGGCTCTGGTTGCTCCATGGCCACTGCACATCCCATCCCGCAGGTGACCTGGTGGGAGAGGCATCAGCAGCCCAAGTTCCTGTGGTGAGAGGACAGAGTTTAATGCCAGATGCTGTTATTCCAGCAGGGAATGCTGCCAGAGCCTGTCCTCAGCAAACAGGGAATGATCCCTGATCGATGCCCCCACCCAGGTGTTTGAAAATCAGTCGCTTTCTTGTCAAAACTTCCACAGCAGCTGTGTGCCAAAGACTCTTACTTTTGCTTACAAAACAGCACTGGGATTTCTCCAGGGAGGCAATGGATTCGGAATTTGTAAAGCTGCTTTCACCAGCACTCAAGCCTGAAAGAGAAGTCGAGATAAACATTTGCATTTTTATTTTGCCGCTGCAGCTCCCAAGTGGAGCTTCATCAAGACCCTGCTTGTACCTGGTGGCTTTGCTGGGGGAATTGCTCATCATTTATAAATGCAGGATTTCCAGCCACCTCCAGAGAAGTTGTTGGCATCAGTTAGGCTGAGCTGATGGACTTTGGTGGGAATTTCTAATTGAAATTCCATTAGGATAAACAAATTAGGATTAACAGTTGGACTTAATGATATTAAAGGTCTTTTCCAACCTCAAATATTCTATAATTCTGTGTAATTCCATCAGCACCAGGGCTGGTGTTGGTGCCCCATTGGCCAAAAGGAGCTCAGGGGGTTCTTGAGAGAAACCATAGAATCCCTCCAGCGCCAGATGTTTCCTGCAAAAGCACTTTTACATCCACATCAAAACACCCCTGGGACTGCCTCAGCTTGATGAGCTTTTCAATTAAACAATCCGAGATCAAAACTGATCCATTTTGACTTTCTTCACTCTCTTAAACATTTCAAAGATAGCAATGAAACGCAGGATATTTCTTTATTTCCTCTGGTTTATTATAATGCTTTAACAGCTGTCAGATCGTGTCATTCTAATAAGGTTGTTTCAGTGTTTATGAATTGGAACGTTTCTCCAGGATTTCCATTCTGGCAAATACAGATTTCCATCTCTGAGAGGCTCACTCCAGGGGAAAGATAAAAGATTTCCAATACTCATCTCCTTCCTGTTAAAGCACCTTCTTTTCCAAACAGGTCAAAGCCAACATAAAGACCTCCTAGTTTCACCCCAAAAATCACCCCCAGAGTACTGAATGCTCATTTTGTGCCTCAGGTCTCACAGCTGAGGGTCTTGTTTGACCACAGAGGGCAAACCTGCACTGAAGTTAAACCTCTCCCCAAATTAAATCCTTCATGACCACATCTTTCAATTTGTGATGTCTCTTCCTAAATGCAAAGGGAAAAGAAATCTCTTTTCCAGAAAGATTTTCCCATTCTGAACTCCTCACCTTTGCTGGAGACAACGCCTGAGTTTTGATAACTTTTAAAAATTCCTGTTGGAATTTACTTTTTGTTTTGGGTTTTGTTTTTTTGGGCTTTTTTTTTTTTGGTTTGTTGTTGTCGTTGTTGTTACAGAACAACACAAATTAGCTGTCACTCTTTTTTAAAGGCTACTGAATGTGTAAAATAATGTTTGCCTGATTTGGGAGTGCAGTAGTTTATGCAATTATGAAATAGCACATCAAGACCAGCCAGCCCTTCCCTCACGCCTGCATAATTCATCACTCATGGATGAGACCTCTCCTGGCTGCAGACAACACAAAGTTAGGTTTACATTCTATTCTTTAATTAAAAATTTACAAGTTTAAAGGGAGTTTGTAAGCCGAACAACCATTAAAAATTTGGAGACAAGGTGTTAAAAAATGCAAACCAAGGACAGGAATAAAACAAACCACTGATTGCTGATGAGGATGGGGAGAAACCACTGAGACAAACCCACAGAGCCAATGCAGGTGGAAACCAACACCCCTGACATGCTTTCTGTGCAAGCACACCTGTAAATCTGGCTGAAATATTGGAACCCTGGAGCTGAGGTCTCAGGATTCTGCTGGTCAGAGTAACCCCAAGATGTGCTAGAAAGTCTCTTTACCCAGCTTGGCAGTTGAAAAAGGAGTCATAATTCTTCTGTTCTCGTTCTTAAGGTTGTTTATTGTTTATTATCTATAAAATTATTTCGCTGGCCTGATGAGGTCTGTCTAGCAGGTGGGGTTGAGGCACACTGGTGTTATCTTTTTACACTAAAAATTTCGTGTAAATTATTTACCATAACTTCCCAATACCTATCACCTACGTTAGACAGTGAGCTTCTACTCTAAATCAATCTACAAGTGCCAGCATCACCCAGAAGATGCAGGCTAGGAAGGAGAAGGAAAAAGGACAAGGCATGCCCAAATTCCTCCGTCTTGGGACCCCAAGCCCCCATTCTAAAAACCTCAAAAATCTATTTTTCACCCTGTGACAAACTAACTATTATTCTACTTAAACTCTCTTGACTTGTAATTCTTCACATAAAGGTGGTAATTTGCTCCATGGGTCAAAATCAAAGGCACAGGGCTCTTGGGCCCTGTCTCGAGTCCTCCAGGGCAGCCAGAGGAATTTCCTGGGTTCCGACACTGAGGCAGCTGATCTGCTCCAGTGGGGAGAAATCACCCTCATCCCCTCAGCTCCTGGGGTGGCTCCCAAAAATGCTGAGGAGCAAAGGTGGCACTGAGGGAACGAGCAAGGCCGTGGCAGAGGAGGCCGGGTGGGAAACGCAGGCCCCGCTGCCTAATGGGACTTATCAATTATTATCTCAGCCCATATTTCTTTGAGGGGTGATTGTTTCACAGAGCCTGACATCTCATACAGCTTTAAATTACTCACAACCGGGACGCCTTACAAGATAGCAGTAAAATCAGGAGAGGATTGGGCAATGTAATTATAGTATGGAAATGATGTTGATCGCTCAAGCAGGAACAGACCTTGAGCTGGTGCTGATGCCTCCCTGCTCCAGCAGAGTCTGGGGAGCTCCGAGCCTCCACTGGAGGCTGCAAATGAGGCCACAAGGGTGGTGACACCAGGGACAGTGAGGGGTCAGGAGGCTGAAGGAGAGCAGGGCTGTGGTGCTGCAGAGCTGGGCTCTTGCTGGGTGACACCCTCAGAGATGCTGCTCAGAGCCTTTTCCAAGGGGCAGTTTTCCCCTGTAAGCCAGTAAAGGAAGTTTAGGTTGAGGTTTATTTTCTTATTTTTAAAATTTTTTTATTTTTATTTTATAAATTCTCTATATATTGTAATATATTTATTTTTATATTAATATAAAATATTTATACTGTTTATAATATATATACAATTATACAATATATATAATTATAATATATATAACTACATAATATAACATATACTATATAATATTATATATTATATAATATTATATATTATATATTATATATTATATATTATATATTATATATTATATATTATATATTATATATTATATATTATATATTATATAGTATATATTACATATTATATATTATATATTACATATTATATATAATATCACAATATTATTATATAATAATTATATAATATTATTTCTTATTTATATTATATGAAATATATTTCATATAATATAAATGTACTATATATTTATTTTCATTATTATATATTTATTATATATTTATAAATATAAAATAAATATGCATTATATATTTACTTTTATATTAACAGAAAATATTTATATTGTTATTTGTTATTTATTATATATTTTATATAATATTATAATATTATTTCGTATCTATATAAAATATATTTTATATATTCGTTTCATAGTATATTTTAATGTTTATTTTAAATAAATATATATTTATTTATTACGTTTTTCTAAGAAAAAATGTAACCAACAGTGGTTATTCCCCTCTATCAAATCTGGGAAGAATTGAGAAAAGAATGAGAAAGTGTTTTCACACCTTTTTTTTTGTTTCTGCTCCCCGTGCAGACCTGACCCCCCTCCCTCCCACTGTTGGAGGCACTGTGGAAGTGGGCAAGATCAAAATAAACTGGGCATGGGGCAGCCATTGGCAGCTGGACTCCCACAGAATGAAAGAGGCATCTCATTTAATCACTGCTCCCACAGCTCCTTCCTGCTGGAAACCAATGGTTTGTGGCTGCTCCTTCACCTGAGACAGCACTGCCCAGCCCCGCTCGCCTGCTCTGGGGGCAAAACGAGCCCCACAAAAAGGAAACTCCACCTCCCTGTCAGGAATCCCATGAGAAACCCCCTGGGCATCCTGCACACACTGCTCCGGTGTCACTGTGACCCCAGGTGCGCTCCCGGTGCTGCTGGATCCCCCTGGCACCCCCGGTACCGGGTACCTGCCCCAGGATGCTGCGGGGAACAGCAGGACCAGCGCAGCCCGGCTGGATATTTGCCGGTGACAAGCAGCGAGACTGCAGGAGAGAAAATGAATGTCCCCGAGGACAGTCACACAGCGGTGCCTGCGCCTTCAAAGGCAGAGCCCGGTGGGAGGGCTGGGCAGGGAGCAGTAGCCCATGGGCACGGCTGACAGGACTATCAATTTGATGTTTTTAAATGCTGTTTCCACAGGAGCTGAACAGGAAAGGCAGAAATCATGCCTTGCCTTTCTTTTTTTTTTTTATTTTTTATTTTTTAATTAAAAGCCCTGCTTTCTCCCACTCCCTAAAGGTGATGCTCTGTCAGGTTTAACAAGCCTCTGTCAAGCTGGTGCCGGGCACTCCCCGCAAGCACCGCCGGCCCCATCCCGGGAGAAAAGCACCCGGCAGAGCAGCACTGATGGAGAACTGACTCCTGGGGCTGCTTCTCCTTAAATCCTTCCTTCAGGAGCACCCAGGGCTGGCGGGGTCAGTGGAGGGGTTGGGATGAGCCCCCAGCGCTGGGCACCTCCAGCCCCTCCAGCGCTGGCATTGCCCACCTTGCAGAGACAAATATTGGGCCGCAGCTGCCCCTGGGAGCCAGAACCCTCCTCGGAGCGGTAAAACCCTGTCTGTGTGAGTGCTGAAATGATCCCGGATAATGAGGTTAATTAATATGTTCCTGTAAGCCCAGAGGCGCTGGGGAAGCTCGGGATCAGCCTGTCCCCACCGGCTGTGAGATGAGCGGGGATTGTCCAAAGGCTGCGAGGTGCGGGAGTGCTCCGGGCCATGCCAGGAGAGTGTAAATCAGTGTTTAGAAAAAGCCTTTTAAGGATGCCTGAGGAATAAAAAGGGATGTGTGGCTCTCTCCCACTTCCCACTGTGACGGTGTTCACAGGGGTTTTCAGGTGAGGATGTTGACTCCGTGTTCAGAAGGCTTGATTTATTATTTTGTTATATATATTGCATTAAAACTATACTAAAAAGAGTAGAAGGAAAAGTTTCATCTCAGAAGGCTAACTTAATAGAATAGAATAGAATAGAATAGAATAGAATAGAATAGAATAGAATAGAATAGAATAGAATAGAATAGAATAGAATAATAAAGGTTTATGTCTTGGACAGAGAGTCCAAGCTAACTGGGCTGATTGGCCATTAATAATAAGCATCCAACATGGGCTAATTATAGATCCACCTGTTGCATTCCACAGCAGCAGGTAATCATTGTTTACATTTTGTTCCTGAGGCCTCTCAGCTTCTCAGGAAGAAAAATCCTAAGAAAGGATTTTTAATGAAAAGATGTCTGAGACATCCCACTCCGCCGATTCCAGCCCAGCGGCACTGACAAACTTCCATCCTCAGCTCGTGGTCCCAAAAGCACCTTAAAAAGCAGAGGAATTCTGGACACTGGGGCTGGGCTGGAGGGGAGCCAGCAGCCAAGGAGGCAGCAGAGAAGGATGGTCAGCAGAGCACAGGCAATAAGGCTGATGGGCCCCGCTCCTGAAACGCATCCAAAACAAGCAGCGCGTTGGGGCTGCAGTGATGTCACTGCCTGCCATTAGCGCGGTAATTACACTGAAAGCTTTTGGCAATTGTATTCTCCGAAGGGTCATTGATGCAACCCAACCGCACCGGTAAAGGTCTCATTAGTCTTATTTCTGACTTTTGTATTTTTTGGAGCTGCAGAATCCTAACAGTCTTTTCCATTCAATAACATTATTTTCTTCTCCCTGCCTTGGCCACGCTGAAAATGGGCTCTTCTCCTCCCTTTCCCAGCATTCCACTTGGGAAGGTGCACTTCCAGCAGAGGAAGGGCCCTGGGAGCACAGTTTGGGGGCTGAGTGTGCGTCCCTGGACACCCCAGCAGCTCAGGAGCAGCTCCCACCCCTGGCTCCCAGCAAATCTCCTCAGGGTCCTGGGAACCCAGGGAGATGAAAAGCAGCTGGACACACTGAGTTCAGTCACAGGAGCTCCTCTGATCCAGTGTCAGCAGAGCCTTCTCCTTCTCCTTGATCCCTGTGCAGGGTTGCAGGGAAAGGTGGCTCAGGGGCTGCTCCATGTCCCACTGACCTCATTTTGGTAGAGAGGGAGAACCTGCTGCATTTGCAGGATATTTATGGCTGTCCAGGGCATAAGACCACTGGGAGGAGATCAGAAATCAGAACCCTGTTGACAAACAGAAAGCCTGGCCCAAAATAAAGCAGATCTAAACTCAGCAGAAACAACTGCAGGGGTGCAGCTCTTCACCCAGCAGGGTGGGCAGGCCAAGCCTTGTGCTCCCACAACAGCAGTGGTGACACTGCAGGGCAGGTGAAGGGACTTGCCCTACCCCAGCACCAGCTGGATCTCTCTTGGATGAACCACGTGGGTTTTGCACAAAAAAAAATCCCTTTCCAGGGAATAAGGAGCATTTTGGGTCAGGGTTAGACTCAGGTCCCAACAGGTGTGAATGCCTAGAGAGACTCTGGAGAGTGGACTGGGGACAGAGAGGGGAAGGAAGTTTCTCCCCATCAAACCAAAACCAAACAGTGATGCCACTTGTGGTGCCACAGACCCGGGATGCTCCAAATCCCAGCAGGGACAGCCAGGAGCCCAGGAATGCTCTGCCTGGCCAACTGCCCTTTGCCTCTGACACAAGGAGCACACCGGAGTGGGAGCTCCACAAAGAAAACCCAGAAAATCCATCCTACAAACAGTTGCTGCTCCCCAGGACCTGCCTCAGCCCCACACCCCCTCCCAGCACATCATGTGTAGCTGTTCCTCATGCAGGCAATCTGCTTTAATCAGAGAAGAAAAACCCTCAGAACACAGGATTCAAATCCACCAGGAAAGGTGACAGATTCTCCCACTCTTCAAAGGGGCTCTTTAAATATTAAAAATAGCATTGTTGTTTTAGCAACGTTAATTTAAATGATGCACGCATGACACCTCCCATCACCCCGGCGTGCCAGGAGCGAGGCACAGCCAGGCAGGAGCTCCTCTGTTCTGGTTTGTCCTGTGATAGAAAAAAGGAACACATCCTGTGCCCAGGGGAGGAGGAGGAGGTTTATTCCCACCCTGCATAGGCCCAAGGTGTGCTGAGTTTCCAGGATTCTTTCCTTCCTAAAGCCAGGCTTCCAGACCAGCCTGGCTAAACTGTCGTTCCTGTAAGACAGAAGTAGGTGAAGTAGGTGAAGTACTGAAGTAGGTGAAACACAAAGAGTCACCTAAACACACACCCTGACCTTTCAAAGAGTCACCTAAACACACAGCCTGACCTTTCCTGGTCACAGCTCAGCCCATGCTGTCTCTTCCCCCTCCATGGTTCTCCCAGCTTTAGCACCTTCATGAGCCAGTTTGGGCCCCATTTTCAGGCCTTGCTGGTGGCTAAAAGGAAACAACAAGATCAGAAACATCTGTGAGTTAGAGAGATCTTGAAATAGCTTGGTCTCCTGCTTCCTGGACCAAGGAAACCTGGGTTATTCAGGTTCTACAAGCTGAGGATGAACTTGGAGTGTTGGATTGGTCACCAAAGCCATTGAGCACCTGTGGGAGAGCTGACAAGCAGACCTGGAATCTTCATCCACCACGGGCTCTTGTGAACTAAAAGATTTTTTCCTTGCTCTCTGCTTCAGGGGGTCTTTGCAGAACCAAGGAGTTCAGGTTCTACCTGCAGAGCTGGCACATTCCTTTGGGATTTATTTTCATCAGCCTCTGGAGGGATGGAGAGCCACCCCTGACACCTTGTGCTCCACCACCACTCATTCCAGTGAGATCCAAGCAGCTGGAAAACTGGAAACACCCCCCAAGAGCTTCACCTTCTGCTGGGGACCCAACCAAGGGCGATGGGGAGAAGTACATGGCTGTAATATAATGGAATTCATCTGCAACTTGACCTTCCCTAATGATGGATGGCCTGTTTGCACGGATCATCAGCGGAGAGCCTTCACTCTGATGCATCACCTGCAGCTGCAATGAAAGAGGGGCAAACCTGGCATCCTTGCCCAGGTCCTGGGGGCTGTGCAGAGCCTGCAGGGACAGCCCAGGTGACCAGGGCACTTCACCTGCAGGAATTGAGCCCCAATTGCATTGGAAATTTGGGCTGTCAAGGGCAGTGGTCCATCAGGATGAGGTTCAGGTTCTCGTGTTCACGTGGCCCAGAGTGAAGCCGTGCATCTCATTAGGATTTGCTTCAAACCAGACCTTGCCAGAGAGTGGAGCTGCAAATAATTTGAGTCTCAGTGCTGGCTGTGTGCCTGGCTCTGAGTCATACATTGCTGAAGGAATTGTTGTAATCTGCAAATTATTTTCCTGTATTAATTCATTCTGGTGAAATAAACCCATCGCAAATTGCTATCAGCCTAGAACTGCCCATGCTGGGGTCGAGTGTGTGGGCAGTGCTCTCTGCCCTGGGTGACACTGAGTGACAGCTTCTGCAGCTCAGCTGTGAGGGATCAGCTCTCTGTGCTCAGGATCTCATCACAGCCAAAGGGATTCCTTTTCTCAACACTTTTAATTTTTAAACTGTGATCATTTTATTGCTCAGAGGTGTTCTGAGAGGCTCGGAGGCAGCAGGACAGGCAAAGCACTCACCTGGGCTCACCTGTCCTGGCAGAAAAGAGCAGAAATGCCTGTCACAGACTCCTGGTTGTTCCCTTCATCGCTCTCGTGTGGCCTTGGAGCAGCTCTGAGATCTTCAAAAGAGCTGGAGCTGCCTTTCAGCAGGGATCCCAAGCCATGGAACACCAGGGGAAGGTGTTCTTTGATGCTCCTGGCTCATTCCCAGCAGGGAATGCAAACCCTCCAGGCCTGTGTGGGTCTGAGGGACTCAGTGGGGCAGGCCAGGGCAGGAGGAAAATAGAATATAGAGAAAATCCCTTTTTCCTTCCCCGCAGCTTGAACTGGTAACTAAAGGATAGAAGGTGCACACTGCTTTGTCCCAACTCCTGCCTTTGCTAGGCAGGGAGGTTTGGATTATGCATTCCAAGGCGTTACAAGGTCCACTGGTTTGGAACAAGAAGTCTGCCAAAACATTCAGCCTGGGAAGGGGGAGCTGAGGAGGAGAGGGCTGGAGCTGCTGCTGCAGGCACAGAGAATATTAACTCTGCTCTGGGGGAAATGCCAGCGTCTCCAGCTGAGCTGATGGAGGATGCAAGCCCTGCTCCCCAAAAATTCCCTTGGATCTGCTCTCCCTTTGCTGGGCTGGTGGACACCGAGGGAGGAAAAACCTGGGCATGGCAATTTGGTTTCTTGAATCACACAACCCCAGGGGTGGGGGCTGGTTTCACAGGTGGGTGGTGGGCATCTCCCTGGGTGTCTGTGATGCCACCAAACACCTCCAGGCACCGTGGTGTGGCAGAGGGGGCCCAAGCAGAGCCAGACCCTGTGCAAAATCCCACCTGCAGATCCCTGTGTCAGGTCCCTGTGCAAAGCCCCAGTGTCCCCAGCCCGTGGTAGGGACAGGCAGGGACAGGCAGTGCCATCCCTCCCGTGGGCTCTGGGTGCAGGATCTGCTGCAGCTGCTCCTCTGTGTGTGATTGGGATGGGGCAAATAACCACGGGTTGTTTTTCTTGCTTGTTTGTTTATTAATTATGGCATTTCTCCTGTGATTTCAGAAATATCGTTTCCTGCTGGGTGTTAAAACATCCAGGTAAAAGGACTGTGGCCTTTGTGTGTGTTAAGGCTGTGTGACCCCTTTGCTGCTCTGTGCTGGTGCAGAGCTGGGTGAGCAGATGAGAAGATTTCTCTGTGTGTGATTATTCCGACACAGCTTTCAGTGGGACTGTGTTTGCAACCTTTCACAATTCCCTTTGCAAACACGTTTGAGTGCTGCAGCTTGGCTGATGGAGAAGGCAGAGATTGTGCTCAGAGATGTCCAACAAGTCCCCTTGGCTGCTGAATTCTGAAATCAGGGCTGTCTGGGGCTGCTTTCTCTGCATGGGGCTGCGGGATGAGCGCCCTGCCAGGAGCAATGACAACCATGTGCAGGAGGAGCCTTTGGCATGGGCAGGTCTCACACACTCATTCAGAAATGGGAACATAAGCCCCTATTAACAGGGCATTTGTTGTTACACTTTGTTCCCTCAGCTCCTCGTGTCCCTGCATGGAGGAACAAGCCGGGAACAAACGCTGTGCTGACTCCAGTGACACTTTCCTGCATGTGCAGCCTCCTCAGAGCTGCTGGAAGGATTGTGGTGACACCATATGAGGCACATCAGGCTCTCCCCAGCACTAGGAGACAGCGATTTTTGCCTTCAGATCATCCTCTCAAGCTGCCAGAGCCTAAAATAACTCTTACTCATAGAGGAGCAATGGATGCAACTCGCATTCATTATCAGCGTGTCAGTCACAGCCCGTGCCCACGTGGAAGTTTGTCCCTTCCCCTCACACCTCCACTGCTTCCTCCTGGCTGGCAGAGCCTGGCACGGTGCCCGGTGACAGGGATTGGTCCCATCTGGCCCCCGGACACAGCAGTGCCACCAGCATGGGCTGAGCCATGGGATCAGCCACGCTGAGCACTGGGAGATTGGAACTGGGGGGGTTTGAGAGGCTGTGGCCTGAAACTGGGCTGAGGGCAGGCAGATCTGGGTCTGCCCAGTATAAACCAGCACAGGCACAAGCCCTAATGGCTGGACCACCACGGCAAAGGTGTAGCAGAGGTAGATGAGGTCAATGGGGGTGAGATGAACAGAAAAACCCCAGTGCTCTCTGCTGTGCAAGGCCACTGCCTTTATTCAGATTATTTGTACACCTCTGTCTTGAGAAACCTGGTGAGAGCTGCAGCAGCTCAGCCTGATCTGGCCATGAACTCCTCCTGAAGCAGCAGGATCTGCTCCCCCCTGGTCCCTGCTGGCACCTCCCTTTGCAGGGGCAGCAGCAGCAGGAGCAGCAGTGATGTGGGAGATCATTGCTGACCCCCAGGGCACTCAGCCCCTCTCCCAACCCCAGCAGGCTCAGGGTGTGAGGAGGACAGGCTGCTTGAGAGCCCTTTCCAGCGACCACTGCCTGAATGTCCATCCTGCCCAGTGAGATCCCAGGCAGTGAGATCCCAGCTGGGCCCCAGGCAGAGCCCACTCCTCTCCCCACCTCCATCACCAGCCCCCCTTTGCTCATCCCTGCACAACACATCCCTTTTGCTCCCCAGGCCACATGTGCAGCTTCACAGAGGTGACAAAGCCCCGCAAAGAGTGACCCCCAGCACTCAGCCACCCCTGCACCCCCTCAGCACCCCTGGATGCTCCTCACGGGCTCTCACACAAGCGACGGAGAAAAGTGTCAGGCTGGGGGGAAAGACAGATCACGAGCATTCCCGGCCCTGACATTTTCCTCCAGATATCTGGATTTCCATATATTTGAAAACCTAATATAAACAACAGAGAGAAAATTTGCATTTCGGGCAGTGAGGAATGAAAAATGGAGGCGGGGTAATGTATTGCTGCTCGAGGAAGAGGAATGACAGTGGTAGAGTCGAGCACACACGACAGCGCCCAATCGGCTCGTGGCAAACTCATTTCCTGGCAGAATATAGGGTTTCATCTGCTGGAACATTTAATAGGCATCAAAGAAAGATCACTTCCCTCCTCTCAGAGCAGATTGAGAGCCTTCGCTCTTGCTTTATTTTTGCCATTTTATTAAACCCTTTATATAGTTTTAATACAATATGTATGATCCTCCAGCAAACAAATAAATTCTTCGGCGCTTCCCAGATTCTAAGGATTTCTAATGGTTACGAATGTTTTATTTATATTTTCAGAGAGGCATTAAATATGCGATGTGTAAAAATATGCAACACAGAAAAAAAATAAAAATCAACCCTAATTTATTGTTCCGTTTGGAGCAGCATTACATATGGAGTTAATTTGGGAAGCACGGGGAAGGGGCTGAGCCCCCACACATCTGGGTTTGCTGCTGTGGCTGAAATGCTCCAAAATGCAACCTCAGGGACCTGCTGTCCTCACTCAGCCAGGCACAGGGGTGTGACATGGGCTGGGACAGCAGGAAGGGGCTGGGAGCAGTGGGAGAGCCACACACACACACACACAGGGGACTGACAAACCCCTCCCCAAGTGACAAATGCCCTCCTACTCCAGAGCAGCCTCCAAGGCAACAGCCCCAGCCCCAGAAGAAAAGCCTGGAATTCTCATGCTGTGGCAGAAAAAGATCATTCTCAGCTGGCTAAAGGGGTTTGGGGACTGTGGATGCTGAGCTCCCACTGGATTAATTCCAGTACAAGCAGCGATGGTCACTGCCACACTCCCCAGGGCAGCAGGTAGGGGAAAATTTTGGGGGGAAAATCTTCTCAGTGCTGTCAGGTGCAAAGGAGGCTCACGTGGAGGACAGGTGGGTGATGGAGCTGGGCTGACCCTAACCATGCTTCCCTGGATGTGTGGAATTCCATTTCCCATGGCTTCCCCAAGCCTGGGTGAGGAGGAGGAGGAGGAGCACCCAGGATGATTTTTGATGACAGCACTCAGTAGAGCTGGAAGCAGAGTGCCTGGAGAACCTTAGTTATGGCTTGGAGCAGCACTTTGCTCTGAGGTTCCCTTATTTAGGAGCCAGGGAAATGCATCAGGAGCCTTCCAGGGGCTCATCAATTCCGATCAGGTCCGGTCTGGACACACCATCTCTCCAGCTCAGGCACATCCTTGGCAGGCAGCTCCTTCCCCCTAAATATTCCAGCACACACACACACAAACACACTGCTGCTGGCTGTGCCTGTGGGAAGGATTCCTGTGTCCCTGCAGAGGGGATTCTGCTGCAAAACTCTCCCCTTGTGTGGGCACCTGCCTGGTGTGGCACAGGGCAGAGTGGGGTGCCCTGTGCTAACAATGAGATGGAGAATGTCCCTGCTGGCTGCTCCTCAGTCCTTCCCAACCCAGAGCCCAGATCCTGCCTGGGAGGTGCCCTCTGTCCTGGGTGATGCCCAGCTGTGACAGCACACAGCTGGAGATCGCACAGCCTCCAAACCAGAGGAGATTTGGAGCATCCCCAGCAGCTGAGGCTTCATCACAGGAATAAATCCCCAGTTTAGAGGTACACAGACAAAAAAGACCAAGCATGGGGTTCACCAGAAGGCTCTTGGTGCCACCCGAGAATGGCTGAGCTGGCACAAATATATTTAGAAACCCTTGAGAAAGCCTTAATTGCACATTACAGATCTCTAACTGCTGCGCCACTCGCAGCTTCCTGTCAGGGACACGAGGGAGATTTTCACAGCCTTTCTATCCTGGGCACTTCCCAGCTATTCTTAATACCCTCAGAGCAATAAGAAATCTGTAAATCCCCCAGCTGGCTCCCGTGGAGGGCAGACACTGATGCGTGGCTGGTGCTGCATACATTGTTTGTGGTCCTGTGAGCACAGCGATGTGAGGTGACCTCCTGGTTCAGGGGAGCCCGCCTGAACAGAGCTGGAGTCATGTTGGTTCACAATCTCTTTCATGTGTGTCCTCAGAAAAATGTATTTGCAGCCAACATGGCTGGGGGGGAGCATGGGGTGTGACAGGTGCTTGTCCCTCCTGAGAGTCATTAGTGCAGACACTGAGGGACATGGGGGGACAGTGCCCTGTCACCCTCCTGGGCACAAGCTGGTATCTGATGGGGTGGAGGGGACAATGGGACCCTGTACAGGGTCATTCAGGCTCCTATCCAATCTCTTTCCCTGCCCCAAATCCCACAGGAAGTCCAAAAGGCTCCCAAAGAAGGGATCCTGTGCGCAGAGCCCAGACCCAGGTGTTGCTTCTGGTCACAGAGCTCTCAGCCTGCTGGCCAAAGCAGAACCAGTCACCACTCTGGTTATTCCAAAGGGAAAGGGATGTGAACAGGAAAAGACAACAGAAATAATTCTGTTGTCACTAAGGAAAAGACAACAGAAATAATTCTGTTGCCATTAACAGCTGGACTCCATGACCTCAGAGGTCTTTTCAAAACTAAATGATTCCACGATTTTCACCAAATCCTTCTTTTTGTGTACCCTTTGCAAATACACCTGCATTGTTAGAAGGAAAATAATTTTCAAAACCCTGCAAAACCCAAAATATCTTTTAAGAACCATAAAATAAAACATCCAAATTTTAAAAATATTTCTCAATTAGCTTTGGGATGAAATAATTCACCAAGTTAATACCTTTTGCTGCTCCCAAGCCTGTTTGGTGAGGGAGCTATTCCCTCTCCATTTCAACCAAGGCTGATGAGAGGTTCTGGCTGTGCCCCTTGCTTTGACCTGGCCAGCTGGGTCAGCCCCAAAATCCAGCCTGGTGCTCCCAGGTGGTGCTTGCAGAGCCTCCCCATCCCTTGGGGCATGCAGCACCTTCCCAGCCCATGATGAAAGAGAAAACAAAGACAAAAAAACCCCAAACATTTTCCCAAGATTTTCCTTAAATGGCCTAAATTCCAAGACCCCAAGAGAAATGTCACTGCTGAAGGGTTTCTTCCCACAAGGGTCTCAGCCCTTCCAACAGGGAATTGCTTAAACATCTCTCTGAGAGATTCACCCCTTCACGCTGCTCCTCTCCTGAGGTTCAGCAGCTTCCCCCAAAAGTCTCCAGTTTGGGAGGGGTTTTCCCTCCTGCTGACCAGGGATTCTTAGCATCCACCAGCTCCATCCCTGCCTGCATCCCCACATGGAGCCGAGCAGGGTCTGGCACCACTGCTGATCCATCTGACACCAGGATGGAGCAAGGCTTGACAGCACTGCCTGGCACTGGGATGGATCTGGGCATGGCCCCACTGCTGATCCCACAGTTTACATCCCACTGGTGCTGGGCAGGGCGTTTGCTGTGGCTCAGAGAGGCTGCAGAGCTCCGGAGTGGTGTTTAGCTTTCCAGGTTTGTCGCTGGAATGATGATTCTCATCACCACTTGAATTTAATTTAAATGGTTTGCTTCTGCTTTCATTTTATTGGCACCCATTAGATCCCCCTTGTACCTCTGGCATTTCCTTAATAGTCTTTTGACTCATCTGCTCTCAGGAGGAGAAACATTTTTTACAAGAACAATATGAAGTAACAGTTATAAAATCTGTAGCCCGGTGATAAATGTTAAGGACTCATATTCTTTTATTGGAAATTGCTGTCTTTCAAATGTTTAACAGATTTGTAAAAATAATTTCTCCAAAAGGTTACGGTTCTATTGAACTCCATTAGAGAGAGGCTGGGCTCTAAATCACAGCCACGTCCCGGAGCCCTGGCGCGGGGGGACACGCCAAAGTCATCACTTTCCCCATGGTACACACACAACTCCTGGCTGCTCTCCAGCAGCATTCCATCGCCAGGACACTTTCCTTGACCCCCGGGTCCCCCCCTCGGCAGCCGAGGGGCCGAGTGCCGGAATCCAGGCGTGAAATGATGAAGGGCCAGGGCTGCAGCAGCTCCGCCTGCTCCGCGACCTCCGATGGGAAATCGCCACCTTTTTTCTTTTTTTTTTTTTCTTCTTTTCTCCCCCCTTCTCCTCATCCCGGCCTGTCGCATGCCGGGTGGAAAAGATTGTATTTATCACCTGTCAGGGCTTGGCAGAGCTGAGTTACGTGGAGCAGGACAGCATAAAATTATCATACACAAGCATGAAATTACAAAATCGCTCGGAACTGAACAACAAAATTATTTCATTTCTGAGGGAGGCCATTCCATTTTTTAGTCGTGACACCTCAACTGCCAAACTTTGAATTGAAATTGAGTGTGAGGTGCATGGAATATAGACAGCAATAACAAGCAAAGGCATGTAAACTAGCCATGCAAATACACTACATTAATGGCCCCGGAAACCTCCCACAGGAGATATGTAACTAAATAAATGTCACATGTCCCAATAACTCAACTTTTCTTATACATTGTGAAATGAATTATGCTGCAATCGGAGCACAGGCTGCTCCTGGCGACGGGGCTCCCGTTCCCCTGGCGTTCCCCTGGACAGCTGGGGCTGTGATTTTCTTTTCCTGGGGTTTGATGCCAGAGGTGGGTGTTCACAGCAAAACCTGGCCACTGGCTGGGTCTGCAGCGAGGCAGGACGTGGCTCCCCCAGGCACAGTTTGGTGACAGCTCTCCCGTCCTTTGTGAGAGCTCCCCGTGGGGCTGGGATGCGCAGGCAGCAGGAATCACAAAATGATTAAGGCTGGAAAAGACCTTTTAAGATCAAGTCCAACAATGATGTTATTGCATCTCATGCCAACTCCAGAATCCCCAGGATCCCAGTGCAGGGCTCACATTTCCATCCCACCATCGCAGCCGGGGCTCAGGGCTGCTCTGTATGCGCTGAAAGGTCTGGCAGAGCCACGCAGGGTTTCTTGTGCCAGGCAGGAACGGGAGGGAACTGAGCTCCCTTTCCCTCAGCCTCCTCAAAAGAAGCCCAGCTGTGCCAGGAACAGGCCCAGCACTGCATGAGGAGCATCAGAGCAGCTCCATTTCACTGCTACCAGTAGCCTCCCAATGACTGTCGGCAAGAGGGTCCCAGAGGAGCAATATTTTATAAACACCATTTGTGTCACAGCCTATTGTGTGTTTGTCTGGCTGTCCCCAGGGGTGGCAGCCCAGCCCCTGCCAGTGCTGGCACAGCTGTGGGTGCTGCCAGGGGCCAGGGTCTGCCTGGGTGGGCAGGGGGCACAGGCAGGAGCTGCTGGGGTGGCTGGGCTGGGAGGAGGCTGCTCGATCCATCACGGCCGATGGATTTGTCAGCTCCCTCTGCAGTGCTGATGGGCTCTGCAGGGTCTGAGCAGAGCAGAGCAAATGAGGTGGGAAATAAAATTAAAAACAGAGGGGAATCACAGCCTGATATTGGGGGAGACACCCAGCTGCCTTCTGCCGGGCTGGATCACCCATCCCAAGGCACCACAAACTCCTGCTGCTGCTTTTGCTGGTTGCATTCTTGCCTGCATCCCTGCCTGGCTGGTGAGGAGAACACCCTGTGCAGATTAAAAACACCCTGTGCAGGAGAACGCCCTGTTCAGTGAGCTTTCTCTGGATGCCCCCAACTCGCTCAGAGAAACTTCTGATGCCAGCAGACCCATGTCTATTAAATATTGTCCTTCTGCTCCCCTTGCTTTAAAAGAGGAAAAGCAATCTTGTAAGGCTGGAGCCCAGCAGCACTGGAAGCACCTCATATAATGAGGAGTTTACAGAGAACAGAAATTCCTGGTGATTTATGATGGAGCAAACCTGGCCCTTACACCTCCCAGGCAAGCCTTTGATGCTGCCCCTTTAATCCTTGGCCACCCAGTACTAATTACAACTGTTAGATAGTCTTTATATTTAATTAAAAACAAGGAAAGGCTTCTCCATTTAACCAGAAGCCTACCACAGCACACCCTGTGCTCTCCCAGCACAGGTACCCATCCTTTCCTGCTCAGTTTGGAGCCAGCAGTGTGGAGCTGGGGAGGATCCCAAGGAGAATTCCCCAAAGGCAGTGCTGATCCACACCCCTGTGCTGATCATCCACCCCACGAGGGCAGGCAGGACCAAGGGGAGCCTGTCCCAGGGTCCCTGTCCCCAAGCCAGGCACAGGACAGAGAATCTCCCTGCTCTGTGCTAGGGGACACCACAGGAAGGAGTTGATGCTGAGGGGGAGGAAGGGAATGACATAGAAGGGTGATGCAGGGAAGGTGGGGGCTGTAAACCTGCTTTTCCATAGCTAAAAAAAGGCAAGCCCGGATCAGGCAGCTGGAAGAGTGAATGCCAGGGCATGGAAAAGTGGAGGAGGGAATCCCAGCCTGGCTCCTGGTGGTCCCTGGTGGGCATGGGAGGCACCGAGCGCTGCTCTGCTCTGCCTGCTCCGCAGAGGGGAAGGAGAGGCTGGGAAATTATCATCAGTTTAAGTCAGTTCAACTTCAGTTCCCAGAAAAATATTGGAACAAATGATCAAACAAACTATTTATAAGCACCAAGAAGATAACAGGGTGAGTAGCAGCCAACATGGGTTTGTCAAGAACAAATCGTGGCAAACCGATCTAATTTTCATCTGCGACAGGGTAATAGGCCTTCTGGATAGAAAAGAAGCAGTAAATGTCATATCTTGACTTTAATAAGATTTTTGACACTGTCTTATATGACATTCTCACAAGCAAGCTGAGGAATCAGAGTCAAGATGAAAATACTATTTGGTGAGGGTAAAACCAGTTGAAAAAGTGCAGTCAGAGACTAGTCAGGGATGGTTGGATGAAATGAAGACTCCTGGATGGCCCTGTTCTGTATCCAGTGCCATTCACTATCTGGTCTGTGTGATGGGAAAAATGTAATTATTAAATTTGCAATCTTTGAATGCATTAGAGAGCAGAATCTGAATGGCAAAGGTCTTGGAAAATGCTGGAGTTAGTTGAGAGAAATGAGAATTTATCTGCTGGATCCAGGTGCAGAGTATGGCCCCTGGAGCTCAGCATAATTGGGGAATTACTGGTGTGACAGGAGGAAAGGATCTCAGACTTATTCCAGATCAGAAGTTGAAATTAGGCCAACAATATCATGATGCTAAAGGAAAAGCAAATGGTTTGCAGGGAGAAGGGAAAAGCATCATGTGTGATGGGCGGGATGCAATTGCTATCATCAACTCAGCAATGCCAAGGAGCAGCTGAGGCTGTTCCAGGACTGGGAACAGGGGCCACCAGGAGTCCAGAAGGGAATGAGGAGAAGGATCAGAGCCTCACAATGCTCCGCCTGGGCGAGGAGGGTGGATGAATTCTCATCTGGGGAATTCTCGTCTGGGGAATTCTCATCTTCCCATCTGAATCCCTGTGATGCAAGGTGCAAAGCTCTGATCCAGGGCAGGGAAATGCTGGGAATGGCTCCGTGTGTGAGCTGTTCCCAGAATTTCTAGCTATTTCCAGCCGTTCCTCCATGCTGGGGCTGCCCAGGGTGTACAGAGCTCTTCCATGATATCCCTTACCCTGAGCTGAGCTGTGATCCCACATTGCAGGGACATCAGCAGCAGATCCATGGGAATGGGGTTCTTTTCCCAGTGCTGCCAACCACAGCTCTGTGCACCCTCCTCTACCTCTGCCAGCACCCCAGGAGCTGCCAGCATCCCAGGAGAACCAAAACAAGGAAAGGACACCTGGAAGTGACATGGAGCACTCAGGGCCTTGGGCTGGCCCCTCTGCAGATCAATCTGACATCCCTCTGGCTTTGGCCAGCTTGGAAATACTGTCCAGGGCAAGGGGAAGGGGGAACACACCAGGGGAGAGACCAGCAGGGCCTTTGGTGCTGTCCTGATCCGCCGATCCAGCGGGAAGATGGGGATGGACAGGGATGGGTGGGTGGAACAGCACTGGGAGAGCAAAGGGTGGGCTGGGGGCTTCCCCTGCACCCCCTGGCAGGGGCACAGCTGAGGGGAGGTGCAGAGGACAGAATTGCTGAGCGGAGAGAGCCCCCTCCCCACGCCAGCCCCACGGCACCGGGTGCAGATGTGCCGGCAGAGCCCGGCCACAAAGAGTTAAAGCCGCTTCGCCAGACTGTGAATTCTCAGCGAGTCTCCCACATGCAGCCAAACAACAGCTTGACATTTTCCATCCTTCACGAGAAAGACAAAGGCGTGAAGATATTCCCATGATTCCTTTCTGCATGCCTAACTACGAGCTCAGGTGCAGCAGCATTTGCCCTGGACCGGCCTCATCAACATGAAGGGCGAACTCATCGTTTCTGCATCTTTCCTCGCCACTGCTTGATTAATTGGCTCACGACGACGCTGGCTGAATACCTAATGCCTCCCCTGTCCCTGTTCTTTCTTCACAGCCTTTTGCTGCATTTACATATACTTTATATTCCATAATTTTCACACACACACACACACACAAAAAAAAAAAAAGAAAAAAAAAAAGAAAAAAAAAAAACGGGAGCACATCTCGGTAATTTGATGTAATGACGGCATGTCACCAAAAAGAGGAATTAGAAAAATCTGTAGGTATTTAATTTATTCTTGTTTTTTTTCAAGTAGATCTCTCAGAGAAAGGCATTAATATTCATGTGCGTGAAAAAAAAAAAAAAAGTGCCCTCGAAAGGAAATTTCCAGCATTTTAGTTTAAATTAAATACATTTTTAAAGAAACAATATTTAACTGATAATGCTTGGAGGCGAAATTAACAAAAAGTAGCAGGTTTTGCCTACCAAAGCAAGGTTTTGTCTCGGGGGTTTCCAGGAAAACTGCCCTGACATGAAACAAGACTCTGCTTTTCTGAGGAGGGGTTCAAGAGGGAGGGCACAGGGAGGGAGAGGCCGTTTGCATGGGCCTGTCTGGGATTTTTGCAGGACAATATTCCAGAGCACATCCCCTGGAGAGTTTCAGCTCAGGGCTGGGCTGTGCAGGCCCCAGGAGCTCCCTCAGACCCACAGCCAGGACTTCAGGCAAACTCTGGGGCTTGGGGGGCTCTTTTATTCCAAATAAAACCCCAAAAAAAAAAGGCAAAACAGAAACTGCAGAGCTGATTTTGAGGGAAGCAAACACAAAGTGTTCAGCAAATGCAACAGAGTGACCGATACAGGTGGCAACTCCCCCAATTAACTCCAACTCGGCTCATCAGAGAGAAAAATGGCAAAAACATTTGCAACTTTTCCAGGAATTCTTCCAGGAATTGACAGCCAGAGGCAGCCCTGACCAGCAGAGTTTGTGGAGGGGCTTGGAGGTTTTGAAGTGGCTCAGGAGGAACTGGAGGGGGGTGAGCAGCAGGGTGGGGGACACTGGGCTGGGGTTTGTGTCAGGACCAGGGTAAAGGGGGTGGCACCAGCAGGATGGGCTGGAGGGGTGTGGTGGGAATGAGGGTGTGGAGCCAAGGGGGATGGAGCTCTCTGCCACCCCCACTGTGATTGGGAACAAGCACCAAGTCCCACAGGGCACCTAGTCCTGCATCCAGCACCTTTCTGGGGCTGGGAACACCCTCAGGATGCAAATATCCAGCTCCACAGAGCATCACTCAGCACCACTCTGGGCTGGGAACTTTGGGATGCAGATATCCAGCCCTACAGGGCAGTATCCGGAACCACTCTGGGCTGGGAACTTTGAGATGTAGACATCCAGCACCATTCTGGGGTTGGGAACACCTTTGGGATGCAAATATCCAGCCCCATAGGGCAGCACCTAGCACCTTTCTTGGCTGGGAACTTTGGAATGCAGATATCCAGCCCTACAGAGCAGCATCCAACACCATTCTGGGCCTGGGAACTTTGGGGTGCAGATATCCAGCCCCATGGAGCAGCATCCAGCACCATTCTGGGGCTGGGTACTTTGGGATGCAGACATCCAGCACCTTTATGGGCTGGGAACTTTGGGATGCCCACATCCAGCATCTTTTTGGGCTGGGAAATTTGGGGGCAGACATCCAGCATCTTTTTGGGCTGGGAAATTTGGGGGCAGACATCCAGCATCTTTTTGGGCTGGGAATTTTCAGATGCAGACATCCAGCCCCACAGAGCATCACCCAGCACCATTTTGGGCTGGGTACTTTGGGATGCAGACATCCAGCACCTTTATGGGCTGGGAACATTGAGGTGCAGACATCCAGCACCTTTTTAGGATGGGAACTTTAGGATTCAGACATCCAGCCCCACAGAGCAGCGCCCAGCACCACTCTGGCTGTGGCTGATACGATCCACAGCGAGAGGAGGCTTCAAGGATGCACGTCCTTGACAAGGAAAAAATAAATCATGGGCTCTGGGATTGCCTGTAAATTCCTCCTCGTTAGCAGGGTTGGGAGGCAGGGAGAGCCTGGCTCAGCCCTGCTCCCCCAGGTGTTCTAGCCCAGGCTGAAGGATCTGTTGGGTTTTGCTCTTTGCCTCTCCTGCCAGCACAAAACCGCCTTAATCTGGTCTACTGGAGATAAAACTTCCCATCTTTGTCCTGGCACGTTGCAAAAAAGATTATCCCCCCGGATTAAATAAAATTTGGGGTGTGTTTCTCAAGTGTGGAAGGCTGGATAAGCTTTGGAAGGGTCCCTGCTCATGGGAGAAGCTGGTGGAGCACTCAGGAAGGGCTGCAAGGGAGGGCAGCAGCTCTGGTGAGGTTCTAAATTGGTCTCCTGATATTTTATGAAATAACTTTTTTTTTTTTTTTTTCTAAAGTACTTCTTGATATTTTTATGTTTATATATTTTAACTTCGGATCGGACTCATAAAAAATACATGAGGAGTAAGTGGTTTCTGCAAATGTTTTATACATGATTTGGGAACAGATAGTATTCCAAGAGAAGAGAATATTCCTTTTTACACCAGCCAGGGAGGAGCAGGGCTGGGTTGGAGGGAGTGAAGGGGTTCCCATGGGCACAGAGCTGCTGTGGTGGCACTCTGTAGGAGCAGGTGGGTGGTGCCACCTTCCCTAAAACACCTGGGCCAAGGTGTTTTAGGGAAGGTGTAACCCCCCCACTAAACACACAGCTCTGTGGTGCCAAATTCATACCCCCCAGGCTTTTCCAGCCAAAACAAGAGGCAGGGAATGGATAGATGGGCAAGGGGATGGATGGTCCTGCAAGGGGAAAGTGGAAGCAAAGGGCTGCACAACAGAAGCAGGAACACATTCTATCCATCAACAGGGACACAACAGGAGGAGGATGAGGGTGCTAAGCCAGGAAGGATTGCAGAGCGGGAAAGATGCTGAGCCAGGAAAAAGATGCTGAGCTGATACCACTTGCAGCAGCGAGAGCAACTAAAGAGTTAACCCAATATTTCACCGGCTTCCTCCCTCGTAGCATACATTATCTTTTTGACTGTGTAATATGATGCAAAGTTTTTTAAATGATACAATTGTATTCTATTATATTCCCCTCTTCAGGGAGATTTTAGGCTCATTTTTTGCATGAATGATACCGGCTTGTTGCATTTCAATGCTGACACAGAGAGCTCTGTAGGCACACACCGCAGAGAGGGTTATAGCAAGTGCACGGATAAATGCAAAAACATATGGCAACATGAGGAAACTCTACATTTTTTATTATATAAAAGCAGAACTCGTGTTCCCAGCTACAGTGTGCAAGATCTGAAAGATGGAGTCACCGTCTCCTTCAGATGGATTTTTATAGGATTTGCTTAAAATAAAATCTAAGTGGGGATTCTGTGCAAATTTTCCCCTTTGGAGAATTGAACTGTGAATCAAATTTTGCCTGATCCACAGATGAAAATCAGTTCTGGGGGTTTCTTCTCTGGGTCTCCAGTGAGCATTTGTCCAGCTTAACTGAATTTAGCATAATCTCAGCTGCAATGAGGCCCCAGGTGCAGAGCTGGGCAGGGAGCAGGGACGGAGCCTTGCACTGCCCAGGATGGGGCAGCCACAAAAGAGATGCCAAAATCTCCTCCTCCTCCTCACCACGGGGATGGATCCAGCCCTGGCAGCCCCACGGGATGGATACAGCAGTGTTTCCATCAGCAGCAAGGCTGAGGGGGCTCCATGGGAATGAGGCTTCCATGGTGGCACGCCCCCAAGCTGGTGCCAAAGGCAGCACAGGGAAACTTTCCCAAGAGAAAAGGGGATGCTGCTGGCACCCTGGAGCAAGGCAGAGAAGAAAAGATGTGTCCCCTCTCAGCCATTCTGCTTCTCCCTCCTCTCCTGCCTGTTCCCAGCCCTGGCCCCACTCCACACACAGCCCAATGTCCACTCTGACCTGGCTGGAGGAGGCCATGGGAAGCTCCTGGAGGGTTGCCTGTTGTGGTGTTCACAGGGGTCTTATGTTGAGGGAAGAGACGAGGATCTGACTCCATTTTTCAGAAGGCTTGATTTATTATTTTATTATATATATTACATTAAAACTATACTAAAAGAATAGAAGAAAAGGTTCTCCTCAGAAGGCCAGCTAAACTAAGAATAGAAAGGAATGATAACAAAGGTTTGTGGCTCAGACAGAGAGTCTGAGCCAGCTGGGCTATGATTGGTCATTAATTACAAACATCCACATGAGACCAATCACAGGTTCACCTGTTGCATTCCACAGCAGCAGATAACCATTGTTTACATTTTGTTCTTGAGGCCTCTCAGCTTCTCAGGAGGAAAAAATCCTAAGGAAAGGATTTTTCATAAAAAGATGTCTGCGACAGTTGCCCACCCAGGAGGGGGGGGTCTGATCACAGCTCCTCACTTGCCCTGAGCCTCTCCCTGCCCTCAGCATCCCCCCCACACCCAGAATGCTGTCCCAGCCCAGGCTGGGGGTCCCCTCCACGGGGGAAGGACGCTCTGAAGGCTGCCTGGCTGCTGGCGAAGGTCTTAAAAGAAATTATAGCCTGCATAAAAATATTCACTCCAGCCAAGGGCCTTAAACCATTCCCCTGAGCATTGAACAGTGACTGAAAGTGTATTACTGTGCACTTAAGGTTACTGCAGTAACCCAAGGTCAGACAGCAGCACGGTATATCCAGGAGACTCACGATGGATTTGCTTCAGTGCTGGACTGGGAAGGCAGAGCCTTCACCAGGCTCTGGAATTTAACTCAATATTCAATTTAGCCTGGAATCAATTTTGATGGAGTACAATTCCCATTTATAATCCCGGGTTATTGCCAGCGCTGGCGTTTGATTAGACACCAGCAGACCCAGGCCAAATGCGTCCCTTGTCCCCCCATTCCCCAGGAGCTGCTGGAGCCCACCCACCCTGGGCTGCACCTGGGCACCCACAGCCCTTGGCAGGACCAGACCCCCAGCACAGGGGGCTCCAGAGACCCTCCAGCCCTCCCAGGCCTCCCCTCCCTCCTGCAATCTCCTCTCCCACCGCACCACTCGATGTTTAGAGATGAGAGGCAAGGGCAGAAGAGCTGTAATATTTCCCTCTTAACTTTAAGCTCCCACGAATTTAGAATTCTTTTCTCTGAGGGGCTAATTATATAATTTCAATGTTTACTCAGTGCAGGCGGATTTTGTGAGATTGTGCTCAAGGGACACAGGAGGTGGATTTAAACCCCGGGAAGGGAGCACTGGATGGCTTTTACGGCACAGCTCGCATCACAACCTGCTGCTCTCCGTTTGCAGGGCAGGGGAACCTGCCACTGCTTTTCCCTTGGCTGCCTTTGATTATTGGTCATTGATGCCTCATTTCTCCACTGCTGCTTCACAGACAAACACAGGGCTGGGTGCTGACGCTGCCACACAGCTCTGGAGCCTCCACTCTGCCCAAACTGCTCCATTTCTGCACTTCCTAGCCCACAAGTGGCTCCAACCCACGGGGCCCCTCATTACAGATGGGCAGCTCTGCACCCCCTTCCCTTTCTCTGCCCACAGCCAAACCCCTCTGTGCCCCTTAGCAAGGCTCTGCTGTGCCCCATGAGGGATCAGGGACCAGCCCGGGCAGCCCTGGAACACAGGAGGGCGTTTCTGGTGAGCCCAGGAGCATCCCCTGGCAGCCCCCATGGAGTGCCTATGGTGAAGGGGCTCAGCCAGCCATGGGACATGTCCCCCCCTACCCCTATGGCAGCACTCAGGAGCTTAAAAGACTTTAGATTAAAAGCCCTGCTGCTCCCAGACCTGCCCAGGGACCACCCTAGAGCAGCAGAAAAGGAGCAGCTCCCCATCCTGCCTCCCAAAGAGGAGATGTCCCTAAACTCCATGCCTCTCTCCCCTTCAGAGCATGTTCTTCATAGTCACAGGACCAGAAAAGACATTTTTGCCTCTCACCATTAAGAGCAATTTATGTTTAACATATTTCAGCTTCCTGGGTCAGAAATGGAAATTATCTTGCGCCCAGCTCAACCTTAAAGTTACAATTCTGCTTAGGAGCCAGATGCTGAATACAAAAAGGAAAGATTCTGAACTGCAGCTAATTTAACACAACAAAAAATTACAGTATGGGGAAAACTTCCCCTCTCCTGTGGAAGCAGGAAGCAGATTATCCATTTACAGAGTTCACCATTCCCCAGCCGTGAGCTGTCCCTTTAACCACTGCTAAATTGTTTTCTGACAGCCCTCGCTGCAATTTTATCCCCTGACATTTGATTTACATATGATCTTTAAGCACCAGCACTGCTGTAATAGCTATTTGGTTAATATTCAAATCAGTCCGTGATGTCACATACCTTGATAGGTCATTTCACTGCGGCTCTGCAAAATGCATGTAAAAATAAATGTAGAACTAATGAAATAAACTGATTAAGGGGAGAAATCAATCGCTTTACTGCTGTAGTGAAGATCCAGCAGTTAATTTAGCATGGATCTGCAAGGGTGCACGTTAATAGAACAGGCTCTCATCTAATTGGTGCCACAGTAAATGAAATACAGTAATATTCCATGATGCATTGGAGGAGTTCACTTCATTTTCTCTGCTCTTTCCCAAGAACTGTTTACAGCACAATGGATTTCGTGGGTTTCATTATTTATTTCCCTGGCTCAGGAGGCAGGACCTGGCTGATCCCCGTTAACCCCCCCAATTAGCAAGTCCAACCAGCTCCTTACAGGAACTTCTTTAATCAAGACCCGCAGGGCAGGGGAGCAGCTGGGTTTGTTTGTTTAGAACTTTGTGGAGTGTTTCCCCTCACTGCTGGAGCTGCTGCCCTGCAGGCAGAGGCACTGGGCTGTGCTGGGAGCCCCCAGGGGCTCACTGCCCCTTTGCCCCCCTTTCTTCATCCACAATTCCCCCTTTTTTCATCCACAATTCCCCCTTTTTTCATCCACAATTCCCATTCCAGCCCGAGACACTGGGGAGACCCAAAGCTACCAAGGCAAACGGAGCTGGGGAAGGGTCTGGAGAAATGATTCCTGTGAGGGGCAGCTGGGGGGGGCTCACCTGGAGAAAAGGAGGTTCAGGTGGGACCTTGTGGTTCTGCACAACTCCTGACAGGAGAGGATACCCTGGGGGTGTCAGGCTCTGCTCCCAGGGAACAGGGACAGGAGAGAGGAAACTGCATCAAACTGTGCCAGGGGAGGGTCAGGTTGGACAGCAGGAGGAATTTCCTCATGGAAAGGGTGCTCAGGGCTCACTCAGGGAATTTTGAAGTCCCCATCCCTGGAGGTGTCCAAGGAATTCCTAGACAGACACTCAGTGCTCTGGGCTGGTGACAAGGGCATGATCAGGCACAGGTTGGTCTCAGTCTTGGAGGTTTTTTCCAACCTAAATGATTCTGGGATTCAGTGATCCAGCAATCCCAAAGCAGGGGCTGGTGACATTCCCTGGGGGAGGATGTCCTGCATCCCACAGCTCTCCCAGCACCCCAAACACAAGGATGCTGCACCCCAGGGCTGTCCTGTCTCCAGCTCACCTCTTGCCCACAGGGATGAGACAGACTAAACTTGGGGAGTTTTGGAGCAGTTTTACAACTCAAAAAACTCCAGAGGCTGTGGGAATTTCCCAGCCAGTTGATCCATACTCACTGCCCTGTTCATTACAGCTGTCAAAAATATGCAAAAAGTCCCATCTGGTCCCACCAGGTCTGAGCCTGAGCCCTGATCTGGAGAAATCACTTGACTGACTAATTACCACACCTCTTTCCTCCTAATTGAAGGTCAACACATTAAGGATGAGTTACCACCTCAAGTATAACAGAAAACGATAAATATTTGAGAAATGCCACCTTGGAGCAGCCTGAACTCCCCAGTCCATGCTGAGCATGAGGGGAAAACAGCAGAAACTTGTTCCAAGAGTTGGGGTCTCTTCCAGTGCCCACTCTGCCACCAGAGACCCCTGCCCTCCCTAAAATTATTTAGCTGTATTAAAAAAAAAAAAAATTAGGCAAAAAATGATCTATACAAAAACCTTTGCATAAAAAAGTGATCAATGCAAATTCCTCCGAGAAAATTGCACCAACAGATGGAATCAACCCATTCCCAGCAAATGCCTCTGGCTGTGCAGATGGTAATTATAGGATGTATGTAAATATGGGAGCGCCAGGAAGCACAGCAACACGCACTGCTGAGCCTGGGCTGCTGAGGACGCCTGGCCCGGCCCTTCCTGGCCTTGGGCAAGGGGAAAACAGGATTTGGAAAGGTTTTGGGCTGTGTGCTCCCTCTGCCCTGCAATGCAGCTGCTGAAATCAGCCCCAAAGCTGGCACTGTGCCTCAGCCATGGGATGTGACACAAGGGGATGGATCCATGGATCCTGGCCACTCCTGAGGTGCAGGATTGAAGGGGGGGTAGGATGGTCAGGACAGACAGAGATGAGAGATCTCTGAAGCCAGGTTGTGGAACTTGGGGTTTATTGCACAGGGCCTGGGTGCAGGGCCCTGCTGGGATTTGGGGTTTATTGCACAGGGCCTGGGTGCAGGGCCCTGCTGGGATTTGGGGTTTATTGCAAAGGGCCTGGGTGCAGGGGCCTTTTGGGATTTGGGGTTTATTGCAAAGGGCCTGGGTGCAGGGCCCTGCTGGGATTTGGGGTTTATTGCCAAGGGCCTGGGTGCAGGGGCCTTTTGGGATTTGGGGTTTATTGCACAGGGCCTGGGTGCAGGGGCCTTTTGGGATTTGGGGTTTATTACAAAGGGCCTGGGTGCAGGGGCCTTTTGGGATTTGGGGTTTATTGCAAAGGGCCTGGGTGCAAGGCCCTGATGGGATTTGGGGTTTATTGCACAGGGCCTGGGCGCAGGGCCCTGCTGGGAGCTGCCAGCCACAGCTCAGAGCAGGCCCGAGAGAGGGAGAGAGAGATAAAGAGAGTGGTAAAGAGGATGAGAGAGTGAGGTTCCCATTACAATACAATAAATCTTCTGGTCCTGGAACTTGGGGTTTATTGCAAAGGGCCTGGGAGCAGGGCCCTGATGGGAGCCACAGCTCAGAGCAGGCCCGAGAGAAGAGAGGGGGAGAGAGGATGAGAGGGTGAGAGGGTAAAAGCATAAGAGAGTAAAAGGGGTAAGAGCGTAAAAGGCAAGAGCTAAGAGACAAGAGGTAACAGTAAGAGGTAAGAGCTAAGACAGCGAAGTTCCTGTTACAATACAATAAATCTTCTGTGTTGAATATTCTGATTCTCACTAACCAGTCTAGTACAATATACAAATCCTAGAACATTTCCATACAGCCTATAAGAATCACTACATTACCATACTGTGTTACATTTTAAACCCTAAAAACTCCTCTTTGGACCCCTTCTGCCAAGCTGGCAGGGTCTGCTCAGACCTGCCTGCAAGCAGAGGGTATTGTCTCATCAAAAGGGCATTACCTTCAGCCAGCCACCTCATTGTTTTCCAGTTGTTTAGTAACTGAGGTATCTCAAAGCTTGCTTTCATTTCAATCTTGCTTACAGTTTCTATATTCTCAAAATCTTTTGCCAGGCAATCATATTTACAAGGCTTTCCTGTTTCATCTTACCCAACACTGAGGAGTGATTTGGCTCAGCCCCACACAGTTTGGGAATGCTGGTGGGATCTGCCCATCCCAGAGCCCACTGCCACTGCTCCTCAGCCCAGGGCAAGCACTGAGGGCATCTGGGCTCCTCCCTCATCCCCCTGTGCCAGCCTTCCCCTCACCAGGCTCCTGGCTGGGAAAACTGCTTTTCCCCCCTATTTTTCCAGTGTGATGTCAAGGATTATTTCCAAGGCTACTGTATTTTTATTTTATGTTGCTGTTGACTCTGTTGGTTGTTAGTTTTTGTTTTGTTTTTCTCTTCTGAGAAAAGTGCTTGCAGAGAGTCTGTGGTAAAATGTTAATTGGAGCCAAGTAATTAGACAAAGATAGTTAGTGATCTCTCCCAAGCAATCAGCTTTTGATGCTTTGTTTTAGTGCTGTAATAATTACCATCATTCCACAAAGTGCTTTGACAGGAGGGATCCACGTGCAGCCCAAGACCTCCCCTGGGATGGATGAAGGGGAGGACACAGCTCCAGGGGACCCTGATGGGGTGACAGACACCCTCCCCCTGTCCCCTGCCAGCCCCTGCTGCTCAGGGCTCAGCTCCAGGCACCTTTTCCTCCATCAGGAGGATGCCAGGCTCAGCAGCAATGCTCCAGATCAGCTCCCTGGGACCAGATCCTGTTCACACTTGCAGAACTAGATCCAGATTTATTGCTGCCTCTAAAGCAAACAAACAAAGATACCGCACCACAAAGCTCCAAACAGCCCAGGCCTCTTTCTGTTGCCTTCAGCCCTGGAAATGAAGGGTTTCAGGGGTGAGACAGATGCACCAGGGCACCTCGTGGTGCCTGTGGCCCCACCAGAGACCCCATTCCAACCCTGCTCCAAGGGGTGACTGAGGGCTCAGCACCAACCTTCTGTCTGGCTTCAGATTCTCCAGTGTTTGAAAACTTTTTAGATTCTCCAGTGTTTAAAAACTTCTTGGAATTTAAACACCACCACAACCCAAGTGATGGTTGCGTTGGTTGAGAATATCTCAGCTTGGGAGAAGGGAAAAGGTTCTGTCCCTGCTCCTCTCCATGCTCAACAGGCACTGACTGGAGCAGTGACACACAGACCCAGCAGGCAGCTCCTCCCAGAAGGAATTTTCCTTCAAACAGAGCAAACAGAAAACCATCAGGAGGTGTCTTCCTGCACACAGAAATGGAATTTTCCCAACAGAAGACCATCAGGAGGCATCTTCCTGCTCAAAGAAACGTGCCTGGAATTGCCTTCAGTCTTGCTGCACAGGGGCTCTGAGTGAAGGGAGTCTCTGCAGCCTCCTCAGGCAAACAGCCCAGCCCATAGAGCCATAGGTACCAGATTCCAGCTGGACACGAGTCTGGAGAAGTCTCTGGGATGGGACATTCCCCTGGGATGGGATATTCCCCTGGGATGGGACCAATCCCTGGGATTTTACCCTCTCCTGGAAGATGGGGTCCATCCCACAGCACTCTGGGGCCATTCCTGCTGCCAGAGCCCCTCCAGTCCCAGAGGTCTGTTCTGATTTTAGCCAGCCCAGCCTCCCCCAGCCCTGTCTGAGCTGCTCCAAACAGGGTCCAGGTTAATGGAGGTAACCCAGCAACACTGGGAAAATAAATGCCTTCCTTATGATGCCGTGCTGGGGGAAGCAGGAAACAGGAGAGAGCCCCTGACAGAGTGCCCTGGAGAGCAGAGTGAGCCCTCTGCCAGCCCTGGCACCCACCCAGCCCCTCCAGGACCCTTCCCCAAGGAGCTGAGCTCCTGCCCACACTCAGGGCTGGCAGCAGATGGTCCCCACCAGACACTCACCCCCTCCAAACCCCTTTCCCCCACTTTTATTCCACCCCAGCTCATCAAACGCCCTCCTTCCTCCATCCCCAGAGGGACACAGGGGGATGTGTGCTGGGGATTTCACCCCACAGGAGTGTCATACACGAGGAGCACAAAGGCAGCCGTGCTTGTACCTCCCTCCCCTGTGTTTCACACATCAGCTTTCTATCTTTTCATCAGAAGCTGCAGACAGATTTTCTCAGCGTGAGAACTGCCATGGAAATTGAAAGACTGTACAGCAAACATTTTTTTTCCTTGATGCCCTGTCTAATTGAGCTGCCTTTGATTTTATTAATCTGCTTTTATTAATATCCTGAAGGCAACAGGGAAAAAAAAAAATAAAGCCTTCACTTTCTGGTGTTGTTCTGTCTTATGAAACAGGGTGGTTCTGTGGTATCTAGGACAGAGCATCCACCTTTCTGAAGCCTTTCTGAGCCTGAGTGCCCTCTGAGGCTGGGACAATTGGGATTGCTCAGCCTGGAGAAGTCTTTGGAGTGACCTAATTGCAGCCTCCCAGTGCCTGAAGGAAGCCTACAAGGAAGGTGGAGAGAGACTATTTACAAGGGCCTGGAGTGACAGAAAAAGGGGGAATGGCTCCACACTGACAGGGAGTAGGTTTAGACTGGATATTCACATGGAATTCTTCCCTGTGAGGCACAGGGCGCCCAGAGAAGCTGTGGCTGCCCCATCCCTGGAAGTGTCCCAGGCCAGGTTGGATGGAGATTGGAACAACCTGGGATAGTGGAAGGTGTCCCTGCACATGGCCAGGGATGAAATGGGAATTTTAAAATCCTTTCCAACCAAACTATTCCACAATCCTATCATTAAATTATGTAGGCCCAAAAGCCATCTGCTGCCAGGCAGCAGCAGGAGGTGCTGGGAGAGGTGCTGTGGATTGCCCCAGGCTCTGGGCTCACCATGGCAGGAGGAACACAGGCAGGACTCTGCTGCTGAGCTGGGTTTCACTGGTGAGCTGCACAACAACAGCCTGTGTGGGGTTATTGATGTTCACTCCCTGTAAAAGGCACTGACACGGGATATTGCGTGGTCAATAGGTCTGCAGGGTTTTTCCAGTGGTGTTAAATATCATTTTAAATGATGTGCCCGTGTTCCTTATTAGTTGTTCCCATGGCAGAGCATGAGGAGGTGCATGGGAAGTTCTGAGATGGACACAGAGTGGCCATGGGGTTGGGCAAGGGCAGGAACAGGGGGAAAGACAGGCATGGCAGGGTGTGAAGTGCCCAGCATGGGACACACAGGGGGGCAGTGCCAACTGCTGGAGCCAGCACCACACTGTGCTTGCAGGGAATGTCACCCAGGTTCCCTGCCCTGTGTCGCAGACATCTTTTCATTAAAAATCCTTTCCTTAGGATTTTTCCTTCTGAGAAGCTGAGAGGCCTCAGAAACAAAATGCAAACAATGGTTATCTGCTGCTGGGGAATGCAACAGGGGCATCTGTGATTGGTCTCGTGTGGATGTTTGGAATTAGTGACCAGTCACAGCAGAGCTGGCTCTCTCTCTCTGTCCGAGCCACAGACCTTTGTTTTCATTCTTTTCCTTTCTATTCTTAGCTTAGCCAGCCTTCTGAGATTAAACCTTTCCTTCTATTCTTTTTAGTATAGTTTTAATGTAATACATATAATAAAATAAGAAATCAAGCCTTCTGAACATAGAGTCAACATTCTCGTCTCTTCCCTCACCTGAAAACCCCTGTGAACACTGTCACACCCTGCAGCCCTCCAGTGATGTCTCACCACCCCAAATAAAAATAAATATGATATTTAAAAAAATATATAATATGATATGATATATTATATGATGATATGATATGATATATGATATAATAGTTCCCACCCTTCTCCTACAGCTTTCCTGCACTCTGCTCCTCCTCCCCAGTGCCTCCAGCAGAACAAACCCACCCTGGAGTCATTTTCCCACCCAACAGGGACCCTCAAAGGCCAGCACAGAGCCCTCCTCAGCAGGACAGGCAGTGCCAGGAAAGGAGGGCAATGCTCCCTGCCATAGGAAGGCAGGAACCCAAATGAGCCACATCCCCTTTGTCCCCCTAGCAGGACACTCCTCCAGCACTTCCCTGTGAAGTTTTGGAGTCCAGGACGAGCGTCTGATGATGTGATTTGAAATACAGCCCTCCAAAGAGCCCTCCCTGTTGAAGAAGCCATAAAAAGCAGATCTTTGCTAATGTCACTCTCTCCGCGCCGCCGCTGAGCGCTGCCATTCATCACCCGCGCGACACTTCCATAATGCAGCCCCAGATAATGGCACACCTTCGGCTCCCCTGGATTGCCTGTCAGGGAAATCGAAGGAGACAAGTGGGAGACACGGGAGCAGGACTCCTTGGTGGATGTGAGGAACAGGAATGCAGCCACCCCCACCCCACCCAGCTGTGGGGCACAGAGGGGTCTCTCAGCTCAGCCCCGAGCTCTTGGTGATGTCCGGCTGTAGCCCCACATTTCTCTTCACTGAGAAAAGCGAGGCACAATTCTTCCCAAGAATATTTCTGGGTTTCACATTCTCTGAAATGAGAATTTTCTCATCAGAGAAAATCATAATCAGAGAAAGGAAACACAAATCTTATCATTTGCTGTGCCTTGTGTTCATGCAAAAGTAGAATGCAACATGGAGATTGTTTAGCCAAAGTCATGGTGTTTTGTTTCCTTGGTGTGACCGTGTTCACAGGGGTTTTATGTTGAGGAAAGAGATGAGGATCTGACTCCATGTTTCAGAAGACTTGATTTATTATTTTATGATATATATTATATTAAAACTATACTAAAAGAATAGAAGAAAGGATTTCATCAGAAGGCTAGCTAAGAATAGAATAGGAAAGAATGAATAACAAAGGCTTGTGGCTGGGACAGAGAGTCTGAGCCAGCCAACTGTGATTGGCCATTAATTAGAAACAACCAACATGGGCCAATCACAGATGCACCTGTTGCATTCCACAGCAGCAGATAATCAATGTTTACATTTTGTTCCTGAGGCCTCTCAGCATCTCAGGAGGAAAAATCCTAAGGAAAGGATTTTTCACAAAATATGTCTGTGACACCTTGTCCTATCAGGGCCAAGTCTGTGTGTGTGTCAGGACTGTTGGGTGACAGTCATGAGATTTAGAGCAGTTGTGTGCAGGGTTGAGTGCTTGGCAGGTCCAGTTTTAGATGTATAGAATAATACAGTATAATAAAGTAATTAATTAGCTTTCTGATATCCATGGAGTCAGATGCATCATTCTCTTTCCCCTCATTGGGGCTCTCAGGGCAGCTATATCCTAGCTCTATCCTCCAGAAATCACAGAGTGCTGGAGTCACCAGCACTGCTGAGGCACTGGAAGAGTTTGTCTGGAGAAGCTGGGGCTGCCCCATCCCTGGAAGTGTTCAAGGCCAGGCTGGATGGGGCTTGGAGCAACCTAGGATAGTGGAAGATGTCCCTGCCCATGACAGAGGTGCGTTGGGATGAGTTTTTAATTCCTTTCCAACCCAAACCACTCTGGAATCCTACAATTCTAACACCCCTGCAAGGCAACACCCCCATGTTCACACCTGCCTCTTCCCTCCCTTACTCCCAGCTCCCTTCCCAGCATTCCCAAGCCAATTCAGCTCTCCCTCATCAATGCTCCAGGTTTTCCTGCTTTTTTTTCCTTTTAGCCACTGCCTCTCCAGGTGTGCATATGCGTTTCCTGACTTGTCAGCTCATCTTGCCTTGGGGGTTTCTAACAGTTTATTCTACCTTTTTTTTTTTTTTTTTGGCCTCTTCAAGTAGAACTGAGTGCATGAGAGCTGAGGGACTGCAGACAAATTGGCCACAAAAAATCTGCATCTCCACATCTGTGTTTTAACAAGCTCCTCAAAAGTTGCTGCAATGATCCCTGTTCTGTTCCCAGCTACAGGAGGGGAGGGCAGGGGGACCTGCTCAGCACAAGGACACGGGTCCCAGCCAGAGCTGGGTGAGTCCATCAGAGGACAAAACCCCAGCAGAATTCCCCATTTACAGGAGATACCACAGCCCACAAAGCTGGAGCTCCCAGGTTTTGCTTAAAAATTATAAATTACAAACACCCTGCTCCTCACAGCCACGTGCTGACACCTCAGGTACACGCTGCTCCTGGGGCTCACACACCTCAGGTGGAAACCCTGCAGAGCACATTTTTCTCTTTAAAGGCTGAAAATGCAACTTCAAGCTTCTTTTTTCTTCCCTGCCCTTTGCTCCAAAAACTCACAGGAACATTTATGGCAGAGCCAACACCATTAAAAATGTGCCTTCAGTACTGCTCAGAGACACAGACTCCAAAAGCCAAGAGTTTCACACAAACACCTTTTGTCTTATCAAATTCTCAAAAGAAGGCTTAAAACCAGTTAAATACTTGGAGTATGAGTTAGAAAAGGCCCTGAGGCTCAGCACTCACCTGCAAACACACGTTATCTTCTTCTCCTATTAAAAATCAAGTCTTTTCTGTGAAAACCATGGAGCTCCCAGAAGAAGTCTTTGGGCATCACCTCCAAACGAGCCAGGATCCCTTCCAGAGCTGCTTCCCCTGTGCTCCTGATGCCTGATTCCCTCAGCTGGGGCTTGAAGTCATCGAGGGGATGATGATGATGATGATGATGATGATGATGATGATGATGATGATGATGATGATGATGATGATGATGGGGAGGAGAAGTGGCACAAGTGAGAGGTGCCACACTTAGAGGCTTTCACTGGCTCCTGTGCACTGTGTGGTGGTGGTGCAAGGCTTGCACATTTTGGGCTGGTTTGCACCTCCCAGGGCTCAGCATGCTCAGAAAGGAAGAGAAAGTGAGCTGTGCCAGCTGGGTGCCTTATCTTTGTCTTTAAATTAATACGATTTTGTCAGGTTTATGAAAAATAATATAGCATGTTATTTTTCATAAGCCTGACTGATATCTCCATTTCCCATGGTTCAGCTCAGGCCATAAACATGACCCTGCTTGAGTGATTTCACCTTCTCCATTGAGCAGGGAGCCTTGGCAGCACTCAGACCAAGGTCCTGACTGATTATCGACAAATTAAAAATATAAGCTATTGACCAGACACCGAGATAGAGTCCCTGAGCCGGTGCCCGGAATCTCAATGAGGGTATTGAAGTGGCGCCGATCGATGCCGCAGCCACAGCCCCGCTGGCCGCATGCATAATGCGGGATGGGGAGGGGGTGGCAGCTTAAGTAAATAGTTGTTCAAATTAACCAGGGTGCTAGGAGAGCAGCCCGGCAGATTCCTGAGGGCAGGGACCAGAGAAAGGCACCCAGCAGCACCTTCAGCTTCTGAGGGAGAGGATGCAGGAGGGATGGAGATGGGGGATGTGGGATGTGACAGTGTTCGCAGGGGTCTTAGGATGAGGGAAGAGAAGAGGATCTGACTCCATGTTTCAGAAGGCTTGATTTATTATTTTATTATATATATTATGTTAAAACTATACTAAAAGAATAGAAGAAAGGATTTCATCAGGAGGCTAGCTAAGAAGAGAAGAAGAAGGAATGATAACAAAGGCTTGTGGTTGGGACAGACAGTGCGAGCCAGCTGACTGTGATTGGCCATTAATCAGAAACAACCAATCACAGATGCACCTGTTGCATTCCCCAGCAGCAGATAACCATTGTTTACATTTTGTTCCTGATGCCTCTCAGCTTCTCAGGAGGAAAAATCCTAAGGAAAGGATTTGTCATAAAAGATGTCTGTGACAGTGGGATGTGGGCCATCCCAAGACAGAGGGGCTGCTTGTCCCCTCCGTGCGGCCCTGCCCAGCACCTGGGGTCATTTCTCACCATCAGACGGACGAATTGGTCTCAAATTCCACTTGTTCACCCAGCCACGGCTGAGCTCGGCACAGCATCCCCGTGTCCCCCCTGCACCGTCCGCTCGCGGCTCCCATCCAGTGCAGGCATCCTTTGTTTGCTGCTTAAGCGATATCTCGGCTGTCCCGCTAATGCTGGGTGACATCCGTATGCCTTTAATCGATATTAATTATCTTTTGTCACAAGTCAACAAACTCCTTTTTTTGTAGTCATTTCCCATTGGTTTGGTGACAGAGGGTGGCACCAACAGAAACCTTATTCTGACAGGTGGCACCCACACCACCCGGCGGTGGCACCTCCAGAAACCTCTCCATCTCCAAAGTTCCTTTTTCTTTCAGCTCTTCCCACCGGGATAGTGGGATCGGGGAGGCATCAGAGCATCACGGAGCGCCTGCCCGAGCCCGGCTGCGCTGCTCTGCAAGAGTTAAACCGCGCTCGGCAGCAGCAGCAGCATCAGCATCAGCATCAGCAGCGTTTCCTGGCAGCACCGGCGGCAGCTCCGCGCAGCGAGGCCCCGAGCGCGGCCTCTGGGGACGGCGCCGATCACATCGCTGCCTGCATGTTTGAAAACACCGATGTCAGCGAGGCGGCTGCCGGCAGCTCGCTGGCTTTCCTGGCACCGCTGATGGACAGGGTCAGATCCCAGCAGCTGTTGGGGAGGAAGAGGCGCGCTCAGCAGCTGTGCGGAGTGATGGAAACCGCCCGGGATGGTGCCAGCCGCGGTACCTGGCGCTCCATCCCGGCCCTGCTTTTGGGAGAGATGCTCCGCAGGCTCAGCATCCTGGGTTTTAGGAGAGATGCTCTGCCGGCTCAGCATCCTCCAACCCGGTTTTGGGAGAGATGCTCTGCCAGCTGAGTTTCCCCCAGCCCTGTTTTTGGAAGAGATGCTCTGACAGCTCCATCCTTCGGCCCAATTTTTGGGAGAGATGCTCTGCCGGCTCAGCATCCCCCTGCCCCATTTTTGCTGGATTTCTCCAAAACTAAAGCTGCCAGCAACTAGGACCCTGCTAGTCCTTAGAGCCCCAAAGGCCACCTTTAATCTGATCCCCAGACCCTGGGGAAATGACTCCTTTTTCCCATGGAAAATAGCCTCCATTTGCAGCCACTCGCCCTGGCTTTTTGGGAGAGATGCTCTGCCAGATCAGCATCTCCAAACCTCATTTTCGGGGAGATGCTTTACAGGTTCAACATCTCCCAGCCCCATTTTTGGGAGAGATGCTCTACAGGCTCAGCATTCCCCAGCCCCATTTTTGGGAGAGTTGTTCTGCAGGCTCAGCATCCCCCTGCCCCATTTTTGGGAGGAATGCTCTGCCAGCTCAGCATCCTCCGGCCCCAGGGCCAGCACAGGGGCAGCAGTGCCAGCTGCCGAGGCTGGGCAGGGGACACAGGGTGGCATTGCTGTGGTGTGGCTCTGAGCACACCCACTAAGGGGTTTTGTGGCTGATTTGGGCTGGATTTGGCCTGTTCTTGATGCCTCCTGCTATGTCCAAAGCCCCAGAGATGCAGGAATCATCGAGCCCCCACAAGCCTGAGCTCAGCCTCCAGTCCCTCTCCAAGGGGTGACCTTTATCTTCTCAAAACACCAGGTTCTGGAACCCTGTGAATCTCAACCTGCACTGGTTTTATGGGAGTGGGTTTCCCATGCCCAGAAATGTGGGGAAATGTCCAAGGAAAAAAAAAAATTCCAAACAAACCTCTATAAAATTAAAAGCAAAACTGCTGTTAATTTTTAATATCACTGTCTTTGAGGCAGGACTGTGATAGCTGAGCTATTCAACACTCAGAGCTGGCACTGGGCTAGCACCGGAGGTGCAGATACAAACCAGGAGTGTGCAGACACCTCCACGCTGTGTTTTGCACAGGGTTCCCATTTGAGGCACGGGTTCCTCTCCAGCCCAGCTCGGCTCTCTCCGCTGATGGCTCCCTCAGTAACGATGTGGAATTATGCAGCAGGCAGCTAATCACAGCAGCACTGCTCGGGGGCGGGGGCACGGCTGGAGAAGCCCCCCCGTTTTATGGAGCTGCAGTTCCAGCACTGAGGGAAGCTTTAAGCAGGGAGCAGCTACTAACAGATTCATTTAACTTGCTCCAGAGCAACTATAAAAAATCAATTTAGTTCACCAGGCGGCTTGAACTGATGCCAGTGGCAGGGAGCACCTCCCAGCTGAGAGCTCTCCAGCTCTGAAGCACCGCCGGGATATTGCCGGGGCTGATTCAGCAGCAGGTGATGATACGGAGCTGGCTCCACATCTCTGCGAAGGCAGAGGCTGTGGGCAGGGTCCAGACACAGAATCCCAGGGTCATTTAGGTTGGAAAAGACCTCCAAGAACACCGAGTCCAACCTGTGACCCGTCCCCTCCTTGTCACCCAGCCCAGAGCTCTGAGTGCCACGTCTTGGGCACCCCCAGAGATGATGACTTGGGGACATGAGGAATCTGGGCTTTAGAACCAGAAACATTTCCAGAGAGAGGTTTGTGCTGGTTGGGCTAGTGGTCCCTGTCCCTGCCAGCCCCTCAGGCAGGAGCCAGCAGCATCACGAGTGCTCACAGTGACCTTTCAGTGCCTCTGGCTGCTGCTCTGTGCGAAGGTCAGCCCAACCTCCTCTGCTCTCCCTTCATGATGAAGATCTTCTCTTGAGCCGTGTATTTTCAGAGCCCTGAGGACATCTCGGGAGTTATTATCAGCCTGGAAACTGAAAGGGTGGCAGAGCAATCCCTGTCCTCCCATTCACATCGCTCCTGTGCCACCGTGTCCCCTCTGTGCCACCCTGTCCGGTTGTGGCAGCATCGCGGCCGCTCCTCTCCTTCGGAGCGCACCCAGGCTCGGCTGCCCTGACATTTCCACGTGCGGGATCAAGCACCAGCAGTGCTGAGCCCTCCGCTCTGGTGCTGATGCGAAGCTCTGGCGCTGCACCATGAAATATTCATCGTGCCCCGTCCTGCTCTCCTGCCGCTCCAGGGCCCCGCAGCAGCCGGGGCTGAGCGCAGGGAATGTCCCGCCTGTGTCCCCTCCTCCGGCCGCAGGGTTCATTAGGAGAACTTCCAGCGTGGATCTCGGTCCTGGCGGGCTGGCCTGGCCAGCACCTGCCTGAAGGAACCACTTAAAATCCTCATTAAATCCACTTCAGAGAGCAGCAAGAGGAAAGGGCAGCAGTGCCAAGAGAGGGCACGGGGAGCACTGGCCTGGCACTTGTCAGCAGAGGAGAGGAAAGGGAGGGGCTCAAATCGAGGATTGGCAGAAGCCCACCTGGCTAAGGGGGGTCATTCCAGCCCTGCATCCTCAAGGAAATTCTCCACAGCAGTTGCTGGTCCCTACTCTGCCCTCAAGAGGTTCAGGGGGAGCTGCCAGCATTTCTCTGGGTCTTTCACTGCTGAGCAGAGCCCTGTGGGTGCTGTTCCTCCTCACAGTCAGTGTGTCTCCAAGCAGGGAATCAAGGTTGGGATGTTCAGCTCTAGGGATCCCACCTCTGCATCACTAAAATCTGCCAGGGAAGGGAAACGTGCAGCTAAAACCTGCCGGGCTCCCATTAGCACTGCTTCGTCACACGGAGGGGAAAAATGGATCTGGGGCAGGGAAGGGGCTGCAGGAGGGAAGGTGAATCCCTCCTGGAATTTCATCATGGCCCAGCAATGGGGTAAAAGATCTTCCCCACTCTGCAAAGCCTGATCCACCCCTGGGCCAGCACACCTGGGCAGGGCGGGATGATCCCACCTACTCATGCTACAGCTCAGAGGCAAAAATAGCCCTGGCTGAGGAAAGGAGGATTTTCAGGAATGCTTTGAGCTGAGCGGGTGAGAAAAGGAGGGGGCGAGGGGCTCCTGTGAAACTCGAGCTCTGCCTTTCCTGCACTTTCTAAATGTGGCTGCTCCTTCCCCACCCAAGTGACGCTTCTGTCCCTCACGGGGGTGGCAGCAACGGGGAGGCTCTGCAGGAGGGGAGGCAGAGCCAACCCCTGGCCCCATCCTGATCTCCATCTCCATCCCTGTCCCTGTCCCCATCCTCATCTCCATCCCTATCCCCATCTCCATCCTCACCCCCATCCCCATCCCATCCCTGTCCCTTCCCAAGGGTAAGTGTTCCAAGAGGACACTCTTGGCCTATCCCACATCCAAGGAGGTGTCACAGCAGAAAGTGGCACCTGGCAAAGCCCCTGGTGTTCACCCCAGATTGGAGCCACCACATCCCACTGTGGAGATGCTGGTGGGACTGTGCAGCTGCAGCCTTGTGTCCAAACAGGCTCAGAGTGACTGTGACACCCAAAGTGTCACCCCCAGCCAGGGCAGGGATGTCTCTGCTGTGTCCTCCTCTCCTGTGCAGCTGAGAGCACAGAGAAACCTCAGCCTGCAGCTCCTGAACCTGCAAGGGGAGATGTGAGACCATGGGAGCTGTGGCACTCATCATCCCCACCTGGGGACACCCATGGGAGCTGTGGGACTCGTTGTCCCTGGCTGGGGACACCCACAGGAGCTGTGGAACTGATTGTCCCTGCTGGGAACACCCACTGACAGCAGCTCCTGCAGGGCAGGGCCAGCAGAGCCTCCTGGCAGAGCACAGCCAGTGGAAGGAATCAGAGGGAAACTCGAGCGGCATTTGTATTCCCAGCAGCCCCCTTCTATTCAACTTCACTTTTAAATGTGTTCCTTAAGGTTTCTTTTCTCCTCCTGAAAATTTTCCTACAGTGAAAACTAATGCAAAAAGAGCAGGCTGGAATGAGCAGGCGCCTTGCATCTCAATGACACCTTCAGTGTGCCTGTGAATGGAAAGGCTCTTGCTCATTCTGCTCCCGGCTGCATTTGGCTGGTCTGGATGGAGCAAGGAAATCGTTAAACCCAAGGGATCCAGGCACAGGAGCCAGGCATGGACTTTGGTGAGCAGGGGGGAGACACAGTCCCCACAGTCCTGAGGGGTGGGTGGGGACAAACCCAGCACAGGACACCCCCAAAGACCCCCCTCAGCACCCCCTGTGTCTGTCTGGGCTGGGGTCAGCATCAGGGGTGCTCTGGGAACACCGCTGTGCCCAAACAGAGGGACAGAGACTGAGCCAAGGTGACACCTGCACCACCTGGCAAGGTTCTCCTTCTCCCACCCCAGCTTTGTGTCCCCTCTCCTGCCCCTTCTCTGCTCCCCGCCAAGAATGGAGGGAAGGTGCAGAAGGTTTGGCCACAGCCTCGTCCTGCCTTGGAGGGCTGGGGTTTCACTCCAGGTTCCCCTTTTATAGGCATCTGCTGTTTTCTCTCTCTCTTCTGGGACTCTTGGCCAGGCAACCCAGACCATTCCATAATTCCATGATTCCATGAGTTCTGGGCTCCCAGCACTGGTGGGGCTGCAGCAGCTCCTCCAGAGGAGCCCACAGTGAATCTGAGCCAGCACCAGCCTGCAGCGCCCTGGGGACAAAGATCCCAGCACCACACCCAGGTGAGAAAAGCTGGTGCTGCCCACACCCAGCATTGGGTTAATTAAACCAGCCCTGCCCTGAGCCTCAGCAGAGCTGTGTCATAAATAACTTGGGGACACAAGTGTCACTGCAGGTTACTCTCACACAGCCAATGCGCTGGCCCAGGCTGCCACTGGCAGGGCCACTCTGCTGCTAATTAGTTTAGTTCTCAGCTGTTGTGCCTTTTTTTCCTGTTTACATAATTAATTCTGTGAATTTTGTATTCTCACTTAAACCTACTCTTTTTTTTATAGAGCAATCACTACTAAAAGATGAATTTTTTATAAGTTTGCCTTTGTTACTTTAAATTTTTTATAAACTTCTTACCCTTAAGGAATAATTCTTATAGCTGGCAATAAAGTGTGTTAATTCCATTTGAAAAGGGAAATGTAAGTTTGTATTTTATTAAACACACACACACACACATACACACACTCACTGCCCAAGTCTCTGCTTGTGTGGGGCTGTCCCAGGATCACTGAGAGGAGGGCAGGGGGCTCTGGGGACCCCTGAGTGTGGATGTAGGGGAGCACTGTTAGTGCATCCCATGTCCATGGGGCTGGCTGCTCCTGCATCCCCTGGGATTTTGGTGGCACCTGGCTGCTCCTGCATCCCCTGGGATTTTGGTGGCACCTGGCTGCTCCTGCATCCCCTGGGATTTTGGTTGCACCTGGCTGGTTGCGCCTTATGCAGGTCAGAGGTGAAGAGGAACCTGGCTTTGAGCACTATGTTTGAATTTGGTGTCACAATGAAGATCCGTGACATGTGCAAATGGACAAAACATCCACCAAGTTTTTTGGTGGTTTCTCAAAATGGCCACTTGACAGCAGTTTTACCTGCAGTTTTACCTCTACTTAGGTGGGAAAATAAATCCAGCATTTGTTCTGGTCTTTTTTGGTTATCTTGGCGCCTGGCTGCTCCTGCATCCCCCGGGATTTTGGGGGCACCTGAGGGGTGACCTGGAGCAGCCTGGGGAGCCAGGCAGGTCAGGGGATGCTGCCACAGGTAACTCACATCCCCTGGCAAGGATTTGGTCATAGGGACAGGTTTGGAGAAGAACAAAGAGCTCTTTTCTTGTCCAGTCTGAGGGTCCTGGTGTGTAACCAGAGGGATGCAGGTGAATCACCCCTCTACAGTGACATGCAGCAGGGCGGGGGCCTGGCCCTGGCTTGGGGTGAGAACAGAGTGTGGGTGGAGCAGGAGGTGCTTCTTCCCACAGCTCTGCAAATGTGAATTGCCACAATCCCTTTTGGAAAGCAAACGGTGGGAAAGCAAGCAGGGAAAGCAGGATGCCAAAATAAAATGGAAAACCATTTAATGTGCGGAGGATGCAGTGCAAAGGGGTGAGGACAGGCTGTGAGCTGACCCCTTTGCACCCACCAGCTCACTGCAGCCGTGTTTGCTCTGGGAGCTGGGGTGCCCCAAAGCCAGGCAGGCTTTGGCTGCCAGGACAGCCCTGCTGGCCATGGCTCCAGCCCAGAGAGATGCTCACACACCATTATCATCTCCCTGCATCACAGGGAAGCAGGATGCCAAAAAAAAAAATAAAGGAAAACCATTTAATGTGCAGAGAATGCAGTGCAAAGGAGTGAGGACAGGCTGTGAGCTGATCCCTGCCAGCCCCTCTGCTCCCATGTCCATCCCATCCTGCTCCCACTGCCCTGCCCACCCTGAGCTGTGGCTCTGTGAGCTGCCAGCCCAGCTGTGCCCAGTGCCAGCAGCTCCTGTGGCACTGGGGAGGCTGTGCTGGGGCAGACAGCAGCTCACGAGCCCTGCTGGAGCCCCAGCCAGCTGCGAGCTGCGCCGAGGGCCCCGTGGAGATCCTGTGTGTCCATGGCATGAACAGCAACTCGGATTTGTCCCAGCTCAGTGGTTCGGCTGCCTGGGGCCAGCCGTGGGTGCCCCGCGCTCCCTGACAGGGCGATGCAGGGTGGCAGCACAGGGGTGTCCCCAGCAGCTGTGACAGTGATGTGACAGGGTCACCTGTGACCAGACGCACGTTGGTGCTGGCACTGCCACCTCCCCTGTGTGCCCTTCCCCTTTGCCACACAAACCCGCTGCTCGGAGATGAAACCCCTTTTCCACTGTGAAAACGCTGCAGATTTTGATTCCTTGGGATGGTCACGTCGGCGCAGCACATCTGCAGAATTACTGAACTACACCAAACACGGATCTCGTGCCACCCCGGGGGCTGCGGGGTGTTGATGCCTCAGAAAGCACGAGCCACTGAAGGAGATAAAGAATGTTTTCCCCCTTGGACAAGTAACCAGCAGCGCCCTGACATGTCCTCAGGTGAAGGCTGCTTGTCTGAAAGGATCAAATAAACGAGCAAGAGGAGGGCGATCAGCAGGGACAAAGAGGCGGGCAAAAAGCAGCAGGGGACAGGGATGTGACAGGGCACGGACACCTCGGCTGGGCACTGCTCTGACCATGGAGCGCAGCTACAGTGGCCCCAGACCCAGCAGGGATGTGTACTCTGCTCTGCACACCCTGTGATTTGGGGACAGGGTGATGGTGAGCCCAGCACAGGCTGGGTGAGGGTCCTGCCCCAAGGGCTGTGCTGCTGCTCCCCTGTGAAGCAGGGAGATGATAATGGTGTGTGAGTGTCACAGACATCTTTTATGAAGAATCCTTTCCTGAGGATTTTTCCTCCTGAGAAGCTGAGAGGCATCAGGAACAAAATGTAAACAATTATTATCTGCAGCTGTGGAATGCAACAGGTGCATCTGTGATTGGTCTCATGTTGGTTGTTTCTAATTAATGGCCAATCACAGTCAGCTGTGAACAGAGAACCGAGCCACAAACCTTTGTTATCATTCTTTCCTATTCTGTTCTTAGCCAGCCTTCTGATGAAATCCTTTCTTCTATTATTTTAGTATAGTTTTCATATAATATAGACAATAAAATAATAAATCAAGCCTTATGGTTGTGAAATTCCCATTTATGGCCAAGCCACGCTCCAGCACTGCTGGGAGTCACTGTGGCCCTGTGATGAGGGGCACCAGTCTGTTCAGACACCCCTCAAATCCACTCATCCCAGCTTTGGAGCTGTGGATTTGCCACTTTGGCATCAAAAAGGGCTTTCATTGAGGCTCTGCTGTGGCTCTGATCGGGTGGATAATGTGGGTTTCTGATCCGGTGGATAATGTGGGTTTCTGATCTGGTGGATAATGTGGGTTTCTGATCGGGTGGATAATGTGGGTTTCTGATCTGGTGGATAATGCGGGTTTCCCAGCAGAGCGTGCATTTCCTCAGGCACGTGGAGAGCTGGCACCTTTCCCTCTGCTCCTCTCTCACACTTTCCACATGAGCAGTCCCAGCAATACGCACAAACCCATTTAGCAAATGGATTTTTTTTCTTTTTTTTTCCTTGTGAAGTGTTCAAAAATAGTCACCCTTTATTATTAAAGATGATGATGGGCGTTTCATGACTCAACAGTCTGAGGGCGAATCTGCACCCGGGATATCAATAGTGCACGTAAGCAACTGCAGCAATCGATAGTTCAAGTATATTTCTGTATTTATTACATATTCAATCAACTAACTCCTTCTCTTTTATCAATACATTAGCTGATAATAAAACTCTGTTTGCTATAGAAAGTATTAGACAGTGTATAACAAATAATTGAGCCTTGGTGTGTGTGAGTATCGAGCTGCAGAGTGGGAGGGAGCCGTGTGATCCCTTCCTGGTTATCCCACCTTGTTTGATTAAAGGCGAAGCAAAATGCTGCAGATGAGACATTAAAAACATCCTGTGCTAATACACATCTGAAGCCATCAAAGTGGGGAAGATGAAAATGAGCTGGTTCCTGATTTCCAGAGGTGTTTGAAGGTGCTGCCTGGATTGTGCTGCTCCCAGGGACTCCGGCGGTGGCAGTGGTCACACACAGGTCAGGCTGCACAGCTTCCCTGCCCTTCTTCTGCTACAATTTTGGACAGGTCATGCAGTCCCCAGTGTTTGCTGGAAGTGACTTGCAGCAGGAGGGAGCAGTGGGATTAAGATTTAGGATTTAGAGATTTAGACTGGATATCAGGAAAAAATTTTTCCACTGGAAATGTTTTCTAGTCCTGGCACAGGCTGCCCAGGGCAGTGTGAGAGTCACTGTCCCTGGAGTGGTTTAAAAGCCATGTGTGTGGATGTGGCACCTGGGGACATGGTTTAGTGGTCTTGGCAGTGCTGTGGGATGGAGTTGATGATTTTAGAGGGCTTTTCCAGCCAAAAGGATCCCATGATTCTGTGATTCAGACACATTTTGCCTGGGACAGGCATTGACTTTGGCAATGCTCTGGCTGAGGATGCCTTGCTGGACCCTTCTGGTTCCAGGAAAGGGAACAACAGGAGCTGGGAGATCTGGGGCTCTCAGACACCCTCAAGCAGAGATATTCCTGACTCCGTGGTGTCCAACTGAGCAGTTCCCAGCCTTTTATCCTTCTCCTTCCAGGAAACTGTCGTGCTACAGACACATCTGGGGCTTCTTGCCTGCACCCTTTTAGGTACACAGGGATCCTGAAGAGCCAGGAAGGAGCTCATTGCAGCTTTCATGAGCAGTCTGGGAGAGATGTGAGCAAACCACGGTGCTCGGTGTTGAACCCTGGGTCATTAATGCTCACACCCACAGAGGAATAATCAGGGTGAGTTACAGCTACAGGGCTGCACTGCCTGGTGCTTTGTGTGTGCAGCTCTGGATGTTCTCCCAATTCACCCCTATCTGGGTGGGTTCATGGTGGCATCTGAGGGCAGCAGTGTCCCCAGTGCTGTCACTGATGGCCCAGCCACACCACCACCACCACACCATGGCCTCTGTCCAAAAGAGAAAGCAGCCAGCTTTGAGTCAAATGTGAGAGAAGAGGCTTTTTGTGCCACTTTTAATTAAGCTGGATAGCAAAGCCTCTATTAAGGGTGAGGGATGTGTCCTGTGAACAAACACGCCGCATTACTACCAGTTATATTTTATTTTTATCATTGTTATTATTTATTAGTCTGGAGCCCCAGCAGCCCATTGATCTGCTCCTGAGGAGCCTGAGCGAGGCTGAGCAGCTGTAGATCATCTTTGACAGAGGCTGACATGGGCATTTTCTGTCCTAAACCGCTCACTAGGAGCGTGTGGGCTGTGCCACAGTTTGGATTGAGAGAGCTTTCAAGGGAAAAACGTGATGGCAGAAAGCCTGGTCCATGTGGGAGCTGAGAACTGGCTGCTCCTGCAGCCCCTGGGATTTTGGTGGCACCTGAGGGGTGACCTGGAGCAGCCTGGGGAGCCAGGCAGGTCAGGGGATGCTGCCACAGGTAACTCACATCCCCTGGCAAGGATTTGGTCATAGGGACAGGTTTGGAGAAGAACAAAGAGCTCTTTTCTTGTCCAGTCTGAGGGTCCTGGTGTGTAACCAGAGGGATGCAGGTGAATAACTTCTCCACAGTGACCTGGGGAAGGCAGGGGGGTCCTGCTGCAGCAGGGCAGGGGCCTGGTCCCATTCTCTCAGAGAACAGAGCGTGGGTGGAGCAGGAGGTGCTTCTTCCCACAGCTCTGCAAACATGAATTGCCACAATCCCTTTTGGAAAGCAAACGGTGGGAATGCAAGCAGGGAAAGCAGGATGCCAAAATAAAATGGAAAACCATTTAATGTGCGGAGGATGCAGTGCAAAGGGGTGAGGACAGGCTGTGAGCTGACCCCTTTGCTCCCACCAGCTCTCTGCAGCCGTGTTTGCTCTGGGAGCTGGGGTGCCCCAAAGCCAGGCAGGCTTTGGCTGCCAGGACAGCCCTGCTGGCCATGGCTCCAGCCCAGAGAGATGCTCACGTGTGACGGTGTTCGCAGGGGTCTGAGGATGAGGGAAGAGACGAGGATCTGACTCCATGTTTCAGAAGGCTTGATTTATTATTTTATGATATATATGATATTCAAACTATACTAAAAGAATAGAAGAAAGGATTTCATCAGAAGTCTAGCTAAGAATAGAATAAGAAGGAAATGATAACAAAGGCGTCGTCTTGGACTCTCTGTCCAAGCCAGCTGACTGTGATTGGCCATTAATTAGAAACAACCACATGAGACCAATCACAGATGCACCTGTTGCATCCCACAGCAGCAGATAACCATTGTTTTCATTTTGTTCCTGAGGCCTCCCAGCTTCTCAGGACGCAAAAGCCTAAGGAAAGAATTTTTCATAAAAGATGTCTGCGACAATGGTTCTCAGTCCCTCCACTCCCACCAGCAAACTGTGGTCACCCTCTTCTACCTGTACAAAAGGATCTGAGGACATTTCCAAGTGTCGATACCTTCCTCTGTGAATTCCTGGACATCCCAGCCCGGGTGGGGATGGCAGCCCCAGCCCAGTGCCCCCGTTTGGCAGCGCTGGGTGTCAGCTGGCTGCAGTCCCTGCCTGTGTGCGCCGCCCTCGTTTGCGGCAGATGTAAATTCCTATTTAAATCACTCCTTTGACATTTCAGATCGGTAGCAGCACTTTGCAATTATCAGGGGATAAGAGTGCACACACGACAGGGAGCTTAGGTGACCTGCAGCAACCTGTTAAGTGCATTTACTTATTTGCAGAAAAGAGAGAGGCAGAGTAATGAACTGAAAAGCTCCGACGAGGAAAACTCATTGTCTCGCCGTGACTTCCAGATTAAACCCAGCCCCAGCCGTGCTGGGCACGGCTCCCCGTGACCCTCCCCATTCTCGGAGCTCATCACCCCCCTCCCGATGCGTTAATCCCAAGGTTCTGGGTGGGTGGGTGGGAAGCAATGGATGCAGTTCTCTTCCCAGTGGTGCAGATGCCGGGGCAGCGCTGCCAGAGACCCCTTGGCCAGGCAGGGCTGTCCCTGTCTCTGTCCCCATCCCTGTCCCCATCCCCAGGACAGCGCTGCCAGTGACCCCTGGCCACGCAGGGCTGTCCCTGTCCCCAGGGCAGTGCTGCCAGTGACCCCTGGCCACGCAGGGCTGTCCCTGTCCCCATCCCTGTCCCTGTCCCCAGGGCAGTGCTGCCAGAGACCCACTGGCCACGCAGGGCTGTCCCTGTCCCTATCCCTATCCCTGTCCCTGTCCCCGTCCCTATCCCTATCCCTGTCCCCGTCCCCGTCCCCGTCCCCGTCCCCGTCCCTATCCCTATCCCTATCCCCGTCCCTGTCCCTGTCCCCAGGGCAGTGCTGCCAGAGACCCACTGGCCAGGCAGGGCTGTCCCTGTCCCTGTCCCTATCCCTATCCCTGTCCCCATCCCTATCCCCATCCCTGTCCCCATCCCCATCCCTGTCCCCGTCCCCAGGGCGGTGCGGTGCTGCCCTGGTGGCGCTGGCTCCGGGGCTCATTCCTAGGGTTACATCCCATGAAAGGCAGCTCTCAGTGGAAAGACGAGCCCGGGCTCTTGAAACCCTATATCCCGGCCCGCTCGGTGCGCAGCTGCCGCCGTGTCTTTATTAACAGCCTCTCTGTACTCCCATCCCAAGGCTCCCTTTGCCTCCCCAGCCCAGCCCCGCGCTCCCTCTCCCCCCTCGGAGCCCGGGCTCAATTAATGCCTAATCTCCATGACTCTCAGCCGGGAGGCGGATCGGTTACTGCCACCAAGAATGACTCCATTTACGGGGCTCTTTCAGCGGCTGCAACGTGATCCCGAGCCCTTGACTTTCCCAGTCCATTCACAAAGCCCCCCCAGACACCCCCCTCATTATGAAAAATGCCCCTCCTGTCTCCTTCGGCCCCACCTTGCTGAGCACCGCAGAGGGATGCTTGCTCTGGGTGGAATTTCTCCCACACAAAGGCTGTCGAGCAGCTCCAGGGAGCACATCCCTCCTCTGCCAGCTGTGGGGCTCTGTTCTGAAGATGGAAATGGTCTGGAAGGTGATGGCAAACCTCAAAACTCAGGGAATTGATGGCCCAGATGAGTCTGGCTCACCAAACCCCAAAAGTGCAGCAAGGAACAGCTCAGAAGAGTGGCATCAGCTCAAACGTGCTTGGCAAAAATTGGGGGGAAATGAAAAATTCCCAGATGCAGCCACAGTGGGGAAAGCTGCAGTGGGAACGTGGAGGTCCCACAGAGCAATAAAGGAAAAGCCAAGGAGAGGGGAGGCAGGTGGGATTTCCCTATCCCTGCTGTCAGAGGAGGTGAGAGCACCACAGGAGGTTGAGCTGGTCTGGAAGAAGGAAGGAGGATGGCCCTGAGCCCACCAGCTCCCTCCCAGCTCGAAAGGATCCAAGGGGAGTGACAGGGAAGGCAGGATGGAGGAAAGAGCACTGGCATCCCTGTGCCAGCTGAGCCTGGCATGGCCAAAGGAATCCTGTCAGGGGAAGCAGTGCCCCAAACTGATTCCCCCTGCATTTTAGACAAGTCTGTGGTGCAGCAGCCAAAACTCATTGCAAAGGTGTTACCCTAATTATTGATTGATTGGTCATAAACTGTTGGGGGTTTATTGGTGATAAACCACCTAAGAGCAGGTGGGACTGAAGGATTTGTGTTGGCTGAGCTGTGCCAGCCTGGAGAGATGTGATGGGCACAACACTTGCTGGTGCATCCTCACCACTTCTAGTTTTAATTTAGCTTAAATGTTAATTGTCCAAGTCACTGGATTTACATCTTTTTGGCTGCCTATATTTTTTTTGCATGACTGGAAAACCTTCTGACCTTTTACATCAAATACATTTTGGATCCTGAGAATTCAGAGAATGAATTCTGTTCATCCAAAATGCTTTCACCCCATAGAAGCAGCATGGGCATCTCACCAGCCTTCCCCCCCAGCAGGAAGGTTCAGGGTTGGGAAAGGAGCAGAATTAATTCCAGGTAAATATTAGTGCTGGGTAAATGGTAAAAAGTGCAGAGAGTACTTTTTTCAGGTTCAAAATATACCTTTGATTTGGCTGGGTTGTTTAGCAAACCTCACGTATTGATCTGCAGGTTTAGAGGCTATTAAGAAAAATTCTCTGCCCAAGAACTTGAAACCAGTCAGAGTCTCTGGAACAGCACATTAAAGAGCAGGGTCAAAGAATCTGAGAATCACAGAATCATGGAATGGTTTGGGTTGGAAGGGAGCTTAAAATTTCTCTTGTTCCACCTCCTGCCCGGGCTGCCCACCTTCCTGAATCAGTTATGAAATTACCTTCACTTTTTGGGGCAAAAAATTAAATACCTAATTAACTAATTTAGGCTTTAAAATAAATAGTTAATTAATTAATTTAATTAATTTAATAGTGGTAATGGCCATCATTTGCATTGAAATTTTTTTCCCAAGCAAAAATTCCTCACTACATGACACTAGTCTTTTGAGAATGATTAACTTACCTGACAGCATTGCTTTCTGTGCTGCTGAATGTTCTCACCCCAAAAATGGCTAAATTTAGCAAATATATAAAAAAACTAACACAAAACCCAACAGAAAATAAAAAATACAGTGGGCAATAAAGAGGATTGTGAGGCTGTGAGGGATATTGTGGGTTGATATGTGGCAGAAAAGGCAGAAAGCAAATGAGGCATTTTTATACATATAAATCCCCTAATCCTGGTGTGTTCCACCTAATCCTGGTGCTTGCTCCTGGGCTATCCATGGACAGAGATTCACTGCCACGCACTGCACAGAGCAGCAGAATGGAGCCACCATCCAGGCAATCTTTGGGTGTCCCCTTTTCCTGGGGAGCTTTCTGGTGCTGCTCATCCCACACATGGACACAATTCCTTCCTGAGATCGGGCTGTTCCCTGTTATCCTCCCTGTGCCAATGGAAGATGCTCCTCTAATCCCTTAAGACTTTGTCTCCCGTTTTCCTTCCCAAAGCAGCGCTTTATCCATCTGGGTGCTGCTCACAGCCATGGGAAGCCCCAGCCTTTTCCCTTTGCCACCTTTCTTAGCTGGGTTTTTTTTATTTCTCACAATTTCCTTTCAGCCCTGAACACTGTTTTTATGCCTGCCCAGTCTGCTCCTCTGTGGAGATAATCCCATGACTTGATTTTCAAGTATTTTTAGTGTCTAGACAGAGCACTGGATCCTTTGCGCTTCCCTCCCTGTTCCCTTGTTGGTTCAATGTCCCTTCAGGCATGAGGCGCTTTCTAAATTCCAAAATTCTAAATCCCATGCCACATCCACCCTACTGATGTCCCAGAGACCCCAGAGACCATTCTTCTGCCAGATTTTCTCCTCACTTTACTCATTTTTGGAAAAAAACCCCAAAAATCTGTGGTGAGATTTGGCAATTGTAAAGGAGGAGGAAAAAAGGAACCCCAGGAGCAGCCACCCAGGAGCCCCTCTCACCCTCTGCAGCATCTCCAGGAGCAGCAAAGCTCTGCCCCTGTGCCAGGCATTCCCAGAGCAGGGATCCAGCACACATCCCTGGGAGATCCAGCACTCATTCCCACTCTCCATCCATACATCAGGACAACCCAATTAAGTCATTTACCGGGAGGACCTGGAGATGGCAGCAACATATAATCACAAACATAAGCAGTTTGTACATGGTAATTATATATTCTATTTTTTTTTATCAGTGCAATACAGACAGAAGATTATTTTATGCTTGATATCATTCTAATTTTTGATCCATTTTCCCCCCAACTTAAAAAGGATTAAGATTTGGCTTCTGGTAATAACTTTGGGAATGCCAACTCCATAAGTATTGTGCAGCATTGTATTAAACTGATTATTAGGTACTTTTGCTTATTGTTAACACCACTCCTCTTCTCTAGGCCAACATCTGAGACGTTGGAAAGCAGATGGTTTGAATGGTCAAGCTGAAAGGCCAGAATATTTTTAAAATCTGTTCTAAAATAAAACATGCTCTTGCTTTAAACTCCATCTGATAAAACAGAGCGGAGTAGATGGGCAAGGAGAGAGGAAACGCCGTGCCTGGCTTTGATCATTTTCAAAAGGAATTGTCACGTGTGAATTTTCCAGGAGATGAAGGCACCAGGTGAAACTATTTCATATCCTGAGACCTTTCCTCTGCTGCAGCAACATCTGCTTCTCGTTTTCTGCGGGTCTGGAGGGCACCCTCACCCCCCCCCAGTGCCATCAGTGCTGCCAGGGTGCCAGTGGCCAGCCAAGGGTGGGAAGGAGGGGAGAGGAAGAGGAGTTCACCCCCATCTGAGGAGGGGTGGGCAGGGCAGGGGGTCCCTGCCAGCTCCTGTGACACAGGGACCAGATCCTGGTAGGATTGCAGAAGGAGACCCTGATGGGAAAGAGGAGAGCAAGGCAGGGTAGGGGAATTGTAACCCTTGGGAATGGGTGAAACCCAACAGCTTCCAGCTCCTGTTCCTCTCCAGGGAAGGCTCTGGGGTGCAGAGGGACCCTGGCACTGGGGCAGAGCAGCTCAGGCAGGAGGCTGCAAAGGGTGTTTCACTTTCCTGCTCCTCAAAAACCTTCTCCTCTCTCCTGATTTTTTTTTCCTTTCTTCCCGGCCTCCATCCCTGCACACATCCAATGATTCACTGGCTTCCCATCACACAGCAGTGTGACCGTGCTCACAGGGGTCTCAGGATGAGGGAAGAGATGAGGATCTGACTCCATGGTTTCAGAAGGCTGATTTATTATTTTATGATATATATTACATTAAAACTATATTAAAAGAAAAGAAGAAAGGATTTCATCAGAAGGCTAGCTAAGAACAGAATAGGAAAGAATGATAATAAAGGCTTGTGGCTCTCTGTCCAAGCCAGCTGACTGTGATTGGTCATTAACTAGAAACAACCACATGAGACCAATCACAGATGCACCTGTTGCATTCCACAGCAGCAGATAACCATTGTTTACATTTTGTTCCTGAGGCCTCCCAGCTTCTCAGGAGGAAAAATCCTAAGGAAAGGATTTGTCATAAAAGATGTCTGCGACACAACAGTGCCCGTAGAAGTGGGCAGAAGAGCTGGAAATGAGAAACAATTCCTAAGGGGGAAGGTGGCAGAGCCCCCCACGGGGCAGCCCATGGTGACATGGGACACACAGAGCTGGGGTGACACATTCCCACCTCTCTGGCAATGAGGGAAAGGGCAGGATGCTGCCCACAGACCGTGGTCACCCTGCACATCCAGGGGTGGCAGGTCTCTTCTTCCCTGTGTCCATGACCCAAGGGTTGGTCCCACTTGTCCTAGCCCTGCTGTGACGCTGCCACAGGGATGTGCAGGATGCTCCCAAACCCCAGAAATGTGGCTGTGACACAGCCCCCACCCATTTCAGCAGCCCAAGGCATCTGCCTAGAACCAGGCCATGGTCAAAGCCAGCATTAATTATAACTAGTTCTTTAATAGCTGAAAATAACTAATGCAACGCTCTCCGTTTGGTGCCAGTGGGGAACAAGCCTGGAGTAAATGAGCTCATGGTTGGGAATCAAAGATTAACAGACTATCGAGGAGTAATTTCTTCTCCACATGAATTAGCAAACTGTGGGTAATTATTGTGGACAGAGCTAGGCAGGTTCATTTGACTAGGTCAGTTAAGAAAAGCCTGGGATAATTAAATTGTCTCTAGAGCCAGCAACAATGCTGGAGTTGGAAAAGGCCATTCTCGCCTTGCTGCTCCTCTTCTGGATAAATCATACCTGCCCTTAATGCCACATTTGGGGGCAGATCTGCACCGGTAGAGGCAATTTTTATGGTTATTGGTTTGTCTGGTGACAGACTAGACTGATTTGGGGGTGGCTGGACCCAGGACCAGCCTGGTCCCAAAGGGGGTCCTGGTCGCCCATCCCTGCCACAGGAGCTGCTCTCAGGGCCACAGGGCAGGACCTGGCCTGGTGGTGCCTTTCTTTGCCTTCCCCCTGCAGATGGGGAGTGGGAAAAGCTGTTTGCAGAAAGCCTGGATGAGAGGCTGGACTCAGTGGTCACCCACACACCCGTGGCTGCCTGAAAAGAATAACCTTAGCATCCCTTGGGAGCTGCTCCTGGAACAGGGAGAGCTCAGGAGGCTCCCGGCTCTGCTGTTTTCTCTGGACGTTACCTGGATGTGAGATGCACCAAGCACCTCTCCTGGAGCTCGATGCAGACTGGAAAAAGGATGCAGCGTCATTAAAAATAGAAACATGAAAGATTATTTACATTTCAAGAATAGCTGAGGTCCTTAAAGAAACTTCCATCATCCTTTAAAGGCTCTTAGTCAAATGCTGTTCATTATTAATGCCTGTTGGCTTTATTTAGCCTATGACTACAATTATATATTTATGAGGTAATCAGCAATTGGAAATTTCCCTGTAATGGTAACTGGAGCTTGGCATCCAAATAAAATGAACACCATTAAGAAAGTATTGCGGTCATTGGGGTGGATCAAGTGTGCTAATAGCCCAACTAACAGCAATTAAGTCAATTAACCATTCAGACATATGCTGCTCAATTTCCCTGCTTAAACAGCCCGGTGCATCTGCGAAATTTGTGGAACTTATTTATGGTGTAAGCGGCTGCGAGTCATTATTAACCAGGGAAAACAGGGAAAATAAGGGAGGCTTGTAAAAAATTAACTACTGCAGCAAAAAAGATCCGCTAATTGCCCGTTCCCCTCGCCACGGGGGGGAAGGTTTGGTTTCCCAGGGTATTTATTTTTCACGTTTGGAGTGGCTCTGGGCAGGCTGTGGCACTGTGAGCACAGGTGGATGGGCACGGGGGGATGGAGGCAGAGGATGAGCTGGGACAGCGCTGCAGGATGGACCCTGAGCAGGAGAGAAGGAAAGCAGGAGAGAAGGAGAGAAGAAGAGCAGGAAAACAGGAGAGAAGGAGAGCAGGAAAGCAGGAAAACAGGAGAGCAGGAAAGCAGGAAAGGAGGAGGGCAGGAGGGCAGGAGAGCAGGAGAACAGGAGAGAAGAGCAGGAGGGCAGGAGAGAAGGAGAGAAAGAGAGCAGGAAAGCAGGACAGTAGGAGAGCAGGAGCAGCACCAGGCACTGTGTCTGTCTGTCCCCTGGGGCTGTGACTCAGATATGGGGGAAAGGAGCAACAGTGAAAAGGAAGGAGACCCTGATCAGCCCCTCAGCCCATGGGCTCACAGCTCCCCATGCACAGGGGACACCCTGGAGTTCAGCACCCAGCACCCAGTGAAGGCTCCATTCTCCCCCCAGCCCCTTGTTTCTCCACATCCCAGACAGCATTTCCAGCAGCCACCTTTCATCTCCCGAGCTCTGGGGACTTGGTGACACAAAGTGCTTTTTCCTCCTCTTTTCCCCTTTTCCGTTTTCCTGCCGCCCGTCCAAACGAGGACGTTCCAAAGTTTTGTTAAGTGCCTGCTTTAATGAAGCCCATTAAAGTTAACCTGGCCATATAATATACAGGAGAAACCCACCATAAATATAGGTAAATAGAGATTGTAAAGATAAATAACCGTGCAGGTGTGTGAGGAGTGATAATGTGCTCTATTTACTGTGCTCCCATAACGGGCCAGTAAAAGATACTGCGCCTTTAATGACTCACTTTCTGCTGGCAGCCGGCACTCACCGTTAGCAAGCTAAGGATGCAGTGACACAAAAAGCTTACAGATAATTAAATATTGATTTTTGTTTTCTAATCCTATATAAAAATTGTCCTGGGTCTCCCAATGGTAGTTTCATCTCACTAGGACACAGGGAGGGCTATTAACCCTGTTTGGTTTCAAGCTGCTGTAGGAACAAATAAACAGGGAGGATTGGAGAAGGCAGGCACTGCTCTGTGGGCAGAGAGAGCTGCCAGCCCTGTGGTCCTGCCAGCAGCCCCACACCTGGGCAGGTGACCAGCACTGAGGCATTGGTGCTGTGACCATTGGGGAGGGTCACAGTGGTTTTGTCTGCGTTGGTTGGGGTGGGTTCCTGTGGCACAGGCCCCCTGGGTTTGGGCAGAGGGGGCATCTCCAGGGCATCCTCCCTGCTCCTGGCAGAAGGAAAAGGGATGCTCAGCCCTCTGAAGGAGGGGCAGCTGGTACAGACCCTACATCACCAGGTCCCCACTTATTTCACTGTATCACATCTCTACTGCTCTCTGATGCTCCTAAACCCACCCTGTGCCCAACAGGTTTAGGTCATTCCAAGAGATTTCTCCTGGAAGATGCTGTTTTGAGTCTCATGCAGAATGGACACAAAACTGCAATGCTCTATCAGAAATTTGGATTTCCATTTCTGCAGAGCATGGCAGGAAGCTGCTTCCTGCGAGGAGGTGGCTGGAGGAGATCAGAACCGAGGATGGAGGGACCAAGCAGGAGCAGAGGCTGAGGGTACAGCTCACAGGGCCGGGTTAGGAGCCAACAGGGACTTCAAAATGGCCTCATCAGCTGAGACAAGGGCTTGGCTCAGCCTGGCTCAGCAGCACAGTCTCAGCGTGGGGCTTGAGAGGGGTTCTGCACCCCCTGTGACAGCCCAGCCTGACATGGGGAGCAGGGGTGACCTGGTGTGCCTGCCCCAGCACGCAGCCACCTTGCTCTGCAGCGAGAAGAAAGGTATTAAAACAACATCCTCCAAGCCTGCCATGCATGATGTTTTCTCTCACTGTTGGGAAAGCAATTGCCTCCAGCAAAGATCCATTTCCTGGGCTGCTCATTCCCGAGCTCGCGGCGAGTGCTGCGCGCACACCGTGGAGCGGAATAAACCCCACAGCCACCACTGAGCAGCTCATTCACAAAACGAGCTGAGGGGCCTCCCCTCCCAGTTATCCTTTCAGAAGCTCCATGCAGCATAACCCACACTGTTTACAGACTTTGGGCTGGGAGTAAATCCTGTTGCTTTACATAATTCCCGTCCTTTGGTAAATTGTGCTGTTTCTGAAGGGAGAGAACATCCCCTCCCCACACTCCTTCCAATGCTGTGTGTAAATGAGGCCCTCGTTGGAACATGCCGGATGAGTCTGATCATGGGCAAAAGAGCAAAACATCCTCCTGAAAAGCTGCATGCACCATTTGCTGAGAAATCTTAAATATTTTCCTTGCAGAAGCCTGTAGACTCAATGCTTCCCTTGCCAACGTGCTGTGCACGCTAAACCCCGCTCAGCCATGAGGGGCAGTTCAAGAAATAATGAATTCAAGCGTGCCTGAACTTTGTGCTGATCCCAAACATCCTGGGGCAGAGAGCTGGGCTGTGATTCCCTCACTGCAGGCTCAAGGCTTGGTGCTGTCCCCTCCACCAGCCCCACTGGCTCTGCTCTGCCCCATCCCCACCTGGCCTTGGCTCACCTGGATCAGAGCCTGAGGAAGGAGGGCTGGATGAAGCAGCTGACCCAGGAAATGCTCCCGAACCTGGGCAAACAACCACAAGGTCTCTTGTGGTTGTGTGACTCCTTCTCTCTGCTCCTCTGGGGGCTCTCAGCCTTGTCCTCATGCTTTTCCACCAGCTCCTGATCCCAGCTCGCTCCTTGTCTTGTCTGCTTCAAGAGACCTGGCAGATGAGCAGGGAAAAGTGTTGGCAGTGCCAAAGGACTTCCCCAGGGGCACCAGGGAGCTGGGGAGGCAAAGCAATGCCAGCATTGCCCCTGCCCTCAGGCACAGCCCTGTCCTGGGGACCTGCAGCCTCTGGTGGCATGATCAGCGCACGATCCCATCTCCTGTGGTGCTGGAAATCCTGCAGGACCATCACTCTGCCTTCCCTTCCCTCTTCCCCTTTGCCCCCACACCATTCCCTTATGGGAGCTGTGGACCTGCTGCAGCTCAGCCTTCATTCAGACATTTCATACAACATACAACCCAATCCTGCAGCCACACAACACCCCGACCCACCCTGGGGTCTCCTGGGGAGCCAGCTGCCTCCAGCCTGCGGGGAGTGGGGCCAGAGCTGTGCTGCCAGCCATGTCCTCTGGAGCTCCACCAGCACAAACACCGGTGACATGCCAGGACATCTGGCCACTCCATCCTCCCTGAGCAGCAAAACCACCCCAGCTCCTGCCAGGGCACGGCCAAGGCAGCCCCCACCCCAGGAATGGTTTGTGGGTAACCTGGCAGCCGAAGCGCTGGGGGGGGACCTTTCAGACACAGCCACCCGGCAGCCGCTGATTGAGACTCAAAAGAAATTCTTTGAGGGCAGCAAGATGTCAGGCCAACGCAGGAACAGCAGCAGGTTTGAGAGTACAGACGCGTTAGTCAGAGCTGATGAATGCTGGCTTGTCAAGCCTCCCCATTTCAGTCCTGGATTGCCTTTAAAGTTTGCCAAGTCACTTTTCAGCATTTGTGTGGGCAGAAGGAGACGTGCAATTAAGCTGCAATTGCTGCACCAAAGCCGAATACTTTCAAGCCTCAAAAATGACAAAACGCTGGGATGGAGTCAAGGAACAGGACGGCAGCTCCTGTTGCAAAGCGCGGTGCTGCGCCCGTCCAAAGCTGGATCCCTCTCCTGCTGAAGGATGAAGACGTGCACATCAAAAGCTACATTAGCATTTGAGGAGCGGGGTGCGGAATGGAGAGCCGGCATCCAAACCCTGCCGGGAGCGCAGGTGACGCGAGACCGTCCGTGTGTCTGTCTGCAGGAGCCTGCGGGGACACGGAGCCGCTGCGGCGCCCAGGGGCAGTGACAGAGCATGACACAGGGGTGGCCGGGAGGTGGTGGCCGCAGCGTTGTCCTGAGGCCAGATTTTGGGGGTGAATGAGCTCACAGAGACCTCTGGAGCCTGCCCAGGAGGGACAGGGCTGGCTCCACGGTGGGCACTGCTGCAAAAGCCCCACGGGCTGAGGCATCCAGGGGGCACCCACAGCTCTCCCAGCACTGGTGAAAAGCCACCAGCCAGGCAGGGATGGCTCTGAGCAAAGTGTCTCTGCCCTGGCTGTGGCACCTCTGCCATGGCACATGCCAGGTGTACCCCTCTGTCCCCTCTCTGTCACCCTAAATCCCAGCCCATGGCTCTGCCACCCACCCACGTCCTTTTCCTTCTCTGTCTTTCCGGGGTCTTGGCATGGCTGGGATCGGGGTTTTCCTGCAAGGCTTTGGCAGCCTTTTGAGCATCCAAATAACCATTATTCCCAAAGATAAAAGGGACAGTTTTGTGGATCCCTTTTCCCCCGAGGTTTCCTGTCAGAGGCTGCAGACGCAGCGCTGTGTGCTGCAGCCCATCCGTCCTGCCCATAAACCATCCCGGCTGCAGAATGAATCGATTTGGAGCCTGTTGGCTGCTAAACTGAATTAATTTCACCCTAAAGGGCCTCGCTGAAACACAGAAAAAAACCCCACCGAGAGACCCAGGGGCTGGGAAATGGTGGAGTGCCTGTGCTGAGGACTTGTGGGGCATGTCACGATAATCCCCGAGAGTCACCAAGCGGCAGGGACAGGAGTCACCCGCTCGGTGCGAAGCTTTTGGGTAACATATTGCTTTTTAATCAGCACTTAAACACGAAATGCTCTTTTCCAATCTAATCCCCGCGATGATTTCACAGCAACTCCTCCTGCCACCCAGTTTAATGCAGAGACCGACTCCTTCGGCAGGCAGCGTTTACCCAAAATATGTGATTTCATTGAACAGTCATTTTCCGCCGCCTTTTTGCTGACTGCACAAAGCTGCCTTTGGGTGCAAGCAGCTCCACTGCCAGCCCTGCTTCCGTTCCTGCTGCAGAGAGGCAGCAACAACTACAAAATAATGAATTAACGTGCACAAAATAACCCAACAGTTGGATGGGGGGGAAGGAAACGTGAAGTTTTGGTGGTGTATCCTGAGCGTGTTGCTGCAATCCTAGTGCTCATGGAAGGGGGTGAGCTGCAGAGCTGTGGGGTGATCCCTGCAAGTCCTAGGACTGGGAGGAGATCCAGAGCTGGGCAAAGCTTGGCCCTGGGACCCACATGCACTGAAATGAAGGAAAATGCAGGCATAAATCAATTTACTTATTGGGATGGGAGCATCTTCTGGGCACCAGAATAATATATTAATAATTCCACATGCAGAGCAGTGCATGGGGCTCACTGACATGGGGGCTGCATGAGTGGAGCTCAGGCTTTTCGATAAAAATGTCTAAATTTGGTGAAGTTTGGGCTGGAGTATTGCCCTGGTGCTCCCAACCTGCCCTCCCAGGGTGCCAGCACTGGCTGCTGGACTGGCACAGGCTGTGGGACACAGACATTGCTTTAAACAGAGCCCAGTTTGTCTCTGGTTAACTCAGCCATGGGTTTAAGCACAGCTTAAACTGCTCTAATCCAGAATGGAGGAGGTGAAATCCACAGATTTACACCGGCTTTAGTAAGTGATGTCGAGCAAAGCCAAAACTCACTGTCCCTGTGAGCACTGAGTGGAACTGTAACGCCCTCGGAGGCTGATGGGATTTGTGCTGCATCCTGGAGCCCACATTCCTGACCCATCTTTCTGGAAAAGCTGTTTTTTTCCCCCCAAAACAGCATGTTCTTCCACACAGGGGCTGCAGAGCAAGAGGCTGTCAGGGCTGAAGCCTGGGCACATCTGCTCAGGACCAGGACAACACCTGGGTGTGCACACCTGGCTCCCACCCTCCCTTTTGATGGCCAAAAATTGTGAATCCAAAGCCATCTCTGTGGAAATTGCTGTTCTACGGGAGCAGACCTCCTGCGTCGACAGACACGAGGGGATTTTGACAAAAGTTTAATACGGAAGAAAATTGAAACAAAGTATCTCAATAATGCAACAATGTCCTTTTTAACATTTTCCAAATGTCACATTTTGATATTTCACTTCCAAATGTCTTTTCTTTAGAAATTTATACTAGTTAAGAAAATTAAGAGGAGATTAGATTTCTTCCCACGTTGTAACGTGCGTGGGAGCTCTGTGGTTGTGCAGGGCAAGGGGGACAGTGGGACCCCAGACCTGCCAATTCTGGGGGATTCATCCCCTGTCACAGTTCCCAGCTTCCCCCCAAATCCTTTGGGTCTGTAGAGATGCACAGACTGAAATTTCAGGCAAATTGATGGGTCTGAAAATCCCTTTTTGACCTCAGAATAAATACACAGATGAACAGGGGGAAAAAAAGAAAAAAAGAAAACAAAAGGTTTGATGCAAATCAGACTGGAATAGACTTGGGGAAAATTCAGAAATTATGTGTTTGCTACTGGCTTGGAGGAGACTCATATCACAATCACCCAGAGAAAGGAAACGTTGTCTTTTACTTGCAAGTAAAAATGTGAGAGAAGGGAGGAGAAAGCGAAAAGCCTGATGGTGCGGCATGGGCTGGCTGGGGAACTGAACCCCAAAACCAGCCAGAATCCAGGGCTGCAGGAGATGGGGCTGGGCTGGGACCTTCCCTGTGCTGACCAGTCCCTGCTGCCTGCTCTGGGAATGTCCAGTGCCAGCCCAGAGAACTGAGGAGGGAGGGAAGAACTTCTTGTGTCAGTCCCTGCTGAGTGTAAAAGGGATTTCTGAGGGTCTTGGAGTGTTTTACCTACAAACCAGTGTGAAGTGTCAAAGGTGGCATGGGTTATTGGGAATTTCCTTGTGGAGCAGGAAGGATCAGTGCCAGAGACCACAGCGACACCTCCCAGTCTCCTTTTAATGACAATTTCCAGCAGAGCTGTAGAAGGCAACGACAGGAGGGAAAACTGCAAAATCCAGGCACGGGCAGAGATCTGTCACAGATATCTTTTATGGAAAATCCTTTCCTTAGGATTTTTCCTCCTGAGAAGCTGGGAGGCCTCAGGAACGAAATTTAAACATTGATTATCTGCTGCTGTGGAATGCAACAGGTGCATCTGTGATTGGTCTCATGTGGTTGTTTGTAATTAATGGCCAATCACAGTCAGCTGGCTTGGACAGAGAGTCCAAGACAGAGCTGTTGTTATCATTCTTGGCTATTCTATTCTTAGCTAGCCCTCTGATGAAATCCTTTCTTCTATTATTTTAGTATAGTTTTAATATAATATATATCATAAAATAATAAATCAAGCCTTCTGAACCATGGAGTCAGATCCTCGTCTCTTCCCTCATCTGAGAGCCCCCGTGAGCACGGTCACAGAGATCCATTCCCCACGCTGGTCTGAGGAACAAAGCGCTTCCCAGGCGAGTTCAGCCCCAGCCTGTGAGCAGGAGCCATCTGGGCCGTGGGCGTGCGTGGGCGCCTGGCAGGGCACGAGTGCCCACTCCTTCCTTCCTTCCTTCTTTCCCTCTTCCTTCCTTCCCCACACCCCAGCACGGCCTGGGAGAGGCAGGACAGGGAGCTGGAGGGGGTCTGTGTGCCCATATGTGTGTGTGTGTGCATGCGTGTGTAGGCGTGCTGGAGGAGGATTGTGTCTGTGCTCAGAATCCCCCACAAATCCCCCAAAAAACGCTTCCTACATGTGATGGCATTGGCTGTCACAGATGAGCACTTCTCTTCCTCTGTGGTGGATCATGACCTCGGTGCAGGAAGGGACCCCTGCCCCAAATTGTGTCCCTCAGAGCCCAGCTCCACTCCTGAGGTGTGTTTCTGCAGGAAAATTACAGCACTGCTAATTATACCAATGCAGGGTTATTTCACCACCACGTCAATGCCCCAACGTTTTCCACAGAGCATAAAAATGCAGGCACCCACAGGTGACTGAGCAGAGCTGTCCTGGCACTCAGGGAGCGCTGGAGCTCTTGCTGGAGTTCACTCCTCCCGTGGCGTCTGTCGCAGACATCTTTTATAAAAATTCCTTTCCTTAGGATTTTTCCTCCTGAGAAGCTGGGAGGCCTCAGGAACAAAATGTAAACATTGATTATCTGCTGCTGTGGAATGCAACAGGTGCATCTGTGATTGGTCTCATGTGGTTGTTTGTAATTAATGGCCAACCACAGTCAGCTGTCCGAGCCACAAACCTTTGTTATGATTCTTTCTTTTTCTATTCTTAGCTAGCCTTCTGATGAAATCCTTTCTTCTATTCTTTTAGTATAGTTTCAATGTAATATATAACATAAAATAACAAATCAAGCCTTCTGAAACACGGAGTCAGACCCTCATCTCTTCCCTCATCCTCAGACCCCTGTGAGCACCGTCACAGGCCTCCTCATCTTTCCCACAACCTCTCTCCCACAAAAGTCTCCGGCCGCGTCTTTCCAACATCTCCAAAGCCGTTTTCCCGCAGGATTCTCCGAGCTCTTTTCATCCGCAGCCTGCCGGGATGCCTGTTTCCCGGGAAGGGGATGGCTCAGCCGCCGCAGGTCGCGGTTTGCGGCGCGGGGATGCTCTGGCAGCGGGGCATCCCCGGGCGCTCCGTGCGCGGCTCCGATAACGGCGGGGCCGGGAGAGCCGAGCGTGCCGGGAATAGCGAGCGATGCTCCCGAGGCTCTGAGAGGAGCCACGGCCCGCCGAGACGGAGCAGCCTGCGCACAGCAGCAGATAAGGGGAGATAAGGGCAGGCAGCGGGAAGCCACAGTCACGGGGTGGGGTTTGAGCGCGCTTCAAGGGGAGGTTGTTGTGCCCGGTGCCGATGGTAGGATAGCAGACCCCTTTGCTCCTGCTGATATTTTAAAAGGCTGAAAATGTAATTCTAAATTCAGATTCATGTCTCCTCTTCAGCTCCTTCAAAGCCCTAAAGGAACAGTTAAAGATTTCAGAGGGAATTTTTCCCTCCTCTGCAGCATCCTCGGCATCGCCTTTGCTCGGCAGCCTGTGGCAAACACAGGCAATGAGACAATAAAACATGACAGGTATGTGCTGCTGGTTGAAATCCACTTCCATGCAGGAAGAAAGAGATCCAAGGTTTGGCTGGGGGGGAAGCAGGGGGGTTTGTGTAGCTGAGGGTTTGTTTTTCCCCACTCCAGGGCTGCGCCCAGAGCTGGCTGTTCCAGTGGGGTTCCCAGTGCTGACCACAAGGCTGTGGGTGCCAGGCAGCTCCAGCTGGGTGAGAGGAATATTGAGGGACCAGTTCTCCCCATCAAACCAGAGATGAGCAATGCCAATACCCTCAAATCCATTCTGCCTCCTTGCCCTTGGCTAAGGACAAGCCAAGCTCCAGGCCTGGCACGCATGCTCTACACAGGAACAATTACTATTCCGGGAAATCTGTGGGAACTGAGCTGCTCTTTTAAGCTTCATTTTGCTACTGAGATCTGAAGTTTCATCCCCAGCCCCCAAAAGTGAGGGACAACCTGTCCTGTGAGCCATCCACAGCCATGGGCAGGGACCCCAGCCAGGCTCTGCCTTGGTTATGCCAGCATAAATCCACACTCCACGGGCTTGTTCCAGATTTATGCAGGCACAACTGAATTGAGCAGGTTAATAAATAGCTCCTCCATTAATAAATGGAGAGCTACTTAAGATCATGAACTTCACGATGATGACAAGGTCATGCCCACCACTTCTGCCCTCATAACTTCTCCAGCATTAGTGCCACTCGCAGCTCAGCTCCCCTGAGCAGCCACAGGCAGGGAGGAAAGATGTCTAAATGTGGGAGCAATTCCCAAAAAAAAAAAAATGGGGATGGATTCCCTGCAGGAAGCAGAGCTGAATGCCAGCACGCCCCATAGCTGGGGGGCCCCTGGGGTCTCACTTCCCCCCGTGGCTTTCTCTCCCGCTCTCTTCATGGCTCCAGCTCTTGAAATTATGTCACTCTCTTCTTTAACCATCTGGCTCCTGCAAACAAATATAAGTCCTCCTACACAGACCCGCTGGTGCCAGGCCTGATCCTTCCCTGGCTGCCACCAGCACCTCCCTGCTGCCTTGGGAGAGGCTGATCCTCCTGGAGCAGCATTCCCTGTGAGCTCCTGGAGAGGCCACAGCCATGGCAAAGCAGCTCCTGGCCCCAAAGTCCCCCTCTGCTCCTCCCTGGTGGGTGGGCTCTGCCCTGAGCACCCTGAGAGAGGCAGCGGGACCTGGCAGGGCTGGTGTCACTCTGCACCCCAAAATCGTCCCCTGTACCCACCGGCAGGGGCACAGCAGGGCTGGAAGGTGCCAGGTGCCACCCACCCTGTCACGGTGGGATGTGAGAGCCTGTTCCAGTCGTCCTGGTTCCTTCCCCAGGTGCGTCCATCACCTCTCCTTTCCCCCACCCTGACCCCTGCTGAGTGCTGTCTGTCAGTCCTGGCATTCCAGAGAGGGCATGGTGTGATTGGCAGAGTTCAAAAGATGCCTCTCGGCCCTGGGGGCATTGGGCCATCCAGGTGTCACTTGTCCCCTGAGACTGCCCTCTTCTTACCTGCTTGGTGGCTCCCTGTGCCCCTTCCCTGCCCCTCTCCCCGGGTTCAAAGGAGCAGCAACCACGGGCTCAGGGAGTTCTGTTGGAGCTGCTGCTGCATTCAGAGGCCTGTGGGCCCAAACCCTCCCTCAGAACTGACTCCTTTCCTTCATCCTCGCCTTAAAGCTTCTCCACCAGAGGTAAACCTGAGCTCCTGCATGCCTGCATTGTCCCAAGTGCCCAGCTGCAGCACCCAGCCAGCCAAAGGTGTCTCTGAGGTGAAAACACCACCCTGGTCAAGCAGCAAGGGTCAGATGAGCCCAGACAGGTTCCATCCGGCTATACCACCCCATCCTGGGCAGAGCCTGGCAGGCACTGACCCTCGTCCTGCCCTGGCAACAACTCCCATGGTGTTCACCCACACTGAGGTCCTCGCCCTCCCAGGCCCTGCCAGTGTCACTGTCACCACCAGCACACCCACAGGGCTCTGCCACATCCTCCAGCAGCAGCTGCTGCTGTGGAAGGGCTCCTGCAGAACCAGGGAATTCCAAAAGAAATCCCAAAATTTTCTTGTTCTCCAAGTCTGGACAATTCTCAACACCTCCGCGGGGAAAAAAAAAAAAAAAAAAAAAGAGTGTGTTTGGGTCAATAAAAGGAGTCATGAATAATGGCCATAAAATATTTCATTCTGACTTTGATTTTGAGAAACTATTAAGGAACAAGATGGATTTGAAAATGAAAGCCCAGCAGCCCCCTTGCAATGAGGCCCCAGATAATGCTTTAACCTTATTAAAAGGTGGGGGAGGCGTTATTTCAAAGCAAAAAACTTATTAACATAGAAATGTTCCTGCAAAAATAGTTTCAGATTGATACATTTCTGACAGGTAAAAATTGAACTGCAAAGCTGTCAACCTGCTGTGCTTGGACACAACACCTTAGCTGGGGTTTGGAGGGATACAGGTAATGGGGTTTCCTCACATTCAGATTGTGTCCCGTGTTCAGAGCTGAGCGAATGAAATATTCTCTAAAAATAAATAATTATTGACCATAGGTGAAATAAAAGTTCTTGTAAGCCACGTCTGAGGTGAGCAGAGCAACTGCTGGTGCAGAATGCAACTATTTCTTTCTGAATACTATTTTCATATTTTCTTTCGGCTCATCAAACAAATTTTAAAAATCAGGGAGCAATCTGGGTCAAAAGGGACCTTAAATCTCATCTTGTCGTGGGCAGGGACTCCTTCCACTACACCAGGCTGTTCCAAACAACCTGGGGATGGGGATGCACAGCTTCCCTGGACACCCCAGCCTGCCCTCACACCTGGGGGGTGTCAGGGGTGGCTGCTGGGACCCCTGACCCATCATCCTCACCTCTGCTCTGCCAGTGATGGGAAACTTCTCCCAGCCCTGGCTCATCCCCGGCGTGGCTGCCCGGTCCTTCCCCTTGTCTATTGGTGTCTTTTGATTACAAGTCTGCTTTGAAGAGACACTAATTGCAGCCTGCACACAATGCTGGTAATTATGCCTATTACATTTTGATTCATTTCCATATGTCAACACTACTACAAGGGGGGATTTTGGGGAGGGGGGCAGAGCACCGTTTTTATAATCGTTATTGTCTGCAAAAAAAAAAAAAAAAACCTGCCCAGAGCGTGAGTGAAGTGTTCTTTGTGGAAATTGAAAATAAGATTATAAATAAAAGTCTTCCTCTGACATCCAGAAAATGGACACTTTAGAATAAATTGCCACTGTTGATCAGGAAGATTGCCACCTCCCTTTTACATTAATGAGGCAAAGACTCTTCAAGGCCCTAATAGCAATATGTTGGAGGATGTCATTTCAATAGCTTCTTTCTTAATAAAGCTTGACCCTAATATTCCCTTTGCTGTCACAGGCTTTGTCCTGCCAGACACTGCCGTGATTTTTAGCTGCTAATCAAGAGGAAGAAGGGGGGGGGGGGAGGAGTGAGAGCAAGTGGTGCAAAGAGCTGAAAAAGCCCCAGCAAAGGGGTTCTCCTGTCCCCAGCCATGGTGGGACCCTGGGTGGTGGCTGATGGGGGGACACAGTGCTGGCAGGTCACAGTGATAGCCCAGAATATCACCAGGAACAGCTTTTCCACACGGTGATGCTCCCAAAATCCCAAATGTGAGCAGTGTGAGGAGTGGTTGAGGGATCTGGGGGGGAAAAGGAGGCTCAGAGGGGACCCTGTGGCTCTGCACAACTCCCTGACAGGAGGGGACGGGGAACAGGGACAGGAGAGAGGGAACTGCATCAAACTGTGCCAGGGGAGGGTCAGGTTGGACAGCAGGAGGAATTTCCTCATGGAAAGGGTGCTCAGGGACTGGAACTGTCCAGGGAGGTTTGGAGTGCCCATCCCTGGAGGTGTCCAAGGAATTCCTGGACGTGGCGCTCAGTGCTCTGGGCTGGTGACAAGGTTGAACTCGATGCTGTTGGAAGGGTTTTCCAACCTGAATGACTCTGGAATTCTGTTAAAATGTTGCCATGGAGGGTTCAACTCTGGGTGCCCACTGAGGGCACTGCAAGGACATTGACTCACCCCCACTCGCTCTGCCTCTACGTCTCACCCCCCTCCATGTCCTGCAACCAGCTGATTCCACGACTTGCAGAACCGTGGGCAGGCCTTACTGAGCAACCCATAAATATGAGTTAAAAGGGCACAGTGGTTGTTTCTGTAAAAATTCTGCTTGAAAAAGCGGGTTCCTGGTGTTTCCTGGCGGATCCCCTGCCTGTCACACGTTGCATCAGTCGTGTCATGGTGTGTTTGGGAGCTCAGAGTAACGTGATGTGACTGTGGCAGCAGGCAGGAGCTCACAAAGGGATTCGCTCTGCCAGGCACCCAGCCCCTTCTTTTTGATAATCACGGTTTGAAGATAAAAACAGTTGAGTTTTGTGCTGAGCACTGTGGCAGGAGGGAGATTTTGGAGTTGTTATCAGAGAAACAGAGAATAGCAGGCTGGAGTGGGTTGGAAGAAACCTTAAAGCCCATGCAGTTCCACCCCTTGCCATGGGCAGGGACACTTCCCACTATCCCAGGCTGCTCCAAACCCCTTCCAACCTGGCCTTGGACACTTCCAGGGATGAGGCAGTTACAGTTTTTCTGTGCCAGGGCCTCACTGGAGTTATGAGGACAGTGGCAGAGCTCATGAGAACCCCCCATGTGCATGTCCCAAACCCCAGCACTGCCCCCTGTGCTCAGCCCCAGCAGCTCTGCTCAGCAGTGTGAGAGAGGAAAAGGAGAAGAATGCAAAAAATGCAGCAGCCAGGGCACGTTAAACCCCCCAGAGCTGCCTCCAAAATAATCCAGCCGGTTTTGAAGGCTCTGCAGGAAGAACCCTGCCCTGACAGCAGTGCCCAAGGCACAGGGACAGGGACAAGGACAAGGACACATCTGCTGGGCTGAGCCTGCATCCTGCCCCACCTCCAGCATGGAATGGGGTAAGGAGGAGCATGGCCATGGGGGAGTCCTGAGAATGGGGAGAATTGGAGTGAAAAGCAAAGCTGATTGTTATTAATCCGTGTTGGAAGCTTTGGGACCTGCCCTCCTCTCTGATGGGGCTGCCCCAGTGGCACTCACAATGTGACAGGGACACTGGGCACTGCTCACTGCAGTCCAGCCAGTCCTTGGGGCTGCTGGACACCACTGCCCAGCAGGAAAGGACATTTCCCATCCCCAGTGCTCTGAAGGAAACCTTTGGAACACTCCACAAACTAAACTGCTGCCCGGGCTTCCGTGTGTGGAGCAGGTCATCGTCTCTCAGGATTTCGAGAAGCTCCTGTTTTGAGGAAGTGAAATTTTAAACCTCAAAATGGCAGAAAAGCCCCATTTTCCCTGGAAATAATGGCAACAAAAAAAATTTTTTTTCCTGGATTTGTACCAAGCTGGGTTATATAAAAATGAGATAACTTGAAAACATAGGGGGATGTGAAGTGTTTGCTTTTTTCAGGTTCCTGCTCCGAGCCTCTGCACACCCCCAGCCCCACCGGGTTGGGATGGGAGCTCGGGTGATTGCTGCTGGCAGGGAAACAGAAGGAAGTGTCCAAATTATAATTAGCCAAGAGTTTGTTCTCAAAGCACGACCATGTGAGCTCCCTGCACCCCCTTCACCCACCCAGCGCTGCCCAAACCCTTCCTGTGCCTATTCCCCAAAGCAGCTGCTCCAGGAGGGACCTGGTGGAGCTGCGAGGGTTTTGGGGAGAGCGGGAGAGCGATGATGTATTCCATTTTTAATTGGGGCTCGAGAGCTGCCCACACAGGGATATAACCTGGATGTAACGCGCAGACTGGTGAAAAAGTTTCCGAGAAGGAAACATTATGACTTTCTGCCGCAGCTCACACTAAACACTCCCTCGGTGAAGAGCCCATGATTGGAAGATTCCTTATTTATTCTGATAAGTTATCATCAGTGTCACCGAGCCGAACATTTAGGCAGAACAGCTCCCTGCCCACACACTGTGTTTGCTGCTTTAAAAATATTGCAAATAGCTCCGTGGCTTTAAATAAATAAATAGCTAATGAGTCACACCAATCGGAATTGAATGTCAAGCCGGAGGAAGCGCCTGCCTGGTGCCTACCCAGAAAGTTTGTTAATGTTTGTTAACCCCGTCGGTGCCGGAGACAGGCTCAGGGCAATCCCAGCCTGCGCATCGGGAGCCACCGGAGGGGAAGGGGTGAGGAAAAGCTCGCTGGAGAACACCTGGAAGGATAAATATTGTTTGTCTGCTCTCCCTGCAGGGGATGGGGTGCCAGGGAGCCGTCCTCCAGGGATGGGAAGGCACCAGGCTTTTCCTGGAACCAGGAACAGAGCCCTCTTTCTGCTCCTCCTGGAAAAGGAGGGACGCGGTGCCCAGGGCAGGGCGCAGATGGCATCGCTGGGGGTGTTTGTGCAGCTGCTCTTGCTCATCCTCTGGGCTGGGCAGTGGGATGGGGACAAGGTGACGGGGCAGGGCCGCCCCCAAGGCAGCCTGTCACCCTCCTCATTGTGCCCCTGGCACGGCCTGAGCACGCCAGGGGTGTTCTGTGAGTTCTGGGGGCCCCAGCACAGCTCTGCTTGAGGCTGCAGTGCCAATTCCAGAGAAACCCTCGGAGCCCACCCACACGCCCAGGAGTGATTCACCAGAAATGTGAAAGAAACTCAGCTGCTGTTGGTGTGCCAGGGAGTGAGTGGGCGCTGGGAGGTGGCACCATCCCCGCTCCTTCATTCATCTCTTGCTGGTGGAGCTGCAGAACTGCAGCTGAGCAGCACCGAGACCCATGAGCCACCTTCCCCTGCCAGGAGCACAGGGATTCCCCTCCCCGAGAAATCCTGCCCACCTAAGGACAAAAACCTTTGCACCATTCCTGGGATTTCCACCAAGAAATCCTGCCCACCGAAGGACAAAAACCTTTGCACCATTCCTGGGATTTCCACCAAGAAATCCTGCCCACCTAAGGACAAAAACCTTTGCACCAGTGGTCACTTGGAAACCTGGGCTGAGGGGTCACTGGAGTCATTTCCAAGCCTCAGTGGACAGATGAGGGTTCCTGATGATGAGGTCCAACCAGGAGTTGAAGCTTTTCAAAGGGAAGTCACTTTGATATTGGAAAAAATTCCTTTACTGAAAGAGTGGTCAAGCATTGGAGCAGCTGCCCAGGGAAGAGATGGAGTTACCATGCCTGGAAGTGTTCAAAAAATGAGTGTACAGGCACTTTGGGATATGGTTTAGTAGGCATGGGGATACTCAGTTAAAGGTTGGGTTTGATGCTCTTGGAAGTGTTTTCCAGCCTTAAATGATTCCATGATTCTGTGAACCTAATTGTCAAAAATCCCGCCCTTTTCAGTCAAAATAGTTTTGAGGGGAGCTGTTCAGTGAGTGGCATTTTCTGGCAGGTGGCAGGGCACTCCCATGGCACGGGGGGCCCAGGCCTGGCAGGCAGACCCAGGGCACAGAGCTGGCCCTGGCACTGCTGGCAGAGCCCCTCCAGCCTGGGGCTTCAGTGGGGGAGGCAAGGAAGGAATGGAAAAATCATCACACACATTGCACAGATGGAAAGAGTTTACAGCCCTCCTCACTTCCTCATCCTCGTGGTGTAAATTATACGGACAGATGTACAATCTGGGAAGTTGTCCAGATTTTCTTTTTTTTTTTTTTCCTTTTTTTTTCTTTTTTTTTTTTAATTACTTTTTTTAAGAAGAGGGATGCTAAAACAACACGAGCTGTGCCATGTCTGGTCCTTGGCTCTTGGTGCTAGCTATGGGAGAGGAGAAACCAGCTCCCCTGGCAAGTGGCCAATGATTCAGAGAAGTGTGTAGTCCAGCAGGCAAGGGGGGCACAGAAAGGTGCCCTGGGAGGGGATCAAGAGATGGAAACCCCCTGATTCCAGCAGGACCAAGCACTGCAGGGTCCCTGCCACGGTTCCAGGCTGGGTGGCTGCTTCCCTGCTCTTGGATATAAGCAGCTCCTTGGATATTTACTCAGTTGCCAGGAATGAGAGGGAGGAGGTGGATGACAACATGTTTCCAGTGCTTTGCTTTGTGCAGAGATCCTCAAGGCAGCATGTGTGTGTCTGTGGAGGGCTCCGTGTGCTTCTCAGTGCTGCTTCCAAACAAGGATCAAGTCAATTTTCCAAAGCATATTCTCCCCCGTCAAACGCTGCTCTCGCTTTGGAGACTGTCCATGGCTCTGACACTCCTGTGGGTTTTCTACCCACATCCCTGTGCCAAGGATACCTTGGCATGAGTGGCAGGTTGTGCTTGGCTCCTGCTGGAGGGGAGCAGAGCCCATCTCAGAGCCCCTGGGGCTGGGCTGGTCCCCAGGGCCCAGCTGGCAGCTGCCCTGGGCTTGGCTGGGGGGACAAGGCTGGAATTGCAGCACCCCCGACCCCACAAACATCCCTGGCTGTGGCATGGCCACACTCCCACAGCCTGCCTGGGACACAGGCTGTTGCCTTCTGAGTGCTTCCATGGTCCCACTGCAGGCCTGGTCCCTTTCCAGACATATTTTTAAGATAAATAACTAATTAATAATGAAGAATAAACCCCAGTAATTGTGATGAGGAATGCACCCTGAGGCACACTTTGGTCCAACAGCCACCTTGGGGCCGTGCAGCTGGCAGGGAAAGGTTGGAGTGAGCAGCTCCTCAGTGCCCAGCTGCCAACTCTCGGGCTGCTGTTGATGATTGCTGCCCCGAGATGTGCAGGATGTCTCTGTTTCAGCCCGTGCAACTGAAGAACGAGTCTGGACTCTTCCCTTTTTGGTCTTGATGTTGTTTATTAATTCTTATCTATAAAATTTTCTTTCTGCTCAGCAGGGCAGCCACAGGCACTCTGTGTTGTCCTTTTATACTACAAACTACCTACAACACATTTACACTGAATTCCCAATGCCTACCACCTGTGTTAGACAGTGCACTTCTACTCTAAACCAACCCCAAAGTGCCAACATCACTGCAGAAAATGGAGAAGAAGAAGAAGAAGAAGAAGAAGAAGAAGAAGAAGAAGAAGAAGAAGAAGAAGAAGAAGAAGAAGAAGAAGAAAGGCCAAACACGCCCAGGTTTCTCCATCTTGTCCCCATAACCCCCATACCAAAAATCCTAAAATCTACATTTTCACCCTGTGATAATTTTGTTATTACACCGTTCAAACCTGTGGGACTTTCTTGTCCTCATACAAAGTTGGCAACTTGCTCCAAGGGCCAAAATCAAATCCCCAGGTGCTCTGGGCAGCGTGCCAGGGTCTCTGAGCCCCCTGGCAGGGTCCTCAGCAACTCTGGACACCCGGAGGGATGCACTGAGTTCCGACACCAACCACGGTGCCACCAGTGCTGTCCCCAGGCTGTGACACCCTGCAGGGCTCTGTGCCTGGCTCTGCAGCTCCAGCAGTGCCCTGTGCTCTGCTCTGCTCAGCCCTGGAGGTGGCACAGAGGGAGAGACAAAGGGGGAGTGACAACCAGGGAGTTCCACATCCCTGCCAGGAGCCACCCTGGTTTGAGAATGAGTCACCGTGCACAGCCCTGCCGGTAATTAAAGGGCTGGGCGAGTGGAGAGAATAAAAGCTTATTTACGCCTGGCTGCAGCAGGGCTGCTCTCAGGAATTCCCAAACGCAGCCCTGCTCTGCTTTGTTCTTCTCGGGGATGGATTTTTGTTCTAAACCTCCGGAGAAGCAGCGAGAGCTCGTGTTGGTCTCCTGTGACCGGCTGCAGGGCCATGGAAAACATTTCCACCCTCTGGCCACAGCCCTGCCCCCGGGACCTTTCCCAAAACCTGCGTTCTGAGCTGCACCAGCTGCCAGCACCACAGAAAACAAGTTGCTCCAAAGCAGGGAATAAAATCAGAGGCATCTGTGTGCTTTACACTCTAAACAGGCACTGCCCTGCCACCTCAAACTCCGTACCAAATCACAAGCAACAGAGCAGAAAACCAAATTATTTTCAGCTGTTACACTGCTTAATTTAATATTTCCAATGAGCTCCTTTTCCTTCTCTTCAAGAATGAAATGCATATTTGTGCTGTGTCACAAAACATTAGATTTTGTCAAGGCAATTCATTTTTCAGTGGTAATTTGTAAGCGCACACCACACCACACACGGGCTGGGGGAATTTTATGGCAAGGAAAATAAGGAGCACTCAAAGTAGTGATGAGAGCATGGAAAAAAAAAAAAAAGAAAAAAAAAAAGAAAAAAGTGAGAAGAGGTGACAATAACAGAGAGAGCATTCACGTCTCCCAGGCTGGGGAAGCAGAGGATGCCCAGGGAGCAGGGATGGGAGAGGCAAACCCCGGCGGCGGCGCTCGGAGCGCGTGTTTGCAGAGCGCTCCACGGAATCTCAAACACAGAATTTAATGGGGCAGAAAACGGGCTAAATAACCTCATCAGCTTAATAATAAAGCAAATAAAAACCAGCCTGCTTTTTTTGGCTTGTTACAGCATGAGGGACTGTGGGAGACAAGGGGGTTCTGTGGCGGCGCAGGGAGTGCGAGGATGGGGGATTGGCCCCTCTGGGGTGCCAGGGGGTGCCAGGGGGTGCCAGGCTCTGCTTGGCTGCCCCCGACTCAGTTGGATGGTGAGGATGCATCAGCCAGCCAGCCAGGGACACCCCAGGACAAGGAGGGACGGGGAGCTGTCTGTCATCCACCTGGGATCTGTTGAAAGACGTGGCTGCCACAGCTCCAGACGGGCAGGGCAGTGCCAGGTGGAGGTGCCAGGGTTCCAACAGCAGCTCATGAGCTCTGCCTTGGCCTCCAGCAGATCTGGATTCAACTCTCCTCTGCCCCAGGCAGCCCCACAGTGCCGCAGCTCCTGCTCCCAGACCAGGGGTGCTCCCCACAGAGTGCCTGGAGCAGAAACACCTGGGGATTGTCACTGGTGGCACAGCACATCTTCTGTGTTCTCCCCACAGGGTGTCCCAGCAGGACCCTCCCTCTGCCCCAGCCCCAGGTTCCAGCTGTTTCCCCTCGCACAGTCCCATCTCCTGCAGCAGGACCCTCCCTCCCTCGCTCCATGGGGCTCCACACCTCCCACATGTCCCAGGTGAGGTCCTGGAGGCCAAACACCTCTCAAGACAGGGCTTGTCCAGTTCCTGGGAGGAAGGGCGTGATGAGGGAGGGTGATGCTGTAATTAAACTTCTGATTTAAAGACGAATTCTGTCACAACAGGGGCCAAAGGAGACCTGATGGGGTGTTTGCTGTGCTGCACTCACAGGCAGCCAATGCATTAAACTGGCTTCAGGGAATTCCACAGGCCAGATGCAGCAGCAGGAAGGAATCCCTCCCCAGAGCACACCTGGACTCCAGGCTTGTCCTACTGCTCCACCTTTCCAGAAGCATCACGGCCACAGCAGGGACAGGCTGCAGGTGCTGCTGCTGCTCCTGGGGGTGCTGACGGTGCCAGGATGCTCTGTCAGCATCCAACTGACACTTCGGTGTCAGGAGGGATTTTTTCCCCAAATCCAGCTCCCTGGCACCATTCTGGAGGCTGTGTTCCCATCTCCAAGCTGAGCTTGCCAGAGCCCTGGGCTACTCTGCAGAGCTGGGCTGGCAGAGCCATACCCTGAGTGCCAGCACCAGCATCCACCCTGGCACTGCCTTCCTTCACCACCTCTATTTTGTATTTGCAACTAGTCTCAAGTTAATAGCAGGTATCCAGCCTGTCAGAGCCTGACATGTTGTGACATCCCATAATGTGACAAGTCCTGAGTGATGCCACTAAACGGGATCTCAGTGCAGCAGTGCCAGACAGGCAGAGGGATCGTGCAGGTTGGTACGGGGGCCCCCACCTCAGACAAAGAAATAAACACCCATTCAATGCCCCCTGCCTTTGGGGGCTTCACTCGCTCTTCTTGCCACCACCAAAGGTCATCCACAGGGGTTATCAAAAGTTTGGGAAGCCCCTGGAGCCTGGTAAAGCTGGAGCTGCAGGAAACAGCTGCCCATGGCTCTGTGTCCCTCCTCCTCTTCCTCAGAGATCACGGGACTGTAAAAGGAAAGAGGTTTCAATTTTTTTTTAGCTCCCCTGGCCCATTTTAGCTGTCACAGTGCAGGCAGCACCTCAGCCCCAGCATCAGCAGCAGCAGAGCCTGTTTGTGTCCCTGAAGCTCCACGAGAAAGGAAGGGAATAAGATTTATAGCAGATTTTAAGGTTAATCAGGAAAATCTTGCAGGCAACTGAGTGTATAAGCTGCTATTGCAATAGAATGATTTATAATGCTGAGGAGTGATTGGGAACAGCGTGGAGAGCCACAGGAGGAGAGTCCCCATTCAGCAATGCCAAACCCACTCCTACAGTTTGGTGGGGACTGCCATGGCCACAGCACAGACACAATGTCCCCTGTGCCACCGTCCCAGCCCAGCACGGAGTGATCACCCCTGGCAGCATCTTCACCCACCAGAGCCACAGGAGGGGGACCCAGCCTGGCTGCGGGGAGGTGTGACCAGGAAACCCCTGGAAAAATTCTGGAAAACCTCATTCCTGCACAGCACAGAACCACGCCTCTTATCCCAGACTGAAATTTTGGTAGTAGTGGGGAAAACAAAGTAGGGTTAAACCAGGTTCAACCTTTATTCCTGTAGCAATTTTTAAATTATTGGCTGTGAGATTTTAAAAGTCTCAAATTATTTGTTTCACCCCAAACAAGGGTGTCGCAGACATCTTTTTATGAAAATTCCTTTCCTTAGGATTTTTCCTCCTGAGAAGCTGGGAGGCCTCAGGAACAAAATGTTAACATTGATTATCTGCTGCTGTGGAATGCAACAGGTGCATCTGGGATTGGTCTCATGTGGTTGTTTCTAATTAATGGCCAATCACAGTCAGCTGGCTCAGACAGAGAGCTGAGACACAAGCCTTTGTTATCATTCATTCCATTCTATTCTTACCTAGCCCTCTGATGAAACCTTTCCTTCTGTTCTTTTAGTATAGTTTTAATGTAATATATATCATAAAATAATAAATCAGCCTTCTGAAACATGGAGTCAGATCCTCATCTCTTCCCTCAACATAAGACCCCTGCAAACACCATCACAGAATGGTTCTACCAAATCACACACAGCAGAGTTTTCTTGCCTCCCTGAGATTTTCCCTGAAAAACCCTCCAGCTTTAGTTCCAGTTCAAGAGCAAGCTGAGCACCCAAATCTCCATATCCCTGAGCAAACTGGCTCTCTGTCCTCCCAGGCGCTGACAATTCCTCTCTGCCCACAGTTCAAACACTTGTGGACACAGCGAATGTGCCGTGCGTAATTAATTACCTTAATGAGTTTAGTGACCTACCTGTGGATAACCACAGCTAAACGCCTCCTGGAATGGCTTCTCCTCCTCTGCTGAGCCAGGGAGGGAGCACTGGGGCAGAACAGCCGTGCCAGGTGCAGTGACTGCTCCCTCACATCTGGACACATCTGCAGCTCCGCCACATCACCTTTCCCCAGGGTTTTGGTGGCACTCTGAGGAAATACCCTGGTCATGGGAATGGCTTTTTGCTGCCCTTCTGCCACGTTTAATTGCACCAATTTAAATTGGTTTTGGCCGCTCTGGGGACATTGGGGCAAGGGGAAGAAGTGGGGTGGTTCACCAGTGCAGAAACTCATCACGGAATCACAGACTGAGTTAGGCAGGACCCACAGGGGTCATTGAGAAGCTCAGTGTTTAAACCATATCTCTAACCAAAAAATTGCCCCAGAAAATGAAACCCAGGAGCAACTCCTAAGCTGGCACATTGGGGTGGTCACCAGTGCAGAAACTCATCACTGAATCACAGACTGAGTTAGGCAGGACCCACAGGGGTCATTGAGGAGAGCCTGGAGAAGCCCAGTCAGTATTTAAACCATACTTCTAACCAAAAATTACCCCAAAAAATGAAACCTAGGAGCAGTTCTTAAGCTGGCACAGTGGGGTGGTGACCAGTACAGAAACTCATCACAGAATCACAGACTGAGTTAGGCAGGACCCACAGGGGTCATTGAGAAGCTCAGTATTTAAACCATGTCTTTAACCAAAAATTACCAAAAAAATGAACCCCAGGAGCAGTTCTTAAGCTGGCGCAGGAGTTCTTGGGGAGCAGCAAGAGAGGGGACTCTGCTAGTCACTGCCAGTGTTTATTTGCCTTACTTAAAAATATAAAGATTTTCTCTCCAGTTCTGGGCAGGGGAAAGGTTAATGAATTCCTTCAGAGTAAAGAGATCCTCAGCCCTCTCAGCGGAACAAGGTCAGAAATCAATGCTGGAGGTGGAGCAGGAAGGCCAGGTTGGAAAATAATGAAAAAGGGGAAAAAAATACATAAATAAAGAGCCGGGAGGGGGGAAAAAAATAAAAATTATAAGCTAAACAAATGACAGGGTGACACTTGCTCAGCTCCCCACAAAGAATATTGAATTATTGTCTATAATTTGGACTATGGAACCTAAATTAGGGCCTCGAGGCTCCAAAGTGCTGCATTGTGTGAGGGTCCAGGAGGGGTCAAACGCTCCTTTGGTTCGCTCGCTACTCGCTCTGATCCCGCCCGTCATTAGCGGCAGCGGCGCCGCACAAAGCGCCGCACAAAGGCAGCGCACATCAATGGTGCTAATTAATTGGATTAATGGAAGGGCAGCACAAATTAGGTCTGGCTTGGATAATTTCAATGAAAACCGAATACCAATCCCCAAAGTCATTGGAATATGGATGAGGCAAATTGAGTTAAAATAGAGGAGACTGCTGCATTCATTAGCCCGCCCACCCTCTGAAGTAGTTGTTTAATATGCAAACTATTAATATGCAAATCGGCACAAATGAAAAAAGTGTGATTTTTTTTTCTTTTTTTTTTTTTTTAAACTCTGCCGAACACAGGCAGCTGCCTGATGTGACAGAGCTGTGCTGCTCCACGCTGGCAGGGGACGGAGAGGCCAAAAGCAAAGGGGTGGCAGAAATTCCCTTCCTGCGCTCCCCTCTCAGCCAGGTGTGAACCAGGAGCAGGAACACCTTCTCAGGGCTCCTCCACCCTCACAGAGAACAGCTTCTTCCTAATATCCCATCTAACCCTGCCCTGTGGCAATGGGAAGCCATTCCCCCTTGTCCTGTCACTCCTGGCCCTTGTCCCAAGTCCCTCTCCTGCTCTCTTGGAGCCTCCTTCATTAAAGAAAGGTGATAAGGCAACTTTCTTATTTCTCTCTTTATTTCTTATTTCTTTCTTTATTATTTAAGGCAACTTTCTTATTTCTCTTTATAACTTGTCCCATGGGAGCCTCAAGGGAGCTGAGAGCTCTCGGCTGGGGCAGAAGCGAAGCAACATTTGCTCCACCAAACCTGCGGGGGCTCAGGCAGCCTCAGACCCCAGCTCACAGCTCCTGTAACCCAAACCAGCACGTGAACGGCTGAATCCATCAAGATTAGCAATAATTCCCAAACCACTTCTGGCTTCACGGTTCCAGCCCTGCAAATTAGGGCTCCATTGTGGCGCTTTCCCAGCACTGCAGCGCCAATGGCCACCCCCAGACAATTACAGAGCCACTGCAAAAACTTCTTACAAATTGTAATTACCCCTAAGAACTGTTTCCCTCTTCAGCGTCCCTTGCTTAGCGGGTGACCCTGCAATGTTGTGACAAACGCCTTATTTGGAATTATTTTTCCATCTCTAGCTGTTCACCAAACACGCCGGGGTCTGGGGTTTTGGCTGATTTTTTTTTTTTTTTTTTTTCTTGTTTAAATCAGATAATAGAGGTGAGATTGTCTCACCCCCCATGCTGGCAGCTCATTGGGCAGGTTCTTGTGCAGGTCAGGGTCTGTGCCCAGCTGTCACACAGGCACCTTCCCCTGGTGCTGCAGCAGTGCCACCACCATGTCACTGTGCTATGTCACTGTGGCCCAACAGTGTTTTATTTAAAGGGAGCAAACTGTCCTGCTGACCCAGGAGGGATTGGGTGCCAATTTTATGGAGCTTCTTCAATTCCAGAGACCTGCCCTGAGCTGCTTCACAGTCAGCTGCATTTCTGTGGTCCTGATGCAAAGCAGAGGGAAAGAGCAGAGCAGAGAAGAGCAGGAGAAGGTGAAGAGCTTGCACACAGAGGCAGGGAAATATTGCTGGTGATGGGAACATGCCCACCCATTCCTGGCAACCCTTTCCCAGGCAGGTTGATCACTCCCTTGATTTGTAGGCATGGCCGTGGCTAATTGAGCCCCTGATGAGCTTCACCTGAAATACTAATTGCAAACTGATTCCTTATTGGCTAATTGGGATCCACACCTCATTTAATGAGCCACACCTGGCCAGCCCTGCTCCCTGCAAACACCTGAGCTCTCCCTGCCCTCACTGCAGCCTCAGCAGGTGCTGACCCTGAGTGGTCTGGCTGCTCCAGGAGAGAAGCTGGGACAGGGACAGGGACACGCTGCCCTGCCACAGAGGTGGAGGGTGACACTGAATTTAGGTTGGAAGGGATTTAAAGTCGATCATGTTTCAACCCCCCGCCATGGGCAGGGACATCTCCCACCACCCCAGGATGCTCCAAGCCCCACCCAACCTGATTTTGGGCACTTCCAGGGGTGGGGCAGCCACAACAGCCCAGCCCAGCCCTGTCCAGACCTCATGGAAGTCAAATGAGAGCAAAGCACCAGGAAACTTTAATGACACTGATTAAGAGTGCAGCCAGCCTTCCCTAATTAAAGTCCAATGGGTTCCTTGGGCAGAAGGAGCCCATGGCCAGGATTTTCTCAGCGAGCTCATTTGGTTTGTTTTTCTGTGCATAAGGGGATGTTGCTGCCATCCCTCCAGGAGCTGGCAGAGCCTCTGTGCTCTTGTCACCCTGCAACAGCTTCCTGGATTAATGATTCTGCAAAGGGCTAATTCTTAAGAGGGCAATGTCTTTTGCAGGCTGGTATTGATCTTTGTCAGCTTCCCCTTGAAAGAAAGAAAATATTGGCTTATTTACAAAAGGCAGCTTTTTGCTGCTGGCAAGTCAGTCTTGAGATCCATGGCTGCTCACATCCCTCGGAAATTGGAAAGGCTGGGGGTAGTTCCTGGAGTGTCAAAATCCAAGTTCTTGAAGTCCACCTGAGTGTCTGGGGTGGGAGGGAGTGGGGCTGGCTCCGAGCAGGTGGATGGGGGACTCTGTGCTGTGGGAGCAGGGCCAGGAATGGGAGAGGGGCTGTGGGGGAGGCAGCCAGTGACTTCATGGCTGAAACACTGCTCCTCACCTTTGGGGTGGCTTCTGAAATTGAAAAAAAAAATCACAATTGTTGACAGAATGTATTAAATAGACTTGTTTTAAGAAAAAATACTTGGATGTGTTTATGTGACAGCAAAACAAAATATATGGAAACATTCAAAATTGAAAATGAAAAATAATCTAAACCCTGAAAAGTCATTCCAGGAGGCAGCCAAGAAGATCCCATTGGAAATAGGAATGCTGCACCCCTCTCTGTGCCAGGGGTCTGGCCCAGCCCACGGATGGCAGGAGCCAGTCAGCTCCCTGGCACAGCCGCCAGGCTGGGCTGTTTGCAGTGATGCCCACCCCAAAATCATCCCCCATCCCCTGCCTCAGCCCTTGGGAGAGCCACTGTTGCCATTGCTGTTGCCTGCCAGGCTCCCCGTGCCCAAAATCATCATCAGAGAATAGCAGGATGGTTTGGGTTGAAAGGGACCTTAAAGTTAGGATGCTGTGGGCAGGGACACCTTCCACTATCCCAGGTTTCTCCAAGCTCCATTGAGCCTGGCCTGGGACACTTCCAGGGATGGGGCAGCCACAGCTTCTCTGGGCACCCTGTGTCAGAGCCTGCCCACCCTCACAGGGAAGGATTCCTGCCTAATCTCTTAAATCTGTCAGTTTGATGTCCCAGAATTCTTGCTGTGACCATTATCACCATGTGCAGGGCTGTGTCACTGAGCACTGACCTGGCCCAAGCACTGATCCTGTCACATCTGTCACAAAGTGACCACGATGTCCTGACTGGATGTACTGGCAGTGCCCGTGCTCCCCACGCTGGTGGGTACTCGTGTCAGCCAGCCTGTGGGCACCTGGCTCTACAGCCCCCATCCAGCACTGTGCTAAACAAACAATATTACACACTAAAACAAAAAAAAAAAAGTAAAAAGCTCTTCCACCCACTAACTCCTGCTGTGCAGAAGGTGCCAAATCAGATTACAGTGCACAGTTGCCACATTATCCTGTCTCGACTTCACTAACGCTCATTAAGCTTCTAAAATCCTTTTTATGGTGTTTATAACACCTCCAGAGGAGTTTACTGTGTAAATATTATTCTACCATTAAATCCTGCAACAAGGCAACCGTCAACAAGTGGAATTTGTAATGGGCCTGCCGAGAGGGCTCGGCTCGCAGGCTGCGGCGCCTGTGAAGTGAGGCCAACGAAAGCAGCCAAGAACACAGTACGGAGTGATAAAGCACTTCATTTTGATGCTTTAAATCTCCTACCACTTGGGCCTGCTTAATGTAACAGGCCCACTGAGACATTAGAGTTGGGCCTGGAGTCAAATAAGCTACAGGGAGCCACTTACTGAAAGCAGCCTTCCACGCAGCGGCTGCATTAGCGGTTTAACCCGGCTAATCCTGCCCGGAGCTGCCGTGGGCCAACACGGGGCACAGCCCGGTGCCCCTGGGCTGCCCTGGCTCTATGTGGGGATGGGATACACCCCGAGGAGAGGGTGGGTGTCCCTTGGCTGCTGGTGCAGCCCAGGGATGCTAAGGTGGTTGGGGAGCAAAGGATGCTGTGCCCGCACCAACCTGACGCCTCTCTCTGCTCCCAGCCAACATTGCAGAAAGAATACACCTAGGAAAATGGAATAGAATACCAAAATCAGATAGGAAAATCTGGACAGTGGGAGGGAATGGAGGAGACTCCCTGAAAGTCCCACAGGTCTCTGCTCCCAACACCAGGATGGACATAGAGCAGGAATGTATCCCTGTTCCCTTCCCAAGCACATCCAAGAGCTCACACCGGTCTAATCACCAATATGCTTTTGCTTTGGGGGCAGAAAATCAACCCCAAAATAAACATACTGAACCTAAGGGCAACAAATTATTAAAAGGCTGTATGGGGACAAGCCTGAAACTCAGCTGAAATATTGTGTTTCCTGCGAAGTTGTGGAACCCGTTTTCCTCAAGCTTCCCCTCCAAAAAACAGAACCCCAAATTTGGCTTAACTGATAAAAGCCACTTTGCGATGAAAAATCTCGGTTTGAAAACGGCAATCTGAGACGCTTTAAGGTTTTGGACAAAAACCAACCATCCCTCCCTTTTTGGGCCAAAGTCTCGGTCCAACTCAAGATGGAGTTTACAGATCGCTCTGTTTCCTGCCGGGAGCGAATGTCCATCCCTACAAGGCATCCTTCCCTCTCTGGGACTCACCAGAGCACCCAGTGCCCTCCCCAGCCCCGGCCCCGGCGTGCCTTGGCACCCTGCGCCTGTGTGGGAGCACAGATGACCAAGTTTGGGAATGTTGCTCACTAACTCTTACCATGTGTGCTCCCGCTGCTGGGTCAGTGCTGGCAGCCAAGCCCCGGCCAGGCTCAGGTTGGCCAGGACCCTGCTCCTCCTGCATCCCCAAACCCAGTGCCCCCCAAGCCCCTCGGTCCCCCCAGCCCTCTCCTTCACTCACCACACAGGGAGGAAAAAGAATCCCTGGGAGCTGGAAATCAACAGGACCCTGAACATCTGCTGCACGAATTCCAGGTTTCAAGCGATTTTTTTGGAAGGAGAGCAGAAGTGGAGATTGTTAACTTGTGTGCAGAGGAAAGGGCTGGAAATCCTCGCTGCAGCTTAACTGAAACCTTTGAATTTTGACAAAATCGTTTGGATTTCGTTTAGATTTTGACTTCAAGCAAAATAATTCATCATGCAAAATTAATATAGAAGACAAAAGTAACAATGCAAAACACAAAACATAATGTGATAAATAATGAAACTATTGAAATACAGGCTGGTTCAGAATTAAAAATTGAAAACTGTCTGATATGAAAATGTCACACAGGATGCTACAGCCTTGTTGAATATTTTTTCTGGTTTTCCTCCAACACAAAACCCTGCTGCAATCAGGCCCATCCTGCAGAGCACTGAGGTGCTGGGGGTGGGATGGAGCCGTGGAGGAGTCACAGCAACAAAACCCTGAAATGACACCCAGTGAGGGGCCAGTCACAAATGCCCTCCTAACTAATATAAATTGTTTGGTTGGCCCTGATAAACACTGAACACCTGCTTCTAGAGAGAGATGAATGACAGCCCCACACTGGCAGCTCTCCCCATCCCAACCCTGGGAACAGCCTGGCCCCGGCATGCCTGGGGATGCTGGGGACACCAGGACCTGTCACCCTCCAGCTGCCACCATCGTCCCTGTGCTCAGCAAGATCTCTCCATGTTACAAACATTTCCTCTCCTGGGTTTCATGGTGCAGTGACCACCCAAATACAGCTGTGAAGAGAAGGGGACACTGCGAGCACTGAGGTGCTCCTGGCTGTGCCCAGGCCCTGGGCACTGGAGGATGGATGGATAGATGGAGGATGGATGGATGGATGGATGGATGGATGGATGGATGGATGGATGGATGGATGGATGGATGGATGGATGGATGGATGGATGGATGATGTATGGATGGATGGATGGATGGATGGATGGATGGATGGATGGATGGATGGATGGATGGTCCTATGCACTTTGCACCGTGTAGTTTGGAGCTCAAAATACCCTGACCCGAGCAGTAGCCGAGAAAACAAACACAACGCTGAGGGCATTCCTGAGCCTGGAGAACACTAATTAAAGGGTTTCCTTCAAAAGGCAGCCTGGGGTAAGGATCCCAATTATCCCAACAGGGACAGGGATTTCAATGGGCACCAGCACACCCAACAAAGGCTGCTCCTGACACAATCCCATTCAGGCAGCCTTTATTCAGCTGAGGGCAGGGATTTGGGAAAGCCACCACCCCTCAGGACAGAGGGTGACTTTGCCTTTAGGAGAGCTCTGGGGCAGGGAATTTCCCCCTGCCTGTTCCAGATGCTGCACCCCAAGGGAACACCACACTTGGCCACCTCAACACTAAGAAACTCCTTCCACAGATGCTCTGCTGGCTTTTCCTCGGATCCTTGTCCCCTGGTGCCACTGCCAGCCCCCACCTGGGTGCAGTCACACCTCGGTGGCAGCAGCAGCTGTGCCACGGCCCCAGCACATGCCCGAGGAGCCAGCGGGACAGCGGCTTCGTGGCAGCCACCCAGGCACGGCAGCGGCAGCGGTGACTCAGCCGGCAGGAATGTGGGAGTTCTGCGCTGAAAGCCTTTTAATTCCAGCCTGGTGATGAATGGGCAAGGCCTGAAATGAAATGTTCGGAGGCTCAGTGTACCGGGCCTCCCGCTTGTAATTATTTTTGTACAGAATATGTCAAGTGTCGTGCTTCACAAGAACTCGTTTAGCATGCAAACATTTTGTGATTAAGTGAGGCTTACTTAATTAAGCACTTTGTAATGACTCTTAAACCAAAGAGTAGTGGATTAGTGCGTCCTATTTGTGTCTATCATGTTAAAGGCGCCGTAATAACAGGTTGCTGCAGACAATTAGGGTTAGAATACAGAGTGGATGGAGGGAGAAGCAGCAGGCACCCGGAGCCCTGCCACTCGCTAATGTCACCAGTTAGAGCCGCCTCTGTGGGGACAATGCGAACCCGCTGCCGCATCTGCCACCACGCCCAGCCCCGTGGAGCTGGAGCTTTCCACTGCTTGGTGTCACCCACCAGGACGTGCCCGAGGCGTCCTGTGGGAACCCAGAACATCCCTCTGGCTGTCCAGGATAGCCAGGACCCCTGCCAGGGGGCTCAGAGACCCTGGCACAGAGCCCAAAACACCTGTGGGTGTGATTATGACCCCTGGAGCAAATTACCAACCTTATATGAAGGTCACCAAGCCACAACAGTTTAGGTAGAATAGTGAAGTTATCACGGGGTAGAAAAAGTAGATTTTGGGGGTTTTTGGTATGCGGGTTCAGGAGGCAAGATGGAGGGAACTGGGTGTGTCCAGCCTTTCTCCTTCTTCTTCTTGGCCTCCATCTTCTGCTGTGATGGTGGCACTTACAGATTGGTCTAGAGTACAAGCTCACTGTCTAACATAGGTGATAGGTATTGGGAAGTAATTGTAAACATTGGATTGTAGTTTTTAATATAAAGACATAACACTGCCCTGGGGACAGGCAGAGTGCCTGGAACTGTCCTGCTGGACGGACCTCAGCGGGGCAGGAGAAAATTTATTACAGATAAGGTACAATAAACAACCTTGAGACCGAAAAATGAAGAGCCCTGCCTCCTTCCTCAAGCACCGGGCTGGGAAAAGAGACTTTGGAACTTTTCTCGGGGTCACTCTGACCAGCGAGAGATCCCAACAGTGTCCCACAGCAAACTGGTCACGTAGGATGGGCACCATCCCAGGGAAGGGTCCCTGCTCCAGCAGAGAGCTGAGCACAGACTTGCCAAGGAAGGAGAGGGATGAGGATTTTTTGTGTGACTCTCCAGCTGCTTGCTGGCACCCCATGCCTGCTTCCAGCCCCTGGATTGAGCAGATGGGGAGATGTGGCACTCAGGGACAGGGCTGGGTGGTGGCCTTGGCAGCAGGGCTGGGGGAGCGGGCAAGGGGCACAGGGCTGGGGACAGTGGGGTCCCTCCAAAGCTGCCAAGGGTTTTCCATGGAAACCACCCGACAACAAGCCCAGAAATGCCACTTGTTTGTGGCCACTGGCATCCTCAGCACAATTTTCCCCCCACACCCGGGGCCAGTCGGTGGCCCCACATTTTTCACCAGTTTCATTGGCTCCCCCATTTTGTGCAGGGAGACAGGACAGATTATCTCATTACTCCCCAGCCACTAATTGAATTAAAGGACAAAGTGAGCAGCACATCCCTGAGTGTACATGGGGAAGGTGAGAGGCAGCCAGGCCCTGCAAACACATCACACCCCAGGACCTGTGTGTGTTCACATCACACCCCAGGACCTGTGTGTGTTCACATCACACCTCAGAACTCATTTTGGGCACCAGGAACCCTGGAGCATCCCCCTGCCATGGGCACAGCCCCACAGCTGCACCACTCACCGGCTCCATCCCATGCTCGAGGCTCATTGTGGTTGCTCCAGGAGCAGAGCAGATTTATCAGGTTTTATAGCCTCTCTAATTGCCCTTTTTTTTGCCCTGGCACATCTCTCCACCCTGAAATGGAGGGAGCAGCTCGGGGGCACCCCAAGTGTGATGCCCCAGAGCAGAGGGTCTCGCTCTCTCGCCCCCAACCATGCGGGCTGCTCCCTCATTAGCAGAGTTAATAAACCCGACACTGTAATTTACTGGGTTTGCTTTTCCCTTCACCTTTGGAGCAGGAGGAAAAGCAGGAGTCACCGCTCCTGGAAAACCTTCCCTTTGAGCTGAGAAGCATTTCTGAGCTCAGTAAATAAAGCATCCCCACCCGCACGTGCACGGGGTGGTGGAGCTCAGGGCCAGTCTGATACGCTAAAAGCAATTCACCTTTTTTATCTCAAAAAGCACAAAATTCATGTTTTTCCTTTGATAAGGCGGTGCCAGGAGCAGGCAGTGCCCCAGCAGCCAGAGGCAGCACGGGTGGTGGGGAAGGCTCGTGGCTCACAGCTCTGATCCCCCGTGGCCCCTTTGCCCCCAGCTCCTGCTTCTCAAATGCTCAGAAGACAACAGGTAATAAATCTGGATATTTTACACTTTTTCATTTCCTCTTACCTCACATTTAATGAGATTTTACCCTTAACAAAGGTACTATTGAAGCTGACTCTTAAACAAGGCCAGACAGGGGTTGGGATATTTTGGGGGAGGAGGGCTGCAAGAGATGGGGGCAGGGTCAGGAAGGGGGAGCTTTAGAGGAGGGTCAGCCTGGCTTTTGCTCAAGCTGTGAGTGAAGGTTTTAAAGTGATTTTGTTTTATCACACACCTGGAACTCATCCCAGCGTTACCAAGGACAAACCTCATTTTAGCAAGTCCCAAGCAGCCCAGGCATCCAGGATTTGACACTACAGGAGCCACAGCTCCATCACTGCAGATGAAATTTGGGGTGGTGGGAGCCAGACAAACACCTCTGCTGGCCATGAGCAGAGGGGTGAACAGGAGGCAGGTCACACTGTGCTGCAGGGAAATTCCATGTGCTCCTCCATTCCTGGGCTTACCTGGCTCTTCCAGCCCTGCCTGGGGTAATTTCCTGGTCCATTCCCTGCCTGGGCTTTCCTGGCTCTTCTAACCCTAAGCTGCACATAGGGAAGATATCTTAATTTTTTTTCCTCTGGAACAAGCAGCAAACCCAGCAGATGTAAAACCAGAGGGGGAAAAAACCCCAAAACTCTAACAGCAGCTCTGAACTCGAGAGAAGCCAAAACATCTCTTGAAACCTCGCACTCCGCAAGGTTTTCCCAGCCCTGAATACTTGATATTTTAGTAGCTGTTGAATTTCAGAAGTTCAGTGTTGCTGTGAAGGCGATTAGTGAGGAGAGGGAAGGAGGGGATCAAATCTCCCTGGCCTGTGAGCACTCAGAGGAGGCTCCAGGTAGCAGAATCCTCTTATCCTGGCTGTGATCACCTTGGCTCTGAACACACATCCTTCTCTTCCTCTGCCTTTTGTTCAAAGCCACTTGCTTTGTACAACTCCTATTTTTTTGTGTTTTTGTGTCAGAGGAAGGAAGGAAGGAAGGAAGGAAGGAAGGAAGGAAGGAAGGAAGGAAGGAAGGAAGGAAGGAAGGAAGGAAGGAAGGAAGGAAGGAAGGAAGGAAGGAAGGAAGGAAGGAAGGAAGGAAGGAAGGAAGGAAGGAAGGAAGGAAGGAAGGAAGGAAGGAAGGAAGGAAGGAAGGAAGGAAGGAAGGAAGGAAGGAAGGAAGGAAGGAAGGAAGGAAGGAAGGAAGGAAGGAAGGAAGGAGAGAGAGAAAGAGGGAAAGGAAAGGAAAGGAAAGGAAAGGAAAGGAAAGGAAAGGAAAGGAAAGGAAAGGAAAGGAAAGGAAAGGAAAGGAAAGGAAAGGAAAGGAAAGGAAAGGAAAGGAAAGGAAAGGAAAGGAAAGGAAAGGAAAGGAAAGGAATTCCATATTTGAATCTGTTTTGATGTTCTTCAAAGCTGCAGGGCCCAGCTTTTCAGTCCCTGCACAGGTAAATGCACACATATAAATTCATTTTTCTGCAGGAAAAGCACAGTACAGGCGTGACCACAGAAAAGAGCCCAGCACAGGTGTGACTGGGGTAAAGCTCAGCTCGGGTATGACCACGGGGGAAGAGCACAGCTCATGGGAGCAGCAGCCAGCCCCCTAGAGCCTGCCCTGACATCTGCAGTGCGAGCTGCAGCCCGCGGCTCTGGAAAAGCGCTGCTCCGGCTCAGCGAGTGCCGGCCCTGGCAGCTCCCCGTTAAATCGCAGCGTTAATCAGAAACACATTGTCCATATTGTCAACACTTCGTTTAACCACTTCTATAAATTCAGTATTAGTGTTAAAAAAGATTCTGATTTGATGGATGAAATAGTCGTCCTCCTGCAAGCCAAACCCAATAAAAGTGAGCTAATAATTCATGGGAATAAGGCAGAAGATACTCGGCAGAGGCACAAATGGGTGAGATTTCCCTTCATTTGCATCCTCTTGGAAAGAGTGGCCGGTGCTGACAGAAGGGTGAGGGAGCAGAGCAGCTCTGGGCTGGCTCCTCTGGGAGCTGCTCATCCCCTGAGGGGCATGGAATGGTCAGGTGAGACACAGCACCCCAAAACTGCGCACCCACAGGTGACCAAGCATTGCATTGGGGTGAATAAACCATGAATTTAAATAAACCATGAACCATCCTTTAAATACAGCACAAACTGCCCTGGCACAGCAAATTTCCCAGATTTTTCCTGCCTTGGTGCAGCATCACCTAGAAGCTGGTTTGGGGGGGCATACGTGAGTTATCTCCTTGTTATCATTTTTGTTAGTGTCTCTCTAGCCTGCCCTCCCTCAGAGGGGTTCACTGGGGAAATATCCATGGGAATACAGATATCCCAGAGCCAGACAGAGCTTGCTGTCCACCCTGCCCTGCCTGAGCCATGCCTTACCAACTTGGTGCTCCCCAGCCCAGCCAGAAAAAGGGGGATTTCAAGATATGGGATTTTTTAAAGAGTCTTTAAGCCTCTGGCTCACCTGGGTGGGGTGGATCTGTGGGAGCTGAAGGGAGCCAGGCTCAGAGGCATCAGGAGAGGAGCACCAGAAGGAGGGACACAGCACTGGAGCAGCTCTAGGGCATCGCTCAGCATCCAGCTGGCACCCCTGAGATCCTGCTGCACCAGGAAGGGCATTGTTGAGAGCTGAGACCTGCCTGAACCCCTCAGCTCCCCCAGAGTATCCCCAGGAGTGGGATTAGCCCAGAAATCTCCGCAGTGACCTGAATTCCCCACCCTCCTGCCCCTCAATAACAAGTCAGGCCTCAGATTCCCGATGTAATTGCACGAACCAGAAACTTTCAGCACTTCTCATCCTACACAAATAGTTTCCATTTTGATTCCCAATCTCCCCAAGAAAGTATTTGAAAGTTGTTGTTTTTACTGCAATATGAGTATGAAAAAAAATAGCTCCACTCAGTGAACTTGGAAGTAATGGAATAATAATCCAACAACACAAGCCTTCTTGGAAAACTCTTCTGAGAATACTAGTGCCCTTGGGCATGTCTAGAGCCTTGTTTATTAAAACAATATAGTTTAAGAATTAATGCATTTATAAAGCAGGACTTATTATATAAGAATATTGTGCTTCTTTCATCGTTGCAAAGGATCTGGTAACTAAATTAATGTAACCCATTGGAAAGGTTTTTCTCTTAATCTTATTTGGATTTAGGTAGCTGTTTTTGCAAAAAAAAAATATGGAAGAGGGGATAAAAGGAAACCTTTGCACAAATACTTCTGTCAGCCAAACTCTTCATGCATTCTGCTTCTTCAACTGAAGAATGCAAGAAGAGATCAAAATTAGGGGAAATAAATCACATTTCCAGAAAAATCTGTATTTGTGTTGGAACAGAGAATGTCTGACAGCGCAGGGAGATATTGGAGGACTGGGCAAGTTGGGGAGAACTCAAAGCGAGTGAAGGTTCCAATTCTGCAAGCAATTATGCCTGTGGTAATTGGGCTGTGCGAGCCAGGCTGGCTCTGGGCACTCAGGTGGCTGCAGGACCAGAGCTCTGATGGCACCAGAGCACACAGAGCTGCTCCCAGGCTCTCTGTGGGCATGATGGCCATGGCCAGGACCCTCTGCACATGTCCCTGAGCTGCCAAAGGTCTGAGGAGGAGCTCAGCCCATCTGCCACAACACCTGGGCTCGTTCTGCTGCTCTGTGTCACCGTGGCTGCTCCCCTCCTTCCCAAGGGATCGTTGGGCTGCCCTGCTTTGGGTTGGGTTCCTTCTCCTCTTCTTCCAGGAACTTGGTGTCATAAATCAACGAGATGATCCAGGCTGCTGACAGCACCTGGAAGGAGCCACTGGGCTGGCTCATCCTTGTGTCCCAAAGGGGCTGGGCATGGAGCAGGGATGGGATGGGATGGGATGGGATGGGATGGGATGGCATGGCATGGCATGGCATGGCATGGCATGGCATGGCATGGCATGGCATGGCATGGCATGGCATGGCATGGCATGGCATGGCATGGCATGGCATGGCATGGCATGGCATGGCATGGATGCTCCCTCTGGCAGCCAAAACACTCTCCCCTCCCACATAACGTTTCCCCAGTGAGGGGCCCTTTGCCATCTCCACTTCTTGTGCTCTGGAGGCTCTGGGGGGATTATTTTAAAGTCCCTTTTGGCTGGGAAAATCTGGATTTCATAAGCCCTTCTCAGTGCGAATTTTTTGCAGTTTTTCACAGTGATATCACTTTAAGGCTTTCCATAGCCGCAGAATTTCTTCCAATTAATGGAAAAAACATTAATGTCCGTTTAGGAAAATAACTTTTCCATTGCTGAAGAAACTCTCTGGTTGTGTCTCAAGCAGCAACAGACGCTGGATGAGCAGGTCCTGGAGAGCCCCAGAGAGCACAGCAGAGCCACACAAGGGGCAGGGATGGCTCTGCCGAGCACAGGGTGCTCTGTGGTGTGTCCTGATCAGGTGCCAGGCTATAATATGGATGATGGAGCCTGCCTTCAGCATCTGGGCACCCCCTGGTACCAGATAGGAAAATACCATGTGCGGAGATCCAGGGGAAAGTTTCCAAACAGCAAGGAAAAGGCACATCTTATCCCTTCTGGAAGTTAAACCAGAATTCACATCTGACATCAGTGACACCGAGAAACCTGTGTGGCAGCACAGCAAAGAACACCCTGAGCTTTCTGTCTCCTCAAAAGCTTGGAAGACATTCCTCCAGCTGGTCCCAGCTCCTGGGATGTTCCTGGGAAGCACAGCTCATGCCTAAGATGCAGCCCTGAGTGTTCTGCTGGCAAACCCAGTGCTGGGACAATGGTCAGAGAGAAGGACCTGCCCTCGCTGGAGAGTCTGAAGCAGCAGCAGACACACAGCTCTGAGGAATCTGAGGAGAGCATCATCCTGCTCCTCCCCATTATTCCAAATAAAAGGAATTATGGGTTTTTCGGCCCCTGATAGGTTCAGTCAGTCCCCAGGACAGAGATCAGATGGTGTAAACAGGACACGCTTCAGCAAGGCTGTAAATACAATTTATGGCTGCTGCAGCCTGCAGTGCTCAGGACACGAGACCCTTTCAAAAGCACATGTGCCTTTTTCTTACTTAGAGATTTCACCATTTGGGAACATTTGATCCCCTGTCAGGTTTTGGGATGCCAAAACGTCTGTGAACAATGTTGAAAAGCTGACAAGTGTTTCAGTGACCTGCTTTGCTCCCCTGTGCCGTGTGCTGCTGTTTTCTGCACGCTCAGTTTAGACACACACCCTTCCACAGGGTGTGACCCGCTGCGGCCAGTATTCCCCAATTTGGCTTCCACCTAGAAATAAAGTCACTTTCTCCACTTGTTTGCAAGTTCTGTGACACAGGATCGTCCTTTAATACCTCAGGATTGAGCACCTGGGGGGAAAATGTGGAGGGGGGAAAAACAGGAGAAAAGAGAACAGCAAGGAACAACCACACAGGAGGCATTCCCATATTTCCCTTTCCTGGGGGTGTCCAGCTGCTCCTTCCAGCCTTTTCTGGGTGCAATGGGCAGCCCCCAGACCCCTCAGCCTCAGCTTGTCCAGAAGAGCTGAGGAGGTGGAAACTTCACTCCTTCCAGCTCCGGTTTTCATTTGAAACCCTTGGCGACATTTCTGTTTTGCTTAAGATCAAGTTCCACCTTCTCCCCATGGTGCAAGAGCTTGGCCAGGGTCTCAGAGGTCTCTGGCACTGGCAGCAGCCTCTGGAGCAAGTGGAACTCTCGGGGAGATGGGAGGAACTTCTCGGTGCTGTTGGCTCTGCTGGGCAGCAAACCCCAATTTCAGACACAGACTGGGCAAAACCATCTCCTGTCCCTGTGGAATGGAGGCACTGAGAGTTCCTGGGGAGAAAACAGGACAGAGGCAGCCTGGAAGTGATCCCAAGAGAATGGGGGGACAGGAGTGTCCCCCCCCAGCCCGGAGATGAGAGCGTTAAATTCAGTGACAGCACAGAGAGGGATTTTCTCTCAATAAAGTCTTACAGGGTTTTAAAGACTTAGCAGAAATAGCTTTGAACAGTGTCTGAAATGGTTCAGCTCTGGGGTTCCGGGCTTTGAGCAGAGTTGTAGGAAATTTTCTGATGGAGGATTTCCATTGGAAATGGCGGTTTCAGGGAGCTGAGGACGTTTCACAAGGATGGATTAATTTCAAAGACTTTTTAACGCGGATTTTGTTTTGCCACTGCTGATAGTTTTCTTCAGTGTCGATCTTTGCATTTCACCGAATATTTAACAAGTAACAATAATATTTGCTAAGAATATCGAATTTCAGCAAACTTTGAGGCGTGACTTTCTCGTCTCAAAGCACCATCTTAACAATCATTTTCTGCACAGGATACACGCTGCTTTCCAGCTGGTTTTAATCTCTAAATGCAGAGTTTCGCTGTGATTGTTACTTTGAATGATGTCGATTCAGGATGATGGAAGCACTGGGGACAACGTCATTCCTGCTGTTTGGGGTTGGGGCCATTCCTGCTGTTTGCTTGGGGATGGGACTATCCATTCCAGCTCTTTGGGGATGGGACCATCCATTCCAGCTGTTTGGGGATGGGACCATCCATTCCTGCTGGTTGGGGAGGGGGCCATTCCTGTGTTTGGGAAGGGGGCCATTCCTGTTTTTGGGGATGGTGACATTCCTGTATTTGGGGATGATGACATTCCTGCTGTTTGCTTGGGGATGGTGCCATTCCTGTGTTTGGGGATAGTGACATTCCTGTATTTTGGGATAAGACCATCCATTCCTGCTTTTTGGACATGGGGCCAATCCTGCTGTTTGGGGATGGTTCCATTCCTTTATTTGGGGATGGGGCCATTCCTGTGTTTGAGGATGGAGCCATTCCTGTGTTTGAGGATGGTGACATCCCTGTGTTTGGGGATGGTGCCATTCCTGTTTTTGGGAATGGGGCCATTCCTGCTCTTTGGGGATGGAGCCATTCCTGTGTTTGGGAATGGGGCCATTCCTGCTCTTTGGGAATGGAGCCATTCCTGTGTTTGGGGATGGTGACATTCCTGTATTTGGGGATAGGACCATCCATTCCTGCTTTTTGGGCATGGAGCCATTCCTGCTGTTTGGGAATGGAGCCATTCCTGTTTTTGGGAATGGGGCCATTCCTGCTGTTTGGGGATAGTTCCATTCCTGCTGTTCGGCCGTGGGGAGCTCCTGCCCTGGGCGGTGTTGGCACAGGCAGCACTGGAGCCACAGGAGCCCAGTGACAGCAGGAGGACATGATGGTGCCACATGTGTGTTATTATTCAACTTGGCTGTTCCTCCTGACTCTTCCAGGGGTCCACACACATCCTAAGCCAAGAGAACATTGGGAGAAGCTGAGGGGGAGCAGAGCATGGCAGCCCCATGGCCCCACAAGGCTGTGTCTGTGAGGGTCCCCATTCCTGCAGGAATGGCCCCAAAGCATCCCAGGGCTGCTGGAAGGGCTGGCAGTGGAGCAGGAACACCCAGCAGCCCTTCCTGGGGGTTTATTTCTTGGACTGCTCCCTTGCTAGGGGCTGATGAACCAGCATCTTAATTGGTGTGAATATGGGAATTAGGGCTGAAATCAGGGAAATGGAGCAGTGACTCCAGAAAGCACATTGCAGGTAAAAGGAGTGGGGAGGGAATTTCTACCCAAGGAGAAATCCTGGCTGGGGAGCTCATCCAAGGCACCCAGAAGCAGCGCCCAGGCTCTGCAGAAAGGCAGAAAAGACCCGGAATGCCCAGGAAAACTTCCAGAGGCGCAGGCGAGCGCGGCGTTGAACTCCTGCCGGGTTTGTCAGCAGCGCGATAACGGCGGCGATAGGGAGATAACGGCGGCGATAGCGCTGCCATCGGAGCTGATGCTATCGCTCCGAGGCTGAATGGGCTCCGGCGAGCTCGGAGCTTTCCTTCGGAGCCTGAAGGAAATAAAGCCCTGGGTACAATAAGCGGATGAGATAAGCCGGGAGAAAAAAAATGGAACTGCATAAAGTAAAAATAACTCATCTCTCCCCGTTTTCACCGCACACAAAAAGAAAAAAGCTGATCCCGAAAGATACCTGGCGTTCCTGCTCTGGGGAGCTTGCTTTTAAGAAAACCAGGGGAGATCTGGAGCTCGAGTCAGCACATCGCCCCTTGCCGTCCTTCCAGTAGCACGCAGCGAAGCTCTGAAACCCAGGAAATGCTAGTGCTAGATTTTATTACATTTTTAAAGAGACAAAAATCCTCTGGCTGGAATCCGCTGCGCAAAACAAACACGGTTTGAGTTCTCTCCCTGCACGCTGGGACACTGGCTGAGCGCACACGGAGTGGCTGTAACATAACGCTTTCCTAAGGGCTCCCAAGCTCCAGCGGGGCCCCAGCCTGACTTGGGGAAGGAATTGGGTTCACATAACCCTCGCTTAAAAAATAGACTGGCACATTTTTGCTTTATCAAACTCTATTTGCAAAAGACCGGGGCTAAATGATCTGAAAAGGTTATTTTGAAACGGGGTCACCCTCGCTGCCACAGGTCTAATAAAACAAAACTATGGCCAAATTAGAAACATATTTCATCTAATAGGGGAAAATATAATTGGTGAATCTGTCTGGTGTTTGACCTACAGTATTTATGCTAAATGAAAGTTTAAATATATCACAATGCAGCACGAACAAGAAAAGCTGCATTCACTCTCTGTTCTGTGGTTTGATCCCTTCCCCTTAACCCTTAGCTCCACACGAACGCCAACATCAGCATTAGCTTTGGCCGTGCTGCTCAGATGCTGTGAAGCAGCCGGGATGGCCAAGGGCTGCAGGAGTGATGAGAGATTCTGGGAAAATACCCCTGAAACCAGAAGGGGGTCCAGAAACTGCTGTGGGGTGTCCCTCTAAAACTGAGGCCCCTCAGTGTGGGGATTGTGAACATCCAGCTCTGACACTCTCCATGTGCCTGGTGAGGTTTGAAGCCAGGACCTGATTGGTGCTGGACAGGAGGATGAGTGGGATACAGTGTGGGGGTCCTGTGCCATCCTTAGGACACACAGAGCCATGTGGGTACCACGAAAATAGAGATTCTACATCATCAGGGTGAAAATGTCCCACCCTGGCCATGAACAGAGCGTGCGGGGCTGGTGCTGAGCTCACGCGCACTCGCTGATGATGCAGGAGGTGCAATTTGTGGTCAACCAGCTGTTTGTAATTCCCAAAGCCTGGAGAACCCCTCCTCCCACCGCCAAATAATTTATGTTCCGCATAAAAGCGAGAGGATCCTTGAGCAGCAGTGATGGATGAAGGAGATTATTAACAGGGATATCATTTTAAGAGTGTCTGTCTTTTGGTTCCTCGCAGTTACATAACATTTCATAAATTTCCCCACAGATTGGTTCCTGACTGGTTCTCCTGACAGCAGAACCAGTGGGATCACAGGGTGCCATGCCCTGATCCCAGGCTGAGCAGAGCTCCATCCACAGGGATCTGCTTTCCATGCACCACACGGACCCTGCTTCCCCAATCCCAAGCCTGACTCGAGTGAAAATAACTGGAACAACCGCAAGGGAATGTTCTCATCGCCCACAGAAGGGATCAGGTGAGGTTTTGGCAGCACGGGTGACACAGGCACAGTTTATCCCGGTCTAGACACCAGTGGTGGCATCAGTGCTGCAGAGCCCCCATCCTTAGCCAGGAGGAGAAGCCAGCTCACCCCCAACCCCCTTCCCTTCGGATCCCCACATCCAGAGGGGTTGGTTGGGCAAACAGCACCAGGCACAGCCCCCTGCCTTCCCTGCCTGCAGCCCCCTCCTGGAGCCCTCCCAGGAGAGCCGGGGGAGGAGCAGGATGGCAGGGACACAGGGAATCCGAGAGGAGCTGTCCTGGCAGGGACATGTGCTGCTCCCTGTGCTCCCCTGCGTTCGGCGGAGCCCTGAAGCTCAGCCAGACGCACGCAGCGATGATTCATCCCTCGCAGGAGTTCGGGCTGAAAACAAAAATCTCAACCAAACAATCCTTTCGACTCCCAAGTCCCAGTAAATGATGGCCCCCTCGGGCAGGAGCAGGGATGCACAGCTTTTCCCTCTGGGACACCTGGGGAGCTCAGTGCAGGGGCAGGACCAGTTTTTGCTCTCTAGGCCTCGGCAATCCAAGCGAGACACGCTGAAATCCCGAGCAGAGCAGCAGGACTGCAACCTTGAGCTGAGAAAATGGACTGGGGGAGACAGGGATCTTCTTTCTTTTCCTTCATTCCCCCCCCCCCCTTTTTTTTTCTTTTTTTCCTTGAAAACCTTCATGTGGAAGAGAAAGGGGCTAATTAAATTCTTTTGCTGAACATATTTAGCGAGTCTTTCAGAGAAGTGATTGCGTTTGGCCGCGGTCCAACAGCCAGGAGATAGGATTGTGCTCAGGAACAGGCAGAGCAGAGCGCTGATTTAGGAGGATCCAGGCAGATCCCAGCTGACAGGGCCTGGCCTGTCTCAGGCACTGTGGGAGGAAGGATGAGGGTGGCCAAGGTGGCTTTCTTGAATTCCTGGTGCGTGAGGTTAAGGCGGATCTCATCTCCAGGGCAGGATTTACAGCGTGCACCCATAGCCCCGAGAGTGCTCCTCCCCGGCGCTGAGTTATTGTTTAGTCAGCACCAAGCCATCCCAAACATCCAAAAATCAGCAGAACTGCTTGTGGCACCAGCAGCCCCGAGGCCGCACTCAGCCCTGCACCAACACCAGCTGATGCAGTGCATCCCAGCCTTGCTCATTGCCACCAAAAACATGTCTGAGTTTGGCTGCTGGGCTGAGCTGACTTCCAGGCTGATTTTTGGGCTGATTTTTGGGCTGATTTTCGGGCTGATTTTCGGGCTGATTTTTGGGCTGATTTTTGGGCTGATTTCCAGGCTGATTTCCATCTGATTTCCAGGCTGATTTCCAGGCTGATTTCAAGCTGAATTCCAGGCTCTCTCACTGTGTGCTGGCTGTCCCAGGGTCAGGACCCTCCAGGCAGGACTGTGGAAGGATGTGAGCTGCTCACTCCAAATGCTCCCAGCACGGTGCTGAGCATCCCTCCACAGTCTCAGGGATGCTCCACAAGCACTGGGGTGCCCCAAATCCTGAGGCCACAGCACCAGCACGGCCAGGGGGGGTTCCCTGCCATGCCGTGGGCAAGGAGAAGGCTCAGCCCACCCCTGAAATCCCCCCATTCCCATGGCAGGGGTCCCCCCTCGGGCAGCCCCTGTCCCAGGCACCCTCCCCATACAGCAGCTGCCCAGAGGGACCCCGGCCCTCGCGGGGTGGCACATTTACATGGCCTCAGCACATTTCCATCCCTTCACCTATTTCCGGGGCAAATTGCCTGGTTTTATGGCGCCTGACCGGCTCCCTCGGGGACAGCATTAGACGGGCAGGCAGTGAACCACGACAAGAGGTTTTGCTTTTCCCACAAGGTTCCTGTGAGAAAGCCCTCCCTTCTTCCATCCCTCCCTCCCTCCCTCCTGCTGCCTTCATCCCATCTCCAAGGGCTCTGCCTCAGTCTCTCTGACCCCCGGGTGCTGGGGAGCCCCACATTGCTCCAGAGCACCAGCCAGCACCAAGAGCTGCACACCAGTGCTCTGCTGCTCTCTCGGCAGGATTTTCCCTCAGATTTCAGCTCTTTGGTGCAAGAGAAGCCTGGAAATGGCTCTGAAGCCTGAGATGTGCCAGGTGCAAATCCTGTTTCCTTCATCCCAGGGCCCTGAGCATCACAGAGGGCTCTGCCAACACTGGGGTCGGGCAGGTGGCACCACATTATCCCCAGCAGCATTCCCAGGAGGACTGGAGATCCCATGGGAACACTGGAGATCCCCTGGGAGCCAGAGTCCCAGCAGGACCAGCCAGACACGCTGGGTGGTGGCTGATGTCCCCTGCACACACCCCTTGGAGCTGGGGCTCGCTCACACGAGGAGCTGCACTGGGAACATCCTAGCAGGGATGGCTTCAGCCCCAGCAGATGTTTCCAATTTGTTGTTAACCCGTATTTATTTGGACTGATAATCGCAGGCAGCCCTCCAATTGTGCCGGGAGTTTTACAATAAACTCAAGCTCACTCTATCAAAAGCAAATCGATTTACAGTGGTGTTGGCCTCACCCACAGCATGTCCAGGTCCCTCCAGGATGGGATCACCCCCTGGACCAACTTCTCCAGGAGTCCCCACAGCACCACAGGCTCCCTCAGCCCCTTCTCCAGCTTTTTAATTGCCTTCTGAGAGGAGCAGCGACACTCTCCACAGGGAGGATTGATTTAGACACGCAGTTTTCTCCACAGACTTCGCAAACGGTTGTAACAAGGTCACAGAGAAAAACAATTTTATCCTCTGATTACTGTAACATGATATGAGCTTGGAATTGCATCCACTTGGACTATTTATTTAGGCATTGCTCGTCTGGTCCCTGAAGAGAACTCCTCAGTGTAGGAAGCACGGGCAGACAGGGCAGGGGTTGCTCCCAGTGTTTCCCAGTGCTCCCAGTGCTCCTCAGGCACCTGCAAGGGCAATTCCAGGGTGCTGCAGCTCCAGCACCAGCAGAGCTCAGCACAGTGCAAATTTCAGCCCTTGAAAAATGAGGTGCATTTCCAACTGGGTGCTCCCTGGATGAAGAACATCTTCCTGCATCCCTTCTCGTGAGCCCAGAAGGGTTTGTTTAGAAAGTGCAGCAGGGGAAGCACACAGCTCATCACCTCATCCTGATCAAGCCAAATCCACACAGAAAAATGAATCCAGCGCTTGCAGGCACCTCGCTGTGTGAGAACACTCATCCAGAGTGAAATATTACAAATAATCAGTGAATTGTCAAAATAATGGGAATATAACAAGGTCAGAATACTGAGACATCCGATCACAATCAGCTCTAATTCCAGCAAAGCCACGTTTAAAGGAGATTGTTTTGTCAAAGGTTTTTTCATGGCCCGGTGGCTTTGTAGCACAAGGTTGTTTGGATCAAGTCATTTCTGATGAACATTTATTATGGAGAGGAAATGTCACATCCAGTCCGTGCTGTGAAAGTTCATAAACTTGCTCAGATAATTTAAGAACTTCTCAGCCCATAGCCTGTTGCCTCAGGAGTTATTTAAATGCAGAGGGCAGGCAGAGCAGGAGCTGGCACAGTGGCTCTGGCACCCACTGAGGGGTGCCAGGGCTGGACTTGAGGAATGCCAGGGATGCTTACCTGGCACAGGTGGCACAGAGTGGCCTGGGGACAGTCCAGTCCCACCACCTGGGAATGGAAAATGTGTACAGCAGGACCCATCCAGCAATGCCAGACCACTCTGGACACTGATTGCAGCTGCTCCATGGTCACCTTTTTATTTAAAACAAAAAAAAATATCCACAAAGAGCCATCACGTGTGTGTTCTCCATTTAACACCTGGAACAGCAGCGCCCGGGGGTGCCCAGGGTGCCAGCAGAGCAGGGTGGGTGTCCAGGGATGAGGTGCCAGCCCTCCTTCAGGGGTGTCCCAGCTCATCCCTGCCGTGAGGGTTAACTCTGCTGGTGCAGGGGCTTTTGCTGACTCTCTGCTCTTACATCACAGCTGAGCTATGAGGCCTGGCAGGGCTCCCACTCTGCAGCTCCAGCCCCTGTCAGTTCTGGCACGGGCCAGGGGAGCCGGGGCCAGGGCAGCAGGAGGGGGCAGAGGCACTGAGCCTGCCCATCCCTTTGTTGGGGTGCAGGGCTTGGGGTCTCACTGCGGGGGTGGAAGAGGGAAAAACTCCTTGTGCAGCTCCCAGGAGGTGTTGGCTGGGCTGAGGGGTGGGGATGTGGCTCAGGGCAGCACAGCTTGGCATGGCAGCGTGGCGCAGCGTGGCATGGCACGATTTGCTCCCTGGGATGCCCTTGGACAAACGTGAATCCATGGATTTCCACGGGACCAGCGCCCGGCCCCGGCCCCACGCTCCGACAGCGAGGCACCGGCCTCAGGAATGAACTCACAGAGCAAAACCAGGCAGCCTGAGTCAACTACTCCCTAAAATCATCAATTACACCGTGACAGCCCATAAGGAGAGGAGGGGAAGTCGGGGACATGCTGCGGAGGGGAGGGGAAGGCCAGGAGGAGAGAGCAGTAGTTAAAGCCCCGCTGTGAATCAGGAGGCACAATGGCATTTCCAGATGCACAGAGCCTTGGGTGGGTGTGTGACAGCTCCAGAGCCCCAGTTTGGAGAGCTGGAGCTGAGCTGGAGCAGCAGGATGAGTGCCATGGGGGGCACTGGAAGGCACCTGTGTCCACGGGGCTTATAGGCAACATTCATACCCTGAAAGGGACAATAAACACACTGTGGATAACATTTACAGGTGAAACTCAGCAGGGCTGAGTTGGGATGAGCTGCACATACCCCCAGCAGCAAAAGACACAGAACTTGGGAGAATCAGGGCAATGCAGGATACAACACGGCTGAGAGAAAGCACAGCTGGAACAGCCAAGACACGAGGGAGTGAGAGGGAGGAAACAGGAGGATCTGGATGGGAGAGGTAAAAAAGATTTCAGACAGAAAATCGGGGATGAGTCTGCAATAATGGATGGAAAGCAAAGATTGTTTCCAACCCTGCTGTTGTTTCAGTCCATGGGACCAAGGCAGATCTCACTCAGTTTGATGCTGGGTCCTGCAGAGCCTCCCCAGGATTTAGGCTGTCCCAGAACTGCCACAAAGGACCCAAAGGGATCCACAGCAGGCCCCTGGAGGGGCTCTGAGCTCTCCACTGCTCTGCCACCCCCAGCACAGCCAGGGCACCCCATACCCTCTATGCCACATCACCCATCCATCAATGGCAGACCCACCCTGGACACTGATTGCAGCTGCTCCATGATCACCTTTTTATTTAAAACACAAAAATATCCACAAAGAACCAGCCAGTGTGTCTTCTCCATTTAACATCTGGAACATCAATAAAAAATGGACAGAGAACGGGATTTCTTTGGAGAGCAGGAAACAAAGTGCCTTGCCACTAACTTATTTTAGTGTTTCTCTGTAATGTGATTTCCAGCTCCTTTGGTTATCAGGAACCCCCATTGTTTTCCCACTGAAGAGGTGATTTCAATGCCCAGCACACTGTGGCCCATGTTTGGGATTCTGGGGTAGTTTTTTGATATCCACTAATTTCTCCATGCTGAGGCAAATTTGTCACACGCATGGGTCTGTTTGATTTCATTAAACAGAATATTTAAGCATAAAAATTGTTTAATCGCCTTGTGTCATTATGAGATGAATTTCATTTTGCATACATTTGCATATTTCATCAAAATTAAGGCTGCTAATATGCAAATGAGAGCCAGGTTGCGGCTGAGGTGTTTATTGTAATAGCTGCAGGCTGTTCCACTTGAAAAGCTTCTGGGCGGCGCAGTGGAGGGGGTGCAGGGACCCCTCTGAGCACCTTTTAGAATCAATTTGCTGGGATTTCTTCCATTAATGTCCCCCCAAACTGCCCAGGTCTGGGATGAGCACTCAGGAGATGGGATGGGGGCCCAGGGCCTGCAGTGAGTACTTGGGGTCTGGGTGAACGCCTGGGCTCTCACCCCAAACCTTGTCCCTCTAAGCTGGGAGGTCTCTCCCTGTTCCCTGCACAGCCATTGAAATAAAAACAACCCCAAACTCATCCCGGTGACAGGAAGATCCCCCCAGGGCCAGGGCTGCTCCCTGGGGCTGGGACAAATCCCAGAAATGTCTTTTTCCCTGCAAAGCCTAGGGAACGAGGCGTCTCCCTGCTCTCATTGAACGCAGTGAAGGTCAAGCACCAAGTTCCTTCAGACCCACTTGAGAGGCCCAGACAGACAAATCATGAAAATCAATCCACAGTGGGTAATTAATGCAGCCTTCATTAGCACGCAGCAGCTGAACGATCTGCATCCAGCGCTCTGTGCTTCCTGGCAGCCCAATAAATCGGGATGGATCCCGCTCTCCCAGCACCAGGAGCTGCCTCACTTTTCTTTCCTGATCAATGCAAGGCCTCCCCAAGCCCAGCACCATCAGCACTTTCGCTGCTCAGGGTGTGAAGCTCCACAAATTGTGTATGATGTGGCACCAGGAACTCACAATTTTTTATAAAACCTACTCTTTGCTTGGTTTTTGTTAGGGTTTTTACACTTTTAACCCATTCCTGAGCATTGTTTCTGTAAAGAGCCACCCTGTGCCTTGGGCAGATGTTGGATTGTGGATGATGCAGGAAAAGCCCTTGATGAGTGATCAACTCCCTTGGAAGGAGTTTAACAATTAAATCAAAATGGAGAGATGAGCACTGCAGCATCCATCCATCCATCCATCCATCCATCCATCCATCCATCCATCCATCCATCCATCCATCCATCCATCCATCCCTCCATCTCCCAAGAAGTCCATCCTGCTGACTCAGTCCCCAGTTCACAATGCAGAGCCCTCCATGACATGAGCAGCACAAAGGAAAGAGTTTGTGGCAATTTTTAAATCTTTTGGAATTCACATTTAAAGCACAAGAGGCTTTCTCAGCATGTATTAGTCAAATCAAAAATTATATAATTGCTTCTCCAAAGAAAACTTGAGCAGTGTCTTTGCTTTCGTGCTCAGAGATAAGCCCTGCCTGGATATTAAGCAGGGGTATTCCTCAGTTTTTAGGGGGATTTTTATAAATATTAGCCCTGAATGGCCACTGCACAGGGGTTTATAAGGGAAGGTAACCCTGCACTCCCACAGCACAAGAGCAAAGGAATGCAAATCCCAGGGCTACTCCCAGCGTGTCTCCTCACACGGGCAAGGCAAATGGGACCACCTTAAGCCTGTCTGAGAGACTGAGGCGCAAAGGTATTTGTTTAAAAAAAAAGTGTAGTGATTGCAGAGAAAAGAGAAACCTGAGAGCTCCTTCCCCAGCAGTCAGACAGGGTCACCAAAACCAGACTAAATAGTCTGACTGAGGGCAAAGCACAGGGCTGGCTGAAAGCTGATCCTGGGGATGGAGGAGCAGCCGCAGCCGCCGGGGCAGGAGGGAAGGGTGGGAAAGCAGAGCCACCAGAGGGACCCCGGTGTGACAGAGCCACCAGAGAGGGGCTGGAGGTGCCAGAGAGTGGCTAAAGGGTGGTGGCAGAGCCAGCAGAGAGGGGTTGGATGTGCCAGAGTGGCTAAAGCGAGGTGGCAGAGCCAGCAGAGAGGCTGGAGGGGCTGGAGAGTGTCAAGAGGGATCGGAGAGCATCCATGGTGTGACAGAGACAGTGAGGAGTGGCCAGAGGCAGGGACAAACCCAAATCCCTCCAGTGCCAGAGGGAGAGGAACAACTCAGAGAGAGCTCAGAACTCATCCTTATTTCAGAGACCTGGAGCCAAATCCAGGAACTCCTGAGAGCTAGCTGCAGTAGAACCAGGCTGAGGTCCATGTTCTCCTCATGGCTCATGACTTCCCAGGACTTTGCCAATAACTGGTGTTTTTCACCAAAAGGTCACCTTATTCTCAGTTCAGAAGGCGCTTTCCCAGTGGCCTCAGAGAGCAGCTCCCAAGGAACAGAGGCTTCACTCTCTCACTACGGCTGGGCACCATCCCCACCAACATTCATACACTAGAAGGCACACGTTTCTCTATTTTTTTTTTTGTTTTGTTTTAAAAAAGGACTAAAATCACATTTACTCCTTGCCCAGAAGCCATCCCCCTTACTACAAGAACAACCCACACAAAATGCACCCAAACCCAGCTCCCTTCAGGGCTAAGACCCCCACCCTGGCTCATGCTTCCCCTGCCCCATGTTTCCACCTGTGAGGAGCAGGATTGCAGGAACGAGCCCCTATAACCTTTAAAGGCCAGCTGTGACCCTGTAGCCACCTGCTGAACTGTGACCGGGCTCTGGGGCTCTTCCTGGCATCCTGGGGGCTCTTGGGGGCCAGTGTCACCATCTTTTTGCCTTCTACGTATCTTGCTACCCATCAGGGTTTGGGGTTTTTCTGCTTGCTTTGTGTTGTTTTTTTGGTTTTTTTTAACAATTCCTTTTGCTCTTCTGGATTTCCTCCCCCTTTTTCTACTCCTTGGTTGTTTTTCTTTTCTTCCTTTTTTTGAGGAGAACTTTGGGAGCTGAAGGGCACGGCCAGAGCGTGCCCAGGGCTGGGGCAAGGGGAGCACACAGGGTTACAGGGCCAGCAGCAGTTGACTGAGCCAGCACCAGGCGCTGCCAGAGATCAGGCAGGCAAGAAGCACACGGTCAATCCTTTTAACTTGTGACTGCACTTAATTACTGCCTTTCCTCCCTCCATAAGCTACATATGGGATTAATAATCATGCTGAATCAGATATGGTCTCTTGCAGAATCGTGGAATGGTTTGGGTTGGAAAAGACATCTAAGATCACAAAGCCCAACCATTCCCCCAGCGCTGCCAAGGCCACCACTGACCCAATTCCCACAAGTGCCACATCCACATGTCTCTTAAATCCCACCAGGAATGGTGACCCCACAGTGCCTGGGGCAGCTGTGCCAGGGCTGGGCAGCCCTTTAGGGTGAGGAAGTACTTGATGCCATTTCCTTTTGTCATAATGCTGCTTCCACACCCTCTGGCTGCACCACCCTGTCAGGGAGTTGTGCAGAGCCACAGGGTCTCCCCTGAGCCTCCTTTTCTCCAGGCTGAGCCCCTCCTGCTCCCCCAGCTGCTCCCAATACCACCCTTCCTTAGCCCTGTGACATTTCCCTGAGGTTTCACGTTGTTTACTCCAGGCTTTACCTGGGCACAGCAGTGGGGTGCAGCACTCAGGGACACCTCAGGAGCAGGAAAATGTGATTCCAAAAGCCCAAATTATCTGCTAGGCTATGTCTGTTTACCTGTGATGTTTGCCAACTGCTATCTCATTAGCTGTACAGGAAATATAATTGATATTTCTGCAGAGACGTGACACTTGTGCCTTTGCTGAAACGGGAAGGGTTTCTCAGGGCTTCACATCACTCCTGTTTGCTGCTTCCCATAAGTGATACTGCCTCGTTTTGGGAAGGATTCCAAGAAATAAGAGCTTACCAGAGAGGCCTCTTGAAAGTATGGGCAGCTTTATGTCAGCCTGGGAGCTCCCTCAGACACAAATCTTCTGGAGGAAGGAGTGGATTCTCTGCTGTTTGCAAAAGGGCCACAAATGGGAAATAAAATGTTTGTGCAGCTCTTTAATGTGAAAAACATCCATTTTGGAGCAGATTCTGCGTCTAGTCTGGGTGAGAGGGAGCAGGCAGCCTGCGAGGGGCTGCGCAGGGAGGCGAGGGCTGTTCTCAAAGACCCCTGCAGCCCTAATAACTGAGTCAGGACATCAAACCCTGGTGACCGGGACTCCCAGCCTGATGCACGTGTGAACATCTGGTCCCAGATGTGCTGTGACTGGGTGTGATGCAGGGGGGGTGCAGTGGACTGACCCTCCCCATTTCTCCCTCTCACTTCGGTGAGAAGCAGTGCAAGGCAATTTAAATTCCTCTGGGGATCACAGCTACTTGCTGCTAACCTGAAACCTCCCCCCAGGCGCTCCCGCCGCTCCCCTTTTGTCATCCAAAGGTATTTTTGCCGCTTGCAGACTTTCTCCTCTCCACACCCAGTGTCTGCCGGAGGTGTGCTCATGGCCCTGGGGTGAGGGGGCACCATGGATGGGTGAGGACAGGTGGGGCTGCACGGCGTGGAGAACACGAGTAGGATTTCTGCCAGAAGAAGGGAGAATATCCGGGGCAGAGCAGCCACCCTCAGCCAGTTCCCAGCCCAAGCTCAGCAGGTATTTCTGTACCCATCTGAGAGAGCAGCTCTCCCCTCCTCAGGACGCCTCACACACCTGTAGGAGAGAAGAATTTCTGGTTTGGTGGTTTTGTGTTCCTCAAGCATTTCTGCTCTTTACTTTGAGGAAATATTGGGCTTCCCTAAAAGGAGGGATTCTGTGCAGAGCACTCTGTGTGCTGGGGACGCTGTGACAAATGGCTCTGCTGCCGTGGCCGCTCCCTCTTCTCTGCTTCTGCTCATCCAGTGGTCTTATTAATATTTCTGGTGTTATTTCTTGCCATAAAGCCTCATCACCTCTCTTTTGAGATTTGCATGGAGTTCATACAAAACAAGGCTTTTTTTTTCCTTTTCCCTGGGATGAAATCTCCTGAAATCTGATCCATGAACACATCTAAACAGGCACACTAACAGGAAACTCGGAGATATGGAAATGTAAATGAGTCCCCAATCAATAAAGGTAATTATAGTGAGAGATAGACTGACATACAGTATCTTGAGGCTTTTTTCCTTGTCTTCCAAGGGGCTCCCCAGAGGCTCCACAGACACTGGTGAACGTGTTTCCAAGGCTTGCTATGGCTGGGGAGGATTGTTCCCTGGAACAGCACTAGGAATGCTGCTGCCAAGCCCACAGTGTGCCCACTGCCACTGGAGCCAAACCTCTCCAGCAGGTTGGGGGCAAGGAATCTGAGTGCAGATTTCATTGCTGAGGGATTTTCAATTCTGTAGTTCAATTTCTTTTTGACATCCTCTTTTTTTTTTTTTTTCTGTAATTATAGGCAGAGAGATGAAGAGATCAGCATCGTTTAACTTGTGTTTTACCTTTTAAACTATGCCACTAATTTTGCCCAATTAGCTGCGGGTTTTTTAGCAGATCTAAATACAAACTGCTGCCAAGTTTTGCAGAACCCAGAAGGAGAATAAGGTTGGTTCCCTCCCGAGTCATTGGCTGTCGGTGACCACCTGGCCTGCCAGTTTCCTTAAGGGGCTGATGAGGCAGATCACCCAGGATTTCCTGCTGTGGCCACTTGGTCAATTGGCACAGGGGGCAGGGAGGAGGAGGAAGTGCAGGAAAGCTTGGAATGAGAACAGTGGAGAGGAATCAATTAAACACAGCAGCTTTGTTTGAGTCAAGAGCTCTCTGAGCTGGGTCACCACATCCCTCCAGCCCGTTTTCTATGTCTGAAGAGGCTGACAGCACTCGGGGGTCAGTGAGGAATCCCCACAGCCCAGCCCTGTCTGAGCACAGCCCAGATGAGGCTCTTCTGATGCGTTTTGATGAATTTGCTCCCAAGTCTGGCTGTGCTTCAAGAGCTTTGTCCCTTGTGCACAAACCTCCCTTCCTGCCTAGCGCTCATCTGGATCATCTTTATTGGAGAGAAGAGCTCCTAAACTCCCTCCACAAAGTTCTTTGAGTTTGAACCAGGGAAACAGCTCCTAGCCCAAGCTCCAAGAAGGACCTTTAAAATTTTCCTGCTGGAACCTCTGTCCCTCGCATGAGGCATGATGGACGCCCACGGGGTCACCTCCCCATCTGCTTTCAGCTCCTGCAGAAGACACGTCTGACAACTTTGACGCAACCCCAAACCCAAGGCATCTCTTCCTCCACGGCAGGATTTTAAATATCTCTATCTGCACTTGGAGAGGAGCAAAGCTGTGGAGATGGCGGCTCAGGTCGTGCCATCTCGGGTGGGTAAGGTCACACCATCTGACACATGTCAGATGAAAAGCTCGAGTAAGAATATTCAGCCAACAGCTCAGAGCGGTTTTTCATCCTTCTGTGGAGGGAGTAGAGCTCTTCCAGCAGAGCAGCTCCGTGCAGGGAGTGAGCCCATCTCTCCCTGCTTGTGGGGCAGGAAATGTGTTAAATGTGCATAACCAGGCGCCTCTAACAAACATGGCACACGGGAAATGCCAGACTTTCTCCCTTTTCTTCCCTCTCACAATCGCATTTAACAGAGCAAGAGTGGGTATGCCTTTTACCCACCCTCCTTCGCTTTGCGCTCCCCCTGGGATGGGAGGGAGCTCTTGAAGCCGCTTCGGAGCGGGACAGACCTTGCTGTGAGGGGCCAGGCTCGGCGATGCTCGGGCCAGCCGGGGGTCCCGGCAGCGGCAGTTTGCCCTCTGGGGGTGCGGGCCGAGCCCGTGCCGCGCCGATAGCAGCCGATAGCCCGCAGCGCCCCCAGCCCCGCCGCCCGGCTCGCACTGCTCGCCGCTCCGAAGTGCAGATGGCTCCGGGGTGACTCTTTCTTGGCACCTCCCTGCGAAGCCTAGGGAGGGCATCTGCTGAAAACAACTGCTTTGGGAGCCGCCCGCTCCCATCTGGATCTCGCTGACCCCGCGGCCGCTGGCGCCGGGTTAAACGCGGGAGCGGCGGCTCCGCAGCCCCGACAGCTCCGGGCGGCGAGCGGATTTCGTGCGCAGCCCTCCCGTACCTCTCCTTGATGTTCTGAGGCAATGAGAAAGAAGTGTTAAATTTGTTCTTGGCTACTTTTCCTTGCAACTCCCAAAGGCACCGGTTACAAACTGAATCAGTTATCAGCTAGTTAGGCTGGCAGTTCCCGAAGGTACCGCATGAATACTGATAGGGACCCATGCATTATTCAGTGCGAAGAGCAGAGGAAAATGAGCAACACGTCCAAAACAAGAACAGCAGTGGCAGTAAGGGAATAATTAGCGAGCTGTCACTTGTCCCTGTCAGTATTCCCTCCCTTAACACATAAGGGAAAATAATAAAAAAGGGTAAGATCATCTTGCAAGCTCTGCTCTTAAATATGCAGCTGGTAGGTTAAAATACAATGATAAAGGGGAGAGGATAGAGAGCTCTGATACAGTTTTCAAAAGATATGGCCTCCATTTCCATGGAGACTGGGGGTTTTTTTATTTTTTTTTAATCCCACAGGCACTGGGTTATACAATAAGCCCCTGCCTTAAATACCAGCCCATGTGCAACAGCATGAAAGGGACGTGGCTCTAACACGGGAGTTTATCCCAAGGAAAATATTTAGGATTTTTTTTCCCTTCCCTTTGTACAAAACACTACTGAAGTCGATGTGTTTTAGAGAAACCTGGCTGACTGAAATTGGTTTTGCTGTGAGAGAGGGGGAATCCTGCAGCCGGGGTGGTGTTCCCCCATCCCAGCCCCTTCCCCTCTCCGGAGGAGCTTGGAGCACCAAAACCGCAGACTGGACAGCTCAAATCAAGTCAACCCGGAGTAAAATTTTAACTAATTAAGCAGTTTGTGGGCCGATGAGAACAAAGTCATTCTGCTGTCTCCAAACAGCCTCCAAAGCTGCTCAGACGCTGCGCCCACGGGTGCGAGTGCCCACGGAGCCGGGGAAGGTCCCGCACATCCTGCGGGACCCAGGTGCTGCTGGGACCCCTCAGGCTCTCGTGAGGACCACAGCTTGTCCATCTGCCTCCTCCACAGCCCCTCCGTGCTCGCCTGCAGCAGCCCTGGGAGAGCCCGGGCTCGTTGCGAGCAGGGAAGGGATTTGTGCGGCGCGCAGAGATGCTGTATTCACAGCGCTGACTTCCCCAAAATATCCTGACATGGATCCCTCCGAACAATCTGCTACATCACGGCGAAGCTGCAGCCGAGCGGAACGGGGGAGCGAGCGCGTCTCTGAGCGGGCGGCCCTCCGAAAATGTCGGGATTCGCCTGCACATTTCAACCCTCTCTCACACAGGGAATGGCCAGGGAGATCATCGCCAGCGGCTGCCGTGTTTAGCAAAGCCATTAGTTAGCTTATTTCGGAGCTCTGCAACACTTACGTCAATGAGGACCCACTTCCCCTGTTCCCTGCCCTGATTTCTTTAAAGGAAATTCTGGAGAGACCGAGTGACAACTCCTGGCCAGGGGCGCGGGGTCGGGATGCTGCGGGAGAAACCGGGGAGCTGCCTCTGACAGCGGCGTCAACTCAAAACAACGGGAAAGAAAACGAGGAAAGGCTGGGAAGGCTTCTCAGAAGTGCCTGCAAATGGCGCCTGTCCAGCTCCCCAAAAAGTCAGGAGAGGTTCTTCAGCAACGCTCTTCCCACACTGGAGGATGTCTCCTTCCAAGTCCCTTTTTTACCCCCGAAATACATTTCATTGTTTTCCCCTGCTCCTGCCTGGCAGCCCGTGGGATAACAGCTCTCCGTATATAGTCTCACACTATAAAAATGCACACACAAAGTGAAGCGTTTTCACTTCAGGTTTTCCTAATCCCTTTCTAGCTCCTGACTAATCCTGCCCAGCCCAGCCCCTGCCGTGCCACAGCTCCCTCTGAGACTGTGCCACAGATTCGCACAGATGACTCTGTTTGATTGGCACTCCATGGTACAGACAGTCCCCTATTGAACCCCGCTTCCAGCACAAATCCATGGGAAGGGCTTTTGCTCATCAAAACGTCTTTCTGTCTGTCCTTAAGCCACTGCCGAGGTGGCCATTTTCCTTATCCATCACATGCGCTCTGCGTCGTTCCAGGTCTTTGATGAATGATTCTCTGGATAATGTATTTCATCCCACCAAGCCCGTGTATGTACTGGGGAAAGAAAACTGGAGAGATTTCACATCAACTAAACAAGCATCTTTGGTGTCAAGTGTCTGTGTTTTTGCATAAGCACCCACCAGTTCTCCTCGGTCTCCCTCTGAATGAGATCCCCGCACGGATGAATATTCATGAGAATTAAACGGGAGAGCTGTGATTTTCAGCAAAGGAAACTTTCCTGCTGGAGGAGGAGTGCACTTTTCGCTGATGCTTCTGTAGCGTGTGCTCAGCCCCAGGTGACACCTTCCACGCTCCGGGGACAGGCTTAGGGAGGGCACTCGCTGCTGGCACAGAGCCTGGCTCCGAGGCACAGTCCATCCCATCCCAGTGCTCCCCGACAAGGCAAAAGGCGCAGTGCCCCTGCCCTCCTGGAGCCCCGTGACCTCAAACCAACCCGAATTCGGACGGGTTATTTTTATTGCGTTGTTGCAGGGCAGCCCCCCTGGGCTCCACATCGCAACCGAGAGAGTTTTCTGCCTTGCTCTCGGTTGGGTTTGGATGCTCAGCCCGCTGCAGTCGATGCCATCCGTTCTCCCTCCTGCATCTCCCCGTGGCTGGAGCTGCACAGCCGGCGGGGCCCGCGCTGCTGGCGGCGTCGTTACTGCTGTCACACGCCCGTCACTGACAGGCGCTGGGAGCCTGATGTTCCACCGCTCCTTGCCCAGCTCTCCACGTCTCCGCTCGGAATTGCAGGACCTTTGTTTTCCAGCTGCGGCTGCGGTTTGATTGCGGGAGGATGCGCGATTTAGCCGGTGGAGAGTGAATAATTTGGCACGGAGCATCCCTTGTTTTTCCGCCGAGCAGTCTGTGTGTCAATCGATGGGGTAACAATTATGATCAATGTCAACAGGAAAAAACAAACCCCCACCATTAAGCGAGCGCAAATGTGCTCAGGCACAAAGCGGCCTCGCTGCTGCCTTGCTGTGGCTGCCGCAGCCGGTTCCCTGCCTGGGGAGAGCACCCAGTGCCCGCAGGGGAGGGATGGGGCACGATCACAGACCCGGCTCCTCCTTTGCCAGGCCCTTCCTGACGCTTTGGAATCGAGTTTCTGAGGTTTGGAGTTTGATTTGGGGGATTTGGAGTCAGCCAATTCGCGCTGTGCGCCCCTGGGCAGAGGCTGGGTGGGCTCCAGGGCTGGGGGGCATCGGGCACCAGCTCATCCCACCGGAGCAGGCGATCCACAACCGTGCCAAAGCCTCTGTGACCCTCCCAAGAACTGAGCTGTGACCTGCTCTGCCTTTTTTACACTTGAGCTCCAGTGCCTGAGGCCGGGCCAGTGTGTCAACAGGCTGGGAAACCTGTGGGGTGCGTGGTCCTGGCAGGAGAAAGGTACCAGAAGGGCTGAGCCCAGGCTGGTGCTAGTGTCTGCCTTTTGAATGTCAGCTCATGACCTCTCTGCAGGTGCCTGCAGTGGCCAGGTCCCTTCCCAGCCTCTCCAAGATGTCCTGGTGACCACGGCAGGGCTGGTGGAGCGAGTCCTTCTAGAAGGGCTGCACACAGTGCCCAGCCAGGCTGGCATTCCCAAGAGGAGCGTGCCTGGCATGGGCTGGCAGCTCCTCCTGTCATTAATGCAGCTCAGCCACACCTGAGGTGCCACTCCAAGAGCATTCCAGAGGAATGCTTGATGCCCTGTGTCACTCACTGCCAGGGATAACGCTCCGCGCTGCTGTCACACCGCGCGTGTAGGATGTTGAATTAAACAGTGGGTCTTTTGATGCTGCTGAAGGAACTGTTGCATTAATTATCCATAGAATTTGCACATGCAGCTCGCAGAGTGGAAAAGGAGCGTTTCCCCCAGACTGATGCACATTTGAATCTCAGCCCTCTCCCTCTGAATTGCCCCTCACCACACTGGGCCCTTCCAAAGGCACTCTAAGATTGTTTATTGATGAACCAAACCTTGGAAGGGTGAAGTCTTTGCCAGGAGTTATTTTCACTACCCTGTTAGTTAAGGCTGAGAGTATTATTTTACATGCCAATGAATAATTTACCTGCCATTATAAAACTTACTCAGAAGCAATCCTCAGCACGGGCTGGCGTTACATGGATGGAACATGCTGGATGCAGGAGCCCAGGTGTGCAGCAGGTACCCTGGAACGCTGCCATGGAAGGAAGGTCCTAAATGGCTGCATAAAATAAAAATGTCCCCAGCACTGGTTTCCATGAGCTGTGCCTGCATCTCCAAATTTATAGCTCAGAAAAAAAGAATAATTGCGAGACCGCATTTTTCACTTGTGCTTTTCCTGAGATCTCTATTTTCCCCTTGGATTCTCCACACCTCCTGATTATTTATAGCATACCAGAACTCCAGCCTTATAAAATACCATGCATGACTTCTCCTTGCACTCAGTGCTCGGGGAGACCAGGCACTATTGGTAAAAGATTTAACTCATTAATAGAGAGAAGCTGGAACAAAGCTCCGTAATTCAGTACTGCCTTCCCCAGCCTGATGGTGTTTATTTAGAAAGCAGCAAAGACATAGGCATGTGGGGCTATAAATCAGCAGAAAATCAATGCTAACATGTAAATAAATTGCAAATCAGCTGAGAAATTGGTTTCATTTTGAGACGATAAAGCATATTTCTCCTGTACTTATTTTATAAGGTGCCCCTTAAGAATTGTAATATTTCTGTGTGGTAATGATAAACATTAGTGAGTTGCTTTAGAAATGAAAAAATGGCAACCCTGTGGGGATTTGAAAAACATATGCACTTCAAATTTGAAAATCCAATTTAACTGTCCATTATATGGAGAATAAAAAAAGGTAAGGATAGGATAATTTTGCAGTTACACAGCATTTGACTAAATCTGATTCAGGGATGACAGCTACACTTTAAAAGCTACATGTCTGAATGTAAGGAGACAGCAAATCATTTATTTATGATTGTAATCTAGCTCCTGTCTAACAAGTTAACAACTGTGCAGTGCTCCCTGAGTGGAGGCAGCCTGTGTAGGCTTGTCAGTTAGCACTTTTAAAAACACTTTTCATAGAATTTTGGTTTAAAAAAAAAATAAAATAAAATAAAAGAGACAAAAGAGAGTCCCTGTCAGATTTACCAAAACAAGCAGATGTTAAAATTGCAAAAGTTTGAAGAAACAAATCCTACTCATAATTCAATGCAAAGCACCTTGTGCAGAGGGTACACGACAGCCAGAGAGGCCGATGCAGGGTCTGGTTGTTTGTGCATCCTGAACACGGCAACAACCTTGTGTTTTGTTGGAAGTGTCACATTTTTGACACCAAAGGCTTGGCTCCTGCATCCCTGTCTGTGGCATTTTGCAGTTTTTGGTGCCCATAACTCTGTCTGCCCCATGTTCCCACACGCTCTGCCCTGGTTCCAGCTGTGCCTCAGAGTTGATGTCAGAGTTTTAAGGCAACCAAATCACCTGAATGGTTATGAAGAACGGAAAACCAGGAGTATTTGCCCAGCAGCTCAAGTGGGGTATAACAAATCTAATTCTGATATTATGTATTCTTTAATTTTAAATGAAAGGGAACATAAGGCTAATCCAGTTTCACCCCCTGCCATGGCCAGGGACACTTTCCCTTAGACCAAATTGCTCCAAGCCCCATCCAACCTGGCCTTGAACTTTTCCATGGTATAAAAATTGGAAATTTTATACCACTTGGTATAAAAATTCTGGAAAGTGATTAATGCAATCAGTTTTTATGAAGAGTAAGAGGGAAGAGGTGGTGGAGCTGTTGTGTATGGCCACCAGCTGGAGAACTGGGACAAACAGGGGAGAAGCAGCAGATGAAATTCAGGGCATACAAATGTAAAATCCTGAGCTCTGAAAGGGTTGTAGAAATGGAAATCGCATCTTCATGAGCACGGAGGAGTTTGTACTGAGGGGCAGCACCCAGGAGTGAAAATTGAAGGCTGCAACAAATAACTCTGTGGAAACACTAGTCCTGCATCCTATAGTTACCAACCAAATATTGGGAATAATTGAGGGGGAAAGTAGGGATTGAAGAAAGAGCACTGTGGTGTTACTGACACCTGTGTGGCAGCCCTACCCTGAACCCTGCATTGTTTTGCTCCCAATCCATGACACAAAACCAGCAATAAATGTGAGAAAGGTCAGGAGAGGGGCCCAGGGATGAGTGAGGATAAAGTCAGGATTCCCTGGGGAGAGGCTTTTCAGCCTGGGAAGGGACACAACAGAAATCTGTAAAACCCAGGACAGGGAACAAGGATTAGCTGCTGCTGTGAGGGCTCTGAAGGGGCTGGCAGAGCTTGAACCCAGCAGGAAGGAGGCTGCTCTCAGATCCTTCACCAAGACACTGCAAGGTAAAATTTACATGGGTTCAAGAAGTTACCGGACAAATTAATGTCAGAAAAATCCATCATACATCCATACACAGACATTATTTCTGGCTCTGGAGGATCTTGAGCCATAAATTGCTGGAGGTTAATAGAGTGCTTGATGAAGTATCATTGTTCTCCTGCTCTGTGCTTGTGCTCTCCAGCGGGTGCTCGCCTGGGATGAGCCACTATGGCTATTTTTATGCTCTTAACATGTTCTTTTACCAGTTGGAGCAGGATCTAATGCTCAACACAAATCAAACCTGCTGGTTGGATGTGCCTTGCCTGGGCCTCCTTGGAGCCTGTTGGTTTCAGAGGGGTTTAGGCTGTACCTGTTGCACTCCAACGCCAGCACATCCCCAGAGGTGCCATTGCCCTGTCCCATGGGCTGTCCTGTCCTGAGGGGTGACAGCAGCACTTCCAGCCACTGTGGGTGTGCTGTCCACCCCACCTCAGCCACTGTGTCACCTCGTCAAGGTTCACTGACAGGCTGTATCCTTCCCTTCAACCGGGACAAGTCCTGTGGTGCTCTGGGTCCTGCGGAGCTGTCCCGCAGGTACAGAGGGGTGTGGAAGGTGTCAGAGAGGTGTGGAAGGTGGAAAGGGGATGCAGGAGGTGTGGAAGGTGAGGAGGAGATGCAGGAGGGGATGCAGGGGCTGTCCTGCAGGTGCACGGGAGTGTGGGAGGTGTCCGAGAAGTGCAGGAGGTGTGGAAGGTGCAAAGGGGCTGCAGGAGGTGTGGAAGGTGAGGAGGGGATTCAGGAGGTGCTCAGGAGCTGTCCCGCAGGTGCAGAGGGGTGTGGGAGGTGTCCCAGAGATGTGCAGGGGGTGTGGAAGGTGAGGAGAGGATGCAGGAGATGCAGGGGCTGTCCTGCAGGTACAGAGGGGTGCGGGAGGTGTCAGAAGGGTGTGCAGGAGGTGTGGGAAGTGCAGAGGGGCTGCAGGGGCTGTCCTGCAGGTACAGAGGGGTGCGGGAGGTGTCAGAAGGGTGTGCAGGAGGTGTGGGAAGTGCAGAGGGGCTGCAGGGGCTGTCCTGCAGGTACAGAGGGGTGCGGGAGGTGTCAGAGGGGTGTGCAGGAGGTGTGGAAAGTGCAGAGGGGCTGCAGGGGCTGTCCTGCAGGTACAGAGGGGTGCGGGAGGTGTCAGAGGGGTGTGCAGGAGGTGTGGAAAGTGCAGAGGGGCTGCAGGGGCTGTCCTGCAGGTGCAGGGGGATGTGGAAGATGTCGGAGAGATGTGCAGGAGGTGCGGAAGGTGCAGAGGTGTGCAGGGGCTGTCCCGCAGGTGCAGGGGGGTCAGGGAAGGTGCGGGAGAGCTGCGGGAGCCGTGCAGGGGGGGCTGGAGGGGGCGGGCAGCAGCAGGAGCCGGTTTGTTTATTGTGCGTGAGAATCGCAAGCGACTAAAAGCGAAGGGAGAAAGTTTGAGCTGGTGGTTGTCAGATAGTATCACCCTCACACCCGCCGGGAATGCTAATGAGTGTCAGCAAACACAGGGAGTCTCTGCCTGTTTATTTACCCGGGATTGGGTCAGTGGCTGAAAATACACAGCTTTGCTTCTGCAGATAAAATAATTCTTTTTCTGATAGAAAAGGCCGGGTCTGTAATTCAGGATTTTCCCGGTTTTGATGTAGGGGGAGAAATGGAACTGTGGAGCCTCGGTGGTTCAGGGGAAGCTCGGCTGCTTTTAAATGGTATTCTGCAGATAAGGAGACACTTAAAATACACTTTGGAAATAGCCATCAGCAGGGTGTTTTGGGGAAACCGGCAGTGGAAAAGTCAGGGCTGTTCACTCCACTCTCGCTGGCCACCCTCTGAACTGATTATTCTCCTATTGGAAATGAATGCCAGGAGTGTTATTTAAATTAGATTAAAAGTAGTAGTGATTTAGATAGTGTAGGTGTGTGCCCCACTCTCTTCTCTTTAAGGGAGAGAGAAGGAAATTTCAGAAATCCGTGTTTAATTAGGATTTCTGAGGTCTGGGGTAATGCAGTTCCCCCATACCCCAGTGTCTTCACGCTTCCAGTGTTTCAGAAAAGAACAAAAAAAATTTTTAAAAGTGTGATTACTGTGTTTCTGTACACAAACCATCGGTTGCTGTCGTGTCACCGAGCGGAGGGGACATGTCCCCGTTGGTGATCATGCAGCAGAGAGGCTGGAGATGTCCCCGTGGCTGAGTGACAGCCCGGCTCAGGGATCAGCCCCTCCGGCTGGGCCAGGCTGGGCCGGGCAGCAGAGCCAGGAGGCCGTGGAGAACGGCACTGTCAGAGCAGGCAGCAATCTGTGGGGTCTCCAGAACCTTATCATCCATGCGAGTCAACAACTGTGCGAAATTGAAATTGTAGAGTTGATTAAACGACGTATTTAAGGCCCCATAAAAGAAAGCAAAGGCAGGCAGGGAGGGAGCGGCGTGCGGGGGGCGGCGGGTGGGGAGGGTTTATCTCACCGCGAGCAGCAGGCTCAGCCACTGATCTAATCAAATTATTCAGCATTAAAAAACTGCCAAGGCATTCCAGTGCTGCAGCTTCCAGAGGCCCAGCTGGGATCAAATGCTAATCAACATCTCCACGATATTTATTCCCACTGTCAGTCTGGTACGTGTTTGTTTTCCGAGCGCTGCATACTAAACTGAAAGATCAAGATGAATCGGTGGAGATGGGAGATGATGAGCAGCCAGGCTAAACACTGGGAAAAACACCGGCTACTGGGAGATGGGGACAGAGGGAGATGGTTGGAGGGAGATGGTTGGAGGGAGGTGCTTGGAGGGAGATGGTTGAATGGAGGTGCTTGGAGGGAGATGGTTGGAGGGAGATGGTTGGATGGAGATGGTTGGAGGGAGACGGTTGGATGGAGGTGCTTGGAGGGAGATGGTTGGATGGAGATGGTTGGAGGGGGATGGTTGGAGGGAGATGGTTGGAGGGGGATGGTTGGATGGAGGTGCTTGGAGGGGGATGGTTGGAGGGAGATGGTTGGAGGGAGATGGTTGAATGGAGATGCTTGGAGGGAGATGGTTGGAGGGAGATGGTTGGATGGAGGTGCTTGGAGGGGGATGGTTGGATGGAGATGGTTGGATGGAGGTGGTTGGAGGGAGATGCTTGGAGGGGGATGGTTGGAGGGAGATGGTTGGATGGAGATGGTTGGAGGGAGATGGTTGGAGGGGGATGGTTGAATGGAGGTGCTGGGAGGGTGATGCTTGGAGGGGGATGGTTGGAGGGAGATGCTTGGATGGAGATGCTCAGCCAGGATGCACCCAGTGCTGGCGGGAGCACCGTGCTGCCACCGCGGCCTCCCAGCCCTCACACCCGGCTGCTGCTGCTCCACCAGAGCCCCTTCTGTCGTGACAGCACCAGCGACCGCTCCTGCAGCACGTGTGGAGGGGACAGCGCCCAGTGACACAGGACGGCCACACCGCGCCCTGCCCCTCCAAGGCCGCCTGCTGACCAGCAAGGTCCTCCTTAAGCACTAGCCACCGGAGCGCTGGGAGACTAATTAATTTCCTTTTTGTTTTTCAGAGTTTCATTTTTAAATTACAGTCTTCCCTCCTCTCTAATAAATACTCAACAATTAAAGCTTTTTTTTTTTCCCTGACATGCGATTCCAACATCTCAGTGTCCCACCCTCCTGTCACCTTCCCTGCCATAAACAGATCCGTAAAAACTGCTTTTGACGCCCCAGCTGCCATTAGCCACTTAAAATCCCATAATTATCATCCTATCATGGGCCTGTTAACGAGCAGTAAAAATAAGGCCATTGAATATGGTAATTTATTCGTAAATTAGCCTAATGAGAATAGGTTTCAGACACTGTTTACTTTCTAGCTGCCTGTTTCGGTGCGGAGCAGGCAGCCTGCGCGGGGCTGCGGAGCCGGGTGGCAGCGCGGGAGCCTCAGCCTGGGTGGCAGACGCAGCTCCCACACCAGTGGGCACAGCCCTGCTGCCCTGCCAGCCCTGCTCCCACCCTGCGCAGCCTGCCCTGCCTCTGCTGCCGCCGTGTCCCCACCCAGAGCTGTCCCCTGGCGCCTGGCGCTGGGTATTTCTGCTGACCGCCGCAAGCTGCACCTGCATTGCAAGATCTGGGGGGAAACTCCAGGATAAATGTGAATAAATGCAGCAGAACGGTCCAGTGCCATCACCCTGCGATGAAAAGGAGCAGGAGCTGGGCAGGATGGTGGGAGGGGATGGGAATAGGCTGTTGTCTTCCTCCTCTTCCTCCTCTTCCTCCTCTTCCTCCTCTTCCTCCTCTTCCTCCTCCTCAGCCTCCCTGTGCGTTATTAAGAATGGATGTGCTGGTGTTAGCAGCTCCCACAGGGCTGTTTCAACAATGGGGTCCCACTTTCGGGTTTTTCTCAAAAGTGGGGAAGGTGTCATCACCTTTGGACATAAATTAAATAAAGCCTCTTTGGTGGCCAACTATCACAGCCACCACCTGCTCCTCCAGACCCAAATGATCGAAGGAAGAAGAGCCCCAAGCTGACTCTGCTTTGAATTCAGCACTGACAGGTCTGAGCACTCCAGCACCTGGGCGGCTTATTTTTTCCAAGCTCTGTCTTTGCAAACAGTTATTCTCAGGCAGTGGAGTGGTAATAAACCCCTGAGTGAATGAGGATGAGAGGTCCTTTCAGGGAAGAGGTGAAGAGCTCTTGACTATGAGCCTTTCACCCTCTAGAGTATTTTCATTCCTAGGCTGGCTAAAAGCCAGGAAATAAATCTGCGCGGCCGGAGCGTCTTGGCTGCATCTCTGAGGAGCTGGAGCCGGCAGCACCTTGGGCACTGGCAGCCAGCCCTCCCCCTGTGCCCCCAGGGAGGCTCAGGGCAGGTCTGTCCCACTCAGCGAGGCACAGGCTGGGCTGGGGAGCAGCCTGGTGCAGTGAGGAGCACCTGCAGGGGAAGGCTCAGGTGTGCACACACAGCCACCGGACTGGGGAACAGTGAGACGGTGATGCTGAGGGGGCCTGAACACCAAGGACACTTTACAGGACCCTGCATCCCCAGGTGCAGTGCTTTCTTCCCAAAAGAGTCCATTCTTGGCCCAAAAATGGACACTCAGAGACCAGCTGTGTGTGGGGGGACTCTGATGGGGAGCTCAGAGCTGGAGGGGTCTCTGGGGACCAGACACTGCCCCATTGCCAGCCTCATCTCCCATGTGCTGGTGGCGACTATAAAAATCACATACTCCAAAAGCAGGGGCCTGATATCATAGCA